>NC_092310.1:45072500-46322500 GCF_036785885.1 Coffea arabica | reverse complement strand
AACAAGATTCTTCATTAAACTAACAGATGTTTGATAGGTATAGGATAGAACTTAGAAATACTTGAATGTATTACTCAGGCTTAATTAGCAGATGACACACCTAAAAAGTGATCAAATAATAAAATAAAAAGGCATGCAAACTCGGACAAGAGATTCATGCGGATCAAATTGCTGCTATTGCTAATGGCCTATTTTTTTTCTTAACATGTGAGATTTTCATTACAATCTCCTTATCATTTTGAAAAAAAGTATTAGGTGATTTTCTATCTATTCTTTGCTCACTGTAATCATTCCCATATCTAGGCCTGATGACAGAAGCAACTTGCCGAGCTCAGAGCATCGGAAAATGCAAATAAATCTACAGCAAGATGTATGGAGCTAACGTTGGAAACAAAGAAGAAGCGAACAAAGAAGATGGATAAACTTCATCGTTTTTAATACTAGGGAACTGGTGCCTATTGGGATCATCTTCTCCCTGTCTGATCAGCTTCTTTTTCCTCGTTTGACAACCACATCAACTTCCACAAAGAAGCACCGTGCCTGATCACAGGCCAACTGTCCTCAGAGGGTATGAATTTTCCTTTTTTGTTTGTTTGTTTGCTTTCTGTTTCTTCCTTGCATGCATTTTTTTTCCCTCTGTAATCTGCATGGCGTTTCCAGCCAGGAATGTTAGATTAATTACTTGTTTTGGTCGCCTTCATGATCACATAAATGTAATATGCAAATAAATGTAACATTATACATTGTATCCCATACATATGAGAGGACAAATTAAGTACATGTATAGATAGGTTCAAGGTATTGTAACCAAAGTCATGTACCTAATCAGTGAATCATAAGATTCTATGATCAAAGTCATGAATCTATCAAGTGATTAATGAACTTATCTTTTACATTTATGAAACTTCACATAAATGAAGCATATAAATTTTTTACTGCGTATGTACATTCTTGAAACTACATAATAAGATTTATCTTATCAAGGAGAAGATTTACTGAGGCTTTTTAATGATCAATGATGGGAAGGGTCACTTATGCATCTATAAACTGGCTCTTGATCCTTCTTTTCACTCAATCAAGATTGTGTGTTATCCATCACTGAGCAAACATAAGTGAAGTAGAAGAGAGAAGATCAAGGCACTTGGGATTGTTGAACAACTCACAGGAGAGACATACTCAATGGCACGAAGTATGTCTTAATTTCTTATTCACGATTTACAAGTCTCGTATTCACAAGTCATCCTAATCTTATTTTTAACAAGTGACAAAAATAAGTCACACTCCTAGATTTCTTCATCGTTCTCTTTTCTCTATCCTCCCTTAGACCGTATCAATCTGGTTTTTATTATTTTGTAATTGATTTGGAGGTATGTTTTTTCTGTCATTGCATATTCATTTTTCTGCTTATATCTTCTTTTCGTCTTCTTTTTCTTTCCCTGGTGCTACGTACTACACTTTCTCCTCGACTGCCCCCAAAAGATTGAAAAACCAGTGCACTTTGTCTGAAATGAGATGCAGCAAAGGTCTTTCAAACATGTTAGGATCAGAAAAGCGCATTTTGTCTAGTTTTCTTGAAGTATCAGCTTTCGAACCTTCAGAAAGCTAGACCATGCTATGTGAACATTTGGGATTCTTTCCACTCGTTGAATGGACTACCAGTGAGAGCTTACTAGACAGAACTTTTGTTTGAAGTTTAAGATTTATGTGAAAGTTTAGAACAAATTTTTTTCCGTAGTATATATGGTATGCAATCTGTGCCTCTAGTTAATTCAGTGTGCTTTCCTAAACTGCTTATTGTGAAGTGTTACTTTGTTTTGCACTCGATTTCTCATTTCCCACGCCTGAGTTTGAGGTTGGCCTTGGTGTATATGTTGCTTAATTAAGCCTTAATTTGTGATGCTTGGGTAGTGCCAAATCACCTTTGCAATCTGTTATCGCTCGATCGCGATAAGTTATTGATGTTTATTGAATATTGTAGGTGGTTTACAATACCACATGTATAAAAGTCGATTGCAAGAATATACACAAAAATCTTGTTTACGGCCCCCCGTGTACACGATTGTTAAAGAAGGAGCTGGACATTCACCAAACTTTAGAGCTACAGTATTGGTTGATGGAAAAAAGTATGCATCTGAAGGGACTTTTCAAAGACGAAAGAGTGCAGAACATAATGCTGCCATGATTGCATTACAGAGTATCCAAAACAAGATGAACAATGATGGGTACCCAATTAATCCAAAGGTTTGTGTGAGCATCTCTGCTATATTTATTGAAGTGCAATGCCTTAGCCAATGAATGTCGTCTTGCTCATCTTGAATGTATTGTCATATGAAGTCTGAATGCAAAAGAACATCTGAATGAGCCTGACTGCTGTTTTTCTATTATGTATATGTTTCTTGCTTTTGTACTGTGTTAAGCAGTGCTTGCCCAGCTCTAGCCTTGCTTAAATTCCTGAAGCATGTTGCTGTAGCCTGGCCTTTTTTTTTTTTTTTGTGGTTTGAAGATTTACCAAATCTGATTTCCAATATCTTTGATATAATCCTTGTATGGTGAATGAGTTAATGCAAATACTTCCTTTGATATTTGCTTGATTGTTTTCCCTCCATGCAAGTCTATCCTGAATGAGGACACAACTCTGTGCAAGTCTATCCTGAACGAGTATGCTCTTAAGATGCACCTGGAGCATCCAGCATATTATACAGTTCAACCACAAGGCTTAATTCCAGTTTTTGCATCCACATTGGTTCTGAATGGTGTCAATTATACTGGAGGTAGAGGAAGAAAAAAGAAAGATGCTGAACAATTAGCAGCACGTGTAGCCATTTTACACATTTTAGGTACTTTCCTCCTCCTCCCTTATCTTCATCTCAAATTATAGGTTTCTTGTATTTGTGTTGCTTATGCATGTGTCTTTTGACTTATTGGCTTATGCAGACTCTGCAGATTCTGCATCTGCAACTATCACGTCTGAGACAATCAAATCCAAGTACAGGGACGTCAGAGCAGCCTCTGTTTTCCTCAAGTTCTAGGATTGAAGAAACAGAAAGAAGCGATGTTACTGAATTTTGTAATCAGAATAATCTTCGTTGGTTCGATTAATGTGTCGATAACAGGTTGACCTAATAATGACCCGATTAAATTCGAGTCATGTCAATATCTGTCACAAGCAATTTTTTTTTTTTTTTTTGTCGATACGATAGCTTCCTATACTATGGGAATCCTATATATATCCGTCACAAGAATCTTTTTTTTTTTTTTTGTCGATACGATAGCTTTCTATAGTATGAGATAACTCGAAAGGGACTGAACCACCACCGGATCAGACGAGTGCACTACACACCCACCTGAATTTTTTAACCAACCTGAATTTTTTAACCAAGACCACATTTAATTATGGCAAATTAGTGGGAGGCAAGATTTGAAACCGTATCTCCCACCCCACCAAGCCTTAATACAATGGTGGTCAGGCTATAAGAATCAGCATTCGCCACCTGAAAACTTTTAGAGAAACTGCTTTGGTTTCAATCAAAAAATTTGAATTTTACAATTAAATCTTTAGATGAAAATTGGAGTTTGCTCCCTCTAAAATGTCAGATCAAAAACTCAGTGAAATGCACATTTATGTAAATCTTGGTCCTTCAAGTCCCAACTCTCTATTGTTAGAATTTCCTTCTTTACTTTTTGAGGACTTCCTTCTCTTTAATATTGATATCTGTAAATTTAGAATAATACTTCAATCTAATTGAACTTCATGTTATTTTTTGATGTTTCTATAGAAAAAATATTCTATAACAATTTGATTTATGTGAGATAAAAAGATGATCGGAAAATGGACTCACGAAAAATTTCAGAATTTTTTGACAGAAAACTACAATCCAAAACGCCACCACTAATTACAAACTCTATGTTGTAACAAGCATGTGTTACCAATGTATAAAGCACACTTTAATAATAATATCTTATTTGACCTATGCATGAATATGCTAACATACGATTTGTGCTTGTTTGAAAAATAGATGTTTCCCAATATCATGATAAGAATGGCTAGGATTTTCGAGGAAGATGCTATGAGTTGTACAAGCAAAATAGAACTTGGAATAAGTTATTCAATAGTGATACTAACAGTAACAAATGCAATTGTAACAAATTAAAAAAAAATGTGTAAATCAACTGTAAATACTAATAATTTAAATCAAAATTAAATACAAGTAGTAGTTGGTCTATATTTATTTATCACTTGTAAGTCCTAGATAATTTGCTCATATTTGGTTGGATGCTATAATATCTAGATTGCTTATGCTTTTCAATTTAATGATTTGTAGTACTTTGTTATGCTATAAGTTCCTCATGAACTACAAGAAAAATAAAACAATGAGTTAGAAAATACAAAGAAATTCACCAAAAAAAATATTACTAGTAAAGAAAACTTGGAATGGAAGTGATAGCTGGTAGCATGCGAGGATAGGGAAAAAGGAAAAAAAAAAAAGAATATAAAAGAAGGAAATAAAATAGAGAAAATTTCATTAACAATGGTAATTTTGTAAGTTTTCTAGAATTCTCTCTATTACACTGGATTGTGAAAAATTAGATATTGACTATTGAAATTGGAAGTTAATTGTGTGAAATGTGATTTGACGACTATTGAGGGTGGAAAGTCAAATTAACACCTTTCTTAAATTTTACATTAAATGCTAATCCTATTTTGCATCATTTATGCTCTTTCTTAGTTGTAAATACTTATCCTATTGGCACCTCGGGATCAAAAACGAAATAGCATAGATAATCAATTCACTTATGGTAATAAACTAATCATACATCTATTGCATCATTTGTGCTCTTTTTAGTAGTAAATAATAATCCTATTTATACCTTGGGATCAAATTTAGGATAGCATATATAATTAATTCGCCAATGATAATAAATTAATCATACATCTAATCAATAAAGTATTGCCCGGTATGACACTTCATTTATAATTGAAATGTCACGACTTCAAGTCTTAAAAGGAAAAGTTAGGAATTACTGTTGATCTTAATTTTAAAAAATAAACAAAATTAATAATACATCTGGTGGAATTGATAGTGCAATATTGCACTATTAATTCCATTTTTTGTTATTTGCTTCTTAGTCTGTTAATAGAATTTTAAGTAATTCGAATTTCAATCAAAACTTCTTGAAAAAAAATAACATGACTTTTTTATTTTCATTGAGTATGTTTGGATAGTGGTTTATTTGCATTTTGTTATTACTTCATAAACACATTTTTTTAATAATCTTTTTATTTTTCTAACTGTCTTTTTTTCTCGCATATATTAGATCAAAACAATGTCACAGTCTTTTTTCAAAATATTATTCCAAATAATCCCCTATCGAAACACACTTAGGATTTTTGATACTCTTTTGGTGCTGTTACTCTAATTGCATTAAACTAGCAAGCTACCCATGACACTGATTTTTGGGAGGGTTGAGGTTTAGGTAGCATTTGAAGTTAATTTTGATTTTTTTTTCTTTTTTGTCAAATGAAATCAATCTTTGTTTTCCTTATTTTAGTATTTTTTTCTTTGGGGCCCAAAGCATAATTAGACATCCAAAATTTCTATAAAATATTAAGAATTAAAATATACTCTAGCTATCACTTTAATATAATATTTGGTATCTTTCAAATGCAATTTTACAAAATACACTCAACAATATTAACTTTATATAGTTAAGTAGCCTTTAAATTATAAATCATAACCTACTCTATTAAAACTATGAGCCGATCAATTTTTTCAAATTTTTAATTTAGTAGTTCTTTTCACCCTCATGTTGGTCTATTAATAAGAAGTATTTTATTTTATTTTTCTTGTTATTCCTAAGTGAGTGTATTTTGGACATTATACATGCACGAATGACTAGCAAAGTTTTTTTGTTCTTTCTATTTATAGGTAAGAGTGAATAACAAAATTTAGCATCCATAGTCCAAACTTCTTGTTCTTGTGTGGTAGGTTTTCAATTTGTCATACCTTAAGGGGTCCTCCTCCAGTTTATCCAAAACACAAGGGCGGAAAGTGCAAATAGCCCAACCATTTTAGGAGAACTACTTAATCTACAACTTCCCAACTGAAAAATGGAAACACAACGATTTCTCCACCTCACAGTCCACAAAAAGCTACTTCTCATACTCTTCTTCTTCTCATCTTCTCCTCTTCCATTGTGAGTCCCTCGCTTCCTCTTCATCCTGGATAAATTTTGTTTTCTTTTGATTCTGTTTACTGTTGATGCTCTCTTATCTGCATTTTTTTCTTATTTATTGTGTTGTTATTTAAGTTCTTATCTGATTTACTGTTCTGTTCCTATTGATTTCTTCTGAAGATGTAACTGTGTGAAAATTTGCAAGAATTGCATAACTGTTTGTTTCTGTAAGTTTTTGTATAGTTGGGATGGATTATTTTGTTGGGGGTTTTTCTTCTCAAGGAGATTTGCAGTTTAAATATATATGTGCCTCTCATTCCTGGTAACTAGGCCAAGCACACAGCTTTTTCTTCTTTTTTTTTTTTCCTTGTCAATGAAAGGAAAAAGGAAAAAAGAAAAAACTTAGGAAATTGCTGTATACAATCAACAAGGGATGAAATGGGATGAACTAGCATAAGAATTTTGTGCAGGGAATGATTAATAATTTTACAAGTTTATGTTTAATGGCCATCATGTGCTCTAGTTTAGAACTGCATTTGCTTTTAGCTACCAGATTAATGAAATAAGGGCTCATTTTGTCAACAGGATTAATGGTGTGAGATTATTCCTCTTAAAAGTGTGCATGCCGTCTAAAATAGCTCAAATCATACTGGCTTCCAGAATACGACGCTGGTGCATGCCCTGTTTGGTGGAAAGTCTGGCAAAGAATATCTAGGAGTAGAATTTAAGCCAGCAAAAAAGCTAAAATTCATGATTGAATAAAGGCTACCTGACTATGCGAGCTTTTAGTTGAACATGATAATAACTGCTGATTCTTGAGAATCCTGTTTGGTAAACCTTATGCTAGATTGCTCAAGAATAAGGTTCAATTTTATGCATGATGGATATCTTGTTTCACTATAATCAAACTAATAGTAAAAGCTAGTGTCGCTCCTATAAATGATCATTTATTTTTGCAGGTTGGCCAAACTTGGAGGTTTATCTTTTTATTTCCCACAAGGAGTTGAATGCCTTCCGAAGGAATTTTTTTGGGGGTTGGAAAATCTTTAGTGCACTTCTTGATGTAGGTTCTAGTTATGCATATGTTTAGCGGATGACAATCTACCAATTGTGTCAGTAGCCTGCCCCACTTTGATTTCTCCATTCATTCTGGGATAGTGGAAAATAAATTTCAATAGGATGTGTAGTTTAAGCATAGGCTCCGGGTCAATTACAAATCCTGCTTTTCAGCCATGCAAACTCAACTCAAATTTCAGTTTCCTCAGTAAGATGCCACTTCACTTCTTTCAAGTATCTAAGAGACCATCAAAAGATCAATATAGAACTTGTCGTTTTCCGAAATGCCCAGTTTCAGAGAGCTCAATATCTTCACCATTGGAAGCTGAAATTGCTGATGAAGGAGATGATCCAACAGCAGAATTACGTTATCTTGATCCAGAAGTTGATCCTCAAAGCATTTCAGAGTGGGAATTGGACTTCTGCTCTAGGCCTATCCTTGATATCAGAGGAAAGAAGATATGGGAGCTTTTAGTTTGTGATAATTCACTTTCACTTCAGTATACAAAGTATTTTCCAAATAATGTTATCAATAGTGTCACATTGAAGAATGCTTTAGTATCAATTTGTGATGAATTTGGTGTACCTCTACCTGAGAAGATCCGCTTTTTCAGGTAAATTGTCTGAAAAGTCAATGATTCTTCTAGTATTTAGTACTTTTTGATTTGCTGGATTTTGTCTCTCAGTAGTATGATAATGTTGATTGGTTATTTGATGATTTGTAGGTCACAAATGCAGACAATAATCACCCGCGCATGCACCGAGCTTGGAATAAAGCTGATTCCTAGTAAACGGGTGTGTATGATGTAGGTTAGATATCTTTATACTCCAGAAATCCAATTCAAGTTTAGCTTCTTAAATGTTTTTTTTTTACTATGAGACTCACCAGCTTCAAATAATTGCCCATTATTGATAATAAAAATGTATATAGAACTGTTATTGTTTAAAAGAATTTGCTATACTATTTGCAAACCATATTTCACAACTTTCTACTAGTAGCCAGTTTGAGATGCAAGAAGCATCTTGACATTCTTTAATGTTTGATGAATGGGAGTTAAAAGTAATCAGCATGCTTATGTTGGTAGAAGGAATTTGACAGTTTGCCCTGATTAATGATGATCGTTTGCCATTCTTTTGGAACTATCAATAGGTTTTCTGCTTAAATTCATTGCAGTGCCCTCAATTAAAAAAAAAAAAAAACTTTCTCAATAAAAAAAGTTTAATAGGAGAGCTGAAGAAAAGAATTGTGTTTGAGAATCATCTCTGCTTAAAAGTTTTGTGGAGGTGTACTCTTTGGTTTTTTTAACTACTATTTTACCTTCTTTTCCTTCAGATCCGTTTTTTTCTTCAGCCTTTTTCTTTTTTTTTTTTTCAATAAACAGTTTGATTGCTCTCAAATCAAATTGTTTCAAGAGATTTGTTTAGCAGCTTTGATGATAGTATTGCTACTTTAGTAATTATGCTGTTTTAGATAAACCAAGAATTAATAATCATATTTCAGCTACAAGATGCAAATTATTGCCTTTTTGCTTTTGGTAAGTAGCATACAGCATGCATTTTAGTAGTGATGGGGAGAAGAGATGCAGTCTTTGAAGGTACTTGGGTTTTGCCAGATTTTTTGGAGACACTTTCTAAACTTTTTACAGTTGTTCACACCACAGAAAAATATTTTTTGAATTTAAAGAGACTCACCATTGACGGACAAACTACTGCTTAAATATTTGTTGTAAGTCATGAAGCAATCATAATGGCATAATATGATAGACTGCAATCCAGCAGTATACATGTACTACTTTATAGATGGTTTCTCTTTTTTCCAGCATAGAAGTATAAGAAGAAAATGTTGATTCAAGTAGACCTCATACAGGCCTTTGGTTGTCATACAAAAAGCTTATAAGTTAGTTAAAGAGGCAAGACTGTTGAATATGAGAAGACACAGGATCATGTAGAAGGGGCTGGGTTTTGAAATGATGCTGTGTACAATTCCCCTGAGCTGTCTTTTGTGACCTTGGGTTTCTATTAGAATTATATTATAGAGAATCTTGTTGTTAGATAATGCATGTTATTTTGCTATACTTCAGATGAACATCACTGATATGCAGTTTATGAGTTGTTGAGCAGTTAAAAATTTTCTTGTCATCTTTTTGTCTAAGTGCACGGCGTTACCATATTTCTTCCTTTGTATAAGCCTTTCCTTAAGACCCTATATCAGACATATAAGCAGTTCCTTCCTGTTGTTTTTTAATCAAAAAACTCTCACATGTTTGGATTCAGTGTTCATACCTTGAGCAGATTTGCAGGGGATACTTTCCCTATTTGAGTTTAGAATATTTTTGGCTGTTTCATAAAACCTTAACATATTAGTCAAAAGTTTTGTTGGACTTGAATCTAATCACGTCTTTGGTTTTCGTGATTTCCAGAGGGCGAGTTGCTTAGACTAAAACCAGGTCTACCTTATAAGTGAGGTTAAATGGTTTTCAGTAACCATTTGCATCACCAAATGGATCATACATGCACAGGGGATAATCTGTTGTATGTACAGTTGAATAATGTTTTTACTCAGGAGGAGGTCATCTTTCTGATGATTTGGTCTCCCTCTCTGACCTGTGATTGGATGCCATCCTCCTTTTTTGGGTAAACAATTACTAATGATGTTGTGAGTATTCTGGTGTCAAACGTGAACCTTAGAAACTATTTGAAGGAATCACATTTTTGGTGTGTGAAATGCTAAAAAGTTTATCGAGCTTTAACTCATATGGTAATGTTCAGGAGGCTGGGCATAGCATAATGCTAGAGTACAATGAGCTTCCGTTGCCAGAATGAATACTAGTAATGCTAGACTGAAATGAGCTTCTGTTGCGAGAATGAACACTAGAAATCATACAAGCATCATATAGGAATATAGCAGCAAGTGTAATTTCATTACTTTCTGGCTGCCAACAATACAAAAGATATTAGTATGTTTCCGTAACTTGCTAATGCAGTGCATTTTATGTAGCATGGACACATATTTTATGGTGATCAAATGTAAAAGATACTATCAATTTGGTCCAATTTTTGTGTTGTGTCTTTATGTTTGTATTTCTAAATGCATACGTCACTGAATGCTGTATTTAATTTTGAGATAATTTTTTTCCACTAACGTATTGATCCTTTTTACCCAATGCTAACATCTTTTATGTTTTATTTGCTTCTTTCAGTGTTTATCACTACTTCTTTGGCTTCAAGAACGCTATGAAACTGTTTATATGCGTCACCCTGGTTTCCAGAAGGGAGCTAAGTCACTTCTTGCACTTGATAATCCTTTTCCCATGGAACTTCCAGAGAATCTCTATGGAGAAAAATGGGCTTTTGTGCAATTACCATTTTCTGGTAAGTACAAATTCTGAAATTTTGATTGAATTTTGTTTCCTTGGATGTAATTTGTTCTGTCTAAGTGCTACCTTGCTTTTCTTCTGGTAGTCGAAGCCCAACCCAAGTGGCAGGGGCAGTTTGCCAAGATAAAAGGGCTCCTAGATTCTTTTCGAGTTTAGGATGTTAGGTGAGTTTGGATGTTAAAGGGGAGATTCTTTTCTGAGTTTGGATGCAGGGTAGAACTGGATAAAGAGTGAAGGGAACACAGTAACTAAAACCTAGTTGTCATGCTTAAGGTTTTCTAGAAATTAGTCAAGAAATCACTCCTTAGAAGAGATGGTTTTAAACCAAGTCTGGAACTGAGTTATTTCTACAAAAATCTCCCCTCTAAAATGAGCTCCATTAAGAGTGAAGGCATACACTGTATTGCCATTAGTTGAAATTACTTCACTATAAAGTAATTATAAGTATTACATGAGATTGGATAATTATCTGACTTGGTTTAACCTTTCACTATTTGACTAAAAAAGGCCTACTATACAACTACATAACCTAACCTAACTTAAAGAGGTTCAATTGAATAAGTAATTAATTTGTGTTCAGACCTTTGGCTTTAGTTTTGGGGTTAAAGAGCTGAGTCCCAACAGATATTTTGTGGACACTTCATGTATTCTCCATAACACTCACAGTCTCTCTGCTATTCATCTTTTTCCTTCCTGTTAAAAAACTGGTCTGACTTTTTACATGGTAAAAGCGTGAAATTGTTGTTCTCTTGTTGCAGCAATTAAGGAAGAGGTGTCATCCTTAGAGAAAAGATATGCTTTTGGTGCTGGTCTAGACTTGGATCTTTTGGGGATTGAAGTTGATGACAAGAATTTGATTCCTGGACTTGCTGTTGCAACTTCACGTGCTGTACCATTAGCTGGTAAACTAATCAGTTCTGAGATTACAAACTTGTCAAGTCCAATTACTTCTGAATTATTTCCTGTAACATGTTAATTATGCCTCCTGTTCGAGAGCAATAGTCGTGTTATCTGGCCAGCAAACTGCAGCTTTTTGGTCTGAGGTTTATTCTGTTAAGCATGTAGAAATATGTACTCACAGCAAAAAAGGGTAAAAGTATTGAAAAAATCACAAAATCTGCAAATGTCACTAATAATGTCAAACATTCCCCTGTAACAGGCCTTCCACTTTACATGCCCTTTTAATCTCTATGTTCTATCCACTAAGGAATGGAACTGCCAGGGAAAACTTAGATACCAGTGCCTGGATTCGGCATCTCATCATCTGAGTAAAATATGATCAAAACCGTTAATCAATATTGGTAGATAACAACAACAGAACCACAAATCTACAAGCAAATTAATGATGCAAGTGCAGCTGGACTGGTAGTAACAAATATCTGCATATATTAACCTCTAGAGGTCTAAAATATCTAGAGGCCTTCCATTCTTAGTCTGGATAAAGAGGTCCTGTCATATTACTTATTTGCAGAAATTGTTATTTCAATTTTTCAAAATAGAGCTAGCATGTTATAGTAGTCCAATCACATATATATAGAACTTTTTGCGTCTCTCTCTCTCTCTCTCTCTTCTTGTATCCCAACTTTGTAGGCATTGAACACCTTTCCCTTGTACTGTTCTGCTCTTTAGCAGTTCTGCTAATGGCTATATTTTCAAGAACCACGATTCTTCTGTATGCATAGTTAGGTGCCAAAACTGCCTAACAAGAGCTAATTAGGTCGAGCAGAAAGTTGCTTAGATCCCCTTACTTCTCTCCCGTACGTCCCACCTTACCCACAAATGGAGATCAGAAATACAGTGTCTCAGAGGAGCTTGAAGCCTTTAATGCCTTGTCCTGTTTACTTCACCCTCCACCTCCTCTCTCAGCTGCTTTTTGTTTTCTTTCTAAACAAGCCTATTCTGCAGCCTGGTTTTAGTACGTGTAACTTTTAAGCATGCCTAATGTGGTCTTTGAGATAGAAAATGATGTCTGGATCATTATAAAGGTATTACATACACAGGCTAAAGCAGAAAGAAGATGATTATCTGTAGGGAGTAAATGTTATACATCAAAATATCTTATTATTATGAAACAAAATAAGTTGTGAATCACTATATCCAATAACAGAGTTACTCGTTGAGCTTTTGACATCTAAGAAATTCAAGATAGAAAATAAGGTTTGATTGCTCACTGGAGCATTGCCATAACGTCCTGCTGTTAAACAATCTTCCCTTAAATTGATGCTTATACTTAGCTTTCAAATATAGCTCAGGATCAACTACCCTCAGTATGCATCTTTAATGTTATATAATTGGCTTTTTGCACACTTATATTATCTCTTAAACAGGTCTTATAATGAGCTGTTCTTCATCTAGAATACTCCAGAACTTAACCTGGAAGCAGCTCATCCCCTCTTTACATCTATTAACTTCTGCCATATTTCCCTCCCCTAAGTTTCAGAAGTTTGTGTAGAAAGTAGATCATCCTTGGTTGTCCAGAAGTGTTACTTGAAATAAGGGTCCATCTTTGCGCGTTATATTTCCCTCAGGTCATCTTGTTCGCATTGTCTTTGGATAAAGATTTTGGTTTCTGTGGCTTGTTTAAATTTCACCTGTTTAGATAGTTCTTATATCTTACCAAATAATTTAAGCCAACAACACTTCATGAATTCTCTGTTGATACCAGCAAAAGCAATGCAGTTGTATCCTCCTAATATGCTTTTATTCCATTTCTACTCTTACAACCTTCTGCAGCATGGATGAATGGCTTAGAAGTCTGTTCAGTCGAAGCTGATCTTGCTCGAGCTTCCTTGATTCTATCTGTTGGAATCTCTACCCGGTACGTTTACGCCACCTACAAAAAGACACCTGCAACTACAAGTGAAGCTGAAGCGTGGGAAGCAGCAAAGAAGGCCTGTGGAGGCTTGCATTTTATTGCCATTCAAGATGATCTAGATTCAGAAGACTGTGCTGGATTTTGGCTCCTATTAGATTTGCCACCTCCGCCTGTATAACATTCGCTTAAGCAATATACAATGTACTCGTACAAATTTTTGGCAGTATAATGTTTTTTGGACCCCGATGCTGAAATGAAAGAGATTTTAGGGAATTTTTACAGCAATGCATTCATTAACTTGATGAAAGGGTAAAATAAGGAGAAGTTTTTGGATAGAAATAGAAGAGAACTTGTTTGGTTTTTTTTTCCCCCTTTATTCATGTAAGAGAAGCTTTTACCATTGAGCAAGCTGAAGCTTGGGAAGGAGCAATGAAGGATTGTAGAGGCTTGCATTTTCTTGGCACTAAAAATGATTGGATTTTGAAGACTCTAGATTGAAGCATCGATTGAAGTAATCCAAAGACATCAAGTTGTAATCAGGAAACGTATTTGAAAGCTTTAATGTTGAGAATTATATAGCAGAATGACATAATCCAAGGGCATCGGATTTTTATTAGAAAATGCATTCGAGGGCGCTTTGATGTTGAGAATTATAAAGCACCATAGATTGTAATACCCACAAGGGACATAAAACATAAATATACATGTATGTGAAAAACTAACATCATGAGTTTACAAATAGAGAAAGGATTAATCTATTCTAGATTAATAGTATATCATACGATAATGAGTTTTAATATATGACAATCAACAAAAAATTTATGTTATAAATTTTGCATGTGTGTCATGGATTCGCTCGTATTAGTGTCTATTGTATAGGAAAGGATTGGCAAAGAAAAAAAAGGTTACACATGTTATTCCAATAAACAAAAGTCTCTATGGATTAGGTGTTTTGGAAGTACTTTTATGAGTTGGAATTGCATATTTGAATTTTTTTACTGTAGATGTATGTTTGACTTATTTTTTGAGTTTTCAGAGTGTGTCACAAATATCGCTCCTCCTCTGAATTTGACCCCACATCACCATTGCTTTCTCTCCTGTCACGTGTTTCCTCCTCTTCTTCCGGTCACTTTCTCTTTTTCCCACCACTCTTCCCCTCACTCACTACTTCTTTCCTCCCTTATTCTCTCTATATTCCCCTGTTTTCTTACACCCCCATTCCCCTTTCCGATTTGGTTGCTATGTAGTCCTATGACAAGATCTTGGGGGACAAGAGAAAGGAAAAGGGAGAAATTAGATGGGAGAAGAGAAGTAAGGAGGAAAAAGGTGGTAAAGGAGGGAAAGAGTGGTGGACGAAAACAAAGGAGAAATAGGAGGTGGTGAGAGAGGTGAAAGAAGGAAGACGAGATGGTTGGGAAGGCACGAGGAGGAAAGTGGAGGTGGTGGGAGAAGGAGGAGAAATAAGAGGAGGAAAGGACGGGAAAGAGGAGGATGGAGGTTGGAGGTGGGGGTGCTTTTGTAAAGTACATTTGAAGTCTTTTTGAGATATTTTTAAGATGCATTACTATAGACTTGTATTTGAAAAACTAATTAATCTATACAGACCCGAGAAAAAAATCCCTCTCTAGGATGAGAGCATCTCTCTCTAAGATGAGAGCGTGGCCTCCTCTTCAGTAGGAGTTAGGAAAACAACCCAAGAAACATAAACTCAATTCCCTCCAGCCCCTATCTCTGTAGTCATCAGTAGTTCATCCCATTCACAACCAAATCATCTCTTACTAAAATTTTTCCCTAAACTCTTTGATTTTAAAACCTTCTAATCTTTTATCATCTAGGCTTTGGATTTAGTGTGCAAACAGCTAACTCTAAAATTTGGTTTCCTTTTGGCAGGTCGGTACAGTAGCAAACTCATCGGGTGAGGAGTTCGAAATACCATTAAATATCTCACCATAATCATGGCTGATGAACTTGTGGAAGTGTTTGATAGATTTGATCTGTCCAACAAAGAAAGCTCAAGAATTATCCTTGATGGTGTTGATGAGGGCATAGGTAAGGAGAAATGTAGGAAAAGTCTCTTTGGTAGAATAATGGGAGAAAGAATTGCCAGTTTCACAGGATTGAAAAACTTTGTCAACCAAGTGTGGGTTTTCCAAGGAACACGGTGGCAGTTGAACTAGGGGCAAATCTGTTTCAATTCAACTTCTCCGATGTGATGGATATGGAAAAGGTGCTGAATGGAAGACCATACACAATTGACAACCAACTCCTCAACATCAAGTTGTGGGTAGAAGGCATAGATCGCCAAATGGAGGCGTTCCAATTGACACACATCTGGGTTCAACTATGGAACCTGCCAATACATTGGCTTACAAAGGAAATAGAGATAAAGATTGGTGGTACTTTTGAGGATTTGGAGGATATTATCATCCCAATGGGTGGCAGCAAGGAAGGGAGACACATGAAGCTGAAAGTAGTAGTTAACACTGGTTGTCCCCTTTTAAGGGGAACCGTGGTGAAATTAAATGGGCAGAGCATCTGGGTGGATTTTAGGTATGAAAAATGTCCGAATTTTTGCTATGGTTGCGGATTAATTGGGCACAGTGACAAATCTTGCAGTCTCAAATCAGGGACAACCAAGTGAAATTCCAAACCTCAATATGGGGCATGGATGAGAACTCAGACTAAAGGAGCGTCCCCAAAAAAGAGAACAAAGTACCGGTCAAATGTTCCTAGAGATCCAAAAGAGACGATGAACCTTGCTGCCCAGAGACTTCTGTTCGAAGGAGACTACATAATTAACCAGACAAAAGGTTTGGGCACCAATACACTTGACAATGGTGGACTGAAGGTAGTCAAACAAGAGCGGGAAGATGACACTGTCTTGTCAGGGAAAGAGAGGGAACGAAAGATCCAAAATCAATTTTCAAATTTGGCCGGGCGAAAAACAAGTCAAGTAAGCCCACTTCTAAAAACACAAAAAAAAAAAAAAACAAGAATAGGGTAGGAGGGCTCAGGGGGAAGTCAGAGGTAACATAAGTCCAGCCCCAATTTGTAGCCTGGTCCCAAAAAGTTCCCAAAACAAGGAGGATTTAAAATAGGACTCAGTGGAACATATGTATATTTTGGATGAAACCAACGAGAAGGAAGGAGAAAACACCTCTCTTATGAACTTAGTCCTAGAGCCATCAACAGCAAACCAAGGAGTAATCAGACAACAACCTTCGGTCAAAGAAATGGAAAGTAAAGGCAGAAGAAAGCAGATCAAGGTAGCTAGGAAAGATGGCAAAGGGCAACAAGGACAGGTGGTTAGAATACCTCTCTCAGATATTGACATGAACAGTGAAATTCCAACTGCAGTTGCAAAAAGAATATTATCAGAGGAGGAGGAAGAGGACAACCACATGCAAATTCATGGGGTCATGGCTAAGAGATGTAAACGGAAACAAGAGAGCGATAGTAAACCAGAATCTGAGGTCATGAAGGCCAGTCTAAATTGGTCTCCCAAGTTCACATGAAAGTTGCAGCGTGGAATTGTCGAGATTCAGGGAGCTCATTGACTATTCCCTGTCTTAAGGAGGTAATTCACCTCACTCCCCTAATATTATCTTCATATGTGAAACAAAAAATCAAAAAAAATTTTTGAATGATTTTAAAAGGAAAATAGGATATGAGGAGGTTTTAGTGGACCCTATTGGTAAAGCTGGAGGACTAGCAGTGTTTTGGAAAAATTCCACTAAGGTTGTTAATGTTTTATCTACCCCTTTTACCATTGAACTTCTTTTGAACGCTGACAATGAAGCTGGTAACTGGTGGTGCATTTTTGTTTATGCTAGTACTGACGATAAAATCAGGAAAAAGCAATGGGATATTTTGTGTAATAGGAACAAAATCTGGGGTAATAATAAAATTATAATTGGGAACTTTAATGATATCACTTCTAACGAAAAGAAATGGGGGGGGCAGAGTACGCCCCAACTGGACCTTCTCTGACTTCAAAGATTTCATTAACAAAAATGAGTTGCTAGATGTTGGTTTTAAGGGCCTCCCATTGACTTGGAGTAACCTTTGGGAAGGGGAGGGCGAGATAAAACAGAGACTGGACAGAGCTCTTGCAAGTGTAGAATGGTGTGAAAAATTCAAAGATGCCAGGGTGATTCATATTGAGACTGAAGCATCTGATCACAATATCATCCTTTTGGAGACAGAGCCTAGGGTCAAGAAACCAAAAAGAAGATTTCATTTTGATCCCAGATGGCTCCAATACAAGGAAGTGGAAGGCCTAATCCAAGCGGCATGGGGTAAAAATCAAGTGGGGTCTAGGGGTTTTAGAATCAGCAGGAAGATTACGCAATGCAGAATGACCTTTTCAGCTTGGAGCAGATCGTTGAATTGACACAGCAAGAAAGAAATTAAAAGGATCAAAGAGGAGATACAAGCTACAAAAACCAGGCATGGGAATAACAATAAACAAGCCATTAAACTGCTTAGGAAGCAGCTTTCTGATGCCTATAAGCAAGAGGAACTTTTTTGGAACCAAATGGCTTCAAAATGGGGACAAGAATACATCATATTTTCCTACTTGTGTGAGTGGCAGAAAGAAAAGGAACAGAATATCCAGACTTGAGAAGGAGCAGGGAGGGTGGTATACAACTGATGAGGAAATAGGGGAGGAAATTGCTCAATTCTACAACCAACTCTTCACATGTTCGAAGCCTTCAGAATTTGATGAGATATTAAATGGTAATCCTGGGACTATCACTGAACAGATGAATCTACAACTTACCAGACATGTAATTGAGAAGGAAATCAAAATTGCAGTGTTTTCCATGCACCCAAACGAATCCCCTGGCCCAGACGGTATGTCCCCTGTTTTCTTTCAAAGGTTTTGGAATATCATTAAAGTAGATGTAGTGGACACTATCCAAGGCTTCTTACACACTGGTTTCCTCTCTAAAGCTATCAATGAGACCCTGGTCACCCTTATTCCTAAAATAGACAATCCCCTCAATCTTGCTCACTTTAGGCCTATCAGTTTGTGAAATGTTTTTTACAAAATCATTTCCAAAATTCTTGTGAACAGACTCAAACCCTTTCTTAACTCTTGCATTAGTTACTCCCAAGCAGCTTTTGTTCCAAATAGGCAAATATTTGACAATGTCATAGTAGCTCGCGAGTACATGCACTAGCTGAAGTCAAAAAGAGAAGGGAGGGATTGATACATGGCTATTAAGTTTGATTTGTCCAAAGCCTATGATAGAGTCGAATGGAAATTTCTTTATGCCATTCTCAGTAAAATGGGGTTTGCCCTTTTGTGGATTAGATGGATGCATGCATGGCTGCCTTTCCTATGTGTCTTGCTCTTTCAATGTTAATGGTGTTAAGCGAGGGTATGTAAGTCCATCTAGAGGGATTAGGCAAAGAGATCCCCTTTCCCCGTACCTGTTTCTGCTCTGTGCTAAAGGGCTCTCTAACGTCCTAAATAATGCTGTCAGAAACAAACAAATCACAGGAGTCAAAATTGCAAGACAAAGCCCCTATGTTTTCCATCTATTTTTTGCTGACAATTCCCTTATTTTCTGTAAAGCTAATGGTGATGAAGCAGGACATATAAACGAAATTTTAGAGTGCTATGGAAAAGCGTCTGGGCAACAAGTTAACATTAACAAATCAGCAGTCTTTTTCAGCAAAAATACAAACGGTAGAGAGAAGGGGGAGGTGCTGCAGAAGCTAGGAGGAATCCAACAGGTTTCACAAAGGAAGTACTTGGGCTTACCTTTAGTTGTTGGAAAGTCCAAAAACAGTGTGTTCAGGTTCATTAAAGAAAATATGATGTCTAGGATCCAGAATTCGAAAGGTAAACTTTTGAGTAATGCAGGGAAAGAGGTTCTACTCAAATCAGTAGCTCTTGCACTCCCATCCTATGCTATGTCAGTGTTCAGACTATCAAAGAGCCTGTGCAAAGAGTTAAGCGGGATGATGGCCAGATTTTGGTGGGGAAATGATCAAGGGGAAAAAAGAATGCATTGGAAGAAATGGACTGATTTGGCGGATAGGAAAGAGAATGGTGAACTTGGGTTTAGGGACTTACTTTGCTTTAATGAAGCATTGTTAGCCAAACAAGTATGGCGGCTTCTTACTTGCCCCAATTTGTTGGTGAGTAAAGTTATGAAAAGCAAGTACTTTTCTAAATCTAATATTTTCGAGTCCAAAGTAAAGGCTAGAGCTTCTTGGATTTGGCAAAGCTTGCATAGTTCATTAGAGATGCTAGAAAATGGGGTGTGGAAGCAAGTGGGGGATGGGACAACAGTGAAAATTTGGAAGGATAGATGGAGAGAATGCTCAAAGACTGGGAGAGTCTCCTCCCCAAAACCGAATGGCTGCCAACTGACCAAGGTTAGCAACTTGATTAAGGGAAAGTAATGAAACAAGGACATCATCCAAGCACTTTTCTCAAAGGAGGAAGCGGCGGTCATGCTAATTCCTCTAAGTGTATTCCAAAAAAAAGACAGATTCAAATGGAGATACGCAGCAAATGGTTACAACTCCACTAAATCTGGGTATGCTAGGGCCAAAGAGAGAATCAAGGAGATTAGAAAGACGAATAGGCCGCAAGTAAACTCCAGCACAAACAAAGAAAGATCCAAGGTCTGGAATCAATTGTAGGGACTGAACATCAAATACAAAATTAAACACTTCCTGTGGAAATGTCTCCATTGCATCCTTCCAACTAATGAGAAAATTTTTAGTAGGACGGGCAAGGGAGATCCTCTTTGCAAGGGCTGTGGGGAAGAACAAGAAACAACTGAACATGCTTTACTTCAGTGCAAGACTAGAGAGCTGGCATGGGCAACTTTTCTTATTTCATGGGACGGTATCAAAGATAATAAGTGGAACTTTTGGAAATGGTGGGAACAAATGCAGGAAGCCAGAGCAAGGAAATATGGACTAATTACTTAGAATATTAGCAAAAAAAAAAAAAAAAAAAGTCGGACACTTATTATTCTGACAAGAGTGTGGTATCAATCTATTGGTGCGGGGCGGACACCTGACACAAATTTTTTTTTTTTTTAAAAGATGACAGGCTGCCGGGCTGCAAAAGTTTTTCTTTGATTGGCTGCCGGCTTTGTAGCCCGACAGCCAGTCTGCAAAAAGTAAAGTAAAAAATAAAAAAAAAATAAAAAAACCTGACTCATATTCATAAATCAACAAAAAAGGAAAAGGCCGGTGGAATCATATTCATTGGCTGGCGGACTCATATTCATGACTTGTTCTCTTCGTCACCGATACAGAAATTAAGCAATTTTCACCAAAATGAGCAGCATGAAGATGTTGCTTTTTGAAAAAAAAAAAAAAAAAAAGAAGCTGCACGTTAGACACATAAGTCTTTGTTTCAGTTTTTCCACACTTCCATTTTTCATTATTTCTTTTTGGTCGCATGATAAAGGGGACTGACCTCAATATTTATTTTATTCTTTTCTTCTATTATGGGGAAAGGATGGAGTTTCCAACTCTCATCCATTAACACCCTATGCCGCTTCATATATATCAAGCTTTCATGTTTGTGTTTATAAGAGAGGGAAGAGAGAATTAGAACGTTAATCCATGATCAAGAATTTAAATGAACAAATCGGTTGTCAATAAAAAAAATGGTTTCTAAAAGGGGGAAAAGAAAGAAAGAAAGAAAGAAAAGAAATCAGTTTATCAAAGAAAATTTCATGAATTTCACCCCTAACCCTGATTAAACTGAAACATCCATCTGAAATAACATGTCGGACCGAACTTTTGGCTATCTAATTAAGTGCTCTCTTTTTCTTTCTTTCTTTTTTTCCTTTTGACTATATATTAAGAACTTAATTATAATGTAATATTTCTAAGTATATTAATTACTACTACTATATACTTATTGTGTTATATTTTGTAGCAAGCAAAATGATTGTGAGGCTCTGGTGTATTTGCACGGGATAAGTCAGAATTGATAAGGCAGCAAGCAGAAGCAGAAGAAGGCAGTCAGGGAGTGATAAATCATAAATGATAATTAGCTGCTTAGCTGAAAATGGATGGCTTGTTTTAGCTGGTAAATTTCTTCACACGCCAGACTTGCTCCCCTTGGAAACTTAATTATCATATAGATACCACTACTACTAACTAGTTACTAGAGTAAATTTTCACCAGACTAGAGTCCGCTCCTGAACACACGTTTCCTGAGATTCCGCCAGCCTTTTCCTTTTTTGTCGACTTATGAATATGAGTCAGACCTTTTTTTTTAAACTTTTTGCAGACTGGCTGTCAGCCCAGCAGCCTGTCATCTTTTCAAAAAAAAAAAAAATCTGTGTTAGGTGCCGGGTTGTAGATTACTATCACACCCCTGTCAGAAGCCTAAATATCCGACTTTTTTTTTTTGCCAATATTCTAAATAATTAACCGGAAAGATGGGACTAAACACATTGATGTCATAGCTAACTTCCTCTGCCAAATCTGGAAGGCAAGAAATGAGTGGAACTTTAACCAGGCACTGAAAGAGGGGCACCAGGTATCCAAAAAGCAATGGAGGAGTGGATGGAATATGATGAGGCAGGAAGAAATGCTAAGATGGCCAATGAAGAGGCTTCCCAGCCAGAAAACAGACATCGCATGTTAGTTGGACTGATGGAACAGCATAGCTCTATTATGTACACGAATGCAGGAATGAACCAGAACAAAGTGAAAGCAAGAGTGGGGATTATTGCTAAAGCTAACAATGGTAGGATTTTTGCAACATGGTCCATCTCGCATCTAGGAGCCAGAGATGCAGTAGAAATGGAGGCTATTGCCATTCGAACAACCTTGAGCAAAGCCCTAGAGGAAAACATGACGTCCTTATTGATTCTCTCTGATTGCAAAGCTGTTGTGGATAGAATCTACAGGATGTCAAGGCCTAACCTCTCTGGATATGCTAATTGAAGACATCAGGCAACTGAGTCGATCCTTTTGAAAATGCTCCTTCTTTCACATTAGGAGAGAAATGAACCTGTGTATCCATGGGTTAGCTAAGTTAGCAATTAACTTGTTACAAGAAACTAGGTGGAAGCAATCCTTCCTTGTGTGGCTTAATAGAGAGGCCCACAATGACTTCCTAGCAGTTGCCAGTCTTTTGTAAATCTGCTGTGCTGACTAATTTGTAATCCATTACATATATATAGAAGTTGACATTTGACATATATATATATATATACACACACACACAGACCCAAGCATATTACACTCTTAAAACTTGACAAGCGGCTTAAGATTAATCCTCTTTGAAAGTACTCTAACCTGTGATAGGCTGGGCAGGTCAAACTCAAGCCAAGAAAGCAATCCAATTAACAGTCGGGACAATCTGGGGCAATCTATTTTGGTGTGGAGAAGACTTCAATTCTTCAATAGGTAATTGTAGTTAGTGATCTTCACAATCTGGATGTGCTTCGGTGGCAGCATTCTAATAGGCACCAATCCAATTTGTTGGGAGAGGTTATTGAAGCATAGAGTAGATTAAGGGTGTAAATGAATCGAGTTCAATTCAACTACTTGTCAATTTTTTCTCAAAAAAAAAAAAGAAACCACTTGTAAATTTGTTCAGTCAAAACTTGAATTTGAGTTCGAGCACTGCAAATAGCTCGTGTCTAATACTGAATCGAGTTCAACCAAATCTCATACATATATAAATTGAAATTTTCACATGTATTAGTGTGAAATGTCTATTATATCCCTTATTTAAACTTGAACTTAATTGAACTGGATTAAGCTCGACTAAGTTTGATCAAGTTAGATCTAGTCGAATTTGCGTAAAACAAAATAAAATTGAGTTCAAATATTTTTACTCAAATAGTGCACTGTTCACTCAAGTCCTCTGGATTGCACCCCAAATGGAGATTCACAGCGCGTCAATTTTCTACTTTAGCTTATGCATCATGATATAGTACTTACGCCGAATCTTAGAACAGATGCATCTTTGATCAAGATGATCTATGCCCCATTTGCTATGGATGTTCAAGAATGACATTTCACGCAATTCGAGATTGCTATAGATATTCTGGCTGCAATTCTGTGATTTATTGATTTTATCATGGTTAGAATGGAATTTACAAATAGAATTTCGACTATGAGGGGGAGGAATGTGCCTATGGTGGTTTTAACCTATCATTCAGTAAGGGTGTTGATGCAATTATGTGTAACATTCTCTTAGACACATATGCTCTCCAGTGAAAATTTCATTGGGCTCCTAGATTGAAATTTTTTCAAGTTGTTTTGGGTTAAAAGTTATGTGGACAGATTTTTTTTTTTATTTTTAAAAAGGATTAGTAGTAGTTCTTCAATTAACCCATGATAATTCGAACCTCTCAATTATAGATGAAATATCTTACCAATTAGACCGCGCTTTGATTGTCATTGTGGACAGGTTCGTTGTCAATAACTCAAGCATGAGAAGTGGTGCGGTGTTTTCCAAAATGATCTAAGACATAAATAACGCAATTTTTAGTTAACATCAGGCTAATACTTCTAATTTAATTGCAGAACTATGAGGTCTCCGTCAAGCCTTTTTGCTAGTTTAGAATTTAGGGTTTTGTTGAAATCGAATCCAACTCTAAAGTTAGTATCCATCGGATCAAATACATGTCTAAGGATTACAAGCTTTTCAACTTAGCATAAAAACATTAGAACTATTCAACCAGAGCTATTACTTTTTGTTCACTATTGACAAGAAAGTCAATAATTATGCTAATCTTTCTAGATAAATCTCTTCTATTGCAAACTTGATGGAGCCCTCTTATCACCGTTCAATAAGTGTGTGATGGGCCTAACGGCCTTTTGATAAAAAAAAAAAAAAAAAAAAGAGTTTTAAAAGCACTTTGTTTGTCTCCTTTGTAATTTTTGGAAAAAGAAAAGCACAAGAAATGTATCCAATATTATTTAAAGGTTTAATTGCAAAATAATACCCTCAACTATTTTTGGTTAGAACTACACTCTTCAAACTACTAATTACAGCAAATTTCTCGCAATATTGTTAAAATGAAAAAATATCGTAAAGTGGTGTGAGTTGGGGGATGGTTCTACATTAAGGGTCGCCGGAAATGATAACAGAGGCTTTATTAAAAAATTGTTTTAATTTCTATTTTTTTGGGCAATGCAATTTTTTTTTTTTTTGGGAAAAGCCTTTGCCGCTTAGTGGCGAAGACGAGGCCGTTACTTTTTTTTTTTTTAAGGCATCGCCGCTCATAGCATAGTTCTTTAATAAGGAATCGCGGCATATTTCATATGCGGCAATTCCTTTTATTTTATATATTTTTTTCTAAAACATTACTAACCCTAAAATCATAATCCTAAACCCTAATATAAACCTTAACCGTGGAAGTCTAAAATTTAATTTACGTACAAAAATTGTGCTAATTTTATAAACGGTGATTAAGCATTCTGTTAAATGAACATAAAATTTGTCCAAGTCATCATTTTTTAAAATTTTTTGGTTTTAATATTAATTTAAATAACGATAAATAATGTAGCATTGAACGATAAATAGGTACAATAATTAGCACATGAACTTGAATGAAAATAAAACAGAAGGTTTGACAAGAAAAATTCTTAAAATCTGAATATCACCCCACCAACGCGCATCTTGCCTTTATCGTGTGGAGTGATAGAGCAATCATATTTCCAATGTATCCTTCCGTGTGGTAGATCTCGTCCCAATTGTAGCCGTGCGGACCTACAACAATATCACTCAATCCACCATCTTTTTCGGAGAGAACAATGATAGATAGTCTCTCTACAGGCAACAATGGCTACTTGAAGACGAAAGAGAAGATTTTTTTTGTCTTGGGGGGGGGGGGTTTGATCTAGGATTGTGTAAGAGAGATAAAAATATTAGTCTGAAGTTCTGAAGTTGAGATTCTCGCTTGAGCGAACAAACCAATTATATAGAAAACTACCTACAAGATACAATTATTGTAAAATTATATTGATATAATTATTTTTTTTATATCAATGATCTACAACTACTGCATTTAATTTTTTTTTTTCTAATGCCGCAAATCAACTTTGCGGCTTCTAAAAAAAAATTTCCCTTCCCCGCAAATATAGTTTGCGGCTATTTGTGGACCATTGATCAACCGGATCAAGAATAAGATAAGAGTCCTCTGTGTCGCCTATCGCTTCTCCCACGTGCGTTCTACAAGCAAGGGCATCCATGCGAGTATGCATTCATTCTTCCCGTTCCCGTGTCCGCAAAGAGCAGAGGAATTGGTCAGTGTCCTGTTGATCCCTTGCACCAAGGCAGCTTTTTTAGAATTGGCTTATGGACCTGGCTCTCCGCCTGCGACCTGGAAAGAAGATCCACCTAGCGCAAGCAGGCAAGCTTGCGGAAACATAAATGCAACGTCGCAAATTTAGTTTACGAAGATGATTGTGAGGCCTTTGAAAAAAAAAAAAAAAAATTTCTTCGACGCCGCAGATGAAGCTTGCGGCGATCCTTGGGCTGTTGATCAAGTGCATCAACGGTCCACAAATTTTGGCATGTGTAGTATTATAAAATTAAAAATTCCTTCACTGCAAATTTTGAGTGCAGAAGTTGGATTATAAATTTTTTTCCTTCACCTTCAAATCATTACCGCTGATCATATATTAATCAACGGTCATTTGCGGGTTAAAAAAAAAAATTCTACCGAAAATTTTAACTTAAAGTATTTTGCAGCAGTTGAAAATAAAGGCAAAAATAGGTTGGAATTTTTTTTTTTGTTGCGCCTATATTGACATTTACTGCGACCCTTATATCATCCATACATCCTGTACAACACCACTTTTGTGACAATTTTGAATTTTAACAATATTTTGAAAAATTTGCCACTAATTATAGCACTTAACTTTTTTTTTCCGGAAACCGAAAGAAAACACACACACGCACACAGTTAAATTACACTCGGAGTTAACGGATAAATCAGTCCAAAAACAATCTAAGAAGGACCACAAAGAATCCACAAAGAACCCAGTCAATTTAGTGACAAGGCCAATTATAGCACTTAACCATCTTAAACTATTAATACATGGTTTCTGCCAATTTTGGTGGCAAAGAGAAAAGCAGCGGCTAGGAGCAAGACAGGTTGTTTTGGTGGGGAGATAAGCCTGGTTGAAGAACAAAATTTGCACAAGTAAACAATCAGCTGGATCCCACTTGGACAAGGTGCCACGCTGTAATAAGCTAGGCCTCACTCAGTCACTTGTAAAAATGGTTTTATCTTACACAATGCTGCTCACTAACCCTTATAGAAAAGAAAGCATGAATTTTTTTTTTTCTGGGTAAGAAAAGAATGAAAAATATGAATATGCATATTAACCGTTAAAAATTAATATTACAAAACAATGGAAGGCCAATAAAATAAAATGTAAGATGAGCTTTATAAAGGGTATATCTAATGACAGTGCCTAATTAAGATAAAATTTAGGTATTGAATGAGTGTTTCTTTGAACTGTATGTATACTAAATAAATTAATAAATTATTAATTTATCGATTAATTAATATCTCTTTAAATTAATAGAATTTGTGTGGTCACAAAGTTATTAATTTATAGGAATTTTATTGTAATTTGTATTAAGGGAACTACATAACATTCTTTAAATTGACAAATTATGAATTTCATTCAATAACTTCAAGGCTAATTAATCATTTAGCTATAAATATTGCTAACTATGATTTAGGGCTACAAACGAGTCGAGTTGAGTCGAGATTTGGTTTAATCGAGCCAAATCGAGTCAAGTTTTGGCTTAATCGAACCGATTCTTAACTTAATTTTATCAAGTTCGAACTCGAGTTCAACCTCGACGAGCTACCAATTTAAACCTTGAACTCGAAAAATAAAAAATAATTATTTTGATTTTTTAAAAAATAAATAAAATAATATTTTTTCTTAATAAATAATAAAATATTAAGGATATATATGTAATATTACTATTAAAATAAATAAATATATATATATATATATATATATATATATATATATATATATACTCGACCTCGTGAGAGATCGAGTTTGATTTGGCCAATTCGAACTCGAATCGAACTTTGACTCGAGATACTCACAAGCAACTCGATTGTTCATTTTGCAGCCCTACTATGACTGCATTAAAAAAAAAAGGAAAGAAAAAAAGTGTCATACCGAGTAATGGTGCAAAAATATAGTACTAATGCGTACGTGCTTAAACTCAAAGATTATAACTCCTCCTTTGTCTTTTCTAAAAGTGGAACAATAAACAATCTTCACGTCAAAAGTCTTGCATGGATAATAGTATAATATCAAATGACATACTTGAATTCATGTTAAGAACAAGTAATGTTTTTTAACAGAGTAAGATTTAAGATGTGAACGGAATTTGAACCCAAAACTTCTAAATTCTGCAATCTTGAGATATGCAAAATTTTATTCTAATGTGTATCCATATCTAAGCCTGTTTGAACGTGCAATGCTTTTGTTAAAAAAAAAAAAAAAACTTTTAGGTGATAAAAGAGCATTTTGAAGTTTTTGATCAATAACATTAATCAAATTTGGAATAGAGCTTTTAGTGTCGTAAGTACATTTTGTACACCCCGCTCAAGATTGGTGCTTTTCCAATAACTTATACTTAAAAAAAAATAAAAATCTATCCCTTTTATCGTGAATTATGAACTAAATAAAGAGATAATTACATTTCAAAAATTTAAACTTACATGTTATTTAATTCAATAAGCACTTAGTATTTTATTTGTTGTATTTTACACATTACTCTAATGAATAGTCAAACAAATAGGAACAAAACTAATTTTCTTTTTCATCTTTTCTAATACAGAGCAAGAAAAAAACCAACACTCTCATTTGCTAATAAGAAGGGATGAAAAGACAAACAAATTAAAAGGGTAATAGGCCAAGGGGGTTAACTTGTCTTCTCCATCCCCATCCTCCTTCTCCATAGCAAAAAACAACTAACAACACCGCCTCTTTTCTTTGATCTCCTCCACCACCCCGTGCTTGCTCTTCCTCTTTATTTCCTCAAATTCTGCTCGTCTCCACCACCAAATCCTTACTCATGGACGTACTGGTGGTGGCCGACAACCCATTGGAGTCAATATCGGTCAACCATGCAAGCAACCCATTACAGTTTCCAATGGGACCTATATATAGTTCTCGTCCTTGCATAATAATAAGGTCGGGGGGATGGGTTCATCTGGCTCTTTATTATCTTAATCAGGGCCTCCAACAACATGATCCTACGCGAACTCCTTTAGGTTGATCTGGTAGTCTTTTAGTTCTGGCTTTGAGCTACTGTCCAGGATCAACAATTGTAATGTCTATATTGCTATTATCGTTCTACGTGCTCTTTTAAGTGAAAGTTGGCTTTTCGTAATCAATTTGGTGAGTTACTAATGCTTATTTTGGTGTAGAAATGATTTGGTGTGACAGTTTTGGTGGATGGTCTTTTTGAGATTCTCATAGTTGTGATTTCAATGTGCAGAAAAGTGTTGGAGAAAGATCCTTCTACTTGTTTCGGTGGTTGTAGTGGCCGGCCGGCTTAAGGTGGTGGCGCCGCCGTAGTGGCCTGCTTGAGGTGAATTCTTGCAGTTGCGATTTTAACGTGTAGATATAATTATTGGAGATTGGGTTGTGGGAGTAGAGCTACTTAGCCTTCTTTGTGTATCCTTTTATTAGTTTCGGTGGTAGTAGTGGCCGGCTTAAGGTGGTGGCGCCGCCATAGTGGCCACCTTAAGGTGGTGGCGCCGCCGTAAGGTGGTGGCCGCGGTGGCGATAGAAGAAAGTTAAAAAAAAAAAATGGCAGGGAAGGAAAAAAAAAAAGTAGAGAAAAATCTACAGGGCCTTCTAGGCAATAATACATTTCTTGTGGGGTTGGTGTGTAGTCCTTTTAGCAGAGATAACAAATTTGGAAATTATCCCAATTGAAACAATGTGGTAAGAATTTCTTACTCTAAGGTGGCAATAATATCTTCAATTGATAGTTTCAGGGAGTATAGTTCAAAGCAAAGGTAGTTGAAGGGAGTATTTTGCAATTAATCCTTATTTAAAAGTGGAATTATTCCATCATAATCATCATCAAACTGTTTTTTTTTTTCCCTAAAACTTTAGGGAATAATTTGATCCGCTCCCAAAAGTTGTGGACCAAAATTGTAAATTTTCCCCAAAAGAGGAGTATGTATTTGCAATTTTGCACAATTGCGCCTAAATCAAATAACTGCTCCTGCCCTATATATACTACTATATTTACCCAGCTCCCATTAGTTTCCACAGCTCTTCAAAATCAAAATCTCAATCGTGTCTTTTGTTTTTCTTCCAATTTTGTGTACAGTTTAAACTAATTATGGGCTCAGGTGAGATTATGGCACGCACTACACGCACTGAATATAGCTAATTACTCTTTTTTCTAGGGTTTTCGGATATAGCTTCTTCTTTAGCTAATTTTGATTTTTTTAAAAAAAAAATTCCCCATTTTTTTTTTTTTTGTAATTTTTGTTTGATTGCAGATGCGGATATGGAGGATTATGGGTTTGAGTACTCAGACGAAGACCCAGAAGAGCAGGATGTTGATATTGAGAATCAATACTACAACTCTAAAGGTGTTCTTTTTTTCTTTTTTTCTTTTTTTTACTTATCTTTTTTTGAAGTATATATACGTGGAATTTGATTTTGTTGGCCTACCTGTTTGGGCTTTAGGTTTTAGGGTCTAGAAAAGCATTTTGAGGAGTAGAATGCATGGTACTTGTAGGTTTTCTTTCCCCTCTTTTTTTTCTGAGAAGAGTATTTTGTCTATCTTTAGAACCTTTTATATGGAGGACGAAGAAGTCGGAAAGGCAGATGAGAGTAGTAGTGATCGATATGAGATAATAGGTCCTATGTTTTCGTAAATGCCAGTTGAATGGATGCTAATAAGTGGCCAATTTGTTCACTGTCTTTTTACCTTTCGTGCCGGATTATATGGTTATGGAAATAGATCAGTTTAATTTCAGAAGGCGCATATCCAAAGTTTATTGCTTTATGATATTCACGACTATGAGGATAAATAATACGCATACAGTTATTAAGAAGTTTCTAGTTTATAGACAATTTTGATTCCATTGGTACAACTGCTCAAGTATTGGATGGACATATGCTGTTCTTTAGAACTTAAGGGCTGATAGAATGCGAATGTACTTGCTTAATTGTTGTCTTTTAGGATTTAGTTGCTACAGATATGGAGAAGTGAGGTTCTTAAGTTGGTGACATGTTGAAGAACTTATTTAGCCTGAATGGAACATAGGAGTTTGGTGAGTTTCAAGTTCAAGTTCAAATTCAAAAAACTTGGAATTCTAGATGTAGAATATGACTTCAGCAGGAACTCTTTGGTATTTCGTTATCATACACTAATAGTATATAGATGGAGTTGGATTTCCAAGAACATGTTTGCTCCTGCATTATTATAGCTGTTGTTTCAGTATCTTTCTTGTGGCCGTGTCCTTGAATTTATTGGTTCTGTGTTGCTTCTGTTGCATTTTCAATTTTTCATTGAGCTATGTCAACAATTTCTGTGTACAGGCATGGTTGAGACAGATCCAGAAGCAGCGCTCGAGGGTTTTGCTGAAGTAGTCCGCATGGAACCTGAGAAAGCTGACTGGTGTGTAGCTTAGGATTAATTTTCTCTCAAACTAGGGTATTGCAACGTTTGTTGAAAAGTAAAGGATAAGTTTGACAAGGATAGGATATCTTGGCAATTTGCTCCTTAGTAATTCTTGCAGAGGGCCCTTTATCTCACCGGTTTATGTATTCTCTTGCACCTTATTCATGAAACCATTCTTTGTGCCTGTGACCTTAGAGATATTCTTTTTACTGATTTGATTTGGTTTATGTTATTTCCTGTGCATAGTTTGATACACATAATGCATGTTTGGCATGATTAATGACTTTGAAGATGCTTTTGTGATTTGCTAATCTATTGTTACCTGTTAATTCTTCATTTTGATATTGAGTAGTGCATATATAACAAGGAATATTGCACTGTGTTGAAGATTATGTATGGTCTTGGATCATTTATAATGATTTTGATACCAGGATTTTTCTATTGAAAAATATCAACCTTAACCAGTAATTGCTAAGTGTTGTGAGGAGAAGGTCCATTCAGATTGAAACCTCTTCATTTGTTGTTTGGTGCACGAGCAATGGAATGCATAATGATGTAGGGTATCAGGTTGCTTGGAAAGGTGTTAACTATGTTCCTTCTGTTTCTGATTTTGAACTGTGTGTATCGTTAAATGTCTAGTAAGGGACCATTACAAAGTCTTATTGCTTGAGGAAACTTCCAAGCTATCTGGCATGGAAGGAAGCAGGATAGTAGCTCTTCTTGTCTGATTAATTGTGAATTCACTCAATTAGTATATCCTTTCCTTAGTGCAACCAGCAACTCTTTTGCTGTATGTGGCTGCACATGCTGGACTCTGCTGCTTGTCATCAATCTGTAGTGGGAAATAGTCTTTTTAAAAATAAAAATTATAAATTTGGATTTTGAGTGCCCTTTTCTCATGTATAGATGGTGAGACGAGAGTTTTTTTTCATGCATTACATTATTGTTTTGTTATTTTTTTGATTTGCTGGCTCTTTTTTGTTTAACTTGTGATTGGTGTGACTAAGAAATTCTTTTCCTATTTTCAGGGGATTCAAGGCATTAAAGCAAACTGTTAAGCTGTATTATAAACTGGGGAAGTACAAGGAAATGATGGATGCTTACCGAGACATGTTAACTTACATAAAATCAGCTGTAACACGAAATTACAGTGAAAAGTGTATAAATAATATTATGGATTTTGTGTCCGGATCTGCTAGTCAGAACTTCGGTCTTCTGCAGGAGTTCTATCAGACAACTTTGAAGGCACTTGAAGAGGCTAAGAATGAGGTCAGATGTCAATTTTTTTCCGAACATTGAGTGACTTCTGCTCTCAAGGATTTCCGGTAACTTTTTTGCTCTGCAGAGACTCTGGTTCAAGACAAACCTAAAGCTTTGTAAGATATGGTTTGATATGGGTGAATATGGCAGAATGAGTAAGGTATTTTTTTCATACCAGTTTTAGGTAATAAGTATATTCTTTTGGAATGTAAACATAATTCAATTGCCATGATTAGATTTTGAAGGAGCTTCACAAATCTTGTCAAAAAGATGATGGCTCAGATGATCAGAGAAAGGGAACTCAACTTTTGGAGGTGTATGCTATTGAAATTCAAATGTATACAGAGACCAAGAATAACAAGAAGCTGAAGGTTTGTTGTTCTTTACTTTGTGCTATCTTTTATGAGTATAGATCGTGCTAAAACATTTTTCTGGATTTATCTGCATCTAGAGTGTTCTTTTCATATGAAATGTCTTTTTGGTCATCTTTCCTTAATTGTTTCCCCGGGTACATAGTGGTAGATTTCTCAGAATCATTTAGGGTATCCATATGTTACTATCTTGAACGAAATCACTTTTTTTATAACATGTCAGCTAGATGTTTAAAGCTAATGAAATTGAGAAAGGCAGAGCATATAGTAGAGAAGAACAGGCCATGTTTCCAAGTATGCATGTGGTTATTTTGTGTGAAGTCTTGTTGAATTAATGAAGTGAAATGTCTTTTTTCTTTTATGTTCTGTTTCTCTTTTCTCTTATGTTTTATAGGCATTTTTAATGAATAATTAATTGCAGAGGAGTTGCAGAATGCTTTCATAAGCAATAAAGAAAAAGAAAATTCTTAAGTAACAGTTTTGGAGCCTATACCAGAATGGAAGTTCAAATTATTAGGTCTTCCCAGTGAGAAGCATTTATGTTAAACTACAATTGACCTGCACAGAAATTATTTATTGTCAAAAAATAAGGGATGCATATAAATTGGTTCTGAACTAAGTATTTAAAAGAATTGTGGCTAACTTGGTTATTGTTGAAAGATAAGGGATGTATATGGAGTCTAAGGTACTTGTGCTTTGCTTTTAAAGTTAAAAAAAAGTATACAACTATAGCAAAGTTGCTATTGGGATGTCCAACTTTGAAGATCAGGTTCCATGGTGGTGCAAGTTACCCCCCAACTTTTTTCAAACATAGTTATCAACCGTCAATTGTCAAGAATCCTATTTGAAAGAGGCTGTGCTAAACTAGCCATGGGTCACTAAATTCATGATCTGAATCCGTAATTGATGATTTACTGTAATTGGCTCATTAACTGCGGGGAGGAAATCTTATTAATGAAGCATTGAAGAGACTAAGCAAAGTATTGCACCAATTTCTAAACCATACTTGATTTCGCACTCTTTCAACTGCAATTGCAATTTGGAAATCAGAATCAAGACAATAGCTAGAACATGGCATGTAATACCTGCATACACTTTGTGGAAGTTTCATCTGCTAGTAGTTAGTTAAACATATGCAAATTCTTCTTTATGGATCAACGTTGAAAATTAGCAAAGTTTGAGGGTCCAAATTGTTTGAAGGTGCTAACTTTGGAGGACCAAAAGTGATATAGCCTTTGATGTTAGCTAATTGTTTTTTTCATGTTGTTAAATCATAAAGCCTAAGAATGTTTTCAAATTTTATTTCTTATCGAAATTTAAGACTGGACAGGTTCATCTGTTTTATGAGTGATTGCAAGATGGAAGTGAGGCTAGTTTCTGTTTCATGAGTCCTTGGACGGAAAGAGACTTAATGTCACCTATGGCCTGCAATTGTTGTCTTTTAATACTCGTCCTTTCAGCTTGTGGATGTCCACTTGATCCATAGGTGTCAATTTTGTAGAGAAGTTTCTTTATAACTAGTGATAAACACATTAAAGAGTGATCAGAAAATGGCCAAAGTGGAGGATATTTGATAGTTTTGGACCAGGAAATATTGAGATTGAGTTGTCGAATATCTGGTTCTTCGTAATCAATCTGTGGACATATGAGAATCATGTGAATATGTTTCGTTGCAGCAATTATACCAAAAGGCCCTGTCAATCAAGTCCGCAATACCTCATCCCAGAATTATGGGGATTATTCGTGAATGTGGTGGGAAAATGCATATGGCAGAGCGGCAGTGGGAAGAGGCAGCTACTGACTTTTTTGAAGCTTTTAAGAACTATGATGAAGCAGGAAACCACAGGCGCATTCAATGCCTTAAGTATGTTTAGATACCCTGCTATGCTGATGACATTGTTGTGCATTTCACTTGTGATTTTTCGTGCCTGTCATTTCCTGTTCTTACACACACAGCTCTGGATGTCAATTCATACAGGTGGTTTAACAATTCATTCTTTTACGTTGTGCCACATTTTTAATATAATACATAAAGGACAAAGAAAAGGATCAGGGTTTTTTCCTCTTTTTCTTGCTATACATTGGCAGTAAACTCAAATTTAGTTAGTCCTGGCAACTGTTTGGGTCTGGAGATGAACTTGATAAAAAGATTGGAGAAATATTGTTGATAACAGATTTATAGATCCAAATAATACCCAATTTTGATATATCAGTGGTCATGTATTTAAAATAGATTCTGTCAGGACTACTCCTTCCAAACTGAAAGGCCCAGGTCCAGCAAACAATTAAAAACCCCTTTTGTGTACTAAGCGCCTGGTGCTACACTGTTGCCCATAGCTGGTCTATATCTGTAAAATGTGTGCACAGACCATTTCGCACTGAACTATTAAATCAGAAACCATGCTATATTTGCCCTGAACTACTAAATCGTTTACACGTGTTGAATGTGGAATGGCAGTAAGTCTGAGTTAGAGCATGAATATTATTGCTAATAGTAATTGCAAATCAAATTTTTTGCATCAATAATGTGTTTTTCTTATCATTTTTTCTGTTGCAGATATTTGGTTCTTGCTAATATGCTGATGGAATCTCAGGTTAACCCGTTTGATGGTCAAGAAGCAAAACCGTAAGATCAATGAACTCTGTTCTAAATGTAATCTATGAACAACTCATCATCTTATGTGTTATTTGATGTCTATTACAATTTCTTAGGTATAAGAATGATCCAGAAATATTGGCTATGACCAACCTTATTGCAGCATATCAAAGGAATGAAATATTGGAGTTTGAGAAGATTCTCAAGGTGAAACTATTTTTGCCATGTTTACATTATCTACTTCTCTGAGTGCTATGTTGTACATGCTTTTGTTATCTGATTATATTTATCTGGTATCTGATATTTTGCAGAGCAATAGGAGAACTATAATGGATGATCCTTTCATCCGAAACTACATTGAAGATCTTCTGAAGAATGTCAGAACCCAAGTCTTGCTCAAGCTCATCAAACCTTATACAAGGATACGCATACCCTTCATATCAAAGGTGATAACCAGGGTTTTTTCGTTTCCTGCTAGTTCGAAAATTTTCTTCCATATGTTGGCTCACTGGTGATAATGACTGGCTTTATTAGATCGAGATGAGATAATATTTTTTAGCGTGCAATGAAACTTATCCATGCAGTTTTTTGCTTGAAGGCACCTTACACATGCATTTTTTGCATGTTCGGTTTCCATTGATCTGATGGTGAAAACTGGTATGCTTGACTCTGCTAGTTAGGGTGTTGGAAAAAGTGGCATTGTGCTTATGGATTTGAATAATGTTGTCATTTAGCTAACTGAATTTGTCTCAAAGAATTTCTTACTATTGACGGTAATGCAATTGAATCTACTAAAACTTTAACCAATTTTTGCAACACTTGCGCTGAATGCGACATGCTTTTGTATTGTTCTTTCCAGAGCTTGTCATTTTGGTTTGACAACATGCAAAAAGAGGGATTTCATTGAGATCACATTGTTTCCTGCTAACCTTTGCCAAGAAGCTTAATTGAATTTTGTTGGCATGCAGGAGCTTAACGTGCCAGAGAAGGATGTTGAGGAGTTGTTGGTTTCCCTTATCCTGGATAATCGGATCCACGGGCATATTGATCAAGTGAATCGGCTTTTAGAGCGTGGTGACAGGTTGAGTACTGATCATGCTCTTCTTTTTAATTTTGGGAATGAATTTTCGTACAATTTCTCACACAAATTTTGTTGGTTATTGAAACGAAAACACAGTTCAAAGGGTATGAAGAAGTATGCTGCAATAGATAAATGGAACACACAGCTCAGAACTCTCTCTCAAACCATTTGCAACCGAGTATGTTGAGAGGCTTTTTCAAGTAAAAACGGTGGTAGGTTTTGTTTCATAGAGTTGGTGACAGATTTTGTTTCAGAGAGAGTTGGTGGCTTTCTCTGAAATGAAGTTTTTCCTGGAATTGTCATACTTTATCCAGTTGGTACCCTTTGGCCACTTGCAAAAACTGAATTGGAGTTTGGTATATACAAAAGACAATTTGTGGAGCTTTGGATATAATATTGCAAATATACAATTAAAACCTTGTCTCAGATGTTTTTTCTCCTCATTTACTCAGAAAAAAATAAAAAAGTGCTCATGAATGAGCAAGTATTACCATTTGCGTTATTATGTCTTAAACAGTTTCTGTTTTCAGTTCACCCAGTCAACCTGAAGAATGCTTTGCTTTTAAATATTGCATCGAAAATTGGGGTTAAATCAAAGAGTAAATCTTATATATATTAATGGTGTGTATACTATCACGGTTGGATATGTGACATATATGCAAAATTTGAGTTTTAAATTCAAATTCGAATTATGTGTCATGTATCCAATGGTGCAAGTGTATACAGTGTATCAGTGTATAGAGTGTATAGAAGATTGATCTTAAATCAAATGAAGGTGACCTAATTTCATGCATAGATATGTTAGATAACTATATGGAGCTAATTTAGCAATCCAGCAGTGTGGCTAAAGTTATTTCAAAATTACGTTGGTGTGTAAACAAAAACATTTCAGTAATAAATTTATAGGCGCTAGCAACCAAGTGTTAATATGAAAAAAGGGATAATTGCAGAAAACCTCCCTGAGGTTTCTAACAATCTCATTCACCTCTCATGACGTTTGCAATATATTAATTACCTCCCCTAAAACTAAGTAGGTAGTATCAAATCTAACTCAATTGGATAAACAATATAAAATATGTATCAGGAGAGAGAAAAAAAAACTTTATTCCACCTCTGCCCTTGAGATTGTCCTTAGTCACTTAATTTATGCTGAATGGTACACAGCCATATGACAAGAATGGAATTTTCATGAGGTGTATTTGAAACTGATGGGAAGGTTGCTATTACATTTTGGAAGCTAAAAGCCATCGGCTCTTTGTGCAACAGCTTCTAACGGTAAAAAGCAGTAGTACTCTTGCCTACTTCTCTACGCAACTGCAAAATGAAACTGCAACATATGACAATGCATCTTGTTGAGTGGTTGCTGAGCTAAAGTAAAAGAAAAAAAAAAAGAAGTTAAAAACTGAACCAACTATATTTCTTACCAAGGTAATCGATCACTGATGACTGTAGCTCTCATTATCACATCAATCATCAAAAGGGCATTTTTGTTTTGGTGCTCTTTCCCTAAACCGAAATTAGGAATTAATTTTGCATCCAAATTTTAGTTTAGTTAGTTAATCCTATGTATTACTGGCTTAACTAATTATGTCAAAATAAATTCGGAATATGTGATAAGTTATGAGGGTATTCCTATCAATTCACCAACGCTGATATCACAATTAGGGCCCAATAATCTGACAGGAAGGTAGCCGAAATTTTGTAAATCTTAGGGGAGGCGAGTGAAACTGTTAGAAACCTCAGGGAAGGTTTCTGAAATTATCCCATGAAAAAATTATCATTTCCCACGTGGATTAAATTGGATTATTGAAGGCTGGCTCAGGTCGAGGATAGACTGATCGATATAAATAAACTAGTCCAAAGGCGGTGAGCATTCGTGACCCGTGTTAATAGTGCGTTTGTGTGGTGATGTTTTTAATTTTTTTTTGTGTAATGTGGTGTATGAATTGACGCAGAAAAATATTTTGCAATATGTAAAATAATAGCGAGGTAGTTTGTTTTGATTGAATGAGGGTAATTGGAAAGAATTGTTGGTAGGTTATCATATAGAATGTGATTTAATGTTGAAGTAAAAAGATAGTGTATATATGTTGTATAGTTATGAAATTGGAGAATATGGGAATAGCATTAAATGTTGAAAGGCATAACTTTATAGTTATTTCATATTGTAGCAACTTTTACAAGTTCATTATCGAATATGTGCATTCGATACTCGTTCATGCCTAAGTGGGTAATTATGAGAGCATAGCATGGTCGAATAATATGGTATCATAGCATTTTTTGCATTCATAGGTTAAAAATTTATCTTCAACTTTGATGTCCCAACATTTGTGTTGGTAATAGAAGATGATTATATTGTTTTTGTTTGGCAATATATTTGCTGTATCTTCTGGATGGAATTTGTGCAGTATAACATAAATGGCTAAAATAAATTTATGTGCAATTTTTTTGTATGTCTTTGGGTTAATATCTGTTTAAAACATTTGGCTTACTAAAATTTCCATGTCCATGGGCTTGATGACTACATAAAATGCAAAATTTATGAGGAAACTTTATCTTGTAGAAAGTGCCTGCAATTGTTAAATAAACAAATAAATGAGGAGTTGCATTGTTGAATTCTGTGGATATATTTTATTATTAATTATGTTACCATGTTGCTTTTGCATATGTGCTTTCAATAGGGATGATATTCCATTCATAAGCTAGTGTAGTGATTTGGGTTGAAAATTTGAATTCTAAATGTCATCACTCCAATGTGGAAAAAATTTATTAGTGAGTTTGGCTGTAGATTGCGATCATTAATGAATTTTTTCCATCCAGAGTTTTGGGGATTTTCATCTAGTTTTAGAAACCATATCTTGTTTCCAACTTTGAAAATTGCTTTTCTTCTTATGTGTGGTTCCAAGTAATGTATAATTTTTGGTGGTATGACCTGCAATTAAGATCTAAATATGTGTTAAATGTGTTTCGGAGAAAAATTGATGTAATTAGGGAAATTTGATAAAATGGATACCAATGTATCATCGTCTGGATCATTATACTGCATCAAGAATGCATTGATTGGAAAAACTGTAATGGACATGTTGGGCTTGGAATATTAGTGCGATAAAATCCAAACCCAACACGACAAATAAAATAATAGTTAGTTATAAAGTAAGATTGGATATATTAGCTTTTTATTTGTTTTAAATAGTAACTGTACCTGAATGAAGATGAACTGGCGGATATAATTGTGTAAAAGAGGCAAAAAGATAGTATTTTTACAATATAATTAAAATACTCATGATTATAGTTGTGTAATAAATATAAAGTTAAAAGCTCAAGGCATACCCAGAACAAATGCTAAGAAGGGATCTAAATCTGGTAGAAACAATAGCTTTGTATGGATTAGGTAATTATTCCAAAAAAAATTTTCGTTTGTATTGTAAATACATTTTCCAATCCAACTTTTTATATTCCCAACCACCTTTTAATCTCACATACATCACATCACAAAAGTATTACAGTAATTATTCCAAATAATTATTTGGAATAATGCTCTATCTTCTTTGCTTTAGAGTTTTTTTTTTTTGTCAATTGCCATCCCTACTCCTACTCCGACTCCGATGGGGATAGAATCACCACCAGATCAGACGGGTGCACTACACACCCGTCTAGATTTGAAGCAAAGCCACAAGAGTGGCATTTTGGTAGGATTGACTGAGTTATGGCCAAATTATAGAACTGCACCAGTGATAGAAAACCCTTAAGCTTTCCTTGCCTCCCACCCCACCAAAGCCTTAAGGGTTTGGTGCTGGCCACCAGCCCAAGAGCTGGTGGTTTCTTTGCTTTAGAGTTTAGCCAACACAACTTCTTCGGATTTTTTTTATGGATATATATATTTTTTATTTTCTTTATGAATACATATAAATGTCTATATAAGTTGAAACTCATTGTTCCATGTAGAATTTACATTACATGGTATATTTTGTAACCATCATTGGAATTACTTTTACAGTAATCAATTAAAGTAATTATTTGACTATCCATGCAAAGTATTCACCCCTTTTATATACTTTTATATATGTGCATGTGGTTCATAAATCAAACATTCGAAGAACCATTGGAATTACGAAATTAATTGAAAAAAATTAAAATATCGATAATAGGATAGAGTTTTTTTTTTTTGAAAATGAGAAAGATGAATTCTAAGAATATAAAAGAAACCAGTAAATTATAGAAAATATAAAAGAAAAATTCGTGAGAAACAAAAAAAAGGGTAGAATAAAAAGGGAAATTTTTCAATAAACGACAGCAGAGATTGGCAGAAGCATGGTACGAAAAACCGGCCCATTCGTCTGGTCCACATAGGATAACAATAAGTAAACAAAAATGAGGGTAAAAAACCAATAAAATTACAAAGGAACCAAGCAACTAAAGCATACATGCTGAACTAAGGAAACAATGAATGGCATAACAAAAAAATAAGAGATACCCAAGCCTAAAGTAATACTCATAAATATGTACGTGGGCCATGTCTGTGGATCAGAAGATGCAAGAAAGACACAAATAAAAGAGAAACAAAGAACAAAAAAATTACAAAGAAATCACACAACTATACCATCGATCTTCCCATGTGCTGAGTAAAAGAGGAATAAGAAATGGCATAACCAAAAAATGAATAACCACTAAGGCTAATCCTAATCAACGAACAACTAGAAATGCAAGAGATTGATGCAAATGGACTGCAATACCCTCAACATTTCAACCAATACCGACATAATCGACGGAGACACACTTTTACTGTTCATTCACCTTTTTTTTTTTTCGGAAACGATAGCTGACTTTTTATAGATAATAAAACTGTACAATATTTGAGCAACTGCTCAACCAACTATACAAAGTGTACCATGACACTTAAGAAGAGTCAAAAATCCTCTCCTTATCCATAATTATGCTTAGAGCATAGTGGCTAAGATGATTATATAAAGTCATATAACTTGTATTCCTTACTTCAAAAGAACACATTTGAAACAGATTAGCTAAAGCATGAATATCTTCAACTAGCGTGGCAGTGTTTGGATTATCCCCTTTCCCAGCTTTTAGCAATGCAATAAACTGCTTGTTAGCATTAATAACTTTGATCCTTCGCCAACTCAGTTGCCTTGCTTTCATTAGTGCCAACCTCACTGCTCCAGCTTCATCTTGGATGTCCTTTTGCATGCTTCTGTTTACTAGAGCCTATTCAGCTCTAGTTTTCCCCCCTATCTGTTTGGCTACAATACCAATCCCCAGTTTGTGCCCCTCAGCTGATTTGTTTATAGTGATCTGGAGTTCCATCAGCTCTTCCTCTTCCCTTCCTGCCTCCCTTACTCTTTCACTTGCTTCATTTGTTTCTGATGTACTTTCTTTTTCCTTCCCTTTACCAACTTCCTCATACTCCAACCATTCTGTGCTGGCTTTCTGTACAATTTTCATACTCTCTTTTTCCTTCCCTTCAAAGTCCCTTTCGTTTCTGTCTTTCCATAGTTGCCAAAGTATGTTGACAGTCAGAGCAATGTGTTGCCTTCATTCCTTCCTACTTCTAGCATGAATTAATGCTGCTCACCACTTCTTAAAGTAGCCTGTTTGATGCTGAATGCCATCCCATTGTATTGGTGCAAACTTCCATACCTTCTGAGCTTGCTGGCAGTGGAATAGAATGTGTTCCACTGTTTCCATATTTTCTCCAATGTTTTTAAACTCGGACCGGCCAGCGAACCGGAGATAGGGACGGTTCACGGTCCGACCGGCCGGTTCAACGGTTCAACGTTTTTTTTTTTTTTTTTTTTGCTTCATAGTTCTTTACTCTACAGTCTACACTGAAACTTAACGGCTAATATACAATCTAATATGATTATTAATAACTTAAATCCCTAAAATACATTTACCAATATAACTTAAAATTAAATTTAAGTTGAGATAATAATAAATTTTCTAAAAGTTATACATGAAACCTGGCATGATAAATATAACTAAAATATCATAATTCATCGCAGGTTTTCATAAATTCATTACAAACATAAATAGATATAGTCCAAATGTTCATCAATTATCACAAACAAAAACACGAAAATAAATAAAATAAATGTTGACATTCTTTCACAATTCTCAAAAAGTCCATAACAGAGTTCAACTCATATTCAAAGCAAACAATTTGAATAACAAATTTCCATCATTGGCATGACAAGGCAACAGCACCTCCTTCACAATTTCATCAATTTAACCTGAAAAATTAAAAAGTTTATTACAAAAAATATAAATCTAATTGGTGGAACTAAAAAAAAGTCAAAAAATTTCTAAAAACAAAGATACAACCAAACACAAAAAGAATCAATTGCTACTAAACATTACTAATTAATATGTTATATTACCAATCATTATCTTCATCATCATCCAAAAGGCGCCTACGCTGAAATGCTTCCAAATCAATATCATTATCTTCCCCAATTTCACTTTCATCATCTATATAAATAAATAAATGAACAATTAAGAATTTATCCATATTTATAATACAATTCAAATTAAAAAATGTACTTTTAGCACCTTATATTACAAGTTAAAAATATATTTATTTTAATATTAAAACCAACCTTCAACTAGTTGAGAATCATCTTTAGGAAGTTCTTCGAGTTCTTCCTCCAATTCATCACAATTAAGCTCGCCATCTTGTTCTTTTTCTATGACCCAAAATTCCGTTTTATCAATAGATTCATAATCAATGGGATCATAAGATCTCTTTCGGTGATCAAACCTATAATAAAATACATTAGTTACAAATCTAATATTACTTTATAAAATAAAATGTAAAGAATAAAGTAAAAAATCAATTATACCAATGTTGCAAACGCAAATTGTAGTGCACATATACAAGATCATTAAGTTTTTGGTGCTCCAACCTATTCCTTTTTTTAGTGTGAATGCGTTCAAAAACGCTCCAATTACGTTCACACCCAGAAGAAGAAGCAGTTTGACTCAAAATTCTAATTGCAAGCTTTTGCAAATTCGGAGCATCACAACCATATAACTTCCACCAATTTTCTGTCACAATCATATTAAAATATTAGATCAAATAAAGAATAAAATCACAATTTTTAGACATTAAAAAAAATATAAATAACCTGACCGATCAGATTTGCTAGTAAGAATAGCAAGTTTGCGCCCAAAACTCCCTTGTCTTTCCCAATACATTCCAATCTCTTGCGATAATTTTTCAGGGTTGCACCAATCCACTTTTGTTTCAATATAATCAAGCAAGCCATTTATAACCTCTGGATGTGTACAAAATGTGGCACTCTCATATTGAAAAGCAGGATTCAAATAATAAGCGGCAGCATGTAGATTTTTTCTCAACATTCTATCCCACCTATCACTGATGATGTCAATATAAGGCTTGTACAATCTCTCTTTATTTCTAAACAGCCTTTTGATGCCATTTATTGCTCTAAACATGCCTTCATAAACATAACCCAATGAAGGCCTTTCATCAGTGTCACAAATACGCAATAAACGAATGATAGGACCCATTATTCTCACCATAATCAAACAGTTATTCCAAAACCTTTCATCCAAAACGATTTGCTTCACATCTTTTCCTTTTTCTATTCTCAGAAATTGTTTGTAATCCCCACTAGTAACCAAAGATTGCAAACTATCCTTATGATCATGCAAACTTTTTAATACAATAAAGGTAGTTGCAAATCGAGTTTCACCTGGACGAATAATTTTTTCCACCCTGTAGTCTTTCTTAACCAATTCAAAGTGAACTTATGATTGTAAATAAAAACAGTCACTGTTGAAGCAAGAGACACTATAGCTTTTACATCATTCATTTCACCAATGTCTTTCAAAATCAAATTGATGCAGTGTGCAGCACACGGTGACCAACAAATGTTCGGATATCTTTCACTTAACAAAGACCCAGCAGCTTTATAATTGCTAGCATTATCAGTAACTAAGTGCACCACATTATTTGAACCAACCATCTCAACAATTTCAGCAAATAAATTGCACAAATTTTCTGCACTTGTTACAATATCAGATGCATCCACAGATTTAATGAACGAAATACCCTTAGGACAATAAACCAAAAAATTAATCAATGGTCTTTGCCTAGTGTCTTTCCATCCATCACCCATTATAGTGCAACCAGTTTCTGTCCAAGTACTTCTAAAAGAATCAACAACCAATTTCACATCTCTCTTGGCATTTCGCAACAAATTAACTCTCAAAGAATGATAGGATGGACTTTTGTAACCATGACCCATTGATGCTATTTGATCAATAGCTTTTTGAAAAAATGGAGAATTAACAGCATTTATAGGAATGCAAGCATCATAAAACCAAAGAGCAATAGCCATATCCGTATTTTTCCATTTTTCCTTACTTTGCAAACAAGCTTTAATGGTTGGTTGAGAAGTATCACATCCACCTTTAAAAAAAGCACGAATACCTGTTGATGCAGTGACCTTTCTCTTTCCTTTACTAGATGAACCCATCTTATTTGCTAAAGAAGAAGGAATCTCCAAAACTTCATCGCCATCAAATGAATGAGTAGTGTGGCCGAATGGATTTTCCACCCCAAAATCACCTTTTTTTCTTTAGATTTCTGCTCCTTCTCCTTCATAGATGCTAAAATAGCATGTCTAACTGCCGGGTCAACCTTTGAACATGGAACAATGCTGCCTTGTTCTCCTGCCAAGTGTTGTTTCATTCGATGAATGCCACCACCAGCAATTACTTTAAAACAATACCCACATGTCAAAGTTCTTCTTCCTTGACTATTCACACCTACTGAACAATATTTCCATGCTATATCAGACTTTTGTCTATGATTTTGACTAGTTGATTGTTCACTATTGACAGCTCCAGCAGTCAAAGATTGTGAATTACTACCCGTACCAGTACCGGTATCCATTATCCTTCACATAATTAATTCAAACACATAATTAGTTCATTTGTAAAATATAGTGTATTAATAAGAAAATAAAATTAACAAATTTTCAGTAATATAAGAAGATCAATTAGTCACATGAATAGCTCAACTGTTAGCATTTAATTTTTTCATTTACAAAAAAAAAAAGATATAGTTATCACAGTAGAGGGATTTTAATGGTTCTTAGTAGCACAAAACTAGTTAATTTAAACACAGGAATCTTACTTTTTGTTTTCCTAAGAAACAAAGAAATAACAAGAAGGATATATACTAATAGTGAGACAATTATGTACCTAGTCAATTTATATACAGCGTGTGTTATACTGTTATTGTCTAGGTAATTTGAACAAACAATAGATAAAGGAAACAGAAAAGTTAGCAAAGACGTAAATTGCTCAAACAAGTTACCATAGGCAATTTTTCTTGGGTTTGACAATTAAAATGATTTCTACTAATTCGTTAAAGAACACTGATTCGAAGAAAATGACTCCTAAAAGTAGTGAATTTTTCTATATTCAACCGAAGAAGGAAATCAACTGTAAAAAATGCTATCATTTATAAGTCATAAACAAATGCAGCTCTTACAAAAACTGAAATGTTTCTTCTTGAATAACATGTCTCTGGATACGTGGCAATGCGTAAAAAATGTCATGATTATTTCAAAGTCAGACATATCTCTGTATTTTCAAGAAAATTATTCGTTAATTAATATGAAATATTAATCCCAAATTATTAATAAATCTCTATTTTTATCCTCAAATTATAATAATTTTAATTTTAGAATCAATCCAATCAAGTAGGGGTAAGGGCTAAATTCTTGGTTGCTATCAACAATTTGTAGCAACAAAAAATTTACATCCTCAAACTATGAATAATTTGATGAAACAATTGATCAATATAAGAATAGTAAGAAGAAACAATCGGCATCACAGAAATAATCCAACATACCTGTTCTATGAAAAACAATAAAAGGCAAAAATTAAACTTACCAAGATGGAAAAGCTCTAGAGTTTGGTCCACAGAAAATAGCGTGATGATCTTGTCTTGAATATTTGGATGTGAAAGGATTATGAAGAAAAAATTTAAAAAAAAAATCAAGATAAGAACTGGAGGAGCCGAAAGGGAGAAACGGAGGAAGTGAAATTGAAATGAAATGTGCCTGTGCCGTCTGCACATTCTTAATGCTAGGGTTTTTTTTTATTTTATTTGAATTTAGTTTTTAGCTAAATAAAATTTCACGCAACAATAGCTTGTCCTTCGGCTGTGGTTCAGTGGTTTGCGTGCCTTATTCTGGTCTCGGTCACCTGTGTTCGAATCTCAGCAGCCTCCACTCTTGCTATTATTTTGAATTTGAGGGAAAATCTAAGAACCGCCGGTTTCGCGGTTTATGCGGGTTTTAACGGTTCGTATGGTTCGGCCAGTTCATAGCGGTTTTTCATTACCTTCCGGGTTTGATATTAGACCGGACCGGTGACATGGCCGGTTCGCGGTTGGACCGGTCGGTTCTGAAAACATTGATTTTCTCCATACCTTGTGCATAGAGGTGTACCTTGTTTTGTCCTTCTGAATATCGTTTCCCTGGCTGTTAAGGTATTAGTAATACACCTGCATATGAACAGTTTGATTTTGTGCTTAATGTTCAGTCCCCAAAGAGTTTTTCAAATCTGTGTGTTAGAATCATCATAGCTCGATCCAGATTCTCCTTTTATTTCACTTTCCTTCCTCCTCTCTTCCTTCAGCAGAACTTGATAGCAAGATTTGACTGAATATTCCCCATGTTTACTATGCAACCAAAAGTATGAATCCCCTACCCTTGACAGACTGATAGGTATCCTCAAGATATTCTCAGCATCCTTTCTATTGAACCTCCTATACACCTCAGTCCTATTCCAACTGAAGTTTGATATCAGATCTTCCACCTTCTGTTTCTCCCCCCTTTCTGGCATCCTTGTTGTTGGCCTTCCACTTGGATTGTTTGGGATCTATTGGTCTTTCTAGATCCTTATTGCCTTCCCTGCCCTAACTCTTTTCAATACACCCCCTTTCACTACCTCTCTTGCTGACATAACACTTTGCCAGAACCAGAATGAGTTTTTGGGGATCTTACAATTCAGCATGGACTCCTTGGGATAGTACTTAGCTTTTAATATCTTGCTGACCAGAAGGTTTAGGAATCTGATCATCCTCCAAATCTGTTTACCCAATAATACTTTATTGAAACATTGTAAGTTCCTGAACCCCAATCCTCCATCCATTTTAGCTTTCATCATTCTATCCCATGAGCACCAATGTACCTTGCTTTTTCCTTCTGTTTCACCCCACCAGTATTTGGCCATCAATCCTGTGATCTCCTTACATAGTGTACCAGGTAGCTTGAAATAGGACATAGCATAATTTGGCATGGCCATAGTCACTGCTTTTAACATCACCTCCTTTCCTGCTGCACTTAGGAACTTGTTCTTCCAGCTATGAAGTATAGCCTTAATACTGTCTTTTATGTAAGCAAAAACCTGACCTTTAGTTCTTGTTATCACCATTGGAAGGCCCAGGTATTTGCCTTGGTTCACTGTCTTTACCCCAGCTAATGGCTCACAAGATTCCTCCCTGTCCCTTTCCTTAGTATTCTTACTAAAACAGATAGCATATTTGTCCAAGTTGATCGCCTAGCCAGACCCTCTTTCATACTAGTCCAAAATTTCTCTTAGTTTCCTTGTTTCTGCCCCCACAGCTTTACAGAAGATCAACATGTCATCAGCAAAGAAAAGATGTGTAATTGCTAGTCCATGTTTGCTGATTCTTAACCCACTTATAGAACCTTGTCTTGTTGCATTCTTTAACACACTTGAGAGGCCTTCAGAACACAAAAGAAACAGGTAAGGTGACAGAGAATCACCTTGCCTAATGCCTCTATTTGGAATCACATGTTCCTTGGTCTCTCCATTTACATTAAAGGAATAGGAGACTGAGTTGATACACTCCATAATCCATTCTACCCACACCTGGTTAAATTCCATCTTTTCCATCACAGCTTTCAAGTAACCCCACTCAACTCTATCATAGACTTTAGACATGTTCAGTTTGAGTGCAGTATAGCCATCTTTACCCTATCTCTTGTTTTTAAGAAAATGAAGACATTCATGGGAGATGATTATATTATCCAGAATCTGTCTGTTTGGGATGAAGGTTGATTGATTTTTGCTAATGCAGAGTTCTAGGACAGGTTTCAATCTATTGGCTAGAATTTTGAAGATAACTTTATAAAGTACATTACATAGACTGATAGGCCTATATTGTTTCAGATCAGTAGGCAGATCAACCTTAAGAATGTGAGAAATGATGGTATGATACAAAGATTTAAGCATACGGCCTGATTGGAAAAAAGCTTTGATTGCTTTCACCACATCTTCCTTGATAGTTGGCCAAAATTTTTGGAAGAAGAGGGGCGTCATCCCATCAGGCATTGGAGCCTTATTGGGATTCATGGAAAAAACTGTTACCTTTATCTCATTCTCCTCCACAGGCCTAGTTAGATTAGTATTAATCTGATCTGTAACTGTGACATGAATACCTTCCAACACCTCCTCAATGCCCTCTGTCCTAGTAGCCTTAAACAGATGCTTATAATATCTAGCTATCTCCTCAGCAATCTCCTTGTCATCTTTAGTCCAAGATCCATCCTCCCTCTGCAGGTTACCTATCTTGTTTCGTTTTCTTCTTCCTTTTACCACAGCATGGAAGTACTGAGTGGTCTTATCTCATTCTTGTAACCAGTTTAGCCTAGCTTTCTGACTCCAGTATTGTTCCTCCTCCTTGTAAGCACCCACTAACTGGTTTTTCAAAACTGCAACTCTCTCCTTTCTACCTTCAATCTTTGAGCTTTTTTCCTTCATCAGTTGCTGCTTTAGAGAATCAATCCTCTTCCTAGAGTTTTCCATGAAACCATTTCTCCATTTCAGTAAGGCAACTCTACATTTCTTAATTTTGTTCATTATTCCAACTCCTCCCAGGCCTGCTTTATCACTTCTCTAACTCCTTCCCTCCTTATCCATCTTTTGTCAAAGAAAAATTTCTTTCTCTTCTTCCTTCCCCCAGGAGTTGTGTCTAGTATCAACATACTATGGTCAGAAGCCAAACTTTCTAAATGAGTGCACTTGGGTTTTTCAAAAAGGTTGCTCTAGTCCCCACTGCTAAGACCCCTATCCAACTTTTCTTTTATTTCTCCATCCGGCCACTAATTGCACCAAGTCCAGGGGTTGCCTTCGAATCCAATATCAATTAGTTGGTTCTCCTGAATGAAATTCCTGAAGTCATAGAAGCTCCAATCCTCCCTACTTCTGCCTCCCCATTTCTCCTCATTAGAGCACAAATCATTAAAGTCCCCTATAATAATCCACTTATCCCCCTACAATTCTCTCCTTCTACTGATAACTTCCCATTGCCCTTTCCTGATCTGTTTGTCACAACTAGCATAAATCCCTATCAACTACCACTCCTGCTTTTCTTTTTCATCCTCTATTAGAACTTCAATTGTGAATGGTAAATTTTTTATATCCTTAACTTTTGTCTCCTCATTCCACATCAAATACATATCTCTAGCTCTATTCATAGCCTCAACCACATAGCAGTTATCATAGTTCAAAATTCTTTTAACCTTCTCCATGTACTTAGTCTTATTCTTAGTCTCACTTAGAAATATCATGTTCAGGGAGAGGAGGCTGTTAACCTCCTTCAGATGGGGAATTGTCAAGGGACTCCCTGCACTTTGACAATTCCACACCATGGCCCTCATTGATCCTTTGGGGACCAGTGCGGGCTAATCCCTTCCCCTCCAATCTTTTCATAATCTGCATCCCCCTTATGATCTCCTCTATGTCTCTTCTCTGTATGTTCCTGATCCACGACTTCTTCCATCTCTTCATCCCTGAGTTGGAACTTCCTTTTTGCCCCATTAATCTCCTTAAGAGGTTCTCTAAGTTTTCTTGAATTAGAGTGCACTCTCTTGAACCTTTTCCCTTTCTTACAAACTTTTCTATGGTTTTCTTTATTGTTGGTCTCATCAATTTCCATCCTCACTAGAACCCCCTCCCCACTGGATCCTTCCTGTGCTCCTTCTGCACCTCCTTCTATTCTCTCATTCTCATATATTATCTCCCTACCAGTGGCTCCTTATCTCTCCACTTCCTCCTCAATGCCTACCATCTCCTGCATTTTAGCATTTATAACCTCCACTGGTCTCACTACTTCCTTTCCTATGTTTGTACTTCTATCCCCCCTTCTTTCTTTTCTTCACCTCCATATCCTTCTCAGTCGTCCACTTTGGTATAATCCTGCCAATCTTTCCTTTTTCTCCACTATGATGATTATCCTTCTCCTCTATTTGTTCCTATACCTTATTCACCATAACTTCACTAGACTTACTCAGAATTCCTTCTTGATTCAATCCTACTCCTTTGTCCTGTTGCTCTAGTTCCTCTATCCTAATCATTTCCCCATTCCTCACCTTCCAAACCTGCCTGTGAGATGTCTAAATCTTTGGACTATTCTCTTTTTGAGGAGATCCTCTTCTCTCAAACACCCTTATCCACGAACCATACTGATTCTGATATTGTCCCTTTTTCACCTCCACCGGAGATTTACAATTCTTTTCACTATGCCCAATCACTCCACAGCTATAACAGAAGTTAGGGCACTTCTCATATTTGAAGGCCAGCCATTTGTTCACTCCAATAATCTGAACTGTGGTTCCTCTCAGTAAAGGTTGCTTAATATCTATCATAACCAATAACTTCATATGTTTCCCTTCTTTACCTCCAGTTTGAGGGATCAACACATCTTTCACCTCATTGAATATAGTTCCCACTTTCTTTCCTACTGCCTTAGATAGGCAGTGTATGGGAAGGTTCCACACTTGCAGCCAAACTGGAGCTAAATTGAAAGCATCCTTATCTTCTTCAATTCCTACCTCCCACCTCCTAATCACTAATATCTGGTTATCTATAATCCACGGACCCCCCTCAAGAATCCGTTCCTTATCCTTTAGGTCAGGAATAGTAAACTGGAAAACATTAGGTCCTAATTCAGCTACCTTAAGGCCCTTAGGATAGCTCCATGCCACAGTAACAAAATTTTTAACTCCTGTAAAGTTAACAACCTTTTCTTCTCTTATTTTCCTATAATGCTACCTTGGCATTCTGTTATCCCTTCGCCTAGGACCCCAGATCTATGAGTGTACTCCCCACTTCCTTCTCTGAGAGAGCAAATTTCTGCATCACCTCTACCAACTCCTCCTCCATCGTAGCACTCAAGCACCGGAAGATACCCTGTCACTTACCACCAGATACCCACTAATCCCCTAGCTCTATGGAAGTAGAGTAAAGATAGCATTTTTCCAGATGATTCACCAAACAGAATCTTAGACCAAAACAGTTAACGAAAGCAAGCAAACAAGAGCAAGAAATAGTTATACTACCTTAACCGAACTTCTTTCCTTTTATAGCATTGGTGGAATGTCCGTCCAGCTGCATAAGAAATGCACATACAGAAGTATTTTTGTCTTTTCCCTTTTGTTTTTCTGTCCCCTTTATTCCCCTCACCAATCGACCAGCTCCACTTCCATAACTTCCTTAAAAGCACTTCCTTTATGTTAACTTATCCATATGATTGTTGGATCCTTGGTTTTGAGACCCACACTTGTGGACAATGTTGAACTTTAGCAGTTAGCTCAGATTCAAGCTTTGAACTCAGATCCTAGAAAGCTTGAAATTTTGAAAAACTTGAAGTTCCCACCAAGGGGAAAGCAGCTCCCTTCCCGAGAGAGAGGAAAGCCTCTACACGTGAGAGGAAAGCTATTCATTCACCCAACTCCCACTTTTATATAGTTAGATTAGATATCATAACATGTGGAGGTCATCCATGAATATGACTTGTTCTCCTGCTAAACTTGGGGAAAAAAAAGATGGGGTCTTTTTAAGCATAAGTTTGCAGTTTTCTATAAGGGTGAATTACAAGTTATTCCCCTAATGTATGACATAATTTCCAGTTTACTCTCTAATCTTTTGTTTTTGTGTCACTTTACCCCTAATAGGACAAAACTACACCCATTATGTTGTTACTTTTTCTTTGAATAAATTTTGTATAAACTAACAGTGTATATTTTATCCAATTAGATGAGTGACACATATGACAAATTTATATTTTAAATTCAAATTGAAATTAGTATTCATGCATCCAAATCTGACAATGTATACACTGTTAATGTATACAAGATTAATTTTCTTTCTAAAATTTGTATTCTTTTATATACGTAAAATTTGTATTCATCTAAGAATCAATTTTTAATTGAATTTGTGGTCTATTTGTCTATTTTAGATGTAGATATTTGACATTAATTTGTTTCTCTTTTATTTGTTATAATCCATCCTAACCAAAAAATTAAGATGCCGATTGTTGAATTTACAAACACGAAGAAATTATATATACAAATTTTTCTTATAATTAGCCAATTACAAATCAATTACTTTTTAATTAATTTAATCTATTTTTCAATCTAAGAAGTTAAAAGACAAATTTTTATTCTATATCCTAATATATTCGACAATTCAAAATAAATTATTCATTTTTTACAACTACGTCACACGTCGATTATTTGAATATTCCTATTGACATATTACACGCACAGAGAAAACACTTGTATAAGTGGAAAAAAGGCGATACAAACTGGGGGGAGGGGTGTGTTTGTATGAATTTTTCAAAGATTGTATAATTTTTATTTGAACTCTATAATATTGATGTGTTGGCTTTTACATTTATTGTCCATTATGTATTTAGACAATTTTTTTTATTTCATATCATTTTTCTAAAATATTAATACGTATGGTTTAACGGTTGTGAATTAGACATTCATACATGTAGACCTCCTCATGTTCTAGGCAAAACTAACTAATATTTATGAAGAAGGGGCTAGGACAGTTGTGTATGACAATCATCCGAAACGATTAAAGGCCAAATTTGCCAACAAAGTAAAAATTGAAAATTTTTATTTAAATCTTGACGTAATTAAATCAATAGGGTTCACATGAATGGTAACTGAATATAACATCTCTTATTACAAATGTGTACAAGTAGTTTTTAATCGATTACAATGTATTAAGCATCGTTATACTGTTTAAGAATAATTGTCCTAACAACTATTGCTATTGCTCTTCCTCTCCCAGTATTCATTAACTCAAATAGATTTTTATTTCAAATACATAGTCCCGAGTAGGGCTGCAAACGAATCGAGTCGCTCGCAAGCAACTTGAATCCGAGTTCGATCAACATCATTAGCTCGTGAGTCAAATCAATTATATATATATATATATTATTTTAATAGTAAAATTACATATATATCCTTAATATTTTATTATCTGTTAAAAAATTATTATTTTATTCATTTTTAAAAATAAAATAATTATTTTTTATCTCGAACTTTACATTGAGAGTTTGTTGAGTTCAAATTCGAGTTTGAGTTTCATAAAACTAAATTGAAACTCCACTCGATTATGTCAAAACTCAATTCGACTTAACTTAGTTCGTTTGCATCCTGAGTCCGGAGGTGGGCTTTTAGATTGGTAGTATTTTTATAAACAGATGTATTGAATTTTTGCACCATAACTCAAAATTGTGAATTTGAATAACCTCGTTTTCATTTATAAATGAAATATATATGAAAACATATTTATTCAATTAAGGAGATAAGGACAAGTAGGCCACCATGGTTTTGACTTTTGTGTCCATCTCCACTGGAACCTATTTGGACATGATTCACATGGATGGATACAGGATTACAGCAATTGAGTTGCTGTGTGGAAAAAGTGAAAGTATGGTGCAAAATCTCATCAACTTTTTCTGGAATCATTTTGTTGAAAAGATCAAGTAATATTTGAAGGCAAATCCAAGCAGGCAATCACTTCTGAGTCAAGCTTGTTTCACCTAAAGGCAGAGAGGGAAAATTGGTTCTATTAATCAAAAGTAATGATAATATACTTGGTTGAAGATTTTATCCCAAAAGAAAATAATAGTCATAAAGATAATTTAGAAATTTCCCTAATTGTTTATTGTTCCTATCACAAGTAAATGTAACATGGATTAAGGCCCAAATGATGATTGTCAACCTCCAATTGTTTGCATTGGTTAACCATTGATTTTTTTTTTTTTCTGATGCAGGGGTATCCTGACTTACGCTAGACTAATCCTCCTAGAACAGTGCAGAACCCGCTCCAAAGATGCACTACACGATAACAAGCGGGATTCGAAACAATGACCTCTAAGTAAGGACCTAATGAGGCTACCACCGAGCTACCTCAACGGGGACTTGTTAACCATTAATAATTTGGAGGAATCAGAATTTTTTTTTAAAATTGTGCCTATGTGGTTGGTTAACAAATTACACGTCATACACACTACGTAAGAATTAATCTTTATATACATTATCACAAATATTATATATATAATACAATACATAATTTAAATAATTTTAGATTTAAATTCAAATTAATTATTTGCATTCAACGGTGCTCATGTGCGTATACTATTTCTGTATAAAAGATTAATCCATTTCGTAATAAGTAGGATTTATCAAAAGTGTTCAGAATGTACACTTTTTTCCAACAACCGTTGACAGGTTCAGAATGTACACTTGATTGATTGATTGTTTGTACTTCACAATTGTGCAATGGGCCATGCTATAGCAATATAGCCTTATACAGGTGCGTAAGCCCTCCCGTTTATACATTCCGAATAGGCACCTAATATATAGTAATTTCCAGTGAAATAAAATCAGAACTAATCCACTTTCACTTCTGAGAAACTGCTTCCACGAGGCTTTATCCTCTTCTCTAAAAGAACAACCTCAGTGCCATCAACTATCCTGTCATGGGCATAATGATATTCAGCAGATGGAAGCACAATTAAGCAGAACAATTGTAACTCTACTAACATTTCAGGCAAAGAAACAAAAATCATCAAATTTATGGAGTACATTACGAACTAGCCAAGACATGTAGAGTCATATTCGAGCTGTTGCAGTTGTGTTCAAGCATCTTTCTGTTTCTTACAAACAATCTAGACAGTTAAAATGAGGTAATATATTCAACAAAGATGCAGAGCAATCCTCAGCAGTGCCTCCCAGTAACACAGGTCACGTTTGACATACAGTGGGATCTTTTACACCAGAAACAAACACCAACAATTTTTTTTTTTAATTGCAAACACCAACTTTACAGGAAAACTTTAAGACAGCCATATCAAGGGTTTTTCAAACTTCTAGTTGCAAATAAGTTCCTTCAATACATCTCCCATTTCATAATAGCAATTCTAACAAACATTTCATTAAAGTTGACTAACCCTGATAATGAAGAGAACATGTCCGTCAAAGACCTGTTGCCCAGCAGTTAACTGAAGCCCACTAACATAACCAGAGGTCGGCGCCTTCACAACATGCTATATCAGGAAGGGAGAAGGAAGCAGAAAATCAAATTTTAAACCATAGAAGAGAGTCAAGCAAGATAATTTCAACAGAAAGAGGATACTACAGCCTGCTTCAATACAAACCTCCATCTTCATTGCTTCTAATACTATTATAGGTTGTCCTTCCTCAACTTTTTCCCTCTCCTTTGCTAAAATTTTAACCACTAAACCAGCCATTGGGGCAACAGCAGTCCCCGGAGGATGAGATGCCGACTCCAGCACTGGTTTATGTTGCTTATCACCATCATCAAAGAGTTCTAGCGTCATTTTCCTTGTGAAGAAATGATGACAAGAACTAAGCCAGATGTGAATGTATTCAGTTTGATCCTACAAGTGAGAGGAAAAAATTGTATTCTAAATCTGGAACAAATACATGAACACTTTCAAATACAAGGCAGACAAGCGTTGTTGATTCAGTATCCCTAAAGTTCATGATATTTTAGATTCTGATATATTAATTGTAAATAACAATTTGCACGAACTCAAACCATGTGTATAATAATAAAACTGATGATTGAAAAGACAAACGTGATTTCACTAACATTACAAGTAAAGTTTGACAAGACATCAACTCTATCCATCCACTTGAACAGGCAAAGATTCATAATAATACCTTTTTAATCAACAATCACATTTATGGAAGGGATAAATATTAGAAGTTCAAGAAAGTATATCATTTCTTTTGCTTTTTTTGTTCCCTTCCCAATTTGGAGGAAGGTGGAGACATGCAAAAAATTCAAGAGAATGAGGTAGGAGGCAGATTTGTACCCAAACTCCTTCAGATGCTTAAAAAGCAGCATATAGTTTTCCATTTATTCAGGTTCAATTTGCACAAGGCAACTGATCAGGAGGAGAATAATTGGATGTCAGATTCCTATTGCTCCATATCTACTGGTGCAAGACATTTTCAAAATCAACAAAAACTAAGGAAGCCAAGTCCGACAGATTACAATTGAAGAGTTTCAATCATGGCCGAATTATTTCCACAAAGAATGCAGATTTAGCAAACCCTGAAAACATTATATGTGCACTTCAATGCATCCAGTCTTTTTGTTTTGTTTTGTGGTGGGTTGGGGGGGGGGGGGACTTTTGCTGAACAGGAAGCAGAGGTAATTTTATTACCAAATGAAATTGTTGCTAATTGGATGAATTGAGCATAAAATAAGTATGTGCAAACCTTGAAATAAACAGCTAGACTGACTTTCATGCTGACACCACCAACTTCAACTCTAAAATCAAGATCGGACAAGTGTTCTACATCAACTTCCAGAGCAGGTGAACTGTTTTCTTCCATCTGCAAATGGAATAAAATCACTAAAAATGAGGATAACATATTTTGAGCTGTTGGTAGTTTTTTTTGCTTTTCTCTTTTCCATTACAAATGTCGAACCTATAAAATTATGCATATCTGAACTTAAATCTTCAATGGAAGTACCTCAATCGCATATTTCCCATCTGACTTATAAGTGACAAAAAGTTTTAATAGTTTTTTGCTTCCTTTGTTGTATTCATGATCCCATTCCATTTCCATTATACGCCTGGCATTGTGGTGCATTCTAAAAGGAGGATGAGCATACCATAGAGAAAGTCCCCCTGCCAAAAACAGCAAATGAAGAATGAGAGTTTTTTCAGTAACTAGTTATAAAAATGTTAAAAATGGGTCTTCAATCTACTTGGGATATCTTTTTCTACTGCTGCATGTTCACTTTGACAAAAACAAGCAGCTACAATGGATGCAGCATGTTTAGCAGCATGATATGCTTCTTGTGCTAGTACTGAATCACTTGGATTGAGGAACAGTTCATCTTTATAGCGCTCAATAAAATGAGTTTCAACTTCTCCACTTCTGAATGCGTCATGATTTGCAAGTTTTGAGAGAAAATCGATATTAGTTGGCAGTCCTGCAACCTACATGATCAGAAGATGATAGAAGATGAATCTACCTATTAAGAAATTCTCTGTCACATCCAAACAAGAAAAAAAGAAAATTATCTAGAGTGGAAATTTTCTTTTCAAAGTTGTTCAATAATGATATTATTTTAGTCACATCCTTATATAATTCCTCAGTGGAATATTTGCACCTGGCAACCTCGTGAGATGGCTCCCTGAACTGCAATTATAACTGTGTTATCATTTCCAGACATTGTAAGCTTGGTCAGAAAGGTGAGCACGGTTATCATTTTGATTCAAATAAAATGCATGTACAACTTAGAAAGCTGTAAAATGATTTTGGGGATGAAAAAAACCAAGCCAAGCTGAAGGATTCGTGTGGAGATGAAGGTAAGCTTGTCCCTAAGACATCAGGGCAGAGGACTGATCTCAGGAGAAATTGAATGGTACATCATTTGAGCTCAGTATTAACAATCAAACTTTGTCAAGCGCAATGCTACCATCCTTCGACTCTCATTGAACCTTAATGTTCCTGTCATGTTGAATTGGAGACAAGCACCTACTTTCCAACTTTACAGTAAGGAAACATGCACTCCAGCTAAATATATACGTTGAACATCTTGTACCTGAAACTTCGACAAGCAATCCTTCATCTTAATCAGAGCAGTAGAGCGATCTTCACCCCACACAACAAGTTTTGCAATCATGGGATCGTAATGCATGCTCACCATATCCCCTTGCGTGACTCCAGTCTCAACTCGAACTGCAATGAATATGAGCCAAAATTCATATCATAAACATCCAAAGGATGAGATAAATACCCAAACAGAAACTCTAGAAGGTACAAAAAGTGCATATACAAAATGCATGAAACATCACTTGATTATGAGCCAAAGGACACATGTTATACTCGCTTTTGAGCTCAGAAACACAGCCAAATTTTACTGTTTGTGACAATATCTGTGATGTTAACTGTTTACTTCATTAATATGCAACATCCAGTTTGATGTAACCGCACCTTCTGGAGAAACTTGAACAGGTCGATAATGATGAAGAACACCAGTTGCAGGAAGAAATCCTTTTGGAACATTTTCAGCATATATACGGGCTTCAAAAGCATGGCCTGCCATCAAATTTGACTCATTATACATATCAAGCACTGTCTGGGCCACATTTTAGAATGCTTTAATCTGTCCTTTTAATAAAGTAGGTAAATTTCAGACTTTATGAATTTATGATCCACATTTGATGGAAGTCGATGGAAGCCTTATCAGTCCAATATTTCATGAACACACCATTAAAATACAAAATCATTTTACATCCCCAGATAGTACGAAAAATACATTGTCCCAAATGAAATACCTAGGTAACCCAATTTAGAAAGTCATGAGAATTTTCTACTTTGTCTGTCACACGAAGTTGTAATTCCAAATTAGTGCAGCCAAAAATAACATTTAACCGAAAAAAATACTTTTCATTGTAATTGTTTGGATTTTAGTGGCAATATAACTAGTTTCCCTCTACTTATTACCAGTAGACAACTATAAATACAACTTATCGGTCTCTGTGATTACCATTGCTTGGAGGTGCAATAATAACAAGCATGGGAACTGAAAATTTAACATCTACTCGAACTACACCCCTGTGGTTGCACGTAATCCTAACAATTGATCTTAGACCTCCAACACATAAACCAAATTTTTAATCAGCTATCATGCACCCTGTTAACATTGGTGACAATACAACTGTCGAGAAAGGAACAAAGTTACTCTAAAGAAGGGAACCTGACAAGGGAACTTGTAACTGGCTAATTGGCAGAGGTTCCCCAATTGAAACACGTATTTGCCATTCAACAAGATCTTGGTTGACAACCATCTCTGTAACAGGATGCTCCACCTAGGAAGATACCCTATGAAAATTACTTGGTTGCTATTGAACTAGAAGCAGAAAGAAAACTCGCATCCTGAAGAACCACCTGAAGACGGGTATTCATCTCCATGAAGTAAAATTGTCCTGAAAGAGTATCAACAATAAACTCAACTGTTCCTGCATTGTGATAATTAACTGCCTTCAAATAAAAAAAAATGAAAAAGAAAAAAGAAAACCGTTAGTACGTGGAGAAAGAAAATGGACAAAATTAAAAGATTAGTGTCGTGATCAAAGAAACAAAATTGAACAAAACCCATCTCAAAGCAATATACAGACTAAAGTGAAACCACTTTCTCATTGAACAATCCCAAGGGGGTTTTCTCCTTTGAGTAGAAACCTATGGTACCTTCTAATTGGAATTAATTTTAATTTTCTATGCTTTTGGTTGAAATGAAAAAACTTCACATTTTTGTAAATTGAACCATCTAAGAATCTTCTAGCTTTTCCCCTTATATATATATATATATATGAAGTGGATTTTTGTTCAAGAATGAAATCTTGTTTGAACTGTCCATATCCGATTCATCCTTCGGAACCATATCACATCCTACATCTAATGAAATAGGATAAAATATGAGAGAGCAAACAGCGGGAATTTCAATTGAGATGGAAGGTAAATTATATCATCATAAGTTACCCCTTTCATAAGGTATGCATGAGTACAACAAGGTTGTAAGCATAGGTACAAAACAAAAAGAACAACAGTGCTACCCATAATAACAGAAATATAATTTAGCATGACTTCGTCAGCAGCAATTGATGAGTAATTTGGTTATGTGAGACAACCCTCACTAAGTTTCAACACTGCAAGACATCCAATAAGCAATGATTGGCATTACCTTGGCTGCAGCAACAGCTGCTTGGCCCAAGTGGTTGCGAAAGTTGTTGTTGATGTTTGGCTGAAAATTGAGGATTTACATCACTATTTAAATATAAAAACAGGTGCAAGCTAAGATGGTTAGAATTGGAGGAAGAAAGCATTACTGCAGGAGCTTCTTCAATAATTTTTTGGTGTCTTCTCTGCACACTGCAATCTCTCTCATAGAGATAAATAATATTACCCAGTTTATCCCCAAAAACCTACAAACAAATATAAATTAAAAGGAGTAATATTAGCACAAATATTGTATAACGGAACCAAAAATGGCAAGTGAAAGTGCACAAGGCACATATTAAATAATTAATACCATGTGGGAAGTACCTGGACTTCTATATGCCTTGGCTTTGTGATGTATTTTTCAAGCAAGATAGTATCTACGCCAAATGATGCTGCGGCTTCACGTTGTGCTCCCAGAAATGAGTCAACAAATTCACTAGGATTCTGTACAATCCTCATACCCTGATATAACAGAAAAACAGAGATATGGATGAAATACTCTTTTGAACAAGGAGCAAATCTCCGTTGTTCAAAGTTCCCAGCAATTGACACAACACTGAAAACTTCCTCCTCAAACAGTTATTTAAGCAGATGAAAGTTACTGTACTAATAATCAGTTGAATTATCTAACAGCATTTCTTTTCCACTTTGATTGTATGATTCAGCTATTAGAATGCATCTTATCAATTACTTTCTGACAATTCCCCAAAGAAAAATCACTAACATCGGACAGCAAGGGGTAAAGCATAACCATAAAAACTTATTCTAACCACTAAGCCCAACCAGAGAGGTTTAAAATCATAACTCAAATGTTAGTAACATTGTCTGCGGCATTCATCTGCAGACACATATGGAGAATCATTTCCAAAATTGAGGCAAGTTACAATCACAAAAACTGGAAACTGTCATGACTCGTGATATACCAGATCAAAGACTGCATGAATGATTCGCAAAATTGATTAAAAAAAGACGTGTAAATTTGTAGATTACAAGTTTTATACCCCTAGCTTACTGTTTTCACACCTTGAATATTGCAGTTTCTAAGCCTACATATCAAAGGATTTCTACTAACAAGAAAAACATTGTTCACTCTTTTTGATACCTCTATAATTGCAGTTAAATGCAAAAACATTACCAATATCAATGGTAGTTCAACAAAAGGCACACCTTTCCTCCACCACCATGTGTTGGTTTGATGAGGACAGGATAACCAATCTTCTCAGCTTCTAACTTCATAAGCTCAATATCTTGTTCTTGACCATGATATCCAGGCACAAGTGGGACGCCGGCTGCGCCCATTATTCTCTTTGAAGCACTGACCAGCCAAACCCATAAAGATATATTAGAATTAACCTCCTAACAACATAGAAATAATTCCACTTCATGTTGAGGAACTTAACAAAATGGAGTCATATAAGTAAAAAGTTAAGAGCAAAATGGACAATATAAAATTAACAGGCTTCAGATACATTAATGCAATAAGATAGGAACAAAAAGGGTGAAAGCTTCATTAACAACATTTAAAACCTGCATTGCAGAATGATAATGGTTAGCTAATTATTGCTCAGCCTCTGCAACAAGTAAAAATAAGAAAAGTAGGAATAAGTACAAACTTGCAAAAATGTGAAGTGAAGTTCGTAGTTACCACTAATTATATAAAAGATACACATAGATTAACGAGAAAGTTAATGGATTTTCCTATGAGTATCATGAAGAATGGGGAAAAGAGAAGGGAAGCAATCGGCAATGAATCAAAGCTAGAGCATTACGCGCACTAACTTGCAAAGGGTCACCAATAATCAACAAAACTTGCAAAGCATGCCGAATATGAAGCTAATTGACCTCAATATTCAGCCTGACTGCAGCTCAGTAAAGCTCAAGGTAGATTGAAGAAACAAACTGGCATCCAACTTTATCCAACATAAAACCCACTAACTCGCTATCTCCTATCCGTAGTAATTTGAATAGCTGATAACTCCTCCTGCGTGCGTGTTATAGTTGGATGTGTCCATAATTAAAAACTGTCTGGCTATATTTAAGATACTATAGGTGTACCACAAAACTACATACTATGAACTTGCACATATAGATGTAAAAAAAATCAAACACAAAGCCCCACATACATGTAGAAAAACACAAATATTTAAAAAAAAAAAAAAAAAATTTACGCACAAGCAGTGTGAATCCAGCAAGTACCTTTTATCCCCCATGTCTCGAATTGCAGATGCAGAAGGTCCAATAAAAATTAAACCTTTATCTTCGCAAAGTTGAGCAAATGCAGCACTTTCTGATAAGAAACCATAACCTGGGTGGATAGCCTATTCATCAAAGAAGACTTTGTTTTTAAATATACGCTCTCTCTTTCCAAAGAACAAAATACCAATTACATAGTTAGAACCTACATTCTAAACATCCGGAGCTACCAGAGAGCAGTGGCAAAATAAATCCAAAGTAAGAAGTATAAATTCAAAACGCAGAATGCAGCTGGGCTGGAACTCTCTCCCTTTCTTTCAATTCTAATTTCCAACTGATCAAGCAATAAGGAACCAATAAAACAATGAAATTAGTCCAGTTCATTTTGTTGTTTTCACCTGAGCGCCAGTTTTGTTTGCAGCTTCGATAATGGCGGACGCCTTTAAGTAGCTGAGCCGAGGGGGAGGGGGACCTATACGCACGGCTTCGTCGGCGGACTTGACGTGCAAACTGTGCTTATCGGCGTCGCTATAAACGGCAACGGTTTGAATCCCCAATCGTTTGGCAGTTCTCATAATTCGACATGCGATTTCTCCCCTGTTGGCTATCAGTATCTTCTCTATTCTTTCATTCTTCTGATTCTTTACGCCCGGCGAGGGAGTCGTTGACAAACATTTACATCGAAGATAGGTCGGGCAACGGCGAACACTTCGCCGGAATATGCATGCCATAGCCGACGACATCGATCGGAGCGGACGGCAAGTGTGGAGTCAGTCAGTGAGGAGTGATAACTACAAATTGCCTCAGGGTTGAAAGGGTATTGGGTGGTAGTATCCCACTTAGCAGCAGGTCCCCTATAGGTACATTTGTCCCACATCGGGGTTGGGGTTGGATTTGGGTTGGGATATAAGTCCCTGGGATTGCCTCAAGAGTTGCCGGCTTTTGAGGTTAATTCTGGGATTAGGTTTATAAAACAACAAAAGTCTGATTCAGGCTGTTGAAAAAAAAAAAAAAAAGGAGTGATAACTGTTCAATCACCTCGTCTACTCTGATAACAATGAGAAAAAAAAAATTTCGTTAATTACATTTACCTCCTTCAAGGCTTGGCCAAATTATAAAACAATCCTTGAGGTTCGACCGTATTACCTTTATCCCCCTATCAGTTATACCGTCCGATTGTACCTAATGGACAAATTGAATGACACAAGCACCCTAGTGCCAAAAGAAAGAATCTTGAAAGAGACATTCTTACGTGAAGGTGAAAAAAAAAATTCGAGCAAATGTGGTAGAACAATAGAAAAAACTAGCAACCAAATTATGAGGAAAAAGGAAAAATATATTAAGATGAAAACTTTAAATATTGGAAGCAAAACAAGGGAAAGAAGATAGAAAAAAGCTAACAACAGAGGAACATTAATAATCAAAGGCTTGAAAATTTTCAAATTCTTTTTGATTAAGTACCTCAAAGCATATAAGCATGCAACTTTTCGCATCATTTTATTAACCTAATTAAGGAACTTTGTTTGCTACTACCCAAAAAAAAGGGAAAAAAAGATTTGAAAATTGAACAGAACGATGTATTCACCGTTGAAGTTAGGAGACATTTAAAAGAACTTGATTTGAACCATCACCGGATGGCCTCATGCGACAAACACAATAAGGCCAGCAATAGCATTTAAAAAATACTGGGAAATTTTATATTTTTCACTTGGATCAACTTCAACATGCATCATCTAGTTGGAATTGAATCCATTATATAAAAAGGTGGAACCATGTAATGCCATTTCTACACACATATACAGAAATCAGTGCACTATAAAATTAACCGAGTTTGCTTCAGATCTGAAAGCTTGGTCCTTGTTGATTCATTTTGGTTTGTCTAAATAATAAATTTTAACTTGATTTATCTATATGAACTTAATGATCTACTCAAAACTTCACCTTAATTACTTCAATCCAACAATTGTCTTTATGTGTGGACATATATTTCTAGAGTTTGGCATGAATGTGATAATTTTGCAATTGAATTTTGGTAGATTTCATAATATTAGATCTTTTATACAACAAATTGTGTCCCAATATTTCATTTTTTTTTTTGAGAGAGGATTTAAACAATTAAAGATTAAGGTTTCGAGTAGCAGTGGCTCTGATAGCTTGCACGAGACTAACCGCTACCTATTTTGATGAGGTTAGAATTTTGAATGTCGTTAGAACGAGGAAGAGGCTTCAAGGGTATTTTAGAACCTCCACTAACAAAACGGGTGTAAACGTTACCAATTTTTTGTATTTGAGGGTCTTTTGATAATAGGGTCAAATCCAAGGGTCTAAGTTGCAATTTGACTAAATCTAAGGGGAGATAAATCTAATTTACCCTAAAAATTTTTAATCTTTAATTATATACTCATATCCTTTTTCTTTTGGTAAAATTTTGGACATGGAATGGATGGGCATTTTTTTTTTAATTTATGGGCTTGTCATAGCTTGCGTGGAGTGGCTGTCTAGAATGCTTTGCCCTTATCCTTACGTAGCCACTAGTTTAAAATATGGGGTGAATTCTTGCAATGGGAAAGATACGATGGAAATCTTTGAATTGGTAGGTCAAAACAAATGGACTGAGCGTCATTATTAAAGTAGACCTCAAGAAGGTCCTATGCACGCATGAATCAAGCCATCATCAAATGCCACATAGAAAACAGATAAATAAGCATACATGTACGTGACCTATTTGCCCTATCCTTAGTACATATCCTTAAGGGTAAAATACCAAAAAATTTCCTGTAATTTGACAGATATTCAATTTAACTCCCTCTGATTCGAAAACTTACACTATAATTCCCTATGATTTTGATTAAATTAAAAAGTAGACATAAAACATCAAATCTAACGGTTGTGTGTGAAATGTCAATATTGCCCCTACTACACGTGAGATGCTTTCCATTAACTCCCTATGATTTTGATTAAATTGAAAATTGGACATAAAACATCAAATCTAACGGTTGTGTGTGAAATGTCAATATTGCCCCTACTATACACGTGAGATGCTTTCCATTCAATTTTCAATTTAGTCGAAATCATAGGGAGTCATAATATAATTTTTCAAATCAGAGGGAGTTAAATTGAACATTCAATAAACCATAGTGAGTTCATTTATATAAGGGCAATATTGACATTTCACGTATAATCGTTAGATTAGATGCTTTCCGTTCAATTTCAATTTAGTTGAAACTACAAGGAGTTATAGCGTAGGTTTTCAAACTAGAGGGAGTTAAATTGAACATTTGGCAAATCACAAGGAGTTTTTGGGTATTTTACCCTATCTTTAATGAATATACGAATCACTTTGGCTTTGGTTTTGAGGTTCAAGTGCTTCATGTGCTTGGAGGGTTGTGTACTTTCAAGTTTCTTCAAGGCGTTGGCTCACTGGTGATAACAACTGGCTTTTATAGATTGATCTTTTAGTGTGCAATGAAACTTATCAGTGCACTTTTGCTTGAACAAGGCACCTTGCGCGTCTGCATTTTTTGTGTTCAGTTTCCATTGATCTGATGGTGAAAACTGGGATGCTTGACTCTGCCAGTTAGGGCGTTCGAAAAAAGTGGCATTGTGCTTGTGGATTTGAATAGTTCTGTGATCTAGCCAACTGAATTTTTCTCCAAGAATTTCTTACTGCCACGGTAATGCAATTGGATCTACTAAAACTTTTAACCAATTTTTGCAGCATTTACGCTGAATCCGACATTCTCCTACATCGTTCTTGCCAGAGCTTGTCATTTTGGATTGACAACGTGCAAAAAGAGAGATTTCATTGAGATCACATTCTTTCCTGCTAACCTTTGCCAAGAACCTAATTCATATTGATCAAGTGAATCGGCTTTTAGAGCATGGTGATGACAGGTTGAGTACTGATAATGCTCTTCTTTTTAACTTTTGGAATGAATTTTCCTGCAGTTTCTCACACAAATTTTGCTGGTTATTGAAGCGAAAACACAGTTCAAAGGGTATGAAGAAGTATGCTGCAATAGGTAAATGGAACACACCACCGCTCAGAACTCTCTCTCAAACCATTTGCAACCGAGGATGTTGAGAGGCTCTTTCAAGTAAAAAATGCTGGCAGGTTTTGTTTCAAACGAGAGTTGGTGGCTTTCTTTGAAATGAATTTTTTCCAGGAATTGGAGTTTGGTACATACTGTTTGTGGAACTTTAGATATAATATTGCAAATATACAATTGAAACCTACCATCTCATTCTCAGATGATTTTGCTACTCATTTGCTTTAGCCCAAAAAAAAAAAAAGTTGGTTTTCAGATCACTCAGTCAACTTCTAGAATGCTTTACTTTTAAACATTGCATCTAATTTTGGGGTTAAATCAAATGGAGGTGACCTAATTTCATGGACATATGTGTCAGATAACTACATGAAGCTAATTTAGCAATCCAACAGAGTGAAAACGGGTACAGTATGAATAGTTCAATACAAGGTAAATGGTTTGCCCTTATAGAGGCATTCTTGAGAAAATTATAACATATCACAAGTCTGTTGTGGCCAAACGACATTTGAAATGTGGTGATTACCCCTCTTTAGAAATGAATGAGCGTATCAACCTGAGATAACATGTTTTTATCCAGCAGACAGAGTAGCCAAATTATGAGTTGAGCTCACAGTTATGCCAACTTTGTCGTTGAAGACCCCAGATTGTTAAATGTGTCTAGCCATACATCTGACTTGTATCCTTGCTTAGCCAAATTTCAAGATTGTATTTCTACAATAATTTTTCTACACAAAACCCACAAAAATGGAATCCAAACAAGGGAGCAGTTTTGAGCAAAATTTTGCTTAACCAGCATATGTCATCATTGACTTGTGTATTTAACCGCGCTGTGCCTATTTGGAGCTTTTCACAGCCAAATTCAATTCTTTGTCAGTGGCATGCAATTAGGATCAACGAATTTGTAAATGAACCGATTACTTTTGTCTGTGAACACCCAACTTTGGGGGTGGGAGAAGAAAGAATGTGTATCATGCCAAGGAGACAGACAAAATGTGTATCATGCCAAGCATCAGAAGAAGAAATCCAGTGATTGATTTGGGAGTTATTGCCATATTTGACACGTTTAACTTCAGCGCGAGTTACCATAACTCTGTTTACTTGTATGAGATACATTGCAGCTAACATCAATTTTATTTTTTTACGTTAACATCTTTTTTTTTTTTTTTTTTTTGAAGCAGCTAACATCTTGTTAAAGCTGCATTCATTAAGAAGGTAATGTATTAAGGGTTTCTCATTCTGATTCCTGAGATCATATGGTTGGATAAGATTATGAGGATTTTTTCTGATTAGTGCCTTAATGTATACATTTCTAAATTATGAGTCTTTCTAACAAGTGCCCAATTAATATTTTAGAAAAAAGTGTATAAATTATAAAGAAGGGTAATAATTGTTAATAAGTGTATATACATGGTAGATTGGATAGAATTTAGATATATTAGCGAGTCAGCACCCACCCTTGAGTAAAAATCCCTAAATTATTAGTGGACACCATTCTTTTTTGTCAATCGTCATCCCTACTCCTACTCTATCCTAATCTAACTAGGAGGAGACCCAACTGGGCCTATGGAAGACCAATGGGGACAAAATCACCACCGGACCAAATGGGTGTGCTGGATTTCTTGAAGAATCACAATTGTGGCAAATTGAACCCTTGCCTCCCACCTCACCAAAGCCTTAAAGGCTTGGTAGTGGCCACCAGCCTAAGGCTAATGGTTATTAGTGGACACCATTCAATGTACTACGTTTCTTGTTTAGACCTGTGCCGGAACCAGAAAACATTTACTTTGAAAGGGCCAATTTCATACACAAATTTTGGAGCCGAGAGAAGAGTTTCTAATGTTATTGTGGAGGAAGAAAAACAATTAATACAGAAAGTACAAGTCTAAAATCTTGAAAGTTTTTAAGGGGATAATGTAAAATTATGTTGAAGACAGGGGCGGATTTAAGGTGGGGGCACTGGGGGCCCTAAATTCCTATTATGCTTATATAATTTTAACATAATTTTAAATGTGCCTCCAGAGTTTTTTTCTAGAAAAGATGTGCAAGAATGGGTCACAAAATTTAATTTAGTTACTTATATTGAGAAAAATATAATTTATGAAGTTCAAAATGAAAAAGTTGTAAATCGTTATCAAAATATGAAAACTCGTCATGAGCAATTATAAATAGTTTAGTTTGTTTTTAAAATAAAATTATTATTACATTAATAATTTTGAATTCGTCTTTTTATGTTTTTCATGGAATATACGTATCATTTGTATTTGCTAGTGAATTTATTTTTTTTTGGCTTAAAAAACTAGAAAAATAGTAGATAAAAAATTTTAGTGTTATTTTTGCCCCTCACTAAGATTTTTTTCTGGCTCCGCCACTGGTTGAAGACTTGGGGCAACCAAACTCCTTACCATGACGCTTAGCTTTGGCCCTAATGTAGACTTTTATATCGATATAATTGAAGAACTTTTTAACCCTTGTATTTTTTTAAGTAATTAGTGTCGATTTACTTCAACAAAATTATATTGTTTAAAAAGAACAAAAGAGGGATAAGGACAATGTAGGCCATTATGGTTTAAATTATAATGTCTAGCTAAATTGGAGCCGATTTTGATCGAGTGGACAAAGGCATGCTCAATTTCGAGTTGCATATGTGGAAAAAGTGGAACAAAATTTCTTTAATTCTAGAACTTTGGAATGCATGAATTTGGTATTCAGCACATGAATTTTATGGAACTGTATCAATCTGTCAATGTCAATATCCAGCAATTTTTCAAGCAAATCCGATCACACCAAAGTCCAACTCAAAGTGGGAAAAATTGGTTGTTTTGATTCTTAGAAAGTGAAACAATCTACACAGCTGAAGACTCTCTCTCCCAAATGAACATAATATTTCTAAAGATAAAATTTAGACATTTCCTTAATTATTTGTTGTCTCTATTTGAGCTTGAACCGGTTAGAACTGCTTCACCTTCTAAAAACCAAGCTTTCCTTTTAGCTTATGTTTAACCTTAATTAAGTGCCTACTTTTCAGTCATTTTTAAGTTCAAAAGCGTTACACGATTCAGACATAACTCTATGTAAATCTTAGCTCCTTCTTAATTTGAAATTTAGCACAAAGCCTACTCTTATTCTTTTCTTGTCTAAGCACAATGCACTGTGATAGTTTGTGGGATACTTGTGTTCACTATTGTAATTTCAATATTTAGGGGTTATTTTGCTAGATATGGAGTTATGCAGGGACAGTACAATAATTTACTTATATAGAGAAGTAATTTGCACAATTTACTTTTGATATGGGTGTAATCAAGGTTTGTAAAATCGGGATCCTACTTAGGATCGATTTTAGTTTCACAGGATCGGATCGTAGAATCGTAAGATCCTACCAAAAGCCCTTAATTGCAATTAAAGGTTGCAATTATTTGATAAATTACAAATATACCACAAATATTTTCATTTATTTGCAAAATGGAGCTTCGTATTTCACAAATTTACAAAAAATTGTAGAATCGTACGATCCTACCGATCCTACGATCCTACGATCCTACACGATCCTACCGATCCTGCTACGATTCTATGCGATCCTGCAAAGATTAATATGATTTGCGACTCTGCATACGATCCGGATCGATTTTGGTTATTCGGATTGTAGGATCGTACGATCCGGATCGCGATTTTGACAACTATGGGTGCAATATGCAATTTACTTAAATTTTATAAGCTTCGGCACAGGTGTATTTGAATAAATGAAAGAGCATTAATCATGATTAACAAAGGTCTCACTCTAATACAAAAAGGGTTATTATCACTTTACCCCCTTAAACTATATCACTACTATCAGTTTATCTCATAATGTTATCTTTTAATCACTTTACCCCCATAAGTAATTCAACTCAACATGTTAAGAAATTTTGGACAAAAATACCCTTTTATTCTATAACATTACTATATTGTTATTATTACTTTATTCCTTTAAATTATGGGATAATTTCACAAACCTTCCCTGAGGTTTTTGACACTTGCACTGAGACCCCTCCAGGTTTTAAAAATTACACCTAGCTCCCCTAGCAGATTATTGGGGCCCAAATCTGACATGCAGAGCACTGAAATGACATATTTGTCCTCAGAGGATACATTTGCACTGGCGTTAACTACCTACACAAATGCATTTGGAGGTTTCTAATTATGTTTAACCAGAATAACAGAAATTTGATGTCTAATAAAGGTGATTAAAAAATGATTACTCCTAAGCGCCAATAGAAGATGTAATTTGGCGCCAATTTCTAATGATGAGTGATGTGACGAGGCTGATTGAACAGATGTATCTTGCATTATAGATACTAACCTTAGATAACATGTCTTATATCTAAATGCTAAGAAACGGGACAATGAAGAAGGCAATGGAACGGGTGTGAAACTGTCTTCATCTGGTGGAAGTTAAGCTTCTTAGAAGCAGAAATTGAGGTACCAATTTTCATTTCAGATATGCAGTACTATAATCTCGTCCGTTGTAATGAATCAGTTTGTTAAAAAAGTGCATGTTATCTGTTAAGGTACTAATCTTGATTAGTAGATGTGTCAAGAAACTAAAGATGTTTGTTGCTTCATGCAGTACTGTAACTAAAGATGTTTCTTGAAATTTCATGCACGATGGATGCATGGAAGATGTTTTCTGGAAATTTCATTAACTCCTATTAAAAATGTGCATGAATGTATTAGCAAATATTGACTGTTTTGCTTGATCGGTAGTTTCTGTAATGCTGAAGTACGTTGATATGTAGTGAGATGTATGCTGATGTGTTTCTGGAAATTATATGTGTTTCTGTAAGAATGTAAAGGCAGGAAGCATGCACTTTTATTTAATCACTACTTTGCATCCAAATCTGAAAATGTAGGATGGGGACTATTGCTGCTGCATATGACATTGTTGTTCACTGTAATGCAAACAAAATCAGGATTCCAAATGTTGATCCAAGTGGCTACTCATACATTAACTTGTTGTTTGATGTAACTGAAAAGGCACTAAGCAATATAAGTGGGAATGTTAACATGATTATGCAGATGAGATGTGAAATTTCTGGAAAAAATTGCACGATGGATGTTAATGATGATTATTCTATTAGTGAGATGTTCAAAATACATCAATTTAAGCCAATGATACACTTGCATGTCTCTGATATGGAAATTATCCCTGTTGATGAAGAGAATAACTTAGTAAATCCGACTACTGTGAACATGCAAGATACTCTGCTTATTAGTAAACAGAATAAGAAGACAGTAGCTATAGATATTGATATCTCAAATGATCAGTATGGAGATTCTAGCTTTGATTCTTCATGGAGACACAATCCGTATAGTGACAATGAGGATGAATTAGTTCTGGATAGGGTCTCAAATGATGATAGTGAGGAAAGTGATACTAATTTTTCTGATTTTGAAGACAATGAAATGGAAATTGTGGTGCCTGATTCTGAAAGTGAGAAAGGGAATAATTCTAGGAGACAGCTAATAAGATCAAAGATGTGGATTTACAATCCTAAAAATGACATAGAATTTGAGAAGGGTCAATTATTCACCAATATGGTGCATTTAGAGCTGTCTTAAAAGATTATGTTATTCAAAAAGGTTTTTCACTTTTGAGATTGAAAAATGAGAGATCGAGAGTAACTGCTAAATGCAATGCTGAGGGATGCCAGTGGAGAATACATGCATCACCAGTGGCTGATAATATAACTTTTCAGATTAAAAGTTACCAACTACAGTACACTTGTGTGATGGATAAACACTGTGCAAAAGCCACTTTTGATTGGATGGCCAAGAAGCTGGTTGGTGTCATGAGAGATCATCCTAATATGACCAGCAAAGGTGTAGAGACAGAGTTGAGAAAGTATGGTGTGAAGCCAAGTAAAATGCAGATTTTCAGAGCTAAGAACAAAGCACTTAATGAAATAGAAGGCACACATGCTGAATCTTATTCTAAACTCCCCTCATATGCTGAACTGTTAAGGAACAATAATCCCAATAGCATTTGTAAAATATATTATGATAGGTCAAATCTGTTAATTGAGCCTAAATTTCTGAGAATATTCATTAGCTTTAGAGCTCAAAAGTTGGGATTCCTAAAAGGTTGTAGACCTTTTGTGGGATTTGATGGATGTTTCTTGAAGGGTCCATTTAGAGGTGTGCTTCTCACAACAGTTGCTTTGGATGCAAACAACAGCATTTTTCCAATAGCATTTGCTGTAACTGAATGCGAGAACAAGGATACTTGGAGGTGGTTCTTCTACTACTTTCAAGAGTTTTTTGGACCATTAGATAACAACATCCCTTTAACTTTCATGAGTGATAGGCAGAAAAGATTGAATCCGCTTATGAGGAGATATTTCCTGATGCAACTGGTAGGCATTGTTGTAGACATATATGTAGCAATTTCAAGTCTCAATTTCTAGGAATATTACTTAGAAGTTTCTTTTGGAAGGCAGCAAAAAGTTATGATGTTGTTGGCTATAATGAAGCAATGGCAAGTATTAAAGATATTAACATTGCTGCTTGGAGATATCTGGACAAAATTCCAAGAAGTTCCTGGTGTAGGCATGTCTTCTCATCTGAACTTAAGTGTGATCATGTACCAAATAATTTCACTAAATCCTTTAATAATTGGGTTGGTGATCTTAGAGGAAAGCCTATACTGACATTAGTGGATTACCCGCTGAGTTATTAGTGGATGGTTTGAGGAGAAAGTTCATGAAAAAGTTACACAAGAGGTACCAGAAAGGTTGCACTTTGAATGCTAATATCACTTCCAAGATTGCTGAGAAACTCACATAGATTAGCTAAGCATCAAGAAAATGTGAAATACATATGGCTAGTGAAGATACATTCGAGATTGGTGATGGTGACAGAAGCTACATAGTTAATCTCAACAAAAGAATATGTGATTGTGGTGCTTTTCAGATATCTGGAATTCCATGTAAACATGCAGCATTGAGAATTATTTACAGGAGAGAAAAATTGGAACATTACTATGAAGCCTGGTTCACAAGGGACATGTATTTGAAGGCATACTCAGAAATGATTCATCCTATTCCTGATGTGAAAAGATGGCCTGCGATGCCTGATTTACTCCCAAAAACTGTGTTGCCACCTCCTTTGCGAAGAGCTCCTGGTAGATCAAGAGTAAATCGAAGAAGGGAAGCTGATGAGGGAGCTTCCTCTTCACAGCCAAAAAGGAGCAGCATTCTCAAGTGTGGCCATTGTGGAGCTTTTGGTCATAATAAGAGGACCTGCAAAGGACAACCTGTGCACAGAACGACTGCAAACAAAACCACAGCTGAACTAGTAGTTTCTCATTTTATCACTGAACTGTATCATCTTACATTGATTTTTGTTATGTGCTACTCATTTGAAGTTGTTATCACAGATGACAAATAGGAGAGGTAGACCAGGCAGAGGAATGGCCAGCACAGGCTTATCAGGAGCTGTACTTTGGGTATTCTGCTGCCAGTTTTATGTTTCATTCCTTATCTATTACAATTATATATGTGAAAAGGTTTCCAGGAACTCACAAGTGCTTTCATTTCACAGGATTATGCAGAAGGAGCTGTACCTATAGTTCACTCCAGTCAAGGGAGCAATCCTAGTTCTACTGGTCATAATGAAGGTGTTAACGTGCAGAATAATTGTCAAACTACTGCTGCAGGCTCTAACAGAAAGGTAATAACTTGTATATTATAGCTTGTGTAAGAGAATAACAAGTTCTGTGATCTAAATTTTGCTCATTTAAACTTGACTTTCATCCTATTATATTTACAGAGATGAAGGCTTGCTTCAAACAATCCTTCTACTTCAACAGTCAGAGGTGCTGGTAGGACCAAAAGTACTAGAATGTACTCCAATCCTCAGGTTCCAGTTCATTCGACTTCTGACATAGCTGAAAATGCTATATCTGTCAGCATGAATGCACCACCAAATACGAACTCTAATAGCATTAGCAGTACCAGCACTTTCAGTAACTGGTTTTGAGTTGCCTGTTCAGACTAACTAGCATGTAATGATTAGTTTAGTTTCTTTTGAATTCGGTGCTGCTATTTGGAAATGTACCAGAAGTTAGGACTGCTAAAATATTTTGTTAATGGGAGCTCGCACTCTTTCACACTATTAGTGGTGCAATCCTCACCATCTATTCTAGAAACTGTCCTGGTAGATGGTGTTTTGTAATTCTGGATTGCATTGATGGAAATGTTATATGTTCTGTTGGCTAGAAAAGTTGCATTTTAGCATGTGTAATGTTAACTGCTGCTATTGTTCAGTTGCTATTGATCAAATTAGCATGCTGGTGCTATTTCCTTTCACATACAATGACTGTAAACTATTGTATACATGGATTATTTTACATTCGTTTATATAGCATTCTAACTGACATAGCTGAATAACTTTCATTTGACTTTCACAACAAAAGGCATACTACAGCTGCTACATTGTTGCAGCAGATTTACATGAATTCAGAAGCTGATTGATTTTACTATTTGAATGAAAATATATATAGATAACAGTAGCATATTGGTGATGAGCAGCACGTTTTCTAAGACACTTTGAGTTGGAAATTGTCTTTGCAGTTCCACATTAGGTTCAGATTGCCTTTCTGAAATGCCAAGCACTCTAGCTCTGCTAATATCTCTTTCCCTGTTTGTGTCTTGGTTGTTTCTTCTGCTATTAACTTCTTCTTCTTCTCCTCCATCATACCATTTGAAATATCTGCATTTTGAGCAGCAGAAATACAATTTGTCTGGATTCTTTTCACTCTCTGATATCTTCACTGTGGCCTTGCGATTGCAGTAGCAATATCTATTCTTAATACTGAAAGTTGTTGGTGAATTCCAGAATTCTGTTGGTTGGCTTGAAGAGGCCATGGAATCTGCTAAATGTTTTCAGCTTAGCCTTGTGTGAATGCTCCTCATAGTCTTTTGGCTCTTGAGGATAAAATGTGCTTTCCAAATTTGCATGAAAAAATTTGGCTTGAAGAGGCCATGGAATCTGCTATTGAGAATGTTTATATGCACAATCTTTTCCAAATTTTTGGCCGTTGGAAGATTGCATCAGACTGTTGCCTATTTCTATGCATTAGACCGTTGCCTACTGAAGAGCGTTTGGTGTAACAGAAGAACTTTTTCTAAATTGCATTTATACCCCTTCAACTTTGATAATCATGTATACCTTGTTATTAACTACCAATCTTGTACTAATATAGTTCCATTGAGGGCATTCATGGAATATAATTATCAACTCTGTCATGACCGGAATATTGGATTGCTAATTGGACTGAATTGTTACCAAATTGTGAAAAACAAGGGAGTTAGGTGTAATTTTTAAAATCTGGAGGGGTCTCAGTGCAAGTGTCAGAAATTTCAGGGGAGGTTTGTGAAATTATCTCTTAAATTATAGTGATATAATTGTTTTAATTCATAACATTATTTTTTAGGCATTTTACTTTATCGTTAATCTAACTAGTATGGTCAAAATTTTTTAAATATATTTACCCTTTATTTATATAATTAAAAATAAAAAAATTGGAATGATTATTCTTCTTTTTTTTCATTTTAAGAGATCCAATAAAAAGATTTTCTCAAATTTTTTTTCACACTTTTAATATTAGGAAAAGAAAAAGAGATAGAAAAGAAGGAGACAGAAAATTAAATTTTGCAAAGAAAAAATAAAGAAAAGTCTAACATTATTGTATTAATTTAAGATTATTGGGATTAGAATTGAAATCTAGTGATAAACAGTAAAGTGAAATAATTTTAAAATAATAAAAGTATTTAATTCTGTCTTATTTGTATTTTTTAAAAAAAGAATTGAGCTCTCTCTCTATCTCTCTCTTCTTCTCTCCTTCCCCCTCATCATTTTTTTATTTTTAATATTAATAAGATTGTCAAGAAGAAAGAAATTAATACTTTGACTTTTTGTCTTGATACTAAAGAGGAGAAGAGTCACTCTCATTTTTTTATTATTTTTATTATACAAAGAGGATGGTACTTTCTTCTAAAGTTTTTTAACTTGCTAAATTGGTTTAAATGGTGGGATAAATTATTTAAAAAATAATTTTATGGGTAAATTGATAATGAGATCATAGTTTATGGGGATAAAATGATAATAACTTTAAGGGCTAAACCTGTCTTTTCACTTTAATTAACAAACTCCGTTAAGTTTGATCGTTAATTTTAGGGGTAAAGTGACTAAATGATAACGTTAAAGGAAAAATTGATAATGGCATCTAACGTTAAGGGGATAAAGTAATAATAACCCAATATAAAAAAGAAGATAGTTAACTTTGTTTTAGTAACCTAAAATTTGTGACTTTTGAATTTATCATGTTTTTAGGATATAAGAATATTTATTTATATAAATCCATGTCTATATAAATTGCAGAAGGGGTTTTTAGGATGGTCAAGTTATAATGCTCCCAACTCCCTATTCTTTTTTATAGAATTTTGAATTGTTTTAATTATTAAGTATCCCTTCATGGCTTTTGAATTTAAAATTATAAGAAATGGCTTCACTAATAGGAATTTGGTTTGATATTTATTCATGGGAGGGTAAATAAAGATGAACCATTTTAAGTCCTACTAAAGTAAAAATGTAAGTAACAAATATTTTATCTTTCAACTCAGTAATTCTAACTAAAAGAACAAATTATACAAAAAATAAAAAACAAATAATATTCATTGGTAATAGATTTAGACAATCATTAATGGTACTATTCCTGAAACCTAAATTATGAAATCACTAAATTATAAACAAAGTCCTACTCGCACGTCAAAGTAAATTTTTTTATTTAAAATCTTTTTGGTAAACATAATAATAAAAACAACACTAGTCCTACCAAAAATAATAAAAAAGTAATCATATAGTTTAAGCGAAAGATATAGAGCATTTGACCATACACTAAGTAAGGGTTAATTATAATTTATTCCCCTAACATGTATCTTAAGCTTCAGTTTACTCACTAACCTTTGTTTTTGTGTCACTTGACCTATTAGGACAAAGCCGCCCCTATTATGCTGTTTCTTTTCTTCTTTGAATAAATCTTGTATATAACTATATATTGACAGTGGATACACTAACATATTTGGATGTATGATATATATATAATTTTGATTTTAAATTCAAATTTAGATTAGTGGTCATGCATCCAAACTTGATAGTGTATAAATTGTTAGTGCATACAAAATTAATCATTTTTCTTTTTACTTCTCTCTTTTCTTTTTCTCCAAATTAAATCTTTTTTAAATTCTTATTTTTGAGAAAATAAAAAATCTCTCTACTACTTTTCTTTTCTAAAATTTGTATTCTTTTTTTAGCTCAAAATTTGTATTCATCTAAGAATAAAAATTTAATTGAATGTATGGTTTATTTGTCTATTTTACATATAGATATTCGACATTAATTTGTCTCTCTTTTATTCGTTATAATGCATTGTAACCAAAAAATTAGGATGTCCATTGTCTAATTTGCAAACAAGAAGAAAGTATATGTACATATTTTTCTTATAATCAGTCAATTAATTTCATCTATTTTTCAATGTAATGGATAACATTTTATTCTATATCCTTAAAATTAGAAAATTCTAAATAAATTGTTTGTTTTTTACAATTATGTCTACATGCTGATTATTTGGACATCTTTTTATTTCTTTTTTCTCTAATGGATTTTTACTTATTAGATTCTCTTCTTTACCGTTTTTAAAAGTAATCAATTATCAGTGTATTCCTTAATAAACTTTACCATGAATTAAAGTGATCAAAATTTAACCATCAGTTAACATTAACTGGAAAAAGAAAGAAGAAAGAAGAAAAAAGGGAAAAAAATTAAAAATTTAGCATAATAGAGGGGTAGTTTTCTCTAGCAGGAGGTAGAATGACATAGAAAAAAATTAGAGAATAAAGTGAGAATTAGGGTACACCTTATAGGGATTAATTGTAATTAACCCTTACTATAATTATTATAGTATAGAAAAGGATTCAATTTATGGTTACGGATATCCAATGGACGCTTGTTAAGAGTGTTTATTTTTTGTAATAGTACGTCACAGACGTCGCTAACATTCAGTTTTACAACATCTGTTAGAACAGGTACCTCTACAACTTTTCTAATATTTTAATAAGACTCTTCTAATATTACTATTTATAAAAGAGTCCACAACTAATATTAATATTTACTCTAAAAGCTATCGACAACTATTCATCTTCCAACATAACATGCAACATCAGCTTTTTTTATGCAACCTTTCATATTGAATCAATTCGATAAAAAAAATTGTGATTTCCTTCTAAGAAATTTAAACAAGAACCTAGTGCAAGAAGTATCAACAAGCAAATTAAAATTATGACTGTCTACAAGCAAATTTAGACAAAAACCCGCACAAGAAATATCACAAATATTCTTATTGTAAGTTTTTTTCTTAATCTTTTTTTCTTCCTGTTTTCTCAAAGGATTTATGTCGATGACGAGTAATATAGTGTCAATATAATTTAAATACTAGTGGTGGATAAATGAATTAATTATCAATAATCCATGTTTCTAAACATGTATATTTGTATAAGTTTATGTAATGATTTTTGCGTTGTATGCTTGGTGAAAGTAATAGAGTATAGCTTGTAATTTATATAAAGTTCATGTATGCATGCTTTAAGTTTAATCGTTTTTTTAATTGGCATCGCTAAATATGTTCAAAAGTGGTTTTCTTTTGGTGATTTATGTTAATTGAGTTGATTCCCATCTACTATGTTTAATTTGTCTGTATTTATATTATTAGCAGTTAGCAACTATATTTTTGTACAATATTCCCTCTAGTGATTATGCTTTTTGGTTCATTATCTCATTTACTCAATAGGACTACTTTGCACTAGTGAGTTCACGAGATAAGTAATAAGTGATTGTTTTATTTAAGTATACATGCAAAGCTGAGGGTAAATTGAAATATCTATTATTACCCAAAAAAATAAAAGTGGAAATCTTTAAAAATAAAAGTAAAATGAATAAGAGAAAAACTAGAAGATGAGTAAGTAGTTAAGCCAACTTTATGTTAGTGCTACTCTTACCTTATTGTGATACGGAGAATTGAGAGGGCTGCTGTTTAAGATGATAAAAATTAAGTGGTCCTTTTAGCAATTATGTTATGTGACCGAAGAGCCAAGTTGCAGGTTAGCTTACATATGTAACATGTGGCTATAAAATGCCCGTAACTTCTTGGAAGTTAGGGACCGTGAGGTCCATGTCTTCCTACTTTTTGTAACAGTGAAGTTAATTTAGAAAAGTATCTAATATCAGGGCTATAATAAGTAAAAGTGTGTGCATTCATATGGTAAATTTATATAATTTAAGTGTTCTAACTGGACGTCCTTGTTGATCTAAAAAAATCAAGGTGCCGGCTTTTAATTCCTATTCTCTAACGAATGAAAACCCAAAAAAAAGGGGGGGTTTGATTCTTGCAGCATTAAGAGTTGTTGCCATCCCAGAAGCAAAGAGGGTTAGGTCACTTGGTTTAAGATTAGATTGCATATTGGAAAAACTAAAATTCATTTACAATTAATTTGGAAAGAAGTATACATCTTCCTTTTTCATGCCAAACAAAAGCATAGTTTTTGGTTCTTTTTTTTCCATAACAAATCTTCTGTTCTACTCCTTATGCCACTCTCTATCCCACTTTTTATAATTGTTATTTCTCCTCTATAAACATTATATTTTAGTTTCTTTTTGTTTCCTTAAAATCCAGTAACTATTAACTGAATAATACACAAAATTTAACAAACTTAAAAAATCAAAATGCATAAAAAATGATATTTTTAATGAATTTTCTGCTGTATTTTTTAATTTTTATTATATATTACTTTTTCTAGACTGTTGTATTTATTTTTTACTCAGTTAATAGTTATTGAATCTTAAAGAAACCAAAATATAATGTTTATGAAAAAAAATAACAATATAATAAAAAGTGAGACAAAAAGAGTAACACAGAAAATGATGAGACAAAAGATTCGTTGAGCTTTTTTTTCCTCCTTTCCAGACTTTTTAATTGAACTTACAAATGATGAGTTGAAGTCGCAAATTTACAATCATTCTCATCGAAGACCAGATTAGTAATTAGTCTACCGATACATTGACTTGTTTTCATGCTATCTATTAACAAAATAAGAATTTGTAAATATTCACTTTACCATCTTCAAATAAAACCGAAACAGACTGTTATTATTCTCGCATCGAAACAGACTGTTATTATTCTCGCAGGAAGCACAAAAGAGAGAGGTTTCTTCAACATCAATTGATAACGGCTTGCACATCTTGATGGTTCATTGAGAAAGGAGATTAGAGACTACATAGTAGTTAGTGCCTAGCACCATGGGATGAAAAATATTTTCTTTTATGATGGCTGAATTTTGCGGGGTGCAAGGCCTATTACTATTGAAAGTTTAGGCTGCAATAGTTTGATGGTCACGTAGGTATTTTTTGGCCAAATTCGTTTTACTTCCTTTTGATAAATTACACATAGAGAGAAAACACTCATATTAATGAAAAAAAGTGCGGTACACATTGGGGTGTGTGTGTGTGTGGGTATCTAATTTTTATTCCAAATACTAGAGGAAGTCCCACGCTATAGTGTGGTTAAATAACTTGGCAGTATTGGACAATTTGATATCAAGTGGAACACACTTACATGTTCCTTAAGCTTTCTGTTGGCATAATTTGCATCACATCTTTTTGGTGCTTGACTGGAACCTTTTTGTTGAGCAATAACCAGACGTTGTTGGCATGGTCCCTTACTTTCCTTTTCAATATCTAATACAAATGGAAGCTCATGGTATTGTCATATATATCATTTTCCTCTACATTTAATCTTTCAAACAAAGTTAGGTTGTTCAATCAGAAACACTTACCATTGTTCTATTCAACAAAACGAACATGTGTTTTCCGCGCTTTATGCTTATTTTCCGTTGTTTTTGCCATACTTTATCTTTTTCTTCTGTTGATAACAATGCATATCTTTTTTCTGCCTTTTGATTTTGAAGTTGCTTCTTAGCATTAAGTTTATCGATATTTTTTATTTGATCCATCGTAAATTTCAGCTCACATGCCCTAAACTTAAGCATAGAAAATTTAGATGTACCATTTGTTTGCTTAACTACTATAACTAAAAATCATTATTTTGATCAATATATGCATCTACAAATAATTAGAGAGGAAATAAATTTTCCTCATTACAACACTAACTTGCATCAAACAATTATCTGGTTTACGAAAACTCAATACAAAAATAACAGAGCATGTAAATAAGCCCCTTATCTATCCACATAGCAATTTCTATCCACACACAACATCTCAGTCACTTAACCAATAAATTGCATAATTGCAATATAATTTTCAAAGTGGAATAATCATTCACACATTTGTCCATTCGAGCATACAATTCAAGTGGATCAAGTACAATTGTAATCACATTTAATCAACAAATGACATGCATCAAATGGAAATATAGAGTTACCCTGTACCTTCAACAACAAAGTGCAATGTAAGAGCAAAATCTCTCCACACTTAACCTGCCTACAATAGCAAGCACAAAGGTTTATTCACGATTTTGATTGTCAAATAAAAGCTATACAGCCTATAGACCAAAAAACAAGAGCAAAATTGAGCATACCTCTACAAATGCAACTCTGATACTATGCAACAGAACCATCTGAATCCACAATTTTGTATCTTGACAAAAGTCATTATCGTAACCTACTTTACAAATTGATGAGCAAATGTTGAAGGAGATGGGAGGCCCTGCAATTACTCTTGTAACATTCACCCTAAATGATTCTTCACTTCTTATACTTTGGCCTAGTCAACGTATTGCAATTACTGATCCAAATAAATGCCATAGGTTGGAAGAGCTAAATTAATGGTTCTTAAGCCTTATGTTCTTAAGCCAAATAAATGAGATGAAGAAGACGGATCTTTCTGTAGTTACAATTCAAGCATTCATCTTTAACTTTAAAGCACTAACATTGTCTTAAATGTATTTAATTTGCGTAATCAATTTAGTTGAACATATTTGAGGGGAGTTCATTCTACTTTTCTACCCACTTTACTAAATCAATGACAAAGCATCCAAATCATTAGCCCCCAAAGGGTATAATAAATAAACCATGCAAAATTAAGCAGCATAAACTTGTGCATTTTGTTTAATCAATGCTGTTACAATTTTATTATTTCCAAAACGTCCCTACAAACGTAAGATGAAAATCACCCAAGAGTCATTCAACTCCTTTATATATATAAAAACTAGGGGAAAAAACCCGCGCCATGCGCGGGAGTTTAGTACCTATAATTAAACATAGTTAATAACTATTATTTAGTATTTTGTAGTATAAGAATTGAAGTATGACAATTTTATTATGTGATATTAAACAGAAGTATGACAATTTTATTATGCGATATTAAACAAAAAAAAATTATAAATTACTTATTGAGTCAAAAAATATAATATGCAATGAAATATAATTATAAAATACGATTAATCACTTTGCGTCTAATCTAATAGAATAAAAGATCTACTTATATCTGCTCATACATTTTAGGGATGTTAAATTTTGTCGTTTAGTTTGAATTTGATCTTGATATGAGGGCAATCTACCTCGTTATCTTGTCATATAAGTGAGATTTGAAAAATTATCATACTTGAAGAAATCATTGCTAGAGGAATTTCGGTTCTTGCAAGCCAAATTCTTGAATTTATATTGATTCTAAAAACATATCATCATGAAAGCTCCACATTGATAAATCAATCAATTATGATTTATTGTATGATTTAGAACATATAGCAAAGCATCTCCTTCTCGATAGGGGTTACAATCATAAAACATCAGTTTTTGACCTAGTTGCAAAGATATACAATAACTAACACGCTAATCTAGATGAATAATTATCTCAAAAAAAGTACTAAAACATTTTAATCCACTCAATTCAAGAAAACAATTAAAAGTAATGAAGTACATACTTTAGATTTGCAGCCAAATAGTTTTAAGTAGATAGTTAAACATATTGGCAAATCAAATGAAATGAAAAATTGCCTAAATGGAATCATCAATAAAGTAGCAAATGATTTGAAAATTACCGTAACTAATAGTTAAAATAACAAAAGAAATAGATGCAATCTATTAATGAAAAAATTTATGATGACAAATTTATTCTAAACCACAAATAACAATTAACAAATGTGATCTCCTCCCTATCAAGCCTATCTAACATGGGCAATTGAATTAAAACATTTAAAAAAGTATTGCACATACAACTTGCAAGATTACAAATTTCTTACAACCAAAAAAGTAGATTAGTCAAAGAAAACATACCTATTGAGAAAGATGTTGCAAAATGAGAAAGAGTATTAGCTAATATAGCAACATTTGAATTCAATAGATTACATGATTGTAGTAAAACAAAGTTATAGGTAAATGAAATGAATTTGAATAGATGGGGGTTACTATGGTAACAGCCAAGAAACCAAACTTCTCTACTAATCAGCATTAATTGTGTCTTAACATCTATATATCATAAGTTTGCAAATAACTGTTGAGAAAGGTTTTAAGAAATTAAGAGACTTGAATGTTAATACAATTAAATGATTAAAAGGATTTTTATGTAATTCCACTAAAACACAAGTTGAATTCAATTGTACCTAATATTGAATTGGATATCAAATCATGTTAAACTTACCCATAACTTTAAATATCTGAGAGGACATTTAAGTAATTATAAAAAAAATCAAATAAGCTATAATGATTCATATTTAATACTCCAATTGCCCTTCAAATACTCTCATATTCCCAAAATAACTCCATCCTTGCAGTTGAAATCTTTGTCCATGAATACTGTCACATGTTAAACTTACCCATAGTTTTAAATGTCTAAGAGGACATTTAAGTAATTATAAAAAAAACCAAATCAGCTATAATGATTCATATTTAATACTCTAATTGCACTTCAACTACTCTCATATTCCCAAAATAGCCCCATCCTTGCGGTTGAAATCTTTACCCTAAACTCATTCTTATATAGTATAAGGATACTAGGGGAAAAAGCTCGCGCCATGCGCGGGAGTTTAATAGCTATAATTAAAGATAGTTAATAATTATTATTTAATATTTTGTAATATAAGAATTGAAATATAACAATTTTATTATGTGATATTAAATAGAAAAATCATAAATTACATATTGAGTAAAAATATATAATATGCAATGAAATATAATTATAAAACACGATTAACCACTTTGCGTCTAATCTAATAGAATAAAAGATTTGCTTATATCTACTCATGCACTTTAGGGATATTAAAATTTGTTGTTTAGTTTGAATTTGATTTTGATACGAGGGCAATCCACCTCATTATCTTGTCATATAAGTGATATTTGAACAATTAGCAAACTTGAAGAAATCATTGCTAGTCAAATTTCAGTTCTTGCAAGCCAAATTCTTTGATTTATATTGATTCCAAGGACATATCATCATGAAACATCCACATTGACTAATCAATCAATTATGATTTATTGTATGATTTAGGACATATAGCAAAGCATCTCCTTCTCGGTAGGGGTTACAACCACAAAACATCAATTTTTGACCTAGTTGCAAATATATACAATAACTAACATGCTAATCTAGATGAATAATTATCTCAAAAAAGTACTAAAACATCTTAATTCACTCAATTCAAGAAAACAATTAAAAGTAATGAAGTACATACTTTAGATTTGCAGTCAAATAGTTTTAAATAGATAGTTAAACATATTGGCAAATCAAATGAAGTGAAAAATTGCCTAAATGGAATCATCAATAAAGTAGCAAACAATTTGAAAATTACCGTAACTAATAGTTAAAACAACAAAAGAAGTAGATGCAATCTATAAATGAAAAAATTTATGATGATAAACTTATTCTAAACCACAAATAACAATTAACAAATGTGATCTGCTCCCTATCAAGCCTATCTAACATGAGCAATTGAATTAAAACACTAAAAAAAAGTATTGCACATACAACTTGCAAGATTACAGATTTCTTACCACAAAAAAGTAGATTGGCTAAAGAAAACATACTTATTGAAAAAGATGTTGCAAAATGGGAAAGAGGAGTAACTAATATAGCAACATCTGAATTCAATAGACTACATGATTGTAGTGGAACAAAATTATAAGTAAATTAAATGAATTTGAATAGATGGGGGTTACTATAGTAACGGCCAAGAAACCAAACTTCTCTACTAATCAATATTAATTGTGTCTTAACATCTATATATCATAAGTTTGCAAATAATTGATAAGGATGGCTTTAAGAAATTAATAGACTTGGATGTTAATCCAATTAAATGATTAAAAGGATTTTTATGTAATTCCACTAAACCACAACCTGAATTCAATTGTACCCAATGTTTAATCAAATATCGAATACTGCCACATGTTAAGCTTACCAATAGCTTTAAATGTCTGACAGGATATTTAAGTAATTATAAAAAAAAAGCCAAATTAGTTATAATTATTCATATTCAATACTCCAATTGCACTTCAAATACTTTCATATTCCCAAAATAGCCCCACCCTTGCGGTTGAAATCTTTGCCCTTAACTCATTCTTATATAGTACAAGGACTAGGGGATGAAAGCCCGCGCAACACGTGGGTGTTGGGTGCCTCTATTTAAAATTTTTTACATAATTTTTAAGAAAAATACAATAAAATTGAGAAAGCAGAAAGTATTGCAGATATAAGTTATTAAAAAAAATGTATATAAATTAAGTATCATATCAATTGAAATAGAATTACCCATAAACAAATCCTTTCACACCCTACACAAAAATAAAGTTAATTTTTAAGTGCACATAGTATTTCTTCTACATATGTTAATCAAGAACATCGAAGGAGATGTAAAAAAAGGCTAACTGAATAACGTAATAAGAAAACATCCAAAGTTGAAGTTATAACATATTACTTTTTATTATTCAACATCAACATAATAAATGAGAGCAAAAACTTTTTTTTTAATGTCAAATAGATAATTTTCATCCTTATACTATAGCTCATTACAAGATTAAAAATGTTTAACACTTAGCTTTGTTCTTAGCCAGTTTTATCTCATCCACATCAATTTTAACAAACCTGACACTCGAAAAGAAATAGTCAACCTTGTAAATATATTATGGAAAGTTCAAAAGCATCACACAAATAATTTGGAAGTATCAGACAACTCATCTTAACTATGATCGAGGAAGTCCCTAAGTTTTTGTGCACATAGAATCCAAAATCCAAGAAAGTTGATGCCTAATATATTTTTTGTCTCATCAAGCAATCCGTCAAGCATGATTTGTATTGGAGCATAGAATTTATAATTGTTCTAATCAACAGAGAAACAAAACATAACATGATCCAAAAGCAGGATATTTAGAAGGAAATAAATTTATAGGTTCATATTGATGGAAATCCATTGAGAACTAAAAAATTGAAGTTAAGAGCTGGCTCGTAGAACTTATTGAGGATAATTTTTGCACTTTTGCCTCTCCTAAAGCAATCAGTAATATGGGCACCATATTTGTTGCATTGGACAAACAAACATGATTAAAACTTCTTTGGGAGCTCAAGATGTCTATTTCATAAAGCATTCTTGAAAGGAATAAGTGATCCATTGTCACAATTTAGCCCTAAAGAGAATACCCTTCACACTCTCTTGAAAGATTCACACTATAAGACAATGTGAAAATTTGTTTCTTCTTTGATAGTACATGTGACGACTGGAAAATTTCCTTATATTTTTCTTAAAATTTCCTTTTAATTAGAAATTATTATTTTATAATAGACTTACTACCCAATCACCCTACAAAAAAAAGGGCAAATGAACATTGAATTAAGGATTTTCCCTTTCGTTTTCAAGTTATCGCAAATTAGGGTTTTACGCCTTTTCGTATTGTGACTAATCGGTACGGAGTGTGGATCAAATTTGGTGATTAAGAGTGAATTTTAGATGATATTAAGAGTGTGATTAGAAGTGATAATAATAAGTTAGTGAATTATAAGTTAAAACCCTGGTATACGCGATTTAAGGAAAATCGGCTTGAACCAACGGGTATCGTTCATTACCAATTGAACATACCACTTGATCACTACTTTCTTACCATAAAATATCATTGATATTAGTACAAAATATCAGCCCCTTACTCAGCTCATCTTGGCCGAAATTATTGACTAGAAATAGCCAAGGAAAAGAAAAAAAATTTGAGAGTTAATCTCATGGCGACAAGTGGCGGTCATCCATAGGTTGTTGACCAACCAATTTTTTCCATATTTATCACAAAAAATCACTCAAATTACTCTTCATTTTCAGCATTTCCAGCCGTGAGCCTTGAGAGAAAAACAAGAAGAAGAAAACTTCAATTCCATCTTGAACTTAGCTTGATTGAGTGAGAAATCAAGAAAACTAAATCGATTAACTTCTAATTTGAGAGTTTAGGAAGCTTGGGGAGCTAAAATTTTTCAAGGAGAGGTGAAGGATATCCCTTGCAAGCTTTTTATTGAGGTATTATGGCTGTCCATCTTCTCCCTTTCCATTGGTCTTGTTTAAATTATGGAGCAACTTGTATTCTTGCCTTGTGATACCTAATTTAAGTGATTTTAATGATTGTGGTGATGGAATTTTGAGTTAGGGTTTTGAATTGTTCATTTATATTTCTTGTTTTTTGGATGGTATATGGTGTATATAATCTTGTATAGGAAGTTGTAGTAGTGGTTTAAGTTAGAAATGTGAAGTTTACACTCTAAAATCACTAAATTCCAGATTTGGGTTTTCATCTTATCCTGCTCTGCCCAGTTTCAATCGGCCATGATGGAACCTAAATCAGTCTTAGGTTAAAACATGAAAATTGTAGAAAATTATGTTTTATAACTGTTTACAAAATTTCAACTCAATCCGAGCACTGTATCATATAAAAAGACAAAAATACCCTTGATTGCTATATGTAGAGCTCTGTGGACAGTTTTGACCTTTCACCATTCTGATCGCATTTTTTCACCTTGATCCGTATTGAATTAGTATTTGGCCAAAACATAAAAGTTGTAGTGCTCTATTTTAGCTTTCCAACTCTACTGAAAATGCCTCAATCGGACTTTTGTAACCTGAGTTATTGTCACGTAGTGCTATTAACCAGCCTGACGGTGAACTTCTGGTTAATCGATGAATTTGACTTGGATACACTATGAACTGGATTGAGTGGTTTTCATCAAAATTGTAACCCTTTGTCTTAGCTTCGTAATGGTATAAATTTCACCCCAATCCGATAGGTGTAGCTTCGGTTGTGACCGATACGCTAAGAGACGTCGAACCTATCTTTTTACTTTTTGCCTTAAACCTTATTTCCGGTCATTTCTGTAGCATGGTTTTGTACTTATATGACATTGAACCTATTGAAAGGCTATTGTAATGAGACTATTTGCGTGTGATTTTAGAACTGATTAAGGAAAAGAATGAACCCATAAATGGCTGGAAAATAGGTAAACACAAAGGGCGTGCCGTCCAAATTTTCACTCGAAGGTTAGGCATAGGTACCTGCAACTTGAGTGACGATTTGAGGTCAAGTTGGGTATAGATCGCCTATGGTATTTAAATTTTCTTTAGTCAAGGTATATACTTTAAAATTTTGCCGGAAACTCGTACCCTTGTAAAATGAAAGTAATAATCAATAGAAATACATTTTCTCGTTCTTTCGACTCCAATGGGAGTTCTAAAGTTTTAATCGCTTCCTTACCGAAACTAAATGAGCGAGCATAAATTTTTCGAGATTTGATAAGTATCTTGAATACTATTTAAACGAGTTGCATTTACTTGATTTTGTTGAAACGAAACTCCTATGTTTCGAACTCTAGAGAGTTTTAATTCGTAAATGATATTTTATCACAGATTTGGACTCCAACCAAAGAGTTGGACCTGAACGTGAGTTTTGAAAAGCACTACATTTTGGTGAGTGCTTCCAAATACCTGATTGAATTGGACACTTATTTTCAATATTTGATCAATGTAAATAAATGATATGTGATTTATTTGATCGAGTAAGAGTGTACTTTATCGCACTTGTCCTAATATGGTATATACTTGTTTATTGTTACAATTAACTTGATATACTTGTATTTGAGTTGTAAGTGCAGAGCGGCAGTATGTACCACACTCAATCCGGGTGGGAGGTGCCTCTCATTCCCGTTTTCGTACGTTTATTTTGATTCAGTCGATTGGAGATGTTATCTCATCGACATCTTGGGGACCCAAGCCCCACTGGCTAGTTAATCGAGTCGAGCCGGCAAGGGATTAGTCGATTAGATAACGAACCATGGGTAGTTAGTGATGTCGAGTGTAGTGTTATCTCCTCGACTAATCGGTATATTCGAGTATTACCACCAATGTTTATTGTGGAGTTCGGCCCCAATAAGGGATTTGGTTGGTGGATAGAGAATGGAGTTAAGTGGTGCTCTACTGGATTGGTTACTTTGGTTGAAAGTTGACGGAATGTCAACTACTATTGGATCAAGTTCTAGTGAAGCAATGGGAACTTGGCTCCTGAGAGTCATCCGTATCCTTATACTTTGAAATTATTAGTGTTTATTGGATTCTTGCTTCTTTTGAAAAACAAAACACTTTACACTCGTTCATTTTGAAATTTGCTACTTGAGGCGTTATTGCTCATTTTCTTGACTTGTTATGCTCGCTAATTTGCTACGTTGATATTTGTACTTTTAAAAATGGTCAACTTGTTATTCGTCACTGGATTTTTAGCTCATTCCACACCATTTGTTTTCCTTACAGGGGGTGTGAGCAAGGCGTGAGACTGATACAGACTAGCATAGTCTAGTTATTTTGAATTTTGAAATTTTATTCATGTTAGCACCCGACTAGGATTGTGTGTACTTGAATTGTAAACCTGTTAATGTATTTGGACATGTATAAACCTTGTTATTGGATCTGAGTATTGTAGTATATATTAAACTGAAAGGATTGTATTCTTTATTTTTCTACGTCTGTAAGTTATTTTCTCGAGCTTGACCTGAGTGAGTCCTGGCGAAAGTTGGACAGGCGACTCGCTAAACCCTAAGGTACGCCCTAGAGGGAGGTGGGGTCGTCACAGTGCATCTCAATCGTAATGGTGAAATACAATAAAAAAACACCCTCATGTGAAAAGAGATTGTTTGGTAGAACAAACCTATCATGAAGCCAAAATGAGAAGAAATTGCCTACATGAATTGGAGTTGGAAGCCATAAGTAGAAAGTGGTTAATGATATTTCCCAATATTTGCTTGCAAATGTGGAATTTTCACTACTAACCCTACAATGATGATCAAACATTCACTATATGTTTCGAAAATTCCATATGAATAATAAAATTATGCTAGTGGAAAACAATCAAACATAGAGTTCTGTGAAAGCAAGCAAATGAAAATTTGGTGGAACAAAAAATACCTCTTTGGAAGATTGTACTAAACTAAAGGGAGTAGTTAAATCAGCAAAATTCTAATTTATAAGCTTCACAACTTTGACACAATTAAATCGGAAATAAAGAAGAAGAATTGGAACAAGTTGGCCATGATTGTGATAATGATCATCCAACATAAGTTTCATAATAATTTGCATTAATTTTACCTTTACATCCTTTTTCTCAATTGACTTTTTCACCCTTGTAAGAAACACAAAGAAATATATGACTTTAGAACAAAATTGGAAAAGGCAGGAAACTAATCTTAGTTTTATAGAGTGGTAGGAATTAAAAAAAAAAAGTTTTATAGAGTGGTATACATAACTGGCGCAATTTAAGGTTAGGAAGAAGAAAGATCCTACATTCGTAAATGTTGGGGAAAATGGAAGAGCAAGAAGCAAATGGATGAATGTGTGAATAATTAGAAACAGCTGTTACTTAGACAATAATTAATTCAATTGGCTGTAGGTTATGCAAGACCAAAAGAAAGAATTTTGATTAGTTGAAGTTTATTAATTAGGTCCGAGGTGGTGGGGGTTATATTATAAGGAATTAATTGCACAATAAAAACCACAATTCAATTAAATGTGTCTATAACACCATTTCAGTAATTATACCAACACATAAACTTATATGAGTTGTATCCAATGCAAAAAGATTGTAAAATAATTCTACATTTAAAAAATACCCAAATATCTCCATAATAAAAGTTTTAAATATACAAATATGAGGACATTTCTGTAAATATGTTGCCATCAATTGTACCAAAAGGTTTAAAAAAACTACACTTCATTTCACATTCTCAAAATGTCCCTATCCATACAATTAAAATTCAAAACCATAACTCATTCTTATATAGTATAAAATATATATATATATATATATTTATATATATATATGTATAGGATACTATATTGATGTGTTGGCTTTCACATTTATTGTCCATTATGTATACAAACAATTTTTTGATTTTCTATTATTTTTCTATTATATTAATACTTATAGTTTAACTATTGTGAATTGGACGCCCACACATATAGACTCCCTCATACTCTAGGTCAAATTGGCTAATATTTATGAACAAAGGGCTAGAATAGTTGTTAGTGACAATCATCTGAAGCAATAAAAGAGTCTAAATCTTGCCAACAAGTATGAATTGAAAATGTGTGGATCGAAGAATGCCACGTAAATCTTTTTTTTTTTGAATGATATTGAAGCCAATATTATTAATAAATTAGTTAAAAATCGTCCAGTACGATTTGATTGATAAAGAAAATTGCACTAATAGAAAAAATACATAGAACATGTCACAGATATATTTGATCCAAAAAATCATTAGATTTAATAGAATTACAAAATATAAAAAATTACACTGTAACTCTTGATGCAATTATTTATACATGCTCACGTAAATTGTGACTGAATATAACATCTCTTTGTACAAATGCATGCAAGTAATTTTTAATCATATATTACACTGCTTAGGAACAATTGTCCTCACAATTGTTGTTGTACCTGTCGCAGTATTCATTAACTAAAATAAATTTTCATTTCAAGTATATAGTCAAACGGTGGCTTCTAGATTACTCTTTGTGTAAACGGAGGAATTCAATTTTGAAACCATAACTCAAAATTGCGAATTTGAATAATGTCGTATTTATTCATAAATGAAATGTATATGAAAACTTATTTATTCAATTAATGACACTACTCTCCAGCACATTCCTAGTTAGCAATTAAGGAGATAGCGACAAGTAGGCCATGTGGTTTGAATTTTGTGTCCAGCTCAACTGCAACCGATTTGGATATGTTTCGCACGGATGAAGGTACAGCAATTGAGTTGCCTCTGTTGAAAAATCAAGAGTCTCGTACAAAATCATATCAACTTTTTCTGGAAGGTATCATCGTTTCGTTGAAAAGGTCAAGTATTTTCTGAAGGCAAATCCAATCAGGCAATCACATCTGAGTCAAGCTTGTTTCACCTAAAGGCAGAAGATTTTGTCCCAGAAGAAAAGAATAGTTGTAAAGATAATTTAGAAATTCACCCAATTCTCTATTGTTCCTATTGATCTTCAACTAGTTAGCATCGTCTCCTCCTCGAAAACTTCCATTTGGCTGGTTGTTTATGAATAGTTTATATAATGGTTATAGAAGAATGTATTAAACATTCTTTTACAGAGTTAATCTTATATGTACTGACAATATATACACTGTTACGATTGGATGCATCATATATGAGAGCAAATTTTGGATTCAAATGAATTGCCATTCATTCAATTATAATGATGTATATACTGTAAGTACATAGAAGATTAATTCTTTTTTGTAACCAACAGATTCAAACACGGCTTTTTAGCCTCCAATTTTTTTTCGTTGTTTTACAATTCAAATGGGTTAGGATACTCGGACGAAATATTCAGGTGAGTGTCCTTGGCAACTATGAGCACAATTCATTCACAGAACAAGGCATATAAATAAAAATTAAGAGCTACATAGAGAAGATAATTTTGTCATTATCTTCATGGAAGATGAATCTTCATGGCAAACATAGATAACCAACTCTTTTTGCTGTGGAAATTTCTTTCTTTCCTGTCCTTTTCCGTATCCCGACTATTCTTTCTTTATTGTCCTTTTTAGCTGAATACATTCCCATTCTTGTATTAAATGGTCCAACTCCAAGAATTGGACGAAATTAATAGCATTAGTATGAATTCGAGGACCAATTACAATAGTTATCAGTTCAATATCTCAAGGATTCTGGGCATGTTTTACGCAAAACTGAGAATTGTTTTAAAGATAAACGGGAAAATGTCCTGAATTTGGCATGAAAAGGACTGCCTGACCAAGCATATGACAAATTAGCCATCAAATCCCAAAATATGTATCGGACTTTAGGTATGTAGAAACTATGATAGAAAATTTATGTCAACGAGAATAAATACTTTCTTTGTTTTCAATATTTTGTAATCTTCATTAAGGACAAATCAAAATTTTCTCACTAGTGGACCCTAATCATATTGATTTTTATTCTTAGCTGTCACGTTTATATTCAATTCAAATCAAGTGAACTTCATTGTTCATAGTTGAAGCAATTTAAAAGAAGTCTTGATGGTAAAAGAGTAAGCAAAAGTAGATATCATTCTTAAAGAATAAAAATTTACTTTGGATATCCTCGAACCTTTAATTTGGATATCCTCGAACTTTTAATTAGGAAATTATTTAGTTCTTAAATTACAAGACTTTCGCTTGAAATCGTCTGTCCCATCTTTGTTTTTTTTTTTTTTTTTTATCGACATAGGGGTGTCCAGATCAATCCTTACGGGGCCCGATTAATCCCCTGCGGCCCCAGCCCGGCACTGCAACCCGACCAAGGCACGATAAGTGCACAAACATCTCCATAGCGCGGTTTCGAACCCGGGACCTGAATGTCCCAAGAAAACGCTGCTACCATGTGGCTAAACCGTGGGGGCCATCTTTGTTTAACTACCATGTGTATTGTACTGCTGGATTTATCTTTCAATAGAAATCTAAAAGTTATTGATTGTTGGATTTATCCACAATAGAATCCTAAAAGTTATTAATCAATGTACGTGGTAGTTAAATAGAGATGGGACAAACGGGACAGAGACAAAATCCGAAACAGACGATTTCAAGTGCAAAACATTTTGGTTATATCTTTTGAGCAAGTAAATTCATAACTTTTGAAGTTCAAGGAAGCAGTAAGTATTGAAGCCCTAAAGATAAAAGGAAAATGTTTCAACCCAATTAAGACTACATAAAAGTATATATCCTTGTATCAACATCCTACTTTATTCTAGTCATATGTTTACTTGAGAACCAGAATGATTCTAGGCTCCGTTTGGATTGACCTATTTTTCAAAAATAAGTTTTTCAAATACATACAAATAAAAACAACTCAAAAAACATTTCATTCATACAATATATCAAATATTTTAAAAAATATCTATAATAAAAGTTTTTCATATACACTGCTATAGTAAACTATTTCAAAAATACCCCAAAAAACAGTTATATGTCTTTGTATTCCATTTATCTAGGATGATTACTACATTAGCCTTTGATCTAAACTGAATTTTTTAATTTGAAAATGAGAGACCTTCACAAAATAGTTAATTTGGATGATAACTAAGAATATTTTGCTTCTAGTTAAGAATGAATTGTGAAGGGGTAAGCTTAATTGACTTTTATACTGTTTATTGTAATTCTATGGACCATACGCCTGATTTTGGATATGTTTTTAGCTTATTGGTACATAATATAAGCTTCTGATCATGCATGATGATACGTCCATTGTATCTTTCTAACGAGTTTCTTTGGGACAATAGATAATACTTAATATACCCAATTGACGATTTTAATGCACACAATTAAATTTTGAAACCCTCTAATTAATTCTAGTCACAGTTGCAACTTAATTTCAATTTCATAACATATTAATACTTGGGTCTCTAACTAATGAGTGCAGTAAAAGATTAGGTTTTGTCTCTGTAAAAGATAGTAATGCTCAAAAATATCTTTTAAGAATAAAAATTTTTGCCCCCTTGAAATCTTTAAAGGCTTCAAGACCATCTACTTAAGTTTCATATGTACAAAGTTCATCATTCTTAGAGCAAATATTCTGGTTTTGTCTTTGCCCATCTACAGACAACTTTTTTTTTGTCAAGTGTAAATAGAAAATTTCGAATTCGAAATTTCTCACTTACACTTCCTATTCAGTACCGCTTTATCCATCTCATCCCTCTCCCCGAATCCACCCACAGACAACTACTCATTAGCATAAGCACTAATTCGAAATTTCTCACTTACACTTCCTATTCAGTACCGCTCTATCCATCCCATCCCTTTTCCCGAATCCATCTACAGACAACTACTCCTTAGCATAAGCACTAAGATTTGAAGAATTCTGAATTTCAAATCTTAAAAAGATAGAATACACATGCAGAAGCACAACACATGCAGAAATTAAAGCTTCCAAAAGATCCACTAATCCAATCCCCATCTAATTCTAGTTATCTCCCTCGGGTTTACTTGCAATAAGCTACTCTTTGGTACTCATATCAACCAAAAAATAGATTAGAAAATTCTAATTTCAGCACTTATAGTCGTAATAAACAATTTTGAGGACAAAAAACGTTATGGCAGTATAATCCGAGAACAAACAAACGTAACAAGCAAATTGAGAATGCTAACAATTAAAGGCACAATATGATGATTTCTGTAGTTATAACAAAACTTTAAAACGGTGCATGTAATCTAGTCTAGTCTAAAAGCATGCATGGATGGGATGGGTTTGGGACAGGTGCAGCTGTACTTTTGTACTTTCACATATTATTCGATTTACAATTTGGCTCTGTTTGGATCTTTAAGTATTTTAAAAATTATAAAATTTTTTAAAAAATACTCTAAAAAGTGCCTTAAAAAATAGTCTAAATTTTTTTAATGTTTAAAAAAATCTCAAAATATATTTTAAAAACTCTACTACTCTTAAATATTTTCTAAAAATATCTCAAAATATACTCTAAAAACTCTACTATAGTAAAATTTTTCAAAAATATCCCAAAAACGTTTTTTGTATTGGTATATATGGATAACAAGAACACAATTTTGTTGTGTGGTTGGAAAAATCGTTACATGTGGATAAAATGTTTCACGTATATTTGGATAACACAATATAATATAATTGTACGATATATCTTGCGACAGATATGACAACTGAATAGAATGAAATTGTACCTTACCTCAAGTCTGATAGGAATAGAGTAGGCACCACAGAGGTCAAATCAAGATAATTTCTAAGGCTCGGTCCCTGCGGGTATTTTATAAAGATTGTGGCGGTGAAAAAATGGTTATATATAAAGTACATCCACCCCTCATATTGATACCGACATATATTATGTGCTGAATTGTTTTTATAATAGCCAAGATTCTCACTAATCTTTTTTTTTTTTACTCTTCTCCAGAAAATATAATGCTAAAACACCATATAAAACTTGATTATACTTAAAAATTTTAAATGAGAAATAGGAAAGATCAACTACGACTGTGTTCCTTCCCCTTATTGGATCGGGGAAGGAGGAAGGGAAGATTAAAAGAAAAAATATGAATTCTAAAACTCATTCCGTTACAATAACCAAGCTAAACATTCAATGAATTTTTACGAAACCCTAATTCTATTAACTTGTTTATGATACCAATTGTAATAGTGATTTTAGATTTCGAACCAAACAGCTCCTAACATTTGAGGAATTTTATGTAAACTACATACTAATTAGACAAATCCTATTTACGTGCTCCTACCGGTTAGTATCTATAATCTTATAACGCACAAATACACACTTAATCCACAAATGTGGATGTGGTTGTGTCCTAAGATGAACTCATTAATATCGGATTAACCCAAAGAAATTTACACGCCAGGGTTATCATCCCATAATGACCTTTAGATAGTCCTTCTAAAAACGGGTGGTATTCAATTCTTGGCTCCATAATTGTCATTCATAAAGCAAAACAAGTATCAAATTTATTTATTCAATTAACTACACGATCCTTGTGAGAGTCCCCCGCCAAATCTCTGACTTCTCAAATTTATCCTATCAGATCTAGATCTTATTCTGAAGCCTTAAAATTTTTATATACTAGATTTGCCGGTTAAAAACACGCACAGATCTTAGATCTTTGATCTTAGAGAATTTTTTTATTAAGCTACATTGATTTATATGCACTATAAAAAATTTTAGGGTTTTATAGTGTTATCTTTTATTATTTCTTGAGATTTGAAGGGAATCCCTTTTGTATTTGTTGCACGAAATTATTTTATTTATCACAAAAATTAATTACACTATTCCCGTGGACATAACCAGTCACCAATTAAAGAGTCATGAGGACAAGTAGGCCATTCTAGTTTGAATTATTTGTCTAGCTGAGTCGGAACCGACGGGGAAATGTGTCACATCGGTAAAGGACTATTTTTGAAGGAATGGGTAAAGGACTACAACATCAGCATTTGAGGTGCCTGTATACGATGTGAAGGCTGTGTTGATAGTCTAAAAACTTTCGTAAGCGACTTAAAATCGATCTGCTGCGATGGTGATAGGAATCAAACTCATTCAAAAATTTATCAAAAAAAAAATTTGAGGTGCCTATGTGGAAAAAGTAAGTCTTATACACAATCATATCAATGCAAGAACTTTAGAACAAATCAATTTGGTATTCAACTTTTTCATGGAAGTGTTTCAAGTTTGTGTACATTAACCATTTTTGAAGCAAAGTCCAATCACGCCTAAATTAAGCTTGTTTCTTACTAGTGACAAAACGCGAAAATTGGTTAGCTTATTTATTGAAAAGTTAGGCAGGTACTCAGCAAAAGATTTTCTCTCCCAAATGAAAAGAATAGATTTTGAGATAATTTAGAAATTGTCCTCTATAGAAGTAATTCATAGGAAATCCCATCTCGAGAGTGCTATCTGAAAGTGCGTGTTGGATAAATCACATCTCATATAATAGCCCGCCAATCACACGGAATGCGCACTGGGTAAATCACATCCCGTGCAATAACCTACCAACCACTTGGAGGGGTAAGATGCACCAGACAAACCTTATGCGACAGGCAGATGTCCCAGGAGAGTTTCAAATCCGGATTGATAGGAAGACATGACACCAATTCTACCATCTCAGCTAACTCAAGGGATACAGAGAAGCCATTTTAATAACAAAAACAATCCATATCCAAAATTACTTCCCATACTATTGAGTGATGATTATAATAATTATACAATTGAAGGACGTGATTGAAATTATTCCCCGAGAAAAGTGTTGATACGAATCTAATCAATTACAGCCGTCATTAGCTTGGATTCCTTAAGGATTTGAGGCATGTCTTTTTCATGTAAAATTTGGAACTGCTAAAATAAGGTAACTAGGAAAAAGTGTTGAATCTGGCTGTTTGATCAAGCATATGACAACTAAGCCACCATTGCCAAAACCCAAAAGTATTTGGCAAACATAGGACATGGTTAAAAAGTCAGAACACAGGACTTTAGTTAGAAAGTTATGTTACAAAATATATGTTAATGAGAACAAAAAAAAAATCAATTCGCAATTTCAAGGATTGGTAGATGCCGAAGTCGCGTTGGCAATAGCTGCTAGAGAGGAGAGGGAATTAGCAAAGAATCTAATAATTCCCAATTGTGTCTTTGAAGATGATGCGTCTTTAGTAATCAACAGGATACAGGACAAGAAGGATGATTACTCGGCTATTGATTTTAAACTAAAATTTAGTCTTGCGGCTATGTATCCAATAATATATATACTGACCAGTGAAGTTTTGGAACAAGGACGGTCATGTTCACGGCCATGATTGGCTAAACGAAAACATTGTAAGACCTAGATCATTGCATGTAGATCAATTTTTAATACCATGTTTGGACCCACAAAAATTTGTTATATATTTACTTTGTATTTACATTTAAAAAGGAAAAAGTTAGTTATACCTTCAAAAAATGAATGTACATTCCGTGGAATTGGACAAAACTGAAAAAAAAGGGTTAATCTGAAAATTGTTTGTGTTCCAAGTCTTTGTGAGTGAATACAAGATTAATCCTTTTTCTTTTTTTTTTTTCTCACTTTTCTTTTTCTTCCAAGTTACTTCTATTTTTCAACTTCTCATTTTTGAGAAAATAAAAAAAAAATTCTCTATCCATGAGTTTTCCTTTATAAAATTTGTATTCTTTTTTAGCCCAAAATTTGTATCCTAAATTTGTATCAATTATTTTTTTTTTCTACAATTCTGTATCCATTATTCATATAACAATCAAATTTTAATTGAATTTGTGGTGTTGTTGTCTCTTTTACATATAGATATTTGACATTAACTTGTCTCTCTTATTTTTTTTTTTATTTTTTGAGAAGTTTTGAATTTAGGATCTTTTATTTGCAATCCTTCACATTTTATCACCCAATCCAACCCTCTTCCTATCTTTCTTGTATTTGTTATAATGCATCGTAACAAAAAAAAATTAGGATGTCTATTGTCTAATTTACAAACATGAAGAAATTATATGTACATATTTTTCTTATAATCATTCAATTACAAATCAACTTCATATTAATTAATTTCATCTATTTTTCAATCGTAGAAGTTAATGGAAAAAATTTTATTCGGTATCCTTATAATTAGACATTTCAAAATAAATTATTTATTTTTTACAATCACGCCTACGTTCCGATTATTTGGGCATTTTTTTGTCCCTTTGTTCTTTGATGGATTTTTACTTATTAGATTCTTTTCTTTACCATTTTTAAAAGCAATCAAATATTAATGTACAAAAGGGTTTTGTTAACGGATGTCCAGTGAAAAGTGTTTATTTTTTATAAGATGAAGTTAATTTAGAAATGTATCTAAATATTATGGGCACAATAAATATGAGTGTGTGCATTTATATAGTAAATTTGTATAATTTATGTGTTCTAATAGGACATTCGTTATTGATCAAAAAAAATCGAAGTACCAACTTTTAATTCTCAGGGATGGGCTAAATGCACACCCCTAATCCATTAATGACTTATACCCCTAATGCATTAATTAAACTAGATATTTGGGCTCATTTTATTCCCTAATATATGAAAGGATTAATTTTATATACACTGTCAGTGTATATACTATCACTATTAGATACATGATACATGCGAAACATTTGAATTTGAAATTCAAAATTTGTTCACGTGTTATCTATCCAACCGTGATAGTATATATATTGGCAGTGCATATAAAATTTAGGGTTAAATACCAAAAACTCCCCTGTGGTTTGACTAATGTTCACTTTACCTCCTTATGGTTTGAAAACCTACAATTTGACTCCCCGTCATTTCAACTAAAGTAAAAGTCATACGGAAAACATCTAAACTAATGTTTGAACGGAAAATATCAAAATTGCCCCTCTATAAGTCAAACCCTTGGAAGAATGTTCCGCGCATTTGAGAATGGGTAAAATATCAAAAATCCCCTTGTGGTTTGGCAAATATACACTTTACCTCCCTATGGTTTGGAAACCTACAATTTAACTCCCTGTCGTTTCACCTAAAATGAAAGTCTGACAGAAATACCGTTATTGTAGATGTTTTCTGTTAGACTTTCACTTTAGTTGAAACGACAAGGAGTTAAATTGTAAGTTTCCAAACCATAAGAAAGTAAAGTGAACATTAGTCAAACCACAGGGGGGTTTTTGGTATTTAACCCTAAGATTTACTCTATATGAATACCTGGAAAAAAAAAAGGTTTGGGTGTTTTCCTTCAATCTACAAGCTACTGCCAAATCTTTGATGAAAATAACAACAATGGTAGAATACCATGTGCACCAGATGTCATGATTGAACCTTTTTTCTTTTTTTCTTTTTTTTTTTTTGGAAAGAAGGCGGTTCTTCTCTTTCAAGGACATGGACGTGAAATGAATAATTTGATTCTTGTGTCTTCAACATTGGTTGCCATACCAGAAGCAAATACATGGTTAGCTTGCAATATGACTTGTTTTAAGATCAGACTGCATACTGAAAGATAAAATTCACTTACAATTCATTTAGAAAGAAGTGTATATCTTCCTTTCATGCAAAAAAAAAAAAAAAAAAAAGGCATAGTTTTTTATTCCTTTTTTTCCTCCTTTCCAGACTTTTTAATTGAACTTCCAAAAAATGTATGAATCGAAGAATATCACATATATCTTGATGCAACTAAATCTACATGGTTCGTGTAAATGATAACTGAATAAAACATCTCTTTTTACAAGCGTGTACAAAGTAGTTCTTAATCAGTTACAACACATTAAACATTGCTGTCCGTGTCGCTATCCCAGTATTCATTAACTTAAATAAATTTTCATTTCAAATACATTGTCCCATGGTGGTGGCTTTTAGATTAGTTTTTGTATAAACACAGGCATTAACTTAGCTATTCAACTAATTACACTGCTCTCCCGTACATAACTGCTTAGAAATTAAGGAGTTAGGGACAAGCAGACTAGTTTCATGGTTTAAATTTTGCGTCTAGCACAAATGGAACCAATTTGGATATGTTTCACAGGGATAAAGGATTCTAGCAATTGAGTTGCCTATGTGGAAAAAAATGAAAGTCTTGTACAAAATTTTCATATTGGATGGACTGATTCATATCGGATTCGCCCAAATAAGGTTTTCAATCCAGAATTATGATCCCATACTGTCCTTTAGATAGTCCTTTGAAAAACGGAGGTAATCGTGAATCAAACTTGCTTATTCAATTTAACTCAACCATTCCTTGTGAGAGTTTTTTCCTTTTTCCCCTCGTAAATGGGATTCCTCAAATTTATCTTGTCAGATCTAAATTTTATTTTGGAGCTTAGAACTGCTATATACGAGATCTGCATGTTGAAGACATGCATAGACCTTAGATCTTATAGAATTTTTTATTAAGCTGCAGAGATTTATATGTATTTATGGAAAAAATTAGTGTTTTATAGTGTTATCTTTTATTATATCTTGAGATTTGAAGGGAGGCACTTTTTTTTTTTATATAAAAAGTGAATTTTTTTAACGATATTGCTGAAAATCTACACATAATAAACATTCACTAAAAAATAGATTTACAATTTAATAGATGCAAAAACCTGAAAAATTATAAATAGATCTAAAAACTACAAGAAATTTCAAAAAGTCTTCTAATAAAATAAATCAATGTAGGTCTCTTCTATGCGTGCATCTTGCAATCGTCAGATTTACTTGTCAACTCCCCTATGTGTATACTACAATCCCTTCTATACGTGTTGCAATTGTCATATCTGCTAATCAACTATTTGAAATCAAATCTTCTAATCAACTGCTTTAAACTCCCATAATAATAATAATAATTGTTGAAATAGACCCAAAATCTAAAAAAAAAATTAGATCTAATAACCAAATCTAAAATAAATTCATATCTAAAACAAAATTTAAAAAATTATATAAAAATTTCGCTAGGAACTCCAAAGAGAACAGAAAAATTCTTACTATAATTTCTTAGGAGAAACAACAAAACTCTTATTGAGAAATTTTAGAAGAGATTTTATTTTTAAAAAAATTAAAAGCGGAGTCCATGGGAGGGAGATCACCATGGTCTCCCTCCGAAAGAGTAAAGTTTTTTGAAAAGAAATTAAAAAGTAGAGAGATGTTTGAATGGAATTCCTTTTATGTCTATTGCTTGAAATTATTTTTTTTTATCAAAAAAATTAATTACACTATTAATAATTAAATAAAGTGGCACTGGCACAAGGACAAGTAGGCCATTATGGTTTGGATTTTTTGTCTAGCTGAATCGGAACCGATTGGGAATGTGTCACGTGGACAAAGGTTTACAGCATCAGCATTTGAGTTTGCCTATGCGGAAAAAAGTGCAAGTCATTTGTACAAAATCATATCAATGCAAGAAACTTTAGATCAAATCAATTTGGTATCCAACTTTTTCATGGAAGTGTTTCAAGTTTGTGTACATTAACCATTTTTGGTGCCAAGTCCCATCACGCCTAAATGAAGCTTGTTATGACTAATCACAAAACAGGAAAATTGTTTTTTTTTTAATTCAAAAGTTAGGTAATTACTCGGCAAAAGATTTTCTCTCCCAAGTGAAAAGAATAGTTCTTAAGATCATTCAGAAATTTTCCTAATTGTTTATGGTCCCTGTTGATCTTGAACCAGTTAGAATTGAACCACAGACCAAGTTTTCGTTTTCGTCTGTCTTTAATCGTAGGGTATTTTTCAATCATCCTCGAGTTTAATCGAGTTTGGTGAATTTCGACGTGACACTTATAGCTTCCATGCCGACATCCTTTTTTTTTTTGACTGAAAAATGAAAAATTCATTTACGAAACTCGTTAAAAATCGTCCAGCACTATTTGCTCGACAAAACCATATGGTGAGCTCCAAAGGGATTCAATCGCCTTCAATGGAGAAGTTGGAGTAAGTAATGCCTTCGCATATAGAATAGCTTGTCGAGCAGCTGCAGCCTACCAATTAAGATAAGAAGACAAATCATACTTGAGTTAAAGCATTGGTGAATATAGAAAAATTATCATCCATAGGATTTTAGAATTAAGCAATAAGTGCTAGATAAGATGATTTTGACATTAGATTGGTAGATGATGTGCATTCTTTAATAATCATAGTCCATAGATAATTTCTTTAATAATTCTTTATGCTAATTTATTTTTTTTTTTTTAATTTTTTTTGGTTGAGTGCGGTCCCATTCTTGGATTGGATAGTCCAACTTCAAGATTTATTATTATCTGCTAATGACATGCAATTTTTCTAAGCCCAAGATCTGTTTAATTTCCAAGTGAGTTATCCAAATATCGGCAACTTTATTTTGACTTGAAAAATACATGATATATTTATGATCCAATCGACTAATTAGTTTTCTAAAATTCTAAATTGACCTCTACGGAAGCAATATGGGAAGCCATTGTAACAACAGAAACAACCAATGCCCAAAATTACTTCCCATACAATTGGGAGAGGTTTGTAATAATCATACAATTCAAGGACGTGGTTGAAATTGTTGCACAAAACTGTTGATAAGAATCTAATCAATTACGGTCGAGTCATTTGCTTGGATTTATTAAGGATTCGAGGCGTGTCTTTTTTCACGAAAAAGGTAATTACTATTTAGGAGCCTTAAAAAAGAAGGTAATTAAGAAAAAGTCTTGAATTTAGTACAAAAAGGGCGGCTGGACCAAGCAGATGACAAATAAGCCATCAATACCAAAAGTGACGTGCTAATAAGTCCAAACATATAGGTATGTTGCAAAACACTTCATTCACTCCATTTAAAGTGTCATATTTTTTTTTATTTTGAGATATTTTAAAATATTTGTCATCTTCTCAAAATTAAAGCTAATTTTGATTTCTTTTTTCAATATTATTCCCAACTATTTTTCAATTTGAAAAATGAATTTTCAAGAGTAATTTTGAAAAGATTGGAATTTCAAAATACGACAGATGATTTGAGACAGACAGAGGGAGAATACGCTAAACGATAAAATAATTATTCATTCCAATTATTGATTGCTATATGACTCTAACCTAAAGTCCACTTTATGCTTAGCATCACTTTTATATTCGATTCAAATCAAATCAACTTTGTTCTTCCATCAAGCATCTTAAATCAAAGTCTTGACAGTAAAAGAGCAAGCAAAAGTAAGACTACAAAATAAATAAAAGGTTACTTCTGATGTCCTTGAACTTTTAGTTAGGAGTTTATTTATTTCTTAAATTACAAAACTCATGATGGATTTTTTTTTTTTCACTGCTGGCTGAGAACACACAGCTTCTAGTCAATAATTGTGCGAAAGGGAAAGTTAGATTGACATTCTTGCAGTTTATTTGTGAGGATTTTTTCTAACGGGTGCCCAATCATTAACACACCTAATATTCTCATAACCTAACATATATATGCAAATATTAACGATTATCATTCTCTCTTGCATTTATATATTTTTTCTATTTAATTTTGCCTATCCTCTGTTATATTTATTTACTTTTCCTAATTAATCATATATTTTCAAAAATATAATACTTGAAATATATCTTAACGAGTGCCTTTAGAACACCCCTTAGACAGATTTTATTTGTAAGTATGTTAGTATACTCCTCAATTTGGACATGCTTGGTACATAAGTAAGAATATCCTTATGCGTAAAAATCTTCACCCCTATAAAACCTTCCAAATTTTTATAGTAAAGTTAAGATGTGTACAAGATTAATTTGAATTTGAACTTCGGTTTTCTTGACATGTGACATGCATTCAAGGGTATCAGTATGTACACTATCAGTATATATAAGATTAACCGTTAAAGTAAATATTTCGATTTGGTCTTTGGCAATTTACTTTCTACCACTCCGCAGCATAAACACAATAAACTGAATAACTGTATATTTCACTTTCTGTCAAATTTTAGATTTTTCTAGAAAGAGGAAAATGCATAGTTAAAAAAGATAGAGATGCAGATAAGCAGAAAAAAAATGCACAAAGTTTCCAAGCCAGTAGTGCCAAGAATAGAGACTCGAAGCTAATCTATCCAACTGATATTCTAGTCCGATCCCCGTCCAACTAGAGCTATATCTCTGTTGGGTTTAATCTGTAGTAGGATTCTCCCATGCCCTATGCAGTTTAATATCAATCCAAAAAAATAAAAAATAAAAAAAAACTAATCTACAGCACAAATGATCGCAATAGACAACATTGGATAAAAAACATTATGGCAGTATGATATGAACATGGGTTTATCTCTATAAGAATGGTACGTGCAAAGCTGTGAAGTATGAGAATGGGATACCATAATTGGGGTTTGAATAAGATGACCGTTTTATTTTTTTTATTTCTTTCATTTTCATATATTGAGAAAATAATGAAAATGTGAGGTTGTACATCTTTGAGTAAAAAAAACTGGTCGGTCATCGAACTATTAACCTTTACACTTTCAGTGCTTTAACTATTATACGCATACTTTAAAATGTATATTTCTAGTCATTCTATCAATTTCAATCATTACTCTTAATGAAATCGACCTTAAAATGACGTAAGTTTGATCATTTTCAATCCTCCAATTACATCTAATCACCATTGCAGCTACTACACGTCGATCAATAGTTCACCATTATTCCAGTGTTATCAAATTTAAATAAAATTATACTTTTAGACTCTTTTTCAACGAAATCCCAAATTTGGACTCGGATTTCTATGAATCATGCTAATTATGAGTAGATTTTTGTTTGTGTATTGTGCATGTTGTAGTTTCCGTTGGTTTTAACAGCTTGAATGGACAAACGGATTAGAAATATACGCTTTTAGGAGTTGAAGGGTTAAAATATACAAATAATAGTTGGAGGGCTAAATGTGTTCTGACTTAGTAGCTTGAGGGCCAACCAGATAATTTGTCCTAAACTCCTTTATCATTCTTGCTAGGAGCATTGTTTGCACCTACCATATAGTATCACAAGTGTAATAGAGTTTAACCACCAAGTTCGGAATGACCTAGTTATTTCTGCTTTAGTTGATGCCGATTCGATGATAAAAATGTTCTAATCCCAACAACCAAATACTAAAAGGATCATTTGAAAATTACAACTCGAGATTCATGAGAGAAATTATGCTAAGATGTGAAAATGAAAGATAGAGAGAGCACTCTAATACACTTTTAAAAATAATAAAATAACAATACGATGTAAACTTGGATGGTTATAAGAATCAACCCTTATTTTCTTCTATCCTTTTTTTTTTTTTTTTTTTAGGTGTGTCCCGCAGGGAGTGGATCCCGCAGACTATTCACCACCCTCAGTAACTTGCTGGCAGCAAGGTTCGAACCAGGGACCTGAGGCTCCATCTTCAGCAACCTCAACCACCAGATCAAGCACTGAGGGCTCTTCTATCCTTTTCATTTGGTAACTGGCCAAAGATTTTTCTCATTGCAATGTCCCAATCTTGTTATACTTTTCAAACCATGGTATAAACCAAAAAAGTTTTGACAAAAAAAATAAAGTATAAACAAAAAAAAAAGAACAAAAAAAAAAAGAGATAAGTACATTAGCTAGTACAACACATAATGGATAGATACAAGCGACCATAGGTACAGCTGCTGTCAGCCCACATGCAAGTGAGCGGTTACGCCACAGGAGTACGTACGTATCACAATCATGTGTACCCGTTTAAAGGCGTCTTGTCGTACTGTCCCAAGAAAAAGGTGCCCCACTTAACCGTACAAAATACGTGGGTCAGAATTTTGCCTATCAATCTCCTAACTTCCAAGAATTTTCTCAATTTTCCTCCAACACGAGTCCATGCAATTATTGCAGTGAAAGTAATGTTCAAATGAAATTCTATATATTGAAGTTGATATTTGACAAAAAAAAAAATGTTCAAATGAAATTGGATCACTTGTCCAGTCCCTTTTGGATTATCATTTTTAGGAGTTTTTATAGAAAATATATTGTAATGATTTGTTATACGTGAGATAAAAAATAATTAAAAAATATGTATACAAAAAATGTAAAAATTTTTCTACGAAGAATTACAATCCAAACATAAAGTGTGTTTGGATTGCTAAATTATTCCAAATAATATTTTGCTTGCATCATAAACACATTTTTCAATCCATCTTTTTATATTTCCAACAACTTTTTATATCTTACATACATCACATCACAAAAAATGCTACAGTAATTATTTCAAATATCGATCCATTTTTAACATTTAAATTAATAACTCTTACCACTGCAAATTGACTTAGAATGCAATGAAAATTGAGACTTAACAAAAAAAAAAAAAAAGCGTTTGAATAGTATCAAATTAAGGTATGTGACCATCATTTTCCTTGATTTATATAATGTCAACTTTAGTTCCATTCAATCTTCTTCCTATTTGATAGAGTATTAGACAAGAAGTCCAAAATTTTCCTTTGTTTATGTCTTTTCATTTATGCATGAAAACTTAAAAGCAACAAATCTTATAGTTTAGTCTTCTCACTTGAAAAGAAATCAAGCTTGAGCCACATGCTCTTTAACTCTTATCTCTTATGCTTGTACTTAAATTAAAAATTAAAATATCATTTTTGTATTTGGACTTTCTTAACCTTAAACGAGCTAGTTATTTTTGCAGAGTTAGACTATTTGTTTGGATTGTGTTTTATTTCCCCAATTTTATCTGCTTACATCATCATTACAATTTCCAATACACCTTTTTATCTTCCCAATTACCTTTTTATCTCACATACATCACATCACAAAAAGTGCTACAGTAAAAATATTCCAAATAAAACACAATCCAAACAAATACATTTGTTTAAAATCATGAAGGGCAAAAATGACAAAACAAATAATAAACATGTTTTGTAACATCATATTGTAATTCATTAGTAGCCTATAACTTCATAAATATTTGGCCTCAAACTTTAAAAATAGACATTAATGATAAGTGTATAATTAATTTCTCAGAAGGTGCACTACTTTTTTATTTTTTTCACGTGGATTGTTAACTCGAAAGGTAACTGCCAGTTTGCCTTTTGTATAATGAATTAGTATATAGCATTATCCTTTCTGTATAAATTGACCATTAAATTAGCCGTTCGTAACATCTTCAAAGATCAGCAGCCTTGGACAGCATATGCAGTTTGGTTGGCTGCTGGATATACCGGCCCTTCTGCTCCCAGTGCTTGTTTGTTAGCAGTAAAACTAAAAAAGCTTTTATGGCATAACTCCTAGAGTCTGGCCCAAACAACTCCCAAAAGCCACTTTTGTGATCAGAATCAGCAGCAGGCAGCAGGCAGCAGCGAGAAGCAAAGTTAAGCTGGCAACAGAGCTCTGTTCTTATCTTGTCCTGTTGATTACAAGTATATAAGCAAGTAAGTCTGCTCAGAAATTTTGCTCAAGAATATAGTTTTGAAAGCTTTTGCAGCTGAATTTTGATGGTGGGCTGTTTCTGATTTGCGTAATTCTTGGTGGGATTTGTTCAAGAAATTTGTATACGCAAGTGAGTTTGCGTGGATGCTTTGCTCATTTGTTCAAGATTATAGTTTTAAAAGCTTTTTCAGCTGAATTTTGATGTTGGGCTGGTTCTGATTTGAAAATTCAATTGTTTTGGTTCTGGGTTTTCTGAGTTGGTTCTAAAGGATTTCAATTGTGAGAAGTTTGGTTTGAATTGGTGTGAGAGATAGGGAGAAGTTAAGTTGAGGGGTTGTTGTTAAGTTAGCTTAAATTTGGTACGCAGTTTTGGATTTGCCATTATTTGTCTTAGATGATGCTTGTGATCTATTGCAGATTTACTGGATTTTAGCTCGGAATTGACGATTGTAAGATTTCTGTCTTTGTTTCTAATTGTTCTCAGTCATTGTTTGTAGGATATTTATTTGTACAATCATTAATATTCTGTAGTCTTTCCTTGCTTATTGACTCTGGTTGTCCTTCATCATTACTTTATAGCTTGAGAGAATTGTTAATTGTCTTTGACACGTAAACTCCATTAGTATAGTGCTATTATACTTACCAACCAAAAAGAAAAAAAGAAGTGCTATTGTCGCAAACGCCTGTCTCTATCACACAAATCCACCCGCATTACGCCCTCAGAGTGAGGCAAGTAATCAAGAGCTGGAAGTTTGTCCATTTTTTATTGGTTAGGGAATTCAATTGGCTGAGCATATGGAATTCCTGAGATATGCATTCTCCCTCTTCTTTGTTTTCCTTTTACTTTCTTCTTTGTTTTGTCTTGGTTGTTGTTCTTTTCTTTCATCGTGTTAGGAGAGCTTTCTGAAGTCTTCATTTTTCATTTTGTTCTTTTAGGAATGCGGCGTATTAATGAGTCCTAGAATTGGTGTGACTAAAAGTTTCTTGGTTCAATTAATGGCTTCTTCGACTAATTGTGGAATCTACATCTCTTTTCTATACATCACATCACTAAATCTCCTTCCCAATATTGGTAAAACAAAAAATTGAACAGAATTTTCTTTGATGCTGTTGGATTGGCTTGTAAATTTTGAACGTGAGGCATGTCAACTACAAGTCTTTGTTAGCCTTGCTACTTTACTAGTTGGCTGAGGGTCTCTAAGTAATACACCTTGATCTGTTGAATCTCCAGTAACGGATTACGCTTTTTCAGGAGAGAGATTTTTGTGAGCACTGAGACCTCAAGTTTCACAGGATTTCACTGGTTATTCAAGAATGAATACTCCCAAAATCAAGCGAAGAGTAGGTAAATATGAAGTGGGAAGAACAATTGGTGAAGGGACATTTGCAAAAGTTAAATTTGCAAGGAATTCTGAGATTGGGGAACCTGTAGCTCTCAAGATCCTTGACAAGGATAAGGTCCTCAAGCACAAAATGGCTGAACAGGTTGTTATTCATTTGTCTATATGCTTTTCTTCCTGGTTATACATCATGAAAACCTGTATCTAATTTGGCTTCTTTACCTCCTACTCCCAAATTCTGCCTTCCCCCATGCTGGCATCTTCTCATCGTGACCCAAAGAAACAAGAAAGTAATAAACAAGATTAATTGTATAAACCAAAGCATGCTAGCTGAATAGCTATCTTAACATTTAAGTGCCATCCATTTTCATGGCGCCTTTTAGCACTTTTGCAGTTTCTCTGGTAAAATTTCCTCATTCTAACTTCTAATTTTGTATGTTGACTCGTGCAGATAAAACGTGAAGTAGCCACAATGAAGTTGATAAAGCACCCGAATGTTGTTCGCCTGTATGAGGTAGCTTATCTCACTGTTTATGTGTAATTAGCACTTGTTGTTTGCTTGCATGAGGTAGCTTATCTTGCTGTGTATCTGTGTGTGTAATTATGAGAAGATGTTCACTTGTATAAGTTAGCTTATTAATCCACGTTTGTGTGCCTATGTGTACTTCCATCATGATTGATATTGAAAATGACATACAGGTGATGGGGAGCAAGACCAAGATATATATAGTTTTGGAGTTTGTCACTGGCGGGGAGCTATTTGACAAAATAGTAAGTTTGAAGTTCTCCTTTTCTTCTGATATCTAGCATCTTCACCTGGGGAGGAAAAATTAGTAGCAACAAAATGAGTCTTTCTCATCTTGCTTTTGCATATTCCTTGTTTGTTAGGTCTAAATTACGCATTTTTTGTTATCTCTCAGTTTGGCAAACATTGTAGGTGCCGTAATTCATTATTCAGGTTCTTTTGCTTTCATGTTTGTCCCTAAAAAGGTGGATACCTAACATATTTTCTGACTACCAGGTAAACCATGGACGTATGCAAGAAGATGAAGCAAGGAAATATTTTCAGCAACTTATTAATGCAGTTGATTATTGTCATAGCCGCGGAGTTTATCATAGAGATCTAAAGGTAGTTCAAGTTGGTTTATCCAGCATGTGCTGATAAATGGTTGTACTAAGGATTTATCTTTTCTTTGAGGATCATGGCTTCAGTTTCCTGTGTCCTATGTTTCGTTCTCTTGCAGCCAGAAAATCTGCTCCTAGATGCTTCTGGGAATCTCAAAGTATCTGATTTTGGACTCAGTGCTCTTTCTCAGCAAGTCCAGGTACACATCACAGTACCTTTTACAGTTTTACAGCTTTCTACCACCAGAAGATTTTTCCCTCTTTCGACACCTGGCACAGGAAACAGAAGAAAAAGAAACGAATAGCATTAAGTTTCTTTTGTCTTACAGTAAGATTTAGATGATGTGAGATGCTATATACTTTCCTATTTAAGCATGTTGAGTTGTCTTCAACATTGATGACCTGAAACTGAAAATTAAACTGGTCCACATGGAAATCATCAGACACAGAAATAAAGTTCTATAATTGTTAGGCCTTCAAATTCCTAAGATGATCTGCATTTTCCAAATCATGATTTTTGGGAGAATCGTGTACACTCTTATACAGGCTGGGTATCCACCTACTAATCAATTCCATGTATTTCTGTTTTAACTTTCTTCTCGTTTTAGTCTGATCCTTCTATACCTCACATCGTGCTTTTAAAATTCGATCTTTTGGATAAAAGACCAGGATTTACAAAATTAACAATACTTGATTGAGTGTGATTCCACAAACTTCTTCCATAACCTCATTTTGTTGGCTATGTCCAGGAATAAGTTTGGTGCCAGCTAGATTATATGCCACTTTTTCCTCTAGGGTTTGAGTGCCAATCAATTGTGGAGCATGGTTTTGGAATTTTCTGACACAGAATAAAGCAGAGCTCAGAAATATTGGAATTTGTATAGATGGAAAGCTTTAATGTACTTTTCATTTTATCTTTTTGACTCTGATAAACAGTTTTTCATTCTCTGGTTTGTCATTTTCAATCTAAACAATTTTTTTGGCTTGCCAGAGTAAGCATGAGAAAAACTATGACTTCATCTATTGGGTTTTTGTTGTCTGTTATCACTCACTGCAAGTGAAATCTACCATTTGCTTAAAGTAAAAATAAAGGAAATTAGTTTTGTTGGAAAGTTTAAATTACAGTGGAGTAATATAGTTTTTGTTTACTCACAAAAAGTGGTCAATGTACATTTGCAATAATTTGAAGGAGAATAAATTACCTATTAAAGGTTGATATTGCAGGCTGATGGTTTGCTTCATACTGCATGTGGAACTCCAAACTATGTAGCTCCTGAAGTAAGATGGTGGTGAAACTCAACATGGGTCTATTATCTATATGAACATTTCTGTTTCCATTTAACAGAAAATAACTATTCGTCTTCTTAGGTTCTCCAAGATCACGGCTATGATGGGGCAACTGCAGATTTGTGGTCTTGCGGAGTCATATTATTTGTATTGCTTGCAGGTTACTTGCCATTTGATGATTCTAATGTTATCAATCTATATAAAAAAGTGAGCATTTCAGAAATTCTGTTACACATCTGTATCATCCTTTTCACGTAATGCTAGTTTCACCATGTCTAGTTTGGCATGTACAGATCTCTTGTGCGGACTACACTTGCCCGCCTTGGCTTTCATTTAGCGTCAGGAAGCTTATTACCCGAATCCTGGATCCAAACCCAATGACTGTACGCATGTTTAAACCTTCTTGATCTATATTTGTTATTCCTGCTCCCTTTGATATCCTGTCTTGATAAAATGTGTCGAAATGTTATACCCAATCAGTACTTCTTCTTTGTGTACACCATTGAATAGTCAATTAGATGATTCAGTGGAACAGTTCTCTGATCTTGGTACCGATATAGATCTAGAAATGGCGAATTAAGAAAGGGGTTAAACCTTCGGGAGATTCCAGATATGCATCAACCAGAAAAATGTTGAGGAGCCATATAGATTTATGAGTAGATAAAGGAAATGGTTGTTTATATGGTAGATCTTTGGATTTTGCAGTGATTCAGTGGCTTGAAAGTTGTGTGCCTAATAAAAAAGGAAGGACTGAGAAAGTTAACGAATGTGACCTAAAATGTATCTTGAAAAAGGAGTTTGAATTGGAAACAGTTATAAGCAGGTCTCTTCCTGTAGTATCTTTATGAAGAGCTAGATATGTGCTGCTTCATCCCAACCTCTACCCATGCAAAGTTAACCATCTAGGAAGCAAAGGAACTTCTAGGGGGTTAGGCATGCTGGATAGTGGATACTGAAGTTCTTAGATCAGAAAAAGTTCATTTTCTTTTCCTATAGATTTCGATATATGGGGAGATTCCAGGATACAGGAAGGACATTTGAGGATACTTGCAGCAGGAAAAGGAGCATGGTAAAAACTCAAGTTAAGCATTCAATAGATGGAAGCATTTTGTTTTTTCCTAAAAGTACAATCTTCTGTGGATGTTGTTGTACTTTGAAAGGACCTCAATGCACTCGTCAAACTTTTTTTGATCTCTGATTCATTCCTGCTTATCGTTGTAAGATATTCTTTGCTTTAAACATTTTATGTTCAAGCTTGTCATATCTAAACAACATAAGAAGTACTCTTGCATCAATATACCAACACAATTTGTAAAATTAATGATGGGTTTTAGTTGATTAATTTTTGTCTTTTTGTATCTTATGGATGTCTTAAAGTTGACAACAAATTTGAACATATTGGGAATACTATACGATCTATACATGTTGTGCATATAATTACAATAGAGCATTTACAGAAGAGGATATATCTACTCACTATCTCTTTAAAAAGAAATAATTAATATCTTTATACTTCCAAAATACACCTTCTGCCCCATGGTAGTTAGCCTAACTAGTCTAAAGCCTACAGGTTTGGCTGTTAATTCTATGGTTAAACTACTGGTGTTGCACATATTCGCTTTTCACCAATTTTCATTTTTTAGTGTCCATCATTTTCTTTTCACACTTTTCACATCTCCTTCTCCATCTGTACCTATAACTTAGCTGCTATGGCAGACATCAAACACCGACCACTTCCTGCCACCACTAATCACCGCCCCAAGTATTAACAAGTCATGCACATATAAAACTCCTTTTTTTTAATATGTAATCTGCAGTTCTCTGTGGGATTAACAATATTTGGATAATTCTAAAGCAAACCCAGCCCTATAGCTGCTGCTGCTTCTCCACTACCTTCATTATATCTCCCAGACAAATGATATTCTATTTGAAACTTGGAAACTGTGAAAGTTGGGGATATCTGATCCATTATTTTTATGCACTCTTGGAAAAAAAGGTACTTGAGAACTTATGCTTGGATTCGATAATTATCGCTGCAGAGGTTGTACTTTTCCTGTATATTTTTCAATTGGTTGTAAAACCAGTAAAAACAGCACAGATCTAATCTGTAAGTTGCAAAAGAAAATGGGCCAGATCTCTGAATTAGCTAACCCAAATTCGAAGTTAAGAACATCAGATTATAGTAACATCGTGTCAGTTATTTATCTATAAGGTATCCTCATTTCTTACGACAACCGCTCTAATCACTTTATGTGACACATGATTGCGTGCAGTGTTCTAATCTTGAAGCAGTTCTTGTTAACTGCATCAATTTTGAAGACTTGATGCTTCAAGCTTATAAATATTAAGTGAGAGATTAATAGTTCAACTGCCAAAATCATCACGAAAAATCTGTCACATTAAGTGAGAAACAAGCTATTCTAGGCAAGTGTACACTATTATAATCATATAGCTGAATAAAGCTACGACATGGACTAGTGGACTCCATTGAGTTCGGAATGACACATAGTTACCCGAAACATGGTTAAAAAGTTTGTAAGGAGTGACTGTAGTTGGATCTTTAGGAATGAAAATATTCAGTATGGTGTATGTCTTTGATTAAGTGATAAAAATCTTAAACAATGCTGTCCGTTAGATGTTACTCGTTGCTATCTCTAGTGCCTGATACATATTTGAGAACAATCCTTTTTGGCACTTATGAGTGGAGTGGAATGTTAGTCTTTATTCCATGCAAAATATTGCAATATTTAGCAACGTTTACTTACAATGATTACCTCCAAGAGACTTATAGTGGTATCTAACCTGTTGCAATGGAAATTACTGAAGTCTCTCTTTCTTGTATCTTATGCATTAACTAATTTTTCTCTTTTTGGTTCCATTACATGCAATGTGATGCATTAACTATTAGGACTTTTTCTTCCTTGTTAATTGATGATCATAAATGGTGCAGCGCATCACTATATCTGAAATTCTGGAAGATGAGTGGTTTAAGAAAAATTACAGACCACCTGTCTTCAATGAGAAAGAAGATACAAACTTGGATGACGTTGAAGCTGTTTTTAAGGATTCTGAAGTGAGTTTATATGCTGAACATATATTGAAACTTGATATAAATTTAGATGACTATCAGTAGTTTTGGCTGTGGATTGTCTCAGCAAGTGTATGCCCTGTTTTTATAATAGGAACATCATGTCACAGAGAAAACGGAAGAGCAACCAGTCGCCATGAATGCATTTGAGTTGATATCAATGTCGAAAGGTCTCAACCTTGGGAATCTGTTTGATGAGGTTGTGACTTGTGAACCTTTCTATTTTTCACTATTGCCTCTTTGCAAAAGCTTTAATTTTAGCAGGCAAATATGTGCTAACTATGTTTGAGAAAAGATGTACACTTAACTTTAGATTGCTGGACCCAGTTATCTGCACTCTAAAGTAGAGTCGTTTTAGCAGTGCTGTTCAAACTCCAGATACAATTCTGGTTACTAGTCTGTGATTGGCATGAGTTCTGAATGGCAATTGCAATAAGCTGCTTATAAACGAGCACATTTCTAGTGATTTTGGAATTTGGCATTAGCAAAAGTAATGACTTTATACAATTCAGAAATTGTTGTTGTGATTGTTATCAGGCCATTATTATCTGAACTCCCGCCTAATCTGAAATACTGAGTGGCTTAGAAAATGGAGGATGTTTTCATTTCTGCCACAGGTGCACTTCATACATATAAAGTTTTCCTATATCAATTCTTATGTTTATTTTTATTGAGCCATGTCTTACATGTTTTAATAAGAGACATAGTGAGGGTGAGAAGCTAGGTTTCTTGTTATACATCTGTTGGTTTGAATGATTAGTACTATGGGCAAGGAAGGGAATCCGGAAAAGGTATCTAATGGTAAATATCTATTACACTAAGGGCTGTCTTAGAATCACACCTAGCTTGGATGGCTGCAGATGCCTTCCTTTAAAGTAAATCATTTAACAATATCTATTAATATTTTTATTCATTGACTGCATCATAATTTAGTTTCGTGTAACCTATTTAAGAGTATATCATCCAACTGTCAAGACACACTTAGACAATTTATACCTATAAGATGAGTTATACCTGTATCATCGTCTGTTGTCAACTAAACTGGGCCAGCAACTGCTTTCAACCTCTAATCAGGCAATTTAATTTATAATGCATGTATCTATCATTGATCAAATTGTGAAGACAGGAGACTCTTGAAAATTTGTGCTGGGAATATATTTCATTCTGTTGCAGAATTGATGTTTTTCTCAATATTTTTTGTTTGGCTACACTTATTACAGGAATTCAAGAGGGAAACGAGGTTTACATCTAAATGCCCTGCCAATGAGATAATCAGTAAAATTGAACAAGCTGCGAAGCCCCTTGGCTTTGATGTTCGCAAGAAGAACTACAAGGTGATGGTCACATTCAAAACTAAAATTGATTCACATTTTAAAAAGTGTGGATGTGAATTTTTGGTAATTTCTTTGATACCTTGTGCTGATGATACATAAAAGGGAAAAGCTGAACTCTTTTGTGCATGGATGTTATGTTTAATCACAGATGAGGCTAGAAAACGTAAAAGCAGGAAGAAAAGGAAACCTTAATGTTGCCACTGAGGTATCTGATTACGCAGTGCTGCTTGGCTAGTTTTTCAGAACCTGAAAGAGCTTTTCAGCTTGGATTCTAACTTATCCATTTTTAAATCAGGTATTTCAAGTTGCTCCTTCTCTTCATATGGTTGAGGTGCGAAAGGCAAAAGGAGACACTTTGGAGTTCCACAAGGTAGCTTATTTTACAATTCTCTCCGTCTGCACTCCATTATTGATACCCGCATTGGATGGTGAGCTGGCTAGGATAAATTTAGATTTCAAAACTAGAGCAGTGGTCTACACTCCTATTTGTTAGTGAGGATGAGTTTGGTATTAACTGAGATTAGAGTACCGTGATGAAAGCTGAGAAATTTGCCATCTCCAAACATTAAGTTCTTTTGGTTGGCAAAGTCAGAAAAATATCTCAACTGGACTACTGAGCGAAATAGCTTGACCAGAGGTTCAAAAATAGTATGAGTTGGAGTTGACAAGAAATAGTTTGTCATGGTTGACATGCTGTAGCAAAGGCAAAATTTTGGATAGTGATAATTCCCAAAAGGGAATTTAAAAAATTAAAACAAAAAAAAGAAGAAAAGGGGGGCATGTAGAAATACTATTAAAAAGGAGAATAATCTACCCATGGCTTATAGAATATATATATAAGTAGTCTAATGGAATTTCAACATCACGAAAAAAATAAAAGAGAGAGAAGAAAAAAGAAAAGGAAACTTTTAACTAAACTGAAGTCTGCTTTCTTAGTTCTCCACAGCCTATAATGACAAGAGCATAATTATCTTTGAGCTAATCCATGTTTCCCCTGCCAAAACACTTGTCAACTATTTGATCAAAGTTTGAACCATCTTAGAAGGTTATTCTTTTCCCAGATTTGCTAATAAAAAGCTTCTCTGGTTAATGCATTATGATAGTTTGTAAATTACACATACACTTGTATCAAAGCCAGCTGCTCGAAAAGTTCTTACTACCTAATTACAGAGATTTCTACGATGTCAACTACCTATGTGTCCTTTCAATGCCATCTAACATTCCACTTATTTATTTGTTATTTGCAGTTTTATAAGAACCTTTCAACCAGCCTAGAGGATGTAGTTTGGAAAACAGAGGATGATATGCAAGCAAAGTAGATCCTCACGAGGATCAAGAGTAGTGTTAGCTCTTTTTCTATGCTTCCGACCAGTGTTGTGGTTGTCTAGTTGTCATTCTTTGGTAGCTTTCTTTTGTGGGACCTTTTTCTCCCACGAGAGAATCGATGAAGAGGTTTTCTGATTGATTGTGTAGATAAATTTGGAGTGTCTATAGTTCCAATCGAGATGGTGTAATGTGTAGCCTTGAGCTCAAGTCTTAGTTACGAGAATTGTTTAGTGGTGGGATTTGCTGTCATATAGCCCATGAAAAAGAAACATCGAGAAGTTCTTTCTCTTGGTCATTGTGTTTAACTGAAATGCGATTTCTTAATAATCATACTGAATTTTTGTTGTGTCCGACAAAATTTAAGCTTGTCTTTGTTGTTTTATGGACTATAATTTCTCTGGTGTAAGGGTCTCTCAGAGCTTAACTTGACAACGAGACAGCAGGAAAAAATATATGAAGAAAAGGATGTAGTCTCTACCAATGCAAGGTTAATGGCCAATCCAATATATTTGTGAATGGATCTTTGTTGTATCGAGGATTCAAATGTATGTGATTGCCAGTCTAGATGCATGCTTAGGTCTTGCAGCTATTAGCTGATGATTTGACATTATTGTCTTAGCTTTAGAAAACTGTATTTGTATGAATGGCATAGTTTGCTTGCCCCTCTGCGAATGATGCCTTATAGTTATACATAGTAGTCAAAAGTGAATATGGTTGTGATTTGTGACTAGTTCACATACCAAATTGCAGTTAACTAGTGCATCTACCTTACCTCTGTAAACAAGAGCATATCAAACAGAAGACCAAGTTCTGTTTATTTTCTTCACTTCATGTCAAAAATGGGCAATTATATTCTACTTCTAACCATCACATTTTTTTCAGAAAATAGTAACTAACGCCTCAATCTGAAAAATGTTTACTCTGTCTGGCATAATATTTACACAAATGTGCTTTCAACGAGCAAATCCAACAGCAAAAGAAACGAAGAGTACAAAAAATGGCAAAACCGCGGAGGTCGGTCAGCATTCATTTACATGTTCTAACAATTTATACACTCAACAGCTGGGAAAATACCAATATCAGGTAACAGTGCTTGCTAAAATACAAGAAATAGCAATTACGCTCTCTTTCATTTTTTCTTTCCCTTGTGCATTTTCCTCTCAAACCCTTTTTGCATTTCAAGAAGCCTTGCTGTTATGCTAGAGAATCTCAAATTATACGGGATTTGTGCATAAGTTATCGTGGGTGTGAGCTTGCTCTTGCATTCTTCTGAGGATGAGTAGATTTCTCGGCCAAAGTAACATTGGTGTCAAGCTTGGATTGGAGTGGAAGCCTAGGACTATCCTTGGCTGTGAGAAGCACTTCCAGGTTGGTTAGAACCTCTGGCATTGCTGGTCTGAGCTTAGGATCTATGTGGAGACACTGTAATGCAACACCCGCAGCAGCTTGGGCAGCTTTCTTGTTGTATTGACCCCCTAACCTTGTGTCCATGATTCGTGTAACTCGCCTGCTATCACCAAGGAATGGAATTGCCCAATCTACCAAAGTTTCATCATTACCTCCAATGTTTTCATCTCCCATCGCTCTTTTTCCTGTTAACAACTCTAGCAGCACCACTCCAAAGCTGTACACATCACTCTTTGGTGTCAAGTGACCTGTGTTGTTCAGGACATCAATAAAATTCAATCCACATCTGTCACTGAAGTATTGGTTGACAAAGCAAATTGACAAGATATGTTTAGCCTAGGCAGGCAGACATCGCTTCTGATAAAAGAAAATCGGTATATAAAAGATGCCAGAGATTCTGAGATAGTTTGAGTTAAATTCAGTTGTGCATGAGGATAGTGTAACTACACGCTTGCTTGAGGGATTTTTTTTCCCCTTTCCTTTTCGTTGGCTCTTTTGAATGAATGGTTTCTTCAGTTCAGAAGTCAGTCTTGCATATCCACTTGTCTTGACCACTTATAAAAGAACAAAGCCATGAACATCCAACATATATAGTTCTTATACGCTTAAAAAACAATGATCTGATCTTTATGGCCAAAATTTTCTCTTATTTTAATGTTGTTAAACATACAATCTTCACACTGATGCAACATGTTTGGTAAGGTTATAATGGTAGGACTCAGGAGACATAATATATCAAAATTGAAAAATGATTGTTTACATTCAAAAAACAGTAAGGTAAAATGCAGAAGAAACCTGTTGCTACGTATTCTGGTGCAGCATATCCCCGAGTTCCCATCACTCTAGTTGAGACATGAGTTCTATCTCCACTTGGACCATCCCTTGCAAGGCCAAAATCTGAAAGTTTTGCAGTGAAGTCCTGCAGAAGTTAGGCCGCTGAGTCATTTTACCTTGATTTGGTGTATAAAATGTTATGCTACATTTTACCTGAGATCAAACTGGAATCGAATAACTTACTGAGTCAAGTAGAATGTTCGAAGCCTTCATATCACGGTAGATGACATTGGCGCATAAACTATGCAAGTAGGACAACCCTCGTGCGACATCCACTGCAATTTTCATCCGAGTTGCCCAAGCCATAAGTTGAACTCCTTCTGCAAAAAGAGAATTTCTCATCCAGATGATATATCTTTTGGTTTATGAATAATGAATCATATAGAGACTATGGAGATGGTTGAAATGACATGTTGGTTGGTACAACTATTTGATGAGATGGAAATCCAAAACTAGTCATCTTCAATCTAAATAGTAAAGGACTTATTGACATCAAGCAGATATAATCCTTTCAAAGTTACATTCGACATGCGGAGCAAACGAAAGAGCAAAAGAAATCCCTATCAAGCAGGCAAAAGTGAATTTAAAGACCAAAAAGTGAAGGAAATACACACTCCGACCAAGACTTCAATTTAAAGTCAGTCGTAATTGAACTTAAAGTAGATGTAAAATGTTGGAATTATGCAACTTCACTGCAGATTTTCAGTACTAGGATAAATGAATTTATTGTTGAATAAATCTTCTTGTTAGGGGTAGTATCACATCTAGTGTCTATTGATTTAAACTATTTTGAATTACAAGTATCTTTTGTTGAGATTTATTAGGAGATTTGTTAGCAGAAATTATGTTGGTTTGCTTTCTGTATGCTCCATCGATAGAGAGCTCAAGATTTTATTACAAGCCTTTTTTTTTTTTGCAGCAGCACTAAGTACAAGTGTTGTTCCTTAGTTTATACTCTAAATTCCAACATAAAATCTGAAGATAAGTTTGAGACAGATGACAACCAAAGCTGGTGAAATACATAATGAAAGAGACAGTGTCTACGAGGGGAGAATACTTACTTCTAAACAGATGATTTTCCAAACTTCCCCTAGGCATGAACTCATAGACTAGAAGTCTCTTGTCTGATTCTGAGCAATACCCTATAAGCTTCACTAAGTTTTGATGGTGAAGCTGACCTAAGTAGTTGACTTCTGCCTGCCAATGTAAAAGGACAAAACACCAAACTCAAGGGTGTGAAATCTGTACGGGGTTCTAGTAGAATCACTACAAAAAGCTTTTAAATCAATCAACTTACCAGCCATTCCCTGTGACCTTGAAAGCTTTCTGTCTTAAGCTTCTTAACAGCTACTACCATCCCACTTCCTGGTCTGCTTGCAGCCAAAGTGTGCTCATCAATCCATCCCTTAAAGACAAATCCAAACCCTCCCTCACCTAGAATACTATCCGGCCTGAAGTTCTTGGTGGCAGTCTTGAGATCATTAAAGTTATAGGACTTGAGATTGCTGGAGATAGATGGATCGGGTTTCAGTACTTGAAGAGGCCTGTTTGTACTGCCTGAAAGACTTTGCTGGTTGGGAGGAGTTGAATCCTGTTTCACATTTCCAGGTTCTGTTTTTGTCTCTGGAAAAGAAAATGTTATCATATTAAGTGCAAATGAACACTAATAATCATCCTCCATGTTGAAATCAAAACTTTCAGCAATGAAACATAAAAATAATCTCTATGCTTCTTCTGATCAACATCTTTGCACAGGGGACTATACAAATTTCAAGAATCATCAACATTGGAAAGAACTTTCATCATCAAATCGAATGTGTACAATTGCACTGTTATCCTGAAAAGAGACTGCCGCAGCATGCAATAGTTGCTCATTATGTATTTAACATGATCACAAGTGATTGATTTTATGAGTTGACATTTACAGGATACCATTGCTCATCTCCTGGAAAGTTACACTGGTAAATAATTGAACAGAAGCGAAGCAATTCTCTGGAGTCTTTAACGTTCAGATATGACTGCAGCTCAAAGTAAATTACTATATCATCTCGATGGCATAAGTGAAGGGATGAACTGTAAAACTGAGAACAATAAAAAAGCTTTAGCTCCATATAATCCTGCTTTGTGATGACAACCTGGGGTCTCATCAATTTCAATGTCCAAGCTCCTAGTAGAACAGTTGAAAACTTGAAAACCCTTGCTAAAACTGCTCTGTCTTAGACAGTCTTTGCAGCTACATTCACTGAAAGAAACTTAAAGCCATCTGAATATATGTCCAATATTTAGTCTGAATTGGTCCTCAAATTAGTAGCTGCAACACGATACCAAGCTAGCTAATTATAAACGCAGGCGGCTCTTCTTCCCTGATACAAATCACCAGTAATTTGACTGGCCGGTATTCATGTACAACTTTTGCAGACGTCAAAGATATGAGGTAAAAATCAGATTAGCTGAATCTTGAAGTGGCAGCTGCCCCTTCATGCCCCCTCTAACTCCGTCAATGCATGCAAAGAAAAGGCAAACGCAAAGGAAAAAAAAAAAAAAAGGAAGTAATCATGCTTGGAGAGTATCAAGTTCATAATAGTCTTACCTAAAAACTGGCTAGAAGAAGCATTAGCTAACTTTGCAGGCTTTCCTAAGCAAATTCCCATAGTAAAAGGCAATTCTTGGCTTTGGCACCCAATAGCATCAATTCTCTAAGAAGTTGGAAACTGACTGGAGGGAAAGCAATAAAAACAGGTACAAAATGTTGCAAGTTAGAGACTATTAAACTCATTGAATTTGTGTTGGAACTGGGAAGATGCACTCTCATTACTCTTCCTACTCTCCTCTGGTCTTCAGTCAAGATTGAACAAATATTGTAGTTTGAAATTTGTTCACACCAGAATTTGAGTTTGGATGTTTCTCACTTGTAGGCTGTAGCTGGTCCCATTTGAAAATGCATCTATGTCATACTGATATTAATAGATAGACAAGTGTCTGTACTTTGACTTGGAAATGCCTGTAATTCTGACAAATAAAGATGTTTCAAAAGCCAAAAATGCTGACCAACCTTTGCTGTTTACTTTAATGAGTTCAAATTGGCACTAGTTCAATATAGACCAATTTCCCATTTTTAAATTGAGGAAGTTTTACTCATCCAATGCCGTCTCTAACTTGTTGATGTGCAAGTCATAATATATATCACTTTTAAAACTACAAGAAAATATTTCTTTATCACAAGGAATCAAAAGAGGTAGGCAAGTAGAGCCTGTAAATCCAATACAGGATAATATCAAAAACCTCCCCTAAAATTTCTCCTAATAGCACTTGGCACCCTGAAGTTTTAAGAATATCACTTACCTCCCCTAACAATTGTAAAAAGACTATATTAACCCTCACTTGATACATAATTTGCATATCAAAAAAATGGTGCTTAAAAAATTTTTAAAAAGAAGAAACAAAAGTCGCTTTCTCCTCTTTATCCTTTTTTCAACATTCTATTTTACTCATTTTTTTGGATGACTATGCGATTATTTATTTGTAAATTATAGTAAATTGAATTTCATTTATTTTTCACTTTTTGTGATTGTGATCGAATGGGGCATGATTTGTAGAACCCAAAACATTTCACAAAAAAAAATATATATAGGAGATAAATTTCATTAAACCAATATAGATGGGAGAAGAGAAATAAATCAACTAATCACACACAATAACAGCCTCTCAAATTTTCACTCTTGTCAACTAACAACAATAATAAGAATCCCTATTTATAGACTAGATGACTCGGTAAATAAGTCTTATAACCATAGGAAATGTTCTAATAAATTACCAATTCCTAACTACTATAACTTGACTCCAATAAAACTACTAAAAACTTGACTAAAACATTGCTAAATAAAAAATTTAGAAACTTCTATTTTTAAGTTTGATTAGTATGCTAACATGATTTTTTTTATTTATTTTGAGTTGATTTTCATAATGATCAATACGATTTAAGGGATTGGACACGGGTTGAGAAGAAATTGAAAAAAAAAGTAAGGTTCATAAGAAATTGGTTTTGAGTATTTAAAGTTAAATTGGTGTTATGTATTTCTTTGCAAATATCCTTTTTGTTTTTCAAATTTATATTTTTATGAACTATAGCATCGTAACGTGGTAGTATTACTGGAGATTGTTTTTTAGATGATGGTTTTCTTGGAGTAAACAAAGTAGTTCAGCAGCATTTTTGTGTATTGTTTTTTAGATGATGGTTTTATTGGAGTAAAGAAAGTAGCTTAGGAGTGTTTTTGTTTAGTGAGCAAAAGGGTAGTTTAGGTTTATCAAAATTTTGTTACACAAATAACAAAAGTAAGGGAAATAAGTGATATTTTTATAACTTTAGAGGCGCTAGGTGATATTAAGAGAAACATGAGGGGAAGTTTCTGATATTATCCCAATCCAATACTTATAAAGCTAATGATTTTATCCATCTCAAAAAAAAAGGGTCCCAAGCACTCCGCCATTTATCATCTGTTCAATACTGTCATAAGCGCCCAAAACTCAGATTCTCTTTCCTTCAAAAAAAAAAAAAGCATAGATTCTCTAACCAATTAAATGCTAAGTTTATTTCCAAGGCCTAATTAACGATCTTTTGCATTAATTTTAAGATTAATTTTTTATGCATTGACAATATAATGAGTTTTTATACTAGCAACTTTGGATGTATGCCACTTGTGCTAGTATAAAAAACAATTACACACTGACAATATATAAAAGAGTTATCCTTATTTTTATGAATAAACCTTATATATACTGATAATGTATATACTATTATATTTAGACACACGACACATATGCAAAATTTGGATTTCAAATTCAAATATATAATGAATATATATTAAAAAAACTCTTAACGTTGTTTAACATTGTAAAACTTCACCTAGAGAATAATGAATAAGTCCAAAAATAATAAACAACCTTGAACCACAAAGGTTATTACTTTAGTCCATGACTAGTAAACAATTCTTACTCACGTGGCATCTGTAAAATCAGTGGTATTAGGACCTTTATCCATTATTAGTACTATAACAAGTTAAGATTAGTTTAAAGGAGGTAGAAAGAATGAGCTAGTTGAAGATTCAAAGTAGAGAAAGCTAATGGTGAATACATAGACAGATAAATTTTGTCACCTAAAATATTTTATGTCTTTATGTCATTTCATGAAGCCAAAAAAGGGTACATGACCTCAAAACTCATTGGCCTTCTTATAAATTATTCTCATTAATTTAAAAATGTGATTTGGTGCAATTGCATTGTCTAAGATTTCAGCCAAGAATAGAATATTGCAATCCATATAAGAGAATCCAAATTCTTATATGTTTCCCTCTTCTTCTTGTGGTTGTGTTGTCTTTTTCCCTTCTTTTTGAGTCATCACATAGTTAAAATGTCACATAATGGAGTGAAAAGAAGTACAGTGCCTTAAAAATGAAGGAAAAGAGAAAGAAAGAAAATAAGCGTACATTACTTATTATTCCCAAGTAATTTTATATAATGCTAGATGACCCCCCCCCTTAAAGTTTTAAAATAGTCATATAACTCCCTTGTGATTTTATGTAAAGTGAAAAATGAATGAAATGCACAATCAATTATGATGTTCATACCAAATGTATTTTAAAAGTGCGTGTGATAAAATCTCAATATCCATGTAACTCCCTTATAATTTATATAAATACCACTTTATCCCTCAATAATTTTGCATTTATCCATGTAATCTCTCTATACTTTTTAATAAGGTTGTTAAGTCATTGATTGATTTAACATTTAAGTAAGGACAATATTGATATTTCAACTAACGATGTTACATACACTATCTTCTATCAAATTTTCACTTTACATAAAATTATAGGGGGCGAAGTAAATATTTTGAAACATTAGGAGGGTTATGTGGCAATAGATGAAACCACAGGGGGATTGTTGTAATTTACCCACAACATAATTGGTTAAACTTAGCAAGGAGTCTAAAAAATACTTGACCATTCTCTAATTCAACTATCATCCGAACAAAAAAAAAAAATTCTTCTGAAACATCAAAAAGTTTTACAGGACAATAACTCTTAGACGTAAAAATTTACCAGAAAAAAAGTCAAATTTCGACCAATCCCATAGACTAAATAATTTCTTTTATGAAATTAAACTAGTATCCTTCTGAAGACCTCCTTTATAACATATAAGATAAATTGACCTCATAAAGTTATCCTAAGAAATGTAATAGAAAATTTTTGTGCTATTACTTTACTTTTCTGATAATTATAAACTATTACAAAACTATCAAACTCTATTACAAAACTATCAAGATCCTATCAAACAGACTCTATTTGGGTCGTCTTGGATAGTGTATTTTATGGGAATTTTGTTTAAAACTTACTAGGCTTACTATTTTCTGTTTGTAGAAAAAAATATGTTGATATTTGTCCAAAACACCCAAAAATACATTTTTTCAAAACACCCATTCCTCCCTCCCGCACCGCTTGCCACCCACTGCCGACAACTTCTGCCACCCACCACCACTATCCATCTCTTCTATCCAACGCCGCTATCCTCCTCTATCACCGATACCCTATCGAATGTATTTTTTTTTTAGTATTTCTCTAAAATTTGTACATATTTTAAAGTGTTATTGAAGATGGTGTTTAACTAAAAAAAAAAAAAATTCACTTTATGAAACATCCCTAAAACACGGGTGCCAAATGGTATTTATCAATACATAACAAATGAAACTATCAATTAATAAAAATTTTCCTTGAAAAAAAAAAAGAGATAACTTATAGTCTGTTATTTGCATTAATTAATCATAAATTTGACTTCATAACACAAATATCGTACTTCTTACTCTCTTCTATGCGTAATGTACACAAGTTACTACGATAGGAGTTGAAAAGGTCGAAATTCTGCTGCTCATCTTTCAACCACCTGTCCTTTTTGTGGAAAAATCAAAAGTCTTCTTGGTCATTGATTAATGCAGGAAAGAGGCTAATCATCCAATTCAATCATTGACCAACCGTGGCATCATTGTTAAGATAGGTCAATCCGAATGTTTTCAAGGTGACGTTATTTGATGGGAAACCAAAAGTCATGGGATCACGGTTTCTGTTACGAAGCTTCCTTGTATATGCTTTTCATTTTGGGTCTTGGTATCTTTCCCTATTGGGTTGGAAACGTTAAAGATCGAGTTGGAGAAATTGCCAACTTTGTGATGAAATTCAAAAATATTCTACTAAGGGGTTCATGTTGCTGTGGTATTTCGGCCCAAAAGTCTTTGCATTCATTGAATAAAAATTTTTTTTTTTTAAATCTGCATGGAAGTAGACTTTGCATTTTGTAAACGCGAACTATGTCAAGGTTTGAATTTAAAAATACTGCACGGAAATAGAACTCGCATTTACTAAATGCAAAGTCTATTAAAATTCAGATTTAAAAAAAAAGATTGGATAAAATACACTGTACCGCCCTTGATTTAGTGATTTTTTCATAATTTGGATTAAAGTTTTAATGTGACGGAAATGATTCTCTATAAAGAAAGCCAAGGAAATGTTGAGAATATTCTTGTTTAGAAACTAAAATGGGTGAAATGACTAAAATATATAAACTTAATATGCAAGACACTTTAACCCCTTATTATTTTATGTTTTACTACATAACCCCTCATGATTTAGTGTTTACAACAAAAGCCTCTTATGGTTTTCAAATATATACATAGCTCCCTTGTGGTTAATTAATAATTTTCAACTTTACAAAGGGGTACTTTTAACATTTTAGTTGACTCCTTATGGAATGCAAATTCTGTGACGTTGACACTTTTGTCCAAATTATGAGGGGGTTATATATAATTTTTCAAATCACAAGAAAATCATGTGAAAAAGTGCTAAACCACAATGGGTAAACTGCATTTACCCTAAAAAATTTCATGGTAACAGACATTGCATTTAGTGCATCCGAACTTTGTCAAGATTCAAATTTTAATAAAAATTCTTAGAATTAGACCTCGCATTTGATAAATGCGAACTCTATCGAAGCGCCGTCAATACACATATACTAAATAATGCACGTCTAGTTATGCTAATTTTTCATTTTGATTTTGTTAAAAGACTTCATTCCAAGTTAATGTCAAGCAAAGAGAGTTTTGTCCCTACAGGTATGTGGTTAAATTAGTTTAGTAGACTCCTTAATCCCTTTTTTTTTTCTTTACCATGTTGTTAAGTTTTTTTTCCCGTATCTATATGTATTGAGATATGAATGATTGCATCTGTGAAGCATACAATCCCACTTTCCCTGGGAGGAGAGATGGGTTGCATGGGACGGGAGAGCGAATGTAAGTGAAAGGTTCTAAGTTCGAAACCTCCCATTTACACTAAATAATAATAATATAAAAAATCCCACCTTCCCTAAAGAAAGAAAAAAATGTATTTAGTGTGTACAAGATATTCATTCATTTATTAAACAAGAAGTCAATCTTGACTTACTATTTATAAGAATCAGAATATTTATTCGTGAAATAATAGTGCCTTAATTCAGTATTTGTAGTATTTCATCTTGAAGCAATAGTTCCACTTTTGCTCAATACCTTTAAAACAACATTGCTTTGCAATATAGATTTAATATATATATATATTTTTAGTCAACTAACAATTGCATGATCAATTCTTGAAGAACAGCGCATGTCAGGGCAATACTGACATAAGCTCTGTAATTGGATTTGAATTTAGTTATGGTCTGCAGGTGTAAAAACGGATGTTATAGGGTTTAGGTTCTGGGGAGTACTAATGCGTGAAACTACTGGAACAGTATGTTGAAATGGGGATGAAAAGTGAGACAAGCTCTTTGAGTAAGAGATTGACACTGCATTGGCTTCGAGCATGCTGGAATTAGAGATATCATTAGAGCATTAGCGATTTGTACCTTTGGTTCAAATTTAAGTCAAGTAGAGTAAATTCAAAGATGTTCACAACTTAATAGATCTCGACAACACGATTTTTTGTATCCATTTATGTTACAGAAAAAGTCAAGCAATTTGTACCTTTGGTTCAAATTTAAATCAAATAGAGAAAATTAAAAGATATTTATAACTTAATAGATCTCAACAACCCGACTTTTTGTATCCATTTATGTTACAAGAAAAAGTCAAATCTCAAAATATCTATGTCAATTTTTGTCTGAACAGAGACAAAACAAATCGCTTTTTAGATGATCCCTTTCTTTAGAGGAGAGTGATTATAACAATCTTTCCCGTTACTTCGTTCATTGGACCATTAGCAATTTGTCCGACGTTTATTGGAGATGCATGGGAAATTTCTCCCTTCTTGATCTACAACTCTGCAACATAATTGGCAAGTTTCTTAAACATCATTGGACCACTGCATGGGGTTCGAAGAGTAAATTTTAGTTTGAATTGCCTTTTGACAACCTCCAGGCATTGATGTATTTTGTTGACTAACTCATCACATCCAATTTTATGCTGAAATCTGAATGTACGATTAGAAATTGGAGGAAAATAACATACTGGCCTGCCCTCAAGCTACATATTTGGCCGCCCCAATGAAGGGAGACTCGGAGGGGACAATCTAAAGTCATGTTTCTTCTATTAATCCCTAGTTGCAAAATGGTTGTCTGCAAAAAAAATTTTTACATTTTTTGTGAACACGTTTCTTAATTACCTTTTTCCTGCCCGTATATCAGATCGCTACAAAATATTTTTCTATAAAAATTCCTAAAAATAGCAATCCAAGCAGCAAGAATGATGAACTGAACTACTTTAGAGCTAGAGTTTTATGAAATGTAGAAGCAAAACAGCAACAAGACTTTCAGAACCAGAAAGGAAAATGAAGTACCAACGAGACTTTTGTGTCAGTCCAAGAAACTCTGCTGACCATTGAACAAATTCGCAAGGGTGGCATTTTCAGTCAGTCACCTATTTGACGTAACACCGTGTAAAGGAAGTAAAAAACTGAAGTTTGTGGGGCAAAAGAGCAGCCCAAAAGCAATTCAATTACATGAAGTTACCCAACCCCAGTTTCCAGGATCTTACCAACAATTTCCCAATAGCTTTCTAGCCACTGTTGCAGCCTCAAATTCATCTTCTTTCCCAACAACCTTTGTCTATTACAAACACCAAAATAAAAATAAAAATAAAAAGAAAGAAAGAAGAATAAATGTAATAAACTAAAGAAGTAGACATCAATATTGTCAAGAAGTTATTGCATAAATATTAAGTTGAAAAGCATAATAAATCAAGCACTTTCCATCTGGGTTCTTTTCTTGTTCATAGAAGCCATAGCCTATACGGTATTGAAAGAAAATAACTATCTAATTTAATATTAGAGATATTACTTAGTAGTAATCTGTATTTGTTTGACAGAGTCCATAACCATAGACAAAGTAAAAGATTGTCACCACTTCCATATACATATTTTGAGAAACCCAAGTTCACATCTGGGTTCTTTTCTTGTTCATAGAAGCCATAGCAGTTTGGTAAATAGGTTTCAAATTTAATAATATCCATAAACAATGTTTGTTTATGCCTAATTTTACCCATAATCTTTTACTTTGGAATTTCACGCCGTATGATTCAGATGAGATTAGGGAAGCATTTGAGAACGAGATCCTTGAATTTGTCAGAGTTGCAGTTACGTGCAATCATGTTGATTCATAAAGTAGGCCATACATGCCAGAATTGAGTTTGAAACCCATTTACCAAACACCTCCTAAATATGCATTCAATGTTATGTGCCACATCAACAGCATTTATAAATGGAATTACGTAGTTTTGTATTGTACAAGAAAAATGGACAGATATAATGGACAGAGGATCTCACCTATTTACCAAACACCCCCTTAATATACATTCAATGTTGTGTGTCACATCAGCAATATTAGTAAGTGGAACTACGTAGTTTTGCATTGGACAGGAAAAATGAACAGATATAATGGACAGAGGATCCCGTCTGGAGCCTATAGGGTATTGAAAGAAAATAACTATCTAATTTAATATTAGAGATATTACTTAGTAGTAATCTGTATTTTTTTGACAGTCCATAACCATAAACAAAGTAAAAGATTGTCACCACTTCCATATACATATTTTGAGAAACCCAAGTTCAACACTTCAACAAATTATCCTGCTAGTAACCTTAGGGTTTATTTTGAGAAACCGAAGTTCAACACTTGAACAAATTATCCTGCTAGTAACCTTAGGGTTTTATTTTGGAATATATATATATATATATATATTCTGTTAGATAGATGATTTTAACCTGTTAGATGAATGTGAACTCCATATCTTTTTATTAATTCTAAAAAATTCTCAGGCACGAAAGACTTTTATTAATAAATATAAGTGGGGAACCTCGCAATTGCTAAATGCAAGCTTGACCAAGTTCACATTCGGCACTAAAATCAGCCCCATTGTAGAATATTTTTTTTTTTAAGTTCATCACAATGTTAGAATTTCTCTCCGAGTTGTGATTTGCTTGCATGAAATAATCACTGATTAGCAGTTTGCATCCAAAACTATCAATCCTAGCACTTTAGCACCTTATACTATCAAATTCTAACACATTGTTCAAATCATTTGAAAACCAATGAATCTTTCTCCCTGTTTTGTAAATCAAAGATCTTTAGTACTCCTAATTTGCTTTAGGAGAAAAATAACAAAAAATTACCCATGATTTCATAATTCTCTTATTCATTTAGGGGTAGTAAAGTCTTTTCAATCAAAAGTACCAATAAAAAGCAATTGATTTTCGATCAATTTAAGTAAATAAGTTAATTGCTAAAATTGATAGTTCATGGTGCAAATTGCTAATCAGCAATAGATTGAGGGTGCAAATTGCAATTAGCCCTTTTCTTAATGGATAGTTTGGCTGTAAGTAATAACTCAAGTTTGGGATTTAATACGGCAAGTAATAACTCAGGTTAAGGATTCAATGTCCAAGCAATCTTTACTAAAATGACTCACTTCTTTAAAGTTCCAAAACAATCTTGAGAGCAAAGGACCTATATAGTCCTTCAACTATCTAACTAAAGCAAAAAAACTCTTCAACTTTCATCTTAGCTAATTTAGTCTCTGAACAATATTTATGTGGCTAATTTGATCCTTATTTGATTGAGCCACCAAATTTGTAAACTTTCTCCATCAATTGCTGGTCAACAAAGGGGCAAAATAGGAAAGCCACCCATAATGCTGTTTTAGGCAAAACTTAACACCTAAAATTGGTGCTCCAATCCTTTGTCATAAACTTTGCTTTCCAATTGTTGCGTTTGGCAAGAAATCGTGTCAAACTTGGTATATTGCCATTAGGGTATGCTGGAAGGAGCCCTAATTTTTTGCCTGATAAATGTCCATTTTTTTTTCAGTTTTAAACGGAGTTGATGAACAATTTAATGAAAAATTGTTGTGACATTGAAATTTGAGTTTTGAAATCAACATCAAAGTGAAAGATAAAAACCTCAACAAATGTTTAGGTATAAAAGCTCTGGGGAAGAGGCAATACAGGTATTAGAAATTCTGAATATTACGAGATATTACAATTGCAAGGTTCAGAATTCGAAATCTGTGCCTTGCAGTTTGGAAGTGAAAAGAGTGTGAGGAGAGGTGGAATGGTGTGTGTGTGTGTGTATATATATAAAATATATTGCAAGTGTCTGCGCTTGTATTGACCTATCACAAAATTTCTTTTTAGTTCATCATTCTGATTATACATACATGGAGACATTAGACTTGGGGGGGGGGGGGGGAATGATAATGCCTGCCAGACTTAGTATTCAATTAGAACATTGCTACTACAAATAAGACTTTAGCACACAATGAGATCTGGTAAACGATAGAGCTTTGCTAAAACAAAATTGATTCAATTAGCATTCAAATTTTGACTAATTTTTGTCAAATTGTTGGAGGGGACAATGAGAAGGATATCCTAATATTTATATTTGTCTTTCGGACCTCACTTAACAAAAATATTTTTTTTTATGTCAAAGTACTTGACATTTGACATATGCACTTATCGAGTAGTAATGTCTCTTATCTTGAACAATTGCCACAAATCAAAGATCTTTAGGACTCCTAATTTGCTTTAGGAGAAAATAAACAAAAAATTACCCATGATTTCATAATTCTCTTATTCATTTAGGGGTAGTAAAGTCTTTTCAATCAAAAGTACCAATAAAAAGCAATTGATTTTCGATCAATTTAAGTAAATAAGTTAATTGCTAAAATTGATAGTTCATGGTGCAAATTGCTAATCAGCAATAGATTGAGGGTGCAAATTGCAATTAGCCCTTTTCTTAATGGATAGTTTGGCTGTAAGTAATAACTCAAGTTTGGGATTTAATACGGCAAGTAATAACTCAGGTTAAGGATTCAATGTCCAAGCAATCTTTACTAAAATGACTCACTTCTTTAAAGTTCCAAAACAATCTTGAGAGCAAAGGACCTATATAGTCCTTCAACTATCTAACTAAAGCAAAAAAACTCTTCAACTTTCATCTTAGCTAATTTAGTCTCTGAACAATATTTATGTGGCTAATTTGATCCTTATTTGATTGAGCCACCAAATTTGTAAACTTTCTCCATCAATTGCTGGTCAACAAAGGGGCAAAATAGGAAAGCCACCCATAATGCTGTTTTAGGCAAAACTTAACACCTAAAATTGGTGCTCCAATCCTTTGTCATAAACTTTGCTTTCCAATTGTTGCGTTTGGCAAGAAATCGTGTCAAACTTGGTATATTGCCATTAGGGTATGCTGGAAGGAGCCCTAATTTTTTGCCTGATAAATGTCCATTTTTTTTTCAGTTTTAAACGGAGTTGATGAACAATTTAATGAAAAATTGTTGTGACATTGAAATTTGAGTTTTGAAATCAACATCAAAGTGAAAGATAAAAACCTCAACAAATGTTTAGGTATAAAACCTCTGGGGAAGAGGCAATACAGGTATTAGAAATTCTGAATATTACGAGATATTACAATTGCAAGGTTCAGAATTCGAAATCTGTGCCTTGCAGTTTGGAAGTGAAAAGAGTGTGAGGAGAGGTGGAATGGTGTGTGTGTGTGTGTATATATATAAAATATATTGCAAGTGTCTGCGCTTGTATTGACCTATCACAAAATTTCTTTTTAGTTCATCATTCTGATTATACATACATGGAGACATTAGACTTGGGGGGGGGGGGGGGGGGGAATGATAATGCCTGCCAGACTTAGTATTCAATTAGAACATTGCTACTACAAATAAGACTTTAGCACACAATGAGATCTGGTAAACGATAGAGCTTTGCTAAAACAAAATTGATTCAATTAGCATTCAAATTTTGACTAATTTTTGTCAAATTGTTGGAGGGGACAATGAGAAGGATATCCTAATATTTATATTTGTCTTTCGGACCTCACTTAACAAAAATATTTTTTTTTATGTCAAAGTACTTGACATTTGACATATGCACTTATCGAGTAGTAATGTCTCTTATCTTGAACAATTGCCACAAATCAAAGATCTTTAGGACTCCTAATTTGCTTTAGGAGAAAATAAACAAAAAATTACCCATGATTTCATAATTCTCTTATTCATTTAGGGGTAGTAAAGTCTTTTCAATCAAAAGTACCAATAAAAAGCAATTGATTTTTGATCAATTTAAGTAAATAAGTTACTTAATTGCTAAAATTGATAGTTCATGGTGCAAATTGCTAATCAGTAATAGATTGAGGGTGCAAATTGCAATTAGCCCTTTTCTTAATGGATAGTTTGGCTGTAAGTAATAACTCAAGTTTGGGATTTAATAGGGCAAGTAATAACTCAGGTTAAGGATTTAATGTCCAAGCAATCTTTACTAAAATGACTCACTTCTTTAAAGTTCCAAAATAATCTTGAGAGCAAAGGACCAATATAGTCCTTCAACTATCTCACTAAAGCAAAAAAATTCTTAAACTTTGTTCTTAGCTAATTTAGTCTGTGAACAATATTTATGTGGCTAATTTGATCCTTGTTTGATTGAGCCACCAAATTTGTAAACTTTCTCCATCAATAGCTGGTCAACAAAGGGGCAAAATAGGAAAGCCACCCATAATGCTGTTTTAGGCAAAACTTAACACCTAAAATTGGTGCTCCAATCCTTTGTCATAAACTTTGCTTTCCAATTGTTGCGTTTGGCAAGAAATCGTGTCAAACTTGGTATATTGCCATTAGGGTATGCTGAAAGGAGCCCTAATTTTTTGCCTGATAAATGTCCATTTTTTTTTCAGTTTTAAACGGAGTTGTTTAACAATTTAATGAAAAATTGTTGTGACATTGAAATTTGAGTTTTGAAATCAACATCAAAGTGAAAGATAAAAACCTCAACAAATGTTTAGGTATAAAAGCTCTGGGGAAGAGGCAATACAGGTATTAGAAATTCTGAATATTACGAAATATTACAATTGCAAGGTTCAGAATTCGAAATCCGTGCCTTGCAGTTTGGAAGTGAAAAGAGTGTGAGGAGAGGTGAAATGGTGTGTGTGTGTGTGTATATATATATATAATATATTGCAAGTGTCTGCGCTTGTATTGACCTATCACAAAATTTCTTTTTAGTTCATCATTCTGATTATACATACATGGAGACATATTAGACTTGGGGGGGAAAATGATAATGCCTGCCAGACTTAGTATTCAATTAGAACATTGCTACTACAAATAAGACTTTAGAACACAATGAGATCTGGTAAACGATAGAGCTTTGCTAAAACAAAATTGATTCAATTAGCATTCAAATTTTGACTAACTTTTGTCAAATTGTTGGAGGAGACAATTTGAAGGATATCCTAACATTTATATTTGTCTTTCGGACCTCACTTAACAAATTTTTTTTTTTTTATGTCAAAGTACTTGACATTTGACATATGCACTTATCGAGTACTAATGTCTCTTATCTTGAACAATTGCCACAAATCACCATTCAACTACGTAAAGCTCTTCGCTCTGGTCCCTAAATTTTTTTTTTTCTTTTACCAAAATAGTATTCAACTAATTCTGCTGTACATTTTTGGACCAAAAAATGTCTTTCTTTTTTTTTTTTTTTTGGGTTACGTGAGTGATAACAAAACGTGTTTTCATTAATTGACTTATTAATAAATGGTTTAGTGACCATTACGGCTAATAAAAAGGTTTAGTGATTGATTTAGAGAATTTTAAATGGTTTAGTGACCATTTATGCCCTTTGCTCCTCTTTTCTTCAACAAATGGGAAGACTAAGAAAGGACGTTGGAAAAGGAGATATAGTGAAAATCAAACGTAAATTCTAAGACAAGAAACAAAAATCATCAAGCATTGATTTGTTGTGAAACCATTATTCTACTCATGTCTTTTACCATTTCATCAGCTGTTATTTTGGATTACCATTTCATTCAACCAAAATAAAATAAACGTGAAACTAAATGATATGTAACATATCCCTACAATCTGACATATTCAATAAAAATTACGTTCCTCCAATTACAAACCATAATTATTTATTTATTTATTGTGGTCCTAAGGCGTACTATTTCAACAGAAGAGTTATTTCACAAATTTTATGTTTGCTTGATAGTTCAGGATTCGTGAAAAAAAATTGCAAGTTTATGACTCTCTTCTAAGTTTTGAAGTTATGTTAAAGTGTATTGGAAACTAATTTTTGTTCAGCATTTTGATCAGAAAGAGAGGGGGCAAGAAGATGTTGGCAGCAAAAACAAGAACAAAAAAAAAACAAAACATAGTTACTTAAAAACCAGCAAGAATACATCAAGAGGTAAGACGCTTCACTTGTAACAAAGAGGTCACAGTTTCGAGTCATCAAGTAGATAAGTGAGGAATCATTAGTCCACTTTTCAGGGGAAAAAATGGTAAGAAGACAGCAATCATCAGCATACTTTGCTTATCCTTCCAATGTCAATCATCATTCAATCAAAATGAAAGTTGTGCACAAATATACTTTGCTCCTTTCGACCAGCTTGAGGCTAATAAGAAAAAGCCTGCCTCGCCTAGGAAGTAGGGGGAAACCCAAAAAAAGAAAAAAAACAAAGGAAAAAATTGAAAGAAAAAAAAAATGAAAGAGATGGCGAAAACCCACATTACAATCAAAGGTTAAATCTATTTCCTACTGCAAACTCGTATTATACAAAAGACAATGGAAATCAGTATAATTACATCTGCTATAGAACCAGGTACCATTTTCAAGTTGCTGGAGCAGCTCTATCATCTGGCCCGGCAAGCATGATCTGAAAATGAGATATTTTCAGGTTTTATTATTCTTGTAATGGAAGCCATCTTTGGAAGAATGTTAGTAACAAGAATTGATCATACAGGTTTTTGGTACTTACATTGCAATCGAAGGCAAAACGCCTGGCAAGCATGATGGCCGCATTTCTTTCTCTTTCCGATTCAAACGCTAATACGAAGGAAAGCCCTACTTTTGCTTGCCAAAAAGCAGCTTGAGCTGCAGCGTTTCCGCCACCTCTAACGCCACAAAGCTGAAAATGCAATGATAATGATTAAACAAACAATCATTAGCACAGTAAAATAGAGCACAGATCACATCTCAGAAGAAACAAATGGATTGACACTCCAAACAAAAATGAAAGAAATGTCGCAACAAATAGTTTTGGAAAGGTGGAACGCCTATGCTGCAAAAAAGCCATGTACATAGTGTGGATTAAGCACCAGACTATGCAATTTTAAATGGATAAAACAGAATCTCATGCTGTAATTACAACTTTGCATCTGTACATTATGGAACCCACTATTCAAACACTGAACCTTTTATAGGATATTTTTATGCTGATATACTGTCTGTGCTAAAATGCCAAAAGATGTTTATGATATCCTCTTAAGAGGGATTATTTATTATCCAATTTAATCCACCACATTCATCTTCAACGGGCCCAATATTCTTCAATCAACTCTTCATGCACATTGTGTTTTACCACATCTATTCCTTCCAAGAACTCCCAGCATATTCCCCTAGCACATTACCAGCCTAAAAGCTGTCATATGGCCTACAACCCAGCTCTCTCCTGCTTGTTTACGTCTGTGAGCAATGGAGCCAAGATTAAAGAGCGTGCACTCTTATCCATCTTGGTCTTCAACCTTCAATGCCCTAAGTCGTGCAGAAACAAAAAAAGCACGGTCTAAATTCTACCAAGGTTGGAATATAGTCCAAATTTGAACTTTGAACTGATTCTGATTTTCATATTGTTGCTGAGACTGGCTTTTGGACATGTCTAATTTTAGGATTGATCCTCTTTGCTAAGCACTGGGTTTAGCCTCGTGTATACTTTTAACTTACTTCAAGACGATTATGCAAATTTTCACTTACCTTTGACAAGGGTAGTAGTTTAAGGGGATTGGAATCTGAGGAGTTTGTTTCAAGTGGTGTTCTACTATTGCTACATAATTTCTGGCCTCTGGTCGATTGTTTCATCCAGTGCTTGAACAGTTGCAGCATGGTTCGCTTCATTAGACTGCTGCATCATTATCATCTGTTATTTTGAGGTCTTAACATAATCCTTTTTCAGGTCCTTCCTAGTCCAAGTTTCATAGCCACTATCTAATTCCTTCCCAAAAGGACCCAAAAAAAGGATTGGACCAAGAGATACTCGGATTTTGCAATGCTATTTATTTGTCAAAAAATGTCTTGATGGTACAACTTTCAAAACCACAGGGTAATACGAATGGTATCTTCATTAAAATAATGGATAAATAGAATTGATATACCTGCATTGAAGTGGAATAGTATTCTTTTGTCATTGTAGTCTTGCCCTTGTGAAGTTTCATTCTCATCTTTCCAACATGAAGCACGTGTATTGACTGTGATGAATGATCTAAGCCATTCATCTGCACAATAACTACCTGCAACCAGCACAAATAATTTAACAATGTAAATGTGATAATTGCGGTGACTGGATATAGCAACAAAATTTATCATTAAAATGAAAAAAGAACTAAATTGAAAATGTGTCAGAGTAATAAGAATAGTCCCACAATTGGACAATTACATACAAGTAATAGTGTATAAAGACTAATACAATTTTCAGGCCATTAGAAAATGATATAATTTCTGCATTATCAACAATATCATCAAAGTTAAAATGCATTTTTCCCTAGCTGTATACAGAGACTGTACCAGCACATCACAAGCTAATCAACAAACCCAGTTTTACGTGTAGGCCATATATTTGCCATATTCTTAGAACATGCTCCGTTTTCCATCAACTCTCTAAGACCATGTAGAAAAAAGCCTTGATTTGACAGCATGTAAACAACCATATGTCACAGTGTCACATATGCACTAAAATGAAGAGAAAAACTGGGAAAAGAAAAATGTGGAACCCATATTGTAGCTCGCTACACAAGCAAAATAGCAGAGGCAATAAAGGCATCTCATTTAATTGTATTGAGACAGAGGTGCATACTGTTTTAGTAATGGCAACAAAGACTTAAGACGAAAAGTGAATAGAGGTATCATTCATCACACAAAATGCTTCTATTAATGTCCTAACATGATACATTGTGAAAATAATCCAGCATGCAAGAGAATAGACGAAAATGAATGCATTGGGATATTCTTATGCTAAATTACATTGTAATGTGAGACTACATGACAGCGATTTAGAGTTTCAAGGGAAACAATATTGAGTGTGTGCGTCAAATTAGATAGTTAAAACAAATAAGTAAATACCATTGCAATAGACATGGGCGGCACATAAGATTTAATTTAGCCCCAACTGGATAATTAAATTTAGGTCATGCATCTACACAAGGAGAATTATAGCCCTAACAACTAGCTCATTGTAATTAAAGAAGTTGTGTAGTATTTCTGTTTCTATAGACGGCAACTAGTTACATTCCGAGCTCTAGAGAACATGCAGTGCTTATATGCTTATCTTCCTTCCGGAGAGCAAGTAAAACATACAGGTCACTCCACTTCCAATTAATACATTGACAACCGAGAATTTTGTATAATAAAAATTTGGGAACCCACTAATTTTTCACTCCCTAGCTAAGACTAAATAACAGGCATTACTTTCTTTTTATTTCTATTGAAGTTATGTGACACATGCCTCAGAGAAAATATTACCTGCGCATTCTTTATATGAATGGGAATCTTTATACAACAACATTTAGCAATATGTATGAATAAAAGTTTAAGTGGTGCATCAAAACTTCCTCCATTTTCCTTGACATGGACAAGTGGACTTTGCATACACGTGAATCATAAGAAGTTACTATATGTATAAACCATAAACATTCTCCAAACTAACCATAATTTCTTGTGTGTTTGCAAGCACTTAAAATGTGCACCAACACATTCCATGACAAAACAAAGTTCTAATCCATACTAGAGTATGAAAAAAATTGAATGGAACAAAGTCTATAATGTCTCAATGCATTATAGTTACCTAAAATTAAATTGAGAAAAACAAGCGTCCACTTTTACAGTAGATTATATGGCACTAATACCCATAGAAAAGGGTTCTTGCTGTATTGATGCAAATACATAGTAAAAAATCAGATCTCCAATATTTCATAACATAGCATCTTCCAAAATTTTCAAGTCCTGGAATTAACTGTATACACTGGAAATACAATTAGGACGGAAATCCTATTAACATGTTGAATTCCCAAAGACAGATTGATTCAAATCATGCCACAGAGTAAAACAAGTAAACTCATCACAACTTTATCGAAATGAAAGAAAGAATAACCTACATTAAATTCAATATCATGCCTCCGGACCAATGCTTCCACATAGTTCCCTAATCCTGGAGCTGTGTTACAGAATATTGAATCAGTAATATTGCACACGTGATCTGAACCCTAAAATGTAGAAAGAAGTAGCATATAGCGAAAAGAGTAAACATAAACTTGACTTGGCTATTCTGGAAAAGGAAAAGGCCAAAAAAAATTCCCATAATCAAATTACATATTTAAAATCCAGGATCAAGAGCAGACCAGGATCAATAGGACCAGTAGTCGCCACCGTCGTCATTTGGCCATCAGATATTATTTCAGCATGTAAAATTCGACCAACATCAAAAGGCTCAGGTGCATAAACTGATTTAGTGGCGCCTGTTTATATACAAAGTTTGTTAATCATATTTCAGAGATGAAGCTATAATCAAGGTAACTATAAAGGACTGTAATGTGAAAGAAAATTTGTGATATAAAATGAGTTGATCCTGCTATCAGAGTGAAAAAACAGTAAAAAAATAAGGCCAAAGGAGAGAGACCATAAGAATTCTTGGTTGAATCCTTAATAGACTCCTATTCATCAATATGGGGATGCAGTTCCAACTAAAATGGGCTGCAGTTCAAATAAAATGGAACACATTTTTTGGAGAAATTGCAATATGTTCCATCATCCACTTCACCATACTGTTGGTTGTGTCGATTTGAGCTTTCAAGCATATTCACTCTTATACTTTAAAATATAATTCTTCAATTTCAATGTTACAATTTTGGCTGCTATGTCTACAACCTAATAATAAAAATTGATCAATCAGCATAATCCAATGCCACTTTGATCAATAAACAGGGTGCCTAATTTCTTAATGAAAGTAACGCCTTGACAAAAATGGGACAGAAGGTACCATGAACAGATTTACAACAGTCATAAGACATACATATCTTATGAGTTGCACTTCCAGTGTGTAAGATGGAATAAATCAGAAGATATTCCAAAAGCCAAACAGTAGTGTATTTCTTCACTTGAGTTAGCATAGTAGAAAACAGAAAACATGAGAATTCAAAACATTAAAGCATGATGTAACATCAAGCACCAGCTTGAACACCATTGACTGCCACATATGCATACAACCTAAAAAGCAGATAAGTCCAAGGAGATAATGACCAATAGACAGAAAACTTTTTAATCAGAGGCCAGGAATCTTCAACTAAAACCTTGCCCTTAAGTAATAGCAACCATCATTAGACAGTTGTATAAGATGCAGCAAAACCATGATCCTCAATTATGGCCAACAATAATTCAGATGCACAAAGCTTCCAGATGGAGGCTCTTACTCATCGCATCCAACATGTCGTTAGTTCATTTCCCAGTACTGGAAGGCAACCTCAAAACATAACAATTGTCAACACTAAAGCAGAAGTACAAGACTTTTAAGACCACCTTGGATAAAGTTCCAGATATGGTACAGAAGCAGTTCCCCTCCCCACCTTCAAAAAAAGAAAAAAAATGCACAAACACATACAAAAAAACAAAAATGGGGGGAAAAACACAAACCGGAACAACTGAGAAGGAAACCACGTTAATCAAGAAGAATAAAAAGCAAATATTGGGCATCAAAGACACATATATCTACCAGACCAGCATGCGTCTTGTATTTTGGATTACAGATCTTAAACCTGCAACTCTCTTGTAACAAGAAACAACTCTTTACATAGTTACATGTGAAATAAAGGCTTTAATGGGTATACCTGAAATAAGTTCCTTTTTCCCAGCTTCAGATGATAACCGATACCACTGAAATGAACATTCTGACAATTCTAGAGCTCTCTCTGAACATGGACATATCCGCAAATATGAACCCAATGCTTCAGTGCCATCTAATTCATACATGTTATCCTCACTCCTTTTGCTCATTGCCAACTGTAGAAAATGACAAAAAAAAAAAAGAAAATGTTTTACCTAGCAAACCGCCTTTTATACCCATGTTAACCACACAATCAAGATATATAAGTTTTAACCCAGAACTTTACAAAAACTAAAAATGAAAGATAGCTAATTGAGGTTCAAATTGCTGGGAATGGATTTGAAGACCACAACATTATTCTTCCATATTAGCTTACGGTTAAACTAGAAACAGCATGCAGATTTTTATAACATGTTTTCAACTTTACGAGGCCAAGCCCTTATGCTCTTTGGCATTCCCTTCAACTTGAAAAAATTCATATATTTTGCCTAAGAAATCCAACAAATAGCTTCAACTAAGTATTTTCCTTTGATATTGCAACTGCCAGATTTTGAATACAAGATTATATTCTCCTACTAGAACTCCTCAACCTGTATCCCGCTTCCAAATTGGAGATCAATTATCCATCTTAGAGTTGATTATCAATCAAGATAAAGTGACAACAAAGGAAGTAGCCCAAGTTTTTTGCAGCTCAGTAGAATTTAAGTCTCCCATTCCTAGTTCTCTGCATCACTAATTCATGTTTTAGTCAGATAAGACGATTGGCAAACTTATTTAAAATTATGAGCCAACTATACATAATCACCCCTTCAGATAACATTTAACAAATGTTCTACCCACTGAGAATCTGTAGACAGTTTATTACAGATTATAAATTAGAGCAGTAATTACTGAGAGCATTTTGAGCTTGTATTAGTAGGTGTACATCAAGCAGCAACACCAAATCACTCCTTTTGAGTTCATATTTCTTCTTTTCTTCTGTTAATATATACCATTCCCTGATTTATCATTTGCAAAGGAGAGATGAGCAAATTAAGAACCTCTTTCTGGAGCACTAATGAATGCTTCGACTTTTCTGCAAGCTGAAGCCTTAATGCCAGAAGCTCCTGTTCCATGTCCATGACCTGTGAATTGGTTATTTGAAATATTAATCATGAGGGAAACATGACAGACTTCTAACTAACCCTGCCAGACAACTTCTCTGTGGAAAAACATCCTCTAGAAACTCAAGCAGACAGATGAAGAAGGTACAAAGAAGATGAAACTAAACAATCTTCAGACCAATTCATATTCACATGAATGAAGTAATAGTCAATACACGTATGGTACAGAAAAGATAACAATTTATAACAAATCTTACGTTTATTTATTTGGGATAAAGGAAAAACTATAAAACATTGATATGCCACCCATGTACAGCCCCATTTTACCAAAATTGTCTTGGGTTTCTCCTGTATCTGATACATGAAATGCAACTGCTCACTGCATGCAAGTCGAAACATGTGTTTTGCTTCATTTGATTTGGAGTTAGTTTCAGGAATTGTTTTGTAAACAAAAATCATATTGTGATTTACTGTATAGCAAAAAGATGGATGAATGGTTTACCATATGCAGCAGTTACTCTTTAGCTGAAACAAGGAATTTTCTATGCCATCAAAGATATACCCAGAAGAAATGAACAACACATGACAGACATGAGAGAACGACAAGAAATGTCATCTAAGCTGCAACAAATTCCAACCCAATGTCCTGAACAAGACAGAGTAGCCTTTAATGATCAAAGTTAAATGATAAAAGAGATTATCAATCTTGTAAAACCAAATTCATTCATTTAAACTATTTGGAGACTTTTGCAAATCCGACATACATTGTGGTTGACTTTTTGGCAAAAAAAGGCTACTTGGCAACCTCTTCACTGCCAAGAAGTAATCACCAAATCAATCCACAACTGATGTCTTGTTATTAGATAAGGGACTACCAACATTTGTTAATGTTGCAAAAAAAATCCCCAAAGAATTTTGTCTAAACCATAAAAAAGACATGATAGAGTGGTGAGCCAATTCACGGTATCCTCTTTCCTTTTCTTAGATAAGAGGGGAAAAAAATGACTGCAACATGAATTTGTTTATAAAAAAAACTAGACACTTGTGTAACAGGTTAAAGAAATGTAGAACAACAGGAGATAAAAGAAATTACGTTATCTAGACACAGTGGAACAGAATTAACAACCTTACTAGGCTGATGAAGCATTTTAATCCGTCTAGCCTCTTGAACCTCCTTCATCAACTCATCTATGTCCTGATTACAAAACAAGCCAATTCGATTACAAACGGTACAGATCGCCCCAAAATTCTACACAAATAAAGTGTAAGAAAGTGGGAAAGTTTCAATAGGCAAAAATTGCTTTTGTTTAAGGATTTAACTTCTTATACATGAGAAGAGTAAAGAAGAGCCTGATGCATGGTTCAAAATCAGATTTCACTGCCAAAAAATTATATGTATCTTGATCAGTAGTGCTCGTCGCCTTTTGCTTCAGTTTATCTTTAAGGTTTTTCTTTCCTTCAGATGACCAAAGTTATTTAACATTGGTTTGAAAGCTAAGGTACATAAAGATTTTCTGCAAGGCCTTTCAAACCTTTTAACTGTTGAAAAGGACGTTCTGAACAAGAGGGAAACAAAAATTACAAAAAACAGATTTATAATACTTGTAGTAGGACTTGGTAAGATTTTAAGATCATGTAAAGTACCCAAATATCCATCTCAGATATTTGACACCAACACACTATGGCTAAGACACATCTCTTGGGGTGTAGCTAGAAAAAAGGAGATCTTATATTGCTTTATCCGTGAGCACATAGTTTCATGATACATGAGGGTAACCATGCAGCTTCTGGTTTTGCTACTGAAAACCTGCTGCATTTCCAAAGTCCACCAAATTTCCCACTGTAGCTCTTTGCCAGGTGTTGATGGAAATTCTATGCTACTACAAAGCCTTTAGCACTTCTAAGAGTTCAACCTAAGATTACCTCCCACTCATACCAAGATGAGCTCGTTGAGAATGAGGAAAAGTATTAACTTGTGAATACTCAACTCCAGTAATTGAACAAGAAGTCCCAAATCTATAAATTTTGGACATAGGTGTTGTACTTGAAACTTGTACTTAGTCAATGTAAACCAGGCAATTTGGTGTCTTTTCCAGAGCCCATATATCAGGCATTAATGAACTCAATCAGGGTCCTACTTTTCTTATTACAAATCAATAGCAAAGCGCTAAAAGTTGAAAAGATATAAATGCTCGACAAGTATGGAAACAAGAGTACAAGGAAATATAAGTTTATGGCAGATAGTAATTCCAAGGAACTTTGAATGAAACCTGCTGTCCCGAAGCCCGGGATATCCGTTCATGCTCCTGAAGAGCCTCTTCAACTCTTTGTACTGCTTCTCTGGCTTTCTCAATCTCAGCCCGAGCAAAAGCTCTTTCTTCATCAACAAGTTTTTTAGCATCTTCAGAAGCCTACAAAGCTTCATGTTATCAACTCAAGCCAACAGCAGAAAAAACATGAAAGAATGACCACACAAGTAAATGATGAAAACAGGCCCCCCAGACTTTTTTAAAGTCATGCTGGAAAACTCCTCCTATTCCCCAAAACTGCCCAGAAAAGCTGCTGCATACAATTTTAGGAAACAAAGAAAAAGAGGAAAAGACGATCAGCACATAAAATTTACTCCAAAATAGCTAACAATGATGAGCCAATTACTGCAAAAAACAAAACATGCAATATGCTATGACAGCCTGGTATTAGCCTACTACATGCATCATGAGCATCTACCAAAGCATCATTCTAATCCACCAAAAAAATATCATAGAACTTGTCACCATTCAGAGAAGATAAACAGGTCTTCTATTGATTATTGGCTAAAAGAAGAACAATAGAGTTACTGAAAACCAATGGTTGAACATAATAATTTTCTGAATTATAATTCTTGGAGTTTCATCTATAATCTACAGCAGTTCAGAGGTTCATACTAGATTGAAGAAGGAGATTCAATTAGGCAAAGAAGGGTAAGAATGCTACCAATTTGAAATCCTACAAACACTTAAAAATACACAACATTCTTTAGAACAGATCTACCATCAGACAGCAATAACTTGGGGTGATGGTCGACATAGCATGCTTCCACAACTGGATAAGCAATTATGGACATTGAAAGACTTTCAAGGTTGAGTCTTAGATATTTTCCGTGGGAACCTACTAAAAAAGAAGGGTCAACTTCGCTTGTTTAATTAAGTTTCGCTAAATTTGAATTGCATAATAGTGAATATCCCAACATTTCAGGGATATTTCATGAAAAAAATCTTCGTCCATCAAGTCATGCATTTCAGGCATACATGTCATTTGTTCACCTTCTTGTCGTCTGTATTACCACGTACTTTATACATTTAAGCAATCATACATATAGCACTACTGCTAAAAAACATTTTCAGGTTCACACTGGATCCAGTTACCACTTAAAAACATATTGGTGTACTTCGGACAAGCAGTAAAAGGAGAACAAACATGCTGAATTTTGACTTTACATGACTTTCACTTTTATCTTCTCTATCAACAGAACTTTCTTCAAAAACAAAAGACATAAAAATCACCTTTAAGGGAGAACACAATAATGATAGAGTATAAACCTAGACGTTTGCAAGAAAATCATTTATGTTAAGAATTAAGACATGATAAATGGATTGATAGAAGAATGTTATGGAAAACAGTATCATTAACAATACAAACACTTGAACTTGATTTAAAAGCTAAAACTTCAGATTTAAAAAAGCTGATAATCACATCTAGAAATTAGTAATTGACATTAGTCCCGAAATGCTTTTTGAGTCTTCCTGGCCCATGCAATACTACATACTTAAATTATACCTGCTTCAGAAAAGATGCAAGCTTTTTGACTTCTGCCTTCTCCTGAATTAGCTCTCCTTCCCTCTGGGTCAACTGAACAGCTAAAGCCTCAACCTAAACATTTCCAAGTGCAAAATATTAGCAACTTTCGACAATAAATTAGCATATACCAAACAATACGTCACCAACAAAACAACCAACCACCTCATACAACCCTGTATTGGCATTTTAGTAATATAGACCAAAACAAATATACAACAGTTCTCAAAGCTACATAGACCAAATATTGGACCACAATAGTAATTAACTAGAATTTGAAAAGATTAGATGCTCAAAGAGAACGGCATCTTACCAAGGAAAAGGAAAGGACCCAAAAAAAATGCTCTTCCAAAATCAAACATTTCTCAAGTAAATGAAAGGAGCAAGAAAGTGAGAGATGGTGTAGAAGCACGTAAGCATCCCCAGCAAGATTAGATGGATCTTTTGCTTCTTAGTTTAGCGTGAAAATACAAGTTCTGAGCAAAAGCATCTGCTGTCCTCTCCCTAGACCTAGCATTTTGAGAGAATTTTGCTTTTTTTTGTAGGACTAAGAATTTAAGAATACAGAAATCCCAGTGAGGTAACAAAAACGCTTGTGTCCGGCAATCTTCATTGGTGAAATATACCACCTTTTCATAGTCCAAAGTTAAAATTTTCTTTTGTCTAGAAGCAGCAGTATTCCTTTTTGTTTTAATTGGGTTCTTTAAAGAAACTCGAAGTTAACATAAACTTAATGTTGGACTATCATAAAACTTAACGAACATACCCTAATCCAAAGAACGAATATAGACAGCTTGCTTAAAATTCCACATAAAGTGGAGATGATAAATTTCCATATTTAATAAATACCTAATGGAAAATTTGAAAAAAGGTTATTGGAAGATCGAAAATTTAAAAGTAGAGTGTAACTTATAGAAAATTTGCAAACAGGGTATGGGTTATTGTTCATGAATTAAATTACCTAATAAATTTATTGCTAAATGACAAAATTCCTTGTAACAATGTTCACCCTGTTGAATACAAATGTGCAACTTAACAAATTACAATGTGTACTTCGGTGTATATAGTCGACATTCAAATGTGCATATTTAAATCAATACATGTGCACATATGTATGCTCGAATGTGCATATACAAGTGCTAGTATGTGCAGATAAGAATATTCATAATTTTACCTACAGCGACAACATTTTTATAGTTTATGAATGGTAACCCATACCCCATTAATTAATTTCCTAAAACTTGCACCCTACTTGTGAATTTCCACTCTTCCTGTTCCCTTTTTCCAAATTTGCCCAATACTTGACAGAATTCAAAAGCATAAGAACTCGTACATATATTCATACCTACATCTTCACAAATCGGCACAAATTTCACCAAAACAGATCAAATTTTTTCCCTTTTTCAAAACCAGTAGCTAATAAACTACTGTAACAAAAAGAAGCCCAAGAGATGTTTGTTTGAAACTGAAAACAGAAAATGGAAAACAATTTTGCGATACGTTAAGCTAAAGCATAATTAAACATGTAAAAAATAGTTTCCCTAAAGCAATTCAAAAAAATAGCAAGAATTTCTCAAGATATGCTTTGCACATGGCCAATGAGATTCTTGGGTATAAATGCAGAATTCTGTGTATGTCTATGAATCTTAACCAAAACATCAAGTTATAACAACAACATTCTATATAAATTTGCACACAGAAATATATAATTTGCAGAAAATCAGCTGTACTCTAATTTTTAGATAAATTTCACCACAAATGCCCAGGTCATGTCAAATCCATGTCCATCTTTCTAAACATGATCAGGAAATACCAGAAATAAAAAAAATAAAAACAGGGAAAGCCACAAATACTGACCATAGCAATAGCTTCCTCTACATCATCTTTGTTTTTCCCAGCAACACGTCCTCTTAGAGCTTCAAGTGCATCTCTAAGCTTCTTTAACAAGACATGTTTCTCCAGAGAAGCTGCCTCTCTGAGTTTTGCCTGAAATGGATCAAGGAACATCTTTCAATGTCATCAAAGGCACCACACTTCCTTAATACTATTGCATTAAAGCTGGGGCCAGGAAATTTGAAAACAGAATCTGTTTTAAAGGGCCCGCTACAAGTTTCCAAGACAGGCACTTATAAATTACCATCACTTCCCCATACACAAACTTGTTGCATCTTCAAGTCTACAAGTTCGTACCTTTACATGAACCAATGCAGGTCATCTAGAAACCTAAATATTACAAACTACAATTCCTTTAATAAATATCTCATGCAATATGTCCAAACTAAATGGTTTGAAACATTTTTCCATAATACTCGTGCAAGTGCAATGGAGCTTCCCACCCTCCAAAAGTCACTGACAAACATCAATTTGGGTTGTTCAAAAATATCCAAAATATCCCATCTAACACATCAACTAGAAAGAAAAATGCAATAGGATATTCCCAGATAGTAGAATAGACATTATATGCTAATTTATGAGGATTCCAACCTCGCAAAAGTTCAAGGTTAGTCCGGTTGCAAGGGCAGTTGTACCACAGACAATAGAGAAAGCAAAAACTTAAAAATTTCCATGACAAAAAACCTCATCGGACAACTTGGCAGCTGCAGCCAAGCCCTTCTCAAACTTGCTGGCCAAATCCCGAACTGAGAGGCGTTTTTGCTGCTCCAGCAACTGGGCGGTCTCCCTTGCAACCACCTCTTTCATAGATAAAACTTTGGGGTCCTCCTTCACCTCCACAATCTGATTGTTTGCTCCAATCTTGTAATTTGGAAACCGACTAGAAGTAAACACCACATCAGCTGAAACTGGTGGGACTGCCTCCTTTTGCATTGTATCTCCAAAATCACGGCCTACCCTCGTCATAATTTCAACTTAACTACAGAAAATGCACCCAAAAAAAATTATAACTAAAATTCCAGTACAAATACAACACTAATTACCCAATAATCTCCCTTAAAATTTTCCATTCAAACAATACTAATTACCCAATAATCTCCTAGAAAAATCCTTTAAATATACATTAGCGCAAACTAGAATGTGGGTCTGTGAGGAAAACACTTCAGCAATTAATCTGATATTTTAAGAGTAAACATAACCATGCTAAACACCTCACAAAAACCCCAAATGGGAAAAAAAATACAATCTTTACCACTGATTCATGCCTATCAAAAATAAAGCCCAACAAAATCAACAGGTATACAATCAAAAGACACATGAATATCCAAAATAAGTCATACCCAGAAAATAATCACATCAAAATACGAACTTTATGCAGATTAAACAAGAATATTAGTTGGAAAATATTAGAGGAAAAAATTACTGCATACCCAGAAAAGCACTTGACTTTAAGGTAAATTTTAGAGAAAAAAATAAACTCGAAAGCTAAGTGATTACCTCTACCGTACAGAGAAATGGAGGACCACAGAAGAGTAAAGGCAAAGGAAGAGAGCTAAGGGAGAGAGGAAGAGGAGGAACTAAACTTACAGATCATGTAAAATATGCAAAATGAGAGTGGAAAAACTGGAAACTTAAGGTCCTTGCTTGTAAATAACGTGATTGCTTGATCAGTTGTTGCAGCAGCAGAGCAGAGGCAAGTTTGAATAGAATAGAATGTGATGTTTTGACAGAGAAAAAGAGAGACAGTACGAAAGAAAGCAAGAGAGAAGAGAAGAAAAAAGATGGGTTTTGGTAAATTCTTTTACTTTTTGTAAAGTTAAAGAGAAGCAAAGGAAAGGCAGCTGCCCAAACCAAACCCACCCCTTTTTAAGGGGAATCATTAACCATAACTATTGTTTATAGTAATTCTTTACATTAGTCTCCTATTGTTCACCCTATAAATTGAAGAATACAGCAATAAAAGTTTTTCAATTTTTCTTGGACTAATTAACAGTGATACAATAGTTTTTAAAAAAATACATTTTTTTCTAATTTATGCTTAATTTGAAGGTTGTAGACAACAATTTTCACTTTTTTATAACTTTCTAGGCATAGATTTCAAACACAAATATATATATATATATATATATATACACACAAGTATATTTATAAACTCCACCTCTAATATGGTAAATTCTTAAACTAATAGTTTTACTCCATGAAAAGGGTAGAAGCTTACGGGATGCCTAGTTGGCACTCGTTAAAAAAGGTTTGAAAGATGAATTTTTTATAAAGGTAAAATTAATTTAGGAAAATTCCTAAATGCAGTTTGATAAAAGAAACAAATTTGTGCATTTACATAATAATTTAGGTATGCTAAATGATAGTGGGCAGTCATTAGAAAAAAAAAATCTATCTAATATTTGTATAAGGATTTTAGTAACTCAGCGGCTTGTTATTAGTACATCTAATTTATACCAAACTTACCATATGAACATACATTAATTATTGCACCGCCACATTTAGATATTTTTTCAAATTAATAACATTTTTTCCTAAAAAAATTAACAGTTGAATTCCTCTTAACGCGTGATTATTAACTAAACCTTTATTTAAAATGGTTTAAATAATATACTAAGATTAGGCATCCAATAATCACTTACTTGCAATTATGGAAAGGAAGTCATTGTCCAACGGTGGTCACGGTAATTAATTTATGGTTGTAGTGTTAATTATCCTATTAAGTAGACAGTGGTTTGACTGTATACCCACTAGTCCCTAATCACAGCCTCATTAGGCTCCTCCTCTCCCCTAAATTAGGATAAAATAGGTTATACAAATGTATCGTTGCTGAAAAAAAAAAAAAAAAAAAAGTAGATGGTGGTCTGACAATAACGTAGAGCAGTTTTGATTAAGGAATTCTTTCTTCTGGTTTTAATTCAGACGGAAAGGAGGAAAATGGTAGAGCAGTTTTGATGAAGGTGCCACGATTCTAAAGCCGTAGACTAGCCTTTTTTGGAAGTCAAAAATGGTAGGGAAAGAAAAGAAATGGAAAAAATATATATATAGAGCAAGAAAAGGATTGGGAACTTTTACTAAAAAGTTTTTCCATCCAAAAGGGGAAAAAATGGGGAGAAAACTAATCCCAGTTAAAAAGATTTTTCTATAGTACCAACTCTACACAACAAACAACAAAACTCATTCATAAATCTAAATCAATTTCTTTTTTCTTAAGGTCCTAAGACATAAAAAAATTATATATCTTTTTCTTTCTTGACAGGATTTTTCCATCTCCTTATCTTTTCTCTCTAAAGAACTCCCAATTCATGCCTAAATTAACCGTCTATCATGTTAAAAGTGAAATAATGTTTTTATTTTTTTTGGATTGAAAGGGTCAAGTTGGTATTATTAATCTACATCCATATATTTATTTATCCAATGCTAAAATTTATTTAAATTTTTCTAACGGATATTCAATGTGCACGGTTATTAAGACATCTAAATGACACATAATCTATAATATGAATTGACATACTAAAAATCATTAACGTACCTTGCATTTATGAGCTTTTTATATTTAAGTTTGGGTTTTCAAAGTATTAGACAGATCCAATTGAATCTAGTAAAATATGAGTTTGACAAAGACAAAAATACGCTTTGTATCTTTCAGCTGTTTGTTGAGAAAAAAACCCCTACTTTTGGCATAATTTGGGCAACCTTTTTTATGAAGTGAGATATAACCTTTTAAGTTTTATCACACAAAAATGATATAAAAAATGTATAATATGTAAAAGAAAAACAAAAGGTGGAGGAGAATGGCCGTGTGACTGATTGGGCTTTTCTTTACCGTATCAAAAGCAAAATCACACAACGTAGATGCAAGTGACAAGCATACATAATAGTACTATAATTCCATAAATGTGTCATTTGATCATCCCAAAGAATTAAAGCATAGAAAATATATATACAGACATATGATGGAATCTAGGAATTTTAAAGCATGAAAAAAGCATATGCACACAATTAAACGTATAAGAAATGCGGCTTCAACATGGAAGAAGATCTTAAATAGTTGAAATGTCTTCAATTTTGACATTGATATAAATCTCTACTTTTTTCTAGGGATATAAATGAATCTAATCAAACCGAATACTTTAATATTTTAACTTGTTTGATTAATTAACGAGTTTGAAATTTTACTTAACCTTGACTTATTTATTTGTTGGATCAAGTTGAATGAGATTTTTATCGAGTTTAAATATTATTAAATATAAAACGTAATTTAAATTTAACTTAACTATTTGGTGAACCAAATTCGAACAAACTCTTACCAAATTGAATTCGATTCGAGTATCAAATAGTTGGTTCATTTTTAACCCTATTTTCTTCTAAACCCTCCCAATATTTGGTAGGCGAACACTTGGGTAGAGCCAATGATCCAATAAGAGGGGATGTGTATGTAATAGAAGCAGCCTACTGATCAAGAAAATTGGAATTAAATCCATTCTTTTAGTTTTTAAAATAAGAAGATTTTGGTTATTGAATTATTCTAAAAATCCCAATACTTTTTTATTGATTTAAGTTATTTTCTTTCTAAGAGGCAAAAATGGAAAGTTTGACACAATTGGGAATTCTCGTACCATTTCACCAATTCAAAAACTGAAGATCTGGCAAAATTTGAGCCATATTATCTACAAGACTAGGGCTTCGTTTGGATTTTTCAATTTTTGAAAAACAAATTTTTCATATACAGTGTTCTAGTAATACACAAATAAAAATAACTTCCAAACACCACATCCACACAATATATCAAAAACAACTCCAAATATAAAAATAAAAAAAAAATATACTACCACCGACTACCAAAAACACACCACCACCCGCCACCCTTCCCCCTCTCTCCTCCCTCCTTCTTTCTCCTCCTCCCTCCTCCCTCTTCCCCTCCCCTTTCTCCTCTCTTTCTTCCTTCCCCTTCTTCCTCTTCCTCCCCTCCTCCTTCCTCCTCACGTCTCTCCCACCGCCACCCCTCTCGCGCTCTCTAGTCACCGGCAGCAACCAATTTTGGTTGCGACCCGCGTTCAGAAAGGGGGAGATGGGGTGGCAGGAAAGGGTGGATAGAGAGAGGAAGGGAGGGAGGGCGAGATGGTGATGAGTGGTTGTAAGATTTTATAAAATTTTAAAATATTTCATTAATATTTTAATTTTAAAAATATTTCAAAATATATTGTCAAAAACACCATTAAAAATATTTACAGTAAAAATTTTTCATCTAAATTGTTACAGTAAAATATTTTAAAAATGCCCCCAATTGCCTATTTGGTAAACCTTTTCGCAACAGTTGTGCAGCCCTCTTATTGTGGATTTAATGATTTTAAATTCACCATTAAGGATCTAGGCCACCTGTCTATAGATCACTTTACAAATTTCTTTAAAGATAACTTTCATCATAAATGTTTTGGAGACAGCTCTCTATCATCTCCGTCTATTCTTATCTTAATCCTGTGCTAATAATTAAGCTATAAATAAAGTGCAATGATATCAAATTTTTAGACCAGTGCTTATTTGAAAAAAACTAGAATTGCCTATAAATTCGACGAACAACCTTCAATTTCAATAAAAATGTATTGCATACACAGGACCACAATCAGGAAGAAATTTCAACAGGAAGATCACATATAATCAGAAGATTTTTTTTCCCATATGCAAATAGAATAGAGTGAACATACTTTTTTGTGATTGTTGTTAGTTTGACGGCAATTCTTGATTTGAAATTGACATACAAAAAAACAAGGAAAATATCAAGCTATTTGTAGTTAAGCTATAATTCAAATAGTTCTCTCTGCTGGGATTTGAATCTTGAGCCTACCAGTTGAAGGATAGAAAGGATGTGGAGAAAGGTGGAAAGTACAAAAAAAAAAAAAAAAACTATAATTCAAATAGTAATCTTTACTACTATGTAAAAAGTAAGACCTTATTTGTATTGCATTTTTTGGCAGAAATTTGTTTTAAAAGTTTTCGTGAGAATATTCCTTCTCAAATTTTTCAATCACCTTTTTTTATCTCACATACATCACCTTTTTACCTATGAAAAGTGCTACAGTAATTTTTCTCCAAAATTTCATTAAGTCATGCAATCCAAACATGCTCTAAAATTTCATTTATTTGTTTTCAATATTTACTTGGGATGAACACAAAATTCCGTACAGGAAAAAAAATGGAGGAACAATTTTGTAATCCAAAAAGCAAAGGGTACTCAAAGAATTAATTAGAACCCCCTTTTGACTCAATTGGTACTCCGAATCTAGAACTAGAAGTTCAAGGCAATTGATTAGTGGGCCAAACTTGCAAGTTAATATACTGTGGAAATATGAATGCCAAACTAACTCAACAAGACACCAGCTTTTCTTTATGTTTCTTTCAAGTTTAAACTTAACTACTCAGCATAGTAGCATCTAATAGTCAACTTAATACACCTACTAAATCTGATGTAACAAAATTTACAATAGAACATTTTTTATTTGACAAGCTTTTAATTTCCAAAAATAATTTACAGGAAATCACTTTTGACATAAATTAAACTAATCGCTTTTTTTTTTTTTTTTTTCAAGTTGTGACTAGTCATAGGTACTCTCACAATATTTTAAACCACCCGTGAGTTGTGTCTACTCATTGTGAGCAATTATTCTTGGGGTCCCTCTCATGATGGCTGTTGTCATTTTCCAGATACCAGAAAGATGTTAATAACGAAAGGAAAAAAACATTGTTGGCTTTCTATTTACCCTTTTTTTGTTTAGTAGAGAAGCCAAAGTGGGCAGCCAACTCCAGAAATGTTACAATTTTTTTTTCTCTTTTGGGAGGGTGAATTGTTACAATCTTAGGGAATCTGGTTGACCTTCACAAGCTGACACAGTATTATCTACTAAGTACTGGGACGACTTGTGATGATGGGGTTTTGTATGCTCTCCTCTGTTTAGTTTCTGTCCAATCTATTTTTGATGTGAATGACGAAAGAAAAGAAAAGAAAAGAACTCGAGTGGTGATGTAGATAGCACTTCTTCAACCTTAGTGTTTAAATGGTTAAAATAAACGGATTAGGAGTTAGGACTCATAGGCAAAGCTCAATCTAGTTCAGTTCCATCAAATTTAGGAAAATTACCATCCTCGGTGTTATTGGATATATCGGAATGATCTGTCTAACGGGTGCTCTATCGTTAAAATGTATTTCAGGTGTTAGATTTTTAGAAATATAAGATTAATTAAGGAAAGTGTATAAATGTAATGAGATTAATTAGAAAAAGATATAAATACAGGAGAAGTAGTAATTGTTAGTACGTGTATATGCATGGTAAGTTGTGTAGAACATAGATATGTTAACGAGTGTTCATAGGACATCCGTTAGAAAAACTCATATTTGAAAACATGCTTGCTGAACCTTTTCATGAAAGTCTTGGGCAGCGTTCCAAACTTGAAGTCCTTTATATTTTTGATAATTTAATGGAAGACATTGTGAGTGAGAGCCTACTTGATAATCTGACAGGTTAAGGTATTTTGATGCGCCTGGAAACTCCTTGACCTTAAAAGTAAGTGCAAGTTGGATGCCTCGTGCCCAATCTATAGAACTTGAATTGGCTTCCTGGAAGTTGGATGCTCAATTCACCCAATCTAAAGAACTTGGATTGGCTTTCTGGAAGTTGGGTTCTGAATTTCCTGCATAGCTTTAGTCACAAAACGACTTTAGATGTTAAACTTCTTCTATACAGGAATTCGTGGCTCTTTCTCACAATCAAATTCCTGATAAGAGTTCAAATATATTTGAAATTGTTAAAAGACTTATGTATACACTTTGATCAAACAGATTCAATGGCTCACCACCACGATTAATTTCTCAGTCACTGTCATATTTAGACCTTTCTAACAATTTGTTTTTAAGAGCTATCTCTTACCTTTTTTTTTTTTTGCGAAGTGAAGAATGAGAGACAAGTTCTTAAATATCTGGATCTTAGGGAAATTCTCTATCAGAAATTCCTGATTGTTGGATGAATTATCCAAATATAAGATACGTGAGTTTGGACAGCAATAACAAAAATTTTTTTTTGGGTTTTTGGGTATAACTTCATAAGAAACATTCCAAGGTAACTGGAAAATTTAGATGATCTGTATCATTTGGACTTGGGCAATAACAGCCTCACTAGTCCGATGCCTTTGACTTTTTAAAACATGCACAAGCTTGCTTCATAGGTGTACAGATCATATGGGAAAAATGGGAAGGAGTTTAGATGATGGTTTAAGTGGTTTCAGGAATTGCTCTCATACACGGGAAGCTCTTGGGCCAAGATGTAAGTGAAGTTTCATTTTCTTGATTTGTTCCTCTGCAACGGGCTAAGGCCCTCCATCCATCTGAAAAAAAAAAAAAAAAAAGTTTCTAGTCATTGATGTTGGTGTTCGGCTTCGTTTTAAGTCTATTCCATTCCATATGAGGTGTTTAGAAAACATACAAGAGTCGGTGTGCATTCAAGCCGAATCAAATTGGAGTAATACATGCTCAAATTCGAACTCTTGACAGTTTCAAACTCGAACTCGATCTAATAAAGATTTTAAAGCTCGAACTCGACTCAAACAAGTAGTATATGAGCTCGAGTTCGACTCGAATGAGCTCGAAAATAGTTATGAGCTACTTGAAATCGAACTCAATTTTTTAGTGGTAAATTTCACAATTTTCATACCAATAAGTGTAATTTCACATATATATTATTTGAAATTAAAAAAAGCCTAATTACTCAAATAAACTCATGAAACACTCGAGACTCCTTCTCTAAGACTCATGCTCAACTTGAATTCACGAACAAGCTGCTCGATCTCGGCGAGTCGAGCCGTTGACTAGCCTGCTTACGAGCAGTTTGAATCTCTAGCAGCCCTATACAAGAGATTTGTGGAGTAATTTGATGCTGACCAGCATAGATATTTGATGCACTTTTCTTTCTAGTGAAAAAGGAAAAAGGAAAAAAAAATGCTCATATAGATTTCAAGCTAAACTTAAAAGATCCTTGATTCTTGTCGTGGGTCGATTATCAGTTTGGTTGCTGCAGAGAATGGACTGTTAATGTGTAGCACCCTAGTACACTCTTAAACTTCTCCATGCTTGTTGCATATTGTGATTCTTGAGACATTACACCGTGTCAAATTTCTCCACTGCGAAGGTGGTTTATGCTTTTCAAGCCTAACGTTGGTAGTCAAGTCAGAGTCTTTCTGAGGCGTAAAAAATTTGATGGGCACTGCCCGCTTTATATATCTATAGCAACATTGTTGAAGTGCAGTGTATTTCTTCCAACATTTTACACGATCATGGGTGGATCAAGCCCTTTCTTTGTGTTCTTACTCATCACCACAATTTTACCTTGTGGACTTCAAGAAAGGCTTGAAAGATCCTTCCGATCGACTCTCATCTTGGATCGACAATGTTGATTGCTGCCAATGGGAAGGAGTTATTTGTAGCAAAAAAAAGTGGCCATGTGGTTCAACTTCACCTTCAAAATTCTGCCCCTATAGTTGATGATCTCATTGATGCTGAGTTTTTCTCTGAGTTTGAGCACGGTAATGATGGGGGTGATCCTAAATCAGCATTTAGTGGTAAAATCAATTATTCTTTACGAAATTTGACTTATTTGCATTAACTTGATCTAAGTCAAAATGATTTCAACGGAATTCCAATTCCAAGTTTTTTAGGGTCTTTCAAAAGTCTAAGGTATCTAGATTTATCTGGAGCTGGATTTCAAGGAATGATTCCCTATCAGATTGGAAACCTATCAAGTTTATGCACTTTCAGCATAGAAGGCTATACGTCTGATCTCCAAGCTGATAACTTGCAATGGTTGGCAGGTCTTTATAATCTAAAGCACCTAGACATGACTAATGTGGACCTTAGTGCAGCATCTAATTGGCTAGAGGTGCCTAATATGATCCCTTCTTTGGTTAAGTAATCGTTGTCCTATTGTCACCTTGTTCAAATTTCTCAACTCGTTCACGCCAACTTTTCTTCTCTTACCGTCCTAAATGTTTCTGGAAATGGTTTTGGACACTTCATTCCTAGATGGATTTTTGGTCTTACTACACTTGTTTCTCTTGATTTACGTGGGAATTCGTTTGAATTTCCATGGATCAGAGGTCATTGGAACTTGACTTCTCTCCATCACTTGGATCTTTCTGAGAACGGTTTGAATGGCTCATTACCAGATGAGATTACTCGTCTTAATAATCTCATTTCTTTCAACCTTGGCAACAACCAATTCGAAAGCTGCTTGGATGGAATTTGGAATTGGAGTTCCCTTACATCTTTGGATCTATCCGATAACGACCTCTCTATCTTTCTCCCAAGCCTATTATCCACTTTAACTTCCCTTGTTTCACTTGTTCTTAGCGACAATGACTTTCAAGGTTATATCCCAGGTTCAATTGCCAACATTTCCAGCCTTCGGTATCTTGATCTATCTTTAACAATCTTAGCTCCTCTTTGCCAAGTGAACTATTCGCATTGAAGGACTTGATTACACTTGACACAACTAGTAATCAATTGAATGGTCCAATTCCAAGCACTGTTGGCAACTGTACCAAGCTAAAAGTCCTTAGGCTAACTCTTCGTGAAAGTCTTGGACAACTTTCCAAACTTGAAAAGGTTTTTGTTTGGAAAGGCATTTTTCTTCGAAATTTTTTTGCATTTTTTGCAAACATATTTTTTACCTCAAACAATTCTAATCATTACAATAAATTTTTCTACAAAAACTCCAAAAATAGCAACCCAAACAAGTTTGAATTAATAACTTGATGGAAAGTATCATGAGTGAGAATCACTAAGATAACTAGACTAGTCTAAGGAACTTTATAGGATCTGAAACTCCTTGATCTTAAAAGTAAGTGCAAGTTGGATTCTCCGTGCCCAATTTATGATACTTGATTTGGGTTCTTGGAAGCTGGGTCCTCAATTTTCTACATGGCTCTAGTCTCAAAAAAACCTTACTGTTTTGAACTTGTCCTCCACAGGAATTTCATATACTATTCCCCCTTGGTTATTTAGCTCATCAATAAACTACATGGACCTTTTTCACAATCAATTCATGGTAAGAGTTCAAATATCTCTGAAATTGTTAAAGATTTAGATTAATCTTTTCTACACTGTCAGCGTACGTTGACGTTTGATGAATAACAATTATGTAAATTTTGAATTTAAAATTCAACTCATAAGTGTATACACTATCAGTATATATAATATTTTACTTTAGAGGTTTATACTTACACTGTAGTGAAACAGATTACTACCATAATTAATTTCTCATCCTCTGACATATTTAGAACTTTCCAACAATTTGTCTTCAGGAGATATTTCTCACTTTTTGTGTGAGGTGAAGAATGAAAGACAAAATCTTAATTATCTGGATCTTAGAGAGAATTCTCTATCAAGAGAAATTTCTTGACTATTGGATGAATTACCCATCCATGAAATATATCACTCTCAGCAGCGGCAACTTCACTGGAAGCATTCCAAGGTCACTGGTTAATTTGGAATATCTAAATCATTTGGACTTGGGCAATAACAAAGTCTCACTGGGCCGATACCGTCGACTTTGTAAATCATACACAAGTTTGCTGGATAATGTGGACAATGTGGTGAAAATGGGGAGGAGTTCAGCTCATGGTATAACTAGTTTCAGGAATTGTCCACAGACTTTTAGGGAGCTGTTGGGCCAAGAAGTTAGTGGAGTTGCATTTCATGGCGCTCCATAAAACTAAAAAAAAAAAAAAAAAAAAAAAAGGGGTTCTTCGTTGTATATTGTAATTTTTGAGGCATTACATCGTGTCATACTTGGTCACTTTTTAAAAAAAAAAAAAAAAGCTTATTCCAGAAAATAGTAATTCTCCTAACTGTGGTAGTTCTTTGATTTTTTTTTCTTCCCATCAACTAAATATATGGTAAGAAAAATTGTGCTATCAAAAAAGTTAAGGACCAATTTTGCCAAAATTGAATGTTTCAGAGACTATATTTTATTTGAATTAACCTTTCCTACACTGACAGTGTATACATTATCAGCATTGAATAAATGACAATTATATAAAATTTGAATTTAAAATTCAATTTTTACACACATGTCATGAATCTAACGGTGATAATGTATACACTGTCAATGTCCTAGCAGACGTAAGGCTGTGCTTAGCACAGCTCATGCCCACTTAAAATTTCAAGAACAATTAAGTAGAAATCATTCTTTCGCATAAAATCAATAGAAGACAAAAGTATAGAATATATGCCCACTTATGTGTATTACTAAATACAAGAGTAAATCTTTATCCTATCACTAAATATTAATTAGTAATTAGTGATTTGGTTAACTAACTATAAAATTTTAATGGAAGTTGATACATTGGAGTTTAGCTTAACAATTAAATTTGAAATTCTTATTTATTTCAATATTGTTTAAGAATTGAGATTATGACTTAGAACTTAGGATTATGAACCCTTTTTTGGCATATCATGTTTGTTTGAGTAAGTCGATTAATTTTGTTGAAAAACATGTGGGATATTATTTTGTTATAACAATTTTTTTAGAGAAAATTAAAATATTTTAACTCACTACTGATTCTCCAATCCAATTTATCAAATTAAGGTTTGGACAGTAATTTTATATGGGTCTTAAAATCAATTCCCAAATTACCAAAAATTGTTTTACCGAATTTTCGATTATCGACCAATAAATACCCATAAATATAAGAGCCAGATTTGTTTGATTTTGTAAGAACAAAAGGCCAAAATAAATGCAATGGCAAGAATAGCAATGTCCAAAAAATATTAGCAAACTACTTGTCAAACTATTACGAAGCCACGTGACGAGCAAGGAGGCAAAACACGAAAGTTCACTTCTTTCTTATATAATAGGTAGATATAAGATTTACTCTATTTATTTTGGCTAAAATGTTAGTGGTCAAATTGGTTCAAATATTGAGATTAAAATTGCAATCTCCCTTTGTTACATTAGTCCTATTGTCAACCATAGAACTTCAAGAAGAATGCAAAAGGTTTTCATTATCATTTTTTCCTTTTTACAACTTGTGCACACGATAAAATAAATTTTGTTCCTCTATTCAATTCAAAAGTACGATGTTGACATTTTATTTAGTTCTAAGTTATCAAGACTTCGATACAACATATTTTTTGTCTAAGTTATTGACTGCTTGGCGTTTCAATTATATATAAACATGTGTGTGTGGGTTGAATTCAACTTGAATGCGATTAATGCGAGTTTGACCTCGAGTTTTAATCAAATAAACACGTCGATTTATTCGGTCCCCGCCACAACTATCACGAGGCCAACTTTCCTATAAAACTAATTTGCTTCTGAGCTGATAAACCTAAAATGTCATAATGAAGCCTTTTGCATTTTACTTTATGCTCAATTTGAAAGTCTTAGGTATGAAATTCATCTTATTTTACTGGACCATTCAAACATGAATAAATAAATCCATGTAAACTACAACTCTAATTATAACTTGAACCTTATGTTTTTTACTCTAATCTTTTTTATGCTATATTGTAATTCAATATTTGCTTAGAGTGACTTAAGCCTCGTTTGATAATTCAATTTAGCACTTAATTTAATGGATTCAGATCTTAATATGTTCAAACATATTTAATACTGAAAAATTAAACATCTGAATTAATTAAATAACACTGATTTTTTGTAAAGTAAAACTTGCTTCCAAAAATAAGTGATATACACTCAAATATATTTGATTTAATACTTAACAAATCAATAAGTTATTGGATTCAGACTTCAAATTTCAGTTTTCAGATTTCAATTTTATCAAACGTACCCTTAGTCCTTAGTCAAGTGTGTTAACTGTTAAACTCACGCATTCAATCATCAGATACTTGCAACTACCAAAAGTCTCTCAGTTAATTGTAATTAATTCGCGTTTGTGGTGTTAATATTCGCGTTACTAAGTAGAGAAGTATTCATTTCTAACATTAATGGTTGCCCTTCTGATTCCTTTCTTTCTTCAAACAAAAAATGCTAATCTTTAAACAGATGAGCAAAATTTTGTTGATGAATCTGTCGATGGATTGCAGCAAACTCGTCTAAATCGGCCATAAGCGTCCTTTCTTGAATTCCAGATAGAGATATGTAATCGTTTTCATTTGAGTCATGAGCTGCCACCGACAGACTGCTTTCCTTGAATGTGCCACAGAATGTTGAAACACATGGATCTCGTTTGAATTGCAAGTTGATCAGAATTTTTTTTTTAAAATTTTCCTCGACGTACCTTCTAATTGTTATTTTATTTGAAAGAAATGTTCAAGACGTTCCTCACATTTTGTTAAATGATTTTTTCATCCTTTACTTTTAAAATAATAGATTTACATCCCTTACAAAATCAAGTCAACCAAATTTAATCCTAACCTAATTTTTGACCATTTTTTACTTTGAATCAATTGTGTGACTCACATATGATCATTTCTTTAGGAACAAAAAAAGTATATTTTATTTATAGTTAAACAAATGACGTAATCTATATTCGCTTTTGTCTCTAAAAGAGTAGAATTTGGCCTGAATCATGTGTAGTTTTTCTCCTAAAAAGTGCAATTTGACCTAATCTATATTCATTCTTTCCATTAAAAAGTAGGATCTGACCTTTTTATATATAAAAAAATAATTGCATGTGGGACGGTGGTGATTTTAGGGTGAAAAAATGATCGAAAACTTAGGTAGAGACTTCAGTGTAAGTTAATTTAAATTTGTAAGAAACATAAATTAACATTCTAAAAGTGAGAGATAAAAAAAATTTATTTGACAAAATATAAAAAATATTTTAAACAATTTTTTCTTTTTATTTCACATATTCCACGTCCTTATTACTATCTAAAGCCTCCAATCCAAAAGGGCGGTGGTGGCTTTCTCGGTCAAGCTATCAGCAAACTGTAGCTTGTGACTACAAATTTAAGCACATAGTAACAAAAAGGAAATTTAGAGCCTTCATTGTTGACTATTTGGAATTCACAGGCTTTCCGGTCAGAGGGGCAAGCCGACATGATTTGATTCATTATATTCTCTTCAAATTGTATATTTTCTTCTCTGACGTGAGAATTGTTAATCAGAGTAATGGTATATTACTATATTTGCACTCTTCTTTCCAATTGACTGTTCTTTTTGTGGTAACTCTTTGTTTCCTGTTTGCCCGAAGCCTAAAACACATCAAAGTACTTCTTTTTTTGGGTTAAAATTTTCAACCTTTCCACCCCTTTTCATATCATTTTTACCCCTAATTACTAGGTGTACAAGTTGAACTCTAAAATCAAGGACGATAAAACTCTAAAAGCTCTCTTTCCTGACCATCGGACCAACCTATGACTTCAAATCTTCTCTCCTTTGAGGAATTCACAGTCAAGAAGTCGATGCAATACGGTAGAAATTCATGTTGCCTTAGAAAGAAGATTCTTGGCCTTTGAGGAAGTGAGCTTATATCCATTGTGAAGTCTCATCGTATACAAAACATTGTGAATCTTTGCTGATGTTGGAATGGCATGATTGGGCCAAATAAAATGTCAAACTCTATATAAGATAACTTTTCTTTCTATCTGAAATTTAGGCTATTAATTAACAGGGACCTTTTAGACAGGAGATTATTTAAAATATTATTTGGAATAATTACTGTAACTTTTTGTGATATGATGTATGTGAGATAAAAATATAATTGAAAAGATAAAAAAATGTATTAAAAATTGTAACGGTGATGTAAATAAATAAATTTGAGCAAATAATCTCCGGTCCAAACACACTATTTCACTCATTCGCGAACCTCGAGCACAGTTTATTTTACACAATTCTCTAGACCTGTTTTCTAAATCGGATCCAGAAGATACAAAAGATGATGATGCCATTAATGAAATCGTCAGGTACCATACACTCTTAGAAGTCAAAATTGTTGTGGTATATTTTATGTTTAGTCATCTTTCAATAACTATTTTGTTCAACTCATTGTGCACTTACTACGAAAGCAAGATATCAAACCAGACCAACAAATAATTCATTCATGCTATTTTCAAGAAGGTATAATATTTTATGATTGCTTCATATGCATGGAAATTTAGTTTCTCCATTAGCTTTGTGTGTTATTATTTTTCTTTAACTTTCCACTCTTGCTCATTGGGTCTTGCTTACACTTCATTTCTTTTTTATAACCTCCCTGCAATTTTTCAGATTATCACATAATTTTTCTAAGGTTTCAAAATATCCACATAACCTCTCTATGATTTTATGTAAAATGAAAAATAAATGGAAAGCACCAACAGTTACCACAATTGAACCAAACATGCTCCAAAACTACATGTGATAGAATCATAACGTCCACTTAATTCCCCTATACTTTACATAAGTATCCACTTTATTATCCCTGTGTAATTTTTGCGGCGATTTACACAATTTTCCTATGATTTTATGCAAGGTAGTTAGACTGTTGTTTGATTTATTGCTTAAGTAAAGACAATATTAGTACTTTAACTAACGGCATTACTGAGATTACTTTCCATCAGACATTACTGAGATTACTGACAGGACACAAGACATCAGACTTTAACTAATGATATTACTGAGATTACTCACAAGACACAAGACATCAGACTTTTTGCTCAATTGGAAGACATATTCACATGCTCAAAGCTTTCTTTATGAACTGCTCATTCAGCTTGGTTGAAAACCAGTGTAATAGATTAGGGAGAAGAATTAGCAAGTATGCTACTGCATTAGTGCAAGATGAGGAATATTTAATTCCTTTGTGTCAAACGACACAATTGTAAAGCTCGTGATGGGCCTTTGCTCAAGTTTGTATAGTTTGTTTTTGAAATCAATATATTTCCTATCGTTCCGTAAAAAAAAAAAAAGAAGATTACTTTCCATCAAGTTTTCACTTTATCGAAAATTATAAAGGAGCTATGTGAATATTTTGAAACATTAAAAAGGGTAAGCTCACAATTTTTGAATCCTCAGACGGGTATGTGTAATTTGCCTAAAATAAAGTTGGCCCAAAAGAAAATTGAATGAGATAGCATCTAATATTTGACTAAGTTGTTCTCGGCATTTTAGAACCAAAATAAACCTTCAGTTGTGACTTTAGAAATTCAGAAATCATTTCTCAACATATAGAAATGAAAAAAATATATATAAGAATGTGCTAACAAAACCAGCTTTTTGAATGTATTAGGGCTCGGTATACTTTCTTCAACTAAGTTGCCTCTAATATTTCTTCTTCTGAGGCAAAATTTGGCTCTAAAATTTAAACTAGAGGTTATTTTGGGTGAAAAGCTTTTTGAGTTCTCTATCTTATTTTGTAGAGTACATGCATCCTAGCTTATCCTAAGTTCAAAAAAAAAAAAAAAAAATCCCAAAAATCATCTCTCCAGGTGCTGTAAAAAAAACTCCCTTTTCTTTAAGTCATACAAAAACTAAAAAAAGGATATACATAAATAAAAGAAGCCTCTTAGCACAAACGTCTAAAACTAATTTTTATTATCAAGTATTTGCAAAAGTGATATCACTGAAGTTTGACAACATCCATCAACCACTGAATTTGAATAATACTTTTTCTCAGCAATCATAGCAATCATGCATGCACGAATCCTCGTGTGTTTGGTTGGAGATTATTTAAAATATTATAATATTTTTTATGCTTTGACATATATGAGATAAAAATAATTGAAAAAATAAAAAATAAATAAAAAATAAAAAATATAAATTCAAAATTTCTAATTTATATAAAAAAATATGTTTATGATTCTAACAAATAATTTTTTATCAATTAATTCCTATCCAAATACACCATAATATCTGTCTTTTCAAGCAAAGTTGGTCCTCCGGGCCCCTAAAAAAGTGGAAAATCTGGCCGCCTATTGTTTTTTGGCTATTCGCCGGCGGTCAGCCTATTGGCTTCGCAAAAAGTCGTATCATTCCGGTACTAGATAAAGAACTGTGCTCTGTTTTTTTCGGTCCTGTTGGTTTCAGTGTCTCCAACTTCTTTGGCTTGCCTACTTTTTCCAGTCCCCGCGGAGTGTTTGTCACACCATCAATGACTTTGGTGCTATACTATCTTTATCACTCCTGTCCACTCGTGCATCTTCTGTTTTTAAACCTTTTTAATGCATCTAGCAAGGATTTGTGATTGTCAATCAGCCAACCAGCAGATGTTTCATGATTTCAGATTATAAGATGTCTGAGATTAATTCTTCAAGAATTCTAGACTTTCTTGAAGCTGCCAACAACATATTTGCTGGCCTGTTTCTATTTCACATGTAAAGAAAGTTCCAATCTTCCGGGACTTTAAGGTTACGTATATTAGTAATTGTCACCAGCAATTTTTCATGATTTGAGACTTTTAACATGTCTGAGGTTAGTTCTTGGGGGTTTTGAATGTGAACCCATTTAAGAATTCTAGACTTTCTTGAAGCTGCCAACAACAAATTTATTGGGCTGTTTCAATTTCACATATCCAATCTTGTAGGACTTTTTGAGGTCATGCAAAGGAACTGTCTGATGGAATTTAAGTATAATTGTCAGTCAATTTCAGCCTCTTTGGAGAAAAATCTTGCTTTTGAATGTGGAATTGGTAGTACATGCAATTTTGATGTTGCTGGTCACAGCCCTTCAGTTGGATCAAGTTTTCCTGTTAATGCAGCAGCTCAGCCTGAAGGGGACAGTTCATTGCCAGTTGACCACTTTGATGGGGTATTCAAGTACCTGAATCAAATGCTGATGGAGGAAGATTTGGAGCAGAGGCCTTGCATGTATCAAGATCTTTTGGCTTTACAAGCTGCTGAGAAATCCTTCCATGATGCCCTTACAGGTACGAGTGTAATGAAACTGAATTGAGCTCGAGTACACTTACTCTCCTACACAGTTAAGCACTTTGAATTTCTTCCTATAAATCTTTAAATTTCTTCTTCAAGAAAATTGTGGCAGTTTAGAAAGTTCAGGCTTAAACAGTCCACTTAGGACTTAGATGCCAGCACTATGAGGGTTTCTGGTTTTTGGACCAAGATTTGAGCCTCTTTGATTCCTGATCGAAGTAAATTTGAGCTTTATTCCTGTGAAGTTGTCAGCATGTTATTTTTTTACCATCAAATCACTTTCTAATAAGGATGTTAGTTGTTTAGGTGACATTTGAACTAGTATAAGTCAGGATTTAGATTCATCTGGCACTAGTAAAATCCGGTTTGTATACGAAATTCAAGTGGAGAGCAGGGTACAATGAATCACATTTTTTCAAACGTTAACTGTCTCCCATCTTTGTCTTGAATGTAAAGGAGCGGATTTCAATGTGGTGGCTAACAAAGAAGAGAAAAAGAGGGACGATTTTGATAATGGTTCAAGGAGAAGGAGAAATCATGACAGAGAAGATAGTGAACATGGAGAAGGGAGGAGCAGCAAGCTATTTGCAAGTCATAATGAGGCAGGAATGCCTGAAAATGAAGCAGCTGAGGAGATGTATGATAAGGCGCTACTTTGCCCTAAGAGGAATCCTGGTTTTTATGATGATTCTTCAACTTGTGACTCTGATGATCCAACACCAGAAAGTAAAGGGTGGAACTATCAGAAGGTTGGGATAAAGCCAGAGTCGAAACGAGGGAGGCCGAGAGCTGGTGAGAAGAAAATTAATATAAGGGAACTAGTTGATTTAAGTAGCCTCCTAACTCAGTCTGCACAAGCTGTAGCAGAATATGATAACAAGACCGCCCAGGAATTGCTCAACCGGATTAGGGAGCATTCATCTCCTTGTGGTGATGCTACTGGAAGATTGGCACATTACTTTGCTAATGCCCTTGAGGCACGTATTTCTGGTATGGGAACAACATTATATACATCCTTCACTAGTAGGAAAGTGTCTGCTGGAGATATACTCAAAGCTTATCAAGCATACATTTTGGCGTGCCCTTTCAAGAGAATGTCAAACATCTTTGCTGACAAGTCAATTGGGAGACTAACTAAAGGAGCAAGATGTCTTCACATAATTGATTTTGGTATCGCCTATGGGTTTCAGTGGCCCTGCTTAATTCAGGGTCTCTCACTCAGACCAGGTGGACCTCCAAAACTTCACATTACAGGAATAGACCTTCCCCAACCAGGTTTTCAACCAACAGAAAGAGTTGAGGAGACTGGGCGTAGGCTTGCATATTACTGCAAGAAATTCAATGTCCCTTTTGAATATCATGCCATAGCGAAAAGGTGGGAAACCATCCAACTGGAGGATCTGAAGATTGGCAAAGGTGAAACAATTGTAGTTAATTGTTTGTACAGGCTAAGACATATTCCAGATGAGACAGCAGAAGGCAGCACAGCCAGGGACGATGTTCTGAACTTGATCAAGAAAATAAATCCTGATTTTTTTGTCCATGGAGTCACTAATGGAACATACAATGTCCCATTTTTCGTTACACGCTTTCGAGAGGCACTACATCATTTCTCTTCTCTGTTTGATATGCTTGAGAAGACCGTACCGCAAAGTGATCAGGATAGAATGCTGTTCGAGAAAGAAGTCCTTGGAAGGGACTCTATGAATGTTATAGCATGTGAAGGTTCTCAAAGGATTGAAAGGCCCGAAACATACAAGCAATGGCACGTTAGGAATCAGAGGGCTGGGTTTAGTCAGCTCCCACTGAACCAGGATATTGTAAGAGAAGTTAGGGCCAAGGTGAAATTGCAGTACCACAAAGATTTTCTGGTTGATGAAGATGGACACTGGATACTACAAGGTTGGAAAGGACGAGTTTTTTATGCACTCTCTTGTTGGAAGCCTATTCAAGACTGACACAAAAAAAAAGGAAAAAGAAAAAAAAAAGCTATTCTTGTTTCTGCAGAGGAATGAAGTCCAGTACAGTTTTGCCACCTGAACAAAAAGTAACTTGTTTTCAACTAGTCAAGGATTTGGGAAATAGTGCAAGTGTCTCTTCTTCTAAAATCCTTGGTGTCTTTGAAGTCTGGAATTACATGGTGAATAATGTTGCACTAGTCAAAAAGTCTGTCATGTCTTGCAGAAACTTCTTACTTCTTTATGGTCCATCCGTGGGACCACAGATGTTGTTTACCATCTTGTATCCGCAAAGTTTCTACCAGAACTGCAATGGTCGCGAAATGGAAAAGAATTCTTACTAACTGCTTTTCCCAATACATGATAAATTTTCTTGCGCATGACAAGAAGTCTATCATGTATTGCCAAAAAGATGTCTATCATGTATTCCCAAAATTTCTTACTTTAAATGGACCATTTGTGCGATCATAGCTGTTGGTTTAACCATCTTCTATCTATAAACTTTCTATTATAATTGTACTGGCTGCGAAATAGGAAGAGTTCCTACTAACTGCTTTTTCCAACAGCTTTCTAGCTTCTACTACTTGCTTCCTTGGAGCAAAACATGTACTAGCGGTTATTGCTGATGATAAACAGTTCTATAATTGTACGAGTGTAAGATTTCAGAGATGTCATTCAGCATGGTTACATGTGTTTTAACTTTCAACTGGATAGTTTAAGCATCAACCATCTTGACAACAATACAATCCTTCACTAATGCTGATTCCACTCAGATCAGACCACTACTATCTTAGGCCTTGGATAGCCCCGCAACCCTTTCTTAAGCGACACTCATATTTGAGTTACTTTGCAATAGTTGAAGAAATTGTAAGAATTAGAAAACTTTTGGTCTGCTTAATCAATGTAATTAAGGATGACACTTCGTTTAGCTGTCGTGGTATACAAACATATTAGTTACACCAATTCATATAAGAGGTGGCTGCTGCTACTGTTTCAAAGCATGGCTGGTGGCGTATCGTTGTCAATGACTAACATTGAGTCATTGTCAAGTTACTTGATAATGTATCATGCTGACATTCATACAAGTCATGCAGTATTCGATAATCAAATGGTTTGGGTTGAATCTGTGGGATTTGATGAAGACAAATTTTTGGGAAAATCTATTCCTGTCCATTCTGTCGCATTTGGAGAGAATCTTGCACATGACATTTGTCCTTAATTTATGAGGTCATGCTACGAAAATGATCAGTTTCTATGTTCAATCAATATCTTATACAAGTCACCTATGTTTCAAAGAAAATAGGCTTAAATAAGTAGTACCAGAAAGATTTCAAACTCAGAAAGAGGCTAATCTTCTTTCCTGGTTCTATATCAGACCGATAAGCACACGTCCCAAAAAAATCTTATGTCACTAGTAACTAATAAGTGGGGTAAGTTAAAATTTACTTTAATATTAAGGCCTGTTTTAACCGCTTTAGGTGGAAGATTTGCATATTATTGGAGAATCATTTAAACAATAATATCCTTGTAAAAAGAAGCTTTTGCATTATTGAGGTTGCTAATGATATTGATTAAAGTAATCTATCAACTGTTTAGTCCATTTCTCAGGGAGTATCTTTCGGTGCACTATCCATGTACAAGAAATGTGTAAAATATTTCGGTGCACTATCCACGTACAAGAAATGTGCATCTGTTGGTGCACAATCCAGCAAAAAGGTAGAGAGTTAGAGGAATTCAAGGAGGTCTAAATACAAAGAATGGTATCTTTAAAGAGGATATAGAGAGGACTTTATGCTCTAATATATTACAGCAGCTTCATACTTTTGATCATTGCCTCCCATGGCAGTTTGGTATTTCTCCCTTTGTTTAGTATCCTTCCAAAGTTAACAATCCATCCCGTTTGTTCTCAACCATCAGAAGTGAACTTGAGAAATTCGGCGCCAGGACTCTCTCTTGAAGTTTTTGTGTTTACAAAGTAATAGTAGTACAGGTTTCACTTACAAGAATAGTTTTCAAAGTTCAAATCTCTGTGTTTTAAAATTCTGACTCAATTTTTGTGTTAATTGTGTCTTGATGGATACCCTTTTTCGAGCTGATGGTTACTCCAATTTTGGGAATGAATTCCTACAGCCTGACTTTGATTCACAGGACTCACTGTCTGAAGGAAATCTTGTGAATGATTGCCAATTTGATCACCTGCTCAACAATGTCTCAGGCCCTTCAACTTTCTCATCACTCCCTGATGATATCAGTGCAACTCAATGTGAACTGGAGGATTGTACAGTTGAACGCGATTACTTTGATGGGGTCTTCAAGTATCTGCAACAGATGCTTATGGACGAGGAGGACTTGGTGGATAAGCATTGTATGTTACAGGACTGCTTGGCTTTCCAATCTGCTGAGAAATCCTTCTATGAAGTTCTAAATGAGAACCACCCTTCTTCCCTCGGCAGCTCTCCAAGCGCACTAGACAATTCTGCTGAAATCTGGCCTAATGAAGTGAATGATCCTGTTGTTTCTCATCACACCTTTCAGTCGAATTTTCAGCTAACCACCCCTGCTGAAAGTTCAGATCTTAGTGTTCATTACCTAGTGGACCCTTGCCTTAGTCCTTCCCAGACTCTACAACCCTCTACTGAAAGGAATGGCACTGTAGTTGCTGCTGGGGAGAAATCATCAAATGATCGGTCCAAGAAGAAGAACACTAGACGTGATCCTGAAGGTGGTGATCAGGACAAAGATGAGCGTCCTAGCAAGCAATTAGCAAGTCACACGGATGAAATTGATAATATAGAGGATTATGATGATGCACTACTCTGTCCTGCCAGAAACCCCAACTTTTATGGTGAATCTCCAGCAAGAGGTGGAACAGAATGTCCAGAGATTGAGGGAAGAAAGAAACAGCAATACGTTCCACCAACAACAGCCAAAAGGGGAAGGCCGCGTGCAAGTCAGAAGCAAGACAGCATAAGGGAAGTAGTTGATCTAAGGGACCTTCTAACCAGATGTGCACAGGCGGCTGCAGGCTATGATAATTGGATTGCAAATGAATTGCTGAAGCAAATTAGGCAGCACTCTTCTCCTTATGGCGATCCTACTGAGAGATTGGCTCATTGTTTTGCCAATGCTCTCGAGGCACGTATTGCAGGGACGGGAGCAGCACTCTATTCAGCATTGACTGCTAAGAGAACACCAGCTGCAGATGTTCTTAGAGCTTATCAGGCTTATATGGAAATTTGCCCATTCCAAAGAATGTCTAACGCTTTTGCTAACAAGTCTATTGGCAGACTAACAAGCAAAGTAACAAGGATTCACATCATTGATTTTGGTATACTATATGGTTTCCAATGGCCATGTTTCATTCAGGGAATCTCCCTTAGGCCTGGAGGGCCACCGAAGCTCAGAATCACCGGGATTGATCTTCCACAACCAGGTTTTCGGCCAGCAGAGAGAATAGAGGAGACAGGACGTCGCCTAGAAAATTATGCCAAGAGATTTAGCGTCCCTTTTGAGTTCAATGCGATCGCAAAAAGATGGGATACTATTACTACAGAGGATCTTGTAGTTGACAAGGATGAAATACTAGTCGTTAATTGTTTGTACAGGCTAAGAAATGTGCCTGATGAGACCGTAGTACCGAGCAGCCCGAGGGACGCTGTAATGAACTTGATCAGAAAAATCAACCCTGATATTTTTGTCCATGGAGTTCTTAATGGGATGTACAGTGCACCATTCTTCCTCACACGGTTCAAAGAGGCTCTATACCACTTCTCTTCTCTGTTTGATATGTTTGAGGCCACGCTACCGCGCGAAGATCTAAACAGGTCAATGTTCGAGAGAGAGGTCATTGGAAGGGATGTGATGAATGTTATAGCTTGTGAAGGTACTGAAAGAGTTGAAAGGCCAGAAACATACAAGCAGTGGCAGGTTCGGAATCAGAGAGCTGGATTCAGGCAGCTTCCCTTGAACAAAGAAATCATTAGAGAAGTCAGGGCTAAAGTGAAATCATCTTACAACAGACATTTTCTGGTGGATGAAGATAGTGATTGGATGCTGCACGGCTGGAAGGGTAGAGTCATCTATGCTCTCGCTTGTTGGAAACCTGCAGGCTTATAAGTTGATGTAATTGGAACCACTTTTCTCAGGGAGGATTGCTTGACAACAACTAGTGATTTTCTAACTTTTTTACTTATTCTGGTTTTGCATGGTTCTCAATGTTTGTTGTAGGATTTGGTTCATTGCATAGTTCTCAAAACAAAAACTTGCGAAAAACAGAAAATGAATTCTGCTCCATTAACTTCCATATCACTCAAAAACAACAACTTGAGGCATGGTTATCAGCCTATCACATGCCAAATATGCCAAACAAACTTCTTGATTCTTGCTTCTTTTCACGATATGAAAAATGGTAAGAATTACTATATGTCATTTTCTTGTAAATGAATAGCTGTAACACGAAGAATTCCAGTTACCATTTATGGTTTCATACTTACAAATTATGCATAATTAGGAGATGAAGAAAAAGGTAATCTTGTGAATATTTCAAGAATGTAGAGTCTTATCTTATCTCCATAAAAATCTGTAAACCAGTACTGTATCTTTGCTGCTGTTCGTATTAACACTTTATCTCATGTTTATCCCTTAGATTTCAGATCAATTTAGGGAGCTTTCAACCATATCTTTATGTTGGCCTCCTTGACTAGCTGCCTGTGGCTGCTTTTGGACTCTCTCTTCAACTGTTTCGAACGTCATGCAATGTAAATAAACAATTGAATCCCACTGAAAAATCCTCAAATTCTTAACATGCATGCATCTTACTCATTATTAAGTTTTCATTCTTTTACTTTAACAATTTGTGAATCTAACACCACTTTTTCGCCATACATTTACAAAAATATGAGAAATTATGGAATACCATCATAATTTGTAGGATAGCATCATAACAGGTGGTTAGTCCAATGAGGGGGAAACTATGAAGCGTATAATTGACAACTAAGACAATGCACTAGTATTAATTATCCACGATCAAGTAAATATGGTCTCTCATTCTTTGTAACTATTAGTTGGTATTGAATAATTGATATTAGTGCAATGCATGGTACACCCCGTGGTGCATATACTTCCCCTTCATATTTTCTGATTTATCTATTCTTCATTGAAATGAGGTATACATAGTGTTCCCATCAGCGCAGAAATTTTGAAAATAAGATTTAGATTACATCATGTGATTTTAAAGTAGACATGTAGAGCCCTTGTGAAAATACTAAATATCACATTCTTATTGTAAAATTGTATTTTCTTTTTGAAAAATAAAATTGTGTTAGTTATTTGTGATGAATTACAACATGGGATAATTTCAGTAACCTACCTTGAGGTTTTCGACAATTTCCCTCGGCTCCCCTAAAGTTTCAATAATTTCATAGGCCTCCCTTGGTCTAATCAAATGACTAAAATGTCCTCCACTTATTAGTTGATTCATAAAAGGACATTTAAAATAAAAAAAATACTTCTTATTATTCTACTTGTCATTTTCTAATTTCAAAAAACAATCTCCATCAATTTTTTAATTTTCATCTCTTCCTTGCTCCCTCTCCCTTTCATATTTTTCTACCTTTTTCTCCTACAACCGCTTCTTCCTCTCACCAAATATTGCGCTCCATTATTACCAACCACACCACTATCAATTTTTTACCATCTCCAAAATTTATCTGTATTTTTTGTCTTCTTGTCTCTTTCTTACTATAAAAATTTTAGATCCTTTATTTTTTTTTCTAATAGTTTTACTCTTTGCAAATGTTAACCAATTGAAGTTACCAAATTAAAAAGGTGTAGACTGTTGATTTTATTGTCAAACTAGAGAAAAATGAAAAAGGTGGCAATGATATAGGGAAAAAAATAAAATTGAGAGTTGGAACATACGTAAGTGACTATTATGTTTGTCAAGCAAAAAAAGTCTAGCAATTACTCGTTGGTTCTCTCTTTTTATTTACCTATTAATTGTGGTTTTACTATAAAAGTAAAATTTTGTCTCTATTTCTAAGAGTGCTAGAACAATGATGAATTATGTTCTTAGGGACATGGAGGCATTTCTTAGTTGGATTAATCTTTTATATACTGACAGTGTATATACTACTACTATTGGATGTATGACAACTAATCTGAACTTAAATTTAAAATTCAAAATTTACTCATATATTATGTATCCATCCAGTTGTGATAATATAAACACTGTTAGTGTATATAAGATTTACTCTTCTTAGTTTAGTATCGGTAGTGGTAGTAGTGAGTTGCATTAGATAAGAAGTAGCAAGTAATGAATTTTGAGACGAATTACAGTCGTTTGGACTTTGTTTGTTTTAGTAAGTATGGCACTATAAGAAATTAAAGATTAAAATCTTGTTTTGTTTTGTCTTGTTCTCTGGAAAAAGATATTTTAGGGTATTCGTGAAAAATTATAGGCTATTAGATCTATATTGTTACATAAACATCAAAAGTAATGGAGATAAGTAAAATTTTTGAAACTTGAAGGAGTTCTCTGTAATTGTTGGGAACGCGGTTTTTGAAATTATCCCTTATAACGTGCTTAAAAAAAATTGTATACTTTTCCAAAATCGGATGCAGCACAACAAGCCGACAATGATGAATTATAACATTGCTTAAAAAATTGTACACTATTCCAAAATCGATTGCACAACACATTGATAATAATTAATACCCTTCTCCTATAAGAATCATACTGACGTCGGCAATCTTGAAAATTTCAAGATTCAAATTTTGGGAACAAAGCAGAAATTCAATGTGTAAGGATCAAAGAACACGACGTAATTATAGCACAATTATCATGTAAGGACCAGCTGGAATATAACTTTTGTATGTGTAAATGTCCAATTAAGGGAAAATCGCCAATTTAGTTCCTAAACTTTTTTTTATGTCAATTTAGTCCCTATACATTATTTATAGCCAATTTAATCCCTAAACTTATATTTCGATTCCAATCAAGGAGTTTAGTGGTGGCGCCACCGCATAATTTCCATCGGCTTCCAGATCTAGGAACCCAGAAGGGCTATTTAAGGGACTTCCATATTTTTCATATTTTTCTTTGACTTTCATCTTATGATACTACTACTGCTGTGGAAGAAGTGGTGCTACCGGAGGAGGAGGAGGAGCCAGGAGGAACACTACTACTGCTGCTGCTGCTACTACCAGTACTACTAGGAGGAGTGGAGGTATTGGAGGAAGTGGAAAGGAGACCGGTGCTGTTGAAGCCAGTGTAGTAGGCCGATGAGTCATCCAGCTTGAAGAGGCCGTAGTTCCTCTCGGAGGTTGGGCTGGACTTCATGTTCTCGTTGAAAAGGGCGAAGACATAGATGTTCAAGTCGGCGTTGGGCCTCATGGGCGTCCCCTTCTTCCCGCACACCAGCTTGTTGATGAGGTTGCCGTTGTACTTCTTGGCATTCTCTGGAGTGGCTCCGGCCTCGTCGGCGTCCCCCTTGGAGGGCCAGCCGGTCTCGGAGATCTGGACGCACACCGCGTCGTCCTTGAACCCCAGGGACTCGACGGCGAAATGGACGGCGTCGATCTGGGCGAAAAGCATGTTGTCGTAGTGGAGATTGGTGGCGGGATCGTCGAGATACAAAGCAAACAACGGAATCCTGAAGGAATTCAACTTTGCAAAGCATTCGTAGTTGGTGCGCCCGTAATCTAAGCTGGCCCTTCTTCGCTGAGCACCAGACAAATTGTATGTGGTGCGTAATGATGAGGAGCAAGGCTTTGGATATACTATATATTAGAACTATACATTATACAATGCCAAAGCAGCTGTGGCACGCACCCCATTGATCTTCTTCCCAGAACTTTAACAAGCTTTTGAAGGAGATAACTCTGCATAATTCATCCCGATGATGAGGAGGCAAAGGTGGAAATTCTTTAATTTTGTTACAAAGTTTCGAGGAAACTGGGGTTTATTATAATTGTTTACACCGGAATAAATATAGTAGGGGTGGCGGGATCGACGATCCCGGAGTTGGGCTGGAAAAGGACGAACTCTAGAGGGACCTGCTTGGGGTTGGCCTTGTAGGCGAAGTAGGGATAGGCATTGATGAGGAAAGGGGAGCCGGTCTTGAGATGGAAGTTGAGGATGGCAGTCAAGCAGGGGGTGAGGTCCGGGTGGAACCTGCCGGCGAAGGGGAGGTAGGAGGTCTGGAGGACGGCGAGGGAGTGGGCAGTGGTGATGGAGACCTTGTCCTGGAGGTTGAGGGAGCAGAGGGCGGAGTAGACACTCTGCATAGCCCGGAGTAGACGCTCTGATGTGATGGAGGAGAGGGAGCTGTCATTGAAGGTGAAAACCATATAGAAATAAGATGAAAGTCAAAGGGAAATATAGAAGTCCCTAAAATATCCCTTCTGGGTTCCTAGATCTGGAAGCCGATGGAAATTATGCGGTGGCGCCGCCGCTAAGCTCCTTGATTGGAATCGAAATATAAGTTTAGGGATTAAATTGGCTATAAATAATGTATAGGGACTAAATTGACATAAAAAAAGTTTAGGGACTAAATTGGCGATTTTCCCTCCAATTAATTACAAATTATTGAATACCTCTAATAGGAGTATCAATTTGCAATTAACAGCCGTTTCTAGCCATTGAATGGCGGCTACTAGGTCCAACGTAGTCGGCGCGTGGCGCGCATGCATCTAAGCAGAAGATCTAGCAGCCACATAAATCCCTATTCCTAAACTATAAATAACAGAGAAATTTCTTCAAAAATTCCCCAAATTATACACCAAAGAAATTTATAAAACACAAAAGAGAGAGAGAGAGAGAGAGAGGAAATTTCTTGGTCCTAGACTGTCCTAGTAGGAAAGTTCCGATCTTTTTATCTGTCTGCCTGAACTCTGAAACCAAAAGAAGAAGAAGACTATCATCACTAACTGAGCCTGCCATGGCTTCTCTTCTTGCAAATGGAATTTCTAGCTTTTCTCCACAATCCCTTGCAGAACCACCAAAGATTTCAAAAGGGTTTCTGTTTCGGATCCCAAAATTGTCCCCAAATCATGTAAAGGTTCAGCAAAGTTCAAGAATGGTCAGAATTAGAGCTGATGTGAGCTATGAGCCAAAGACCACCATGGATGCTCCAGGTAAAGATTCCTCTACTTCAACCTCATCTGATGAAGATGACCCACTTCAGAAATTCTTGAGAAGAGAATATAAATGGGGTTTTACTCAAGAAATAGATTCATTTTCAATTCCGAAAGGGCTATCGGAGGAAACTGTTAGGTTGATTTCTTCAAGGAAAAAAGAACCTGATTGGATGCTTGAGTTTAGATTGAAGTCTTATGATAAATTTGGTAGGATGAAGGAGCCGAAGTGGTCTGATAATAAATACGCTCCGATTGATTTTCAAGATATCTGTTATTATTCTGAGCCCAAAAAGAAACCAACTTTGAACAGTCTTGATGAGGCTGACCCTGAGCTTATTAGGTACTTTGATAGATTGGGTGTGCCTTTGAATGAAAGGAATAGATTGGCTAATGTTGCTGTGGATGCTGTATTGGATAGTGTTTCTATTGCCACTACTCATAGGAAGACATTAGAGAAGGCTGGTGTGATATTTTGCTCTATTTCTGAGGCTATTAAGGAGTATCCTGATTTGGTTGGGAAGTATTTGGGGAGAGTCGTGCCTCCAGATGATAATTTTTATGCTTCTCTGAATTCAGCTGTTTTTAGTGATGGATCATTTGTGTACGTGCCAAAAAACACTAGATGTCCGATGCAGATATCTACGTACTTTAGGATAAATGCAATGGAAACAGGGCAGTTTGAGAGAACGTTGATTGTTGCAGATGAAGGGAGTTTTGTGGAGTATTTGGAGGGCTGTACAGCTCCTTCTTATGATACGAATCAATTACATGCTGCTGTTGTGGAGTTGTATTGTCATGAGGGCGCAGAGATTAAGTATTCCACGGTGCAGAATTGGTATGCGGGTGATGAAGAAGGGAAAGGTGGCATATTTAATTTTGTTACCAAGAGGGGACTTTGTGCAGGGGCTCGCTCAAAGATTTCGTGGACACAAGTGGAGACGGGGTCAGCCATTACTTGGAAGTATCCCAGTGTTGTTTTAGAGGGAGATGAATCAGTGGGCGAGTTTTATTCTGTGGCATTAACCAATAACTATCAGCAGGCAGATACGGGGACGAAGATGATACACAAAGGGAAGAATACTAGGAGTAGGATAATTTCCAAAGGTATTTCTGCTGGACATTCAAGAAACTGTTATCGAGGTCTGGTTCAGGTTATGTCAAATGCAGATAATGCAAGAAACTCCTCGCAATGTGACTCAATGCTTATTGGTGATAATGCAGCTGCTAACACGTATCCCTACATCCAGGTAATGTTCATTAAATTTCTGGCTTGATATTTGCTTCTCCTTTTTGTCTTTTTGGTTTTCTGAATTGTTTGATGTCAGCTTAACTTAACTCCATTGAAAACCCACACAAGTTGGGGTTAGGTACATGGGTTCTGTTTCTACATTCTGCTCTATGTGTCTTCTTCTCTATTAAATCAAGAGCTGTCATTTTCCATCAATTACTTCTTGCCATGTTGAAATTTAGTCCTCCTTACAGTTAGCTTTACCATCAGCGCAAGTCAAGTTATTTCTAAAGTGCTAATCAGCTGGATGTCACATTGAATATCTTGAAAACATCCTCTTTTTTTTTTTTTGTTTAATTTTCTGTGAGTGGTATGTACTATGTAGTGGAAGAGTGACTTCTTATAATTGTAAAATCATGAGAACCAATGTTAAACAGAAAGTACAGGTTACATGCTTGAAAATATGAAGCTTGATATGTCGAAAGTAAAAGTGATAGTGCATGATATAGAATCATGTTTTCATATTGTACCAGTCGCGTGGGCTGATTAGAGATATAATCTTGTTGTATACGGTGGATTGGTTGATCAAATACTTAAACATTGTATTAAACTACAATTGAGAAGGTAGAAAACAAGATTTGTTTAAGAGTGAGAATGAAATTTCAACCTTGACTTACTTTAAAGTTGAGTAACTTGATGTGCTCATTTTGAAAAATTGAAAAGAAAATATAAAAAAGATCAACTAAATGTTGGTGTGCTATATTTTTACACATGTTATGGAAGTCAGCTTTCATATGTCACTCCAGTAGAAATAGTGGATTGGAAAGGAAACAGATGTGGTGCAAACTAGATGATACTATTTTACCTCTAAGATACTTTTTTCTGTTTGTGGAGGTGGTTTATGAACTTGTATAGCATTTTCTGGTTAGCATTTAGCCTGGGATGGAGTTTGAAAATAGCTGTTTTTGTGCACTAAGGTTCCTTTTTCTTTTTCTATTTTTGTGTTTTTTCCCATGCTGTTGACAAATATTATCCCGTTATAGATAGATGCAACAAGATGCTTATCGAGTCAACTCAAAATTTTTCCAATCACATCACTAAACATGTGTTATGAGTGATTAGAAAAGCAAAGTTATTTCTTTATCTTCCTTATTAGGGTTGTTTTTGTCTACAAAAGCTATCACTTCCCTCACTGGCCTCTGGTTTACTGTAGTGCTAGGTTGCTAGTGGTACCATCCAGGCTGCTTCACACCATTCTTTTGGTGCTTTTCTGACTGATACTTAAAAAGATATGTAATTCTCTGACCTGTAGATAGATATAGATGTGAATTTACATATGGCTGCTTGTGTGTCCATATGTATGAGTAAGAACACTTGCCTCCACATCTTTTATAGCCATTTTTTTGTAAAATGAGTTCTCTCTTTCTGCCATTTTAATGTTGGCTTCCTGGTACTTGTCGTAGCTCTGTTCAATGTTTTTGGAGTATGTTAAGTAGACTTGTAATTGGATCATGAATGTAAAGAAGATTAGTGAGATTGCCTAGTCGACAAAAGAAGGTAATGTACTGAGGAGGAGGTGGGAATCTCTTATTTTAGTCAGGTTAGTTTGACTTTTTAATTGTGGAATCAATAACTTAATAATACCAGTCAGTGTAAGTCATCTCTAACTTCTGCTGAGGACCTAGATAACTGCCTAAACTCAAGTCTATCAAACTCAACATGTTCAAAATATGCAAAATTTATGTGTGGCAAATTTCTTCTAAAATGCTTCTGCAGTGACAAAGAGCAGATTTTGCTTTATGATAAAATCCTATTTGACCAGATATTGTTATCACCTGAAATTCCTGAGTCCTAAGTAGGGATGACCGGCCTTAGTTACTGTATTACAACTTGTTACACAATTGGAGCATTACATTTCTTGAATCATTTCAAAATAGTTTTTTTTTTTAATTTATTTATCTTGTTACAAAATATTTTTAATGTTGCTAATAAAATCAATCAAAATCTGAATGCCTTGTTGGCAGAAGTTCCTGTTCATTTTCTTTTTCTTTTAATGAAATAGTGGTGGTCTTCATTTAATCTCATCTTGGAAGCAAAAACTGGGAGCTGCAATCTAGATCCTGTCAAATTGTTGCACTCTTTACATGCCTTCTTCTGTCACTGAAAAATTGTAAATTAAAAACTAATAATATAACTCAGTAAAGCCTATTATGCTTTATTTACATTTTTCACCCTAACATGTGGTAGAATAAGCTTTATTTCCTCTTGTTTGTTTCAACTGGAAAAAATTGGTAGTCACCTTTGGCTTGTCACAACTGACTTTGCTAGAGTTTCTCTATCTCTCTATTTAGGGTTTGGGAATCTGATTGGGGGTTGACTGACGTTGAACCATGATGATAGCTATAGAAGTTGACAGGAGTGTCACAATCAGCAAATTCAAAAGCAATTTTGATCTGTGTGTACAATTGTTAAGATGTAAATCTTTTGCTTGTTGACATACAGTATCATAAAAAAACTAACCTCCTCCTAGGATTTAAGGATACCAACATCTTCTGAAGACTACTTTCTGTAGTAGCTCCCTTGTGGTTTGCATAGTGCCACCGATCCCTCTTGCAACTGATGGAGTTAGCTTTGCATCAGACATGACTGTTATGCGATTTTATTTTTATTTTCCTTATTTTTCTCTGGAGTTTCTTCTTTGTTCTGTCTCCAGTCACAAACCCAGAGAGTCACCCCGAAACCTCCACATCAGTACCTCAGCTTCCCCAGTTCCCACTTCTATTCCCTTCCCCAGTTCCCTCGAGTCCAGTCCAGCCTTCTATCACCCTGCTGCCCCTTCCCAGTCATTGTGCCCTCCAATACCTCAGGGAAACCCACCCCTCACCAAGATGCGCAATTTAACGCGAAGATCAGTTATGTCAGAAATGTTTGAGGTTAAAAATTCAAGTGGATGCTTAGTTGAGTTTGGTTCAAAATGAGGCCTCAGGAATGAAAGGTCAGCTCCTTAAAATTTCTTTTTGGGTTAGGAAAAGAAAATCATGGTTGATGTGTTTTTTAGTGTATATCAGTGTCCTTTTGCATGTCTTTGGCTCTGCTACCATTGTGTTTACTCTGAATTTGTGAGCATTGGTAGATGAATGTTTCTAAAATTTTATCCTAAAAGGATGCAAAGATGACCGAGTCTTGGTGGAGAGCGGAGGAAGGGCAAAGAAAGGGCCGTTGAAGGTGGGTTAGTATAATATGAGGTGAGATGTGAAACCAAAGGAGGAGGGAGAGGATGGACAGGAAGGAGCAAGGGTATAATGGTCATTTACTTTTCCCAGCTGATTGAAGCAAAGTTTAATTGTCTTGGTATTGGAGGAGAGGTTTGTGGCTATAATCATCAATACAGAAGGGAAGTTGGTAGCACTCTAAAATCTAAAATGGAAGTACTAAAATGTGTAACAGTGTTGGTATTGGAGGGGAGGTCGGTGCAAATAATCATCAAATAAGAAGGGATGTTTGTGGCGATTCAAAAACTATAAAGGAATACTACAAAGGGGAGGTTAGTGTCATTTACTCAAGTCTTTCGATGAGGTTAAATATGCATATATTATGAATAAGCAAGTGAAGTTGTATGACATGAAGAGGACTTTTAATCAAGATAAAGTTGGAGGGAACAATTTTTTTGTCAAGAATATACCACCAAGGAAAAATAATGTTTGATTTAAAGTTTAGGATTCTGATATTTTAAAAAAGCACACAGATTGCTTTGAATTGGGTACTGTGTGACAGATATAATCAGTTATCATCAAAATTAAAGTATCAAGGATTTTAATACTGACAAAAAGGGGTAAAAAAAAAAAGATTTTAAAACCTATTTCCAAAATATTATGATCTTGTTTTCATGACTCGTCTGTATAGTAGGCAATTCAAAAAGGAAAATTTGCCCCAAGTGTGAATCACCTGTTGAGATTTTTATACATAATATAGGAACATGCTAGAAAATCTTCCTTAAGTGTGAAGAATTTGGAATGGCCAGTTTCGTTCTGTTATGAAAACATAGATGCTTTTTTTGGAGTGAGTTGGAAGTGACCGGCTATTTTGCAAGAGGGTGGTAACTACCTGAAACTTGGTTTAATAACGAACCAATGGTGACTGTGAAATTTTTCCCGTAGAAAACATGCTTCTTTTGATGCAGATTATAGACCTTGAAATGAAAAAGGATTAAAAGCCATGATATAGAATCCATTAAAATACCAAGACTCAAGTTCCCACAAATTTAGGAAAGGACAAACATCAAACTTCACAGTATACCTGAATTTAACCTGAACATCCTATGATATTAAAAGAGACTGTAGGTTGTAAGTGTTGAATATCATGCTTCAGAATCAGATTACCCTATGATGGAAGCATCTTGAAGCATAATGAGTAAAATTAGTTGTAACTGAAACATGTTTTTGATGCCCCCAGAAATTATAATAGAAAACACAGTTTGCTAGAAAGAAGGGTCACTTTTGTTATTCTTCACATCGGCTGGTTGAGGGGAAAAAATGCAAGGGAGATAGAGAGGTAGTCTGTCTAATCTAACATAACATGGAGCACTAATAGCAGCAATTGTACTATCAATGAAGATGCTGATGTGGAGACATATGAAGGGGGCCCGGGGGGGGGGGAGGGAGGATGAGATATATCCTTTTTCTTGTCGTTTAGAATAGTAGCTATGAGTAAGTATTTTATTATTTTTTATTATGCCTGATTGCCATGGGTTATCCAGGGATGTTTATCTAGAGATTGGTATTTTTGAGCTGAAGTTTGATTAGGATTGGTATCAAGCAGCTCAAGCTTGAGCTTGAGGTCTCGAAAAATCAACCAAAGATTTCCTAATTCGGGGGAGCTACTCAAAAGAGTAGCTTGGTCCCAGTTCAGTCCTGGAGTGGCATAGCAGTGTGTTTGTGTCTTGTATTGGAATTTTTTCTTCTTCCTCCCCTTTTTTTCTTTTAAATTTTTTGGTCAACGCAGCACCATTTCAACTTTAGAATAGTCTTTTGAATGATTTGGTTTCACATTTTGACAGACAAAGAATCCCGGTGCCCGCATTGAGCATGAAGCCACAACATCCAAAATTGGTGAAGATCAGCTGTTCTACTTTCAGCAAAGAGGAATTGAATATGAGAAAGCAATGGCAGCCATGATTTCTGGGTTCTGTCGTGATGTTTTCAATGAGCTACCTGACGAATTTGGCGCAGAGGTGAACCAGCTGATGAGTTTGAAGCTTGAAGGATCTGTTGGTTAGGAAGCAAGTATGAGTGTGTAAATAATTCAGCTCATGTCAAGGAAACTGCAAGTTCACATAGATGTCTTGTCATATGTTTTCTGAACTTTTACCTCATAAGTTTTATGTAATCGTTAGAAATCCACATTGTATACACGTTCTGTATATGCGTGATCTGCAATAGTGTTGTAGACCAGGTTTGTTCAAGAAAATTTTCATCCCAAATAATGGGAGGGGTCAATGCAAAACGAATTGTAGAAGAATAAAAAGATGTCATCTCAATCATAGAAGAATGTAGTGCCAAAACAAGTTGGTTTAGTTCGCAAGGATAGATCATTTCTTCGCAAAAGGTACTATGTTTGAAATTTTGTTGTGGATGTTGGTCGTTAATATGTGAACAGAAATGTCTGACTTGTGGTGGTAACCAGAGTCAAGACCACCCAAATTCTTGAACACCAAAAAAGCAGAAAATGTAAGAAAAGAGAATCTAAAGTATGCACGGGTTGGATGCAGCAAAGTTTTAAAGATACCAACTTTCTATGCCAATATGGTTGAGGGTGGATAATATGTAAGTAGGCGTGTCTTGACTTGACTTGTGATGATAACATAAACCAAGACATTCCAAATTTTTGAGCATCAAAAAGAAGAAAATGATAGTAGTTGCACGCAGAAACGTTTACAGATACTCTTTGTTATGTGAATATCCAACTGATCCTATGAAGTTAATGTGACATTAAGGTCTACTGATAAGAAGTTTTTTTTTTTTTTTTTTTGAAATTAATCTAATGAGAAGCTCTAAAGGAGCTAAATAACCTTCAATCATGCTCTAGAAAATTCTGAAGAGCAAACACAATCAAGAAGGTTCGATCCCCTGAACTGCTCTCAGGGATGGACTTAGTCCTTCCTCCAGTGGCCAATTGAGTCAGCTCAACTGGTCATTTAGAAGGGTTTTGGGCACCAACAAATTGTTGTTGCGAATTGAAGCATCCGAATCTGCTCATTCTGGTCATAATTCCTAACCCTAATCGATATTAGAATTTTAGTATGGAAAGCAGCGTGAATTAAAATGTAAAGAGTTCAATCCTAATACTAATCTCATCATTCTTTAGCCTCATATTGTCAGGAAATTAGATGAACGCAAAAGTATAGGCACCAAGGCAAAGAATTAAGGTTCAATAGTCCGCCACAAAACAAAAAAAGAGAGGAAGAATTGACTCTGATGACAAAAATTTTCTGATCTTGTGTTTTGGCCACTGTATGTTTTTAATAGTTATAATTACCAAGAAACTTTTCTTAAAATTTGGGGAGATGTGTGGACACATATTTGGCCTACAAATATTGTATTAGTTTTTTTTTAATTATGAATTTAAAATCTGCAGTTGGCCAAAAAATAAAATAAAATAAAATAAAAGAATAAAGTACTAGCTAACACGTAAACTTTCACTTGCCAATTGATTTTTTTTTTCTTGACTAATATTGTATAGAATGTGTATCACCCAATATGTGACAAATACATCGCAACTAGATATGGAACAATGGTGTCTGCAAAGCGCAACTATGAAAACATAAAAGTACTACCAAAACTATGAAAACTGTCTCATGATTTTATTTCATTAAGATAAACAATTAGTCGCTTATGTTGAGTACATTCACATTTAGGAGGAGGGATGGGTTGGGTGGTATGGGGGAGGGAGTGTAAGCGAGAGGTCTCGGCTTCGAGTTCTCCTGCTTATATTAAAAAATAATAATAATCGCTTAAGTTGAGACTACATGAGTGTAGTTCTGGATCAAATCTCCCTTCTTCATTTCTGTTTTTTATATCGACCCTTCTTGTAAAAAGAAAAAAGAATAATTAGCACATAGGAACATTTGTTTTCACAAATCTGAGACTCATAAACTTCTACTATTGGTTTGATGTACTTGATTTATATTCCTACTGCAATTGTGGATGATCTCAATTGTAACTTAAAATCTGTGTGCTCCTAATCACAGGAGACAATTTGTTGATATAATATTATAGGGGGCATTTTGCAATTACAAGAAACAAAAGTTATCTGTCTATCAAGGACAGACATTCCCAGTCGTGATTAATGCTTTTTTCTTAGATGCTTTTTCATTTGTCCGATCTGACGTAAACTTGAGACCATACGAATATGAATTTGGGTAAAATGCGTATTACACCCTGTGAAACTTAAAAATGTGCTTAGAACCTCCCAATAGAAAATAAATCAGCATATTAGCCCTTGAACTGTATTTCGATGACAGAAGCCGTAATTTGAAGAGAGTTAAGTACAACATTATCTCAATCATTACTTATATCACTTAGGTTGTGTTTGGTTCGCACTTTGGAATCGTTCATCTTGGATTTGGAATGGAGTCAATCATTCCAATACATCTATTTGATTCAATACCATGAATGTATATTATTACTATAGTTGATGTTTGGTTCGTTAACTCTTTCGAAACGGGATATAAGAAATTTTTACTAATTAAACGTATTAGTAAATTTAGTACAACTAATTAATAATTTTTATTAGTAAACATGTATAATTATTAGTATAATTAATAATATCAATTATATTATATAAACTAATATACATTATATAATAGATATAACTAATAATATTATTATTATAAGTTTGTAACTAGTTAAATTAAATATTATATATAATTAAATATAATTATACAAATATTATAATTAAACATATAATTATAATTATATAATAAATATAAATATTAATTATACCAATATATTATATATTTATAATGTATATTATATATTATATTTATAATAATAAATATAAATATAATTATATAATATATTCTTATATACACATATATATTATAATTATATGCACATATAATATACATTTATAAATATATTTATAAATAATATAAATATATTGTTATATAATATTAATAAATTTATAATTTATATTATATAAATATAATTATATTTAATTAAATAATTATATTACATTATATAATTATACTAACATTATAATAAAATATTATAATTATAATATATATTATATATAATTATATATATGTATATAATTATATATTAAATTTTTTAACGGGTGGCAGGACGGGTCACGTTTCTAAATAGGAATCAGACTTGGGTTTTGTCCAAAACTCTCCAGGTTATTAGGGAATTGGGGAACTCCAAATTTTTAGATATGATTCCAAAATTTCAATTCCGATAGTAGTAATCCAAATAACAATTATGGAGTTTATTTCAATTCTCCATTCTAAAACCCTCTTATCAAACGCCATCTTAGATTTTGAATAATTAGGAATGGCATATCCTCCAAAACTAGAAATATGAAACTGCATATGGTCATCAAAACTTACAAAATACTACAACTACATATGGTCATAAAAAAAATATTACAAAAGGGGAAAACTTGCTAACCCAAACTATTGGGCAAGAAAAGGAGAATTCTAGTTTTATAATCTAAGTTTGTTATACTAGTTGATAATACATAAATTGTTGTATGTCCTGTGCATGAAGGCTTTAAATTCTTATAATTAACTATTATACTTATAAAAACTATTGAAGGTAATGTGAAGTGAGTCTAGAAATTCTTGGGAAAACTTTCTTTTATTTTTTGTTGCCTTTCCTATCATTAAAATCCAATGTTCCAATATTGTAGTTTTAAAAAATTTATTTTAATGTCTAGGTATCTTGATAATCATTTAATGATGCATATAATATATAAAAATGTTAACTTTATTTCAAACAAACAAGTATATATTTCTATACTTTAAAGGGATATTTGGTTAAATTTTTTAGTTGTCATTAGAAATAAAAGATAATAAAACTTATTATTAATTAATTAATTATAGTGAGAAATAATTATACACATATATTATACCAACTCTGAGACTAATTATATATATATATATATATATATATATATATATATATATAACACATATGGGATATTATTGGCATGAATAAAGGAAATAAAAAAAGAAAAAGAAGTTTCATTAGAATCCCTATTACCTATTCAATTTATATCTCAATTCATATTAAAAACAATGATATCACTATTGGGAACAATAATGATTCAAAATCAAAACATTGGGCACTTAAAATGCAAAGCCAAACCTGTTGACTAATTGCAATTTAATGTTAGCTATTAGTCATTTTATTTCTGTTAGTTATCCTAAATCTGTCTAAAATCACACACTTTAGGGACAAGATTTATTTTGACCGAAACATTGTGAGCCAATTTTGCACATAGGTCAAACATTGGGGCCTAAAGTTGCAATTCTCCCATAAATCAAAATACAGAATTTTGTTCCAAAAAAAAAACCTAATCTTGTTGGAACTGTCAATGCATCCTTCACCACCATATATATCACTTCCCTTGGGAGTCAACAAATTATCCCTAGAAAGGAATGAAATCTTGCCACCTTGTCATGCATAAATAATTAGAAACATGACCAAAAAAAATGGTTGTCTTAAATAGTTAAATTATTGAGTGTTAACAAACATGCCACATAGCAATCCAACCCTGATTTGTAGTGTCTACGAAGACTAAAATTACATAAACGCTCATGAAATGTATTCTTCTCGTCAACTCAGTTGTATGAGCTGGGTTTTGGCGTGCCTAAGTTAAGCTCACATAAAAAATCAAATTCTCGATCCCAAACTCAACTCCATAAGCATTAAATGACGTTAATAGCAAAGGAAGCCACCTATGTTTTATTATTTTATGGGTAGGAAACATAAAATGTATTAAATAAAATCTAAGTAAATTAGGTTGTTATCTTGTCAAATAGCAAGTCACCTGTTTAACCATACTTTTTCGTATCAAACAACAGACATCCATTCTCTATTCTATCCCCTAAAGTTGCCAATTATAGAAAATCACTATAAACGAATGCAATTTGTGAATCAATTCTAAATTTTAGTTAACATTGTTAAGAAGAGAAAATAGTACTTCAAGAATCCCAACTAAGTGCAACTAGATCAATTGTGCTGAAAACAAGTATCACTAATCCTTAAAGTAATAAACATAAGTAATTGTATTTTACTCTGTGTATGTATAATAGCTACTTAAGTGCATGTATAAATTGAAATTATAATCCTTAGTTCCCAAAATAAAAAAAAAAAAGAGAAAAGAAACGTGACGATCATAGCTGAACTGAGAAGCATGCAAAGGAACGTGACGATCCTTAACATTGCTGTGGTAGCTGTGGTAGCCGTAGTCCTTGTTCTGGTTCTGAAACCGTGAATTAATGTGTTGGCGTTGATTGCATTCCCTCCAAACCGCCCCCCCCCCGCGTACAGTACTGGACTATGGTGTCCGTAAGGATAGAATAGGCATTTAGGCTCGTTTACAGCCTCTTGTATTTTTGGTTGCTACTGCAGTGGCATTGCCTTTTGTCCATCCGTTGTCAACCGGTGGTTGCCGCATGTGCGACTGAGTTGACCCAACCGGCGGAGTGTTACTGTTTAAATGGTGATTTTGCGTTATATAACATACTAGATTTCCGTATTTGGTTTTTGTTTACATTGTGCATTATGTGATTTTTCGAAATGCCTGTTCGGCTGTTCCCTTTGCCCCTCGAAATGTGTGTGCGGATGAGGTACTAGGGATCGTTGATTGATCGATGAGCGTCATTAGTCACTAGGATGGCAATCGCTGCGTTGTTAAATATGAACTTCAACTTAGCCAGGCAACTGAATAAGCTGAAGCTTACGTACAACCAATTGGGATGTGGCATAGCATTGTTAGGTTTATCACAGCAAAATTTGTGGAGTTGAACGACGAAACAAGTTCTTACTTATATATTTGGATTTAAGTACCTCCCATTACATATCCGACAAACGGTGCACTCCTAATTCTCAGGCCTTGCATATTATCATCCCCTAACCCTTACCCTTCATACGCTAACAATTAAAACCATGCATGGTATGCTCAACAACAGCAAGGGCCATGAACAAAAAATCACCCACCATCCAAATATGATGTTGAACAAAAAAAAAATTAAAAGCACACCGCTGTACCTGCGAATGTTCACTCGAAACGCTCCACAATAAGACCAAACATAGGGTTTAAGGAGGCAACCGTGGTAGCTACCCTGAGAAAGCTGCGGTATTTTTTGCGCCGCACAGTGAGGAGAAGACTGTCAGTAGCATCTTTGTCTTCAAACGTGATCTCTACAGCTGATGGATTTCAGCAAATGGTTGTGGTGTGAAGGTTATTCGCAATGGCAACGTTGCGTGTCATACTGGCGGAATACCCCTGTTTAGCCAGAAACCGTGTTACAGACCAGTCTTCAAAGTTGGCGCCGAAGAGGATCCACACGTCGGTATGGAGCAGTGGTTTTAGACCGAGGAAATGTGCAACAAATTCCTCCTTGTCCACAAACCAGGCATTGTAGGTCATGATGTAAAACGCCTTTAGGTTCTGCATAAGGAGGAGTGGACGATGGCGCTACTTGACCAGCGACCGGAATACTTCCTCGTTCGCAATGGGGTTGCGAACAGGGATGCAAGACACTAGCATCAACTGCTGAAACTCCGCTCCGGGAAACCTATCTAACTGAACCAGCGCTTCCTCAACTATCCACTTCACTCCAATGTGGTGAAATGGTAAGACCTCATCTTGAAAGTAGCCGACCATACCTCCGTTGTTGAGAACATGTATTTCAGGAAGTCATCCAAGTGCCATGAGTCAGTCTGGAAAAGGATTATGTTACAAGGAGGCTGGTCGGTTCAGGGGTTAGAACATACAGAACGAAGCGAATCTTTCGTCTAGTTACATGTTACAGGTGGTAAAGAAAGATGCGAAACTTATAGAAGATGGTTGTATGAAGCTGAAGCGGCATGCAATAGCGAAGGCTGTTGTGCGAAACCAATGCGGGGGTGAATGGGCATGCAAGGAAGAAATTTAGTTGTGTGAAGCTCTTATAGGAGGAGATATGGATGACGGACCTGAGTTTAAATGGAGGAGCTTGCAGTGCATCGACTGAATGGTTAAGAGCAGTTTGACCTGTTTCAGGCATCCTTTTGTGGACTACGGTTAACGAACTGTATCATTAGTGAGCCTAAGTTAGGTTAGTGCGATAATAAGTCACAGTTGGCACTGTATCTAAATTTTTATTTGGAAAAATTAGAAGAACCAAATCGCATGCATATTTCTGAATTGCACTACTCCGCTGTAAAAGACCAACTGTGGACGGGTTCGACAGGAATATGAGAACAGACTACCCATTTCCGTAGACAGACATGTTTTTCCGAATACAATAATAACAATGATTTTTCCAATAAAATACCAGCTACCAGCTTTCCAATAAAATACCAACTCTGAGACTAATTATATATATATATATATATATATATATATATATATATATATATATATATATATATAACACATATGGGATATTATTGGCATGAATAAATGAAATAAAAAAAGAAAAAGAAGTTTCACTAGAATCCCTATTACCTATTCAATTTATATCTCAATTCATATTAAAAATCATGATATCACTATTGGAAACAATAATGATTCAAAATCAAAACATTGGGCACTTAAAATGCAAAGCCAAACCTGTTGACTAATTGCAATTTAATGTTAGCTATTAGTCATTTTATTTCTGTTAGTTATCCTAAATCTGTCTAAAATCACACACTTTAGGGACAAGATTTATTTTGACCGAAACATTGTGAGCCAATTTTGCACATAGGTCAAACATTGGGCCATAAAGTTGCAATTCTCCCATAAATCGAAATACAGAATTTTGTTCCAAGAAAAAACCTAATCTTGTTGGAACTGTCAATGCATCCTTCACCACCATATATATCACTTCCCTTGGGAGTCAACAAATTATCCCTAGAAAGGAATGAAATCTTGCCATCTTGTCATGCATAAATAATTAGAAACATGACCAAAAAAAAAGAGTTGTCTTAAATAGTTAAATTATTGAGTGTTAACAAACATGCCACATAGCAATCCAACCCTGATTTGTAATGTCTACGAAGACTAAAATTACATAAACGCTCATGAAATATATTCTTCTCGTCAACTCAGTTGTATGAGCTGGGTTTTGGCATGCCTAAGTTAAGCTCACATAAAAAATCAAATTCTCGATCCCAAACTCAACTCCATAAGCATTAAATGACGTTAATAGCAAAGGAAGCCACCTATGTTTTATTATTTTATGGGTAGGAAACATAAAATGTATTAAATAAAATCTAAGTAAATTAGGTTGTTATCTTGTCAAATAGCAAGTCACCTGTTTAACCATACTTTTTCGTATCAAACAACAGACATCCATTCTCTATTCTATCCCCTAAAGTTGCCAATTATAGAAAATCACTATAAACGAATGCAATTTGTGAATCAATTCTAAATTTTAGTTAACATTGTTAAGAAGAGAAAGTAGTACTTCAAGAATCCCAACTAAGTGCAACTGGATCAATTGTGCTGAAAACAAGTATCACTAATCCTTAAAGTAATAAACAGAAGTAATTGTATTTTACTCTGTGTATGTATAATTGCTACTTAAGTGCATGTATAAATTGAAATTATAATCCTTAGTTCCCAAAATAAAAAAAAAAAGAAAAGAAACGTATACTCTTTAAAACAGTTGCTTAAGTGCAATAATTTAATTATCTAAACTATAGTATCAATTTTGTGTAGTGATGTTTGATTGATGAACAATATTAATACTTGCAGTCTGCACTACTTTGATATTGCTAAATCAATGACCATTTATTTTCATTGTTTTTAGTTCAGGATTAAATTACATTAGCCAAATGGGATATACACGAGTTTGGTGTATGTTTTTATACAACTAAGAAGTTTCAGCTTATTCGGGTCAATTTCTTCCATCAAATTTTCCTTTCCAACGTTCCATTAAGGTTGCAACTTGCTACTTGCAATGTGTTAGAAGTAGATATCTTGCACTCTAACAAATTCTCCAATTTATGAATACCAGTTTTTCAAAAATTTATGGATGCTTAGGAAGTGAATTAACTGTGACCATAAGAAAATTTCAAATCATCCGTCTACCAATAGGTGTGTTGTTATGTCTTTGTGTTAGATTATCCTTGAACCAAGTTTGACAAGAAGGCCATTCGTTGTATATTCGTGGGTTATGATAATCAATGAAAAGGCTGGAAATGTTTTGATCCTACAAATACAACTGAAAAATGTTATGTCTCATGAAATGTGGTGTTTGATGCGGCATCGTCTTGGCAGTCACCCAAGGCGACGTTGTTGCCAAACTAGAAAGAGTTAGAAGAACAATTGTAGGAGAGATCTGATGATCAACTTGAAACCAAGAAACTATAAGCAAATCAAGAGAGAGCCGAATACATAACAAATGATCGTTCACCTAAGAAAAGCAAAAGTTCTTAGCAAATAGGAGTACATGCTCCAACCCAGAAGATGAAAGGCCAAGTCAGTACGAGGAGATTGAATGTGATGATAATTCTCCTATACAACTATGGAGATCAACTAGACAAATGTGATGATAATTCTCCAAATCCTATGTATGCTAATGCAACTTTGATAGAAGATCATGGAGTAGTTGAGCCATCTACTTACCAGGAGGTAGCTCAAAACTCTGAGTGAAAGAAAGCCATGGAGGAATAGATTCAAGCACCAGACAAAATGAGACTTGGGATCTTATTCCAAAACCAAGAGATGTCAAACCTATCTCTTGCAAACGGGTCTACAAGGTTAAGACTTGTCTAAATGGCTCAGTTGAGAAGTATAAGGCACGGCTCATTGCTTGTGGATTTTCTTAGAAGTATGAGCTAGATTATGATGAGACATTTAGCCCGGGCCAGTGGCAAAGTTGACTACAATTAGAGTTCTATTACACTTGTAACTAGCAAGTCATGGAAGTTTTGGCAAATGGATGTCAAAAATGCTTTCCTTCATGGAGAGCTACATCAAGAAATCTATATAGTCAACCGCAAAGGTTTGAAGACATGGTCTGACCAAGTTATGTATACAAATTGAAGAAGGATTTACATGGATTAAAGGAAGCACCAAGCGCATAGTATAGCAAGATAGTTGAGTTCTTGCGATTCTAGTTTGTTTGTGAAAACTAGCAGTGGAAGGTTAGCTATTGTGCTTGTGTATGTTGATGATCTAATCATTACAGGTGATGATGATGAAGAAATACAATGAACTAAAGAAAACTTGTCTGTATGCTTTCAAATGAAAAAACTCGGGAGCTAAAGCATTTTCTTGGTCTTGAAGTTGATAGAACCAATGAAGGCTTATTCTTGTGCTAGAAAAAGTATTCCAAAGATTTGTTGGAGAAATTTGGGATGTTGTATAAGCCAATCTCAATTCCAATGGAGGTCAATGCCAGATATTGATCTGCCGAGGGTAAAAACCTTGATGATGACAATCACTTTGATTAGACCTGACATATCATATGCAGTTGGGATTGTGAGTAGATTCATGTAAAATCCAAAAAAAAAACACTTGGAAGCTATGCGTTGAATTTTGAGATACATCAAAGGGACCATTAACTATGGTCTATTGTACAAGAAAGAAAAAACTTGCAAAGTGACTGAATATTGTGATACAGACTATGCTGGTGATCATGACACAAGGAGATCAACCATGGGTTATATGTTCAACCTTGGATCAGCTTCAATTTCTTGGTGTAGTAAGTGACAATTGATAGTGTCATTATCCAGTATAGAAGCAGAATACAGAGTAGCAATTTCAGCAATACAAGAAAGCACATAGTTAGTGCAGCTTATGAAGGATTTACACCAACCAATTAATTCTTCGATTCAGTTATAATGCAACAACCAGTCGGCTATTTGTATAGCTGAAAATCCAGTATTTCATGCAAGAACAAAGCATGTTGAAATTCATTATCACTTTGTTCGAGAGAAGGCACTGCAAGGAGAAGTTGACTTGAAATATATCAACACAGTCCTTCCAAATTTGTGAAGTTTAGAGATGCTCGAAATGACTAAGAGGGAAGTCAGTGTTGAGGGGGACTGTTAACGTTACAACACTACTTCCTCTGATATGACTATTTACCACGAAGTGCGAATTATTGAGTTCACTTTAACATTTGCGAACAGTGAAGTAGTTAAGCTATATTGTTCGACTAAACATTTGGAGGCTTTGTCCTATTTATTGATTAGGCGTACTAGAAATTTGTGAAATGCAACTTTACAGTTGAATGTGGGAAATGCATGCTCAAACTAGATTTGGTCGTGTACTTCACCAGATTTTTTGGCATTTGGATATTAAATATGAAGAGGAAAATGGCAGTTGCTTGTTAGATGCTCACTAGTTTAAATAGGGAGCTCATTTGCCATTCTTGGCATCCCATTCTCAAACGGATATCATTAACCGTGCTAACCTTGGTATGGAAGTTATGCATGAACTTAATGCTCATAACTTCCCTCTAGACCTAGTTGCTATAGATGCTCCATTTGTAAATGGATAAGATGTTAGTCTTATTCTATAAGAGTTATTGAAAACAAAGGAGCAATAATTTCCTTCTTAATCTCTTAAGATGAGAGGGTCTTATTGCTTCTTTATTTATTTTTTATTTAGTTATTTAGTAGTAATTGTACTTAAATATAGATAGATGTTTTTTTTTTAATTTTAAAGATCTAAAGAAAAGTAAAGAAAATGTTCGAATATGAAATAAAAAAATATAAAAATAGAGTAGATGTGTGGATGTAGCCAAGTGGATCAAAGGCAGTGGATTGTGAATCCACCATACGTGGGCTCAATTCCCGTCGTTCGCCCACTATTTCTTTTTTTGCTTTTGTATTAAGTTTATCAATTTTTTTTTAATAAACGATTGGCTAGAAAAGGATTTTTTTTAGTGAACGTGTCACGGCTTACTCCTATTTTTTTTTTTTTGTGAAGGCGAATAAAAAAACTCTAATTTTTCTCCTATTTACTACGGCGACGAAAAATCAAATTATCACATATTTATTCCTTTTTCTATTTCTTCTTCCAACTGCAGGATAACCCCAAGGGGTTATCGATTTTTTCTACCAATTGAAGCTCTCCCTTCTCCATCTCCATGGAGATGGTCTATAGGGTTCATAACTACTCCTTTCCCCGTAAATTATGATATTTAATATCGCTTTCCCCTCTTGAGAAGATGTTAATCGCATATAAAATGAAATTTTCACAATAAATGCAAGTCCTTCTGATATTGTTTGAGAATATAAATTCTTGTTGTGACCAAAAAATAGATTTTGAATAGAATTATTAGCAAAAATAAAAAATAATTTTGTTGATAAATTCGAGTAAATAAAAATTTCACAATTAGGAAATTGGATTTATTATTACAAACTAGATTTTCTAACAAAATTGATTGGTTTAAACTATGATCATAAGCAAGTGCATAAATATACTCCTAAAAGATAAGTGGATATAGAAAGCTGTGTCATTGAGATCTATCAACTTGTAAATATCTTTGAATTTCCTCCATTTGATTTAAATTTGAACCAATGATAGAAGATTTAGGGTTAAATATCTTTGAACATAGTGCGATACAGTCAAAACAAAGTATTTTAGTAATAAAAGATACCTCGAGGGCAAGTATAAACTTCAAAACAAAGTATTTTAGTAATAAAAGATACCTCAAGGGCAAGTATAAACTTGTAAACAGGTTCTCTATCCTCTCTTTTTTACATATGTATCAGTTTTAGTCTATGTTATAGGATAATAAGATGGTTAGAAATCTTTTATTTTTTTCAACCCAATCACTCTTTTGATTTTGGAAAAACTTTCTTTATCAATATACTACTTCTTCTACACATATCTCCATTTCATAATGAAGAATTAGAATAGTTAGAATTCGTTGAAAAAAATTGAGAATTTACTCATGGGAGTGAAAGCTTTTCTGCAACAGGCACTAATATATTTTTAACATCTAATTATATTAGGAAATTATTCCAAATTCAGAATAGAAGCTCGTTGCTTTATCTTTCCCTATAATTAATAGAAGCCGCAAGACCCTATCCATTTATTCATTCAACCCAACTTTATTTTCTTCCATTCCAAGAAAAAATTTGAATCCGATTTTTCTTTTCTACTGATCCGGTAAAAATGAAACATTCTTAAAACTCTCCCTCAATCCGACATGCTATTTTTTCCATTCAGTCCCTTTCAAGATTGGTCGTGGTCTTCCAAACTTTACTAATGGTATAGATGAATCCTTTGCTTCATCTAAATATATAAAAGATGCTAACTGCACTTAAAACTATTGAGTTAGCAACCCGAAGAATAAATTAAAATGAAAAATAAATAATAAAGGAAATTAAAAAATCTATAAAATGTAATATATATATATATATATATATATAATATTAAGTGTATAGATGCAATTAGAATGAAAACAAATTCAACAAAGGCATTAGACAAGGCAATCAAAGTGTTTAGCTAACAAATAAAAAAGATTTTCTAATGCATTTGAAAAAAAAACATAAAAATGAAACAAATATAGTCAAATGAAAGTACAAGAAATTCTCAAAAAAATTTTGATAAAAACAAAAAAATAGATAAATATCAAAATTTATAGACCGATCCCCCTTAATTTACCTTTTCATTTACTTTTTCAATCAATCAAAAAACCTTGCATATAATATAATAGAACCCGCTGTTTGAAAGTGAAAAAAACAAACAAACCCAGGGCACGAAACTAAATAGATCCACTTGACTTATCACAATGAATTATATTTGTTCGATACACTATTGTCAATATAAATATTGCGAAAAGAATATATGAAAAAATACAATAAATTCAATTGACAGTTAAGATACAAACTGATCAAATCATTGGACTGACACTGCATATCTAAAAAATTCTATTCTACACGTGTAGATAAGGAAATAAATAAGGACGTGATGAAAAATGTATTCAATAAAAATAAAATAAGTAGAATAAGCAAACTTACCTCGATTCCCTCTTTTTTTGTTATAAGACTTTGTCAGATAGAACATGGGAAAACAATGAAAAATAGATACTAATAGGACAAGAGATTCACTATTTTTTTATTTACCCCCCTTTTGCATTTATTTCTTTAATTGAACTTCGTTTGATTGGGGTGAAATTCTATAAAAAAAAAACCCGTCTTTTTAAAAATATGTTGAACAATTCCTGTAGGTTGAGCACCTTGTTCAAGGAAATATAGAATAGCAGTAATGCTTAAATAAGTTTGATTCTTTATCAGATCATAAAACCCATTTTCTACAGATCTTTTCCTTCTCTTCGAGATCGAATATCAAAGATAGCTGATTGAGATAGATATAGAAGAACAATACCCCTCCTATAACATATAGGAAGTTGTCTCATTGTACGACTCGAGAAAAAAAATAATTTGATTCGAAATTTTATCTATGTATTGAATTCTAGTAAATTATAAAAAGGTGCATAAAATCATCAAATCAATTAGACTGTGGTTTAAGTCTTTTTATTTTCTTTTTCATTCTTGAAAATAAAAAAGAAATCATGCGTACTTATAACTCAAGTTAAATAACTTTTAAATAGTTCAAAAGAAAATTGTTAGGCAATTTCATTTATTGAGTAGTCTTTACCACCTTATTTGTCTCCTTTAAAACTTTTATTTCGTATCTTAAAATACTAAGTTGGGCTTATTTATTGAGACAATTTAAATGGTGTTTCCTTGTTCTGAGACCTTTATCAATCATTGGCTTTAGACATTCCTTCGATCTTTCTTAATCCTAGGCTATCTTTCAAGTGTGTGACTAAACCATTCAATGGTACGGAGTCAAATGCTAGAAAATTCATTTCTAATCAATAATGCTATTAAGAAATTTGATACCTTTGTTGCACTTATTCCCTTTATTCGATCATTGATTAAAGCGAAATTTTGTAACCTATTAGGACATCCCATTAGTAAGCCGATTTGGACTGATTAGGCAGATTCTGATATTATTAATCGATTTTGGCATATATGCAGAAACCTTTCTCATTATTATAGCGGATCTTCCGAAAAAAGAGAGTTTATATTGAATAAAGTATATACTTTGACTTTCTTGTGCTAAAACTTTGACTCGGAAACACAAAAGTATTGTGTGCTTTTTTGAAGGGATTAGGCTTGAAATTTTTTGAAAAATTCCTCACGTCGGAAGAAGAAGCTCTTTCTTTAACCTTCTCAAGAACTTCTTCTATTTGTTGGGGGGGGAGGTATATAGAAATTGAATTTGGTATTTGAATATTATTTTTATCAATGATATCACCAATTATCAATAATTTATCTCGAGGTCTTGTAAATGCCAATTTTCCTAAGAGATAATAAAATTTTTTTACTTCTACTATTTTCAAATATTAATGTAACGTGTAATGTAAATGTAATAAGGGTTAAATCAACCAATTATTCTTTGAGGTTTTTCTAAAACAAAAAAAGAACTGATGTATACATAGAGAAAGCTGCGTGGAAAAAAAAATGCAAGCATGGCTTGGGGAGGAATGTTTACTTTTTTAATTCAACAAAGAAAATTTCTACTCCATCTGACTAGTTTTGGGTTTAAATCTCGAGCAACCCACTGTTATATTAAAATTATATATATAGAAATCCTTATTTGATTTTTGTAATCTAACCTTATTTTATTTATTTAATTTTTTTACAAAATATTAGAATAGATCTAGATCGATATTGGTTGGCACAAGTATATAAGGTTATACTGTTGAATAACAAGTCTTCCACTTTCTATTTATAGAGAATTTGTGTGCTTGGGAGTCCCTGATGATTAAATAATTAAATGAACCAAAATTTTACTATGACTACAATTTTAGAGAAACGCGAAAGCAAAAGCCTACAGGGTTGCTTCTGTAATTGGATAACCAACACTAAAAATCGTCCTTATATTGGATGGTTTGGTGTGTTGATGAGTCTTTGAGGGTTATTCACCTGGATGAGAAAAGTGTAGAACCTCAATTTAGAATGCTTCATAACTTTGGGAGTAATCTACTCTCAGTGGTGGATGTTGGTCATGCTTTTATCATATATGGAGATGAAGGAGGTGTTGTTAGGATCTGGAACTTTTCAAGCCTTGGAGATTGAGCCGTGTCTTTTGAGGCTTAAGATTCAAAAACAAAGTAAGGCGTGCATGAGTTTCAAATATAAGTGGGCTGAAAGACTGGCTGGAGTGATCAATATGCAGTAGCTGCAAAGCATAACCAAATTGGTGGTGATAGTAACAACTCACACAACAAGAGTAAGGTGAGTGCGAAATTGAGAGCTTAAAGAGAACTTTTTGATTGTCTCTAGTATCTGTTATGTAACTTAGGTATAGTCTAGTGTCAAGGTGTCCCTTGCCATTTTCTGCTATAATTCTTATTCTTAGATATTAATTAAATGGTTGCTTTCTATTAGCCAATTGCATGTTGGCTTTATCCTTAATTTCTTTCAACCCCTTTTATTTGTAAAATAATGCTTTCATCTTATCTTTGCTGAAAGGTCCAAACACGATCAATTAGTATGAGATCAATTTGGCATACAATTTTATGACTGTATAATTGACCAATAACTATTTCTAGTATAGTGCTGGTAGGTTTTACTTTCCTTGCTTTTCTTGTTTTGACAATTATTTGAAATTGGTATTAGTATTAGAATGTAAAACCTGAAAATTTTACATAACACACAAGAATTATGCTGGCATGATATCTTAAATACCAATAAATATGGCATCTGTGCTCAAATTCTCAATCTTTTTTATTGCTTGGGCAAAAAGAGGTGCAAAATTTTGAACATTGTTAATGGACATAATATGTTTTAAGATCTAGTTGTCTGGATCACCATACGATTGATGGGAAGAAAAGGTTGAAGATAAGCAGGAGGAGTAATAATTCATCTGCAATTTCATGATCCCACTGCATGGATAGAGGCTATAGTCATGAGTGAATGTTGTGATCTAGATCCAATTGACTTGGAATTGTAGATGTTAGTGTGTAAACATTGCAAAGCCTGACAAGCTGTATAAACAAATTGAGTTTTGTAGTTTTGGACACTTTCAAGCTTTGACCTAATTTGATGAATAGAAAAATTCATTTGCAAATTTCTTTGAGTACTAGACATGGTAAGTTAATAATTGCTGCCTGCTCCCTCCTCTACTTCAACTTTAGCTCTTGCTTCATTGCTAGGTTCCATTACCTAAAGCTTCACCTTCGTTGTGCCCCATGAGAAGTGGAAAACATTCACTTAAACATTAAGAAAGACATTTAGTTGAGCAAAAAAGCATGTAACAAAAAAAAAATATTAATGCCATGTTTTTTAGAGCATTCTGTTACGACACAACACCTCTATGCAATTTTTGGAGTCAAAAGGTCACCATTTACAGAGTTATCATAGACTGAGAAGGGAATTCATTAATTGAAGAATGAATGTTCTAACAACTTTTCTCGTGGACTCGGTGATATCATGTTGTATTCTTATATACTCTCGCCATTCTTTTGGCTAGATATTTATGTGTATAGGACACTAATCTGTAGTGCTTTGATTTATAGCAAGACAAAGTAGTAGAATTTCTGTTAAATGGGTATGAGACATCAGAAGAAAAGCTTAGTACTTTAGTACAAAAAGAAGGCAGCCTAGAAAGTACATGTTCTCGATACTTTGACTACATTTCTTTATTGTAATGGAATTACACATTTGAGCACAATTTCACCAAATATATATAGCAGCCTATCTAGATTATACCTTGTTCTCATCTTTCAATAAAAATTATAAGCATTGAAAATGAAGAAAATATGGAATCTACTTCCCGACTGATTGGGAGCTGCAAAAATGTCTCTTATAATCTATGTACCTGATTTGGCTACGTGTTATATCATCTTTGAGCTTGTTGATTTCCAACCTAATAGCGGTCATTTGTTCTAAAAACTTGAAACAACAAGTTTAATAATTTAAAAACATCCCAAGTGTACTAGCCTTGTCTGAGATATTCTTATAAAGAAAATGTTACCGTCAACTTGGGTTGTCTTTCATAGGGATAGTAATCCCTTCTGCATCCAGTTATGCAAAAGAGTTCTCAAAAATTTTTGGAATTTCGTCATTCGAATTCAAGTTGACTATCGGTCCTTGGTCAAGCCCAAAAACTTCTGTAAGAATTCTTTCTACCTGTGTTTTCAGACTCGGACTGGACCGGCCGGTCGGTTCGGTCGGACCGAAAACCGGCCAGGCATCCGGTCCGAGTTAGTTAAAAAACTCGGATGTTATAAAATCGGTCAAAACTCGGATGTTATAGTCCAGGTTTGACTGGTGAACCGGAAAATCTGATTAACTCCGATTTTTTAATTTTTTTTCTTTTTCGGCCTTTTTTTAGTCAAAGTTTGACAATTTGACAGTTGACTGACCAATTAAAAACGCTAAAATTTGACTAAAAAAATCGGACAAAATTGATAAAACTTGCATCGGCTACTCTACTTCTCTTTTCATACTTTTTCTTCCTTTCTTGAGTTTCTTCTTCAGCACTGATCTCCACCGCCATCTCTTGAGATTCATCGATCATCCTTCAATCTCTAGCCTCCACCGCCACAGAACCACCAGTTCCTTCAGATTTCAAGACAATCAAGTAATTAGCATGCGAGTGAGCTGAAGCTAAATTTGGTAATTTTTTACAATCTGAAGGCTATTATTGCTGATTCATTATGTTAAAGTTGATCTGTGACTGAAATTTTTTGATTCATTATGCTGGGCATTTGGGATTTGGATATTTTGGGATTTGGATATTACGGGTGTGTATGAGAAGTTGGGGTGTTTAATTAGATTTGGCATTTGGGATTCATTATGCATCAGATTTGTAATTAAGAGCAAAAATGTGTTTAATTCTGTTTAGTCTCTGGAATCTTGGTTATAAACTTTCTCGTTCTGTTAAGGATAATCAGTAACTGAATAGATTATCCCTTACCTACTTAGCTGGAACATAGGCTGCTACTGCTACTGGAAATATTGGTTGCAGCCGAGAGAAAGAATTAGAAATCATTTCAAGTTCCAGCATATTTGTTAGATTTGAATACATAATGAAATGGTTAATGGAGAAAATTCTGATGAAAAGCTGATTCTTGCTTAGGGAGACCCCCGAACAGCTCAGCGAAACGTAACTTTAGGAAATTTCAGAATTCTAGCTTAGGGAATTTCAGAATTCTAGCTAAAACTAGTAAAGAAAAGCTGAGGTCCAAACTGTTACATTGTTGGAGGAACTAACGTTTGATGGAATGAATTGCTGGAAATAGATGTTCCTTGCTTTAATTTATGCCAGACCGAAAGTACATATCATGCTGATTATTTTTTTGTACAGATCATGATAGCTATGTTAATTTCAACTTTGCAATGTATTTTCATGTGTAATAATTGCTATAGATTTTCATTTATAGGAGGTTTTTTAAATTATTTAATATTTTCAATATTCTTTCTAATGTAGGACAATGGAAGATATCGATTCACAATCCACACCAACAAATGAAGGATCGACGTCAAAGTCAAGTTCTGAAAATCATAGGCAAAAAATTGATGTGGCTTGGAGACATGTTATAGAAGGACAAGATTCACAAGATAGAAAAATTTTGATATGTCAATGGTGCAATAGTACTTTTAGAGGGGGAAGTATTAATCGAATGAAACATCATCTTGCAAAAGTCAAGGGTAATGTTGCTCCATGCAAAAATGTGCCAAATGATATTCAGCAAATAATGGAAGATTCATTGAATGAAAATGTTCAAAAAGCAAAAGAGAAAAAAGGGATATTTGAAATTAAAAATCCTTTTGGCCGAAGTGTAGCGGGATTTGAAGGTGGTGATGTTCAAGAAATTCCTCATCTAAAAACAAAGGCAACTCAAACTAATGTGAGTGGGAATAAGGGAAAAAGAAAGGCACGTAGCATTGAATCTTATATGACAGGTAAATCTCTTGATCATTCTCAATTGAGTATCAAGTCTTGTATGCAAAGTAAAGAGAGATGACATGATACTGACATAGTTATAACTTTGTGGTTTTATGATGCATGTGTTCCAATGAATGCTTGTAATTCTCCATATTACCAACAAGCAATTGAAAAAATAACAAGTATGGGTTATGGTTATCAAGGACCTAACTATCATACTTTAAGGGTTAATTTGTTGAAAGATGCAAAGAAGTAAGTTGAATTAATTGTTAACAATTTACGTAGTAAATGGGCTGAAACTGGTTGTACAATTATGGGTGATGGTTGGAAGGATAATAGGCAAAGAAGTTGATCAATTTTTTGGTCTATTGTCATAGTGGGATCTCATTTATCAAATCTGTTGATGCTTCAGATTTTGAGTCTAATGCTAAATATTTGTGTAATCTGTTTTTAGAAATTGTTGAGATTGTTGGATCTAGTAATGTTATTCACATGGTCACAGATAATACAAGTAATTATAAAGCTGCTGGTCGATTACTTTCTGAAAAATATCCTACAATTAGTTGGTCTCCTTGTGCAGCACATTGTTTGAATTTAATTATGAAAGATGTTGGAGAAATGACTCATGTGAAAGATGTAATTACTCTTGCTTCAAGAGTCACTGTGTATGTACATAATCGAAAATGAATTCTTAGTTGGTTAAGAAAAAGGCCTGGTTGGAGAGAGATTCTTCGTCCTGCGGAAACACAATTTGGTATTAATTTTATTGTTTTGAAGAATTTTCATGATTTAAAACAGCATTTGGAGGCTTTAGTGACTTCGAGTGCATATAAGAGAGAGTTAAAAAATGAAAAAAGGTAAAGAAGTCAAACAAATTGTTGTTGATGGGAAGTTTTGAAATAATTGTTTGATTATTGTGAGAATTATGGGTCCAATTATGCGCTTGTTGTGCATTTGTGATTCTGATGAAAAATCATCATTGGGTTATATATATGAAAGCATGTAGAGAGTTGTTAATGGCATTAAAGAACTGTTTAAGAATAAGAAAAAGTTCTAAGGACCATACATTAATATAATTGATAGGAGGTGGGATAATGTGTTGAAAAAAAATCTTCATGCGGCTGCCTTTTGGTTGAATTCGGCTTTTCAATATGATAAGGATAGCCTTGTCACATGCCTGAGATTATGAAAAGTGTTTTGGAAGTCATGCAAAAGTTAAAAATGGATGGACTTCAATATATGATGGATGAAATATCAATATTTAGATCAAAGGATCAAAGTTTTGGATTTGAATTTGCTCAAAATACTCACAAAACTGCCCGTCCAGGTATGCTTACTTTAATTTCGCATTGATTATGTTAAGAATTACTTTTGTTGGTTTTCTTTAAAAAAGAGTACTAATTATGTCTTACTAATATAGATGAGTGGTGGAAATTGTTTGGTAATGATGCTCCACATTTACAAAAGTTAGCAATTAAACTCTTGAGCCAAACATCTTCTTCTTCGGGATGTGAACCGCAATTGGAGTGTATTTGAACGCATCCATACTAAAAAGAGAAATAGACTTGAGCATCAAAGGTTGAATGGTCTTGTTTATATTCATTATAATTTACGTTTGAAAAATAAGTATGGAATTACTATTATGCATGCTTACCTTCTTTTGTAAATTTATTAATTTTTTAAAATTACTTACTTCTTTTATTTTTTTTTGCTCTGTTTTTCGTTGTAGGCTTTCGTATAAAAAGAGGTCTTATGATCCGGTGGATTATGAAACTATTGATAAAGTTGAATTTTGGGTAGTTGATGAGGAACAAGAAGTAGAGCTTGATTATGATGAGTTAGAAGAAGTGATTGAAGAAGAATTTTCCAAAAATAGCGAAAATAAAGCCTCTCAATCATGTAAGTTTATATTTGCTAACTTTATCTAAGTTTCTTTTTAATTTTTGTCTATTTTTATTTATGAGTATTTAAATAATTTTTAGATAAGAAAGACACCAATATTGTGCAGCTTGATAATGAGGATGATTTTGATGATATCGACTTCGAAAGTTATGAAGTTGGAGACAAGGATGATGAAGATAAAGATGAAGAATGGCTTAGATAGTTCTTTGGAACATGTTGTTTTATTTAGATTGATATTTATCAAGCATTTCAACATGAACTTGTTACCTTATTTGGATTGCTATTTGTTAAGGATTAAACAGGTATGGGATTTCTATTTTATAAATTTTGTGAATTTGGATGAATTTGGTGAATTGTTTGATGAATTGAATATAAATTTAGATGATTAGGTTCTTTGGTTATATTTTGTAAATTTGATTTGTAGGTGTATATATATATATGTATATATGACGTATATATGACATCATCCGGGTGGACCCTCTATCGACCCCGGTCAAACCCATTGACCCCTGATCTCGACCGAGTCAAGTCCCGGTTCGAGTCTAAAAGCATAACTTTCTACATTTGATCGTAGCTTACCGAGATATAAAGGACTAGCTACAGTGGGAAGATCCTTCAGGATAAAGCAATAAACCAAAATTTGTAAAAGATAGTACATAAAGTTACATCTCCAGTTTTGCCAACAAAAATTTCTTGTATAAGACTCCTCAGTTGCTCTTCTTTACCATTTAGAGCCTCTGCCAGTTTGGTTAATATAACCATAAGACTGTTACTATTACCAAAACTATTAACGATAATTTACTAAAAAAAATTACTAAGTGTTAGTGCCCTCCATAGGGATGTAATCGAATCGAGTCGAGCGCAAGTGTCGCTATATTTGAGCTCGACTTGACAGTAGAGATATATTGCTCGAGCTCGAGCTCAAGCTAGAGCGAGTAGCAGAAATGGAGTTCGGACTCGAATTTGAAAAATTACTCGAAAACTCGAGATCGACTCAATTTTCTTGCGAGTATGATCGAGCTTGAGTTAATCCTTGTCCACTTCTAGAATTGCAGAATATAACTCTTCATGCAAAGTAGATTGATGCAAGCCCAATTTCTTGATTTAGAACAGGCTATTAGTAATTGAAACAAGTTGGAAATTTGCAATTCATTACAAGAAAGGTCCATATCCTATTATGCAAAAAAGAAATTAGGAAAACAGTTGTAGAAACTAGAAAGTAAAATTTATAAATTGAGCCTGTCTAATCAGTGATCACTGATGATTACATTAACATTTAATAGCCAAATAGCTAGCATCAAAATAATAGCCCAAAACAAGAGTAATTTACTACTATAACAGCCTACAACTTGCAAGTCTTACACAAGACAATATCTTAGTAGCAAGTTGGCACCAAAACAATTTTAAAAACATAAGTGGTAATAAACTGCCTAAAACAAGAATAATTTACTATTATATCAAACTTGCAAGTCTACACAAGACAATATCTTAACACCAAAACAACTTTATAGATAAAGTAGCAAATGAGCAAAAACAAAGGCAGCGGCAAGAAATGCCCACGTAAAGTAGCCATCCAATCCAACCATCTAACCATGATCAACTCATATCACCAAGACATTTAAATATTTTTTCCAACTAAAGGCACACGTTAAAACAAAACTGAATGACTAAACAAGTAGAAATTTAGAAATGATAGACCTGAATCACCTAACTACACCCAAAACTGAATATCAAACTTGTGGCAGCTCAATTATGGTACTCTTTGGCTGCTGCATATACCAAAAAAGAATACACATAACTTAAAAGATAAAAAATAGAAAATCAATAACATAGTAATGCATAGTGAAATTTAAGCATATAAAACTCATTTTTTTATTTCTTTTTGATCCCATGAAAACATCTACACCAATCTCAACCACACATAAGGACTTGAACTGTTTCCGAAGCCAGCGCAGCTCGACAAGAATCAATGACTCTTGTGCCAGCACTAAAGATTGCCTCGGATGCTACTGTAGTTATAGGAATGACCAAAATATCACAGGCCATTTGAGACAATATCGGATACGACATACTGTTGACTTTCCACCACTCTAAGCAATCAAATGATTTTGAGTCAACTCCAGTTATTTGACGAGATTTATCAAGATAATCTTGAAATTCAGATTTGCAAGGCTCCAAAGTCTCTGCTTTTTCGCAATATTCATCAAAATCATCATTTCAATCGAAAGTTTGATTCCCCTGAGATGCACCAGAGTGGGACTCAATTGTAGATCCATTTGAATTAGCATCCGCTGAGACATATTCTTCATATATTTCAAATAGATGTTTTTGGACTTTGGTGATATTTTCTTGACATTCAAGAACCAAATATGTTTTTGGAAAAACAAATTCTAAAATGCGCATTTTTTGTCTTGGTTCCAAAATTGCAGCAATTGCCATTAATAGGTTGCATTCACCCCAATATTTATCAAATTTATTTTTCATTCTTCATATCATTGCTCGTATGAAGCCATCACCATCATTCACTTTTGAATCTAGAAGTTTCTTCACCTTAACAATCTCTCGAAAAAAAAATTACTTGTCCGATATTTGTTATCGGAGATTATATGAGTGATAGTCCAGAAAGTCTCCAATATACCACAGACTTTTTCAACTTTCTCCCATTCCTCATCAGATGGACAACAATCATAGTGCGACTCTCTATCTTGGTAGTGTGGAAAGACTTCCTTGAACTTAATAGTACAATTGAGCATCTCATATGTCAAGTTCCACGTAGTGCTATAATCATGGATGATTTTTCAGGTATTTGTAGTTGCTATGCAATTTCAGCAAATAGGAGAGTCCGAATATCAGACCTGCCCACAAATTTCACACTATCTCTAATATTTTATATGATGTCTTCAATTTCACCGAGACTATCTTGAACCATGATATGAGCACAACAACATACATGTCACAATTTTTCTCCACATACTAACTTTCTCGATCTTGCCAAGTCATTCTTCAAAAGTCGCATAGCTACCTCATTATTTGATGCATTATCAACTAAAATCGAATATATCTTGTTGTCAACACTCCACTCCTTAATACATTTAAAAATTGCTGCAAAAATTTTCAACCCCTCTCTGTGCGGTGGTATGTGAATGAAATTAAGTACCCGCTTTTGCAACTTTCAGTTTGCATCAATCCAATGGCCAACGATAACCATGTACTTTATTTTCTAATTTTTTTTCCTTTCACAAATCTGTTGTGAGGCATTTATTGACTTGTTTCAAAAGGTTCTTGATTTTCTTCTTCTCCATTTCATAAATTGCTATGCAATCATTTTTTCTTGTCACTTGTGAGATTTTTATCCATTCAGGAATCCCACGTTTCGTCATCATATTGAACCCTTCTTCCTCTAATATGAAAAATGGATGCTCTTGCATTAAAATCCAATGAGCAGCTGCCTCCCACATTTTTTCTATGTCAGATTTACACGAATGCAAGGCTGGAACATTCGAAAAAGTCGAATCAGATGACTGAAAATTGATTTTTATTTGTTGGGCAGCTTGTCCAATTTTTACTTTTCTAGCCATTAGCCAAACATGAGTTCCGATGCCTCCACATACTTGTTGTTTGTTTACTTTTACCTCGTGATATTTTCTTGTTGCAATGAAGGCAAATTGCATAGTAAATTCCATTTTCATCGAATTCCTTGTAGTCACTCCAAGCCTCGGATGTCTTGTTTTTTTTTGGAATTCAAAATTCTTCCCCCCCTGCAATTTTAGCTTGTGTTTGTTGATTATTTGTCACTTCTACAGCTTCTTAAATTGGAGTGGATGATTTTATATGAGCACCATGATCTAACGCCTAAACATCATGGTTTATCATCTGATTAGTCTTCTCATTGCTCACAAAAATAGGATCATCTAATTGTAATAGAGTAGTAGAATTACAGTTGACGTATGTGATCGTGACAATGTAGATACCTCAGGTGGACTGATAGACAAGCCTATCATAGGAAAAAAATTGTGAAAGTGATGCATCACAAAACAATCTTGAGATTCTATTACAAGAGAAACTAAAGGATAAAGAAAAAGGAATAATATTCTCAATCATGACTGAGAATTTCAAATAACAAAAATAAGTATCAGAAGCTGAACGGTGCCATTATGGCAAAGAACATAAAAAACTTCAATGTGTCTAAACCAGGATATATAGGTAAAGAAAACTGAGTTAGTGGATATTATTTCAGGAGATAGAAGTACTTCAGGATCAACTATTACCTACACTATGATGAGAACAATTACTGCAGACAAAGGTGGTTATGGTAGTAGGAAAGGACACAATAATTTTTAAAAGACTCTTGTAGAACTCTTCACTTATAAAGAGAGAAATACATTGGTACTCAAGAGTAATTATGATTTATTAGACTTTAGATATCTGGTTAATTAGCTTTTATCAAATGATATTGAGTGGCTAACATCAATCCATGATAAAATTCCTAGTATCAGTTAGTTTCGTTGTTTTCAAATTGCAGTCATATAAAAGTATGCACCTGAGACACATATATTAAAAGTTGTCTATTAAATAAAACTTAAAGGTATAAACAAAGGTATAAAACTTTGTCGGTTTGAAAAGGTTTAACATCATTAAATTCCAGTAATGATATACTGATATCTTAGGCTACTACTATCTCTCAGGCTATGCAATGATTTCAGGTATACACTTTGATTCACAAATAAATGTACTAATCTCTCAGGCTACCATTTCTTACTCCAGCAATGATATGTGAAAAATAAGCTATTCTCAACATAGACTTAAGAATTCTAAACATTGGTCTTATTGATCTTAGTATTATAGCAGATAAGTGTCTCATCATGCAATTTCAATTACTTAACAATTCATTAAAAAACAAATGAATAAATAAACCACTAATAACCCATTAAATCATTTCTGGACATCTCTATCCCATGTTTTTCAAAATAGTAGTCTTACCACAATGAGATAAGTTGTAAAACTAAACTCAACTTAGAGAATTTAAAAAGTCTATTGAAGTGGTTTAGAAAAATAACATAAAAAAGATCATTTATAAATATAATTTTTCCATTGTCCATCCACAAACTTGATATAAGTCATGTACAAGTTGTACTTTTCAAAGTTTTAACATCATCAATAACACCACATTCAAAATAAATTACCATGCAACTACAGAGGAATAGAGGAATAAAAAACTAAACATTAAGATGCATAACTATGGAGGAATAGAGGAATATGACTTATGTACTAGTCCTACTCTTGCGATGGATGCCGAACCAGTTGTCGAAGTGTCAGATTCAAACGATTCAAACCCCTAACCTTTACAAATAATGAAATAAAAGCCCCAATTTCAGAACTTAGGGTCTGAAGAAATTTAGAAAATGTTTGGTGGGATGCAAATGATAGCAAATAATTAACTCAATACCTTTTTCCAGTTGATGACCAAAGCTACAGAGAGAAAATGTAGCAATGGCTGATGGGCCATGTCAGATGGAAAGAAATGAAGTCAACCCTCTCAGCAAATACAATAATAGCAATGGCTGTGTGGTAAAATGGTATTGGTATAAACCGTGTGACAAGATGCAATCGTACAGATAAGTTGTAGCAAGCGAAAATTGAGTTTCTAATCTTATTGAAGACCTGGACTCTCGAAAGTTTAGACAAGGAGGAGGAGAGTATCTTAGTAATAGTCTTAAAAGAAATTAGGGGTCGATTGACGAGGAAACAAGAATTAGGAAAAGCCAATTTTTTTTTACCTCTCAAGTTATTTTTTTCTTGTGAAAGGACTATGTGACTTATAAATATTTTAAAGTTATAGCCAATATTTTGACAATTTTGACAACTCCAAACTTAAAAAAATAAAATTATAATAACTAAATATATAATTTTTAATTAATTAATTTGTGCTCGTTAAGGTTCGATGAGCCACCAACCTTGACAAATTAATACTCGAACTCGGCTTAATATATTAATGAGCTACTTGAGCTTGACTCGCACTCGATCAAAGTTGAGTGTGAGTCAAGCATTTGACTAAACTACTCATGAGTTGTTCAGTTCAATTACATCTTTAGTCTTCCACTTCTCCTTCGTGTATTTTTCGTTTGCGCTTGTCAAAATTCTAATATTCAAATAATTTACCAACAATATTCATATAATTTACCAAAAAATCACTATTATTCCTAGTGACATGGATTTCACTCTGTTCGCGTGCGACAGTACCCATCCATCTCTGGCCGATCAGTCATGCACTACTGTACATAGTATCCCAACAAAAAAATTAGACCGTTAATAGATCTATACCTCAATACCCTAAGTAAGTGACAAATCATGAAGGCTTGTCTAAGGTATCGATGCTACACTAAACATTGTTAGAAGCATGTAGCAAACCCTAACGGCTTCCGGAACATTTTATATTGTTCAAGAGTTTTGTGGAATGATCTAAAGCTTTGTAGATAAGAGTTGTCTTATATAGAAAATTCTACAGAGGACATAGTGTAGAATTCTTGAGAGACTTGTATAATTTTCTTAATTTACCTATGAATAGGTCAAACTTCCTTATTTGTAACTATTTTGTGTAAGTGTTCTGTGCAATTCAAGTTTTCCTTAGCCTCTAACTTTTTTTTTCTTTGTTTACTACTTTAGATTCTGCACATTTTCGCACGCTTAGACATAAGGTTGAACTAACTAACTGTTCATAATTCAAGTTTTAAACGATCATTAGTGCCGCACGGCGTATTGGCTTATAGGAATTTAAGTAACCTGTGACAAGTGGTATCAGAGTTTTATATTATCATAAAATCTTGGTAATTATAGCAACAGTTTCAAAAGTAACAAAGCAATTGTAAAAAGAGCAAGTCAGAAGGGAGTCGGGGAGAGTCGTTCTTACTTGTGGCAAAGGCAAACAAAATAAGTCGATCGTGTTGAACTCGATGGCAACCCTTAAGTCCAAATTAGTGAGGATGAAACTAATCATGGCTGATCACCATGACCGGTAGGATAAGTTGGACCAATGCATAGACCAGTTTGACAGTGAGGAGTTGCGTGAGGGCATGCAAGATACGCTCAATGAAATTGTGGATTAGTTGGTAAAAGAAAATAATGCTATTCAGGACTTGATCGAGTCTCTACATGAAAAATTCGTTCAACTCAAGAGAGTGTTGGATACGTACAAAACTCGACTAGCACAGGGTGCAAGAGTGACTTTGAGAGAACCAGTAGTCGTTCAAAAAAAACTTCCGATATTAAAAGTCGAGATTGATGCATTATAGGCACAAGAAATAGCAAGTGCGATCGTGACTGCACCGAGAGTAGAGATTTTATGTCCAAAAATATACAGAGGAGCGAGAAAAGTAAGAGAGATAGAGAACATCCTTTATGAGCTCGAACACTATTTTGACGACCTTGGTATTGCGGGAAACTATGCTTGTTTGAAGATAACTCCGTTATATCTTAAAAATTCTGTATTAATATGGTTAAGATAGAAGTGTAATGAAAGACGCCGTGGTGAAGATGCCATTATCACGTGGAATGTGTTCAAGGTCGGGATAAAGGTTAAATTTAAGTTGACCAATACTAAACATGAGACATGTGCTAAATTTCATCATCTGCAGTACAGAGATGGACATATCAAAGAGTATATCAATGAGTTCTCCAACTTCTTGCTAGAGATTTCTAACATGACAACCGAGGATGCATTGTTTACATTTCTTAACGGCCTTCGATTGTCGGACTAAGTTATGAGTGAAAGACAAGAATTTTTAAAACGTTTTATAAGTAATGAAAACTGCCCAAAGACTTATCGAATTTCAATGAAAAAAATCAATGAAAGATAAAGATAAAAAATCGAGGAACAGATAGAGTAGGGGAGATTAGTCGAAACAAACCCAGCGATCAGGAGAGATCGACGAGAACAAGCAGCAGAAGGGAAGAACCCCAGCGACCGTAAGTCAGAAAAATTTCAAAAGGTGTTATATTTACTAAAGTAAAGAGCATTACTCTCGTGATTATCAGAGTTGTGGTAGTCTTCCCGCAGTCGTATAAGAAACTGGTCGGAAAGAAAGATGGAGAGTCACGTGTACCTGATTTCTCGAGATCGTGCAGGTTAGAATCGGTAGGAGTCACATATAAGTAGACACTAATATTAACAGAAAGCAAGTTATGGCACTGTTGGACATGGGAGTAGATGTCAATTACATAAGTCAAGACACACACCTAGGATGAGGCTTATGTGTGTACCGACGTCGGGGCATTTCAAGAGTGTAAATTGTGAATGGACATAACTTGTGGGAGAAACCAAGAGAATACATATGAATTTAGGCCAATAGATGGATCAATTTTTTGTTGTTCCGATTGACGACTATAAGGTGTTCTTTGACATGCGTTGCATTAATTATTTGACGTCGATTATGGTGTCACATAAAGACACCATATTCATTACATAAAAAGGTAAATCATGTATGATGAATATGTGTCGTGAGATAGAGTTGAACTTTCGTCAACTTGAGAAGGGATTGTGAAACAGGGAGTTGATGTTTGCGGCTATCTTTAGTGAAAAAAATTTGTCAATTCCTCATGAAATTGAGAAGGTCCTTGCGAAGTTTGAAGACATTGCCTGAGAACCTACCGAAAGAATTTTTTTCCAAGCGTGTTGTAAATCATACGATAGAATTGGTAAAATATGCGAAAATAGTTTTCTGATTGACATATCGCATGTCGCCAGAAGAGTTGGAGGAGTTACAGAAACAACTTCGTGAGCTATCGAAATCTATATCTATAACTCCCTTCAAGAGTCTGTTTACTGCACCAGTTCTTTTTCAATGCAAGAAAGAGGGCACTTTGCGTGTGTGCAATAATTATCAAGCATTTAACAAGATAATGGTAAATAACAAGTATCTCTGCCCCTCATTGCTGATTTGTTTGACTATTTTGAAACGATAAAAATCTGTCTAAATTTAACCTATGCATGCTGTACTATCAAATAAAGATCAAGGTGGGGAATGAGTCCAAAATGACTATCACCATAAGATATAAATTATAATTTATAGCAACAGCATGAAGGAACATATTGAACATTTGACCCAAGTATTGGCTGCCTTGAGGGTCAACAAATTGTACGTAAGGAAGGAGGAATAGGAATTTGATCTTCATAAAATCTCTTTCCTGGACCATATTGTGGGAGACGAAAGGATTCACATGGACCCCCAAAAAACTAAGGCAATTGTGGAGTAGAAGACACTAACATCACCCACAGAATTGCGATCATTCCTTTGGTTGATAAATTACTACGGATGATTCATTACGGGACACTCAATCATTGCTACTCTGTTAATCGATCTGCTACGCAAAGACAAGACGTTGAGTTGGATGCTTGAATACCAAGTAGCATTTGAGATATTAAATGATGTAATAATGAAAGAGTCGTTGTTGGCGCTGTCCGATTTCGTCAAGCCATATAAAATATACACTGACGCATCCAATCTAGTAGTTGGAGGTGTTTTGATGCAAGAAAATCATCTTATTACTTATGAGAGTTATAAATTCAGGAATATTGAGAAACGGTGATAGATTCACGAGAAATAAATGTTAACAGTCATGTATTGTTTATGGGTCTAGGAGCACTGCCTCAAAACCATCACACTATTTAAATTAAAACGGATAATTGGACAATAAGCTATCATCATTTACAAAAAAACTCTCAAGAAAATAGATACGATGGTTGAATTACTTGACAAAATTCAAGTATGAATTTGAATATAGTCTGAGTAAGATAAATATCATGGCTGATATTGAGTTTATTGTCAAAATAACACTCTTGTTAAAAATATTCCCAATATGATTTACTTTCAAAATTTATTCCCATAATGATGTTATTGTTGACATTTAGTTATCCTGATTACCATGCACAATAACAAGAAAAGAAAGTTCAAATCTAATTTAAAGTATCCAACATGAACTAAAAATTTAAAATTTTTTTATTACAGAGGCACAAGAAGATTGCATAACTTTTATAATTTCTTTATAATTATTTAAAATAAATTCTACCATTATTGACCTTGCTATTATTGGGCTCTAATTTTTTAAAAATGTATCAAACCTATCGCATATATATTTTTCAAAAAATAAATATTAAAAATACAAAAGTTGCAACAAAAATTTCAACAAAAATTGTAAGCAATTAAAAAACTTCAAGACTATCATATTTATTTATGTTATCATTCTTACTCCTTAAAAAGACACGAGAATAATTTTCATTTGCCTTGAAATTATCAACTCGAGAAGCATATTTTTTAGATGCTGTTAATATAAATATTGATTTCTTAGAATTACGAGTGTGTTTGGATTGAAGATTATTTTACTTTATTTATACCTTATTTACACACACTGACTTGCTTATATCGTCAACACATTTTTCAATCACCTTTTTATCTCACATACATCATATCAAAAAAAGTGTTACAATAAAAATATCTCAAATATACGTTTGACAAGGGAAAGATAATGAAACAAAAAAATGTAGGAAGATTTAGAAAGAAAATTGGAGAAGATATTAGATGGAAAAGAGAAATGAAATGTGTTTTTATCTCTATCCTGACACATATGCTGCCTAAGTGACAAAAAAAGGATTATAAAGGTAATAAATTATAAAAATAGATTACTTTGGATATATGTTTTGGAAGAAGAGTTATTTTGCCAATAAACTCGGCTGATACTCTTAGTTGTAAAAATATCATCGCGCCTATTTATGCGATCGAAGAGCTACTCTTGGAACGCATCAAAGAAGGGCTCATGGATCTAGTAGAATTCAAGTACGAACGAATTTAAACATTCACGGACCTAGCCGACAAAGAAAAAAATGAAATGGTTCTAACTTGAGATCGGGGTCCTCTATGCTAAACGTCAATATATCTACATGTCAAATTTGAGACACCCAAGAAAGGAGATTCTCAAGAAGTGTTACAATATTCAGTATGCAGGCCATCTTGGCACACGTCGCATGTTGTCCCTTATGCGTGAGCGATATTATTGGTTGAATTTAAGGAATGACATTAACGAGTATGTGTGGACTTGTCTTGTTTACCAACAAGATAAGGTGGAGAACGAATAACTTGCTGGATTTCTATAATCATTACAAATCTTGAGATGTGTTTGAGAGTGCGTCTCTATAAATTTCATTGTGGGGTTGCCAAAATCAAAGGGATGTATGAGCGTGTTTGTCATTATGGACTCTTTGTCCAAATATGCAACGTTCATCTCGACTCCAAAAGAATGCATGATGGTAGTGATGGTTAAACTCTGTATGTGCCATGTCGTCAAATATTGGGGCTTGCTGGCAATGATCTTGAGTGATCGCAACTCGCGGTTCATCGACAGGTTCTGAACAAAGCTATTTTGTGTGTTTGATTTAGAATTCAATATATCACAAACGTTACTCCCATAAATGGATAGGTGAACTATGTGATAGAGGTCTATTTTCAGCATTATATGACTGTAAATCAACGAAATTGGACAAAGTTGCTTGATTTTGCACAATTTTGTCTCAATTTGCAAAGGAATGAGAGCAATGATAAGAGTCCGCTCAAAATTGTACTTGTGTTCCAATCGACGACTTCAAAGGATATTGTTAGTGGCTACAAGGGTACGAGTCCTCCCACGTATCAATTTGCTAAGGACTGGTAAAAACGAGTAGAAACAGCCAAACTATACCTGAAGAAGTCTCAGTGACGGATAAAGAAATGGGCCAACCGCAAACGCACATTCCGCAAGTTCAAGGAGGGAGATCCAGTGTTGGTTAAACTTTATCAATATGGGTTGTTCGTGGTGTGCACATGGGTCTAATGTGACAATATGAAGAGCAGTTCACCATACTCAATAAAGTAGAAAATGTAGCGTCCAAGATAGTGTTGTCCGAAATACTATCCCAACTCTACTCGATCTTTCATGTTAGTTTGTTTAAACCGTTCTATTAAGTCCCGCAGATATGAGGGACTAGTACGACAAGATTGCTGAAGAAATCGTGGCCGACTGTACTGTCCGATATAAGAATTGTGTACCATCAAAGAAGTATTTCATGCGATGTCATGGGCTACCAAAATCGGAGATAAATTGGGAGTCGGCTGATAAGTTGTGACAATTCGAAAAACTCATACGGGCGCATGAGTCAAGTTAAGGCATTGGGGTGATATCTTGTTCAAGTGGGAGAAGATGACACAAATCGCTCTCTGTCGACATGCGATCGTGCCCGTCCGTCCTTGGTTGGTCAGCCATACACTACTGTACATAGTATCCCAATAGAAAAATCAGGACCATTAGTAGACCTACACCTCAATCCTCTAAACAAGTGGCAAGTCTAGGGCATAGAGACTACACTAAACATTGCTAGAAGCATGTAGTAAACCTTAGAGGCATTCGAAATGTTCTATACCGTTTAAAAGTCTACCGTTTAAAAGTCTTGTAAAATAACCTACAGTTTTATAGATAAGAGTTGCTTTGTATAGAAAGTTTTAGAAAGGACATGGTGTAGATTCTCGTAAAATTCTTTAGAAACTTGTATAACTTTCTTGGCTTGCTTATAAATAGGATAAACCCCCTCATTTGTAATCATCTTGTGCAGTGTTTATAAGTGTAATATAATTTTTTCTTAGCTTTCAACGTTTTCTTTCTTTGCTCACTACTTTAGTTTCCGCATATTTTCGCTCACTTAGATGTAATACTGAACTAGCTAACCATTTATAGGTCAAGTCTTAAATGATTGCTAGTACTGCATGATGTATTGGCTTATAGAAATTTAAGCAACCCATAAAACTAGGACTGTAAAATACCTTGCACGTTAATCCCCGCCTTCTTGACTACTACTTCCTTGACCATTGTCCCCTTGATCATTACCTCCTTGAAAATCACTACCTGTCTTGAAAATCACCTCCTTGACCACCGCCTCCTTTTTGGTCACCATCTCCTTGACCACTACCTTCTTGACCACTATTTCCTTCTTGATCTCTGCCTCTTTCACCATCGCCTCCTTCTTGATCACTGTCTCATTCTTGGTCACTGCCTCCTCGACCACCACTTTCTTGACCATCATTACCTTTTTTATCTCCGCCTCTTTAGCTGCTGCCTTCTTCTTGGTCACTGTTTCCTTGACCACCACCTTCTTAACAATCATTTCCTTCTTGATCTCCGGCTCCTTGATCACTACCTCCTTCATGACCACTACTTTCTTAATCTCTACCTCCTTGACCACTACCTTCTTGACCACCATGTCCTTGACCATTGCATCCTTGAAAATTGCCACCTTCAAAATAGCCACCTTGAAAATCACCATCTTGAAAATTGCTACCTTCAAAATCACCACCTTCAAAATCGCTGCCTTGACCATCCCCTCTTTAATCTTGACCTCTTTGATGCTGAGTACGTACTCTAACCATGCCCCTACCACCTTGTGTGACCCTCAACTTCTTGCGATGTCTTCCACTTCTTGAGGTATCAATTGCCTCATTTGGTAGATATATACTGTTTCAAAAGTTCAATTAAAGTAAGAATATTAAGTATAAATGATCATAAAGGTTAATACAATTCATACTTGAATTATCATCCTTGGCTAGGACGGTTGGTGAATTCATATACTTGTAGAACTCCCTGCTCAATCCTTAGTCTTGTGCGAAAGTCAAACTTCTCAAAACAGCATTTGTGAAAATACAAAGTTGGCGTCTTCATATTTTTTGGATAACTCAGCTGGCATGATTCTAAGTGGCTGTTTGTTACCATTTATAACTCTACCATATTAGGCTGCAAATTCTCCACCTCTAGTTCCACTGGTCATTCATCTTCCCACGAATATCTCTCCATTCTACTGCACAAAGCCAATACCAATTAATGAATCATATTATATCAATTAAGCCTTTAGCTTATGGTACCTTAAACATCAATCACTGTTTATCATAATAATCATCATGGGAACATCATTTTAATGTGTACGAAAGAAAGTTTGCTTAATTCAATGTGATCAATTTAGAGTTTTGCAACAACTTATATTTTAGATGTTTGCCAACATTGAAAGCAACATCAATTATCAATGGTTTATACAAGTAAATTTCAATTTCTCTAAAGAAAGTTGGTCAATTTGCATTCTTGTCCTTCTCTTTACCTTCCAAACATTAACAAGAACTGTAATTCAGGGACATCAAATCTTAAATCACCAATTATGAAAAAGTTGTAAAGAACAAAAATAAATCAAATGAAAAATCATATATTTGCCTCCAATCTTAAAGTTTTTCCATGACATATTTTCTCACCACCAGTTTATGATGAAAAGTTTTGGGCCAATAGTCTAAAATAACTAAGATTGTATTTTCTTTTCCTTTAGTATAAAGTAAAAGCTTCATATCTCACCAAATAGAAAGCAAAAACTTCTTATCCCTTTCGTTCATTAACAACAATGACACTAAAATGCAAATGCATAATAGTTAGTGGCTCACCGGTTTTTGCAAGTTAATTAATTTGTTGATCTTCACTGAAACGTCAACTATCAAAGAGAGAAAAGATAGCCATGAGATTCATGAGCACAATAGTACAAGAAAATGGACAACGTGTGACTTCTCAAGTCTCAGAATTACTGCCATTGTTTAAATTAGCATAAGACAAACCATCTTGACCGAACTACTAAACAGTCAAAGATAATTAAGCATGTAAATCAGAAAGAAACAAATAATAAAACATTGTCCACACACAGGTCATGATGAAAGTACTATGTTTAGTATCTTGAGTAGCCAATTTTAATAAAAACCAACAAAATCAAATTGATCAAAAGCTATGAACCATTACCTAGCCTATCAAGCGTTAAATCAAGCGTGTGCACAGATCTATCAAGGTCAAGAACTTTATCAAAAAACATATGCTCAAGGAAGTAATACATGAAATTGCTTTCTACAAGTAATGTAAACTTGGAAAAATCCACAAGATAAGTAATTTAGAAAATGATGCTCAATTCATTATTTCTGTCTCTCTATATGCAGAGATAACAGTGCAAAATGAAAGCTAAATAAGTTCTTACGGCAGATAGAAAGTTTTAATCTTGCGAGTCTTAAAAAAATGTCAAAATTCCAAACAAATATGAATGCACTTTTAACAAGCAATGCATTCGGTCTTTGGAAAGAGGTTTTTTCAAATAGCCCTCATCCAATGATGCAATTGAAAAAAAGCGCCTTATGAATGCATTTTTAACAAGTAATGTGTTCAGTATTTGGAAAGAGGTTTTAACACTTTCATTATTCAATAAGTCTTTTAAAAAATCATCACTCTTTAGAAATGCATTTGGATTTTCAATCCCATGCATAAGTCTTGCGCATGCAAGTTTAATTCTTTCAAAAAAATTGAAACTATCTTCTGTAAAATGCAATAGCGCCTTTAGTTTTCAAAACTTCTTTCTAACTTTCAAATTTGATACTTTAGTACACTTATTGCTTTACAAGCTTCCCTAATCTATTAATACTCTGTTCCATTCTTTGCATTGATACATTTTTTTTATAGCTTTCATCTGGGCGGCGTGATGCTCCCAACAAACTAGTTTATTCCAAATAGTAAGCTCCTTTTTTCTTTGGATCTCCTTATTTTCTCATAACAAAAAATACGGGCACAATAGAGATCTGAAAGACATCGTGGTCACGAGCTTGCAATATAGGAGCAACAAGAAGCTGCAATGTATCATGTGCAATGTGATTTTTCCAAGAAAAATTTCTAAAATATCTCCTTCACACTTTTTAATTACCCTTTTATCTCACATCAGATCTTTATCACTCAATTTTCTACACGAGCTCCTAAAAACTCTAATCAAAACGGGGTCAATTCATATCACGAAAAAAGACTTGTCCCCTAGATAACTGATCTCAAAACTCATCAACACGAAAGAACAAATGTAGCTAAAATAACAAAATACCATTTGTTGTTCTCAAAACTCATTATAATTAAACACCGAAACCAGAATACCATTAATTAATCTCAAAACTCATCAACATGAAAGAACAAAAGTGGCTAAAATAACAAAGAATACAAAATACAAGTCTTAGGTTGAATTTATATACTATTAATGTGGATGCTGCAAAAATCGTGAGTTAGTCCGTAGAAGCAACATGCATGGAAATTTGACTCTAAGTTTAACCAAAGGCATTAGGAAAACCAATAGAAAACCAATACAGCTAAATTTGGCTAACATGAAAAAAATCAGAATTCCTCAATGATATAAATTGAGAAACACCAAAGATGAGAAAACTGAAGTAAATAGATAAAGTATTAAACGCAGGCTTACAGCAACAGGAACACGGTTATTTAGCCATACAAAAGGATTCAGGAATTAATTTAAGTTACAAGAATCACAATCATAGTCAGCTTTTCATACAAAGTTAACAAAAGCAAGTGAGTATTGGATACTCTTCGGTTTGTATAGAATAACTCGATGGAAAATGAAAGAAACATGGTTAATAATGAATAAAAAGAAGTCAAATATACCATCAACTATCTTGATAGGACACAGATCTATGTTACCCTCCTTGCAATTACTCTACATACTAACACTAATAGGTAAAATAATGAAATTGAAAAAAAAAAAAAGAAAACAAAACTCAGAACAAAGATTCAACAATTGGAATTCCAAGAACTTATGGATGATCTTATACAAATCGATGCCTTTAGGAGGTGTACATCAATGAAAGTAGATCTAGAGATTATATTATACCACTCTTGACAGACATACTTCATCACATTGATCCGTAGGAAGGAAGAAAAGACTATTGAAGATGATCTCTGGGGAAATAAAAGATGTAGAAGACCTCTTTTTCTTCTAGTAACTAGGGTGACAATGACGGTTGTACCTCTTAGATTCTAGGAGGCACTAGCCCCTTTGGAAGAGCAGATTTGGTGAGAAAGGAAAAAATTAGAATTTCTTAACCCTAACAACAAAATCGGAAGCAGAAGTAGAATTAATTTGGGTGTAAATGGACAAGCTTTCTTGTTTTTTGTTGTTGAGTACCTTGTCCTTTTTCAACATAACTAGACAATTTAGTACAAGAATACAGAAAAAGTGAATAACGAAATCAATGTACTTGATTTGTCTTTGAATTCTGTCATTCTCTCAATTAAACTCATTGATTTCATGTCTAAGACTGCCAATTTGAGCCAAGGTCCTGAAAAAACAACATTAGTAATGTAGCATATCACTAGGACTATCTAACGTATTCTTAAACAAAAATATTACCCTGCATTTGAGGTGTTCCCCAAGGTGAGAACAATCCCTCTGTCATGTATTTTCATACAAGAGGTGGAAACAATGTTGTTAATTTCTTCCTACAAGTCAATACAGTCTATCTTCTGAAGGTCGGGGATCTTTATAACATTAAAGGCCTTAAACAACTGAAAAAATGAAGAATCAAGGTTCAAACAACAAGGGTAACTCACTATTACCATTCAGCAGTTACTTCATTTCTATCCTAAACAACTATTGCTCAATAACTTATATATTAAAACAACTATTTCCTCAATCTTCACTTTCTATCCTACACAACTATTGCTCAATAATTTATATCCTAAAACAACTATTTGCTCAATCTTCACTTCTATTCTAAACATGCTATTCCTAAACAACTATTTGCTCAATCTTCACTTCTCTAAACAAGTATTTGCTATTGAGTAGTTACTTCATTTCTATCGTAAACATCTATTTGCTATTGAATTAATATTTCTTTTTTTTTTGGGTCTAAATAGAGGGTTTTTGGCCATTACAAAATAATATATCTTTGACTCCTACCAGCATTTTGATCTGTATCATGCACAAATTTATACTTCAAATTTAAAAATAATATTAGTTATAAATGCTATTATATGAAATAAAAAACTAAATAATTTAAAGTGTAATTTTTAAGTTAATTTATTTTAAAATATTTTTTAAATACCTAATATAAACTAAAAATGCTAAAAAACACAAAAAAAAACCTAAAGAAATATGCAGAAACAAACCAAACATGCAATCATCAGACTCCCCTACGCGTCACTTTTCACATCCTATAATTTTTCATCCTATAGTTCCATCTTCTCCATTCTTACAATCATTCCATTTTCTGCACTTCACAAGCCGTATCTCTCTTTTCCCCTACCCTATACCCCTCTCTGCAACCCCATTTAGACTATATGATATTACCTTTCCATTTCATCTCATAACCTCAACTCTCCCTCAATCACAAATTTCCCTCCTTCAACTTCATAGTCCCCTTTTTCACTTTTTTCAATGTTCATGATTAGTGTCATCAACTTTTACCTTTTAAACATTTTTGGACAAATCAAAACTTGGAATTGCAGTCTCAAAAGAAAAGACTAAGTTTGAGATGTAAAATTTGTGTAATTCTACCATCTTTGGTGTTTTTCTATAAATAGCCATTAAAGGTTGGTTTTTAAAAGAAATATTTGCAGTAAATATTGTTTAAAGTTGCTCCCGAATGCAACCATCCAAATGTACCTTTATTCATTGAAACTCATACATACAATTACTTTTGTTGTACTTTTTAAAATACTTGAGTCATATGAAAAATAATCTAGATAGTTTTACAATATGAGTAATAAGTTTATCCAAAGTGCAAATAAAAAGTTAAAACTGTTATCTATAAATCCGAATTTGATGTCATTATAAAGTCCAAAATTAAAATGTAAAACTTACAAAAAAAAAAACCTATTTAGATATCCTAAACTCACTAAAGACCAATAAAAATTAAAACATGAATTTCTTCATAAGACAATAATAATACTAGCTGCCATTATTCACTACAAAAATATGTATGAAATTTCAAATTTTGTCAAAACTTGAATTATAATATGAAGAAATGAAATTAGTGAAGAAAAATTTGTGAGGAAAAAAAATATTTCCTTTAGATGAACTTGACAAATCAAGATAGGACAAAAGTTTTTTATTTTATTTCTTTTCTAACGAACTTTGATGTAAATTAAAGAAGAGTGTTATGCATTGAATCTTTCGTATGATTGGTGCGTACTGTGATAGCACCAAAGAAACTGAACAAAATTTTGGACCAATTCGTGAAAGTTCCTAACGTGTAATAACATTCATACACCCTATAATTTACACACTTTTACTAACTTAAATTTACCGAGAATGCAATTAAAGTCAAGATGATGAGGGTATGTAAATATCAAGTAGTTTTTGGATGTCATTTCCCTTCACATACTTAAAATTACCATTGTAATTCAATAATTAGATGTTATAGCTTCGAATTTATACTTTAAGAACTTTAAAAAGATCAAAGTTTTTTTTGTTTATGAAAAATTTATACTAAATTCTTCCATGTAAAAAATGATTGTTCTTAAATTATACACACATCGAGTGCGCCGTCATCACTAGTATCCAATTCATGTATTATCCTTTATGGATTTTCCTTTAAAAGCGATCCATATATACCTCAAATTGTCAAATTGCTTAACTCTTAACTTTGGGAGTTAACAACATAAAACCATAACCATAACAGGTAATAGGGTAACCTAATCCATTAGAGAAACTAATGAAAACATCATTTCAGTTCATGGGAATAATTTAAATTTCAAAATGCATTGTATAAGTCAGACACTTGAAAAAAAAAAATAAACATTGAGAAATTTATTCTTACGGCCATAAGAATGAGTACCTTCTTATTGAAAGTCTTAATGCTTATCTTTGATTTACTAGTGACGTCCTGCCTTTCGCACATCAAGTAGAGAACAAGTATACAATCACTTGATGCTTTCTCCTACAAATTTCTCTCATGGACCATAAAATGGCACCAAAGTTGAATTATCGTTGTACAGCCATTTCTCCATTTCGCTATTCCTTCTATACGGGCCAGTTTCATTGAATTTGATGCAGTTCTTCTTATGGGAAATTACATCTCCAGTAGTGCTTATTGCAAGAACACGACCAAGATACCTGAAATGACAAGCACCATATCGATGTTTGACCAGAAGTAGAGTTTCTTGGGCTGTTATATGAGCTGCTTCTCCAAAGGTAACAACCTTTGGATTTGTATCTGGTTCACAAGTAACATTAACAGTTTGGGTGGAATTGATCTCATTTCTTACAACCCAAGTAGTATTCTGAGCTGTTGCTTTAGAATCATATGACAAAGCCAACAAAAGTAGGGGTATCCATATTGGATAGACAAATCTTGTGAGTTTTCCCATGAACTTGGTTTAATTTGGATCCTAAGAAATGTTCCTCTAATGGAATCAAGAAGCTAGTTTAGCAAGGCTGCATTTTAAAAGTGAAAGTTTTGATCCTTTATTACCCAAATTTATTATGCATCTCACTTGGTTTTTAATTAACATCAAGTTAATGAAATTAGAGCACATACGTTATAAGGTTGGTAATAAATGATATTTTAATACAATTCACTATTCCACGGTTTATCTTTAGTGTGATATACTTTTGATTATTGGGATTAAGAATCCCATCCCAAAAAATCAACCAAAATCACTAAAATGCTGATCCCATTTGCAAAATTTTTGTTTTTTCATGTGTTAGTTGTTGTAATTTCTTTCCAATAAAAAGATTGAAAAACAAAAATGTTTCTTTCATTGTGGTAATTATTATCTCATAAAATTTTCATGAGAATGATAGGATGAGGGAAAAAAAAAAAGAGGATAAGGCATTAAATACCTAATGTTTTTCTTTCTTTTGTTTTCCATCCCCCATCTCAAACAACATAAATAATCAAGGGTTTCTTTTATTTTTCTACAAGTATGTATTTCGAACAAGATTGATGAAAATCATATTCCTCGTTTCCTTTCTTCTCATTTTCATTGGATTGCTTTCCTTTGCTTTGACCCAAAACGGTGCCTATGCTTATTATAGGTGTTTATATTGCTTCCAAGCAAGAACAATTTGTTGAAGACAACAAAACCTAAAGGAAGTACACCACTCCTCTCTGATGGAGGTGCCACTTTGTAACCGGCCTTCAACCGTCATTGAAGACGCATAAAATGTAATGAATACAAAAGTTGAAACAAATTATATGAGATTCAAATTAGAAAACATATAATTCATTTAGCTTTACATTTCTTTACTTGCAATCTTTTCTTACCCTCTATAAGAATAAGTACAAAATTGGTTTCTACCTTTTTACTTGCGTAGCTTTACCTCGATTAGAGCTCTAACATGTTTTGTTGCTAATGACTTTTTTTTTTTCTTGTTTACGAAGCCGAAGTTTCTGTTCATTCTCTCTACAAAACCTTCCGGACAACTTATCTTTTCTTGTAGAGAGGGAGATTTAGATTTCAAATTAAGGTCTCCTTTCCCAATCCTCCTTCCGATTACTTTTTTAATATTCAATAAAATCTCTATACTCGAATTATTTTTGTTATTCAAAATTAGTCATTTTAAAAGAATTAATTTAATGAATATGTAATTGTGCGTGACTAATTCAATTAGTAATCGAGAAAATCCGTCAATTATCCTAAATTTGCTTCAAACTGAAAATGCTGAGAATTAGATTCGTCTTTGTTAAAATTTTATATACTAAAATTGCATAAGGTGTCAAACGTCGGGGACTAGATTTTTTTTTCTATGAATTTTAGGAATTAAACTTGGACCAATACCAAGTACTGGGAATTAAAATTGCATTTTTTTTCCTTCTCTCCATTTTTTTAGTGTTATAATTCTTTGTGTGACGAATTAGTTCATAACAAACTTAGTAGAAAAGTTTAATGCTTTTGTTTACTTCTCAAATAACATATCTTCTTTCAGTCACATAAAAAAAACATATATGAAGACTTGAAAAAAATTATTCCAAAAACTTAGAAAATATATTGGAATTTACACAATGAATTCCCTTGCAACATTATAGAGGCCTCTCATCCTTTAAAAAAAAAAATAATCCATTTGATTTTTGGTTTTGAAATTTTTAGAACAAAATGGGAATATAAAAATAAAGGAAAAACTTTTTGAGCAAAATTTTTGAAATGTATACACATGCCCAGAGGCGATTAAAAGAACCAAAAACCCACAAAAGCTTGACAAAATGACATAATTCTTCTTCCACAGTTCCAAACTCTGGCCCCTCCATGGCACCGCCACCCCCTCCACCACCACCACCACTCCTGCCACCAACAAAAGCCTCAATTCCCTTTCTCCTCTTCTGCCTAGTCTCCATCTCCATCGTCTTCCTCCTCTTCCACCTAACCTCTCCAACCCCCTCAATCACCACCACCTCTCCCCTCCCTTTCCACAACCTGCTCCCCTCTTCTCCTCCCGCTTCCTCCAACCCACCACCACCGCACTTCACTCTCATCATCAAAGTCCTGACATTCAACCGCCTCCCATCCCTCTCTCGCTGCCTGACATCTCTCTCCAATGCCCACTATGACAACTCCACCACAGTTCACCTCCACATCTTCATTGACCACTTTCCTCTTGAGAACGATAAAGGGTCTCAAGATTTGGACTCAAAATTGAATCTTTCGCGACAAATACTTGATTTTGTTGATGGGTTCAAGTGGGATTTTGGTGAAAAGTTAGTGCATTATAGGAATTGGAATGCTGGCCTTCAATCTCAGTGGCTTGAAGCTTGGTGGCCTTCCTCAGATCATGAGTTTGCCTTTGTCGTAGAGGATGATCTTGAGGTTTCTCCTCTTTATTTCAGGTACTTGAAGGCTTTGATCTTGAATTATTACTATAATGAGTCAAATTTCAGCCCCATGATCTATGGAGCCTCCCTGCAGCGGCCTAGATTTGTTCCAGGTAACTATCTGTCTGTGATTTTTAGTGTTGATTTTGATTTTCTTTATTAGACTATGCTTCTTTACTGATACTGATAGATTAAGAGCACTACATTTGTTGCATTATGTATGGAGTGTGGGCGGTTAGTTTTTATAGGATTTTAGTAATTGTAACTTTTTCTCTGTTATTTGGCTAGAGATTGTGAAAATCGCACTTTTAGTATTGCTTGTGCTTTGTGGATTGATATAGATTAGGCTTGTCTTTTGACGATCAGGCTATAAATTTTGTGTGAGTTATATGACTTGGTTTAGAACCTGTTGGTAGTGAAGAGAGTCTTATTAGTATGTTATAGTGGTTGCTGGTATGTTGAGGTTGTGTATAGTAATAATTGCAGGAAACCACATGCCTAGTTTTCACCTTAAACGAGAATCCTCCTAGCTAGGCTTGACTTTTGTTATTTGTTGCTCGTAATCTATGTATTCATCTGTGAGGAATTATGTACAGATGGCAGCAAACTCTTTATGACCTATCCTTGGCGTAATGTACTTAGAGCATTAGAATGCTGTCTCCATCAATGATGTGGCTAGCTTCCGAAACTATCAGTTGGACTTCTTTATTTGTTTTGGTATATTGTAAGTGGTTTTGAATGCTGTTTCTTTCTTCTTTTAGCTACAGATTTTGGTCATAATTCTACCTAGGTTCATGAAATAACTCGTGAATAAGAGATGCAAACAAACACATGAATATTATAGTTACTGAGGGCAGTGAGATTGTAACTTTCATGGTGTTCATGGGAGAAAGTTATCAAGTATAGCTGGAAAAGTAGTGCAGATGCATAGATAAGCATAAGGGCAGTTGGACAGTTTCAGCAATTGTGGGTTGTAGACTTTCTGGACACGTCTATGATCAATTAGAGGTGTAAGGATCTGAAGAAGATGATGAAGCATAACCCAATTTTTGGGGACATCATGTAATAATTGATTTCAATTGATTTGCCACCATTATAAACTCAATCTTTTAATAACTGAGAACTTAAAGGATTAGGTCTAGATGCATAACATTTTACTGCCAAAATTGAGTCTAAATGATTTAGGTAATGTAACTAAGGAATGAGTATTATTAAGTTGTACTGTATTCTACATAGAAGTTAGAGATTTAATTGATCTTGGAAAATGCAAAACATATCTTGATTCGGAGTTATACAGAAAATAGAGGATAATCAAATTTCACAAGTTCCAAATATACAAAAGAAATTTTGCTGGTTACCCTTCTGATTAGCTTTTATTGATATTGCTGCATTAGGAATATATACAGCTGTCTTGAGTTCCATTTATGCAATAGAACTTTCTTCTTCTCTTTTTTTTTTTTTTACAGAATATTGTCTAATTGATGTGTGTTGTTGACAGGAAAACACGGAAACAAGTTGCAAGCAGATAACCAGAGTCGCCTTTTCTTGTACCAGCTGGTTGGCACTTGGGGTCAGCTGTTATTTCCAAAACCATGGAAAGAATTTCGACTGTGGTATGACACGCATAAGGTGAAGGGCATCAAACCAATTCTTGATGGGATGGTAATGCAAATTCTTATTCATTCTCTACCCCCTCCCTCTTTTTTTTTTTTTTTGTTTCCTTGGAAATTATATGCAATTTGAAACTGGTATTGGTGCTTGAGTGAGGTTGTAATGTATATGTAGGTGACTACAGGATGGTACAAGAGGATGGGAGAAAGAATTTGGACTCCTTGGTTCATCAAATTTATTCATGCCCGTGGTTATTTTAATATCTATACCAATCTTAAGAATGAGACAGCACTTGCTGTCTCTCATAGGGATGCTGGGGTGAACTATGGGAAATCTGCTGGACCAGATTCATATTTAGTTGGTGAAAATACTATCAGTGATCTTTTGGAACTGCAGCCATCGAGTAGCCTGAAGTGGTATGACTTTTGTTTTAGAGAAGTTATCCCTAATAGAATAGTCAAAAGTTTGGAACAACTTGGATTTGTACTTCAGTCTATTCAGAGGCTAAATACAATTATACTTGTTAACCTGCACGGGGCCTCAGAGCCAGCACTTAGGAACTTGATCTGCCATTTTGAGAGGCTGGCTATTGGGAACTACATTTTCGTGGGCCAGAAATCTTATCTTTCTCTTGATCTTGCTAGGAGGGGGCATCCTGTGATTGATGTAGATCTAATTTTACGCGGCACTAAACTTTATAGGTCACTGAAATTCCAAGAATCCAGTAAAGAATGGATCCAGAATATTCGGGCAAGTGCATCTGTAATTAAGAAATCCTTAGAACTACAGTACCATACTTGGTTGCTGGACAGCAACATTGTTCCTCTAAGCAGTAACTTCTTTTTCGAATCACCTGATCCCGCTTGTGATTTTATTACTGGGAAGAACCTCAAGCTTCTTTTTATCAAGAGCTCATCAGCTTCTTCAAGATTTTGGGTTGATGTTTTCATGCACAAGCTTACTGTGATAACTGGTTCTTGGGGATCTAAAACTTCAGATTCCATGGCAGTCAATTTTTTATCTTCAGTGGAAAAGAAATTGGAAAGCAATGGTGTCAAATATAGCAAAATTGATGAAATGCAATTGGGTTTGTCAATCAATACTAGTGACTCTAACCTGACTAGTCTTGCGAATGGAAAGAAATTTGCTTTCTGGTCTTCTGACACAGATCAAGAGAGAGTTCAGAAGAAGCTTGTAGAATTAGGTCTGTGGGTTGTGGATGACGAACTTTCTTGCACAGCAGTTGTTTGTCATCAATCATAGTGTTTGACAGTAACAAGGGATTTTATTCGAGTTTATCATGGACGATTGTGCCAATTCTTTGGTATGTTACCAAATATCACTAGCTTCCGGAGGTATTTATTCAGTGGAGACTAAAGCATTCTATCAATTACCAGCACCCTGGTGGAAAGATTTGTTGGTTCTCTTTGTTGATTATTCGAATCAGAGGGAAAAGGTTATATCTTGGACCTACAGAGAGTGGAAGCTTGTTGTACGAGGTCCAGGGTTAGGAAACTGACCCAAAAGCTGTTCGTATACATTTTTCTCCTAGGTTACACAGTCATCAAAGCTTGTTGTGTTTAGGCCTGGAGCTTTCCAAAGTACAAGGTCCAGGGTTAGGAAAATCACCCAAAAGCTTGGTTCCTGTACATTTTTCTTCAAGGTTGCACAGTCATCAAATCTCGTTGTGTTTAGGCCTGGAGCTCTCCAAAGTTAGAAAATTTTGTTAATGGTGTGGAGATCATCTCCATCCTGGGTTTTTAAGGCTTCTGTATCCAATCAGCAGCTGAAACGGATTCCTTTATCGACCAGATACTGGCTACAAGGCCAGCCTTGCCTTCAATATGCCTATTCTAATGACCTGACCATGCTCATGAAATTTCCAGATCATCCGGCAGTTGTAGCAAGCCTCCAGTATGTTGTCTCTGAACTTGAACATGGACATCGTTAGTTGCTTATATAAACAAAAACCAGCGGCCTTTGCCTTGCCTTGATGATGGATTTTTCACTACCTTATTCCCTATCGAAACACTCTCTTCATATGTTCACTAGACTTACAATTTTGGTCATTCAAAGTCATTTTACAATGAGATTATCAATTCTTCCTCTTAACTCTGCTTAATAAATCAAATCCGAAGCTGGTTCATTGCAAATGACTACACTGCTAGAAATTTTGTTGGGCATTAATTTTGCTTCACAGTTTCTTTTCTACACGGTCACAAGAATTTGTTGTCTCTGTTATTTCAGTAGTACATAATTTCATATCATTGATGCATCGTGTTTGATAGCTGTACATCTACATCATGTAACTTAACTTTTGAGGAATGAATTGCACCTCCAGAAGTTTAGCAACATTTTGCAAAATTTGGTAAGGTTGGTAAGGTAACTTTATTTTGCAAAGTTGTAACGAAGGCAATTATAATAACTAGATTAAAAGTTGAAGCTGATTTGCACTTCACGCTGAACTCCATAGCGAAAATGATAGTTGAAGGGATGATGTTAGTAAAGTATCTATACTTGCCCCCTTTAGGAAAATTGTAATACCCTAAAATCAGTAAAAAGCATGGGAATTGGAACTTTTACGGAAGCAGGGAAATTCTTCAACTTTGTTTCTTTAATGCAAAAATCAGCATTTGCCGTCATGAAAAGTACACTGAAGGTTATATGGTACAAAAGGAGTAGAAGTGCCTATTGCACTAAATAATTTTGCTTTGTATGAGCAAATTGAATTTCAAAGTTTTAACTTACACATTTTGCAGAGTCATGGAGATTCTCAGAACTTAGATGGGGTTTCAGGGCAACTTAACCAGATACATACGGTAACTATGCATATAATCCTACAAATCCTTCTCCAGCCAGATAAGTGTATATATATGGTCCTGGTTCTAAAGCCAACTGCACCCAGGATGTTTCTTTACTCCGATCAACCTCATCAGTTCTCTAACCGTATCTGCCTCTTCCCATTTACCTGCTTCTGCATACATATTAGACAGAAGTACATGATACCCTGAGTGGTTTGGCCTTAGCTTTAAGAGATTTTCTGCTGCCCAACATCCCGTCTCCACATCTCCATGGAGTCGAGATGCCCCAAGAAGAGCCCCCCATATATTAACATCTGGTTGAATTGGTAGGCTCTTAACAAGCTCTATTGCGTCTTGTACGAGGCCAGAACGACCAAGAAGGTCAACCATACAAGCATAGTGCTTCTGGGATGGCTTAATACCACGAGCAAGCATGTCATTAAAAAATCTCCGTCCCTCTTCTACCAAACCCCCATGACTACAAGCTGACAGAACAGCAAGAAATGAAATCGAATTATATTCAACACCATCCTCCCTCATGGTTTTGAAAAGATTGACTGCAGTATCCGGTTCATTGAGCATTCCAAATCCCAAAATCATGGTATTCCATGAGGCTGAATCCCTTTTAGAAATTCTATCAAAAACTTTTTTAGCCAGATCTATTCGGCTAGATTTTGTGTACATGTCTATAAGTGAATTTGCAACTGAGAGATGCTCATCAAGTGACCTTCTAATTGCAAATGCATGAACCTCTTTTCCATGTTTGATTGCTGAAATATTTGCACAAGCTGAGAGAACTCCCATACATGAAAAAATATCATGCTGTATCCCTTGCAACCCCATTTCTGAGAAAAGGATTAAAGAATTCGAGCTGTCAGTTTGAGAATAACCACTAATCAGTATGCTGTATGATACCACATCTTTACTAGAGATAAGAAACACATTCCTTGCAAGATCGAGACAACCACTTCTGGCATACATGTCGGTCAAAGCATTTGAGACAAATATATCCAAGTGATACCCTGACCGAATCAGCCTGCCATGAATTTCCTTTCCAAGCCGAAGAGAACACATTCGTGCACATGCAGGAAGAACATTAGTAAAAGTGATGGGATTAGGAATCTGCCCATCAAATTGCATTTGCCTAAGGCATTCAATAGCTTCTAACTCGAGTCCATTCTGGGCAAAGTTAGCAACCATCGCATTCCAAGAAACAACATTTATCAAATCCATGTTATGGAACACGTTAGAGGCATCAACTGGACGCCCTGATTTTGCATACATATCAATTAAAGAATTGGCAACAAAAGGGTCGGCATTCATACCCCTTCTCATACTAAAACCATGTAGTTCTCTACCTTTACTCACAAACCCCAGTTCAACCAGCACTGGTAGGACACTAGAAACAGTAACTGAGCTTAATATCACCCCTTCATAAACCATCAATCTAAACATATCCAATGCTTCTCTATAACACCCTGCATAACCAGAGATAGCAATAATTGTATTCCACGAGACATCATTTTTCTCGACCATCTCATCAAAGATCTGCCTTGCACCATCAACATCCCCACACTTCCCATACAAATTAATTAATGCATTCCCAACACTCACCTGAACATCAAACCCAACCTTCACAATGTAACAGTGAATCACACACATCATTGTCCCCTCTCCAGCACACACGGGCAAAATGCTGACCAAACTAACAGCATCTGGCTTAAACTCAGATTCCCCAACCATCTTCTTAAACAATTCTATCACTTCTACATCACACCCATTATCCGAAAAAACCCGAATCATCATATTCCATGATACAACATCTCTCTCAGGCATTTCATTGAACAGCTTCTGAACAACCTTCACATCCTCACAATTCCTATAAAACAGCATAAGAGTATTATTCACAAACAAGTCCTCATCAAACCCAAATTTGATCAAAGTTCCGTGAACTTCCAAACCCTTTTGTTGTCCACTGCGTTCGGAACAAAGTTTGAGAACAAAAGGGTAAGTGTAATTATCAACCTCAACATTATTCCTCACCATCTCATTATAAATTTTCAACCCCTGATCGTACAATCCCAAGCTAGAATGAGCACGAATCATAGTGTTGTATAAAAACGTAGAGGATGGAGAGCAAGAAAGTGTTTGATAAAAAAGAGAATATATAATTGAGGGGTGGTGGTCGGGTTTTTCAAAAGCGGCGTAGCGGAGAATGAGAGCTGCACAAATAGAGATAGAGGAAGGAAGCAAGCCATGGTGGATGCAGATGGCGTGGGCTTGTTTTGTTTGGTTGAGAGACTGAGTAGAGGCGCAGAGAGGGAGGAGGTTTGGCGGTGGCTGAGACAGCGGAGGTCGGCATTTTGCGGAGGTTGGCGAGAGAAAGGGCGGGTGAGAGTGGAAGTGTTTGAGAAGTCGAAGCGCGGGAGCTAAGCGGGAAAGGTGGCCGTATTGGAACATAGAAATGTCCGCCAATACACCATTTCAAACGTTTTTTTGTGTTTATTTCAAGTTCTAACCTATGCTCACTTCTGAATCTAATAGTTTTGTTTATATAGAAACTTTTGGATCTTAAATTAAAACATAACAAATTCTGGAACCACATCTGATTGGGAAGTGGAATGTTAATAATATTTTCTTTCACTTTTCAAGTTTTTTTATTTTAAGGGAGATTGCAAATCTTATAAAAAGGAAACGAATAATAAGACTATAAACAAGTCGAGTTAAATTGAATCGAATCGAGTTTTGATCTAATCAAATCGAGCCTTTCAAACTCGAACTCGAGTTTCTCGATAAGTTTCCAATGTAAAACTAGAATTCGATCTCGATCTCAAACCTACTCCAGATTAAAAAATAAAAAATAATTATTTTATTTTTTCACTATTAATATATATATATAAACACACACATAATCGAGTTGACTTATGAATTAACGAGCTGAACTTCTCTATACTCAGTTTGAGTACAATAACTGGACTTCGTTGACTCAAATTCGATGTTAACCGAACTCGAGTCGAGTTTTGATTGAGTTAATTCATGAACAGTTTAATTCGCTTGCTGCTTTAATGGAAAGTGATTAAATTTTTCTCTTTTTTTAATTTATTTTAAATTTATTTAAAGAGAGATTTCAAACCTTGCAAAGGGAAACGGAGGAAGGGGAAGTCGTAAAAAGCCGAAAGGGAAATGAAAAGATCTCACGATCACCTTTCTAATGTGCCTCTCAACTAAGTTGAGTTTTGAAATGTGAAATGTAATTAGTTAAGTGAATTACTAATAGATTCTTGACACACATAATTACGAGGTACTAAACATTACATGACGAACAAATGTTTTTCATGATGATGTATATAGCACAATATTGGATCATGTTAAAGGATTCGGGTTAGGCCAAATGAGCAAGTGTTAAGTCAATAAAACAATGGGAAAAGGGCAAAAAAGGGATCAATGATGTCTTTACAAGTAGAAACCACTGTTAGTTCACTGAATCATGATCTATGATGTGTAAACTCGTAACTGAATTATGTAAAAGAATAATTAGGGCATATCATACAACGCCATTGAATTCAACTTCTTACTGAAATTTTAGCCTATATATTGTGTTCTAAACAAGATTTAACTAACTTTGAAAGCAGAGTATATGATGTCTGTGCATCATAGAACATATGAAAAATCAAGTTGAGCCCACCAATTACCAAGACCTGAAAATTGTACAAAACAAAATGTGCAAAGTAGCTATTTCAGGAAAATCTTGGCCCTTTTCTCATCAAAAGAAAGTAAAAATTCTTAGGAAAGGCCTAACATTCACGGATAAAATAGAACTTTTAACTACCCTGAGAGCGCAATCGTTTTAAAAGCCACATTTTTCTGAGCCTCTCATCTAATTTCAGGAACATCTTGGCCCTTTTCTCATCAAAAGAAAGAAATTCACAGGCATCAATGATGAGGTCATCATCAAAACCTGGAATGTTCTTTACCATCTCAAATATTTCATCCAAGCAGACTGACTCATTCGCTGTCAAAGCATCAGCAATCCTTCCAATATTTACAGCAACGGCTCTCATCACTTCCACCATCGCGTCGCTACTAGACCTCTTCTTCGTTAGCTGCTTCGACCGTGATGATGAAGAAGGCCTAGCTCTGGTCTGCTGGGATGAACCTTGAGTGCCCTCACAGGTATTGTCCAGGCTCAGTTCCTCCACAACGTCAGGCAATCTGATTCCATTATGTTGTTGATTGCAGGGAGCAAGATTACCATCACCCTTTTCACCAGTTGTAGACCAACATCTGTTTGCACTATCATTGCCAAGGATGAAATGCAAGGCATCATAGTTCTCAATGCATCTTCCTCGCAAATATTTTGCTTCTGGATTTATCTGGCAAACACAAGCCAGTGGATTTAAATTGTGTGACAGAGGTGGGGATACCATTTAGCGTGAACACAGTACTATTAAAATCATTCGTCATCAATGGTAGTAAACAGTACTGCATAATTACAGGCTAACCTGTTCCTAATAACTAGCAAAATAATATTTTCTTGCCCCTTGAAGGTCATACAAACACAAAAATAGCTGTATAATACTCAGAGTGCTGCCCCATTCCCTTGTTACAATATTTTAAGCCTGTGCTTCATAAGCATCACGTTTAAAAATAACTTCTACTGTTTAGATCACTAGCCTTAATTTAAAAGAATGCAAAATTAGATATGAACTTCTAATACTCTAAATCCAGAATGCCACATAATAATTTCAAAAAGAAAAACTTTAACTTGAAGATCTAAATGAACTGTAAAATGTAGTAGTATGCCTAACAATAACCTGCACCATTCTAATCTCGAAGTTGTTATTTACACGTTTCCTTAAGGTCCCACATGCCACTTATTTAGGGCTAAGCACTCTGTCACAGTTACTGGTTAACAACGCTGCCACTGATCATCTGCATCTCCCTTAGCGGCAATACCGCCTAACACAATGAATAATTTTCACGAAAGGAAGAAAAAGTGAAACTGAGTGATATACTCTTACTTCCAAGGTAAGCGGAGTATGACTCAAGAAGGATGACTAAGCATTCTCATATGAAAGACATGCAGAGTGACATTGACTGCAACTTGAACTTAAAATTCTACTTTTGATTCAATATATGTACATACAGAGACAAACCCAGTAGAGACGTATGCTCACATAAACATGTATGTAAACAAGATGCCATGCTAACTCAAAGGTGTTCAAGCTGCGGAACATAAAACATGCAAACCCCTTGTTCTCGAGGCAAAACAAATTCTCCATTTTGTGTACACGGGAAAGGGATGCAAATGGATATCTCTCACATATTTCCAATGAGCCAAATGATAAAAACAATAAAAAAAACTGCACACCTTAATATATTCATCCCACAAGGAATCATTTCCGACTATCATCTTTTGCATTGCATCCCACTTGAATCCGTCATTAGAAAGAAGCTCATTCAAAATGCTATATTGTTTCCTCCAAGTTTTAAGGCGATTCTTAATATTTTCTTTGCTGAAACCAGGACCACATTCTTTATTTAAAGCTCTAACTGCTGCTTCATAAGCCTCAGTATGCAAAGTATTCCCTATTTTATAACCTTTCTGCACTTGTTCTGTCAGAATTTTACCAAGACAATTATCCATTTGTTCTGTCCACCTCAAATTCTTTGTCTGCTTCTCATCACTCTGGATTTCAGGCTCAATGGCAGTCTCAAAGTTGTCAAACATTTCGTCCACTCCATGGGTGTCATTATCAGAACAACTGGCTAATGCTTGATCAGTGCCCACTATAATTCCCAGCTCATCATAGTTCTCGAATGCCTTGTCACGGAGAGTCTTAGCATCCGGATTTACCTGTTGCTTAGAAATATCCAAGAGTCAAAAGAAGTGCAAGCCTAGATTATGACAATACATGCAAAATCAATATCTAGGTGTGGATATTTATCAAATATTTGAAAAATAGACATCCGTGCAACATTGTTGGTAACTAAAAAATTTCAATATACTGACTACTTGCTCAATGGTATTGGATCAATATTCATGCAAAACAGTTATAATGAGTATGAGAATACCATAATTATCCAGCATAAGATTAGCAAACAATCAAACCATTGCCAATCTCAAAAACATGCAATGAATCTTTGTAATAAGATGTGGCAGACCTGAAATGGAACATAATTACAATAACGAGTCTACTATAGAATGAGAGAAGTGATTAGCTACCTTTATATATTCTTTCCAAGTGGCATCATTTGCAATAACCATTTTTTGTGCCTTGTCCCACTTAAATCCTTTACGACCCACAATCTCACTTAGAACTGCATATTGCTTTTTTAATGTCTTGAGGCGGTTTTTGACATGATGTTTGTTCAATTCAAGCCCAAAGTTTTCATTGACTGCTCTGACGGCAGCATCATATGTCGCAGGTTTTATGTTCTCACCCTTGGAACCTTCTTTTGCATGCTCTGCAAGAATCTTGGAGAGACAATTGTCCATAGCAGTCGTCCATGTTGTGTATTTGACCTTCGCCTTAGTATTAGAACTCCGAGTTTCATAAACCTTCTGAGGCATTTCTCACCAAGGAAGCATGAAAATGGATCTGATATAGCAGGATTAAATTCAAAGCACGTAGTGACAGCAGATCCAAAGCATGTACATGCTATGGACCCTAGCCAACAAATCAATGTATACTAACACTTTGAGAATTGCATATACAAACAGTCTTACATTTGAGATTTTTCAATTATTATTCCAAGACTTTGACGCCTCATGGACATATAAATGAAACTATTGTACAATTTGTAAAATACCAATTCCGATCCATGAAGAGATCAGGTCAAAGCATTTATCAAAATCAAGTCCTCACTTGATAAGCGCTAAAGAGATCTTAAGTTCTCAAATAAAAATTAAAAGCTATAAATCCAATTTTAATCATAAGAAAGAAGAAGTCCATTTCTTTATTATTGAAAATCAAAACTCAATCACCACATTTCTAAAGCATTATATACTGGGCCGTGTAGAACATGCATCAATAATATAAAAAGAAAACTGCTGTTCTTTGTCTCAAACAGCAGAATTTGCCAATTTGGAAGATTAAAAATAAAACATTACTTTATCCTCCATTTTATCATCAAGTGATTTAGACTAACTATACATTCATCCCAACTATGTATTAAAATTTGCTACAAGTAAGAAAATAACATTTTATCACTTCAAAGGAGAGAATTAGTAGCAATTATGAAACTTAGTAATTCTCCATCCGCCACCAAGTTTTAACTCCTATCAATCCTTATCTAGTAAAGGGTGATATTTATCAGATTACCCTAATTACAATACTTCAAAACATAACATTGATTTTAATTACCTCAAATTAGTTACATCAAGATCACTAATTACATTTGCACTCCCTCTCAATTCACGCAAATTTGCTACAACCAAGTGAGCAAACTAAAAAAGTTAGCGAAAAAAATGTTTGTTGGATCAAACAGACAATGAAAACTAAAAGTAACTCTTCAACCTCCACTTTCATGTTACAAGTTATACCAACATACAAACTACAATTCACATTTTCTCCCCCTAATTCAAACGGGCTGGGTACCCCAGAAAACAGATGACAAGAACTAAGCAAAAGTATTAATTGTTCTTGAATTAATCAGCCACAAAACTTAATTAGAAAATTAGTAAAATAAAACAAAAGGAGAAAAACGAAACTGAAAACAACCCATTTAAGCAGAAGTTAATGCTGTACCAGAAATTGAATCTGAAGAGCCAGCCGTCACGTGGCGGAGCAGATGGATAGTGGTGGTGGTGGTGGCGGGGAAAGGGGTTTTGGTAATTTTCCTTTTATTTATCTTAACTGACAAAGAATCAGTCTTCTACTTGTTTTGTTTTCGGGGTCGAATTGTAGAAATGGATAATTACATTGAACCCCCTAAGGTATCACATAGTATCAATCTGCCCTCCTAATGTTTTTTGCACTAATTAATTTCACTAGAAATAAATATATGAGTTGATTTTAATTTTTTTTCTTTTCTAGTCCCATATTTGTCTCTTTCTCTTGTTTGTTCTTCCTTTTTGGGTAACTATTTCTAGCATTATAATTTTTTGAATCAAAATCAACTAAATTCATGATTTTTAATTTGTTATAAGTTAAGGTATGAAAAACAATTTCATAGTTTACATTCAAAATTGAACTTTGAAGTTATCATTACAAAGATAAACGATTCCATAAAGTGCTGAATTTGTGTTGTAATACATTTAACTAATGAATTGAGAATTACAAATGTAACATTATAGACTTCATGATCAACTTCTCAGAGCATAAAATAGTAACTTCGATATGATTGCTCCTTTAGGTCTAAGACACAATATTAGTTGAAAAGTGATTAGGGGCGTTAAAATGGATAACTTGGACAGGTTTGGATAGATCATAATCGAGTAATAGGTATAATTGTGTTAACACATTTATATTCGTTTAATAAATATGTCAAAATGGGTCAATCTATTCATATCCATTTAATAAATGGGTATATGGGTAAAGGTATATCCAATTATCCATTTATGACCCACTCGAAATCTACTTATTATTATTATTATTATTATTATTATTATTATTATTATTATTATTATTATTATTATTATTATTATTATTATTATTATTATTATTATTATTATTATTATTATTATTATTATTATTATTATTATTATTATTATTATTATTATTATTATTATTATTATTATTATTATTATTATTATTATTATTATTATTATTATTATTATTATTATTATTATTATTATTATTATTATTATTATTATTATTATTATTATTATTATTATTATTATTATTATTATTATTATTATTATTATTATTATTATTATTATTATTATTATTATTATTATTATTATTATTATTATTATTATTATTATTATTATTATTATTATTATTATTATTATTATTATTATTATTATTATTATTATTATTATTATTATTATTATTATTATTATTATTATTATTATTATTATTATTATTATTATTATTATTATTTGCATGTTGTTTGATAAAAAATAATGATATTTGGTTGTTATTGGATTGGTAGAAAATTCGATTTATCCTCTTTACACCTACCAAAAATTGAGTTTAAATGTGTAATTATTTTTAAATGGATATAAATGAGTGGTGCAGGTTTACCTATTACCCATGAATTAAATGAGTTTAATTAGGTCACTCATGTAGATTTATTCAAAATTCATTGCTTAGTCAGGTCCAATTATTAATGGACGGGTTTGGACGGATCAATATAATTAGGTTGTCACTAACACCTCTAAAAGTGATTGATAGTCTAATATGTAATCATAAGTTCGTAACAACAATAGATACGTAAACCAAAATATCTTAACAAAAATACTAGAATTTGGTCATAAATAATTATTTCGAAGCCCAGATTCCTAGTGAACTATGAATTACAAATCCTTAACAAGTTCATTTATAACTTTTATTCGAAACAAGTTTTCATTCGTATGCCCAAAAATAGCATTTAATGATCAATGAAAGATAGAAATTTTAAGTAGTTATGACATCTAAAATCTTTTAAGGGTCCTTAAATGTATTGTTTAAGAAATGCATCCATACAAAAATATTCAAATTTAGGATAAAGATAAGAAGCTATTTCTCCATTTTCTCCAATTTCAAAGTCGGTTAAATCACCATGTCCTACTCCAACTTAATTTCCAAAGTTTGTGCCTGTATGATGTATGTTAAAGTATGAACACAAATGAATGCAATTAATCTCTGTTACATACATTATCTAAAATTTGCATTTTACCTTTCCAAGAAGCTAAAAATCCATCTTCTGGGAGTTTTCTTTAGCTCTTTTTTTTTGTTGGGATTCAAACGTGGAATAAACTATTATTGAGAAATCAAGTAAAAAAAACAACTTGATGGTAAACAAACCACAAGTATGAAAAAAATAATACATAAGATTTAACGAGATTCAACTCCATTACTGAGCCCACATTCACGAAAAGAAACTCACTCTCTATTATGAGAGAATGAACTCAAGTCCAACCCTTGTATAATTTCTCCATTTCCTAAAAACCCTCTTTCAACCCATATATAAAGTTCATGTTGCCTCTTGTGTATTACTTTGTAGTATACCAACCTTCACCTATTTATAAGCCACATTACTTGGCTAATACTAAAGTAATAACATAAAATAACTGATAATTCCTAATTTTATACAGATAAGGAAATAACTCTAACCTATAAATTCATATAAATAGGAAATTTCTTAACTATTATCTCAAATAACTAAAACAATTAGAAAATTGGTTACTTTGATCCAAAATAAGAAATCTATTTAAAAGAAATTAAGTCAATTTCTTAACAAATCTCCACCTTGGTGAATATTTCTTTTAACAACCACTTATCTTCAACTACCAAATAATATGGTACCAAACTACACATCTAAATCAATATAGTTCTGGTACCAAATTAATTCAATCAACAAATGAATATGAGTAGTTAACCCCAAGTCTAATCTCCTGTTGACTCGCGAGAATGTGTCTCAATTCATTGTCTTTTTTAACAAGATTTTCTTCTTACCACTACTTGCAACTTGGGATTCCATATTGTGAGCTCTGTTTTTAACCATTGAGACAACCAAGGGGCAAAATCACCATATTTCTTTCCACTCTTTGGATTGTTTTGCCATGTATGATTTTTAAAACTCTGCCTACAATGAAAAAATCATAGCATTAGAGTCTTCTAACGCATGAAAATTAGGTTCTTTTGTTTCTTTAAAATATAAGCCACACCATCCAATAATATAATCCAAATCTAAAAACTATACGGGATGAAATATCAACTGTTAGAGTTGTAAGAACGTCTCCTCAAATTCAAGTCTAAAATCGACATTGGACTCCATCTTGAATCATCTATCTAGATTCACCATCAAGTATTTTCATGTTTTCTAATTTTCCATCCTTCGCTTCCAATACTTCTTGCCAAATCCTTAAAACAAGGATATCACCCGTTAAATTGTTAAATTAATAATAGCCACCAACTCACTTTATCTCAATAGTCAACTAGGATCCAATAATAAATCTCTTTTTGATACCAGTTTATTGGGATCTAGATGAGAAGTAAACTACTGTTGAGAAATCAAGTACACAATAATTTAATAACAAACAAGTCACAAGTATCAAAATAAACGACATACAATATTTAATGTGATCCACCTCTATTATTGAGCCTACATTCATGGAGAGAAATTCGATCTTTATTATGACATAATAAATATCATATAAGAATATAATTGAATCCAAATCCAACCCTTATGGGCCTGTTTGGAACCTGAGTTTTTTGGGAGTTTGTCTAAAACTTTACTATAGTGCACTGTAGAAGTTTTTGTAAGATGAAAAACTTTTTTGTAGAAGTTTTTGAAATGTTACTGTAGACGTTTTTTGGTTTATTTTTAGAGGTATTTTTTAAAACATATTTTTGAGTATTTTATAATTTATAATTTTTATATTTTTATATTTTTAAACATTTATGCATTTATAATACATTTATAAATATTTAGAAATAAATATATTTATATATTTATATAAAAATATATAAATGTATTATATTATATATAATACATAATATACATATATTTATAAATGTATAATTAATATAAATGTATAAATTATAAATGAATATTATATAAATGTACGAATTATAATTTATAAATGTATATGATGATTATGTATAAATGTATTAATATAATTAATATAAATGTATAAATGTATTAATATTATGTATAAATGTATAATTAATATTGTTTATAATTTATAATTTTTATTGTTTAAATATTTATATGAATTTATACATTTATAATACATTTATAAATATTTATAAATAAATATATTTATATATTTATATAAAAATATATAAATGTATTATATTATATATAATACATAATATACATATATTTATAAATGTATAATTAATATAAATGAATATATTATAAATGAATATTATATAAATGTATAAATTATAATTTATAATTTATAAATATATATGATGATTATGTATAACTGTATTAATATAATTAATATAAATGTATAAATATATTAATATTATGTATAAATGTATAATTAATATTGTTTATAATTTATAATTTTTATTGTTTAAATATTTATATATATTTATGCATTTATAATACATTTATAAATAAATATGTTTATATAGTTATATAAAAATATATAAATGTATTATATTATATAATACATAATATAAATATATTTACAAATGTAATAATTGTATATTATTATAAATGAATATTATATAAATATATAAATTAATATATTATAAATATATAATATTATGTATAAATATATTAATATAATTAATATAAATGTATAAATGTATTAGTATTATGTATAAATGTATAATTAATATTGTGTGTTAATATTATGTATAAATGTATTATGTTATACATAATACATAATATAATTGTATATTAATATACATAAATATATATACATAAATGTGTAATATATATAATATGTATTATATATATTAAATATATAATATATAACATTTATATAAATGTATAATTGCATATTTATATTAATATTAATTTTTATGGTATATAATATTTATATAAATATATAAAAATATATTTTAAATAAACTAAAATATTTATAATATGTTTAAATAAATATATAAATATATAATATTATAAATATATAATATATATAATAAATTTTTGAGGGTGAGGGACTCAAAAATTCAAAAAAAAAAATTTTGAGGTTATCGGCGGCGTCGGAATAGGTGACCGGCGCCGGGAGAAGTGGTGGAGGCGGTGTCTGGTGTGGTGGGTTGGGTGAGGGAGGAAGAAAAGTTTTTGAGAAATTTTTTGTGTATAGATTTTTGAAGTGTGTAGGTAAAAAACTTTGAAAAGTTTTTTGGGGTTCCTGTAGCAAAAGTTGTTAAAAAACTAGTAGCTAAAAAACTTGATAAAAAACTAGGGTGCCAAACAGGCTAATAATTTCTTTCATTTTCAAAGAACCCTCTCTCAATCCATGTATAAGGCCACATATTACCCCTTATATGTCACTTTGTAGGATGTCAACGTCTATCTATTTATAAGCCACATTGCTTGACTAACATCCAGGTAATAACAGAAAATAACTGTTAATTCCTAATCTTATATAGAATAGAAAATAATTTCTAATTCTTTAACTCATATAAATAGGAAATTCCTAAACTACTACATGAAGTAACTAAAATAATTAAAAAACTAGTTACTTCCACACAAAAATAAGAAATCTATGTAAAAGAAATTAAACCAAATTTCTAACAAATTTGGTATCAGGGCTTCTAGTTACGGAACTGGATTATTCATTAGCAAATGAATTCTTCTTGGAGTTGGTCCAATGAAATTCTCTTTCTGGTTGTAGATTGAAGTGTCAAAGACTTTGGCTGATATTGAATAAGATGCGTTAAAGGTTTGACAGAGGGTCCAGTTAGTGCTTGACGAAGGAGTTAAGGGTTGACAAGGGTTCAAAATCCGGTTTGAATATTGAAAAGATTGGGGCCAATGATTGAGAAAAGAAATGACCTTGAATGTTAAAGTAGACTTCTGTTGAGTATTAAAAGTAGAGTCGAAAAAGAGGGAGTGATTGTTACGTTTATGAATAGGAAATTGTGCCTCATGTTGATTTAAGAGATGGAAAAAGAGCGCTTAATACATAATTAAGGGTCTAAAACCTAACAATTTATACTTTTTGATAAGTGAATATTTAACGTATATTTTGTACGAATTTGGCATGAATTTTTGGTATGTTTTGAGAAGATTAAAGCCATATTTGAACTCTTTTGGTGATAATTGCTTAAATATTGTTTAAGGGTTCAGAAATTGATAAATGAGTGGATTAATGCGTTAATTTTGTGAAATTGTGAAGGTAATTGATGTATGAAATTCATGCACAAGTTGAAAGAAATGTCAGGGTCATCCAGAGGACAAAGTACACAAGAAATTGGGAGCAAAAATGAAGAAAAAGAGAAGAAGTGAAAAACTGAAAAATTGCTCAACACGGATCCGAGCTCGGATCCGTGTGTATAAGAGAGATCCGACCCCTCGTCTGTACTTCTGGCGGAGTGTATCCGAGGTCAGGACGATCCGACCTCGGATCCATCTTGTGCAGACCTCGGATCCTATAATCCGAGCTCGGATCCGTGTGCACAAGATGGATCCGAACCCTCGTCTGTACTTCTGGCGGAGAGTATCCGAGGTCAGGACGATCCGACCTCGGATCCATTATGAAATCCCTCGGATCCTGAAGATCCGTGCTCGGATCCATTTTCACTCCTCGGATCCGAGGCTCGGATCTGTCTCTCTCCTCAGCAAGTGCAACAGCCGTTTTTCTTTACCTTTTTCACAACTTTCCAGCTATTTTGAGGGACAGAAATCGGTGGCACATGCTTCTGCAACAAAAGAGAAGACCAAATGAGTATGGACAAAAGGAAATATCATATCTTTGACTTCTTTTTACAAAATCTGAGTGGAGGAAATTATGAAGTGAGAGGAATGGAATTTCTTCCACCTTTTATGCAGAAACACTGAGGAGAAGCAGGGAAATGACCATACGTAGCTAGTTTTCTTTCTTGTATCTAGTTTTCTCTCTAGATAGGAGTTCTTGGAGAAGTACTTGGAGAGTTTAACATATAATCATATTGTGCAAGAACATAGCAAGAATTGGAGAGCTTCACCTTCAATTGGCTAAGCTTTCTTTTATCTTTCTTATACTTGTACTTTATGAGGTTTTGCATTAATAAACTTGTGAGTTTGATTGTTAAATCATTCATGAGTAGCTAAACTCCTTCATCTAGGGAGTGGATGAAACTTATGGCTAAATAGTATAAATTGAATGTGATTTACACTTGTTATATCTTGTATTAACTTGTCTACTTGTGTAGCTGTGATTACTTGCTATTGATTGATCACCAATAGTTTGGTTATAGTTGTTATTGTTCAATGAGAATTGGTAATAACAATGGAAACACATGAGTAAAGCTTGAGTTGTATGTTCATGAAAATAGAGATACACTTAGGTGGATTACTTAGCATTTCATGAAATAAAACAGAGTAGTAGTAGTATTTCACCATGAAAATAGGGAAATCTATACTGCTTTAGGCCATTTCATCATGAAAATGAGACTTGGAAACTTTGGAAATGAATCTCTGGTTAAGCAAGAATAATAGCAAGAAGTAAATCCATTCATTTGTGTTGTTTATGCCATAAGTGGAATCTACATCCCTAGAATCTTCCTTAAGTGAAATTTCTCTATTTGCATTCAGCATTTGTTAAACTAGATTTATATACCAGATTTGTAGATTACAGCATTAGATTTTCTCTGCTCAAATTAATTGTTAGTCTAAATAATAGAGAAAATAAGGGCTTAGTAATTGTTTGAATTGCTCCTCGTGGGATCGACCCGATACACATCTTGTACTACAATTGCGACCTGTATACTTGCAGTCCAACGGGTGTAAAATCGGAATTAAACTTGTACGTATGCAAAAAGCCCGTCAAGTTTTTGGCGCCGCTGCCGGGGAGCAGCAATATTAGGGCCTCATCATCTCTATTAATTTAGATAAATTGCATTATCTTTATTCAAGTTGTTGAATTAAAAGTATAAAAATTTTCTCTTGTTTTTGTTTGTAGTGTATGCACCGATCAAATCGAGGAGATGTACATTTCGATCCGGAAATTGAAAGAACATTACGCAGACAAAGGAGGAATACATCACATCAAGAGGAACAAGAGGTTTGGCAGCCAATAGAAGATATCTTGGTAGAATTACAATTTGAGGAAGAAATGGCAGAAAATGAATCAAATAGGAGAATTCTGCGAGATTTTGCTTTACCGGGAGCACAAGGATCTCAAACTAGCATTGTAAGACCAACGGTAAACGCTAATAACTTTGAGATAAAACCATCACTGATTCAAATGGTACAACAATCTCAATATGGAGGTAATGCTACTGAGGATCCAAATTCTCACTTGTCAACATTTTTCTTGAAATTTGTGATACAATTAAGTTTAATGGTGTTAGTGAAGATGCGATTAAACTTCGATTGTTTCCATTTTCACTAAGGGACAAGGCTAAAGTTTGGCTACAATCTCATCCTCCCAATACTTTTACTACTTGGGATGAATTAGCTAAGGCTTTTCTTAATAAATTCTTTCCACCTGGAAAAACTGCTAAATTGAGAATGGATATAACAAGTTTCTCTCAACAGGAAGGAGAGACATTGTATGAAGCTTGGGAGCGTTATCGGGAATTGCAAAGAAGATGCCCTCATCATGGTCTACCCGATTGGCTAGTAGTCCAAACATTTTACAATGGTTTCACCTATCCAACAAAGACACATGTAGATGCAGCAGCGGGAGGAGCTTTAATGGGAAAGACAGCTGAGGAAGCTCAGCAATTGATCGAAGAAATGGCTGCTAACAATTACCAATGGGCAAACGAACGAGGTAATTCAAGGAGAACCGCAGGTATGCTTGAAGTAGATACCTTGAATATGTTAAGTGCAAAAATGGATAATGTGGTTAAGATGCTTAATAGGCAAGTTGGTTCTAGTTCTAATCAAGGAGTAGTTGTTGCAAGTTGTACCATTTGCGGCGGAGATCATGATGATTTTATGTGTTCTAGCAGTGAACATGTTCAATATCTCAACAATTACAACCGTCCACCCCAAAACAATCCATACTCCAATACTTATAATCCAGGATGGCGTAATCACCCGAATTTTGGATGGAAAGATCAAGGGAACCAACAAAGACCAATTAATCCACCAGGTTTTCAACAAAAGCAAACACTGCATGAGTCCAAACCAGCTTGGGAATTGGCAATCGAAAAGCTAGCCAATGCATCAAATGATAAAATTGAAAAGTTAGCTAGTGCAACTACTCAACGGTTTGAAAGAATTGAGGGAAGAATGGACCAACTCACCAATATGTACAGGAATGTTGAGGTCCAATTAGGCCAAATTGCCAATGCGGTTAATAATCGCAACCAAGGGGATTTACCTAGCAAAACTGAAGTGAACCCAAGGGAGCATGTGAAGGCCATAACCCTCCGTAGTGGTAAGGAATTAGTTGAGCCGCCAGTAGTTGGAAGTGGAAGAGAGTTTGAAAAAAGAGAGAATAAGAAATTGAGTGAGTTAAAAGAGGGAAGCAAGGAAGAAAAAGGGAAAGAAAAGATAGAGGAAAATGAACTGTAAATGGAAGATGCAACACCAATTCCTCCACCGGTGCCATTCCCTCAAAGATTGAAGCCTTCAAGAAATGACAAAGAATTTGAGAAATTTGTCAACATTTTTAAACAATTACATATTAACATTCCTTTTGTGGATGCTATTTTGCAGATTCCTTCGTACGCGAAGTTTCTCAAGGAGATAATGACCAAGAAAAGGAAGTTGGTAGACAGTGAGACAATTGCATTAACAGAAGAATGTAGTGCAATCATACAAAACAAATTGCCACCCAAATTGAAAGATCCAGGGAGTTTTACAGTTCCTTGCACTATCGGTAATGTAGAATTTTCTAAAGCACTTTGTGACCTTGGTGCAAGTGTGTCATTGATCCCTTTAACTGTGGCTAGGCAATTGGGGTTGAAAGAGTTGAAGCGTACTAACATTTCCTTGCAATTGGCTGACAGGTCTATTAGACATCCAATGGGCATATTGGAAAATGTGCTCATTAAAGTGCAGAAATTTATTATTCCTGTCGATTTTATTGTTTTAGATATGGAGGAAGATGTAAATGTACCTATTATACTTGGTAGACCATTTCTGGCCACTGCAGGTACAATAATAGATGTCAAACGAGGTAAGTTTAAGTTTCAAATCGGTGAAGAGGAAGTGGAATTTGATTTGAGTAAAGTAGAGAAATATCCCTCTTTTACCGACCATGTTTATTCGGTTGACATATGTGATGAATTGGCATTAGAAATGAGTCAAGTAAATCTTGCTAATGATTCTCTTGAACTTTGTCTTAATGGTATAGGTATACAAGAGGAACAGATTGAAGAAATGACTGAATTTTTGCAGGCACAAATTACTTATAAAAGGAGAAATGCATACGAGGCGTTAGGACTGAGCAAAGGGCTACCTCCACCATCATGTGAGCAAGCACCGCAGCTTGAGCTAAAGCCGCTGCCTAAGCACCTCAAATATGCGTTTCTTGGAGAAAAAGAGACATTGCCTGTGATTGTAAATTCAGCATTAAATGAGGAACAATTAGACAAGCTCTTACGTGTTTTAAGGAAGCATTTAAAGGCTATAGGATGGACAATTTCTGATATCAAAGGAATTAGTCAAACTATTTGTATGCACAGGATTTTATTGGAAGAAAATTCTAAACCAGTGGTTGAGACTCAAAGAAGGTTAAATCCAAACATGAAAGAAGTGGTAAGAGTAGAAATCCTTAAATGGTTGGATGCAGGTATAATTTTTCCAATTTCTGACAGTGTGTGGATTTCGCCTATCCATGTAGTACCAAAGAAAGGGGGGATAACCATAGTACATGGTAAAAATGATGAAATGATTCCCTCTAGAGTTGTGGTTGGTTGGCGAGTTTGTATTGATTACAGAAAATTGAATGCAGCTACTAGGAAGGATCATTTCCCTCTTCCTTTTCTTGATCAAATGGTAGAAAGATTGGCCGGATATGAATTTTATTGTTTCTTGGATGGTTTTTCAGGATACAATCAAATAGTCATTGCACCAGAAGATCAAAAGAAAACTACATTCACTTGTCCTTACGGTACTTTTGCATTTCGAAGGATGCCTTTTGGATTGTGCAATGCACCGGCCACTTTCCAACGATGCATGATGGCAATTTTTTCTGATTTTAATGAGAAAATTATGGAAATCTTCATGGATGATTTTTCTGTATTTGGATCTACTTATGATGATTGTCTTAACAATTTAGATCTAATTTTGCAGAGATGTGAAGAAACAAACCTTGTACTCAATTGGAAAAAATGTCACTTCATGGTTTGTGAAGGTATTGTGTTAGGCCACAAAATTTCCTCAGAAGGTATTGAGGTTGATCAAGCCAAAATAGAGATTATTGAGAGAATGCCTCCACCAACCAATGTGAAAGGCATTCGTAGCTTTCTTGGACATGTGGGATTCTATCGGCGATTTATTAAGGATTTTTTCAAGATTGCTAAACCTTTATGTGAATTACTTGCAAAAGATGTTCCTTTTCAATTTACTGATGAGTGTTTACTTGCTTTTAATAGGTTAAAGAAGCAACTTGTCTCCGCACCTATCATAGCATCACCGGATTGGAGCTTGCCATTCGAATTAATGTGTGACGCAAGTGATTTTGCAGTTGGGGCTGTTCTTGGGCAAAAACATAATAAGCGACTTCATGTCATTTATTATGCAAGTAAAATGTTAAATGAAACTCAAGTTAACTATGCAACAACAGAAAAGGAGTTGCTAGCAGTGATTTTTGCATTGGATAAATTTAGATCGTACTTAGTAGGATCTAAAGTTATCGTTTATACTGATCATGCAGCACTCAAGTATTTGTTAAATAAAAAAGATGCAAAACCGCGATTAATTCGATGGATTTTATTGTTGCAGGAATTTGACTTGGAGATCAAAGATAAAAAAGGATCCGAGAATTTAGTTGCAGATCATCTTTCTAGACTGGAGAACATGCAGCAAGATGACCATTGGTCCATTAAAGAAGAATTTCCAGATGAGTTTTTAATGGCAATTTATAAGTCACCATGGTATGCTGATCTAGTTAACTTTATAGCTAGTGGAGTGATACCAAATGATTTGAATTCTCATCAAAGAAAAAAATTCTTAAATGATGCTAAACATTACTTTTGGGAGGAACCATTCTTTTACAAACATTGTGCAGATGGAATAATTAGAAGATGTGTTCCGGAGGAGGAGGTACATAGCATTTTAATGCATTGTCATACTCTTGAAACGGGAGGTCATTTTAGTACTACTAAGACTGTAGCAAAGATATGGCAATCTGGATTTTATTGGCCTACTATGCACCAAGATACTAGAAATTGGGTGAAAAGTTGTGATCAATGCCAAAGAACCGGTAATATCTCAAGAAGGAATGAAATGCCTTTGACTATATATTTGGAAGTTGAGTTATTTGATGTTTGGGGCATTGATTTTATGGGACCATTTCCTAACTCATATAATAACAAGTACATCCTTTTAGCAGTTGATTATGTCTCTAAATGGGTGGAGGCCATTCCTTCACAAACTAATGAGGCTAAAGTTGTGCTTAAGTTCCTGAAACGGAACATATTTTGTAGGTTTGGAGTCCCAAAGGCAATAATAAACGACGAAGGTAAGCATTTTTGTAATAAAGCTATTGACACTTTGTTGTTTAAATATGGGTGCAGGCATAAAAAGTCACTCCCCTATCATCCTCAAGCTAATGGACAAGCGGAGTTGGCCAACCGGGAAATTAAAATCATTTTGGAAAAAACAGTAAACCGATCAAGAAAGGATTGGTCAAACAAGCTTGAAGATGCTTTATGGGCATATAGAACGGCATTTAAAACGCCGTTGGGAATGTCTCCATATAAGCTTGTTTATGGGAAAGCATGTCATTTACCTGTGGAAATAGAACATAGAGCTTATTGGGCTGTTAAAGCAATTAACTTTGATTTTAAATCTGCAGGTGAAAAGAGAATGCTTGAGTTAAGCGAATTGGAGGAATTGAGGTTGACTTCGTATGAGAATGTCAAGATTTACAAAGAAAAAGTGAAATTTTGGCATGATAAACATATCCTCCCTAAGCATTTTGAAGAAGGGCAAAAGGTTTTGATGTTTAACTCAAGGCTTAAATTATTTCCTGGAAAACTTAAGTCTCGATGGTCCGGTCCATTTGAAGTAGTTCGCATGTTTCCTTATGGAGCAGTGGAAATAAAAGGAGAAAATGGTGCTCCATTCAAAGTAAATGGTCAAAGATTGAAGCTCTATTTGGCAGGAGAAAAAGTTCCTAAAGGGGTAATTTACTCCTTAGGAAATGCAAAGGAGAATTAAAGAAGTTATAGGATTGTCGAGCCAACGACTATAAATAAAAGCGCTTGTTGGGAGACAACCCAATAATAATAGTGTATTTGTGTGTTTTTAGGTGTTTCTTACATTTTGGTGTGATTTAATTGACTAATTAGATGTATTTCACTTGTTTGTAGGAGGTACGGGAGTTTTATCATCCATCTCGGAGGTGCACTTGAAGAATATGTGTAAAAGGGAGTTTTTCTTACCAAATTGTGTTTTAAGTGCTCAAAATTCCCATGCATATACATACATTGTGCATTTCAAGTATATTTAAGTGAGTTTTGGTGATATCATGGTTATAAAGGCTCATGGACTCATTTGATATACATTTAATGCTCAAAAATGCCATTTTAGTGTAAAAATGCAAAAATGATTAAAGAACCTCACCCCTCGATTTTCAATGTAGATGTGTTTGTTGTGTTTTGAGAGGTTGGATATTATGTTTATGGTATATTACATGTGCATGGGACGTTGGAATTGAGAAAAGGGATGTCCAATGTGTAATTTGGAATTGGCAGAAAAAGGGAGAAAAAGTTTGAAAAAATTGCAGTTTCTGCAATTTGTTGCAGAGACACAAGGATCCGAGCTCGGATCCTAAAAAGCCCAGACAGATCCGACCGCGGATCCATCAATCCGAGCTCGGATCCATTCCAACCCAGACAGATCCGAGGGCTCGTCTGTGTTTCTGTTGGGGCTGATCCGAGCCTTGACGGATCCGAGGCCTTCCAGAACAGATCCGACCTCGGATCCGTTCGCGATAAGAAAGGAAACGAGGCCTCGGTTCCTCATTTTCCAGCTCCTTTCTCTTTCTCTCTCACCGAACCCTAACCCACCTTCATCAATCTTCCATTTGGCCCATTAATCCTTTGATCTTTCTCAACAAAAACATCCCAAATACTCTTGTGAGCATTAACCCTCAACAATTTGGAATCAAAAACACCAAATTGAGGGGTTTTGATCTTCAAAACGTGAAATAGGGCCAAACTGAAATCTTGCAATTTGAGGTCAAATTTGGGCTTGTTTGTCTTCCATTTTTGCATCATTATCATCCTCCATCATCACTCTACACATTTGAGGTAACAATTTACAATTTTCTTTGAGTTTACATAATCTCTAATTTTGCATTTTTCTATTTCTTGGGTATATTGTGATAAATTTGTATTTGTTAGAACTTCTTGATACAATTATGCTACATTGCACTTAAATAGATTGTTACAACTAGTTTTATGTTTATTTTTGAGAAAAATTGTGGATTTGGTGATAATTTTTGACATTTCTTTCTAAATTTTTGGGCTTGAGTATTGTATTGACTTAGAATTGTGAATTTTACTATATGAACTTGTTTCGAGAGGTATAAGTCACTAACATACCAATTGAACAATATATGCTCTCATTAGAACAATAGCCTATGGGATAAAAGAGTGTGTCCCTGATCAAGTTGACCACATTGAACCATTTTTACTTAAGATAATTAGCATTTGTTTGGATGAATTGGAACTCATATGTATGTACATTGAGTGTTATAAATTGGATTGGAGATATTCTCAAGTGTTTGAGTGTTCATTCTTGCAAATGGATATAATTTAAAATTGTTTGCACTTAATATGCATGAAATGATTTCTTTACTGCTAATATCCTTTCTGAGTGTGGGAATTGGATTTGACAATTGTTAGGAAGTTTATTTGTTTAATTTTGGGTACATTTTGGCAGGAAGTTTAGCCCTTTTTCAAGGGGAAACTCTACCGAAATTTTCTTAAAGTCTTGTTTATTAGTTGCGAGCAAGATTAAAATGTTTTGAATGCATATTCATCCTGATTGTGTGTAGATATCATGGCTCGCACAAGGAGGGCTATCATTCGTACTCCTACTCCTTCCTCAAGTGAGGAACACACACCTTCTGTGCATGAGGAGTCGCCTGAGGAAGAATCTCCTTCGCCTGAATCACCACCTCGATCTCGCCGGAAAACTGCATCCACTAGCCGTGATGAGCCACCGCCAGATTACGATACCACACGATTCACATCGCTCGAAAACCAAGAGTGGTATGAAGCCGGCCTGGCCAAAGAGATCATCATTGAGAAACACTTGGCTCCAGAGGTGGATGCGCACTACCATATTTCGACAGCATTCAAGAGGCTTGGATGGGAGAACATCCTTCAGTTGCCCAAGCACTACTACCCCAACCTGGTCAGGGAGTTTTATGCCAATGTGGAGAACAAGCAGAGCCACAGTGGAAATCTCATCGTCTCGTGGGTTCGAGATAAAAGAGTGACTCTCAATCGAGATACATTGAGACACTTCGTCCAACTCAAAGACGAAGGCGAAGATGTCAAACTGACCAAGGAATTCAAAGCTCGAGACCCTTGGCCAGTGGGAGAAGCCGTGGGCCGTCTAAATGGTCAATACCGTGAGCGAGAAAGTTCGAAAAAACTCACGGTATATGCCGACTCTTTCGAGCATCGGTACCACCTGATCTTCTACCTTTTTGCCTTCAATGTGGTGCCGAAAAAGAGTGGTAAACGGGAGATCCGAAATAGCGATCTCTATTTTCTGGATAAAATGATACATGGAGTGGGTAGGCAGTTGACAGGTATTCCTCTACCCAGCATTATCATCAGCTATATGCGAATCACAGCTCGTATGAGGGCCGGCGAGACTTGTTTTGGATTTCCTCGGCTGCTATCCCTCATCTTTGAGAAGCTCAAAATTCCCATTGGAACCGAGAGAGCTGTGGTAACTAGGTCGGCCGAGAAGGTAAATGATTCGTTACTCAAATCCTTGGGTATTTCTACTGATTTTGGAGCTACTTTGGTCCGGGACACAGGAGAAGCATCGACTTCCACTCAGCCTCCGCCTCACACTGAACCACAAGCGGAAACTCAAGAGACGGAGGCACAGCAGACTCTTCCTCCTCCGGTTCCACGACCACCTCCTCAATCGCGCTCCAAGTGGCAAGAGCTTCTCAATGCTATTTGCTGTATGGAGACGCGAGTTGTCGAGCGCATTGACCAGACGGAACGGATGATGACTGAGCGACTCGACCGACATGATCGCCGTCTTCGTGCGATCGAGGATCATTTTCATATTCGACGGTCCCCTACACCGACACCTCATCAGGAGGAGGGCCATATTGGTACCTCACAGGGTCCTCATGGAGCCGAGGAGGCAGTAGACCCTCGTTCCCAGCAGCCATGATGCTTTTTAGCGCATTCGACCTTTTATTTCTTTATTTTTCTTTTATTTTGTTAAGACAAACTTTGTAGCTTTTATTTTTCTTTAATTTAAATCATTTTGTGCTACTTATGGTATTTGGACAGAAAATGGATGAGCGTGATGATTAAAAGATTCAAACGGCATCACCACCTATTTTGAGGGAAGTTTCAGTTCTTTTACCTTCCTCTACAATGAGGACATTGTAGATTTTAAATGTGGGGGAGGCATTACTTATCTTATGGGTGATTGTGTGTTGAAATGCATGATTTTAGTTGTTTATGGCCAAAATGTTAACATTTTAAGTGTCTAATTCTTCCATTGGATAAAATGCTATGTGTATTTTGGAAAAGTTTAGTTCTTATTTGGCCTGGAATGAATTATTATGCAATTAGGATATTTACATTTTAGAAAGTATATTTGGTTAAATAAGAAAAATTATGCTTAGAATTTTGCAAAAATTAATGAGATTTATCATTTTTACTTAATTTTATAAGTAAGTGATTGATATAGTCAAAAACAAGGCCAAATTCTTCCTTTAATTATACTTAGAGGGAAAAAGAAACACTTGTTAAAAAAAAATTTAATATTATTATTTTTCTACTCCAATGATTCATATACTGAGTAACCGGGGGTTGGCATTTACAAATGTCGGCATTCGCGTAAAAAGGTATTGGAATTAAGAGTATGCTTAGCAATTTGAATAAGTGAAATGTTGAGTAACCGGGAATTTTCACCTAAAAATGTTGATTTTCGCGTAAAAAGACATTTTCACTATTTAAATAAAATGAAATGCGAATAAATCCCTCTAAATTGTTAAGTTTTGGGATGAGGAAGGCCATAAAATTGACTATGTGATTTACTTATTTGTGGAATTAGGATAGAATGAGAGATTGATTTGAATTTGTTATAATTTAAGGCATAATTATTTTTATTTAAATGAATATTATGAGTATTTAGTGTAATCTGAGAAATGGCATAATAATTGGTTTCTAGGTTTTTGAGGAATTAAATTTGACAAGAGTACGCATATTGTTTTCTCTATCTCTATTGAAAATTTGAAGTAAGTTTTGTGTAAAATTGCTTGACGACAAGCAATGATTCAAGTATGGGGGAATTTGATAAGTGAATATTTAACGTACATTTTGTACGAATTTGACATGAATTTTTGGTATGTTTTGAGAAGATTAAAGCCATATTTGAACTCTTTTGGTGATAATTGCTTAAATATTGTTTAAGGGTTCAGAAATTGATAAATGAGTGGATTAATGCGTTAATTTTGTGAAATTGTGAAGGTAATTGATGTATGAAATTCATGCACAAGTTGAAAGAAATGTCAGGGTCATCCAGAGGACAAAGTACACAAGAAATTGGGAGCAAAAATGAAGAAAAAGAGAAGAAGTGAAAAACTGAAAAATTGCTCAACACGGATCCGAGCTCGGATCCGTGTGTATAAGAGAGATCCGACCCCTCGTCTGTACTTCTGGCGGAGTGTATCCGAGGTCAGGACGATCCGACCTCGGATCCATCTTGTGCAGACCTCGGATCCTATAATCCGAGCTCGGATCCGTGTGCACAAGATGGATCCGAACCCTCGTCTGTACTTCTGGCGGAGAGTATCCGAGGTCAGGACGATCCGACCTCGGATCCATTATGAAATCCCTCGGATCCTGAAGATCCGTGCTCGGATCCATTTTCACTCCTCGGATCCGAGGCTCGGATCTGTCTCTCTCCTCAGCAAGTGCAACAGCCGTTTTTCTTTACCTTTTTCACAACTTTCCAGCTATTTTGAGGGACAGAAATCGGTGGCACATGCTTCTGCAACAAAAGAGAAGACCAAATGAGTATGGACAAAAGGAAATATCATATCTTTGACTTCTTTTTACAAAATCTGAGTGGAGGAAATTATGAAGTGAGAGGAATGGAATTTCTTCCACCTTTTATGCAGAAACACTGAGGAGAAGCAGGGAAATGACCATACGTAGCTAGTTTTCTTTCTTGTATCTAGTTTTCTCTCTAGATAGGAGTTCTTGGAGAAGTACTTGGAGAGTTTAACATATAATCATATTGTGCAAGAACATAGCAAGAATTGGAGAGCTTCACCTTCAATTGGCTAAGCTTTCTTTTATCTTTCTTATACTTGTACTTTATGAGGTTTTGCATTAATAAACTTGTGAGTTTGATTGTTAAATCATTCATGAGTAGCTAAACTCCTTCATCTAGGGAGTGGATGAAACTTATGGCTAAATAGTATAAATTGAATGTGATTTACACTTGTTATATCTTGTATTAACTTGTCTACTTGTGTAGCTGTGATTACTTGCTATTGATTGATCACCAATAGTTTGGTTATAGTTGTTATTGTTCAATGAGAATTGGTAATAACAATGGAAACACATGAGTAAAGCTTGAGTTGTATGTTCATGAAAATAGAGATACACTTAGGTGGATTACTTAGCATTTCATGAAATAAAACAGAGTAGTAGTAGTATTTCACCATGAAAATAGGGAAATCTATACTGCTTTAGGCCATTTCATCATGAAAATGAGACTTGGAAACTTTGGAAATGAATCTCTGGTTAAGCAAGAATAATAGCAAGAAGTAAATCCATTCATTTGTGTTGTTTATGCCATAAGTGGAATCTACATCCCTAGAATCTTCCTTAAGTGAAATTTCTCTATTTGCATTCAGCATTTGTTAAACTAGATTTATATACCAGATTTGTAGATTACAGCATTAGATTTTCTCTGCTCAAATTAATTGTTAGTCTAAATAATAGAGAAAATAAGGGATTAGTAATTGTTTGAATTGCTCCTCGTGGGATCGACCCGATACACATCTTGTACTACAATTGCGACCTGTATACTTGCAGTCCAACGGGTGTAAAATCGGAATTAAACTTGTACGTATGCAAAAAGCCCGTCAAGTTTTTGGCGCCGCTGCCGGGGAGCAGCAATATTAGGGCCTCATCATCTCTATTAATTTAGATAAATTGCATTATCTTTATTCAAGTTGTTGAATTAAAAGTATAAAAATTTTCTCTTGTTTTTGTTTGTAGTGTATGCACCGATCAAATCGAGGAGATGTACATTTCGATCCGGAAATTGAAAGAACATTACGCAGACAAAGGAGGAATACATCACATCAAGAGGAACAAGAGGTTTGGCAGCCAATAGAAGATATCTTGGTAGAATTACAATTTGAGGAAGAAATGGCAGAAAATGAATCAAATAGGAGAATTCTGCGAGATTTTGCTTTACCGGGAGCACAAGGATCTCAAACTAGCATTGTAAGACCAACGGTAAACGCTAATAACTTTGAGATAAAACCATCACTGATTCAAATGGTACAACAATCTCAATATGGAGGTAATGCTACTGAGGATCCAAATTCTCACTTGTCAACATTTTTCTTGAAATTTGTGATACAATTAAGTTTAATGGTGTTAGTGAAGATGCGATTAAACTTCGATTGTTTCCATTTTCACTAAGGGACAAGGCTAAAGTTTGGCTACAATCTCATCCTCCCAATACTTTTACTACTTGGGATGAATTAGCTAAGGCTTTTCTTAATAAATTCTTTCCACCTGGAAAAACTGCTAAATTGAGAATGGATATAACAAGTTTCTCTCAACAGGAAGGAGAGACATTGTATGAAGCTTGGGAGCGTTATCGGGAATTGCAAAGAAGATGCCCTCATCATGGTCTACCCGATTGGCTAGTAGTCCAAACATTTTACAATGGTTTCACCTATCCAACAAAGACACATGTAGATGCAGCAGCGGGAGGAGCTTTAATGGGAAAGACAGCTGAGGAAGCTCAGCAATTGATCGAAGAAATGGCTGCTAACAATTACCAATGGGCAAACGAACGAGGTAATTCAAGGAGAACCGCAGGTATGCTTGAAGTAGATACCTTGAATATGTTAAGTGCAAAAATTGATAATGTGGTTAAGATGCTTAATAGGCAAGTTGGTTCTAGTTCTAATCAAGGAGTAGTTGTTGCAAGTTGTACCATTTGCGGCGGAGATCATGATGATTTTATGTGTTCTAGCAGTGAACATGTTCAATATCTCAACAATTACAACCGTCCACCCCAAAACAATCCATACTCCAATACTTATAATCCAGGATGGCGTAATCACCCGAATTTTGGATGGAAAGATCAAGGGAACCAACAAAGACCAATTAATCCACCAGGTTTTCAACAAAAGCAAACACTGCATGAGTCCAAACCAGCTTGGGAATTGGCAATCGAAAAGCTAGCCAATGCATCAAATGATAAAATTGAAAAGTTAGCTAGTGCAACTACTCAACGGTTTGAAAGAATTGAGGGAAGAATGGACCAACTCACCAATATGTACAGGAATGTTGAGGTCCAATTAGGCCAAATTGCCAATGCGGTTAATAATCGCAACCAAGGGGATTTACCTAGCAAAACTGAAGTGAACCCAAGGGAGCATGTGAAGGCCATAACCCTCCGTAGTGGTAAGGAATTAGTTGAGCCGCCAGTAGTTGGAAGTGGAAGAGAGTTTGAAAAAAGAGAGAATAAGAAATTGAGTGAGTTAAAAGAGGGAAGCAAGGAAGAAAAAGGGAAAGAAAAGATAGAGGAAAATGAACTGTAAATGGAAGATGCAACACCAATTCCTCCACCGGTGCCATTCCCTCAAAGATTGAAGCCTTCAAGAAATGACAAAGAATTTGAGAAATTTGTCAACATTTTTAAACAATTACATATTAACATTCCTTTTGTGGATGCTATTTTGCAGATTCCTTCGTACGCGAAGTTTCTCAAGGAGATAATGACCAAGAAAAGGAAGTTGGTAGACAGTGAGACAATTGCATTAACAGAAGAATGTAATGCAATCATACAAAACAAATTGCCACCCAAATTGAAAGATCCAGGGAGTTTTACAGTTCCTTGCACTATCGGTAATGTAGAATTTTCTAAAGCACTTTGTGACCTTGGTGCAAGTGTGTCATTGATCCCTTTAACTGTGGCTAGGCAATTGGGGTTGAAAGAGTTGAAGCGTACTAACATTTCCTTGCAATTGGCTGACAGGTCTATTAGACATCCAATGGGCATATTGGAAAATGTGCTCATTAAAGTGCAGAAATTTATTATTCCTGTCGATTTTATTGTTTTAGATATGGAGGAAGATGTAAATGTACCTATTATACTTGGTAGACCATTTCTGGCCACTGCAGGTACAATAATAGATGTCAAACGAGGTAAGTTTAAGTTTCAAATCGGTGAAGAGGAAGTGGAATTTGATTTGAGTAAAGTAGAGAAATATCCCTCTTTTACCGACCATGTTTATTCGGTTGACATATGTGATGAATTGGCATTAGAAATGAGTCAAGTAAATCTTGCTAATGATTCTCTTGAACTTTGTCTTAATGGTATAGGTATACAAGAGGAACAGATTGAAGAAATGACTGAATTTTTGCAGGCACAAATTACTTATAAAAGGAGAAATGCATACGAGGCGTTAGGACTGAGCAAAGGGCTACCTCCACCATCATGTGAGCAAGCACCGCAGCTTGAGCTAAAGCCGCTGCCTAAGCACCTCAAATATGCGTTTCTTGGAGAAAAAGAGACATTGCCTGTGATTGTAAATTCAGCATTAAATGAGGAACAATTAGACAAGCTCTTACGTGTTTTAAGGAAGCATTTAAAGGCTATAGGATGGACAATTTCTGATATCAAAGGAATTAGTCAAACTATTTGTATGCACAGGATTTTATTGGAAGAAAATTCTAAACCAGTGGTTGAGACTCAAAGAAGGTTAAATCCAAACATGAAAGAAGTGGTAAGAGTAGAAATCCTTAAATGGTTGGATGCAGGTATAATTTTTCCAATTTCTGACAGTGTGTGGATTTCGCCTATCCATGTAGTACCAAAGAAAGGGGGGATAACCATAGTACATGGTAAAAATGATGAAATGATTCCCTCTAGAGTTGTGGTTGGTTGGCGAGTTTGTATTGATTACAGAAAATTGAATGCAGCTACTAGGAAGGATCATTTCCCTCTTCCTTTTCTTGATCAAATGGTAGAAAGATTGGCCGGATATGAATTTTATTGTTTCTTGGATGGTTTTTCAGGATACAATCAAATAGTCATTGCACCAGAAGATCAAGAGAAAACTACATTCACTTGTCCTTACGGTACTTTTGCATTTCGAAGGATGCCTTTTGGATTGTGCAATGCACCGGCCACTTTCCAACGATGCATGATGGCAATTTTTTCTGATTTTAATGAGAAAATTATGGAAATCTTCATGGATGATTTTTCTGTATTTGGATCTACTTATGATGATTGTCTTAACAATTTAGATCTAATTTTGCAGAGATGTGAAGAAACAAACCTTGTACTCAATTGGAAAAAATGTCACTTCATGGTTTGTGAAGGTATTGTGTTAGGCCACAAAATTTTCTCAGAAGGTATTGAGGTTGATCAAGCCAAAATAGAGATTATTGAGAGAATGCCTCCACCAACCAATGTGAAAGGCATTCGTAGCTTTCTTGGACATGTGGGATTCTATCGGCGATTTATTAAGGATTTTTTCAAGATTGCTAAACCTTTATGTGAATTACTTGCAAAAGATGTTCCTTTTCAATTTACTGATGAGTGTTTACTTGCTTTTAATAGGTTAAAGAAGCAACTTGTCTCCGCACCTATCATAGCATCACCGGATTGGAGCTTGCCATTCGAATTAATGTGTGACGCAAGTGATTTTGCAGTTGGGGCTGTTCTTGGGCAAAAACATAATAAGCGACTTCATGTCATTTATTATGCAAGTAAAATGTTAAATGAAACTCAAGTTAACTATGCAACAACAGAAAAGGAGTTGCTAGCAGTGATTTTTGCATTGGATAAATTTAGATCGTACTTAGTAGGATCTAAAGTTATCGTTTATACTGATCATGCAGCACTCAAGTATTTGTTAAATAAAAAAGATGCAAAACCGCGATTAATTCGATGGATTTTATTGTTGCAGGAATTTGACTTGGAGATCAAAGATAAAAAAGGATCCGAGAATTTAGTTGCAGATCATCTTTCTAGACTGGAGAACATGCAGCAAGATGACCATTGGTCCATTAAAGAAGAATTTCCAGATGAGTTTTTAATGGCAATTTATAAGTCACCATGGTATGCTGATCTAGTTAACTTTATAGCTAGTGGAGTGATACCAAATGATTTGAATTCTCATCAAAGAAAAAAATTCTTAAATGATGCTAAACATTACTTTTGGGAGGAACCATTCTTTTACAAACATTGTGCAGATGGAATAATTAGAAGATGTGTTCCGGAGGAGGAGGTACATAGCATTTTAATGCATTGTCATACTCTTGAAACGGGAGGTCATTTTAGTACTACTAAGACTGTAGCAAAGATATGGCAATCTGGATTTTATTGGCCTACTATGCACCAAGATACTAGAAATTGGGTGAAAAGTTGTGATCAATGCCAAAGAACCGGTAATATCTCAAGAAGGAATGAAATGCCTTTGACTATATATTTGGAAGTTGAGTTATTTGATGTTTGGGGCATTGATTTTATGGGACCATTTCCTAACTCATATAATAACAAGTACATCCTTTTAGCAGTTGATTATGTCTCTAAATGGGTGGAGGCCATTCCTTCACAAACTAATGAGGCTAAAGTTGTGCTTAAGTTCCTGAAACGGAACATATTTTGTAGGTTTGGAGTCCCAAAGGCAATAATAAACGACGAAGGTAAGCATTTTTGTAATAAAGCTATTGACACTTTGTTGTTTAAATATGGGTGCAGGCATAAAAAGTCACTCCCCTATCATCCTCAAGCTAATGGACAAGCGGAGTTGGCCAACCGGGAAATTAAAATCATTTTGGAAAAAACAGTAAACCGATCAAGAAAGGATTGGTCAAACAAGCTTGAAGATGCTTTATGGGCATATAGAACGGCATTTAAAATGCCGTTGGGAATGTCTCCATATAAGCTTGTTTATGGGAAAGCATGTCATTTACCTGTGGAAATAGAACATAGAGCTTATTGGGCTGTTAAAGCAATTAACTTTGATTTTAAATCTGCAGGTGAAAAGAGAATGCTTGAGTTAAGCGAATTGGAGGAATTGAGGTTGACTTCGTATGAGAATGTCAAGATTTACAAAGAAAAAGTGAAATTTTGGCATGATAAACATATCCTCCCTAAGCATTTTGAAGAAGGGCAAAAGGTTTTGATGTTTAACTCAAGGCTTAAATTATTTCCTGGAAAACTTAAGTCTCGATGGTCCGGTCCATTTGAAGTAGTTCGCATGTTTCCTTATGGAGCAGTGGAAATAAAAGGAGAAAATGGTGCTCCATTCAAAGTAAATGGTCAAAGATTGAAGCTCTATTTGGCAGGAGAAAAAGTTCCTAAAGGGGTAATTTACTCCTTAGGAAATGCAAAGGAGAATTAAAGAAGTTATAGGATTGTCGAGCCAACGACTATAAACAAAAGCGCTTGTTGGGAGACAACCCAATAATAATAGTGTATTTGTGTGTTTTTAGGTGTTTCTTACATTTTGGTGTGATTTAATTGACTAATTAGATGTATTTCACTTGTTTGTAGGAGGTACGGGAGTTTTATCATCCATCTCGGAGGTGCACTTGAAGAATATGTGTAAAAGGGAGTTTTTCTTACCAAATTGTGTTTTAAGTGCTCAAAATTCCCATGCATATACATACATTGTGCATTTCAAGTATATTTAAGTGAGTTTTGGTGATATCATGGTTATAAAGGCTCATGGACTCATTTGATATACATTTAATGCTCAAAAATGCCATTTTAGTGTAAAAATGCAAAAATGATTAAAGAACCTCACCCCTCGATTTTCAATGTAGATGTGTTTGTTGTGTTTTGAGAGGTTGGATATTATGTTTATGGTATATTACATGTGCATGGGACGTTGGAATTGAGAAAAGGGATGTCCAATGTGTAATTTGGAATTGGCAGAAAAAGGGAGAAAAAGTTTGAAAAAATTGCAGTTTCTGCAATTTGTTGCAGAGACACAAGGATCCGAGCTCGGATCCTAAAAAGCCCAGACAGATCCGACCGCGGATCCATCAATCCGAGCTCGGATCCATTCCAACCCAGACAGATCCGAGGGCTCGTCTGTGTTTCTGTTGGGGCTGATCCGAGCCTTGACGGATCCGAGGCCTTCCAGAACAGATCCGACCTCGGATCCGTTCGCGATAAGAAAGGAAACGAGGCCTCGGTTCCTCATTTTCCAGCTCCTTTCTCTTTCTCTCTCACCGAACCCTAACCCACCTTCATCAATCTTCCATTTGGCCCATTAATCCTTTGATCTTTCTCAACAAAAACATCCCAAATACTCTTGTGAGCATTAACCCTCAACAATTTGGAATCAAAAACACCAAATTGAGGGATTTTGATCTTCAAAACGTGAAATAGGGCCAAACTGAAATCTTGCAATTTGAGGTCAAATTTGGGCTTGTTTGTCTTCCATTTTTGCATCATTATCATCCTCCATCATCACTCTACACATTTGAGGTAACAATTTACAATTTTCTTTGAGTTTACATAATCTCTAATTTTGCATTTTTCTATTTCTTGGGTATATTGTGATAAATTTGTATTTGTTAGAACTTCTTGATACAATTATGCTACATTGCACTTAAATAGATTGTTACAACTAGTTTTATGTTTATTTTTGAGAAAAATTGTGGATTTGGTGATAATTTTTGACATTTCTTTCTAAATTTTTGGGCTTGAGTATTGTATTGACTTAGAATTGTGAATTTTACTATATGAACTTGTTTCGAGAGGTATAAGTCACTAACATACCAATTGAACAATATATGCTCTCATTAGAACAATAGCCTATGGGATAAAAGAGTGTGTCCCTGATCAAGTTGACCACATTGAACCATTTTTACTTAAGATAATTAGCATTTGTTTGGATGAATTGGAACTCATATGTATGTACATTGAGTGTTATAAATTGGATTGGAGATATTCTCAAGTGTTTGAGTGTTCATTCTTGCAAATGGATATAATTTAAAATTGTTTGCACTTAATATGCATGAAATGATTTCTTTACTGCTAATATCCTTTCTGAGTGTGGGAATTGGATTTGACAATTGTTAGGAAGTTTATTTGTTTAATTTTGGGTACATTTTGGCAGGAAGTTTAGCCCTTTTTCAAGGGGAAACTCTACCGAAATTTTCTTAAAGTCTTGTTTATTAGTTGCGAGCAAGATTAAAATGTTTTGAATGCATATTCATCCTGATTGTGTGTAGATATCATGGCTCGCACAAGGAGGGCTATCATTCGTACTCCTACTCCTTCCTCAAGTGAGGAACACACACCTTCTGTGCATGAGGAGTCGCCTGAGGAAGAATCTCCTTCGCCTGAATCACCACCTCGATCTCGCCGGAAAACTGCATCCACTAGCCGTGATGAGCCACCGCCAGATTACGATACCACACGATTCACATCGCTCGAAAACCAAGAGTGGTATGAAGCCGGCCTGGCCAAAGAGATCATCATTGAGAAACACTTGGCTCCAGAGGTGGATGCGCACTACCATATTTCGACAGCATTCAAGAGGCTTGGATGGGAGAACATCCTTCAGTTGCCCAAGCACTACTACCCCAACCTGGTCAGGGAGTTTTATGCCAATGTGGAGAACAAGCAGAGCCACAGTGGAAATCTCATCGTCTCGTGGGTTCGAGATAAAAGAGTGACTCTCAATCGAGATACATTGAGACACTTCGTCCAACTCAAAGACGAAGGCGAAGATGTCAAACTGACCAAGGAATTCAAAGCTCGAGACCCTTGGCCAGTGGGAGAAGCCGTGGGCCGTCTAAATGGTCAATACCGTGAGCGAGAAAGTTCGAAAAAACTCACGGTATATGCCGACTCCTTCGAGCATCGGTACCACCTGATCTTCTACCTTTTTGCCTTCAATGTGGTGCCGAAAAAGAGTGGTAAACGGGAGATCCGAAATAGCGATCTCTATTTTCTGGATAAAATGATACATGGAGTGGGTAGGCAGTTGACAGGTATTCCTCTACCCAGCATTATCATCAGCTATATGCGAATCACAGCTCGTATGAGGGCCGGCGAGACTTGTTTTGGATTTCCTCGGCTGCTATCCCTCATCTTTGAGAAGCTCAAAATTCCCATTGGAACCGAGAGAGCTGTGGTAACTAGGTCGGCCGAGAAGGTAAATGATTCGTTACTCAAATCCTTGGGTATTTCTACTGATTTTGGAGCTACTTTGGTCCGGGACACAGGAGAAGCATCGACTTCCACTCAGCCTCCGCCTCACACTGAACCACAAGCGGAAACTCAAGAGACGGAGGCACAGCAGACTCTTCCTCCTCCGGTTCCACGACCACCTCCTCAATCGCGCTCCAAGTGGCAAGAGCTTCTCAATGCTATTTGCTGTATGGAGACGCGAGTTGTCGAGCGCATTGACCAGACGGAACGGATGATGACTGAGCGACTCGACCGACATGATCGCCGTCTTCGTGCGATCGAGGATCATTTTCATATTCGACGGTCCCCTACACCGACACCTCATCAGGAGGAGGGCCATATTGGTACCTCACAGGGTCCTCATGGAGCCGAGGAGGCAGTAGACCCTCGTTCCCAGCAGCCATGATGCTTTTTAGCGCATTCGACCTTTTATTTCTTTATTTTTCTTTTATTTTGTTAAGACAAACTTTGTAGCTTTTATTTTTCTTTAATTTAAATCATTTTGTGCTACTTATGGTATTTGGACAGAAAATGGATGAGCGTGATGATTAAAAGATTCAAACGGCATCACCACCTATTTTGAGGGAAGTTTCAGTTCTTTTACCTTCCTCTACAATGAGGACATTGTAGATTTTAAATGTGGGGGAGGCATTACTTATCTTATGGGTGATTGTGTGTTGAAATGCATGATTTTAGTTGTTTATGGCCAAAATGTTAACATTTTAAGTGTCTAATTCTTCCATTGGATAAAATGCTATGTGTATTTTGGAAAAGTTTAGTTCTTATTTGGCCTGGAATGAATTATTATGCAATTAGGATATTTACATTTTAGAAAGTATATTTGGTTAAATAAGAAAAATTATGCTTAGAATTTTGCAAAAATTAATGAGATTTATCATTTTTACTTAATTTTATAAGTAAGTGATTGATATAGTCAAAAACAAGGCCAAATTCTTCCTTTAATTATACTTAGAGGGAAAAAGAAACACTTGTTAAAAAAAAAATTTAATATTATTATTTTTCTACTCCAATGATTCATATACTGAGTAACCGGGGGTTGGCATTTACAAATGTCGGCATTCGCGTAAAAAGGTATTGGAATTAAGAGTATGCTTAGCAATTTGAATAAGTGAAATGTTGAGTAACCGGGAATTTTCACCTAAAAATGTTGATTTTCGCGTAAAAAGACATTTTCACTATTTAAATAAAATGAAATGCGAATAAATCCCTCTAAATTGTTAAGTTTTGGGATGAGGAAGGCCATAAAATTGACTATGTGATTTACTTATTTGTGGAATTAGGATAGAATGAGAGATTGATTTGAATTTGTTATAATTTAAGGCATAATTATTTTTATTTAAATGAATATTATGAGTATTTAGTGTAATCTGAGAAATGGCATAATAATTGGTTTCTAGGTTTTTGAGGAATTAAATTTGACAAGAGTACGCATATTGTTTTCTCTATCTCTATTGAAAATTTGAAGTAAGTTTTGTGTAAAATTGCTTGACGACAAGCAATGATTCAAGTATGGGGGAATTTGATAAGTGAATATTTAACGTACATTTTGTACGAATTTGACATGAATTTTTGGTATGTTTTGAGAAGATTAAAGCCATATTTGAACTCTTTTGGTGATAATTGCTTAAATATTGTTTAAGGGTTCAGAAATTGATAAATGAGTGGATTAATGCGTTAATTTTGTGAAATTGTGAAGGTAATTGATGTATGAAATTCATGCACAAGTTGAAAGAAATGTCAGGGTCATCCAGAGGACAAAGTACACAAGAAATTGGGAGCAAAAATGAAGAAAAAGAGAAGAAGTGAAAAACTGAAAAATTGCTCAACACGGATCCGAGCTCGGATCCGTGTGTATAAGAGAGATCCGACCCCTCGTCTGTACTTCTGGCGGAGTGTATCCGAGGTCAGGACGATCCGACCTCGGATCCATCTTGTGCAGACCTCGGATCCTATAATCCGAGCTCGGATCCGTGTGCACAAGATGGATCCGAACCCTCGTCTGTACTTCTGGCGGAGAGTATCCGAGGTCAGGACGATCCGACCTCGGATCCATTATGAAATCCCTCGGATCCTGAAGATCCGTGCTCGGATCCATTTTCACTCCTCGGATCCGAGGCTCGGATCTGTCTCTCTCCTCAGCAAGTGCAACAGCCGTTTTTCTTTACCTTTTTCACAACTTTCCAGCTATTTTGAGGGATAGAAATCGGTGGCACATGCTTCTGCAACAAAAGAGAAGACCAAATGAGTATGGACAAAAGGAAATATCATATCTTTGACTTCTTTTTACAAAATCTGAGTGGAGGAAATTATGAAGTGAGAGGAATGGAATTTCTTCCACCTTTTATGCAGAAACACTGAGGAGAAGCAGGGAAATGACCATACGTAGCTAGTTTTCTTTCTTGTATCTAGTTTTCTCTCTAGATAGGAGTTCTTGGAGAAGTACTTGGAGAGTTTCACATATAATCATATTGTGCAAGAACATAGCAAGAATTGGAGAGCTTCACCTTCAATTGGCTAAGCTTTCTTTTATCTTTCTTATACTTGTACTTTATGAGGTTTTGCATTAATAAACTTGTGAGTTTGATTGTTAAATCATTCATGAGTAGCTAAATTCCTTCATCTAGGGAGTGGATGAAACTTATGGCTAAATAGTATAAATTGAATGTGATTTACACTTGTTATATCTTGTATTAACTTGTCTACTTGTGTAGCTGTGATTACTTGCTATTGATTGATCACCAATAGTTTGGTTATAGTTGTTATTGTTCAATGAGAATTGGTAATAACAATGGAAACACATGAGTAAAGCTTGAGTTGTATGTTCATGAAAATAGAGATACACTTAGGTGGATTACTTAGCATTTCATGAAATAAAACAGAGTAGTAATAGTATTTCACCATGAAAATAGGGAAATCTATACTGCTTTAGGCCATTTCATCATGAAAATGAGACTTGGAAACTTTGGAAATGAATCTCTGGTTAAGCAAGAATAATAGCAAGAAGTAAATCCATTCATTTGTGTTGTTTATGCCATAAGTGGAATCTACATCCCTAGAATCTTCCTTAAGTGAAATTTCTCTATTTGCATTCAGCATTTGTTAAACTAGATTTATATACCAGATTTGTAGATTACAGCATTAGATTTTCTCTGCTCAAATTAATTGTTAGTCTAAATAATAGAGAAAATAAGGGCTTAGTAATTGTTTGAATTGCTCCTCGTGGGATCGACCCGATACACATCTTGTACTACAATTGCGACCTGTATACTTGCAGTCCAACGGGTGTAAAATCGGAATTAAACTTGTACGTATGCAAAAAGCCCGTCACTTTTCATTCAACGTTTGATTCCTGATTTACATACTGAACCTCTTCAGTAAGTTCTCTCGAGTTTTTCTTCCTAACACTTTTCTTGTAGAGTAAAAACTTTCTATTCAAGTCAAAGATATATTTAGTGTTTCCCTAATCCCAAAATCATGGTTGTTAAGAACATTCTATTGAGGTCGAAGATAAATCTAGTGTTTCCCTAATGCTAAAATCATGGTTGTTTTACGTGATTGTTGCTCTTTAGTGACCACATATTTGATACAACCAACGGTCAGTTGATTAGTGCAGAGAAAATTTTGATAAAGACAAGAAATATTTCTAGATGATATATCTAATAACTTGGCTAGCACTGTAGTTCATAAAATGCATTTATAATAACTACACATTTCACCAATGCAAAATTTGCTAACAAAAGTAATGTCTTGGTCAATGTACGGGGATCTTCAGCGGATTTGATGGTGTATGTAGGTACTTTGTCATCATCCTAAAATCCAACTATGTATAATATGCCAGAGTAAATAGATGCTATTAGTTTTAAATTTAAATTTTGGTGAAATACAAGAGCTTAATCTTCTCTATATAATCAACATGAAATTTAATTTATCGTTTTTCTACACGTCTTCAATCAAAGTATTCACAAGTAAAAAGAATTTAAGGAAATTATGTGAGGAATTTTGTTGTTATTTCACCTTTTTGTTTTAATGTATAAACTTGTTGCATTAGTATATACATAGTTATATTAGTCTATACTTGTTTGGTGCAGCTGATATTGGTGTCTATAGAAGTTCCAAATCCCACTTTCTGTGTTGTTGCATCAATAGAGACTTGTCAATAGCCACCGTTGATAATGGGCAAACAATTGATAGCTCTCATTAAATTTGGACACAACATCAACCCTAATTTTTATATTGAATCAAGATTTAGCGTCAAAATTCAACAAAAATCATAAGGAAGTCTTGAATATAAGAAACCAATTTGGGTAATTTGCCATATCAACCTTGCGACACTTAAACTTCACAAGATTTGTAGCACTCTTTTGATACCTAGAAAATCTATATAAAAAAAAGCATCAATTATACTCAAAATAAGCTAATTATATACTCCCTCCGTCCCAAAAATTTCGTCGCACTTAGAAAACTGTGTTTTTTATGAATAGTTCCAACACAGGTGAGTTGCTTACCATTTTGTCCCTCGCCCAAGCTCTTCATGTAAATGCACTGGGAATTCGGTATTGATGCTAATTCAAATTAAAAGCCTAAAGAACTACTGGAGGTAGGACCAGAACTTTTGTTTTGTTTGCATATGTCTTGTGCGTGCTTTGCACGCTGAAGTTTCAACCAAGTTCCTTATGGTTTTTCACTCCACGCATATATTCATATGAACTTTTGAAGCACGTGAATACTGAACAAGTGGGTTCAAATGGCACACTTCACTTGATTATTGTGGGGACCAAAAGGGTAAAAGAATGAAATTGAATGAAAAGTCTTTACTATATTTAGCAAGTGACAAATATTTTAGGACAGCCCAAAAAGGAAAGCATGACACTTTCAATGGGACGGAGGGAGTATCAATTGAGGTATCAAAATTCTCAAAAACCATGATATGACTTATGACTATGCTTTTCATTCAAAGCATGAAAATCGCGTGTCTTTTTTACATTTGACATAAAAGAGAAAAATGAATACCATTAGTCAAACCACTAGATGAAAATCACATAAGCATATAAATTTCTTTCAAAAGAAATTTAACTCTCATAAAATATTTTTAAAAAAAATTGGAAATTGGGATTCAAAGGTAATGTATAGAATATGAATCTAAATTATGAATTTTCTCACTACTTAATATTGAATTTTAGTTTTAACTTACTAAAATTGTGTTTGAATTAACAAATATAAACACATAATCAAGAATGATTTCTAATATGACGTCTCGAATCCATTGGCTTGGCCCAATAACTTTTTGAAGTGAAACCATGGGGTTAAAATAGTTAATCAAAAATTATTTAGGTTAATTATATTTACCTCCCTTGAAGTTTGTCCATAATACCAAACAAACCTTATGCATTGGTCAAATAACATTCAACCCCCTTGACCATCTAAATGTTTATCAATAAGCCCCTTGCCATTATCAATCGTTAGTTATTATAGTGACACGAAGAAAGGAAAAGTTTTGAGCCCCAAAATGCCATTCTCTTCCCAAGAACATATCAATGTTCTTCCCCACCTTTCTTTTTACCCCCATAAAAACACTTATTCTATTCTTCCTCACGATCAAACCTCATCAAAGCCTACCCCGCAATCCTATGACCTCTATCACCCACCTTTATCAACATCTATTAAAAATTCTAAACTCCAATCCTATATTTTTATCCCTTCTTAAATCTTGCAAGGTAGGTCAAGATAGTAGGGGGAAAAAAAAAGAAAGGCCATTTGCTAGCTTTTTATAAAGGATTCAACAAGCCGTGAATTGGGTGAAAATGAAAATCAGATTAGAGACCAAAAAATATGATGGTGGTGTTCAGAATACCTACCAATACTACTTCTAAAATGCTACTACAACTGTCCTCATCTTCTCTCTGCTCGATGAAATGCCACAAAAAAGTGATCCTTGGGTTTAGGGAGATGGGTTTTGTGAAATAATAATTTTCATGAGATTTCGTGAGTTTGGAGAAATCGAGTGATGTTTTGTTTCTTCAAATGAGATTTCTAATAATTCCACTAATACTACAAGTATCAAGATAGATAGCATGTTCTTGTTGTTCCATGAGTTCTTGACAATGAAGATTGCATTTTTTTTCCTTTCTTCCCAAATCTGAAATCCAGAGTTAGAATCACTGGACAACAGATCATTATATCAAAGTTGGAATTTGAATATAGATCCCGTGGTATCCTTAAATCTGAATTTTGTAATTGATAGATTCATAGATTTTTTATTTCTCCAACTTCCCCTCATATGAATTTTAGACATGGTTGATGTATATCTAGGCAACATCTCATCGTTTTTGTTGAGATTTGTATGAGGTTGCCACCCGAGGTAGGCAAGAAAATTTTTGAGTTTTTTTTTCCTTTGTTTATTCCGAGATTCAGAACATCTTTAGTGGCAATTTGGACTTTTCACTAAATCCGTTAATCTAAATTAACAAAAGTTACTATAAGGGGGCTATTGGTTATTTGGCCAAACCACAACGTTTATTTAGTAATATGGACAAATCTCAAGGGAGGTAAATATAATTAATCCAAATTATTTAGTAGCCTATGGACCAGAATTAACATATCAATCACTATCTCCATATAGATTAGGTGCTTTGTGGGGTATTTTTAAAAAATTTATAATAGTGGAATATATGAAAAACTTTTATTAAAAATTATTAAATCATTTTAGAGATGTTTTTGGAGGTATTTTGAGAATGTAGTTTGGTGTGCTTTTAAAATTTATAATCTTTTGGGATATTTTTTAAAAATAAAAATAACACTACCATCATCCATTACTACCACCTACCATCGGCATTACCTCCTCTCTCCTCTCTTCTTCATCCTTCTTTCTTCTCTCTCTTCCTCTACCTCCCTTTCCCTTCCCTTTTTCCTTCCTCATTCCTCCTCCTCTTCCCTTCTTTCTCTTCCTCCTCTAGTCGGCTCCCATCTCCTTTCTATGGCAACTTCGATTGTCATCAGAGATCTAGTCGTGACTAGAGTTGCCATGGAAGGGTGAGGAGGGCCTGCTAGAAGGGAAAGGAATGGAGGAGAGAAAAGGAAGGGAGGAAAGAGAAGGAAAGGGAACGAAGAAGAATGAAGGAGGGGCAAATAGGGGGAAAGAAATTGGAGAAAAGGAGAGATGGGTGGTGGTGGTGTGTAGAAGAAAAAAATATGGTATGATTTTAAAAAATATTTTTGTAAGTTGTATTTAAGATTGAATATTTTTAGAGTTATTTTTGGAGTGTGTTACTATAGATTTGTATATGATAAACAAGTATTTCAAAATCTCTTCAATCAAAACAGGGCCATACTTTCCAAATGCTGTATGTGGGATAGATAATCGACAGTCTCGCACCTACTCCCACTTAAGAATTTTACATCCTCATAAAGTTAGATCAAATAAACTGTTCACTTAGTTGTGTGCTAGACAATGTGGCACTTAGTCCTGCAACTTCCAGAGGTCGTCGTCATTGAATGTAATATTTAACCCTACACAATAATTAGCTCCTTGAAGTGTCCTAATTATTCCATCACCAGGACTTTATATATATTTTCTACATAAGTAGTAAAAGAGCGAAGGATGTTATGCTTTTTCGGCATCGAACATGTGATTTCCATTCATCACGTGACCTTCCTTCTCCTTTGTTTAGTGCATGGCATGGGTTTAACTTAATAGAGTCCTTCGAACTCTAAGTCATCTCCTCTCATCTCCCATTGCTCTTCCTCACACTTTCTCTCCCTTTCCTTTCCTTTCCCTATTCCTATCCCTCTACTGCTCCTGTTCCTTCTCTTGTTGCTCTATTAGAAGATTTTGAAAGCCTTTCTATTTGTCTCATCTTTTTCTCCTTTTCTTTAGTCTTCTCCTTTTAATAGTGTAAAACCCATAAAGCAAACAATTTTCAGCTACTTCTTTTGAAAATAATCATATCTCAAAATTTGCAGGAATCTTTCAAGGTTATGAGAGCGGTTGAAACTAAGAAGATGGAGGAAAGGCCAATAGGTTGAGGTTTGGGAAGCACATAATGCGACTTCTAACCATTTTGATAGGGTTGAAGAAGGGTTAGATGAATTAATTTCTCATTTTGGTAGAATACAAGATCAATTACATGTTTTGTATGAAATTATTTCTTCTAATCATATGCAAATTGAACCTAGCATGAATGGTGAAAATGTTGTATGTTAAAATAGATTGCATTTTGATGAAAACGGTACATCTAATATGTGTTTTAATGAAAAAATGTCTATTTCACATTATAATACCTTTAACACTAACTTTGAATCTCATGAGATGAGTATTAACGACTCATTTTTCACCCCTTTTGAAGAACGTATTGAGAGTATAGGTTTTAAAATATTATTAAGAAATTCCCGTAGCATTTCCTTTGCAGAGTTCTCCAATGATACATATTCAAAGTAATATCTATGAAATACTTGAGATAGGTAAGTCTCTTCCCTCTCTCGTATCATTAGAAAATGTGACTTTTGCTATCGAGCCATCATTTATTGATGTACCACGATTTAAAATGGTGGATTATTCATTAACAAAACCTCTTTGAAAAATAAGGTTAAATAGTCAAGCTAATGACTATAAAGAAACACTTGTTGGGAGACAATTCAATGTTTGTTTAAATTTATGTTAATTTGATGTGATTTTATATTTAACATGTGTGTTTTTGTGTGTTTGTTATGTTTTTATGCTAGGGTTCAAGATTTATTTCTTTTTTCTAATTTTGTGAGTTTTTTGCTGTTTGGTTTGTTGATAGTCATCTGTGTAGTCCTTTAATTCTTCATTTTGTTTCTTTTTCCCCTTACTCGACGATTATAATTTTTTTCTCCTTCTCTTCAGTAAAAAAGACTCTTGTTTAAACTGACTGGAAGATGAGAATATTTTCTTTGGAAGGCTAGGACCTATTTGGCATTGAGTATGATATTTGATATACTACTTTCATCATCTCAGCACATTAAGAAGATGGAGGAAAGTCCAACAGGTTGAGGTTTGGGAAGCACATAATGAAATAATCCAAGCGGAGCTTGTTACAGGCGCAGATATCATATTTATGTTATTAGAATTTTCTAGAAGTACCAATTTTTAGCTCTTGCATCTTTGGGCCAATTTATTTTCACTCTCTGCAATGTCAAAATACTAAATGTCTGATAATAGAATTTCTTCCCCTAAATACAATGCGAGCGGTTGATAAATAATGTTTGCTATGATACTCAGGTTCAAGTGACATAACCTTAAAGCTGTGGAAAAGGAGGAGCTGTGTACATACTTATGTGGGGCATACAGGTTAATCTTGACCTTCTTTTTGTTCATCCTCCCAGCTCCTATTGAATATATGAACATTCGTGTTCTTTAGCTTAGTACTTGTTTTCTTTTTCATCTTGTTTTCTGCTCAATGGACATGCATCATGCGCTTGTGCTCTCCTTTCCTCGCTTTATCTCAATATGAATCTCTCTACTAGATCATTTAAACCGCTTCTTATTTTTTGGTTACTGCTTAATTTTTTGTCAAACTTTTGGTTTTTTGGCTTGATAATCGTACCTAGAAATATAGGTGATACTAGGTAAATAAAGAGACCAAATTTTGAAAAAACAAGCAATGAGGCTGAGGGATAATTTACCTCAACAGAAATTGAGATCTATTCAAGTGCATGGAGCATGATAGTTATATAATAATTCATAAGTTGGAAATAGACTGTCATTACTGATATGTGAAAAATAAAATATCAATCTTTTACTGGACCTTCTTAGATAGTACTTATTATGGTGGAGGAAAAGACACTGTTTCAGCAATAGAAAATTTTGGTTGGGCGAGGAGAATTTTGTGGTTGAGGTGTGCTAATGCTTAGGCTTGAGCGGGGTCAACTGGAATAATGAAGCAATGCTTGCTAAGATTACATCTTTCTTTGTGGTCTTGCATGTGTGAAGGCCTATTAGCATCGATGGCTATGATAGCCATGAACAATTTTATTGACCGTTTACTTTTCAAATTTGTCAGTGTAGTATTTATGATTTATAGTTGTGTTAATATTCTTCATTTTGCATGTTCAAGGCTTGGCCTTTAAGCCAGGTTTAGGAATTAGCTCTGCATCACATGATGGGTAAGATTCTTTTTTCTCTTCAATGGATTTACTACCTTGTCAATTCTCACAAGAAAGGGTGCAAGACATTTGTCTTTATGTCCATTCAGTTAGGGGGACATCAGCTCATGGTCAACACTAGGCTGATAAAAGGACTACATTGCAGAATGAATTTGTCTTGATAAAATACTAGTGAATGTTTTTTTATGACTATTTGGTATTAATCCTAAAGCAATGACTATTCCTCCAAAATCCCAGTGCTTGATTCTAGCAGCTTATCATCTTGTATACTATTTGGTAAGTTAGGCTTAAGGTCGAAACTTGCAACAGCCTGTTGCTGCAGTTGGGGTAGGCTTGGCCTAAATCAAGAAAAAATTCTAACAGGGGAATTAATTTAAAAGACAAATTGTAAACATGCAGACAGAAGAGAGAAGAGGGAGTTCATTAGGGAAGGTTGAATCATTATATTTGCTTATTGAATTGCTATTGTTTTTTGGCCCTTGTTACAAGAATTTCACTAGAAGTGGCATAATATTCATGCTCATGTCTTTTCCTGGTTTTTATATGGGTTAGGGTTTTTTTTTTGAGATAAAATCCCATGTTGGGATTTCTTTTATCTTTTTCTTCTCTTTGTATTTTCTTTGATCTTATTCTAACTATTTTTAGTGAATCCCTTTTTACTTATATGCACATCTTTGTGCCAATCTGTTCTACTTTGTTAGGAATAAATTGGCTATACTATTAGTTTTCACTGATTAGTATTTTATGTCTATTGTAGAAACTGTATTGCTCTTTCTATTAAGGTTAGCTCAGTCTGATATCAGTCCCGAAATCTTTTACAAACACAAGTATATGCTTCTTTTTTTCCCCTTACCATTACCTATTTAGGTACAAGTACAAGATGGTATTGTTTTGTGTTTTCTCACTTTATTAAAATTCTCTCTTTTTTTGTGTCCACTTACTTATGACCATTTTTTCGTACATTTATAGGATCTATCAAAATTTGTAGATCTAAAACTAAATGAAAATAATACACCAACTATAACTGGTACAAATGGTTATAAATACTACTACATTGGTATGACTGGCAGATGTTTTGATCAAAATTGGAACCATTTTGTTATTGATCATGATTTACGAAATGGTCAAATACTACTCTTTATTCCACAGTCCAAGACTTCCTTTGCTGTGCTGGTGTTCAACCGAAAAGCGATAGAAAAGTTGTATCCATGGCACTTTGTATTTTCCATTGGATCAAGCATGCAATTTGCTGAATTTATTCCAACAAAATCGACCTGTTATGCTGCACTTTTGCTCTTGATATTATACAACAAGGAGCTCTAGTTTGAAAAATGTATTTGTAGCACTAGAAGTTTAGTGTTTAGCAACTCATTGTAATTGTTTAGTGAATCAAATCTTGAAAATGAATGTTTAGAGACAAATTGATGTTTATCTACTGGCTGCACTAACGAAACTTTGATAATGAATGTTTGAAGTATTTTTTTTTGTTACTTTGGTGTCCTTTTTTTTAACTAATATTTAGTCTTTGAGATTTCTTTTGCAAATGGTTTCTGCATGCATGCAAAACAAATTATACAACAAGCTTATCTGCACATACCATAGTTATTAAACCCCGACCCTGCCCGATGGTCGAATCGGTCAATCTGGTGAACCAGCCATTGGACCGGGCTAGGTTTCTAATTACATTATTTGAACATAGAAGCCATTGACTAGTCAATGACCCAACGGTTCAACCGGATTAAACCAGGAACCCAGCCGATTTTGTCCACGAACCAGGTTTTGTGAAAAAGATTTAGTTAGCTTTACTAGAATTCGAACTCCAAACCTTTGATATGTGCAATAGTATACTTACCACAAGACCACTTTGCCATATGTTGGTAGAGTAGCTTTCTTATAATATATAAATGTTTTGTCAATTCTATTTTTTTTTTAATTTTTCTAAAACAAATTTATTTGGAATCTTTTAATAAAAACTTATGACCCCCAAACTCTATAAGTTATAAAATGGATTTCAAAAATAACATATTACATAATTCATTTTAAAGACAAATATTATTTTTAATAATTTTTTGCATTTAAAATTCGTAAATAAGCTAGATAATTACACTAAACATAGATAAAATTTTATACTTGAAGTTTGGTAGATTACTAAATAAATTTATGTTTTATTGATTCTTATATGAATTAATTATTCTATAGCAAATTAAATTAAATGAGCATTTGCTATGGCATTGTTTATTACAATTTATATCATATATCTTATATAAAAAATTATGAAACATAATATTTAAATATATTTAGTGACCCACCGGTTCAACCACTCACCCCCTAGTTGAACCAGTGACCCGTTGACCTACCTCTTTCATCGAATTTTTTTGGGGCCGATTTTAATAACTATGGCACAGGCTACATAATTGAGGATCTATCATTTTCGGACTTTACTAATAATCAGACACACCTTTTGGGTATAGATCACTATTCTATTCCTTCATATATTTGCTTTTTAATTTATACAAAATTGGGTAGGGCAACCCAAAAAAATTCGATGAAAGAGGTAGGTCAATGAGTCACTGGTTCAACCAGGGGGTGAGTGGTTGAACCAGTGGGTCACTAAATATATTTAAATATTATGTTTCATAATTTTTGATATAAGATATATGATATAAATTGTAATAAACAATGCCATAGCAAATGCTCATTTAATTTAATTTGTTTTTTTATACAAAATTGGGTAGGGCATTTTACATTTCCACCGCTCGAAGCGCGTTCATGCCTCCTAGTATTTTCAAAGGTGCTACTTAGGTGTATTTTATAATTGGACAGGTTAAAAAGCATTTAGGATAAAAATGATGTCAAAGAAGCTCAATTTGGAAGTAAAATTCTAAGTTCAAAAGAGCGGAAGATAATGGGTGCCAAGATGGGGTCCAAACATAAGGCCTGTTCAACCTCGAAAATGATTTTGGTATAAGTTGAGAATCTGATGATAATGGGCACCCATCATACAGCCCGATCAAGGCTCAACAATGTCTAGACATGTGCTTTTCTAATTTCAAGTAGTCCACTCGACTCCAATTTTAAAAAAACCTATCACAGGGACTTTATATTATAAATACATACGAAGGAGGTAATGAAGGGAAGTACGTCAGAAGAAAAATTCTCTCTGGAGATTACTCGCTTTTTCAGAGGTAGAGTAAGATAAATTTCTCATAGGATCTAGGATTAGTCTTTACTCATTTATGAACATCTTTATTACTCTTGCAATGACGGCGTCTAGCTAATCTCTCTACTAAAGCCAAGGATTGAAGCGGCTACTCCATGAATTGTGAAATTGGTTTGATTTTTTCAATCATTAATTGACTAAGTATCTGCTATTCTTTGATTTCTATTATGTGTTTATGCATATCTAGTAGAGTCAATGGTCAATTATTCTTTTTTATATGTATCATTCATGCCAAAACACTAATTTTGATATGTAATTGTCTTGCATTAGTATTTCGGCTAATAGTTGCTTACCTTTTTATAAAACCTTAAGACGAATCGTGGTGTTGATTGAATAATTGCATGCGTTACAGGTTATTATCATCTTTGACTGATTCATAGTCTTTAATGCTGTTATTAAACTAACTTGCAATTACGTTACTACTTAGATTGTCTGATAATAAGAATACAATTTGAATGTGTTATTCTAATTATTGAAGTTAGAGAATCTTATGAGTTACTACTGGTGTTTGGGATAATTTAGACCAAATGGCAAATAGTTGACTAGCGATTGGACTTTAGGAATTGATGATTAATCAAAGTAAAATTTTCATGTCCTTGGCTTGGCTTTCGTCTATTGCTAACTTTTGTAATTGTTATTTTAAACTGTTCTTAATCATCACTAACTATTTTCATCGATTCAAAAGAGAAAAATCAAAGTTCTCATTGCTCCCCGTGGGTTCAATCCGGACACCCACTACTATAAGTTTTGGGAATTCAATAATTAATTTTTGACACTTATGACAAGTGATCACTCCTTACACTCCCTCATGTAATCGGAATCATAACACCACTAGTCCAGACTCATCTCATACAAAGATCATGCAAGATTTGCTCTAATATCATTTGTAATGTCCAGGATCCATGGATTGGTTCAATAACTTTTTGAATTGAAAAACTCGGTTTCAAAATGGTTGACCCAAAGTTATGTAGTATCCCATAGACCGAAATTAATGTATCTATCACTTCCTTTCTAAATGCCCGATTGAATATCTAGGCTCAGGTTTAATAATTATTATGATACCAACTAAAGTACATATATGCTTCTAGTGATAAATTTTGAAAGGACCATTCCATGGAATGATATATATATATATAGAGATAAGAAAGGTTCACTTTGATTTTGTATAGTATTTTTCTTTTTCTTTTAGCACAATTATCAAGTAGTGCTGTTATACCTTTATCTTTCAAAAGCTCGCCGCTTATGAAAATGTGGCAATTTATGACACTATTAAGCATGAGACTGATGAATAAAGTAAATGTGTAAATAAATAATAATAATAATAATAATAAAAGAATTGCCACTATATGAAAAATGTATGCATTATTAATTTAGTAATCATTCGCTCAAGTTTGTTAGTATAGTAGATAATAAAGATTTATTTGTTCCAAATCAAACATAATAATAAAATTTTCTTTTCTACCAAATTATAATACAAACAATAAAAAATACTTTTATGGACTAGAATGTATTATCTTTGGACACAAAATTTATGATATCCACAATCTTGTTTACCTAAATAGATGCCCATCAAATTGTTTCGAGTTGTTTTATGGTAGCTTACAAAAAGTTTTGGTTTCTCAACATTACCAAACTTTGGATTTTTCTTATTTTTCAACTTAATGGCTGAATGTTTATGCTTCTAAAATATTAAAAATTCACTTTTGGCAAATAATTGTTGGATTTGAAAGTTTTGAGATGAATTTGATACCATAGGTTAAGTTAGATCATTGTTAAAGCATGTCTTTGTAGATAGATTGTTGAAGGGCAACTGATACCAATTTATTTAGTGAACTCAAGCCATTTGCAAAACCTATTTGATTATAGTCTTGGACAGAAAGGTTAAACCAAACCACCACTAGTTCATCTTTGTTTCGAGCCAAAGATCAGGTTGGGTCTAGTTTAGTCTGATTGGCAATGGTTTAATTGGTGCCAAATTATTTTGGGGCAAGCATTGCTAGATGGCTTTGTAATGACTAGTGTACGTCTTAATGGTGTTGCAGCTCTTTTGCTTTCTACTTTTTCTTTCTTTTGGACTCTTTAAATTTAGAACTTCGTCGTAGCATTTTATGGTTGCTTTGCTATACTTAGGAGCTAGACATCAATTAAGTTAATTGTTTTATAGGTGGGGAGAAAAAAGAACCAATGGTATTACCTCAATTGAACTCCTAATTAGCTCTTGCTTATTGAATTAAGCAATTTATCTACTTCCTATGCTTTGAGATGAAATTTTTAACTACATTAACTTTTAAAACTTTATTTTTTGAGTGTATTTTAGCATATATCTTTATTCTTTCTTTTTTTTTTTATATGAAATGAAATATGGTTCAAATTCTATTAGTTTAGATATAATTAGCTCTTGATTGCTTATTGTCGGCAATATTAGTCCCTAACTTATACTGTCGGCAAGGAACAGCTAAAATCCTAATATGAACATTTGTCCCGCTCGAGGGGTGGAATAGAGAAATAGTCAATAATGGATAACCATATTTTGGCAAGTAAAAAAAATTAATCTTGAACTAGTATTAGAATTGAATATTTAATTGTTTGACAATGTTATGCTTATGCTTTAATTGTGACCACATATTGAAATATAATATTGTTATACTTTTTTTTTTTTCAAATGTATTATGATGCAATAGTATAGTCAAGCTGGTAAGAAAATAGATAAACTGTTTATTGGGTGAAGTGCCACTTATCCTCTTATCAACCAGTTTATGTAGTTAACTGTGTGATTCTATCCCCAATTTAGACCTATATTGCTATGCCCTAAACTATACAAATAATGCGTCCAGATAGCCCACCTATTCAAAGAAATAAACACATAAAAACTACACATCAGATTGTGATCAGTCGCTAATAACAGCAACCAATCCATTGTTACAATGATCTAGATGCATGCTGTGCCTTTGCTGTTTCCCGCAGAATAGCACCCACGATTGCTGCCTGCTCAAGACATTCAGCCTTATGCAGAGAGTCCATAAGAACAATACATGTTTTTGTGTACATGTTGCAACCTCTTAACCTAGTCTCTTCAAATAGTTGGTAAGCTTCCAATGCCCTATTTGAAATGCTTAACCCTTCTATCATAGTATTATAACAGGCTGAATCAGGTACACCTCCATTTGCCTTGAACCTTTCAAAGAGTTTATCAGCTTCTAGTATATTTCCGGCCTTTGCAAGCCCAGATATCATAGTGGTATAAGTAATCAGTTTGGGTTTTAGACCTTGCTTCTGCATTTCCTGCCAAAAAACAAAGGCTTTATTGAATTTTTGCACCCTACAAAGCCCATTTATGAGAATGCTGTAAGTTATTGAGTCTGGACTGCAATTCAAGTTTTTCATCGAATTAAAGCAGACAAGAGCTTCATCTACTTCTTCAGCCTTCACGAGAGCATCAATCAAGCAGTTCCAAGTATAAGTGTTCGGCGTCAATCCTTTTTGCATCAATTCTTCCATTATCAGATATGCTTCATCAATTCTACCCACCTTCCCGAACCCATCTACAAGGCTACTGTAAACCACCACATTTAACTCCACACCTGTGGATTTTGCTTCTTCAAAAAGCATGTAAGCTTCATCCAGCCTGTCAATCTTTGCAAGCCCATCAATAACACTACCATAAGTGACAACAGTAGGTTCATGACCCTTCACCTTCATTTCCTCCAGCAGTTGATAAGCTTTATTGACCTTTCCTGATTTACAGAATCCATCAATTACCGTGTTATAAGCAAGGGTGTCAAGAATACACCCTCTTTCCTTCATTGTATAAAATAACTCGTATGTTTCACGTGCAAAGCCTGCTTTTATAAGACCATGAATCAGAATAGAATAACTCCGCACATCTGGAGTAAAACCCAGATTCTTAATTTCCTGAAACAAAGCTCTGCCTTTCTCTGTCTCACCAGCTTTGAATACACAATCCATATAGGTGTTAAGGAGCAAAAGATCAGGGGCAACACCTCTAGAAACCATTTCTTTGTAAATCTTGTGCCCATCTTCCTTCCTTCCAGACCTGAAAAAGTTCTTAATCAAGGATGTATAAACAACAGCATCAGGAGCCCGATCAGAATCTAACATCTGCTCATATAACCTGTATGCATCATCTACCCTGCCATGCCTACCCAAGCCATCTATAAGAGAGCAAAATGTCCTTGTATCTGGCATACAAAGTTTGTGGTCCATTTCTTCAAAAATAAAACAAGCTTCATCAAGTTTCTGAGCCTTACACAAACGGTCAATCATTATATTTACAGTCAATACATTGGGAAACAGGCCTGAAAATTTCATGGCATCTCGAACGTCTAAAGCAGCCCTGTACTGTCCTTCCCTGCAAAGCATGTCAATGATGATATTATAAGTTGTGAGATTAGGTGCTGCATCTTTTTTCATCTCCTCAAAGATCCTTAATGCGTCATCAACTTTTCCCTTCTTCCCAAGGCAGGTTAGAAGAGAATTGTATGAAATTACACTTGGTATGGATCCCTTTAACCTTTGCCTTTCAAGTAACCTATATGCTTCATCAAACTTTCCAGCAGATCCATATCCCATGATCATAGTGCTATAAGCATATGCGCATGGGACTGCCCTATTCTGCTCCATCTGTTCAAACAGGAGCACAGCTTCATCCAGTCTGTTACCCTTGCAGAGAACACCAATCATACTCGTATATGTAACTTCATCAGGTACGAATCCATTAGCTTGCATCTCATGAAAAAACTTCCAAGCCATATCCATCTTACCCACCTTGCCAAAGCAGTTTATACACACATTATAGAGAACAATGTCTGCATCCAATGAGTTGCTTTTCATCTCCTCCAAAAGCGAGAGAGCAGCATCAACTCGACCTTCCCTGGCAAATACTCGTATAAGAGTCGTAAATAAATGAATGCTCACTTCATAACCTAATTCTTGCATCTGAAGAAAGAGTGCCCGCGTAAGATCAGGTTCATTAACAGTACATAGGGCACCAATTAGGGTAGTGTAAGCTGAAAATGCAGGGCGAAACTTTAACTTCCTCATTGTCTGAATACAATCAAATGCTCCCCTTAATTTTCGAGTCTTGACATAGCTATCTATTAGCTGAATACAGGTACTGTTGGATGGGCCATACCCAGCAAGACCCATCTCTTCCAAAATTTGTTCCACATGATCAAACCTCTTACTCTTCACGATTACCATGAGAAGCATATTGTATGCCTCCGGACAATGCGCTTCGTCAGTTTTCTTCTCAACCCACCGAAAATAGTTTAGCGCTTGTTGAACATCTTTCAGCCTCCTTAAGACTCCAATAACTAGTTCTGAATGACGTTTTTCATCATACATAGATAAAGCATTTTCAACTGAAGGCCCCCAAGATCCACTCTCCAGGATCTGGCACACCCTGTCCGCTTCTTGCCATATACCCTCTGATTTTCCCAAATATTCTTGGTTAACCCCATTTCCAAAAGAAGCTGATCCACCATCCTGATTGCAAGGTCCATTACTTGAAAATGGCAAGCTCCTGTAAGAGGCAATCACACGAAAGCATCTTGAGGCAGACTGAAACATTAATCCTGCGGTACCAATTATGATCAGTATGATCAGTGAGCTACCAGAAACAAACTTAGAGTTCCAATAAATCAACAAACTCATGATTAAAGAAATAGAAAGAACGGGAAAACATTCAGGAATTAAATGAATTCAACCAGCATACCTCGGCTCGCAAAAAGTGCCATCATTCTTGCACTTTTGAGCTTTAAATAAAATCTCTGCAAAATAATCAATGCACTGAATTTCTCTTTTAACCTTGCTTCAAAAATTCATCATCGAAACTTGGCAGGCCATTCTGATAACGATACCCTACAAGTCGGAGACTCCCAAATCGGTGACTGAGGACAATTCAGGAAGAATCAAATGGGTAAAACATGCAGCCTAATTGTCTAAGTCGACCAATTTCAACTCAGGATCAAATCAAAAAACATTTCTACTTTACTAAAAGATTAATGGAAAGACTATGACAATCCGCCAAGAACATCCCAAGAACATTAATAAATGAAGTCTATTGAACAAAATCATCAGAGTAAGAAAAGTACAGCAAAAACAATAAGAAACTAACCTGCATACAAAATCTCTAGCTGAAACTTGTCTCCTTCAAGACCCTTAAAAGAGCAGCAGGTAGAAAAAGAGGGTGAATGAGAAGCCCGAGTGTAGCTTGCATAAGGAAGAAGAAGAACGCGAAGGGCTACTGAGAATGCTTCAGGGAAGGAGAGGGGAATGACGACAGAAAAAGGGTAGTAGTGGTACTAAACTGGGGTGGCCCAACTATATCGGAGTTTAATGTCTTGTTCTTTAGGCCCGACATGAGATGGGCTTTGATAGGCCGAACTAAAATCAATGGGCATTGGTACTACTTGTTCTAAGCGCTATGTTGATTCTGGGAATAAAACTATAAAATGTCCCCTTTCAAGGTGTTTAATTGAATGTTTATCTGAAGGACTAAAAATATACTACAACGTATTATCAAATATCTTATCTTACTATAACATAAAGTAGAGGTCCAAATTTACTGTAGCAATTCCCCTTACTGATATGTGGTATTATGGGTGAATTTTGAGTTTTCTCTTTTGCTTTCTATATGGATTTGGTATTGTCTCGTGGAGTTGGCATTACTTTAGATGTGTTCAATGACCCAAATTAGATTGCATTTAGCATTTCTTTATAATGTTGAATTATTTTGAGTAGACTTTTCAATATCTACATTTTGAATAGATATAATTCAATTAGAATTTATATTTATTACTATTCACGTTAACATTTCAACTTAATTATATTTGACAAATTAACTTGAGATTTAATTATTTCTATTCGAGTTTTCAACCTTATCATTAAATAATTAATGTGCTTATTATTGGACTTAAAAGTGTATGTTGACAATAATCAAATTATAGTTGGTTTGCAATTGTAGTAAGCAAATCTTTTGGTTTCATAAGTTACTTTCAATTTTGGTGTCTGAATACTGTTATAATCATTTGACTGGAGTGTTTTGATGAACGTCTAAATTTGTGAAAAACCTACCCATTCACCTAATTCATCACCTGTTGTTGATTCACAGTACGTTGATGGTAGGTAAGGAAAATATACATAGACATGATCAATAAAGAGTATCAATAATCTATGAAGGATTATAGTATCAATAAAGAGTTCTGTGAAATTTTTTTTTTTTTTTCATAAAACCAAATGTTTACTAGAGAGTAAGGCATGGTAGTCTGAGTTTCCTCAGCTTTGGTAAAAAAGACAGAAAACTCATTCTCAGGGGGTTTGGGGGGTCTTTACTTCTTAGCAGCGAGGCATCCTGTGGGGTTTTCTATCCCACATCGGAAAGGGGGGGTTGGGTTTAGTGTATATAAGTCCCCTGAACGTCTTCAAAAGTTACCGGCTTTTGAAGATTGTTCGGGGATTCAGGGTTTATAAACACAAAAGTTTGAGTTTCCTCAACTTTGGTAAAAAAGAGTAAGGCATGGTAGTGGTATTTAGTTGCCAACCTGGTTGGGTAGGATGGTTTCAATTGCGAGATACTAGTGGTGATCTGTGTTTATGGACTTGTGAAGTTCATCATGCATAACTGCATGGCATTATAGGTGCGTGGTGACTTTCACACTTGATTTGCAAAGGTCGAATGCTTCCACACTTGATCTCCAAACATTTTCTAGTCAAAACTTCCTCCAACTCTCCTATGGGAAATAGATAAGATTTTTTTTTTTTTGTAATCTTTTTCCGTAAGGAGCCTTCTGTATAATTTCTTTTTGTTTGTTTGTGTGAATAAAATATCTTCTAGTCTTAATAATAATTTCTTTTCTCCTAGGGTTATCTAGTGAGAGTTTTCTTCTCTCCTAAACTTTTTCAGTGAGAATTTTCTTCTCCCCTAGGAATTCCTAGTGAGAGTTTTACATATTTTTAAAAATTTTCTTTTATTAGATTTAAGTTTTTTCAAATTTTAATCATCAGATCAAGAATTAGGTCTATTTGATAGATCTCATCATAATATCTAGACTTGAAGCTATCAAGCAGCAATGGTGATTGAAAATATACATAGATTTTCTTTTCTTGGAATTACAATTATTTTATCTCATTTTAAAATATTTTTAGAGCTTTACAATATAATAATTTTTATATGTTCTTCAAATTTGTAGTATCTATTTTTCAGATTTGTTTTTTGATCTGTAGAATCCATTCTACATGTTCTTTGATATCTGTGCATGTTTGATGATATAACTTTTGCCATTAGTATAAACTTTAATGAAATTATGATGTTTTATATAAAAAAAAAAATGCTAAGCAAACAAATAAAGCATAATGTACAAGTGAAAAAGTATGAGTAAATCTTATATATATTGGCAGTACCCTATCATCGATCCATAATACATTTGCAAAAATTGGAGTTTAAATTCAAAATTTGCATAGTTGTTATTCATTCAAAATTGACAGCACTATCAACGTAGAAAAGATTAATTTAAAAAGTATAAGTGGCAATAAAACATAACGTATCTACAAGAGAAGAGATATCCACAATGAACTATCAACTAAATATTGTATGATAAACTCCTTGAGCTGCTTACTTTTTTATTTTCTTTTTACACTTTGATTCCATTGTACAGTAGTAAGGAAGAATTTTAAAATGTGTTTTCATCCTCCAATACTCTCCCCTTTAACACATTAACACATATGTTAGTTTTGTGACTTTATTAGTACTCAAGACTCAAGAATACCCATGTACAAGTTTGGTATGGGTTTAGTTCATAGAGGAATTATTATAGAAATTTTCTTTTTAGCCATTTTTGTTCTCAAAATTCAAGACTTTGGAACTATTATCCTCTATTCAAAACTTTGGAATAGTTTGACCCTTCAATCATGGTGGATGAGATGCTGAAAATGGTGGACTATGAAAGGGGATTAGATAGTTGAGTCCAATATTAAATAATTAGTTTGAAAATTGTGATAAAATGCATTAGCCTATCCTAAATATTGAAAAAAAAGATATTCACAAAGTGGTTGAGGATTAGCAATTTCTATTGTTAATTCTTTTTTTGTTCACAACACACTACATTTTTCTTAGTATCTTCTGAAATTTATAATACTACAAAATGTTTGACCTCAAATAACGAAAAAAGAAAGGAATTATGTAAACAATCAACAAAATTTCATATCAATAAAATTTGCTTGGCAAAATTTTATCAATACATATTTTTAAAGCACTTTGTCAAAATTTACATGCCAAGCGATGATTTTAATTGAAATATAAACATTAAATTAATGATTATGTGGTTTAAATTGAACTGAAAAAACATTTATATGTTCCTAATACTTAAAGTATTTACTTTGGAATAAGAAATAATGTACTTTGGTAACGCAAATTACTCACCAACTATAACAAACACATGCTATCACACAATTAGCAATTCAATCTAAACACGAGTTGTTATTTTCTAACCTTTTATTGAAGTAACAATTATATATAGTAGAAAAAGTTTATTCCTTTGTTGAATTATGAGCATTGTTACCAAATTTTAGAGTTTTTCCGGTTAAAACCTCTTATGAAGTTTATGATATTAGGATTTTTTTCATCATTACATTTTAGTGGGGAGGCAAAGTTTTTATATCCAAAGTTAAGAGCGATAAAATATGATTATCCCATACATTCAGGGGGCAAAGTGTAATCAACCCTTCAAATAACATAGGGCAAAGTTCGGCAAAACCCATGGGCTCAAAGCACGACCCGTCAAAAGATGAAAAATCCGGGTAAATAAAACCGGTTGCCCGGGTTATTTAATAAAGAAAAAAACAAAAACGAAAAAACCTTTCTTAAACCCAGACCTCAAAATTCTCCCATCCCTAATTTCACCATTTCTTTAGTCTTCCCCCAAAACGCCGGCGAATCTACTAATCATCGCCGTCCACTTGAAAATCCGCAGACTTCACCGGCGTAAGCCCCTGTATCCGTCTTTTCTTCTGCAATTCTTCTCCCGCCGCTGCTACTTGCTTCTTATTTATTTATTTTATTTGTAGTGCTTTTCGGAGAAATGAAATTTCTGTTGTTAGAAACTCAAGGTTCAGAATTTTTTTTTTCTTGCGGTTATTGCTTGAATTCTGTGAAGATATTTGTTTAGTGAATTTAAAATTTGTCCTTTCTACGAAATTGGTCTGATTTTTTTAAATTTTTTCTGAATTTTTTTTAATAAACAGAGGCTTATTCAATTGGTTTCAGCAAAGTTAGAAGCTTTTCTTTGCCTACTTAGTTGGGCTGAATCAAATATAGCTTCTTTAGATAAAGATGAATTGCGGTTCTTTCTAAAGTTTGCGTTTGCAGTCATTTAGCTGTATCTGTGTAATTGTTTTGTCTATGCTGAAGTTGATAAATTTGAATATGTACTTATCACTTCTTTGAAATTGGCAAATTTAGAAGCTTTTCTCTTTTAAGTTCAGAAACTTTTGCTTTTCGTTTGCTCATTTTTAGCTTTAAGTCAATGTGTTACATAAATTCAACTTTGAAACATTGTTTGTGGTAATCAGAAACGTGGTTAATTTGTTTTGTCTGATTTTGGGTTTAATTTTAGTTGGTGTAAATTGAAACGTGATTGTTTTTTATCTATAGGTATGTCAGATTTTATGCCACAAAATTCACAAAACGGAGGATTCAAAGTTGATTTCATCTCGGTAATAGGGATTAGTCACTGTGGATACATGTTTCAGGCTTTCATTGTAGGAAATTTGCTGAAAGTCATTCTTTTTTAGTTCATTGAATTTCTTTAAAGCATTTTGAATTGAAACATGCAGATTGGCATTCACGCAAATTTGTGTTGTTTTCTTTATACTTTCACTTGCTTACTTTCCTGATGCTTTCTTGTTGTTTTTGTTATTTATAGCTGCTAAGGCGCACCCTTATTTGTCCCTCATCTCAGCATATGACTGTCTGTGACTGCGATACTCCATCTCTGGTGTATATATATTTTTATAGCCCGATCCAAAACCTTTTGTTGTTTGTTCGCATTGAATTAATTTTTTCCCAGTATTACTCTTTTTTTTTTAATTTTCTTTTTAGCAACTAGGAAATAGATTCATATTTTATTAGGTGAACAATTTTTTGTCTGTCCAGTAATCAGGCCTGGATTTTTTTTTCTGTGAGAAAGGAATGCAAAATATTGCTATTCATTAAACATGTAGAGGAATTAAGTTCTGAAATCATTTAATCCAGCATCTCAGTGCTGAATATTTTTCAAATAATCGATAAATAGCACTAATTCCTGAGTTTTGCAGACAACATTAATGTTTTGGGAATACTGGAAATGTTATTTAGGTTTCTGCCATTGAAAGGCTTTGTAAATGAGCAAAATTCTGAAATAACATCAAAATGTTGGTAGTAGTTACATATCAATGAACAATCCTTGCTATGTTGTAAACAAACCATTGTCCCTTTTTCATGGAAGTTTTGATTATGGGATTGTAGTATGAAAATGTGTTTTTTTTTCCAATGCAATTTTGTGGAGGGATTAATAGTTTAGGATTTTTATATTTGAAAATTGCAGCAAGTAATTGGTGGCAAATGCTGAGTTAGAGACATATCCAGATAACAAATGGAAATAGTTGAATCCATTTTCGACATTCCTGTGCAAAGTCCTCCTGCGGAAGAATTTTCGGCGGCTGATTTAGATTGGACCAAGTTTGGAACTATAGAACGTCATGATGATGTAGCGCTTATCCCTTATGCCCGAGTCGATGCATTTATTATTGGAGAATGCCTGAATGCAGAATGCCCAACTCGGTTTCACATTGAGAGGGGTCGCAAACGAGCACGAGGCAGTTTACAGGAGTACAAAGATGACGAATATCTGGAGTATAGGCTGTAAGGTTTTTAGTTCTCTCACGATCTTGATTCTTTCTAGCTGAATGATGAAGTTGCACTATTGTATTCCTGTACCTGATAATTTTTTCCAGAACACGAAACAACATCATCTTAGCCTGGATTAGATGATCTATAGATCTTAGTGCAGTGTTTTGTTCAGGAAAAGAGTATAAAGGTTGAAAAACATGTCTTAACCTCTTTTGTGATTATGGTCATGGGTACAAGCAGATTAGATGATCTATAGATCTTAGTGCAAAGCTTTGTTCAGAAACATAGTTTAAAGGTTAAACAATGTGTTTAACCGCTTTTTTGCCTTTGGTCATTGCTAAGCTAGTAAGGTGAATTATTGTCATCCATAGCAATCTTGTTGTATTGTCTATCTGGGAATTCTTTATATTTTATTGTCAACAATGTTTTAAATTATGCTTAACTAAGCAATTTTCTTTATTTGGAAAATGGGAAACACTTGATTGTGGCTCGCTTGCATCCTGGCTGCATAAGCTTTACAAGATTTAATGAATGTTATACTTTTAAAGCTGCCATTTTTGGTTCACTCTGGATTTATGCTTTTGCCTTTCTTTCCTTAACCCTCCAGCTCCCTTAAGAATTTTAAGGTCTAATAAAAAGGTAAAAGCAAATACATGGAAAGGTTACACTTGAAAGGGGAAGAAAAGAAGGATGGGGACTATCAATCATCATGATACATGTTTTCTGTAGGTATTGGTGTTCTTTTGGACCAGAAAACTATGGGGAAGGTGGGGGTATATTACCTAGTCGCAGATATCGGCTCAACACTCGAAACCGTGCTGCTAGACCCCAATCCATGAGGGGTTGTACGTGCCATTTTGTAGTAAAGCGCCTCTATGCCCGTCCATCTCTTGCACTTCTCATATATAACAATAGGCGACATGTAAACAAGTCTGGCTCTATCTGTCATGGCCCACTTGACCGAGATGCTATTGGTCCTGGTGCCAAGAAAATCCCATATATATGCAATGAGATTCAACAGCAGACTATGTCTATGATCTATCTTGGTATTCCCGAGGAAAATGTACTAGAGAAGCACATAGAGGGCATTCAGCGCTACTGTGGTTCTAATGCAAAAGTTAACAGCCTTGCTTCTCAATATGTTCACAAACTTGGCCTGATAATCAAGCGTTCCACTCATGAATTGGATCTAGATGACCAAGCTAGTGTTAAATTGTGGGTTGAACGCAACAAAAAATCTGTTTTCTTTTATCAGGACACATCAGAAACAGATCCTTTCATTTTGGGGATCCAAACTGAGTGGCAATTACAACAAATGATTAGGTTTGGGCACCGCAGCATTGTTGCAGCAGATTCAACATTTGGGATAAAGAAACTGAAGGTAATATATTCTATTTGTGTGAATGGTCCGAAATGAAAGCTCATTTGATTTATGATTGTTATATGAAATGCAGTATCCCTTGTGCACGCTGCTTGTGTTTGATTCCCGGCAACATGCACTTCCAGTTGCATGGGTAATTACACGTAGTGTAGTTAAATCAGATGTGGCTAAATGGATGAAAGCTCTAGTTGATCGAGTTCATACAGTTGATTTAGGATGGAAGGTCAATGCGTTTTTGGTTGATGACGCAGCAGCAGAGATTGATCCAATAAGGCAGAATTCTTTGCTTTGCTTGCCTTTCTGTTTTAGTGTATATATTGCTGGTCTGAACAGGGTGCTTATGTTTATTGTTGGATTTCAGGGAGATTTTTTCTTGCCCTGTCCTATTTTCGCTGTGGCGTATTCGCAGATCATGGCTGCGGAATATTTTGAAGAAATGCAATAACATTGAAGTCCAGCGGGAGATATTTAAACGGCTGGGGGAAATTGTCTACAGCATTTGGGGTGAAGTTGATTACATGGTTCCTTTGGAAAAATTTACTCAAGATTTTGTTGATCAAACTGCCTTCTTAAATTACTTCAGAGCTACTTGGCTCCCAAAGATGGGTTGGATAACTTTCCCTTGTTTGTTTTCTCTTATATGTTTCGGTGATTTTTGTTAATCTATTTGTATGTTTGGAATAGAAATGTGGCTTACCAGTATGAGAACTCTTCCGCTAGCAAGCCAGGAGTCCTCTGGTGCAATTGAAGCATATCATGTGAAGCTGAAAGTTAAACTTTACGATGATTCACATCTTGGTGCATTTCAGAGAGTTGATTGGTTGGTGCACAAGTTGACAACGGAGCTGCATTCTTCCTATTGGCTTGATCGATTTGCAGATGAGAGTGATTCGTTTCAAAATGTCAAAGAGGAGTATCTTGCTTCTACATCATGGCATCGGGCATTGCAAATTCCTGATACTGCTGTTACCTTGGATGATAAAGACCATCCTTTTGCAAAGGTTTTGAGCCAAAGAGAAAGCACAAGAACACGAATAGTGTGGAATCCTGGATCTGAATTCTCTCTTTGTGATTGTGAGTGGTCAATGCAGGGAAACCTATGCAAGCATGTTATTAAGGTCAACATGATCTGTGAGAACCTTCGCTCCTACCAACCAACCTTATCATTTCAGTCATTTCAAGACATCTTAATGAGCCTACAAGAGAAACCATTGGATGATTCAATTGCGCTAGATTTGTCAACAGCCTGGGCACACCAGATGCTTGATCAAATTCAGAAGCTTGTTGAGCTTAACAGTTCTGATGATATTAGTACCGTTGTAAACAACATGCCGTTGAGATGGACTACCAAGAAAGGCAGAACGTCATGTGGCAAGCCATTGACTACTCTTGCTCTGCCTTCAAGTTCTAAGAATGATGCTGCAGCACGTAAAAGGAATAGGAAAAGGAAAAGATTGTCACGAATAAGATGATTTTGCATTTTCTGGTGCGTAATCACATTTGAAATTACTGAAAGAAAGAGTAGTTTGATTTAGCATATCGAGCTATCACAGAGGATACTCAAGTATCTCGATCACATCTTAATCAAGGATAGCTTGTTCGAAAGCTCAGCTTATGACCAGACACCCATCCTGTACAAAAGTGGTATCATTTGTTCCCAATTACTTATATCGCATTTGCAGCTGATGTTTCTATATTGGTGTACAGAACTAAGATTGGTCTACCTGCCATTTTTTGTGATTCTACCTGCTTTCCTACTTTGTGGATGCTGGTTGATTAAACCAGCAGGTGGAGGGCCGCATCCTTTTGCATTTTTTTTAATGGATATTTAGTCAACTGTGGCATAGTTCTCGTTTAAGAAATGCATCTGAAGAAGTTGTAAATATACTTGATTTTATTTGCAGCAGGAGAAGATGTCATCTAATAATGAGCATTGTTAACTGATCGTAGAAATGGAAACTTCTTCCAACTAGGTGTATAACTTGTCTATTTCTAGCATCCTGTTCTGCGTTCCCTTTGCTGCTGATTCTTGCTACAGGTTCATGTAACCTTATTAAAAGAATTCTATTTGACTTGAGTGACATTACAATCGGATTAACGGGCACACAAAATTTTCCTTGTGCTTAAATATTTATCTCAAATAAGTTTCTTCATTTTTTTTTATGCTTGTTGATTGCAGAAACAGAAAACTTCTTCCAACTAGATTAAAAACTACTAGTATTTAGCTCTGAGTTCCCTTTCGTTGTTGATTCTTGTTACAGGTTCATGTAACCTTTTTATAAGTACTTTAGTTGACTCGAGTGATATTACAATCAGATTAACATGCACAAAATTCATAAAGCTATTGTTTCCTTGTGCTGCTGGAATACTCATCTGAAGCAAGTTTCTTGTTCTTCTTCTTCCCTGCTATGTTTTTAAATCACCAAAAGCTCCAAGACTAACATGACCCGCATCCTACTCATTTAGTAAATTTCATTTCTTTAGACAGATCAGTGATTTCATTAGTAGCATAGATTAGACTTGGAAAAAAGTGGAATACATAGAGAACTTCCAGAATACCATTTAGCCATTTATTCGGTGACTTTAATGTGACCATTTGAAAAGTGGCACATATATGAGAAACTGCATTTCTTTAAAAGATTCTATAGAATTAAAAGTTTGGGTTTTTATGTGCTTTTTGGTGACTGGATGAAGGACTTGCTGTTCTTTTCTTCTTAGCAATACTGGATAAGTAACTTGATCCTGAAATTTTTAAATTACATTTAGGCAAGTGCTCACTACTACACATATAAGATTGTTTCGAAAAAAAAGAACAGCAATTCTTGCTAAAAGTGTTTAGAAAATGTTTGAAGCAACGATGATCAATCCTGTTTGGATTGGAGTTTTTAGGAGTTTATTATACAAAAATATATTATAATGACGTGATGTATACGAGCTAAAAATGTAATGGAAAAATTGTGTCGAGAGAATATTCTAAAAAACTTTTTTCTAGAAAACTCGCAATCCAAACTATATCTTCTAACTGTTGCGCTGTAACTGTATTTGTATAGGTTCTTCCTTCTTCATACTTTGTTTTATTCTCTATGATGATGTTTGGGAATCTTCTGTTGTACTAAGCTCACACCAAAGATTTCCCTGTGTATTCATGTTCCACATTTCCCCTATATTAGTTGAATTCGATGTATCATTTTACCCCCTTTTTTTGTTAGAAGCCTACTATTGCTAAGAACTGTAGTCGGAGAAGAGACATGCTAAATAATATGACAAACATAAGTTGATTCCCTCCAATTCATTATTGCAGAGTTCTTCTTCTCATTTTATTTTTCTTTCTACAAAGACAGAGAGTTCAAGTGCCACGTTATGAATTCGACCTCATAAGATATTCTAAGCTACCTATCTTTCCTTCCAATTCCTTTTGGACATCTAAGCAGTAGCTTTTAACAATGCTATAATCCTCAAGTATTCCCTTAAAGGCAATTAACATTTACCAAAATCCTTTAACAATACTGATCCAAACACTCATAAATTATTGCATTAACAAGGAAAAGGAATGAAGAATTATACCAATGATGAGATCACAAATAGTCACGAGTTCAAGATAAGAGTCTCAAATGCCAGGGACCCTGCTGGTCTATACTTCCAACTTCCAAAGGGGTTGCTCTTCAAAAGTTATTAATACATCATAATGCAGCAAAGTACATTTTTCACATCTACAAGTGACACAGACGTCACTGACTTGATGAAACACTTCCCGAAGGCTGTTGTGTAGATATCTGCACATATCCAAGGGCCCTGCCATATAGGAGTCCTGAATGGGATATGTGTTCAGATGATGCTGAGCTTTGTGCTGGTTTAACTTATTGTAAATCTGCCTAATCTTCTGGGAGTAGAAAAGGAAGCCACAGTAAGGGAAACTGAAATGTTGCTATACGCTGCAAAGACGAAAATAGAATATCTAGCCTTGTTAAAGGTGCCCAATGAATAGTTATGCAGCTGCTGTGGGATAATATTCCGCAAGGTGCTACTACAAAAAGAACAACAGGAAGCAGTAGGTGACTAAAGGAGTCAAATGCTACTCTTGGACGAAACCAGACAGTATTCTTTGGTAAAAAAGAAATGTAAATCTGCACATATTAATACACTCGACAAGCATATTTAGCTCAGAACCCTAATATGGTGCCTTTAGTTATTGTCATTCAATAACATGGTACACTATCAAAGCATATAAATGGATAAGCCTGACAAAGATTAACTTTACAGGTCTCAAATTGGTGTCCATATCTAATCTCATTGCTTTGCAATGGATACAAAAATGTTCAAGTTGCATGACAGAGAAAACATTAGTTATTCAGAAAAGTGCTAAGAGACCAACCTTTAAAGTAGTACGAATTCAATATGGAACTCAGTTGATTCTCTATTTCTATGCATTTTCAAAGTTCTTCTGTACTATTATCAAATTTCTTGAGTGAAAATATTACTCAAAAGTCACTTCTAGAAATGACATGCTCATATGCTAATGCTTTTTGTACTATTCTCATGCTTGGCCCAAAAGAAAATTTAATAAAATTATTATACCCAAAAGTGCAGATTTGAGCGAACCTCCAATTAGGTCTGAGAATGAACTCTGGAGACCACTTTTCATTGCAAGACCTTCTGTTGCCTACGAACCCATTTATCATAATCTTGCAGCAGTTGTTGTACATGCAACGGTACTAGTCTGTCCACTAGGGCTTGCATCATTCTGCATGCCATACAATTTAATTTTAGGCTTATGTGCAAATAAAGCTGTCTTTGGTAGTTGAGAACAAAGTTTCCATGTGCCCAAAACTAGAGAAACGCAATACGAGGGACTACAATTTAAAGCAAAATTCTTTGTCTCTACTGACATAGTCAAGCAGAGATACTTTGTGAGGTTGGCAAACCTAAAGAAATTCCGTTGACAGATGAAATCATAAGGCAGAGACAGCACAAATAATCATGCTTTAAAATTAACAAAATATTGCAATATTGCTTGTAAAGAAGTAAAAAAAACATTTACACAGTATTACTTGTTTATAAGTTAATATTACTTCTACAAAATTAAGTGCACCATTTGATCAGGCTTTCAAGTAGTGGCCCTTTGGCTCTGGCCTTTTTGAAAGGTTGATGTCCAAGAGAAGTTTAATAACAATGTCATAATAGTTTATAAATGAATGAACAATACAAAATTTTAGTACGTTACAACAATTTACCAGAGATGTCAAGTAGATGCTATAACATAAGGTAGATACAAAATATTTCACTAAAACATTTGATCTTGTTGTAACGTAGTCCAATGCAAGTTCTTAGTCATTCTATCAAGCAAACAATTTTCAAGGATAACATTAGTAACATTTGCAAAGAATTGTGGATTCTTGGATGAAGGAAAACCAAGCACATAGCATGCACAATCGAATAGTTCATCACAAGAATGTGAAGCTCATTGACAGTGAGTGACACTTCAGATGAAAGTGGAGAACTTCGCAAAAAGAACAGTTGTAGGATGAACTACTCCAGTTCCCACCAACAACCCCTTCCCAATGCAAAACTAACAAATTTCCTCCCCTCGCTCAAATTTAGAATTTCATATCCATGATGTCAATAAAGTATATTAGATTGGTGCTTACAAATTTCCTGGACCCTCAACAGTTGATTCTGGAAGCAATATGAATGGGTAAGTATAGATCTGCATTAAAATGGCAGTTTGTCAGTTGCACTCTTGGGATACAAATGCCGATTATTCTTCAACTCCATCGAATGTCATCAACAAAAGAGCCAAAAAAGAAGTTGCTTAAAACATGACAATAGTAAAGTGGCCAGTCATTTCTACTAAACTTAAAAAGGCTCGAACCAAAGTTTGTCATTTCATCCAGTAGAATTAGAGAGAAACTTCATAACATGTGTGATCCAGCCGTAGAATCACTATCCATGTACAGGCTTAATACAGTAGCACATCTTGACTAAATGCACAAAAAGTTACATGACACGTACACAGTGACTCAGGAGCTTCCACTTATTTACTGATATAAATATGGGCTAATAAACCAAAAATTCCACATGTTCTCCCTCTCCTTTCTTGGGGAAGAGGGTGGAAAAGTAAATAAAGTCAATATGGAAAGTGAATTCCACGTAGTTAGTTCTTTATTGACCAGAGATCAAAACCAAATGTGCCCTAAACCAGAGACAAAGTATAAAGAAGTAAAGCAACTATAAAGATATGAACAACACAACAAGTTAACTAGTATGACAGATATCAGAATTGCTAAATATGAGTAGCACCAGCTACAGTTAAATTTCAGCCTTTGATTCAGCTTAGCCCAGACAGTGTTTTGGCCACTGAAAAGGACATAAGCTGGAGCAAGACAAAGCTCACAGAGAAATTTTTCTTGTATAAAAACACTTCATCATATATTTAAGGTACTACAATTCTTTTTTTTTTTCTTTTCAGTTCTAAAAGAGGCAATAAGAATTTGTATGACCTAAGTCTTTGAAATGAAACTCCCAGGACACTAATATTTCTTCAACATAAGAAAATTAATGGGTCAAATAGACCAAATCTGTGACTACAGACATTGCCTTGTCCATAATTATACTAATGGAAGACTATCTTTAGTCAATAGTCATAGGCCACATCTTATCAATTAAGAGGATTTTGAAAATGATAAGCCAAAAAAAGAAAGCATTCCACTTACAAGTCATTTAAAATTCCAATTAATTACAATTTCAATGCTTCAAAGTACCCAATGTATTAGATTGACCTTTTTACGTCACAACCACCACAAGCCAGGGTTGGTGCCTTCCAGGAAAGTCTTGAAGGATACTTTTAGGTCAGTGCTACCTATTCTTTCATTCCTAGATATGATCCTCTGACTAAAATCTGTCATTTAAAGTAGCGATTAAAACTTTCTGGCATGACACACTAAAATTGTGCGTCCTTTTCAATTGGCAATACAGTTAAGGCAACAATAGGTAACTCAAAAAACATGAACACATTATAGCATTTATCCAAGACTTTAAAAGATGTTGAGGAGGAGAAGTGACCTCAAGAGAGATATTCAACTTCACATCAACATCCAGAAAGGATTTGGAATCCACTGTTTCCCAGGTTATGTGATTTCTCATAGATGCTGCAAGTTACAACAAACAAAAGTAAAAATTGTTTAGGCACCTTTCTTATTTAAATATAAAAATTTCCTTTAAAAAAAACGGAATTTATCCATTGCAGGCATATATGATATAAGCATCAAAGATCACTTTGGTGCAGTAAATTAGTAGATTAATTGCGTTCATATTACTGGAAGAATATCAAACAAGCCAAACAACAAGTTGTGCCTAAAATGCTTGAACATTATTGATTCAGAAAAGCATTTCAAATCACATGTTGTAACATCTCAGTGAGTGTAGCTAACATGAATATCATGCTTCTCTTACTAGGGCTACATAATTTGTTGGTTTACCTAATTTTGAGCCAAATAAGCATGAGACAATTGGACTTCAACTGATAGTCAAAGATACCTGAAAAGCGATCATTCTGCCTCTCCAAAAGTTCTGAGCCTTCAAACTGCAATTAGTATTAAGTGTATGTCAATGACTAAAATTGAATAAACTATGCATGTAAGACCAAAGATACTCAAAGTTCAATGTCTGCAAGCATGATATTAGAATGTTTACCAACATATGCTGTTCTGGGAAGTGATAAATATACACATGGGACATTTAGAATAGTAAAAAGATGTAGTAAATTATGAGATGTTCTGATAAGACAGAAGAGAACATGGAGAGATACGAAAATCTTAGGTTAGATTTCTTCATTTACAGGAAAAAAGATTTTAACGTGTGCACAAGAAAAAGGAAAGATCTCTAACTTTGCACTTAATAAATTTTAAGATATTGTTTTAGATTCTTTAAACAATCTGCTGAAAGTAACTGTTTGTTTGCTTTGGCTCTAGCTATTAGGTATAGTTTATGCTACTTAAACTCCATTTGGAGTTTAAATTTTCAGACCGTCCAGCAATGACTTGATAAAAAATGAATGACTTCAGTGTGAGAGTGCTTAATGACAAGCACGAGATAAAGCAGACAGAGAGTTCAGAGGCATGTAACTTTAGCACTCATTTAGCTCCCTAAGAGTAAGATTACACATTCCAAAGCATGTTCCTTGAAAAAGCATAAAAGAACTCAACCAATGGAACAGTCTACTTGGAGATGTTTTGAGTCTATCTTCAATACCTATCTTGGTCACAACTACAACTTATCTTAGGCTGCAGCAAAATAGTCTTCAATTTGACTCTTCTGTTCCAATATTTTGTGAATTCAACAGAACAGTGAATAAAACAAAATTTAAGAGTAAGTAAACTATAGATGAAACATGCATCTTTCTCATTCAGAAAGAGTAGAGATCAAAATTTGTCGTGACTCAAACTTAAATCCTGTTTCAAAAACCACAAAAAGATGTCACCTTGATGTACAGAAAGGAATACACCTTGAACAGGCTTTACCAACATTTTTCTCAAAAGAGGAGCACCGAAGACCACCTTGTCACTAACCTCTTGGCTTTAGTGCAACAACTTATACAAAAGATGTTCTACAGCTTAACTAGTTTTCAGTAGCAATTCCCCGAAGAATATTTTTGGAATTAATTGTGAAAAAAAAGATGTTACATTCTAATTAAAAAAAGAAAGCAAAAAATTCAGCTACATCAATGGAGCAGGATTCACACAAATATGCTAATTTAAGAAATGTTAGCTAGACATCCATGTACTGTTTACATTCTGAAAAGGAAGTCTTATTGCCAATATCATAAACATGTTTTCTCAGTTCCACAAACATATTCATCCAATTGGATTTTGTGTATTCCAAGTAAGCCTAATCTTTTCACTCTTGTGAGATCCTTATCTTCAAATTAATATTACCTTGCAGGACAACAGTTCAACGATGCAATCTTCTTCAGTTGACCTCACTAGTAAGTCCAGCACAGGGGCAACCTCAAAGTTCAGAAGTTGAATTTGTGGCAGGATGCACCTTCAAGGAGTGAGAAATTTTGTCTTAGACGATTGCTTTGCCACTGTTTACGCAATAAAGCACCATATAAAACGTCTTGCAGGAAAGGCAGAAGTGGGTATTGCCCCATAGCAGCTGACCCCCAGTTAAGTTAAACAGAGTCTTTAAACAACAACATTCAATGAAATACAGAGACAGTCCTATAGATGCTTAATATGGTGCCAAACTACACTTCTAAGTACAGCTCATTTTCTCAGGACATGTTATGCAGCAAGTCAAATTCTAACAAAACTATTAGGAAAAAAATTTTTTGGAAGGTATCTTGGAAGTGTTATTTCAGCAACCAAAAAGAAAAAGAGAAAAAGTAATGGATGTTTATTTTAAGGAAATTCAACGTAACATGTAAAGGAGGACCAAGCCCTACATCCATGCTGACAAGAAAACAAAGGAAAATAGTTGCAATGGGAACAGAACAAGAGACAATAAAAAGAAAGTGCCATTTTCACTAAAAGTAATACGGTATGCTAGTACATGACAGATGCATCACTGTGAGAAGTTTAAAGGACTTCATCAGGCATTCATAGAAGAAATGGTTAAGTAGACATTCATTTTGGAAAGAAACAATGAGCAGCAAGCATAGCATTGAGGAGTTATGCAGTTCTACTGAGGCTGCAGAGAGGAATGGCAACATAGATAAACTTTTTGTGCTGGAGGCAATTGGAATAAATACTAGATATTAGGAGGTATCAAATGGTGCTAGAACCTCTAAAAGGGAATCACCTAATTGTTTAGAATTGCCAGGCTACCGGAGTTATGGCTGGAAGCACGAGGAGAAACAACAGTGGTCTGACATGCAAATGAACTCAACATTTTTTAGGAATTTATAAAGAACTGTGATGGAAGTGATATTATTAATTAAGTTTAAAGCGTCATTGTCATTTTTTCTGTTAAATCCTTCTTTGGCCATCCTTTGAAAGCATCTCTCTAGTCAAAATGTAATTTCTCTTCAACAGGATGCCAAGAACTCACACACCAAAAAGGTGCAGTTATTCTTTGCTTTGGCATGCTTTTAGCAAAAGCATCTGAAGTGGTGACTACCTCAAAATAACGTGGAGACTGTGAACCATCTACTTGTTTGTTGGGAACTCACAACGTGTATATAAATTTTGCAATTTGGTATTTGCGCTGCCCAAGTGCTGATGCCTAAAGAAAAGTGCAACCAGCCCAAAATAAAGTGTTTTATGAGTTCTTGTTTATCCAAAATATTTGCTGGGTAGGACGGAGATCTCCTTGGCATTTGCTATGAAGTTTAACAATCACATGTTTCAACTGCACATTCACCAAAAGGAACGTCTTTGACGTCAAAGGAGTCCATTAGATCAAGAAGGATCTAGAGATAAATCCAGAAATCCCCAGGTCAAGCCACACTTCCATCCATAGGACATCATGACCACCAAAAAAAAGAGAAGAAATGAAGAGGAAAAAAAAAGGTGGATGAGAAGAGCAAAGCCAAGGATTACATTTTACACAATGCCAACGCCTGCCATACAATATAAGCCTTAGACTTGGTAAGAATATAAAATTGAGCCATATTACGACACGTTCTACTTTGTAAATGCAGATACCGAAGCAAACATGCAGATGTTCAAGTAAATACCAAAAATTATGTATCACTCAGGAACAAGAAGAGGAATTAAGCCAACCTGTACAAATTTGAATCAAGGGATTGAAAACTTTGCAAGGACCTTGTATTCAGTATTGCTTCAACACCAGAAGGATGATTCAGAAATTCACTTATATGGCCCGCACCTATCTTGCTATAACTTGGCACTAGAATCCTTTCTTTCTTTCTGGCAGATAGATTTGCTTTCCTGGCATTTGATTCTGACAACTTTGCTCTACTTGCTCTGACAACTCCAGTTCTCCTACTAAACAAAATCCATTCTTTAAAACAGCTATACCACTAGGAATGACAAATCGAATAGTTTTGTCTTCTGTAGATTCAAAAATTAAACAAAAATCTGAGAACCCTTTTTCTGTTCTGGATTAAAGACTACAAATTTATTGCTATTACAAGTAAAGAAAACAAATTTAAGTTGAATTAGACATCTAACCAACACAATAGCACTTGAGCAAAGCTGCGGAAATTCTCTATACCATCTCATGAAAAATTCAAGGGATTTATATCCCTTAACCAGCATTGACAAAGCAATGGTTTTTAAACTCTAAACACAGCATTTTGGCCTATATGTATTATCATACAAGGCCCAAACACAAATATAAACAGATAGAGTAGACAAAAAAGAATAATCAAATCAACCCAGAAAAGATTATTGCTGCAGAAAGATAGGAGCATAGCAAAGTTGAATTGCTAAAGAAGAAAAATGTGAAAGAAATTCTTAAAGGAAGGGGGAAAAACCCACAAGAAAAATCAAGTTTATATGGCAAGATTTACCTGGAGATAAGGGATTGATGGGGAAAAATGGATGGAAATGAGGATAGTAAAGCTTTTGCTGCAGTCATTGCTGCAGAATGAGTTTATGTGGCCCAAGAAGAACTAAAGTTGGTTGCTTGTAATACAAATTTAAAGAACTGGCTTTCATATCTTGTTGCATGTTAGTTACTGACAACGGTTTCCAGCAAAGATTTTATTGTATTGATTTGTACATTAAATTGTTCATCACCACATAAAAGGGATGATTAGTTAACTGTCTCTATGATATTTGTCCATATACTCTGCCTAATTCCTCTTATTTGTAAAATTACCAAAAATCCCTCCATAATCATAAGGGATAATTGCAAAAACCTCCCCTGAGGTTTCTAACACTAACACTTACCTCCCCTATAATTTTTGAAATAGCACTGACCTCCCCTAAAAAAAGTTGGGACCCATTGTTAAGGCAAAAGTATGTGAATTTACTTGGCTATCCCAATTATTTTCATGTTACCAGATGAAAGGTTTAATTATTTTCATCAAAACCAACAAATCCTTTGCTAAACTAATTAAACTAATTAACTAACTAATTAAAGTACTTGAGAGTCCGTCTTTGTCTTATTAGACTTGAAGCATGTTTAATCATTATTTGTAGAGGCATTCACAAGGCACCAATGGAAGAGGAAGATGGCGCCATGAATTGGCGCCAATTTGTGCTTTGACAGCTCGAGGTGACAAGCTGTCTACTTGCTCCATAAGAGAGTGTTGTGACTGATAAAATTGTGATCATTGAGGGAAGGAAACATAAGGGAAGAAGCTGGAGTTTTTGCTTACTTCATGAGAGGTCATATCCGTGAGATAAGAAGCACAATAGGCAGTAGAAAGGAGCCAAAATATGAGCATCTACTCCAGTTAATTTGCTAGAATCATAACTGTACAGGTAAATTATTTCTGATGTTGTCACTTGAAGGCACAGAATTTGCATGTTAGCTCTTGTATGATAATAAGGCAAAACCTGACTGCAGTGAATGTATGTTAGCTCTTGCATCATGATTTGAATATGTTAGTAATGATCAATTGCATATGAATGTGATGTTACTCTAGTTGTTTAAGGCTTGTTGCTCTACCATTCCAGTTGTTTAAGACTTGTTGCTCTGTTATTCCAATTGTTTAAGACATGTTTATCAATGGATGATGTATCATGATCTGTTTTTGATCTTCACAGTTCTTGTATAAACCTTTTGTATTGGTCATTATTTCAGTTCATGACTGGTCTATGATACAAATATAGAATATTTTAGTACAATTGTAAGGTGTTGTGATTTTCTCTTTGCTCAATAACTGTCACTTTTGAAACTTAGGATGGCTCTTCTTCCTTCTTATGACATATCTATCCACTATGAGGGGAAACAAGTGAGAATTCCAAATGTCGATCCAATTGGTTACTGTTACATTAACTTGCTATTTGATGTTGCCGAGAAGGTATTCAGTCAAGTCCCTGGGCATCTGAATAAGTTAATACACATGAGGTGCCCAATTCCTAAGACAGGTCGCATATTTGATATTACAGTTGATGATAATGTTAGTAAAATGTTCAAAATGCACAAGTCTGTAATGGTGATTAATGTGCATGTGCTGGATATGGATGTTATTCCCAATAATCAAACTAATATTGAGCTTGACAATGGTCATAATACCCATTTAAACTTAGGAAAAAAAGGAAAGGACAATGTATCTGTTGTTGAGATTGATGATTCTGAAGGTGAATATAATGATTCCAGCTTTGATTCAAGCTGGTTGCACAACATGGATAGTGACAATGAGGAGGACATAGATGTTGATAGTATGTCTCTGACAGGTAGTGAGAATACTGACGTGTCCTTTTCTAATTTTGATGACAATGAGGAGGGTGATATTGTTCCTGATTCTAAAAATGAGGAAGAATGTGATCCCACTTAGCAAGCTTTGAAATAAAAAATGTGGACGTACAACCCAAAAGGAGACATAGAGTTTAAGAAAGGTCAGCTGTTCACTAATGTTGATGCATTTAGAGCAGCTTTAAAGGATTATGTAATTTAGAAAGGATTTCCTATTGTGAGAGTGAAGAATAAAAAGAGTAGAGTAACTGCTATTTGTGGTGTTCAAGGATGCAAATGGAGAATTCATGCATCACCAGCAGCAGATTCCATTACCTTTATTATTAAGTCTTACCAAGGTGAACACACATGTGTGATGGATAGGATGAACATAGAAGTTACAGCTGACTGGATTGCAAAGAAACTAGTACCAGTCATGAGAATTCAACCTAACATGTCCACCAAAGGAGTAGAAGCAGAGATGATTAAACATGATGTGCATCCAAGCAAATGGCAGATATATAAAGCACTTTTAAAAGCAAGAAATGAGATTGAAGGCAATCACAGTGAATCCTACACCAAATTGCCAAAATATGCAGAATTCCTCAGGAAATACAATTCACACAGCATTTACAAAATACATTATGATAGGCCTACTCTCCTTGTTGAGCCTAGATTTCTGAGAATATTTATTAGTTTCGAAGGTCAAAGAAGTGGAATTGTTGAAGGCTGTAGACCTTTTGTTGGTTTTGATGGATGTTTTTTGAAAGGCCCCTTTGGTGGTGTACTTCTCACAGCAGTTACTTTAGATGCTAATAATAGCAATTTTCCTATTGCATTTGCTGTGACTGAGTGTGAAGATAAAGAAACATGAAGTTGATTTTTTCATTACTTTGAGAAGTTCTTTAGGCCATTTGGAGAGAATGGTCCTTTAACCTTTATGAGTGACAGGCAAAAGGTACATTAATTCTGCAATAGTTTTGTTCAGTTCTGATTCTGTTAGTCATCAGTGTAATAATATAATTTTTTTGGTTTTCATTTCAGGGCTTGAATCTTGCTTATGAAGAGATAGTGTCTGTTGCTAGTGGAAGGTATTGCTATAGGCATATTTGCAGCAATTTTAAAGCTCAATTTCCTAGTATTTTGCTCAGTAACCTATTCTGGAGAGCAGCAAAAAACTTTGACGTTGCAGGGCATAATGAAGCCATGGCCAGCATAAAGGAGCTAAACATAGAAGCTTGGAAATATTTGGAGAAAATTCCCAAAACAACTTGATGTAGAAATACCTTTAATACTGGAATTAAGTGTGATCATGTCACAAATAACTGCACTGAGTTCTTTAATGCATGGATAGGTAAGCTAAGAGGGAAACCTATCTTGACACTGGTTGAGAGGCTCAGGCAGAAGTTCATGAAGAAAATGCACAAGAAATATCAGAAAGGGTGCACACTAACCACAGCTGTCACCCTAAAGATGGTGGATAAACTGCAAAAAATGGGACAAGCATCAAGACAATGTCAACTCACAATGGCAAGTGATGACATATTTGAAGTGGGGGATATGAACAAGTCTTATATAGTCAATTTACCAGCTAAAAGTTGTGATTGTAGAGCTTTTCAAATTTCAGAACTTCTTTGTAAACATGCTGCATTGGGGATTATTTACAAGAGATAGAAGCTGGAATCATACTGTGACCATTAGTTCTCAAGAGATATGTACTTAAAGACATATGCAAGTATGATTCATCCAATTTCTGATGAAAAGATGTGGCCACCTATGCCACATGTTACCCCTTCAACAGTCTTGCCTTCTTCTTTGAGGAGAGCTCCATGTAAACCAAAGATGAACAGGAGAAGGGAACATGATAAAGGACAATCTGCATCACAACTAAAAAGATCGAGCAGATTCAAGTGTGGAAACTATGGCTCTTTTGGGCATAACAAGAGGTCATGCCAAAGAGCACTTGTCCAAAAGAAGAATGGCAACACAACTCCTAGCCAATATGTCTTATATATGCTTAACTTGCTACTGAAAATAATACTGAAAACAAATAAAATGTACTAATGTTAGCTTATTCCCTAACAGTTGAGCTATAGAAGAGGCAAACCAGGAAGAGGGACTGCAAACACAGGCTTGTCAGGAGCTACTCTTTGGGTAAAAATTTTTTTGATTTACTATCAGGATTGTAACATTTCAAACCTTCTAATATCTAGTACTACTTGTCTATGTTTACTGCTAGGATCATGTCTCTGGCAATGTGCCTGTTCTAAACTCAAGCCAAGGAAGCAATCCTTCTTCTCCAAGTTAACCTGGAATTGTGAATGTACAATAGTAGATTTAGACCATAGCAACTGCTTCAAAGAAAAAGGTTCATTCGAATGACTGCACTTTGTACATTCTTCAGTATGATGTTTGAGTATAAGGTTCAATCTCTGTGATTGTGCAGAGAGGAAGGCCATTGTGCAATATTGGAGCAACTGCTAGAGGGAATAGCAAGAGAACTTTCTCAAATACAACTACTCAGGTCACTCAAACTCTGGAACCTCCTCTAATTCAGCAAATTGCAGCATCTCAAGTTGCTACAACTGCATCTTTCTTAATCAATGCAACTACAACACTGCAGTCAACAAATGTCAGCAGCAGTAGCAGTTTTAGTATGCAATTCTGATGTATACTCTGTAGTTTTCTGCTTGAGTTTCAACTTAGTAGTGTGCTATTAATTAGGTCAATAGATACGAATGTTTTGTATATGACTGTTGCAGATATATATTTGGGTTGATAGGTGTTTGCAATCCTCACCATCTGTTCTAAGTCATTGCAGTAGATGGTGTCAGGAGTGGGCATGGGTCGGATACTCGTCCCTAACATGATTTGGCTGACCCGATCATAATATATTGGATCAGTCATTTTGCGACCCTAACCCGCTCTTAATGTCTTCGGGTACCCGCTATTCGGATACCCGAAAAAAAGGGACGGGTTATAGGATATCCGCTCCTGACCCGCCCCTAAAAAAATTATTTTTCAATAAAAAATTATTTTCCACTTAATATCAACATATTTTTCAATTAAAAAAACATGATTTTCCAATTAATATTGGTAGAGATATTGTAATTAAAGTCCATACATCACCATTCTCACACAGTTCATCCAACAATCAAATCGATCTCATAAATTTAGTACATCTTAGAATTATAATATCTAATGGACAAAACGAAATTTCATAATAAGTTTGAGTACATCACCATTTTCACACATTTCATCTTTCTACAACATAACAAACACAAGGATAACAAGTATTTAGCAACTTCTCTAACTTCTTTAAGGATGTTATGGTACAAGACTGTATCCCAAATAAGTTAATTGTGAAATCAAGTTCGAAAAAGAATTGAATATAACTAATTATTTTTGGAAAAAATATAATAAAAAATAACCTTAAAAAATCTTCTCCAACTTCTTTACATATTTAGAATAGACCTTATGGTATTAAAGGTGATGAAAAAGAAAAATAATTTCTTACACTAAATAAAAGAGACAAATTTAAGAGACATAATTGCAATAAAATAAATCAAATAAATAAATAAGTGAAAGACACAAATGTTTTAATTATCTAGCTAACAGAAAATTAAAATTCCAAACACAAATCTTTGATTGAATTGATGCAAAATTTGCAGGAAAGATTGATAGAGGTAGAATAAAAATAAAAAAGATGAAAGGGATGAACAATTTTTATAACAGAGTTTCACAATTTTTTTTTCATTTTGTTCATTTGATTCATGTTTCACAGAGAATATTTGCTTTCTTCAAACAAGATGAGGAAAGGTGAATCATATAAGATTAGAATATGAGGCTGTGAGCCACTTCACTTGCACTTAGAATTAAAAATTACAAAATTATAAAATGATTCCTAATTTTTTAATATTTATAAATTATATCCTGCGGGTCGGGTACTCGCGGGTTTTTATTTTTCTGATCTGTATCCGTACCCGATTTTTGCAGGTACCTGACCTTTATCTGCCCCGCTAAGAAAAATCGGATTGGGTTCATCGAATTTTCGGATCAACGGGTTTTTTTGCCCACCCCTAGATGGTGTTTTGAAACTAGTAGATTGCTCAGTCATGCTTTTGTATTAATGGATTGTTCTGATACTCTTTTGCAGTAACGCATTTTTCTGATGCACTTTTGTATTAATGGATCAGTCTTGTAATGCACTGGTTTTCGTATTTGTTTTTGCAAGTATTGTTAGATGAAGTGGATTTTATACTGACGATAGTAGATTTAAACTGAATTGGTTGCATTATAATGTAAACTGGAAACGGTGCTGCATACATGATGTTCCACTTTTCCTCTCCTATGTCTTGCAACACCAATTTGAACTGCAACTACATCTTATATTTAGATATGTACATTTGAACTTGCACATCATCCTATTGACTTCACAATATGGACGAAAACATACACAGCAACAAGTATGAGATTGATGATGAAAAGTATGTTGACTGCTACATTTATAGCCGGTGCACTTGCCACTACAATTGGCATTTCCCTTTGCATTGCCGTAGACCTTTGTAGCTATTGTTGAGATTGTAGAACTGAATTTGTGTCAGTTCTTCTATTGCTGACCTCTTGTTCTTCAGGACCCTCATACCACTGGAAGTACTTGCATTTTGCACAACAAAATATAACTTGTTGGGGTTCTTTTCAATCTCAGAGATCTTCAATGTTGCCTTGCGATTGCAGGTGCAATATTTGTTCCTTATTGTGAAGGATGTTGGGGAGTTCCATGATGCTCTCTTGTGGCTGGAAGACTGCATACTGTTTGCTGCTATATTTCACCTCAAGCTGCCAAACTGAAGTCAATCAAACCAGCTGTGTTTTGAGTTGGAGACAAACAACTCATTTTTTCGCTAATATAGAGTTTCATGTATCAAGACCATCCTTTATAAGCTAGTGCAACAAACTGCATATTTAGCTGTTAACTAGCCATTGGTTTTCCTCAGTGAAGAAGCTGTTGCAGGTTGCTTGGAAATGGTTTGCATTTACACCCCCTGAACTTTCTTGATCCTTAATACCTTTGTCCTTCCCATGCTAATACTACTTGCCAAGCAATATCAAGGGCAAATTTGGCACAAAATTCTCATCTCACGCCTTAAAATAATTTTTTAATGGGACATTTTCTTGCAAGGACTGAATCTGCAACATATTCATTAAGTTCAAGGGTGTTACATGCTATTTCTTAAACTAGAAGGGAGGTGAATACTAGTATCAGAAACCTCAGGGGAGGTTTCTGCAATTTTTCCTAAACATAAATAACATATTGCGTATTGTTTTCTCTACTTGACAATTGGGGTGGGATGGTTAAAAAAATACGCCATAAATTGTTTTTGAAAAAGGGTATTTGAAAATTTGAAATTCAAAAGAATGTCATTGTATTTTATTTTTTATTTGCTGTAATCAAATTTTGTTAGTAATTTATTTCCAAAAAAATTAGTAATTTTGTTATAGTAATTTTATTTATTTTAAGCCATAAAGAAATAATTGGTAAAAGCATGACAATTAATTAATGAGACAAAACTTTGGTTTAGGCATTAATGACATAACCTATTCAAATTGTTAAAATTTGAATTGGGTAGAGAACCTAAATTTAAATATCTTTTAGATTTTCAGATTACATATTTTAATTTTTCTAACGTTAAACTATAGTAGCAATTGAAGACAGGTAAATATTGAATTGCACTGGAAAATAAAGAAGAGAGACAGCATATTATGTATGACAAAAGAAAAACAAGAATATTGACATTACATAGCTTTATATTGCAAACAAATGATGATTTGCAAATAATTCTACTTTACACAAGCTTTATTGAAAAGGAAATAAAAGAATGCTAAAGCCATAATCAAGAACTGAAATGCATGACCAAATGCAATCCTTGCTCAATTCCACAAATTCCATCTTCAGCAGCTTCTTATTCTTTATCCTCGATTGATGTCTCCTGTCTGAGGAATGGATCAATGGCCTTGTCTTCAGCTTCAGAATTCTTTGAATCTGACTTGTACTTGTACCATGAAGACCAGTAGAGATAGTTAGCAAAGTTGAGAAAACTTAGGATGGCAAGAAACCAGTAGAAAAGCTCCAACTTATTCTGGTTCAGATATGGTGCCTCTAACCAGCCTTGTTTGCTTGGAGTGACCCTCTTGGTAACAGCATTAACAATGCTGACAAAGGCAGTACTCAAGAAATATCCAAAGGACAGAGATAACAATGCAAAAGAAGTAGCAAGAGATCTCATCCCCTTGGGAGCTTCCTTGTAAAAGAATTCCATCAGTCCAACCATTGCAAACATGTCTGCAATTCCGAAAACACCATACTGGAAAGCAAGCCAGAAAAGGCTTATTTTCTTAGGCGGAACCAGCAGTGCTTGATCCCTTCTTTTGACCTCAATCACTCCAGCTATTCCCATTGAGATAATTGAGAGCACAAGGTCAACTCCTGCACGCTGAAGTTGTGTGATACCTGATGGATGGCCTGTGATTTTTCGTGCAAGTGGGACGATTAAGAACTCGTAGAGTGGTATAAGAATAGCCATGAAAAGAAGTGGGATCACTGGAATTGAAGCTGTAGGGATCTGTATGGATCCTATATGAGCATCCATGTCGTATCCTTGAAGAACTGAAAATGTCTGCAACTGTGCCAAGCATGTATTCATTATAACAGTGCTCAAAAGTATTGGGAGCATTCTTGTCAGTATTTTTACTTCTTCCACTTGTGTCACTGTGCATACTTTCCAAGGCTGTGGAGACATCTCGTCTTTAAGGACGGCAGCCTTGTCTAAAAACCTGTTAAACAAATGATGTTATTCAAAGAAATTGCCAATGCAATTGAGTTACTTACAGTGTCTAATTAGCGCAGAACCCATATACTAATTCCAACTGTTTCAACTGAATGATGAACTACCTGAATTGGCTAGTGTGTGCAATCGCTTCTTCAGATGCATCTCTTTCTTTGTCATCAATCTCATATAACTCATGGTACTGATAATTTTCTGTTTCGAATGGCTGCAACAATAACCTAGAACACCATGTCATAATGGAGGACAACAATGAGTCAATAAAACGTTAAACTCAAGTATTCAAAGGAGATATGCATAATGCATGTATGGTGGAAAGTAACAGCAAATTAACCTGAGGTATCTTTATCAGAGTGCTTGTGGCTAGAGGTTGGTAACAGTAGAAAGGCTTTCCAAGTGCAAGAACTGCAAAACCGATAAATGCACCAACCAAACCAATGAAAAATCCCCAGTACCAAGCTTTGTTCATTGCTACCCAGACCACAACAGTAACACCTATTATTGATCCAATGTTTACACTGAACTGATAATAGTTGAAATAGCTTGCAAGTCCCTTAGCTCCCTTTGGATCTTTTGAATCAAATTGATCAGCACCAAGTGCTGCAACTGATCCCTTAACTCCACCACCACCAAGAGCTAATAGACTAATGGATGCATAAAACATGACAGCTTGACCACCTTTCACACAAGTTGATTTTTGGCAAGGATCAGGCTGGAACTTATCAGAATACGCTTGGATGGTGAGCAAAACCAACCCCTGAAGCAAAGAACATCATAAGATCAGTGCGAAAAAGGGAGTGAGGAAATGCTCATCAGCTAGCCAGATTTCATGTTTATGTAATTTACCAGGATTTCCAAGAATCCAAACAGTAAGCATGTGTAGAGTCTGTTCAAGTAAGTGTCTGATATGAAACCTCCCAAGATCGTGAGCAAGAAAGTTGATCCCAAGAAATTTGTGAGGGTGTTTGCAGAAGTGGATAGATTAAATTGCATCACCAAATGAAAGTAGAGAACAATTGTCGACATGTTGGCGACGAATCCAATATTTTCCAGAGTTGCCAAAACTAACAAGAAGACAGCAAAAAATAGATATTATTTTCATCCATGAGATAAACTTATTCCCCAGTTGTATAAACATGCATTTGAGGAGCAACTTCACACACACACACATGTATATTTTAGTTTGAATTTGGAAGGGTCAAAATCTGAGTTTTATCCTAGCATTGCAAGAAAGATAAACTTTCTAGTCAAGCAAAATATGATGAATTTTTAAGTCTTAGAAGTGACAGGAAAAATCTTAAAAATCTTAAAAGTGTCATGTTACATTACATGCTACTGTCACGTAGTATACCCTGACTCTGTAATGTTTCTGTGCAATTGTCTTTCCATTGATACATCATACATCAGCTATTGATAAAAAGGCCTACAAATTTAAACTTACAAACTCACCAAATACAAATATGCAAGCCCTGAATCCACCTTTTTTCTTGTTCCCTGAACTCATTGAAGATTGGATAGTCTTTCCATCCTGCCAAAAAAAAAAAAAAAACCACTTGATGTCAATGAATAGTAAGTATTTGTTTGCTTTCCTAGTATTAAGCATCATACCATCTTTCTATGGCTCAAATGCACTCCACTTTAATTGTGAAATGCTGAATATACTTCAAATGCTTGATGGAAAAAGACCTCATGGGATTGCCTATTTATACGTTCAAATTCAGCACCTCATCCAACTCTAGAGAATGATTATCATATTCTCAATTTTGTGCCTTTATGCATCCCTTCATTACTTGCCTGACTTCTAAAACTAGACGAATTTACGTGAGTCCAAATAAAAGTATAGTTTTCTTCATTCGGTCAGACTGACAAAATATCAGCACAGACATCAATTGATAAATGTCCAAGGCTACTAGAATCAAGCAATAAAATACTTATGTTTCTTAATTGTTTAATGTTTTTGGGTCTTTGTAATATGGTGCAGTTTGATGAAATATATATACATATATATATATATATATGTATGTATATATATAGGATAGTGTACAAAGGGATTTCCAACTAGATGAAAATTCTTTTATACAAACTACAAAACATATTAGTGCATCCTAGGTCAAAAAGAAGTACATTGGACTAACAAATTAGCTGGGAATTAACCTTCTTTTTTAATGTATGTTGCAGTACCAAATACCAAGATATCACTCCAGTCGCTGTTGGAAACATTGTTCCATTTCGTTGGTTTCAATTCTATCCTTCAAAGAGAGATTTTTTTTAACACTTTTTGTGTGCAATTTTTTTTAACACTTTGTTTTTACTGTAATTTTATCCTTCAAAGAAAGATTAATTAGCAGCATCTTTTATATATAACTTCAACACTTTTATTTATGATTTAGTATATTTTGATTTAGTATATTTTGCAATTTCTTTAGATAGCTTTCAATTTACTTTGAGATGTTATCTTTAAAATTTCTTGCATGTATTTCCTAAGTGGAAATTTCGTTTCTAATATGATTTAAATATTTAAAAAAAAAAATTGCCAATGTTTAAAAGAATTTTTCAAAATATCAAATTTTCTAAACAGTATTGAGAAATTATACAAGTAAGAATGTCCCACTATCTTTAGCATTTGTAGGTAGTGTGTAAACAATAATATGAATCTCCAATTAATTAAATTAGCTTGTCAATACTTTGAAGCAAAAAACTAGCAATAGTGGTAATTTGTTTTGCCTTTGTTTTGGCCAAACAGAAGTATGCCTACAAGGAATGGCTTGGCTTCATGAGAAAATACAACAAAAAGGGTTTGGGAGGAATTAGAATTTTTTTTTTAATGAAATTTATCTTGGAAGTCATTCGGAATTCTTCAAAATTGTCAGGTATTTTATGCTAAATCACAATCATCTGCTAATTACGGCTTTTAATTACTCGTCTTATAATGAAGATTCCATTCTCGTTACCTATTGTTCCTTTCACTTTGTATTTTCCTTCTTCAAAAAAGAAAAAAAAAAAAGATTATGTGCTCATGTTTAGTGTTTATGGAAGCATAATAATATTCATGAAAAAACCCTTTTTATCCATCAAAATTAACGTCATTTTTCCGTATCACACTTGAACTTCTTTGCAAACTAAATAAATATATATATTTTCTTGCATAAAAAAAAGGACAAACTCTCATGTATTTCAAAATTTGTCCCACAACAATCTAATATTTTTCAAAAGTATATCTAAAACTTGGGGTCCAATTAAAAAATTCTCATAGAAAGAGAGTATTGAGCCAATTCGGTTTAGGTGTATTGGTTATCAAATAAAGGGTTAATTCCTCTTTGTCCCTTCAAACTTAGGATGATTACTCACTTTAGTCCCTAAACTTCAAAATGGGACATTTAAATCCCTAAACTTATAAATACCTCCCACTTAAGTCCCTAAACTTATAAAATTAGACACTTAAATCCCTAAACCTTTATCAAATGAGACACTTCGACTACCAATGGCATTCAGGATTTGTTAACAATTTTCCTTAAGTAGGAGGTATTTATAAGTTTAGGGACTTATAAATACTGTATAAGATAAACACACAATCTTAGACATAATGCAAGTATTGTTGATTCACCAAAAAAAAAAGGAAAAAAAATGAATTTGACTTTTCTGTCGTCATATTTTTCTTTATTACTATTGTATATGTGGTTTACCTTTATGTGCTCGTATATGGATAGTAAATTTTTTTTATTTCTCTTGGATCATTATTGTCCTTTATCATGTATATATTTTGGTTCTGCCAAGTGATGTATTCTAGAGAAAAAAAAAAAGAATGAATAAGTTAGAGAGATTGCATAAACACCTTAATTTTGGATAAACTTTGCATAAACATACGAATGTCTAATGTCATCATTCGGCATTTTTAAATTAGTTTTCCTATTACACTCATAGGGCTTAGGGTAAAAGATAAACACACAAAAAAGAGAGAGGCAGGCCAATTAGAATATTTTAGCAGCATTATCCCTCCTTTGAAATGCAGAAACTTTGCTGTAGAAAATTTAAAATTTTACCTACAACTAAACGCGAGATCCACCTCATTTCCTGTATCGATAGTGCATATATTAGAAGAATCCTTCAAAATTATGTATCTAGTGCTTACTACCTAGAGGGACAAAATTATCCTGAGGTTTCTAATAATATTGTCTGGCCCTGTTGAGGTTTCAAAAATATCACTTATCTCTCTCAGTTTTGCAAAACAATTACACAATCTCTCACTTAAGACTTTATTCACATATCAAATAAACGGACCTCATAAAATTGAAGAAAAATAAACAAAAGTCACTTCTTTATATTCCCCATCCCCCTAACGTTCCCTCTCAATCAATTTTGAATGATTAAGATATATCTTTAGTGATAGTGGCAGTTTAGTCAATTCCATTTTTTATATTAGCGATCGTACTGGATATCTATGTAATCTCTTTGGTGATTTTGTTAGATTTCTTAATTAAGTTTGTTCAACTTGAAGGTTCGAGTCATGGGTTAGGAAGAAAAAGAGAGTTTATGAGGAATTGGTTTTGGACATATAAATTTGGGTTGCTGTTAGCGTATTTATCTACAAACACATTTTTTTTTTCAAATAAAGCTATAATTTCCTTTGAAAAAATGTAACACCTTCCTACATTATAGTTTAGGATTTTCATTTAAAATTTATATTATTCTTAAGCTTTTGTAAGACAAACAATAAAAATAAGGGATGTATGTGATATTTTTAAAATCTCAAGAGTATAAAGTGATGCTATTGAAAAATTTAGGGGAAGTCTACAAAACTAATTCTTTGTAGGAAGGTAACTTTTTGACAATTTAAGTACACTAACTAATTGGATTGAATTAGTTATGCTATGCACACAACTCTTTGCGATGTTTATACAAAGACAACATACGAGATATTCATTAGTGCAGCTTCATTGGATTGAATTTACTTTGTTGTTTATTAGGGGGAAAAAAATTAACAAACGATTATCCATGCTGTTAAATATGTCCAAATCAAAGGTTGTCAGAACCATTTTAAATACTTATTAAGTCCTTTAAAATCTGTATTTATGTCAATTGAGCCCAACAAAAACCAATTTCATCAAATCTTAATCGGAATTATTGTTCCATTGTTGCCTCTTGGCTTATAAATTTGTATGAATTTCATCCATAGTAAGTGAAACAAAAATTCAAACATATTTAATATTTGGGGGGCAAATAGCATTAATTATTGTCAAAAAAGTAAAATAAAATAGTGAAAGTTAATAAATTAAAAAGGAATGACCACTAAAATGAGCTAAATTTAACTCTATTCCGCGAGGATTTAAGACATAAACTAGAAGATACTCAAAGTCAGGTATCCAATCCAATTTGATTATACTAGAAATGTAATGAAAATCAGCAATCTTGAAAACATTTGAGACCGGATTCTATATATATTCCTACTCTTATTTCAAAAAGTTGAGTTTACAATTCATAGCAACTCAAAAACTAATCATGGGCTATGCAATAGCATTTTTCGGGAGTGTGAATATTAGGCCTTGCTATCTGGAAACTGAGAGCATAAACCTTGTTATATCAGTCTTATGCCGTTTGTTTCATCTGCCACAACAATTGCTGTAGTACAAGCACATGAGAAAAGAAAATATCAGTAACAAATTTTGGACATACAACTAACAATAAACTCTATGAATACTGTTGGTAGCAATTATTTTGGCCAAAAAAAAGAAAGAAAGAAAGAAAGATTTCGTTTAATGAAGCCCTCGTTAAGACAGGTTTCAAAAACTATTTTTTCGAAATAGTGAAGTTAAATGGTAAAGCGTTCAAATGCGAGGGAGGGGTAATATATGTGCATTCAAATGATAAGTTTGGTGTAAATTAAATGTACTAAGTGCTAACGAGTGCATATTGGCGATCAAGAACTTTTTAAACAGAAAGGAAAAAGAAAAACTCTTTGAAAAATGTCTAATTCTATTTTTCATGTTCCCTTGTCGCTTAATATGGATCAATTTTCACCTAAACTTGAAAGGAGACCGAAACAAAGCATTCCCACTGGGGTAAATGCTCTAATAACAATGGAGATGGCACTCACAGCCTTTTTTTTTTTTTTTTCTTTGCACTTGTTTGATAAATGCTCTAATAGATATTAGAAGAGATGAGATTTTATTGTTTGTTAATTGGAAATGATGTTGCTCTAACGCCTACTTATAGGGCATCAAGCATTTAAAATTTAGAGAAGGTCATAAATTCGTGACTATTGCTGTTCATGTTGTTATGGACTGTGTTTAGTCTAAATATTGCGTTTTTCTGTTTTAGCCAAACACTTGAATAAAACAGGCTTGAAAAGGAAACTATCCAGAAAAGGAAAAAAAATCTAGGATCCTAACATGAAAAAATCAGTAATATTAATAGGACAGGTTTATAAGGATATGGTATAGGCTGGAGATATTGTCAAAGCAATAAGCTTTCTCCTACAGCAAATTTTACTCAAATGTCCTAAATTTCCTTCACCAGTCAATTTCATATATTTTCTTGATTTTCCTAAGTCCATTAAGCGCTGACTCGTTCTTCTCGTCTGTCCAATTAAGTTTTTTTCAACCGTTTTTATTTCCTTCTTCTCTATCTTTCTCGTTCTGTCATTAAATCGTCAATTATTTCCATAATTTACTAATTTGGTTTTGGCTTTAATATTTTTTCATATGCTAATTCCTCCTCTCTCTCCAATTAAGTTTTTCCTACTCTTCTTATTTCCTCCTCCTCCTCCTCCTCCTTCTTCTTCTTCTTCTTCTCTCTCTCTCTCTCTCTCTCTCTCTCTCTCTCTCTCACACACACACACACACACAAACACATTAATTCACCAACTATTTTCATGATTTGCTAACTTGGTTTTGTGTTTAAGGTTTTTTCATAGGATTTTTCTAATGGGTAGGCATCCTTTAGCACATCCAATATTCACCTAACCTATTATGTATATACACATATTAACAATTATTACTTTCTCTTGCATTTATATAATTTTCCTATTTAATTTTACCTACTCTCCCTTGTATTTATTTACTTTTCCTAATTAATCTTATATTCCAAAAAATATAACACCTAAGTACCCGTTAGACAGACCGTTTTTCATATACTAATTATTTTGTTTCAACGTGTTTTTTACACACACTCAAAGGTTCTTTTTACAAATACAACATAATTTAACTCAAACAAACTATAGTTTAAAGGGTTATTATCACTTTACTCCCTTAACATTTAATGCCACTATCAATTTCTCCCATAACATTACTTTTTGGTCACTACTTTTAGCTTCAAGACTAACGGTCAAACTTAATGGTGTTTGCTAATTCAAGTGAAAAGACATGTTTAACTCTTAAAATTATTATCTATTTACCCTATAAACTATATCCTTATTATCAATTTACCCCTAGAGTTATTTTTTAGGCAATTTATCCTACCAATAAACCAACTTAACAAGTAAAAAATTTTAGAAAAACAAGTACTTTCCTCTTTGTATAATAAAAACAATAAAAAAATTTAGAGTGATTCTTCTCTTTTTTAGTATCAAGAAAAAAGTCAAAACATTAATTTCTTTCTTCTTGACAATCTTAATAATATTGAAATAGGAAGGAAGAAAGAGGGGGAGAGAGAAAGCGCAATTCTTTTTCTTAAAAAAATACAAATAAGAAAGAATTCAATATTTTTGTTATTTTAAAATTAATTTAGTTTTTTGTTTACCACCCAATTCCAATTTTAATCCTGACAACATTAAAGTAATACAATAATATTTTCTTTCTTATTTTCTTTCTTTGCAAAATCTAATTTTCTGTCTCCTTCTCTCATATTTTTTTCTTTTTCTAGTATTAATAAGTGTGAAAAAAGAAATTTGAGAAAAATCCTTTAATTTTTATGTTTTTGGAACTCTTAGAGTGAAAAAAAAGAAGAATAATTATTCCAACTTTTATTTTTAATTATATATAAAAAGGACAAATATTTTTAAAAAACTTTTGAACATATTGGTTAGATAACAACGGGGTAAAATGCCTAAACAATAATGTTAGGGAGTAAAGGATTTTATTACAATAATTTAAAGGGATAAAGTAATAACAACAATATAGTAATACTATAAAATAATTGGTATTTTTGACCAAAATTTGTTAACATCTGAGTTAAATTAACTATGGGGTGAAGCGACTAAAAGATAATATTATGGGGTAAATTGATAGTAGTGATATAGTTTAAAAGAGTAAAGTGATAATAACCCAAGTTTAAAATGAAAATACTCCAAAAGAAAAGCCTTACTTTCCAATCAATATTCATGGGATATACTACGTAATGTAATACTTTCATCTAATTATTAGAGAATATGAATACTTAATACACACCAAGACTTACATGACAGGTATAAAAAGAGAAAAAGATGGTAAAGTCTATTAACAATACTAACCGCTCAAATATATGATAAACAAGCAGAATTCAAAGGAAAAATGCATATTGTGTGTCAACAAAATTTTCAATATATTAAAGGATTGAGTTACAATGACATCATAATAGTAATCAATTTAAATTGAAATTTATTGGAAAGTGGCATGCAGATTTGCTCCATATTATGGGCAATAGTCGGCGGGAACCCGTTGGAGGAACCCACTTGAAGTGGCAGTCACAAGCAATTATATGGTGGGAGGTCAAGGGTTGACCTCTCACCCCCACTACGATAAGCCTCGGTGGTGATTAACTGCCCAAGAGGCGACTTGTGATTAATAAATCTAGTCTTGTGCTTCTTCCGATGTTTGTCCTGAAGGTTGTACAGAATGCTGAGGGAAAGAACAAATTTTCTGCCTTTGCCCTTGTCTTTGCAAGGCACCTGCTGTTGTTGTTGGACAAATTGCAAGATAAGATGAGAATTGTAGGTGGAAAATTGGCGTTATTTTTGCTGAGAGTGGCTGTTGAGGATTTCCACTGTTCATATGATTCTCTTATTGGATTTGCATAGAGCTGTCTCCCTCACTTTCTTCATTGACCATCGGAGGCATGTTAGATAATCCAATTCCAGCCTGTTTTTTGGATTGAATTTTCTTAGGCATGATTACTGATTGTGGGAATAATGACGTAGAAAGTTAGAACAAAAAGGAGGGGGAAGTAAGCTGTCATTCCTAGAAAGGACACAAGTGGTTTTGTTTGGATTACAATTTTTTGAAATTTTTATAAAAAAATGTACTGTAACGATTTAATATGCATATGATAAAAAGGTGATTGAAAATTATATTTATGAAAAACGTTAAATTTTTTTTTTATGAAAACTGGCTTTCCAAACAAGGCTACTAATTGTAGAGACAAGAGATTCAATGCAGTTGACGTGTGACAAGATGTGCTAATTTGGAGTTTAGTTATTGTTTGAGCTGCAACACGCAAAATATAATGGGGCTTCACCACCTTTTTCTCTGGAATGGACTCAAATACTAGTGTTTTTTTTTCAAATACAAAAATGAAGCAAATAGGGAATGTGGCTATATAGAGAAAAAGTAGGAAGGGTCAGAAGTCCTTTACCCTAATTGGTGAGTGAACATTTTCCTTAATGCTTGGTATTATCTACCAACTAGATAAGAGAACAACTTGAGTTGTCCATTGAATGCCAAGTGTCAAGCTCTTATTGGAGGAAGGAACTTTGTTTTATTCATTTGGATCTTAAAGAATGGTAAATGTCTATTTGGAACTTGGTCTTACGATTGAGAATTCCAATAGTAGCTTACTATTTAAGGGTCAATTGGTAATAATGGATTAAATATATTTATTTTTTAACTTTGTTTGTGTTTTAATAAGTGTTAAAAGTCAGTTGCGCCCTTTTGTGAAAGATGGTTGTTTGAATAGTTACTAACTATTTAGGGCTATTTTTGTATGTTTGAAAATATTTCCTTCTTATTTTTCTGTTTCGATGCAAATAGTTTGATACTGTTTGTAGATTGATCTAAACATATGGGTTAGTTTTAGGCCTCTCACTAAAAGTTTCTTCTTCTTCGTTTCTTCTACTCGGATAGCCGAATATGAACCTTCAAAAGATGCCACTGTTCTACCAATTTTCTAAACAAAGCATTGTACTTTCTCTTGGTTAGAACCACAAAAACCCTCCACATGCACGTGATTGCATTTGCCCCAAGAATCAGTTTCTTTTAGGGATTGTACTTGGTTTGTCCTATAGCCATGGAAAGAGACATGGAAAGAGACACGGAGCTGGCCTATCTCCTACAGCCACCAATAGAAGTAGTCCTGGAGCGTCTGTCCCCATACCCGCTGCCTCTAAGACTCTTCGCCGTAAAAGAGTCCGTGGTGGTCTTACCACCACCCAGAGACCTCACAGGATTTAGACTTTTCATCAACTCCTTTTCGAGTCCAAAACCAGGAAGTCTAGACTTCGAAGTGGAAATACAACCCAGGTACTACAGAAACGGAGAATGCATCCTTGCGAGCTGCACTCCGAACCTGGCAGAAAGGAGACTCCCTCAGAGCCCTCTGTTGCCCCTTCACCCTAGTCTGGAAGAAATGAAGCTCTTAATGTGGAATGTGAGAGGTACAGGTAGCTCTGCATTTCGTGACCATCTCCTTCAACACATTAACACTCACAAACCTGGCATTGTCACGGTAGTGGAAACTAGATTAAGTGGAAGCAGGGCTGTAGAAGTTTGTGAAAGCCTCCCGTTCACCAACTTCCGGATCCAAGATGCAAATACCTTCAAGGGTGGACTGTGGCTCCTGTGGAACGGGGTTGAGGTCAACGTCGAACCTATCTCCAACACTTTCCAAGTCATCCATGCAAACATTAAGGTATCTCCTAACACCTCCCCTTGGTTGCTTAGTTGCATCTATGCTAGTCCTAGACTTGAGGAACGCTTGCTTCTATGGGAGCACCTTAAAAATCTGTCTTCCTTAAATAATTTGCCTTGGATGTGTATTGGTGACTTTAATGAACTGCTTTCTCAACAAGATAAATTAGGAGGCAACCCTATTATCAGATCTAGAGCCTCAGCTTTTTGCTCTATGCTTGAAGCGTGTAATCTCTTAGATATGGGCTTTGTGGGCCCAAGATTCACTTGGGTTTGTAAGAAAAATAATTCTTTCATCTATGAAAGATTAGATAGAGCCTTCTGCGACCCTTTGTGGAGAAACCTTTTTCCTGAAGCTTCGATTCAGCACCTAGCCCGCACTAGATCTGACCACTGCCCACTCATAGTCAACCTCTATCCTCAACCTCCAGACCTTTCCATTAAGCCTTTCCATTTGGAAAAATTTTGACTTTCTCACCCTTCTTTTCCAGATATCATCAGAAATAACTGGTCTTCCCCTTCAACCCCTGTTACTGAGTCTATTAAATGTTTCACTGAAGCCAGTAGGGTTTGGAGTAGAGCCTCTTTTGAAAATATCTTCCACAAAAAAAAAAGAAAATCCTCAATAGACTAGTAGGGATCCAAAAATCTCTCCAATATCACCCTTCCGTCTTCCTATCCACTTTGGAAAGCTCCCTCACAGCCCAGCTAGAAGACACTTTAAGGATGGAACAAGACTTTTGGCTTCTTAAGTCAAGAACTGACCATCTCATCTGGGATGACCTGAATGTTAAATTTCTGCAGACCACAACCATTGTGCAGAGGAAAACAAATCGAATTCTTGCTATTAGAGACCTTGTTGGTAACTGGATCACTGAAGATCTTGCTATCAAACGTCACATCCACTCTTTTTTCACCAACTTTTTCAACTCTGACTTTGTAGAAGTCAGCCTCCACCCTGAACCTTTTCCTGCATCCCCTCTTACCCTCTCGCCTAGTGAAACCCAGCTTTTTAGCCGTATCCCTTCCAGCCAAGAAATCAGGAAAGCCTGCTTAGATTTCAAGCCCTTTAAGGCTCCTGGACCAGATGGACTCCACGCTTACTTCTACCAAAAATTCTGGAACCTCATGGAAAACTCTATTGTTCAATTTATCCAAGATGCCTTCAACCATTTACCTTTTTCTCAAGGTATTAATGATACTTTCATTTGCTTAATCCCCAAAACTGATTGCCCTGAACTCATTCAAAATTTTAGGCCTATTAGTTTGTGCAACTCACTTTACAAAATCCTCTCTAAAGTGATTGTAAACAAACTCAGACCTTACCTAGCTAAGGTTATCTCCCCTTTTCAAACCAGTTTCCTACCTCGAAAGAGCTGTTCAGATAATGTCAAATTAGTTCAAGAAGCAATTTTCAAGATCAAATTAAAAAAAGGCACAAAGAGCCGTTGTGCTATTAAAATTGATCTTGAAAAGGCTTTTGACAAACTAGAGTGGCACTTCATCAGGGAAACCCTGGTCTTCTTTGGCATTCCTGAAGCTCTCACTCAAGTTATCCTCCAATGCATTTCCTTTCCTAGGCTTGCTGTCCTTCATAATAGTAAGCCTATTGATTGGATCTCTCCTTCAAGGGGTATAAGGCAAGGAGATTCCATCTCCCCTTATTTATTTATTATGTGCATGGAATATCTCTCCTTATCTATAAACAAAGCTATCTCTGAAAAGAGATGGAAGCTTCTATCTTTTGGTCCCAATACTCCCCTGCTATCTCACTGCATTTTTGCGGATGACATTACTTTGTTTGCTGAAACTAACCCAGAATCCATACTTTCCATCCACAACATCCTGGAAGATTTTTCCCTTCGATCTGGCTTATCTATCAATCGTCAGAAATCAAAAATTCTCTTTTCTCCTAATACCCCCCTCGGATCTTAGACTTTCTACAGTCAATCAATTAGGATTTTCTGAATCTCATGAGTTTGGAAAATACCTTGGTTTCCCCATCTCTGGGGATAGGGTTAGTAGAAACCAGCAAAACTTCATTTTAGACAAGATAAAAAAAAAATTCGAAGGATGAAAGGCAAGCCTCCTCTCTTTTGCTGGAAGGAAAGCCATAATCCAGCAAACTACTACTACCATTCCTGTTTTCTACTCCCAATGCACCGCCTACCTGTCTCTCTCCGTAATGACATTGACAATGAGCAAAGAAACTTCCTTTGGGGCTCTACTTCCCAAAAAAGGAAGCTTCACCTGGTCTCCTGGGAAAAAATTACCAAACCTAAAGACCTAGGAGGATTGGGAGTCAAGCAAACTGCCTTAATTAATAAGGCTTCGATAGCAAAATTCTGTTGGCAGCTTCAAACAGAAACCAAGAAACCTTGGGCACAAATCATTTCCCGCAAATACCTACCCAAATTCCATCCACCCCATTCCTTGATTGGAATCCTGTTAGACGCAGAGGCTCGGTAAATTTTAAATGCATTCAACAAGGCCTCCCCTTGTTCAAAGCTGGTTGCTCTAAAGTTATCAAAAGTGGAGCAAATACACTTGTTTGGCATGATAAATGGCTCCCCCAAGGTACCCTCAGATCCTTGATCCAAGGGCATTTGACTTTGGAAGACCACTCCATGCTTGTGAAGGACCTATTCAATCCCCTTGATGACTGGAATCTGGAAGCCTTGTCTATGGTGCTTCCCCAGGATCTAAGCCAAAGGATTTCTGCCATCCCACGACAGAATTACAACCCTACTCCTGATACCATTAGATGGCGACATTCCCTTAATGGTAGCTTCTCCTTCAAATCTGCCTACTCCCTAGCTTTTCTCCAAAAATACCCAGACCCAATCGAGTCAAATCTCTCGTGGATCTGGTCTCTGCACGTCCCCACAAAAATTAAACAATTCCTTTGGTTGTTAGCTCAACAAAGGATTCCCACCAAGCAACACCTCTTCGACCGACATATCATCCTTGACACCTCTTGTTCTTTCTGTAACCATTTCTCAGAAGATGCTGAACATGTGGTGAGAGAATGTCCCCAAGCCTTAGAATTCTGGGAAAAAATCCAATCCCCCCTCCTTCACCACCCTTGGCAACCTTTCAACATTTGGCTCCTTCAGAACTGCAAAAACTCCTCCCTCTCCCCCCTACGGTTCCATTTCTTGGAACGTTATTCTTGCTTTCTCATGTTGGGTTCTCTGGAACAATAGAAACAAACTTTTGTTCGAACCCATTAGAGCATGGAAATTTCCTCACATTCAGGCTCTAAATCTTGCTGCTGAATTTGTTGCAATTGGTCCAAACCGGTCTCCTTTTCCCCTACCCAAAAGCCAGGTCCTCATTGGATGGACTCCACCACCCAGAGGATGGCTTAAATTGAATTCTGATGGATTCTGCTCACCCAACCCTGGTCTCGGGGGATGCGGGACCCTGATACGAGACCATCTTGGTACTTGGATTAAAGGGTCGATTCGAAAGCTCGGCCACACCAACAATCTGATTGCAGAATATTGGGCTATCAGAGATGGACTCGAAATCGCAAGATCATTGAATACACAATGTTTGATTGTTGAATGCGACTGTGAAGTTGTCCTTAACATGCTAAACACTTCAATTCCAGAAGGTCATGACCTTGCTCCTATCTTAAATGATTGCAGGCACGTTCTCTTTAATTTCCAGCAAGTGCAAGTAAAGCACATCTACAGAGAGGCGAATAAAGGAGCAGATGCACTAGCAAAGTTGGGTGAAAAACTTTTGTGTCCCTTTTCACTACTAGATTCTTGTCCTCTCAGTTTAGGATCTATTTTGTCTGATGATTTGAGGGGAATTTGTTTCCCCAGATACATTGCTAAGTTGTAACCTTTCCTTTTTATTTTATGCAAGTCTTTCCTACCAAAAAAAAAACTTGGTTTGAATTTACCAGCGAATTCTTCCTTTTTTCCTGCTACGAAGTGATGTTTTCTTTTAGAAAACAATTTTTAATGATCTATGGTATGGTTTCTAAAACCTACCATGTATACAAAAGGGAGAAGGGAAAGGAGAAACCCTTTAGATATTGGTTCTTTCTTTCGTCATATTGAGCAAAGGATGAAAAACTTAGGCCTCCCCTATGATCTTGCCTTTTTTACTGTTAACTGTGATTTTTGCTTCAGATATCTTTCATATCTACTTGATTCAGAGAAAAACAGCTTGGCTTCAAGCAACTGGGAAACTTGCCTTTGGATACGCTAAATACAGGAATAGTGAATGTAAACATTGATTGGATTATCTGTTGTCCTTCTTGCAAGCAACAAAGTGAAGTTGATATGAGGTAAAGTTACCAATTCATGCGCTTTAATTACAATTTAATCCTCTTTCTGCATTTAAATTGATGTTAATTTTTGTTGTTGAATTTGAGGGCTCGAATTCCCATCATTTTAACTGATGATTCGAGAACAATCAATTGCACTATATCTAGAGAAGGTGCAGAAAAAATGATTCTATTCACTTCATTTCAGCATAAACTGGCACAAGAAAGTGTAAGTGATAACTTTCTATTTTATATCTATGCATAACAAAAAAGATAACAACAACTGACTACAACTCAAAAAATAATTTTTGCTGCAGCACTTTGAAGTAGACACTGAACTTAATGGTTCCTTGAAGAAATATATAATTGTCCACTTTCTCAAGGCTTATGAGACTCACTTTTAAGACCAGGGACAAATTAAAACTATTGTCCAAAGCTTACACTGCAGATGATCTGTTACTGTAACGTTTCCAGATCGCACCGAAGTTTCTTCTGCAGTGGGCACTTCCTCACCAAGATATCAAAAAAAAAAACAACAACAAACAAAGGAAGAAAAGTTCACACCAACCACTAAGTTGGTGCTTGAAGAAATTGCTGGAGGCAATTTTTCCATGAAAAATGATGCATATGGGAGCAGTGGAGTAAATAGGAGCCTTGATTTTCCAAAAGGGCTACCTGAAAATGAAGCTACACCAGTAGAAACACTATCCAAAGTGCGATCCAATATTTCTGAGCAGTGTACCAAAAAAGGTCCAGAAGATAGCAATCCGCCTAAGAATATTGAAGATAAGTCTAGCAAAGAAGCTTAAGGGCAAGTAGGCCTAAACTGCTTTAATTATGTTACTTTTATTAAATCTTTTGTTAGCTGCTAAATGATTAGGTCCATTGCTTTGATACTTTCTTTGAAACTGCTTCAGTCATTGACAAATAAGGGATCATGAGATAGCTATTAATAGTTTAGTTTGTTATCTTGCACCTGCATAGATCATGAAACTTAATTGCAAGTGCTAATATGTATGAAGATCAAGTCTTAAAGCACATGTGCTGTCAAAAGTGAATGATTTTGTTTATATAATATTTGCCACTGTTTTAAATGTTATTTACCTCTCTATCTTTTAAACACAATTAGCATATCAACATCCACAAAATTATCTGGATTTTGCATAGGACAAAAATGGAGGACTAAATAAACAGCGAAAATTATCAGTGGATAGGCCAGTGCGTAGCATGGCCGGATCCAAGCTAGTTCATCTGAAAAGTGAACAACACTCAACTCGCATACATAAGAACAGTACGTGTTATATGCTGAGCTCGCCACTTGGTGCTGACCTGTTATATGCTGAGCTCGCCTTGTGCACACTCGGTGCTGAGCTGTTATGTGCTGAGATCACCACTTGGCAAGACACTTGTCCTTATCTCTTCAAAGTGTACGTGTATTTTGCGTACAAGTACAAGAAGAAGAAATATACCTCTTTCTTGATGTAGAAAAAAGAAAAATAATCACTTTTTGCTTTACATTTTCATGCCTTTTGCTAGTATCATTTTAATCAAATTAATTCTTTGAAGGTAAGTTTTTATTTGTCCATGATCTTTTATTTTAGTGCCCTGTGTTTCTTTTTGGATATTAATGTTTTTCAGTAAAAGTTAAAGTTTGTCTCTTTTTCTCTCATGTCCTCTAAGCTTTTAATGCCATAGAAAATTTTTGATCATATACCAATTTAGTCTTCTCAAGTCAAATCAAATATCATCACAATTTTGACTTGAGATGAGTAGTCTTCTTATTTTTGCAAAAATGGCTATCGCTTCCCTTCCCTAAAAGGATGGTCTCTGTGGGTGGTTGTGCAATTAAATCTAATTTAATTGCATAAGAATATCCAAATCAACAAATCAAAACATAATTAAAAAAGTATACAAAATTAAATTTTGTCCGCTAAAATTGTATCAAAATCAAAAGTTTGCAATTCAGTAGAATAAAATAAAAGGGTGACATCTGTCTGTCGCACAGGGTTTGCTTCTTACCCTTCTGTGTGGCTGGCGAGCTATTGCAAAAGGCGGATTTTACTCAGTGCGCGCTCTCGAATAGTGATTGCGAGTTCACTTGTCAAAAAAAAATAAAATGGATGACATGGAAAAATAAATTGCTATTATTCATCAAAATAAGGGTATACATTCCATAGTATCTTAGAATCATCACACAAAGATCACACAATTCTAAGGCTTCTTGTAATTCAATGGGCTATGCAATAGCAATTAACATAGGGTGAATCACTAGAAGGCCTTTTGCAAACGCCTCCATCAGGGTATTTTTCTTTCTTACAAGTTGCAATACACCCTGGAATTGTTGTGCATCGACCCTGGTACATCAGCCATGTCTCATTTGTTACATCGGCCATGACAATTGCTACAAAGCACAAGGAAAAAGAGAAAAGAAATTATCAGTTTGTCAAAAAAAAAAAAAATCACTTGTGGTAATAGTTGTCATTAAATCTTTTGGAAAAATGTCTAATTTTAACTTTTATATTGAGTTTGTCCTTTAATTTTGAATTGATGAAAAACAAAAAGAAAAGCAGATTAGTAATTCGTTTAAGGTACACTTTTACTTCATTACATTTTTTGTTTTGCACATAACCTTAATCAAAAGGAAAAAGGGTCTTTACCTGGACCAGAAAGCAAACCATAACAAAGCAATCCCATGAGAATGGATGCTCTAAAGATGATACCCATAGCCATTCTTGCAGTTGTTTGGTATGTGAATGCCAGGCAATAGAGCCGAAGAAGAGAAGAATTGTGCTTTTAAGTCCTATTTATGGCAGATACAGGATTTGAAAGATTCCAATGTCCATAATTACATTTATTGCTATGGTCCATTTCCTTATGGAATTTGTTTATAGACATAATAGATATTAAAGGCATTGATTAACTTTTCAAATTGGAATATCTTGTACTGATGTCTTAATTTATTTTAATTGTGTCATGTACAGATCTTATGATTTTCTTTTTATACTTAATTACCTTCCTAAACCTCTTTTCCAATTGTTAGAAACAGATTTAGGTTGATATATTTTTTGCTACTTTCCGTTGATAAGTCTTCTTTATTGTCCACTCCAAAAGGTCTACCTTTAAGCAATTGTTTTCTTACCAATTAGCACTTCAAAATTTTCATATATACCCAATTTAATTAAAGTTATTATTTATTATTATAAGGAAAATACTATTTGTTACTTTTCTTTCTTGAAAGGCTAAGAAGATGTCCTTTTTAATTAATGTTTAACTCGTGAATTTATTTAGGTCCATTTTTCTTTTTCTTTTTTTTTTTGTATGTGAGATTGAAAGTTTTAATTTCTTTTAGCTTCTTTAAAAGTATATTGAGCCATCCACCCTCCGGGCTTGCCCTGGTGGTTGAAGTTGCTAAAGATGGAGCTTTAGCTTTTTGGTTTGAATCTTGTCGCCAGCAAGTTGTAGAAGGTGGGGAATAGTCTGCGGGGTTCACTCCCTGCGGGACGCCCCTAAAATATATATATATATATATATATATATATATATATATTGAGTGATCCATCAATAGCATGAATTTTGTTTAGTTACTCTTGCACTGAGTAATTTCTTAAGATTGGAGACCAAATTAGTTTTAACCAAATCATAAAGAGCCAAATTAATTCATTTCGCTTCCCATCTCTATGGATTGGAGCCTCCCTTGAATAAAAATAAAGAAACGAAAAAATAATTCATTCTCAAGCAACAGCAACTTAAATTTATTTGACGAAACAATCTCCACCAAATATACAATGCAATTTGAAAAAAAAAATTATTTTACTTCTATATTATCTACTTTTCCCCTATAGAGGACATTCTTGAAAATCCAATGAAAAATATAGGAAAGTGAAGGAAAGTTAACTATTTTTTCCCTTTGTGGTTGTCTTGTTAGTAGGAAAGTCAGAAAATTTTCTGTCTTTTTCTCCATTAGATTTTGTAGGAAAATAGTTAGTTAGACACATTACTCAAAATAACTATCACTAATTTTCAAAACTTTCCATTTTCTCTTAATAAAGTGATTTATTAAGTATCACATTCTTACTTATTAGTTTTTTTTTCTTACTAATGTCATTTAGTTTAGCTAATTTTTCCCTAATTACAACATAAAATAGGGTTCCAAAACTAGGCCTATCAATTAGGCTGGGCTTGCCCGAGCCAACCCGCTTGGCCCTAAATTTACTAGGATAAGACTTATGTACTGTGCGTTGAGTTGGATTTGTGCCAAAATATTTTACCCAATTTGCACGTGAGTTGAGTTTGGACTGCACTAAGCTTAACCCATTTAAAACTCGACTTGACTGATACATGTGATGAGACTACAAAAGTACTAAAATGACTGTATTTTAGATGGCTAATTTTATAGTAAATTGGTTTTCCCCATCTCTAGTCAATAAGTTTTTGGATGTTATATAAGTTAAGTTATAATACTTCACCTCATGAAATTCAAACTTCTTTTTGGTGTTGCAATCTTTTTATTTGTATATTATAGAATGTTTATGGGTTTGTTAATAGTTTCGTTTAACTAGATTTCGTTAATGTGAAAAATATATCACTTGAGTTTGGGCCTATCCGAATTAAACTCATTACCCGACCTTTTTTGTGAGCGAGCATGAATTAGAAACTTGTGAACCTAATTGAGCTGAAATTAGACCAAAACAATAATGTTTGCCAGATAATAGCTATTATGTTCTAGTATCAGGATTGCCATTGTTAGTGTAATTATTAATGCGACAAGGGAGTTTAGTGTAATTTTCGAAACCTAAAGAGAGACCAGTGAAATAGTCAGAAACGTCACGGGAGGTTTCTAAAATTATCCCAAAAGAAAAACATAACTATTTTCTCATTGATACGTGACAATAATAGGTTACATTATTGTTATTTACCCAAAGAAATTTGCAGTTTGGTTTTGCCAATTGGTATTATGAAACTTCCCCTTTTAGCAGTCTTTAACCACGAGGAAAAAAGCAATTCCATTCTCTGATTTTAGTTGAGTAGCTAGCGGCAACGCAAGACTTGGAAACTTGAACTAAATTGTTATCGTCCAGTCTTGATGATCATAAATTACGAGAACAAAGAGAGGGGAAGGAAATTCATTTTGTCATATTTCCATTGGATCACCAAAATGGAAGTGAGCAGAAAACTTGCGATAAGGAAATGCATGTTTAGGCATCATAACTATTCCCTACCCAATTGAGTCACAGACTGCTATTAGGTCGTTTGATGAGTTCTTGTTTCGTATATTAGGTTTTTTTGGCATGCCATTTTTAATTTTTTTTCTTTTCCCTAACAATTGCTAAAATGGAGAAGTTAGAATCTTGTAGCAGTAAATTTTTTTGTGAAAATATAGAAAAATTACTTGTGGTAAGTGAAGATCATTTAACCATAATTTTGGATGTACCGGAACTACAAAATATTTGGTGCTGTCATGTTCGCTTGATTTGAAGAAGCATTGTAATTGGGTTTTCAACACACACACACACACACATAAATATGCCTTATAGGCACATGTTAAGATATATTTCATGTGTTATATTTTTAAAAATATAAGATTTATTAGGAAAAGTAAATAAATAGTAATTGTTAAGATTAAATAGGAAAAGTTTATAAATACACGGGATAATAATAATTGTTAGTATGTGTATACATATAATAGATTAAATAAATATTAGGTAGAAAAACCTATTTATATGTATATGTATGTACGCGTGCACGCACACACAGCACACATACACACACATATACATATATATATATATATATATATATATATATATATATATATGTATATTCCGACATTCCTCTGAGTTGACTTTAAGTCAAAAAATCGTAGTTGATTAAGGTTAATATAAAAAAAAAGGAAAAAACAAAATACTCCCTAAATTCTTGTTTTTAAACTTATTATTCAGCCATTCCTCCGAGTTGACTTTAAGTCAAAATACCCTAGTTGATTAAGGTTAACATGCAAAAAAAAAAAAAAAGGAGAAAACAAAATACTCCCTAAATTCTTGTTCTCAAACTTTCATTAATTTGGTATTCCTAAATTCCTAGTCACGGAGCACATTTTCAAGTGTAGAACCCCACCCCGCCTAGTAAAGTCGTTTGTCCAACTAAGCGACGTCCGTATAATGAGAGCAACGCCAACCATACAAGCCACCTCCATTACCTATTAGGCTATTACGTACAAAACCAATCCTCCAAGCATTATCACATGGCATCGAAATCGGCAGCTGTATGCCACCGACAGACAAGTGACACAACCTTTCTTTTTCATAACATAACATAAAATGTAGTAACTCCTTCAAAATTAATCTCAACTCCTCTTGAAAGTGCTAAAATTACAACTTTGATCCTCCAATTTGTTAAACTAATTTCAATTAATTGAAGATAAATTCTTCATCTGCTGTGTTTCTCTTGTTTACGGTCGGTTTATATTGTCTACGTCTATCATTTTAGTCCCCCGCCGACTGCCCATTTAATTCCTTGTGAAATTTGCAATTTTATTACGTTCTCCAAAAGTTGCAGGACCGAAGTAATCTTTGGTAAAACTAAATTTTTTTTTTTCAATGGGGATGTGATATGAAAGTATTGAAAATTGAAGGACAAATAGTGGTAAGGTTGAAACCTAGGAGACTATATTCAAACTATTTTAGGATGTGACGGACTAAAAATAAAATCTATCTTTTACTCTGATAATTTGGAATTCATAAACTCCAGCAGTTTAACTTCTAATGATCTTCATTATATTGAGAGTGGAGCCATGATACAATCAAATCAAACCCATGTGGAAATTTTCCTTTAATACGTAGGAATACTAAATACATGCACACTAGAATTGCCCATCATAAAAGTCCGTCACTCTTAATATTTTCTTTTCTTTGGAGCGCAATTGGTTGACATGGTTTCTAATCATTGCCATTTTCCTGCATTACATTTGTTAATAATCTTAGGCTGCTTTTGATAAAAGTAAAGTTTGAAAACTAAAATTTGAAATCGAAAATCTAAATTCGTATAATTATTAAATTGTTAAGTACTAAAGTTGATATATTTGAGCATATGTCACATTAAATAATAAGTGAGCAGATTATTATTTATTTTTGGGAGCAATTTTGCTTAGAAAATTTAGTACCACCTAATTAATGTAGATGTTCAATTTTTAGTTATCAAACACGTTTGAACATGTTAAAATATGAATCCATTAACTTTAAATGATGAATTAGGTTATCAAATAGAACCTTAGTCTAAGTGACCTGTTAAGGCAAAAAAAAACAAAAATAAAAAATAGTGTATAACCATTCCCTCCCACAAATGTCTTCAATATAAGATTATTTAGAAAAAGTATATGGAATAATACTATACTACATTTTGTACAATGTTGCATGTAAAATAAAAAAAAGATGATTGAAAATTATATTTATGATATAAGCGGAATAATATTTGTAAACTTTTTCTCAAATTATATTATCCAAATGAATCCGTTATAACTTCTTGTAAATTGTCCCCGTTTGGATTAGCTGTTTTTAGAAAATTTTACTGTAGCAGTGTATATGAAAAATTTTTTACTATAAAAATTTTTTGAAATATTTGATATATTGTATAGATGAGATGTTTTTTAAATATTGTATATTACTGTAACATTATATTTGAAAATTTTGTTTTTGAAAAAATGGCCAATCCAAACAGATCAATATTCATTGACACTAAGTACCTTTGACACATATGGTTGATAATCAATCGAGAGAGTATAGATTTGATGGAGGGTATCTTCAATCTCGAGAAGGTTTGGATTAAATATTATTACTTTTTGATATATTTTTATTTAATGAAACAATTTTTTTATAAGAATTCTGAAGCATCTAAAACATATATCAGTTGTGCATTTCACGAAATTCTCTAAAGTGGTGATATAATTCTAGGTCATGTGGAACCCAACGAACTCCTTCTCTGTCACGTAAAGGATTTTTAAAGTGAAAAAGAGGAAAATGTAGAGGGGGCAGCTATTACAAGTAAAAAGAAATAAAGGCAATTCCATTAAATGCACTCAAAATTAGCAATCAAATGAGTGACCTATGAAATGTAAAAGCCAAATAATTTTTTTGTAATTAAGATTAAACATTGACATCAATTTGTGCTTGACTATGCTTTTCTGCTAATCAATTTGTTTGAAAATGATAAGCATATATGTATAAGCCGATGATTTGATTGAATTGTCAAATGAACCAATCAAAATTGAGCAAAACCAAGAAAAATTGAACAATTGTCTAAGCTAAGCACACAAAAAAAATAAAAAATTGAACGATTGTCTAAGTTAAGCACCAAAGCTAGGAATTAGAGGTTTTGGGCTCAAATCTTTCTATTCATTCCCTGTTTTTTAAGTTTTACCCTTTCTTGTCGGAAAAAAAATTTTTAAAAAAGCACAAAAATTTAAAAAGTAAAAAGAAAAGTCTACTATTACCTGATTGGATTCAAAAACATGTTTCTCTTGTTAAAACATCCCTTGTCAAGCTTAACTTCAATTAGCAAAACATAGGCCCACTTTTGTAATTTTCCTTTCACTTGTCAAACTTAACTTCAATTAGCAAAACATCGGCCCACTTTTGTAATTTTCCTTTCTCCTTTAAAAAACAAGTTTTATTAAATAATTAAAGAGGCTGGCGGCAGCTTATTATAGTATACTCCTACAACCGCTGCTTTTATTCTTCTGTCAAGTTTCGAAAGCTAGCAAAATCTAAAACTACAATTGTACATTTCACAAACTCCCACGCACAAAAATGTACCATTGTACAACAAGCGGTGGCCTTAGAACCGTCAGCATTTTCTTCTTCTTCTGCTTCTGCTTCAGTATCTGTCTTCTGCCGTCTTTTTCAGGATCTGTTACTGCAACAACTGCGCCAGCGCCAGCACCAGCAGCTTCTGAGTACAAGAACTACACTGTTGGAGATTCTCTGGGCTGGTACGATACTCTTGAAAATCCCAAAGTTGATTACCAAAAATGGGTTGCTGGCAAGAATTTCAGCCTTGGTGATTTCCTCAGTAAGTCCCTTCACTAACTCAACCATGTATAGATTTCTCTTCATTTTCCGGATTGGTTTCTTCCCTTTTTGATTGTAACCAAGATTCCAATAATTTCTCTTCAGCTCTCTTCCGGGATTATGACTTTTTTATGTATGAGGCTAACGGTAGGAGGAATGGGGGTAATGGAGGGATGAGAATTAATCACTAAGATGTATCATTGTGGTGTATCTAGTTGTACGATTGTGTTCATCTACTTCTTTTTCTAGTAACTAGGATTAATCTTTTATGGAGTAAATTAATCTTTTATGGAGTAACAATGTAAATACTTTTCTACATAAGTTCAAGAATCCTGTATTCACAAACATAAACTTGTATCCAATCGGGTAGACAGAATCACGAGCCAACTAACAGTGCAAAGAACTGTAATTAGAGCTGCAGATTTGTATATTTTTTACATTTTACCCTACAAGTTAATAGTACACAAATTGGTGGTTAAGTTTAATCGTCTTAGTATAATTTTGGATCAGGGGATAAATTAGTCTTTGCCAAGAGTCCTGCTAGGGTAAACGGCATGAAGTTAGAGTACAGTTCAAAGTAGCATGACTAGTAGTTATTTCGGACCGACATAAAATTTTTCACCATGTTTGATTTAACCCTATAATCATGGCTTTGAAAGATGCTGTCTTTAAGTATAATAGGGATAGATGTTACTAGCATGATTAGCCAATGATGGGATAAATGAGAAGCCAAAATCAAAAAATAATATTTAAAAGTATAAAGAATAAAGAAAAAAGAAGCTTTCATCTATTATTGCCACCCTACAAGTGTCCAGAATAATTTATCCACAGTAATGAATAACAGCTGTGCATTTGATGGCCTTTAGTATCATTTTCCTTGGTACAGTTGAGGTCTTTATTGTCATGGAGAATAAGGCAAGGCAATACATACACAGGCAGATACCTTTCCCACTTGATAAGTTAGTTTGGTACTTTGCTGGTAACATGGGATTGCAGTTTTGGATGCTGGGATCACGAGACATTTGGGTACTTTCCAAGTGATGACCTGTAAAGTGAGTCAAGCAGCTTATAGTAATTTGGTATCTTAGTGACAAATTAGTAGGGTAGTACCCAAAACATTCTGCTTTTCTATCGAAACTTTTTTGAGGCATTATAATTAATTAATAGGCTAAAAATGTCTTGTGATTAATTTACTCTCTCAATATCTATGTTGACTGTACTTTGCTTCAAATGGTGGGCGAATATATCACTTTTTTGGAGATAATTTTACTCTCCAATGATCCTTGTACTTTTTTTTTTTTTGTTGAGGGTCAAGAAAGGTATGGGATAATAATTTTGCTCTCCAATCACAAGCTTAAGGGGAATTGTACTATATGAAATTTGGGGCAAAGTGGACAAGAATTGAAAGTCTTAATATTAAGTCTTTATTAAGAATTTCACAGTCCTTAGAATTTTAAAGCAAAATCATTCACCTAATAGTTTTGATTTTGTTTCCTTTGACATGATACAATTGCCTTTTTGTTCTTGCTCTTTGTGTATTAAATTATCTATTGCCAAGTGTTTTTCTTGAAAAATTTCATACCTATTCTTCTTATAATCAACTATTTCCATTCATATAACACATTTTCTTGCATTATTTTTGTGAATGCAGTTTTCAACACAGACAACAATCATTCAATCATCCAGACCTTCAACTTCACAACATACAAAAACTGCGATTATGACAATGCCTCAGACAATGACACAGTCCAATGGGCACCTGCAGATCCATCATCAACATCTCCTCATCCAATTTCAGTTGCAGTACCCCTTCTCAAAGTTGGAATGACCTACTTTTTCTCAAGTGATTATGATGGTGAACAATGCAAAAATGGCCAACATTTCAAAATAAATGTAAAATATGGCCATGGCTTGCCACCAAGCCTCAAAAGCCCTTCTAATGAAGCCCTAGCACCTAATAATCCTGTCCCCGGTGATGATGATTCTGCACCAGATACGTTAGTTCCTTCCAACTTCGATAATCCACAAACCGTCAGCGATAATGCTGAACCATCAGAGTCTGCAACCCTTTCTGCATTCTCTTATTTGTTTGGTGTCAAATTGTGTTGGACTCTGATTTTGCTGGGAGTATATGGTATTGTATTTAATTAGGTATTCACAGTTTCAGAAAATGATTTTCTTTCATACCTTATAATTCTTGAAGTATTGGTCTTGTGACTCGACACTTGAGAGCTGTATACCTTTGTTTGTGACAATTTAGTACTTATACTCTTATTTCTTCACAACATTAATCCAATTAGTAGTTGAATGCCAATTCTTGTCAGTTCTTGTATTGATATTGGGCACTTCAATTCGACAAAAATTTTTGTGGAAAAGCTAACAATTATGAATCAATTCGATCAAAGTGATTAAAAATTGAAGTGTATAGTCCACGGTAACTAATACTATCAGGGTAAACTTGAAGTTAGTAATTTTTCTTGAGTTTTATATCTGCATTTTATGTTAATGTATACATTTTTGAGCTGTCACGCAAACGAATTGATGTGGGACGGTGTGTATTACTAACCAAATTTTATGCTGCATTTCCTCGAAATCTTTCTTGCCATGCGTGAGTACTTGCGTTATGTGATGTACCAAGAGGAGTGGTTGATACTAAAATCATCTATACACAGGCACATGAATTGTCTGGCATGAGGGACCAGTTGCTTGTGATAAATAATGCCCCATGTTTTGCAATCACATGAAACAAGTTTTGAGATTAATTTGGGTCTTCTCTCACCTTATTTACATGGAAAATTTGCAATGCCTCAGACTTTAAAAAGCAGATCTATTTAGGGTATAAGTGAGTCTGAACAAGCCAAACACTCTAATGTTCAAACTTGTTTGATTATTTTCACAAATTTGAAATTTTGTTCAAATTTGACTTGTTTATTTGTTGAATCAAAGTTGAATGAATTTTTTATTGAGTTTAAAAGTAATGAACATAAAACGCTATTCAAGTTTAGGCTACAAACCAATCGTGTCAGCTTGTATGTGTTTGCAAGTTAATTCGATTAAAATTTGACACCAAGTTCAAGTTGGTTTTGATGAGCCTATTGAGTTGAAACGAGTATTCCTATACTTGGCTCATTGGCTCATCGAGCTAGCTCAAGTTTATGTATATTTAATTTTTATATTATTATTAATGAAATTATATATATGTCTTCATATTTTTGCTATTCATTAGGGTGAAATGTCTATTTTATCTATTTTAACAATATAATAAACATTTTTTAAAATAATTTTTGACCTTAATTAAATGAAATTCAACTAAACTCGGATTTAAGGTTGAACTCAATCTCAAGTTTTACTTTGAGAAGTTTTCAAGTTCAAGATTGATAAAATTAAATCGAGGCCGGCTCAATTAGGTCAAAATTTGATTCAAGCATCTTTACCATCCTAAGTGCTATGTTGTTGGCTTAGTTTTAATAAATTGATATTTTAGTAGGATAATTAGGTGGAATTTACTTCTCTTGTGCAACATCAAAGTCTTAGATAACATAGCATGAATTATTAAATTATTAATAAATAACTTTCACATAAGTTTTTTTTTTCCTTTTTTTCATCGTAGTTCAAGGGACATTTTAATTTTACAAGTGAAAACAGAGAGATGAGGGCTTTAGAGTTGAACCAAATAGCCTCCTGCTCCCGGGTTAATGTTTCCAATAGCTTTGATAGTGGGCTAAACTAGTGGGCCTGATTGGACTTGGGCATGTACTACCCCAGTATATATAAAGCCTGCAAAGCAGTTTAAACTTTAAGTTGAAAATGAATGAGAAGAAACCATAGGTTGCGTTTGGATTTACAATTTTTAACAAGTAGTTTCTGGAGTGTTTTTGGGGGTGTTTTAAAAAAAAAAAACATGTTTTTGTTTTTACACAGCACCCTATATGTCTAAGGACAACATACATGATAGGCAAAGCTATGTCATTTTTTGCCAACAAACAAATGACTTGTGTTTGTGTTTCATTTCTCAACCCTAAGGCTTAGTTTGGGAGTAGACGAAGGAAGAGAAGAGAAGAGAAAAGATAACTTAAAAAAGAAAGGAAAAGAAGAGAAAAGATGCATATTTCGTTTGGGAGTTCAATGAAAGAAAAGAAAAGAAAAGAAACATCTTTCCCTTATTTGAGAGTTGGAGAGATATGGAAAGAAAGGATTTTATGAGAATGCAACTTTACGTATTTGCCCTTTCAATTTTTATTTTTTTTGGGACGCAAAACCGAAGAAATCTCTTATTACCCTTGAATACATTCTGCTTGTCCTTTGGAGTTATTACTGTATATCACAATTTAACTCAATTATCCTTGCAATATCTAAAATCATAAATTTGAGGAAGAGTTTCTCATGATTTAGGCTGCTGAATGGCGGAAACAACTTCACCAATGCTCTTGAACCTTCGCCTTTCTTTCAGAAGCAGTTTTGCAAAGGTGAGAGCTTGCAGTTCACAATTCGCACGTTTCTCTGGCTCAGCTATTGATTCGAAGTCTTCAACATGAGCCACCCCAACAATTCTCCTCGTCATTTTTTCAGCAGCAAATCCAAGACTGTCATGGAACAGATCTTCCATATATTTCTGTTTTGCCAACAAATGAATTTCTGCATTATTATAAATTTCAGGCAGATATGCCTCACCAGGGCCATCCTTGTGTTCATCCCAGAGAGTAGTAAACTTTTTATAAAAAAGATTCCACGTCTCTTCTATAGTTTTCAATATCCACAGCTTATATTCCCTTCTATCATTTCCCTCATTTGCATGTCCATCTTGTGCAAAATAAGCCAAGATTAAGTTTCCAATAAGAGCTCCAACATCAAATCCCATCGGCGCATAGAAAGAAAATTCTGGATCTATAACTTGAGTAGAATTGCTAGTAACCATGATAGAACCTGTATGAAGGTCACCATGGATGAGAGCTTGGGTTCTCTCACAAAATTTGGACTTCAGCTCTGCAACTTCAAGTTTCAATATATTATCTTGCCGAACTGCCTCTGCGTCACTATCAAGATAAGGAGAACTCAATAAAATGGAATGCAACCAAGTTATGTATGCATTTTACAATTTGAAACTTACACAGGCAAATAAACAAACAGAATGTATGCATTTAAATTTCATATTCATGTATCACCACTGAAACTTACATTTACCATAACCATGCAAGATATAATCACAAATCGATAATATAAAAATCAAGATTTCCTACAGACAAGAATTTTATGACAGAAAATGAACAAAAAAATTTAGAATATAAACAATAACAATTTACACAACAAAATCCTTTTTTCATAATTCTCTAAAGAAGATTGAGCAAAGAAAAAAAGAAAGAAGAGATTGAGTTAAAAAAAATACCTTTTGTATTGAATTGTAGGTGTTGAACGGAAGAAAGCCAAGTGAATCTAGTTGCAAGTATTGAAAGTAAGAGCTGAGAAAGCCTTGCACCGGTGGTTTTACAAATGAACTTTAGGATATAATGGGAATAATGAATTTTTGTATCAGTTTTTAAAGGATAAAATTGTCATATTAGAAATGTCTTTTGGCTCCCAAGTTGTTTCCATCCTTTTCTTCCCACTTTTGGGCGGAAAAATTTTCACCAGCTGGAGGGACTCCTATCCGTTCTTTCCTTTTCTCTTCTGTCCATGTTAGAACTCTCAAATGAATGAAACGGTATGAGTTTCTCTCAGAATCCTTTCTTTTCTGTCATTTTCTCTCTATCCAAATGAAGCCTAAAACACAACCTGTTCCTAATTGAGAATAAAAAAAAGCTGCCGCACTCCATACCCTGCTTCACTATCCTTCTACCATCACCAGTCCACGTTAAGCTCTCTGTTAGTGGGCTTCAAATTTTAGCCAAAGCACAGACATCATTATTGTGGTTGGGCGTTTCAAAGGCTTCGCTGCAACAGGATTTTGTGTACCGGCAGTAGTATCAGGAAGTACCATTTTCAATCGTTTTAAAAAAAGGAAGCCACGCTTGATAGCCGACACCAGACAGAGAGCAAGTTCCATGGCCGATACATTTCCTTTTCTGGTGAGCTTTCCCCTTTCTTGTCAGTAGATTTCTTATGCCATTATCTTTGTTGTCTTGACGGTGCAGTAATTCGACTGGGACGGCTTTGTGACAACAATTCAATTGAAGCTGTGCTTGCAACATTGTATATGCCTTTCTCTTTCTTTTTTGTTTCATCATGAACCAAAGGTTTTGGCATCTTGGTAAATAAAGTACTAATTGTTTTTAGAGGATGCTTAGTGACTTATATTTGGTTTGTTGCTGTGCTCGTGGCTTGTAGGAAAATTTTGTGATAGATTACTGGATATGTTTTTCTTTTTAATTGCACTTTGCAGAATGTTTCTACTCTACCGTGCTTTTTCACGTTTGTTCACCGACGAGGCTTCATAATAAGTAGGATTTGGTTGCCTATTTGTACAAGTTTGACAAAGTCATTTTCAAGCAAATAGGGAATCCAATGGACTATTTCATGTTTCCAAATCGTCTTCATGGGCAATTTGGGTTGCTGGCTGTCCTTTTTTTTTTGTGCGAAGAAGCGGCCAGCGTTGGATTAACGGTGGTGACATTTTAAATGCTAATCCAATGTAGGGGGTTACGTGTTACTCATTCAACATTTGTTCCATTAAAAATTTGTGTTGCTTGTTAACTACTATTTCTTTGAATAAATATTCTTGTTACTTGTTAACTACTCATTCAACACATTTTACTTCGCTTGTCCTCCTACTTCCTAGGTTGCAATTCGCATTGGTTAAGAACATTGGATTGGATGGTAGCTGGCATTTAAGCCTACATGCCCCCTATTACCAGAAGTGCTTTCGTTATTTGGGATTTGTTGAATTCCTGCGCCTGTACTAATATCAATTTTTTAAATTATCTTGACAACATTGACACGTGTAAGTGGCCATAGTACTCAGATGTCCATATATGCTAGAAGGGAAAACGATTTGGGCCAATGCCTTTCTAACTACTACAAGATAATTCGGAGCTCCTCCTCCCATTTCTTTCCAGTTGTGAGAATGTACTCTGCTATTCGCATGCATTTGTTACTATTACAGTTCATTTAATGTTTCTACATTTCTTCATCAATAAATTAAGATGAGAAAAAAAAGTGCAGATTTACGAAGCGTGTGCATTTCTCTAAGGAGCACGAAATTTCCTTTGCCCAATACCTTGTCAACATGCATAGGGCTAATGAAATTAAGGACAATAACATCTGTAGCTATATGGTCCCCAAAATACAATGGCAATTGAATGGCCTGACCGTAACATCTTCAGCTTTGATAGTATCAGAGGCAAATATTATGCAATGCGGGAATTAATCAAGTTGTATATTTCCTTAAAGAGAAGGGAAGCGAGATTGGACTGGGATAGTCAACACTATACCTTCCTTATCAACGATGACAAGTGGAGGGAGATGGAGTAGATACAATTGTTCAAGAACTCATGTGCTAGCTGAACATGTTTTTATTTTTTCTTAACTAGACTAATTGATTTAACAAACCCTGTTTTCCTTTTTTGTACAAGGTGAATCCTGAATATATCAAATTCCGAAATAATTGCATTGTCTACTATTTATTGGAGGAAGTGTTTGTCAATCAAGGTGCAATGGGAAACTTCAACTCTGGCTTCGAAAACGACTCTGTAATTCTGGTGACGAGCTAGACATGAAAAATATAGCACGATTTGGGTGGGGAAAGGGCAGGTTGGAAACTGAGGAGTTGGATGCTGATATGGAGATAGTAGCGGCGAAAAAAGAGAAAGTGAAGAAGGATAAAGGAAAAATAAAAAGTCTGGTAACACATCAAGTGGAAATCCCATGGCTACTGCTTCCAGTTCAGTTATTGATATATACTTTCGGACCCTTGACACCATTGAGTCATTAGTTAGCCGGAAGATGACTAGCAATATGAATGTGTCAATCAGCTCTCTGACTAAGCATGCATCTAGGTCTAGTTTAAAGAAATCGACCTATGATGTTGCTTTGACTAAATTTTGGGAAATGGCTGACATTGACTATGATGCCAAAATGGCTGTGGCAGAAATATTGAAGGACTCTCAAGAGCTAGCTATTGGGGATTTAGTTAGATCGGACGTTGACCGTATCAAGTATGAAGCGTTGAGGCTACCTCTCATCTGATTTTGGTTCTCAGGAGCCCCTCCCACCCTGTTTTAGTCATTACATTGTTGTAGGCAGTTCTTTAAGGCTGGCTATTATTGCCTTTGTTATTTTGTGCTTGAAAAGTAGCATTTGCAACCGGAACATTAAATCTATGTTTTTTGAGTCATTTCTTACCGTTACAACATGCATTGTTTGGCCTTAGCTTTGTTGAGTGTTTTATAATTTGGACAATGCATCTATCTTATTACTTTTCATTCTGAGACTTTTATAACAATATGACAGCAAGTTATTAAATAGGTGTGTTAGTTTATTGATAATGTAGGCAGCCACCTCCGTTGCCCTTCTAATGGGTTAAATTATTTTTAGTATGATTCAATATCTGCTCTCACTTTGCTTGTCATAACGGTATAGGGCGCCAAGTTGCATAATTGTTAGGTAGGCTACAGAGATTTACCTCGCAACTAGTAGGATTTTGGATTTCAGCTGCTTTCTATCTTTAAGTATTCCAGTGCTCTGTTTTGTTATAAGTTAAGATAACTTTAACCTATATTATTACATTTTGAACTTGCAGATTCACCTTGAAATTGTACCAGGAGAGCCTGATAGATAATGAAAAGCATGCCTATAGTGGGGACTCCTCTGACAAATTTGACGAGGACGATCTCGTATTGACATTTGCCATGTTTGTGCTCTTAGGATTGGCTTTGTTTGAACTGCTCCTAAACCCTTTTATGAGGCGACAAATACGAGATGGTTCACTGTCAGGTGAAACAATGGATTCTGGAATTGATAAATGGGTATCGAGATAGAATATTCGACAACCTTCACATGGAAGCTCCACTTTTCTTGTAATTGTGTGATATGTTGCTGAAGCGTGGTTATTGGGAGCCGCAGCCCACACAAAGGATAGGAATTCATGAGTCTGTCGATTACCTTTATGTGCTCGAGTCATAATGAATGGCATAGGATTCTAGCAGAGAGATTCCAACATCGTTAGAGACAGTGGATCGTCATCTCCGATGTTGTCTTCGATCGCTTGTTCAATTGGGTTGTGATTTGGTTAAGTTGATAGATTATCATACAACTCATCCAAGAATAACTCATAGTGCTCTGTTCTGGCCATGGTTCAAGGTAAGGCATTGCATGTTTATGCATCCAATGTTAGGGCCTATTAAATACATAACTCCGACCCATGTTATTAGGATTGTGTTGGAACTATTGACGGATCACACGTATTAGCATGGTGTAGAGCCGAGAACAAGGACCGTTACCGGAATAGGTATGACGGCTTATTGCAAGATATCCTAACTATGTGTGACCATAACATGAGATTCACTTATATCAGGGTAGGGTGGGAGGGTAGTGCCCATGATTCTAGGGTCTTACGTAATACCTCATTGGATCCTAATTGTGCCTTTCAAATGCTATCAGTAGGTGTGTGAAATTTGGAAGTTTTGTAGAGCAAATAGAAAAAGAAATCACAGGCTGCTGAGTATTGTTGCAACTAATCACAAGATCAATTTTGAAAGTGCTATCTGTTCATGCTATGCAGGCAAATATTATGTGGTGGACGTAACGTACACAAATATGTCAGGATTTATGACTCCCTTTAGAAGTGCAAGTGGAACCCTGCAAGTGCGTGTAGTTAAAGCCCATTTCAATAGGTGCCAAACATCATTAAGAAACATTATAGAAAGAACATTTGGTGCGAAAAAACATTTTCCGATACAAGAAAGTTTCATGCAGAAGTACTTGATGGCAACATAGAACAACATTGTCCTCGTTTGTTGTGCCTTGCACAGCTTCATGCCAAAGTATGTTCCAAACAATGCGTATTTCAATGAAGAAGAGGCTGCTGGTGCTTGTGTAGATAATTTACAAGATAGCCATCGAGTCCTGGGATCAGAACTAGTTGATATGTCGGTACAAGGAGTTACCAAATGGAATGAAGATCGGAGAACAATTGCCAATCACATGTATTATCACCATCATCATTAGGAGTTGGTGATTGCAATCAATTGGTTCAATTTGTAACACTAAGGAAATATGTGCACTTGTTGCACTATTACTTTTACCACGGACAAATTAAGTGACCACATAGTCCTTTAGAGCTATGCATCCAATTTTAGTTAAACGTTACCAGGAATTCAATGTGGTAGCTATGGCATCCAAATGATTGTATGCTTCTTCCAAAATTCTAATTAACTTTTTTTGGTCCTTCCAACAATGTGTACGACATAATTTCTATTCGAAAGTAACATAAGTAATGCAATGCGTAACCTTTCCAAAATTAAATAGCTTTTTTAAAAAAGACATTTTTCCAAAAAAAGTGATCTAAACAACACCACTGCGTTTAACAAATAATTACAATAATATTTTTCAAAAATAGTTAATCAATACAGAGCCATAAATTTAGGAAAAGAAAAAGATAAATAACTACCTAATTGGGCTGGGCCAGGACAAGCGCCGTATTTATAGAGGCGGAAAAAATCCATTCAAATTGGAAAAACAAACAACAAGAAAAAGAAACCAAAGGACCAAAAAACGGAAAGTAAAATGACCGAATCATCATCGTCGCCGGCGTCGGCGTTGTCGTCGTGGTTATCTTCAATGCTGTCCGGCAAGTCGGACGGCGAGATAGAGGACTTATTGGACCGGATGCTGACTCGGTTGGCTCTTTGCGATGACTCGAAGCTTCAAGACTTGCTCTCCAAGCTACTTCCTCTTTCCATTTCCTCCCTCTCTTCTTCATCGCAGTCCGTCCGAAACAAAGTAATTTGTTGATTATTCCGTTTGTAATTAAGTATTTTGTTGGATTTTCTTTTTTTCTTTTTTGCTTCTGTTTTTGCCTTTCCAGCTGAATCGGTTTATTTTCGTGAAATTTAAAAGTTAAAGAGGAATTTTTTTTTTGTTTTCTAGCAAATTTTTTTAGTAAAATTAAGGTTTCAAAGATGTATAACATGCATAATTGTTGCTTTAGGAGCTACAAAATTTGATGTGACTAGCTCAAAAAGTTAAATTTTAGCAGCTCAGTTGTTAGTTACGGTTTACTTACTCCAAAAAAATGTATGCTGTTAACCTTGAATTGTGCTATGTTATTGGGAAGCAATGAAGATTGGCCATTCTTCTAATGAACTCATCTGCTTAGTATGATCCTACTAACTGAAGATTTGATGTTACTAGCTGTAAACATCCAAATGTTGGTTTTTTTGTTGGACAGGGAGCAATGGAAGATTGATTGTTTTTAACAACTCATTTTTGTCAATTGTGTTTTTGAAAAGTGCTATTTTACCCGATCACGTTATTAACTCGAAAAGTGCTATCTTTGTTTCCTGTTGGATAGGTACCAATGGGAGATGGATTGGAGATTTAGAGTTTCTATGAATTTATTTTGTTAATTACCATCGGCATATCATTAACTTGAAAAGTTGATACTTGTTACTTGAAAAGCTATGTTACCCATACCCTTTACTTTGCCTTGCCATACCCAAGTCTGACTCTACATTTTGCACTAGAGCAGCGTGTTGGTGGGACTCCAGTACTCGAGTCTGGGTAACATAGTTGAAAAGTGCTGTTACATACATATATTTATTAAACTTGTTTGTTGATTAAAGAAGTTTACTGCTTGTATTCTAGGTTCTTGAGATTTTAAACCATGTGAACAAGAGAGTAAAGCACCAGCCAGAGATTGGTTTACCATTAGTAGAGTTGTGGCAATTGTATTTGGAATCTGGTAATGCTCCAATGGTTAGGAGCTTTTGTGTTGTTTATGTTGAGATGGCAATTGATCGAGCAAGGAAGGAGGTAGGCCATAATAATTTAGATTCATACTTTTCAATTTAATTGATAAAAGCAAAGTTTGTTTGGCTTTCCTTAGGCACTAGACTGATCTAGTTCTGTGGTTTCAGGATAAAGAAAACTTAGTTCCTACTTTTCTTGCAACCAATTCAAAGCTTCCTTCTCAGCATCAAGAGATATTGTTGAGAATCTCAGTAAAGGTATTTCCGAAGTTTTCTTTTGTTCTTGATAGATAAATTCCTATTTTTCTTCTCTTGATTGTCTCATGGTTTTGTAATTGGGTTATCACTAGAGGACTGTATGTATTCATTTTTCTACTTTTTTTGCTTAACTAGTTCTTAATAGTAGGTAGCTTCACTCAGCCCTCATCATTATTGTTGATTTTCCTTCTCTTCGTGGTTGATTTTTATAAATTTTGGATCGCAGATATTCTATTTTAGGAACTTATTTGCAGGAGGTTAATTTTACCTCATGAGTTACTTTTTGACTTTGTCATGCATTTTGCCTTGCCAAACTAATAGTAATATAGACCTCTAGTATAGATTTGATTTGAGCTTTGGTGAAGTTCAAGCTTAGCGGCCTGTGATCTTAAAGATTACTCATTTGTGTGGGGAGGGCTATAGAGTTGACCTCATAAATTTTCTTTTTGAACTTGCTTATCAATCACCAATAGCAGATACACCTCAGTCCATTCCCCACTTTGGTATTCTGTAGCTGCAAGCAACTATTTTGACTAAAGATTAGCTCATACGCAAGCAATTGTGCAAGAGAGAGTATGGAGGGAGGGAGAGAGCGAGTGAGATGAAAACTGTGCAAGCAATAAATTGCTGCAGAACTCTTTTGTTATGGGAGTTATGAAAGGTAATATGAATTTGATCTGATGGAATTCAAGAAAAATGGAAGTATGACAAGCTGCCATGCATGCATGATAGCAGTGAGCTGAAAAATATCAAGTGCCAGTGCCTTCTAGTTGGTTTTAGCAAAGTGAAGTCTGAGCCAAAACTTTTGGGCTGAAAATTCAAGGCTGGAAGGGGCATAGTGGTTAAAGAAGATACCAGCACATGCTTGTTTTTGTCTTCTGCTTAATCATCTTGGGAAGCGTATATGAGTGAGGGCTTTGATCTTTCCGTGTAAGGACCAATAAGCTGTTCTAATATTTTGAGAATGAGGACAATTTTACTCTCTATATTTCTGAATGTCAAGTGTGCATACTCTATGCCAATTGAAGAGTATAAAAGTCTGGAGTTGGTGACTAGAATTCTCATTTGGTGTGTAGTTAATAGGCTTAGAGATAGGTGGGATGTGCGATAAAAGTAGTAGAACTCGCCTATAACTTTGCAGTTTCTGTCTTAAAGTTAGCTCTTATCTATGCACTAACCATTCATGCCTACATAACAAATATGAACACTAAGTGTGTAGAATTAATGCATGTGGTAGAATAAGTGAAATACAAGGAACAATGCTTCTGTTGTTGACCAAGAATTCACTGCACTCTGTTGAATCCAGGTTTTGATTAGACTTTGATAAGGATTTTGAGAAAGGGTGTAACAAGACAAGAGTTATTTGAGCAAAGTTAATCAGGAAATTAGACCAATCAGGCACAAGTAGGACTCCCTTTCTCAGGTTGCTTAATTTTTATACAGATTCTGTGCTTGTGAATTTTTCTGAAACCAACACTCTTGAGTGAAACAAATCCATTGAACAAAATCCTGTGTCAGATTAGTTTAATCTGGTCCTTTTCTTGTACTTCAAAGAATATAATGTTCTACCTGGCAATCCTTGAATATACTTAATGTGTTACCTACAACCAATTCGATAGTCCTTGAAGTTGCTTTGAGTTAGAAGAGTAATTATTTGGAGCTCCATTCTTGTTGTTTTTCTAGCAGAATGATCACGAGCTATTTCTCTTTGTAGACTGACTTGGCAATGTTCTCTGAATTCTTCTTCCTTTTTCTTTTTGTACATTATATTTAAAATAGTTTAAGCTCCTATTGGTTAGGTAAACCATGCAGTGAACTTGGCTGGTTAGATCTGAGACCCACCATTGGCAACTTGTCTTAGAAGTTTTTCTTCTTCTATTTTTAGTTTCACCTAAGGTCATTCATATCTGCATTGTTCTTTCGGGGCTAATTTGGTGAGCTACATTATTGGATTAAGTGCCAATGATGGCCATGGAATGGCCTTGTATATTTTAAACTTATATTTTCCAGTTGGTGTCTGCTGACATGTGATGTTGAGTTTATAATTCTTTTCCTGTTTCAGGTGATTGGTGAATGCTATTCAGCTCAAATTGATGATCAAGTTGTGGCAAAATATAAAAGCCTTGGTGGCTCACAGGACAGAGAGATATTTCTTGATTTTGGCCTTCAAACGCTTTTATATCAGCCTACTTCTCAAAGGTTGGATGAACTGACATTTTGCATTGCTAAATTGTAAATTAAACAAGCAATTTTCATAAATAAAAAGGCTATAACTCTTCACAGTGGTGGATGCCCAGCAGGGCTTTCAGTTACTCAGAGGGACCGTGTTAGCGGTAAAAAGACCTTGACAATTGAAATGCTTCGTAGTAGAAAGGTAAAAATCTATGGAAGCCTAAATTGATAATATGATAATCAGGTTGATAGGCTTAAATCTAATGCATTGATGTTAGTTATTTTAATTGTTAATGTGCTTTCTAATGTTCTCATCACTGATCACACCATCTGATTTTGTAGTTAGGGATCTTAAACATTGTGGAGGCTATGGAGCTGCCCCCTGAATATGTTTATCCCCTCTATTTAGTTGCCTGTGTTGACAGGTACATATTTCATTTTTTTTTGTGGCATAAGTGATGATGCTTTGTGTTTGACTATACGTGTCTTGTTAAATTAACCATCCAATAACCTTCAGCTTTTTGTTCCTGGTTCAAATCAGGAATTTGTCTGGTTAAATTAATCATTATATGACCTTCAGCTTTTTGGGTTTCCTCATTCAAGTCAGGAATCTGTTACTAGGAGAGGGGATGAGCTTTTGAAGAAGCATGCTAGTGCAGCAAATTTAGAAGATGCAAAACTGATAGGCAGATTACTTCTATTGTTCAATGGTATGAAGCATTATTTCCCCTGAAGATAAGTTGCTTTTAACTGGTGACTTTATCCTAATGTCTGCTTGTGTGCTCATTTAGCCATTCAAGGGAAAGTATGTTTTCAGCTACTTTGGCGAGTGACAAGAACTTTCGGATATATTCAACTTGTTTGCTAAAAGTTTTACTCTTTACTTTACAATGTAGAGGAGATTCAAGAGAAATTTGAAATGTTTATGCTTGTGAGGGTTTAAAATTGCTGTATTAAATTTTATCAATTGCAGCAGTCTTAATGACAATGTTCTGCAAGGGGAAAACATAGTAGATCATATTGGACACAGTAATGTTTATAAGGAATGAAGGATGAACAATCAGGGAGCTGAGAATTTTTGTGAGCCCCTACATAAAAATCTCTTGAAAGTATTGCTCCTGATGGAGATATCTGAAACATTGGTACTTAATTTAGAAACTGGAAAGCCATGTTTGCACTTTACCAATATTCTGGAAGGAATAAATGGCGGGGGTGGGTGGGAATTAAAAGTGGGTGAATGTTATGCTTTTGTCAGATGCAAGCAGTAGTAACGTTCTTTGGGAAAAGGAATTTCCTATTTGCTAACAAGGAAATTGTTTAGTCAGTGTTTCTTTTACACATGCCCAATATTGTCATGGGAAATTGCTTTGAGTAGATGTGAGGTTGAAAAATCTCAGCCCTTCTTAAGCAAATCAGAAACCTCAGCAAGACTAGTCCAAAATACTTAAAAGCTGAGCTAAGCTGCTGGAACAGGTAGTATGAACCCTGCAGTAGTAAACTTTTTGAACGGAACTAAGCATGCTTTTGATGGCATTGAAAAGTAAATTGGACAACATTGTTAGAATACTTTAGCATTTCATACTTCATGAGCACTCTGTTTGAAAGTGTGAAAGTGCTAAAAATTTGTTGATCAGGTCGCTGACCACATCTCTGGAGCCAAACCTTGTCTGAAGAGCTTTTGTACATTGTACATTAGTCTCGAGCACTGCAAGCTCTGTTCTCTAAATATCTTAAAGGGAAAACCTTCCAATGAACTTATAATTTTTTTGGTTGCTTGTGGAAAATCGAATGCTTATTGTGTCACTTCTACCTGTTTTGGCTTCGTTTTCGTGACTCCTACAGTATTGAAATCAGGCCCATCTGGCCAACTAGAAAGGCCTATTCATTGTCCATCCAACATATGCTGCAAAAATTAGTTACGGTGGCTTCATTTTAATGTCCAAAGTATTCACTTAGAAAAAGAAAACAAGCATAGTTTGCTCATGCAATATATTACTAAATGTTTTCAGTTTTTTATCTCTCTTTTTTATTTTATTTTTATCTATAATGTGCAAGAAGTACAGCAGCAGGGTTTTGGTAGTGTTATCTGCCTGGGTTATTGGTATCTGTCTTATTTTATTCACTGCCTCAAGTGGTATGTTACCACTAAGTACTTTTTAGGATCTGTAATCGGCAATTTCCGGCCATCTTTGGCTCCTTAAATGACTTGCCCTTTTTCTTCTCATTCTCAATGTTTCTGCAGAACTTTTAGCTAAAAGAGCTTTCTGAATTCTTCATGTGAAGTTTACCACATGCCAGATGGCAGATATGATACTCATTCACTTCATATGCAGGCAATACTGGACCTGAAAGGATTCCGCAAGAATCCAAAGTCACTCCTGGGAGTCCCGCCTTAAGGGTGAAGCTAATGTCCGTCTTCTGCCGATCAGTATTGGCAGCAAACAGTTTCCCGTCAACTTTACAGTGCATCTTTGGCTGCATATATGGTAAAATGTGCACTTCAATGGCTTTTTTCCCCTTCGGTTTTCCTATGGTTATTGGTGCCTCAAAGGTTATATTTTATTAGTAATCTTTTGTGGGATAGGTGCCTTGGTTATGTCCAAATTGTGGCATATATTAGTAGTTTTCCTTTATGATATGCTACCTTTTATGGTAGCACCTTATGTATGTTTATACCATGTCAACGATACCATGAGTGTGAACTTATTAGTATTATTTTGGCTGGTAACGTGGCAAAAGATTTACAATGTGGTTTTTTGTTTCAACAGTTTATATGCATTACTTTGTAAACTTGTATAATATTTCTTTAATTTTGCCAAGATTGACTTATAAACTAATATCCTAGCGAATAGTAGGTGTATATTCTGAGTCAATGATTCCGTGACTGAAATTTTCTCTGTTTCTCGTGTAACCTAATCATGGTTGTATTGCCAAAAAGAAAAAAAGTTTGATCAAATTTGTTATAAAGGAAACTGGCTTTGGTCTATGCCTTGTTTTTCTGTAATTGAACAATTAATGGGTATTATCTCTGTTGACGTGCAATTCTTTTGTATTGGGAATTTGTATGTTATAATTGTGTGGTCTCTAAGGTTCCCCTCCCTCAGTGGTGATGGCTTGTCAAGTCTGTAAACAAACATTTCACAAACAACCTTAGGAAGTGATACCACCTCCAGGATTCCCTTGCTAAAGATGGCTTGTAGATGTTGTAATTCTGGTTCATTAGCTGGAGATAAAATTGCTATATTTTTCTGCTCCATCAGGAAGCGATACCATCGCCAGGTTGAAGCAGCTGGGGATGGAATTTACTGTTTGGGTCTTCAAACATGTAAGCACTTTATTTATTTTAATCTATTCAACTTTACCTATTAGTGCTTCTAATAAAATGCTTTAAAAGAGGTAGGTGAGGATCGAAGTTTTTATGTTTGGATAATAGAGATAACATGTTTGTTACTGTACCGACACCTAGTATATTGGTTATACATGATTTACTGTTGAAGAATGACTTTCAAACTGTTATACATATGCTCAAGATAACTCGTACAGTTATAACTTGAAACAAGGGATTTAATGTTAAACTGACGTTTCTTTGATTTAAAAAGATTTCAAGGCAAAGTATCTTTTGTCTGACATAAATTGATCTTCCCTTTTGCCTGTTATTGTTCATGAATAATTACAGGCAAGGCCAGATCAGTTAAAGCTTATGGGCCCTGTCATCCTTACTGGAATTCTGAGCTCGCTTGATAATTATTCAACATCAGATTCAGGTGGGCTTGTGTTACCCCTAAATGTAATGCTCTTTTTCACAGAAACAATTTTCTTTTCTTTGAGGACTGTTACTTAGATTCTGATGCCTCATTCATGCAGATGCTATTTTCAGGCAGATAAAAACGTTTGCCTATCAGGCAATTGGGTTGCTTGCAGAACGGATGCCACAACTTTTCAGGTAAGATTATTTGTTCCAATCATGTTTTGCTGTTTCAGTTTCTATCTCAATCACTCATAATTTTGTCATGTTATGTGGTTCTGGTAGAGAGAAAACGGATATGGCCATTCGACTTTTTGAGGCACTGAAAATGGAAGCTCAATTTTTGCGTTTAGTCATTCAAGATGCCACTAATTCACTTGCTTTGGCATATAAGGTATCAAGTTTCATCAGCTCAAGCATTTGCACTTGATTTGACTCTTCATTTTCACGGTTTGTTGCTTTGCATCAGGGTGCACCCTCTAATGTGTTGAAGAGTTTGGAGTCGCTTCTTCTAATATATTCTCAATTGGTACATTTTCATTAAACTTGGCTCATCCCATATGCTAAGTATTCAGATTGTTTCAAATGTGATGGCTTTGATTACTTATCTGACATGTATTTACCTTTTGTATGAAAGGAACAAAGTGAAGTTCGATTTTGTGCTGTCAGATGGGTGACATCCTTGTTCGACATGCAGCATTGCCCTAGCCGATTCATTTGTATGCTTGCTGCTGCTGACCCTAAATTGGACATTAGGTAGCTCACCATGCCTTTTTAGCCAGTAGTTTTATTTTCCTATATTGTTCTTGTTGCAACATGCAGTAACTAGTTTAGGCCTTTTTATCCTTTGACAACTTTGTTAAGTTTGGGAATATGTTTGTGGTCAGGTAGTCACTGTACTATTTGTCCTTTGAATTAACCTGCCATCTTTAGTTTTTGCAGTCCATCCTGGGTGATGTATGTGGAAAGGTGCCTTTTGGATAACTGCTTCTTATGAAACATCACCCAGATTAGGCTTCACGTGAAACAGCTTTTCATTAAAAATAGCTGAAAAAGATTTTATATGTTGCCAAGCATTTTCGATGGCAGCTTATTTTTCATTTAAATCTAGAATACCTTTATGCTTTTGCACTGCATTCCTAAACAGGCTTGTATTCTTAAACCTTCTTTAGTTCTATTTTCAACATCACATTTTGCATCACTTGCACTTGTGTAAGCTCATATATCAGTTTGAATTTCTTAGTTGCTTCTTGTATCATTTAAGCCTTACATCCAAATTGACATGCATTTTGGCTCTAAGTGGTTAAAACCAAGTTTCTTGCCTCCCATTTTGAATGAATACCAATAGACAAAAATGCTTCTCTTTATTAATTTCTCCAGCCAATCGGAGATTAGTGCATCTCCTCTACTTGTTCTATAGTTTTTACAACGTAGATCTGCTTTGGTAAGTGCATATCATTGTGTATTCGTATTAGAAACCAAGTAAGGCTTTAGATCTAATTGAGGAGGGACAAATTTCTTAGGAGAAATGGAAAAAGCATATGAATGAAGTGTATTGTCGCAAGTAGATACAGGATCTGCAATTCATTAAGCGACTGAAAGCAAATTTTCTACTGTCACGTTACAATTTTGAATTAACACCAATAGAAAAAATGCTTTTCTTTGTTCATTTCTCCAATCTCCTCTACTTTTTATATAGTTTTTATAATGTATGTTCTGCTTTGGATAATTGCATATCGTTGTCTATTATATCAAAAAGCAAGTAAGACTTTAGATTTAATTGAGGAGGGACTAATTTCTTAGGAGAAACGGAACAAGCATATGAATAAATTGTTATCTGGAAAGAAGATCTAGGATCTGTAATTCAGTGAGTGATTGAAAGCAAATTTTCTACTGTCTCTCCCTAAATTTCTCTGTTTCGTCTTCAGTTGTATAGTGTTTCATCATGCATGTCATAGTTCTTAGGAAAGTTACCAAAGGGCCCTGTGATGATGATAACTGATTTTTTAGGTCAAAGCTTTATTCTGAAAGTTATTTTTTAAATACATTTTAGTTAGTTCCACTGCTACAGATGTATGTCCAGGAAACTTGTGTATTCGGGTATAGTTCAAATTCCTCTGGTTCTTGGAGTGATATTTGAACCTGTTAAAGTGGGACTGTTATTAGCTATTCACAATGTTGAGATTTCAGTTTTATGTTTTTGTTGTCATTTTTTTTTATAGAACTAAACACTTTGATATTCATAAAGGGAGATGGCATTAGAAGGTTTGTTTCCTGGAGAAGATCAAAGGAAGACTCTTAGCACTGAATTGAGTATCCAATACCCAAAACTAGTAGACTTGCTAGATTATATTCTGGAACAGCAGCCAGCATTGACGGATTCAGCTGGTCTGGGGCAAAGCAAGCTACTTTTCCATTCAGCGACCTATGTAGCTATGATCAAATTTTTGTTGAAGTGCTTTGAATCAGATGTAAAGCAAAATACCATACTGGAAGATTCAAAGTTTGTATATTCTGTGGATAAACTATGTTCACTTCTAGAGCATGCCATGGCATACGAAGGCTCTATTGAGCTGCATGCTGATGCCTCCAAGGCATTGATAACTGTTGCAACACATGTTCCACAGGTACATTATATTGAATTTCAGGAGTCAAAATGTTAAAAACAAGTGCATTGGTTAGCACTTCAATAGTGCCATTCCCTCCCTCTTGTCTGAGCAAATGACATTTTTGGATGTCCTTTTCTTAGTTATGCTTCTGTTCAATAGGTAATATCATCTCGCTATGCGAATAAAGTGTTGTGGCTAAAGCAATTACTGGGTCATCTGGACTTTGGTACACGTGAATCAATAGCGCAGTTACTTGGAGTTGCCTCCTCTGCGCTTCCTGTCTCTGCATCCTCTGATCTGATTTCTGAACTGATATCCTCAGTTGGCGGGATGCTGAAGCCAAGGTTCTTAGTTTTAACAGCAAGTTTTCCTTCAGCACTCATCACAAATTATGATTGAGTTTTTCACTCCAGTTATGGTGTCATAAGTTGGCATTTGCTTTCTCTAGGTTTGAGATGCAGCATGGTGTGCTTTGTGCTTTAGGATATGTTACAGCAAACTGCTTGTTGAAGGCACCTACTGTAAGTTCTGTGATTCTGTTTATCTGTGAAAGTTGATAATGCTGTCTGAAATGACTAGAACCATGGTATACATATTGCTTTGGCTGTGCTTCTTTAATGCAATACTGATATGGCCACAAATACTATCAAGTAGGAATACCATTTGAAGAGAAGGGGAGGTGGTTTATTAAATTGGGTCTCTTCTTATTTTTTAGTATGGGTTAAAAAATTGAACAAGGATGAGATATTGGTTTTGTCAGACTGAAAAACATTAGTCTTCCTGTTAGAGGCAAGGGCCAGCTGACAAAGCCCTTTTTAATATTGTAGGCTGGACAGGAGCATGTTAATTGGATAGCTGTCGTGTATGTTGCATGCTCTGTGGGATGATAATGTAATTAAGAAAGGCTGAGATGGTTACGATAAGACAAAAGTTGCTAATGGCTCCAGTCTTGGGTTGCCAGTTAGGATGCATTCTGTTTTCCCAAGATATCCTCCATAGGATCAACCACAAACCTAAAAGCGTCTGAAATCCCAGTCTGGAAAAATTGACTGGCCCAGGAAACCGAAAGCCTTCCGACAGGGAGAAAAAAATCTCTCATAAGGAACACTCTTGCCTGTCCACCATGCTTCTAATTCATGTCTCTCTTGGCAAGTCCTTTTCCTTTTCCATTTTTCCTTTCATTTTGGGTACTGGGGTGATCTTTTGCATCACTTTGTGTGATTTGTGGTGGTAGTGGTAGCTCTGCATAATGCAGGTGATTTTGTCTGACAATAATGCAGGAAGAAGAGTATGAGATGTTACTGTTGTGGACCTGGCGGTTTAGCGTTCTTGATTTGTAGTAGTAGTGGTAGTTCTGTTGGGTCTTGTTTGACAAATATGAAGGAAGAAGAGAAAGGATGAGTTACTGTTGTGGACCTGGTGGCCTGTTTGTTTTGAATCGTGTGCAGCCCCCTTCAGTCATTTTGATGATTTGGGAAATAGAATCCTTTGAAGGGGTGGCTAACCATGACTTTTAGTTTCAAGAAAAGACAATTATGCTGGAATATTCTATTATTGATAATATGGATTTTTATTCGCATCAATGAAGCAATTTGTTCGATTTAATTTATTTGTAAGCAACTGAATGGTTTTCAAAGATGTGACTAAACCAATTGAGGTAGTACATTATTACAAAAAAAAAAAAAATAGCCAAAGCTGTATTTGCTAATGTCAAGAGGACGTATGAATTTGGAGGGTGTATATGTGGAAGAAAGACCATTAACCAGTAGGTTGTAAGAATACATATGACGCTAAGATGTGGTTTAGAATTTCAGGACTTAAAAGAATACAAAAAAGTTTGACGGAAATTTTTTTTCTTTTTTATTTGATTTTTCCTGTTTATATTATTTTAAGCTTCTTTTCAATTCCTTGCATTACTTTGCCTTCTTCATTAAGAACGATTAATTCTCTCCTTGCCAACAGATATCAGATTCCTTGCTTCAGAATACGGTTAAATGTCTGGTTGATGTAGTTAATTCAGAGAGTGCTTCTCTAGCTTCTGCTGCAATGCAAGCTCTAGGACATATTGGACTAAGTGTTCCACTTCCTCTGCTGCCTCATGATTCTGGTTTAGGTAATGTTTGTATTTGCCTTTTAAGCTCTATAGAGGCTGCATAAAAGCTTTACATTATGGTAAAGCTGACAATTTGATGTACATGCATCATCCAATTGCAGCCAATGTTTTAACGCTGTTGCATGGAACATTAAGCAAGCTTCTATTTCGTGAAGAAATTAAAGCAATCCAGAGGATTGTTATTGCTTTGGGTCATATGTCTGTTAAAGAGACATCCTCTTCGTTCCTGACTACAACCCTTGATTTGATTTTCAGTCTATGCCGCTCTAAGGTGGGAATCCTCATTGAAATTTTCAGTTCTTTCTTGAAAATTATTCTGTCGATGAATGGTCAAGGCATATAAAAATTGAAAAGATTTCATGTGCTCTTTTACACATTATTCCCCAATTGTGTTTGGGCAGGCTGAGGATATCTTGTTTGCTGCTGGTGAGGCGCTTGCATTTTTATGGGGTGGTGTTCCTGTGACTACTGACATGATTCTCAAAACGAACTATTCTTCACTTTCTGCTACATCAAACTTCCTGATGGCTGATGTTGTGTCATCTTTGTCAACTTCTCGGAACATACATTCTGAAGTTGATGAGAACTACCATAGTGCAGTTAGAGATGCAATTACTAGGAAATTATTTGATGGACTTTTATATAGCAACAAAAAGGAGGAGCTGTGTGCTGGAACTGTCTGGCTACTGTCACTGACAATGTACTGTGGCCACCATCCAACAATTCAGCAGTTGCTTCCTGACATCCAGGTTTGTCACAAGCATTACAACTACGACTGTAAAGCGTCTAACCATACTTCCAGTAGTTGAAGTTCAAGATATATGTAGTTAGTACACCCATTGGTGTGAAGCACGAGTTTCCAGCTGTCACAGTTAATGGTGGAATATGGATGGAGTGATCTAAACAATGCAGTTCCAAAAGTGTTTTCTTTACACTCAGAATAGTTTAGTGACTAAAATGAAATACTTGAAATAGCTTAGTGACCATTGGGGCACTTAGCTCAACGTTTGCAGGATGTAATAAGTTTAACTAGGCAGATATGCTGTACACTTTATATGATTATTCATTACACAGGATTTCCATTTGTTTAAAATGATAATTCTCCATCTAATACACTGCTGGAATGGATGCAGGAAGCTTTTTCACACCTTCTGGGAGAACAGAATGAACTCACACAAGAACTTGCATCTCAGGGCCTCAGTATTGTATATGAACTTGGTGATGCTTTGATGAAGAAAAACTTGGTGAATGCCCTAGTTGGCACACTAACTGGTTCAGGGAAGAGGAAAAGAGCTGTAAAGGTCAGGATGACTATCTTATATGCTCATCATCTTTCTTGTGTGTATACTCTTTTTCTAAGTTACATCTCTCATTTTTGCAGCTGTTAGAAGACACTGAAGTGTTTCAAGGTGGTGCAATTGGCGAAAGTCCTACGGGAGGAAAATTGAGCACTTACAAGGAACTTTGCAACCTTGCAAATGAGATGGGGCAACCTGACTTGATTTACAAGTTCATGGACTTGGCTAATTATCAGGCTTCACTAAATTCCAAAAGAGGTGCTGCTTTTGGGTTCTCTAAGATAGCCAAGCATGCTGGAGATGCCCTACAGCCATACTTGCGTTCATTGATTCCAAGACTTGTTCGCTACCAGTATGACCCTGAGAAAAATGTTCAGGTAGATATCCTATACTTAAGAATGTTTTCGTTGAGTGCCGTTGCTCTTTTCCAATAAAGCATTTTTACATCCATTTTGGCTCATTAGATCTCAAACTTTCTTCACATCAAGTAGACATTGGCTACTTCTGTACCCATTCTATCTTTTCTCAGTTGTGATATTGGTTTGACTTCTGTACCTATCCATTGATTGTTGTCTATAGGAGTGGAAAAGCATGAGAGGCTTTATTGCTTCATCTTTCTCATTGTTGTTGCTCTACCATTTTGCTCTAGGATGCTATGGCACATATCTGGAAGTCACTGGTGGTTGACTCCAAGAGGACAATCGATGAACACTTGGATCTCATTATTGATGATCTTCTGATGCAGTGCGGATCAAGGCTCTGGCGCTCACGTGAAGCTTCTTGCCTTGCTATTGCAGATATAATTCAAGGGCGTAAATTTGACCAGGTAATTGGATTAACGCATCAAGACTTAGTAGCTGGAATGGCTTATCTTTTCTCTTTGGATATATAGACGGTCAAACTTAGCACTGAACCATTATATAACCATCCATTTATGCTGTTCATTATGCTTGATAAAAAATTTTTTTTGTGGCTTTTTTTAATATCAGTTTGAATTTCTCTAGTTAGTTTAAGGAAATTGCAATTGCAGCTGACTTTGAATAGCTGTACTTTCTTGATATTTGGCGTTTTCAACATATTTCATCAGATTTTAACAACTCTAGTAACTTGTTTTAGAAAATTAAAATTACAATTGCAATTGACTTTCTGGACTTCTTGAAGCATTATCAACAGTGACCTTGTCTTTACCATTCTTTTCAACATATTTCATCAGTTTTTAGGCTTCAGCGAGTCTAGTAACTTGTTTTAGACAATTAAAATTGCAATTGCAATTGATTTTCTGGACTTCTTATAGAATTATCAACGGTGACCTTGTGTTTACCATTGTGATAAAATCTGTATCTATAACTATGCAAGTCATTTGTAGCTGTGAGCTTATGCACGTGGTCAAATTGAAGCCTGGTTCCTGACTTGGTGCGGTACAGCCCTAAATCTGGAATTAATGATTGCCTACGAAATTATGTATGTTCTAGAAACAACACCTGAATCATGAGTCTAAGAAAGCAGCAAGGAGGAGTAGAAAACAGTAGAAATAGAGGTAGAAATAGAGGTAGAAGGTAGCAAATCTTTGAAATTCCCATAGTCCTTCAAGGAGTCACCTAATTGAGGAACTTAATGATGTATGACATTTGGAGATCCAAGGCTTCGTTATCCCAAATATAGCTTACAGGTGCCACAAGTCCTGCGAAGGATCACCTGATGTATTCTGATCATTCTGAATCCTGATAACCAAAGGACTTGTAAAACCATAGAGGGAAACCTCAATAGAATAAAACTACTATCAATTATGCAAAGATTACTTAAAAAAGCCCCTCTGCCTAAATTGTTGAAATACTCGTCAGAGCCTCAAGCCACTCTATCTTACATGGATTGGGGTGTGGGGTGTTGGGTACGCATGTGTGTTGAAGTGTTGGGTTTGCATATTTGAAAATCATAGGATCTTGGGATATGTGTCCAAATTGGAATGGATACATTTCCTATAGTCATATGTGCATAAGATACTTAAAAATAAATCATTCCAAAATTTATCCATTATCATGTTTGAAGTCTATGCTAATAAAAGGTTCAATTATGTTGAAAAAAAACATAAACTGGGTTAGAAACGTGAATTTTTAAGTATGAGGTGCTGAATTAATAGTTCAAAAGGGAAAAATTGTAAATAGATTAAGTATTGTAAAAGAAATAAAAGTTAAAATACAGGGCTTTAGTTGCAAAAAAGATATTATGATCAAACCCCATCTCTATCTTGGAAATTGATATCCATTATTAGTGTATGTAATTAATTCTTTTAGATCATGAGATGGGCTACTTTTCAAGTGTTAAAGTCACCCATAGATGACCGGTAACCATGCAATAGCAGCTAGAAATAAAATATGTGTGTAACTTATTTTATCCAATGAATGCATTATTAACAACTAAAGGGTAACCAAAAGTTTACTTTAGACAAAACTTTGTTCTTATCCCTTGTTTGCTTTGTCATCTTAAGTCCAACTGTTACCCCGAGACTCAACTCCTTATCTTCCTCTTTTAAAATCCTATCTACTTTTTCCCCAAAAAGTGTCAACTTCCTCTCATTCAGCGTAGCATCTCATGACCTCTTATCTTCCTCCTTTTCACCATACCATGTCATCACCTCTCATCTATTGTAGATGCAGCCAGTCAATGCACCCAATTTTTGTTGACCACATCAGACACATATCTTGCACCACTGTCCTTGTCATGTCATGTCGATGCGGGTGCAGCAGGGCTGGAAGGAGATCCATGTAAAATAGGCCTCTGTTCTTTGACTCCAGTCTATGTTACTTGGACTTGCCTTGCAGCCCTGCTGCACCCATGTCGAAACTATACGACATGGACATTGTTGTGCGATGTGTCTGATGTGGTAAAAAAAAAAAAAAGAAAAAAAATTGGGTGCATTGACTATGTAGAGGCGTGGCTGCAAGAGGAAGATGAAGATGAAAATGAGATGTCATACTAATGAGATACTATGGTGAACAAGAAGAAGATAAGAGATCTTTGGGGAAAAGATGGAGAGGACTTTTCCAAATAGAGGAAGATGAGGACTTAAGAGTCTCAGGGTAATAGTTGGACTCAAGATTCAGGAAACAGTAAGTGATAAGATAAAATGTTTGTCTAAAGTAACTTTTGATGACCCTTTAGTTGTTGCTAATACCTTGATTGGATATTAATAAATTCCACATATGTTGTAATCTAAAAGAATTAATTACATACACTAATAATGGATGTCAATTTCCAAGATGGAGTTTGAACATGACTTTTTTTTGCAGCTAAACCCGTATATTTTAACTTTTATTTCTTTATCAATACTTAACTTATTTCTTTAGAATTTTGATCTTTTGTAATATTAATTTAGCCCCTTACACGTCAAAATTCAAGTTTCTAACGAAGCTTATGGTTCTTTTCAACCTGACTGCACATTAAATGAACTTTTATTTGCCTATACTTCAAACATGATCGTAGATAAATTTTGGAATAATTTATTTTAAAAAATTGTATGCACTGATGAGTGAGAAATCATATCCACACGTTTGTTTCCAAATTTTGACACATATACCCGGATCCTATAATTCCAAATACGACAATTTGATGCTTCGACACACACCCATAACTGACAAGTGCACCTGAGTCCATGTAAAATAGCCTTAAGTACTATGGGCTTCGATCAACTTTATATTGAGCTCACCTTGTGTATGACTACAATATTTTGGACTCATCCCTGTGAAGCTTGTTCTTTAATTGTCTTAGAGAGATTATTCTGTATGATGATCAAACACCAACTATTTTTGATCTCAGGGTTAGATAAATATTTGCTCGTATAGCATGTCTCTATACATATTCCAATGAATCTTTTTGAGGAGATTTCTTTGATGCTTAGAAATCTTTAACCTTCAAGATTAAGTTTTAAATATGATATTGGATCAAATTGCTGGCTCGATTTATGTGGGCTAAATTCATGCAGATGCTTCTAAGCCTCAAACTCAAGCAATCTTAAGTAGTGTAGCTCCCACGTCTGCAAATCAAGATAGGATTGGTGTCTTGAGTAGCCGAAACATATGACGTGTGTAGCTCAAAATATGAGTTTTCATTTGCTGAGGATTGAAAATCATGCAGCCTCATTTAAACTGTGGCCAATTGTATAAAAAGATGTTTTCTACCACATTGACATACCTTACCGTAATGTGTAAAATATCATGCATCCTTTTTTCTTTTGTGTTTATTTACCAGCAAGTAAACATGACATATTGACATTAATCTCATTATGTTACAAAGTTATTTTAAATCGATGATCATAGGAGTTCATAAGCTTATTAGTTACTTTAATACCAATGATTCAACCTGTCATATGAGATGGTTATCAACTAAGATATTAGAAACTTGATCTCTATTCCTGCTGCCAACCATTGGTCTTCATGTGCTTGGGCAAATTGAAAAGAACTCAACTTGTGTGTGCATTAGCCTATTGTGGTCTACAAACTTACAAAAGTAATTTACTGGAAATAATCTATGTTAACTAGAGAAAATTATTAGACCGTTCAAAATTTTGCATACTGTATTTGTTTGAATTGTAAATTTGATAATAAAGTGCTATGTGAGTAGATGTGCGCATATTGATGATTATTGAACATTTAAAGAAGGATAAAGGTTATCAGGAGACTTTTCACTGGGAAACGAAAACACTCCAAGAACCAGGAAAACTGAAAATGGGTTGTTTAGTTTTCTCAAGCCTGACATCTAATCCAATGAATGGTATCTAAATGTTGGATTGGTGCTTGGATTCACCCGTGTATCTAATTTCATTGTGATTTGTTATGATTAAGGCTCCAGATGTGTGTCACTGGTTTTGTTCAGTTCTCAATTTGAGTAGAAAAAAATTGAAATCCAAATTTACGAAGTTCCATTATACCATATAAATTGGAGAGTTTATATATCTGGTGAACAGGGAAGTCTAACTACTGTCTCTTTCTTTAAGCCACTGGCCAAACTAGGATTTCTATTTTTTTTGGAGGGGGGGGGGGAATACATAACTTTGGAATGTAAGGCTTTAATAGTAAAACATTTTCTTAATGAAAATATTTAAAGCTTCCAAATAAGGTTTTTTGAAACTTTTTGGGGAAGTAAAATGTATAAAAATTAGGTCCACTGAATTCCACGTTCACGTTCTTAAGTGTTTTTTTGGGGAAAGTAAAATGTATAAAAATATTCTTTTCCTTGTGTGTGTTGGGGGGGGGGGTGGGTGTGGTGCCCCTCTCTGCCCCCTCTGTTTCTGTCCATACATAAAGCTCTCAGACTGTTCTTGCTAAGTCAAATTTAATCAGGTATATTTTGTGGGATTAAGTAGCCGCAATCTTCAAGATAGTTATATTGTCAAAATGCAAGATAGTGGTCATTATCCTGCTCTTCAGCTAAATCGACTTGCATAAGTACATTTTGAGTGGAATAGTATACAGATTGAACATTTTGATGCGCTTTGGCCTATAGGTTGAGAAGCATTTGGGGAGAATATGGAAAGCTGCTTTTCGTGCCATGGATGACATAAAGGAGACTGTCCGTAATTCTGGTGACAAATTATGCCGTGCCGTCACTTCATTGACTGTGAGGTTGTGTGATGTCTCTCTTACGCCTATGTCAGAGGCAAGACAGGCAATGACTATTGTACTGCCTTTATTGCTAACGGAAGGAATAATGAGTAAAGTTGACAGTATTCGCAAGGCATCCATTGGAATAGTCACAAAGCTCGCAAAGGTACACGCATCCACATGTTTCTTGTGTATTGTATTTGCATTCTTCTGCTTATACTAACTTCCAGTTTTATAAAATTCACATTTCAAGGCTGTTAATTGGCTTATGACTTTGTTTGGGTTGCATTTTTGTTATCTATACATACTTTAGTTTCTGTCTTATATGCTTTTATGATATAAGCATCATCTTGTTTCATTAGGTGATCTTATTGACTGCTTCCTGATGTCTGCTTCTTTCCATTGTTTTTTGACATTGGAATGAATTTTGCAATTAACTTTTGGATAGCATATCTTCAAACTTGATTATGCTCCAACTACACAACATATTTTTTAGACTTGAGTCTAAGCCCTGTAAATTTTAATTTGTTGCCGGAAATTTAAACTCCAATTCCTTTCTTATTTTCTTGTCCCTTTTTAGATTAGATCAAGGTATTTGAATAGTTAAGCTCTTTCATATCAATCAAGGTAATATCTGTTGTTCTGCAATGTTCTTTAGTTGCTCCCTTTTTTTTTAGGTGTATTTTCATGTGAAAGATATGGAGTTGATTTTGGGGACCAGCTTATGTTGATCTGTTCCTTGTGAGAATGTTTTTTTCACATCTGCTTGTGGTTTAGCGTGCTGATAATAACTATTGTATGATTTTTTAATTAATTGATGTGGAATCCTTAAGACCTTTATGTTGATTAAACTGCGTTGAGTTATCTATTTGTGCATTTTGTAGGGTTCTGGTGTTGCAATTCGTCCACATTTACCTGACCTTGTTTGCTGCATGCTGGAAAGTTTGTCCAGCCTCGAAGATCAAGGGCTAAATTATGTTGAGGTTTGTTATAATATATAGAGCTTCCTGAACTATTCTTAAAATTTTGTATTCTACAGAGATGATGCCTGTCTCGAATATTTCTGCTTTTGACATTACTGTTTAAGTTTGTCTGGAGCATACAATAAAGTTTTCTCCCCTCAGCTGCATGCAGCAAATGTTGGAATTCAGGCTGATAAGCTTGAAAACTTGCGTATTTCAATAGCCAAAGGTTCTCCAATGTGGGAAACTCTGGACTTCTGCATAGAGGTTGTTGATACACAATCACTGGAATTATTGATACCTCGCCTTGCTCAGCTGGTTCGTTCTGGGGTTGGCTTAAACACTAGGTATACACTTGTGTTCCCTTAAACTTAAGGGTTAATGTGAAAGCTGCTTATCACTGTTATGTGTCATCAGTCTTTCACTGATTTTCTTCAATTGTCTATTCTCTGCTTCATTAATTTGTTACTGGTCTGTTTTTAAATAACTTGTGCTATTTTGTAAAGAAATTTCCTTTCACACACCACCCTGCAGCATGAACTTACATTTTCTCTGTTGCTGTTTGGTTATTCCCAAAAATGTTGTTAATCTGTTAAGTTGGATTTGCAAAGTAGCACATGCTCAAATGTGCTAGACATGGTAAAAGTTAGTTTGCTTAATTGTGACCGTACATGAAACTGTGTCCTGATTGATCCTTTTTTATTTTTAAATTTTTGGGTCATGTTCACAGGGTGGGTGTTGCCAATTTTATAAGCTTGTTAGTTCAAAAAGTTGGACTTGGTATCAAACCATTCACAAGCATGTTACTGAAGCTTCTATTTCCAGTTGTTAAGGAGGAGAAGAGCACAGCATCTAAACGTGCCTTTGCAAATGCTTGTGCAACAATCTTAAAGTTTGCAGCTCCTTCTCAAGCAGAGAAGGTAATTGAAGACACAGCAGCTCTGCATGCTGGCGACAGGAATGATCAAATTTCTGGGGCAATTCTTTTAAAAAGCTATTCTTCTTTGGCCAATGATGCATTGAGTGGCTACAAAGTTGTAATTGTACCAGTTATTTTTGTTTCAAGGTTAAGTCGCAATCTCACTTTCAATTACAATATTCAGATTCATGCCTTGCATGTAAAGTAAAGTATCTCTTCCTGTTTGCTGTCATTCTTCATTTTGTGTCAGTTGGGCATGTAAATATGGCTTTTTTTTTTATTTAACCTTCTTATTTATGCAAACACCTTTGTAATAGAGAGGGTGGTGATATGTGTTATTTTGATCTAGCTGTTATAATAGGTGTTTGCTTTCTCCATACGTGCCTGCAATTCCTGCACCATGATCTTTAGTTTAGGTTCTCTTTAGCCAAAAGCCTAAAACCCTGCACCTGGCTTCTCCCCTTCCCCGAAAAAAGGAAAGGAAATGAGTTATATGGCTGTTTTGATACTCCAGTGAGCCCTCTTCCAACAAGAATTGTGTGGTCATGGTGCATAATGTGGCAATTTGCTAAAACGGTTTCCTTCACTTGAACATTATTCTTCCTAGGTATATGTCTAGCTTATTAGATACCGTCAAGTGTGATGACCAGATTATTGCTTATGCAGATTTGAGGATGACAAGACTGTATCTAATCTATATGAGGAACTGTGGGAAGAAAACATGGGCAGTGAACGAATAAGTCTCCAATTATACTTGGGAGAAATAGTTAATCTAATTAGTGAGGGGATTATGGCATCCTCATGGGCAAGTAAAAGAAAAGTACGTTTTCTGTTTCCATGCATTCCTCCTCCCTATCTCATCTTTGTTCCCCCCTCCTCCTCCTCCCCCTCCCCCCCCCCCCTCCCCCGGCGCTAGCCCAATCAGTATGTTTCTCTGTTATTTGACTTGTGAATTCTGTGGAATAATTTGTCTAAGCAGGCAGCACAGGCAATTACTAGGCTAAGCGAAGTGCTGGGTGAATCATTATCTCCTCATCATCCTGTGTTGCTCACATGTCTCTTGAAGGAAGTTCCTGGCCGTTTGTGGGAGGTATATGGTTTTTCAAATAAGTGAAACTGGATGAAATCTGCTAAGATTGTGTTGCATAATAGCTAGTGTTTGCATAGGAATTCTCTACTTGCCAAAGTATGTCCAATTGTTGAAGGATATGATCCAAACTGAATAATTTATTTGGTGCTCTAGGAGTTCACAAGTCAAGTCAGAATTCGGTCATTTCATTGCTTATGGTCTGATTTTATCTTTGAAAATCAGTTCTATCATTGTCCCCTGTAAACTCTCTGATCTCTGATGCCTTGGAACTTGTTCTTCTCCTGAATGGCTTGGCCATATATTGACCTTTACTCTGTTTCTCACAGTTTTTTGTTGGTTTTTGTTAATTGTACTTGGTGTTGGCTTGCTATCTCTTGCTCTTCATTTTTATAGGTAATTATTTAGCTCAGTCTTGTATGTCAACAAACAGATTGTTTATCTTTGTCCAGAGCTTCACCTTTTGAGATCTTTATATGGTAATGGTTGTGATTGTACAACAGTATAACCTGTGTTGAAGATAATGTGCTTTTCTATACAAGATGTATGGTTTGGTTCTTTGGTTCTTTAGCTGTTGACCTTGTTCAGAAGGTATTTGTATTAATTTTAAGAATCATGGTTATTATTTCTAAATAGATTGCAGTCAAGTTTTCTGTGAATAAGTTTTTCAGAATGATTTCTTAATTGTATGTTGGTGTATGACAGGGAAAGGATGTAATATTACATGCTTTGTCTGCTCTCTCCACATCATCCCATGCAGCAATTTCTGCCACAGATCCTGATGCACCAAATGCCATTCTGAGCCTTATTTTGTCAGCCTGCATGAAGAAAGTCAAGAAATATCGTGAGGCAGCCTTTTCCTCTCTTGAGCAGGTAAATAAGCCTAGCTGCTGTTTTATGGCTGTAATCAATTTCCTTCTCCTTAATAACTTCATGCTAGTGGATTCGAAACTAGTTTGGCTTAGTCTTTCTAGGGTTTTCCCTTAAAGTGGATGGAAATGTGTCTTTCAAAATGGCTTTTCATGGATGCTTGATGGTTTAAAGAATGAGAAATCCACCAGCATACACTACTAGGAGATTGAGTGAGCTAGCTTGTTTGCAGTCTACAGAACAATGTCAGATGGAACAGTATAAAGCTCTTGGACAGAGTTTTAGGCATTCCGGGGTTGCTTGGATGATCTAGTTATGGACTTAAGAAGTACCTGTATCATTAGTCCTTGCTAAGAATATTAAAGGAGAGTTTTTCCAGGAATTACTCCTCCTGGACCTTCATACTAGGGTTATATGAGTGTCCATTGAAGCTTCTGCAGTCAATGGAAGTTGTGAAGAGTGTTAACAGGTATCTTGGGAGGAAAACATCTAGTCACCATATTATGAGTGACCAACTAGTATTTATAGGAGTACAAACCTAACAAACTATTTACAAGAATACCCTTACTAATTTATTATCTATAAGAATACTTATATTCTCTTAACACTCCCCCTCAAGTTGGAGCATATATATCATAAGCACCCAATTTGTTACAAATGTATTTCACCATAGAGCCCCCTAAACTCTTGGTAAACACATCAGCCAATTGATCTACAGACGGTACATGAGATGTCTTGATGACCCCGTCAAGCAATTTCTCTCGAATGAAATGACAATCAACTTCAATATGTTTTGTTCTTTCATGAAACACTGGATTAGACGCAATATGAACAGCCGCCTGATTATCACACACTAAATTCATAGGCTGTTTATGCTCAAACCCAAGTTCCAGTAACATGCTCTTCAACCAAACCAACTCACACACAGTGTGAGCCATAGCACGGTATTCAGATTCTGCACTTGATCTGGATACAACTGTTTGCTTCTTACTCTTCCACGACACTAAATTACTACCAACAAACACACAATATCCTGTAGTCGATCTTCGATCTGAGGCAGAACCAGCCCAATCTGCATCACTATATCCTTCAATATCAGTGTGTCCATGATTTTGATACAACAACTCTTTTCCAGGAGCACTCTTAAGATACCTGAGAATCCGTATAACAGCATCCCAATGACTAGTACGAGGGGTGTCAAGAAATTGACTCACAACACTCACTGCAAACGAAATGTCAGGTCTCGTTACAGTGAGATAATTTAATTTACCCACAAGTCTTCGATATTGCTTAGGGTCATCAAGTAATGCACCTTGATCTCCTGCTAATTTCACATTGGGATCCATAGGAGTATCCACAGGTCGGCAACCTAACATCCTAACTTCACTCAACATATCGAGTACATATTTTCTTTGACATAAATAAATCCCATATTTAGACCGAGCTACCTCAATACCCAGAAAATACTGTAGATGACCTAAATCCTTTGTCTGAAAGTTTGCCTGCAGATTGGATTTAAGTTTCTGGATCCCCACAACATCATCACCTGTAATCACAATGTCATCCACATAAACAACTATTAAATTTTTACCAGCATTAGAATGCCGATAAAATACAGAGTGATCTACTCCACATCTTGTCAGACCGAACTCCATGACAACACTACTAAACTTGCCAAACCAAGCCCTCGGAGACTGTTTCAATCCATATAAGAATTTTTTCAAACGACAAACCAACCGCGGGTTCTCCCCTTGAACAACAAATCCAGGAGGTTGTTCCATATATACCTCTTCTTCCAAATCTCCATGCAGAAATGCATTTTTCACATCCAACTGATACAATGGCCAATTATAAGTTGCTGCCAAAGAAATAAGAAGACGAACAGAGGTAATCTTTGCAACAGGAGAAAATGTTTCTAAGTAGTCTACTCCATACACCTGAGTAAATCCTCTAGCTACCAGACGAGCCTTCAATCTATCAATAGAACCATTAGGCTGTACTTTTATAGTGTACACCCATTTACAACCAACAACAGGCTTACCTGAAGGACGAGGGACAAGATCCCAAGTACCATTTTGTTCCAAAGCAGACATCTCTTCTTGCATAGCTAATCTCCAACCAGGATGATTAAGAGCATAGATAATAGACTTAGGAATGGAGATAGAATCAAGGGAAGCAACAAAAGAAGAATATGACATAGAGAGACGAGAATAAAAAACAAAATTAGAAATAGGATGTGAAGTACAATGTCTCTTACCTTTGCGTAAAGCAATAGAAAGATCTAACTCAGAGGAGGGCGTCATATCTGGATTTGAAGATTGAGAGTTAATTGGTGAAGTGCGTGGCATATCAGGAACTTTCTCAACCATGGAACGACGAGAGTAAACTTGAAGATGAGGACGAGATAATCGAGTTATGGAATCTGGTGGACTAGGTAACTCAGGTAATAAAGGGGAAGGGACTGGTAAAACAGGAGAGGAAACAGAGGGACACTGGTCTAACTCACAAGACATACTTTGTTTGATAAAATATGGAGTGGATTCAAAGAAAGTAACATCAGCACAAGTAAAAAATCGATTGAAAATTGGACTGTAACATCTATACCCTTTTTGCGCTCGTGCGTATCCTAAGAAAATACACTTAATAGCACGAGAATCTAATTTATCCACCTCGGGAGCAAGCTGATGAACAAAGCACACACATCCAAAAATACGAGGAGGTAATTTAAACACAGGTTCATGAGGAAAAAGAATGGAGTATTGACTTCCAAGAATATTAGATGGCATGCGATTAATTAAATAACATGCAGTTAGAACTGCATCACTCCAAAATTGTTTGGGCACATTTATGTGCAACAACAGTGTTCGAGCAATTTCGATTAAATGTCCAATTTTTCTTTCAGCAACTCCATTCTGTTGTGGAGTGTGAGGACAAGAGGACTGATGAATAATACCAGACTTAGTCATAAAGGTATTAAAAGGAGTGAAAAAATATTCTTTCGCATTATCACTGCGAAGTATACGTACAGGCACACCAAATTGAGTCTTTATTTCTGTAACAAATGCACAAAAAATGGAATATAATTCTGAACGATCTTTCATTAAATAAAGCCATGTAACTCTGGAAAAATCATCAACAAAAACTACAAAATATTTAAAACCTAACTTTGAAGTGACTCGACTAGGGTCCCAAACATCAGAATGAACTAACAAAAAGGGTTTAGAAACCCGTTTATTGACTCTAGGAGCAAAAGAAACACGATGATGCTTTCCTAACTGACAGGACTCACATTCTAACGAAGATAATTGACTCAAAGTAGGAACCAATTTTTTCAAATTTTGTAAAGATGGATGACCTAAACGACAGTGAATTTCAAGAGGAGAAACAATAGCAGGACATGCTATCGTACCATTGAAATTGAGAAAGTAAAGACCATTATGCTCATGCCCTCCACCAATCATCCTCTTTGTCTTCAAATCCTGAATGACAACAGAATCAGGAGAAAAAGTAACTGTACATTGTAAAAATTTAGTGAGCTTACTAACAGACTTAGATTAAAGGACAAATTAGGTACGTAAAGAACAGAAGACAGCGGAAGTGATGGATTAATTTCTACAGTGCCTAGTCCTTTAACTTTAGTGGTAGATCCATCAGTTAAAGTAACATGAGGAAAGGGAGTAGACTCTTGAAAATTAGAAAAAATTTTAGAGGTACCTGACATATGATCAGTAGCCCCGGAATCAATAATCCATGAGTCATTACCTTTTTGTGCTAAAGAAGCAGAGGGAAGAGATGCGTGATTTGTAGCTTGGTACTGTAGGAATTTAACATAATCTTCCTCAGATATAGTAACAGTCTTCTGGGACCCATATGCTGAAAAACTCGATTCAATTTGATCAGTAGTAACCGCATTAACAAACCTTTTAACCATGACGAATAGAACCCCAAACCAAAGACAGGGTCAAAACTCAAGATGACAGTGACGTGTGAACAGTACGCATGAACAGTGCCGTGAACAATACCGGCGTAAACAGTGCCGTGAACAGTCGGCGTGAACAGTGCCGCGATGAACAGTGCCGCGTGAACTGTACTTTTGCTAAGATGTTTAACTTGAACCCTAGGACTATTGCTCTGATACCATGTTAACAGGTATCTTGGGAGGAAAACATCTAGTCACCATATTACGAGTGACCAACTAGTATTTATAGGAGTACAAACCTAACAAACTATTTACAAGAATACCCTTACTAATTTATTATCTATACGAATACTTATATTCTCTTAACAAAGAGCAAGAGTGAAAGAAATCATAAAGGCTTCATACGATTCTGATCCCATCTATTGTAATTAGCTAGTTTTTTTATAGACTCATAAGTATTTTTTCGAAACCTACACCAAATGCCTGAGTAGGTGTATGAGAAAAATCTGGCTGAAAGTGATATGAAAACTAAATCAATTTGTTTGGCACTAAATTAAGACTGATATATACCCTATGATCTTTGTAGCAATTGCATGGTAAGGGTTAACATATTGAAGCCTGAAGCCATGGCTTTTCTGTAGTTCTAATGGTTTCTCCAACTTGTTTCATCAGCCTTTTTTTTTTGGTCATTGTTAGCAAGGAGATAGGGAGACACTAAGTGACGTGGAAAAGGTTAGATCTAGGATGAAATTCAACCTGTTTTTCATAGTACATGTCGGGGAGCTAGTAAGAGGGGACAGCAACTACTAAACACAATAATGTCCTCATTACTCTTAGAACTTCTAGCTCTTACTAACCATTTGAGCCACAATCATTTGGGTGTGGACTAATTTCGTTTGTTGTGCTTCCATGAATATCATTTTTGACCCTAAAGTTTTCAACAGTTACCAATAGAGGTTGTTTGAGAAAATGCACTATGTGTTGATGATTTTGGGGAAATATCTTTGATTGAGTTGGATGAAATTAGGTTTTTTGTGCTTACTGACAATAGGTATCTTGGGAGGAAAACATTTAGTCACCGTATTATGAGTGACCAACTAGTATTTATAGGAGTACAAACCTAACAAACTATTTACAAGAATACCCTTACTAATTTATTATCTACAAGAATACTTATATTCTCTTGACACTCCCCCTCAAGTTGGAGCATATATATCATAAGCACCCAACTTGTTACAAATGTATTTCACCCTAGAGCCCCCTAAACTCTTGGTACACACATCAGCCAATTGATCTACAGACGGTACATGAGATGTCTTGATGACCCCGTCAAGCAATTTCTCTCGAATGAAATGACAATCAATTTCAATATGTTTTGTTCTTTCATGAAACACTGGATTAGACGCAATATGAACAGCCGCCTGATTATCACACACTAAATTCATAGGCTGTTTATGCTCAAACCCAAGTTCCAGTAACATGCTCTTCAACCAAACCAACTCACACACAGTGTGAGCCATAGCACGGTATTCAGATTCTGCACTTGATTTGGATACAACTGTTTGCTTCTTACTCTTCCACGACACTAAATTACTACCAACAAACACACAATATCCTGTAGTCGATCTTCGATCTGAGGCAGAACCAGCCCAATCTGTATCACTATATCCTTCAATATCAGTGTGTCCATGATTTTGATACAACAACCCTTTTCCAGGAACACTCTTAAGATACCTGAGAATCCGTATAACAGCATCCCAATGACTAGTACGAGGGGTGTCAAGAAATTGACTCACAACACTCACTGCAAACGAAATGTCAGGTCTCGTTACAGTGAGATAATTTAATTTACCCACAAGTCTTCGATATTGCTTAGGGTCATCAAGTAATGCACCTTGATCTCCTGCTAATTTCACATTGGGATCCATAGGAGTATCCACAGGTCGGCAACCTAACATCCTAACTTCACTCAACATATCGAGTACATATTTTCTTTGACATAAATAAATCCCATATTTAGACCGAGCTATCCCAATACCCAGAAAATACTGTAGATGACCTAAATCCTTTGTCTGAAAGTTTGCCTGCAGATTGGATTTAAGTTTCTGGATCCCCACAACATCATCACCTGTAATCACAATGTCATCCACATAAACAACTATTAAATTTTTACCAGTATTAGAATGCCGATAAAATACAGAGTGATCTACTCCACATCTTGTCAGACCGAACTCCATGACAACACTACTAAACTTGCCAAACCAAGCCCTCGGAGACTGTTTCAATCCATATAAGAATTTTTTCAAACGACAAACCAACCGCGGGTTCTCCCCTTGAACAACAAATCCAGGAGGTTGTTCCATATATACCTCTTCTTCCAAATCTCCATGCAGAAATGCATTTTTCACATCCAACTGATACAATGGCCAATTATAAGTTGCTGCCAAAGAAATAAGAAGACGAACAGAGGTAATCTTTGCAACAGGAGAAAATGTTTCTAAGTAGTCTACTCCATACACCTGAGTAAATCCTCTAGCTACCAGACGAGCCTTCAATCTATCAATAGAACCATTAGGCTGTACTTTTATAGTGTACACCCATTTACAACCAACAACAGGCTTACCTGAAGGACGAGGGACAAGATCCCAAGTACCATTTTGTTCCAAAGCAGACATCTCTTCTTGCATAGCTAATCTCCAACCAGGATGATTAAGAGCATAGGTAATAGACTTAGGAATGGAGATAGAATCAAGGGAAGCAACAAAAGAAGAATATGACATAGAGAGACGAGAATAAGAAACAAAATTAGAAATAGGATGTGAAGTACAATGTCTCTTACCTTTGCGTAAAGCAATAGGAAGATCTAACTCAGAGGAGGGCGTCATATCTGGATTTGAAGATTGAGAGTTAATTGGTGAAGTGCGTGGCATATCAGGAACTTTCTCAACCATGGAACGACGAGAGTAAACTTGAAGATGAGGACGAGATAATCGAGTTATGGAATCTGGTGGACTAGATAACTCAGGTAATAAAGGGGAAGGGACTGGTAAAACAGGAGAGGAAAAAGAGGGACACTGGTCTAACTCACAAGACATACTTTGTTTGATAAAATACGGAGTGGATTCAAAGAAAGTAACATCAGCACAAGTAAAAAATCGATTTAAAACTGGACTGTAACATCTATACCTTTTTTGCGCTCGTGCATATCCTAAGAAAATACACTTAATAGCACGAGAATCTAATTTATCCACCCCGGGAGCAAGCTGATGAACAAAGCACACACATCCAAAAATACGAGGAGGTAATTTAAACACAGGTTCATGAGGAAAAAGAATGGAGTAAGGTAATTGACCTTCAAGAATATTAGATGGCATGCGATTAATTAAATAACATGCAGTTAGAACTGCATCACTCCAAAATTGTTTGGGCACATTCATGTGCAACAACAGTGTTCGAGCAATTTCGATTAAATGTCCAATTTTTCTTTCAGCAACTCCATTCTGTTGTGGAGTGTGAGGACAAGAGAACTGATGAATAATATCAGACTTAGTCATAAAGGTATTAAAAGGAGTGAAAAAATATTCTTTCGCATTATCACTGCGAAGTATACGTACAGGCACACCAAATTGATTCTTTATTTCTGTAACAAAAGCACAAAAAATGAAATATAATTCTGAACGATCTTTCATTAAATAAAGCCATGTAACTCTGGAAAAATCATCAACAAAGATTACAAAATATTTAAAACCTAACTTTGAAGTGACTTGACTAGGACCCCAAACATCAGAATGAACTAACAAAAAGGGTTTAGAAACCCATTTAGTGACTTTAGGAGCAAAAGAAACACGATGATGCTTTCTTAACTGACAAGACTCACATTCTAACGAAGATAATTGATTCAAAGTAGGAACCAACTTTTTCAAATTTTGTAAAGACGGATGACCTAAACGACAGTGAATTTCAAGAGGAGAAACAGTAGCAGGACATGCTATCGGACCATTGAAGTTAAGAAAGTAAAGACCATTATGCTCATGCCCTCCACCAATCGTCCTCTTTGTCTTCAAATCCTGAATGACAACGGAATCAGGAGAAAAAGTAACTGTACACTGTAGAAATTTAGTGAGCTTACTAACAGACATTAGATTAAATGGCAAATTGGGTACGTAAAGAACAGAAGACAGCGGAAGTGATGGATTAATTTCTACAGTGCCTAGTCCTTTAACTTTAGTGGTAGATCCATCAGCTAAAGTAACATGAGGAAAGGGAGTAGACTCTTGAAAATTAGAAAAAATTTTAGAGGTACCTGACATATGATCAGTAGCCCCGGAGTCAATAATCCATGAGTCATTACCTTTTTGTGCTGAAGAAGCAGAGGGAAGAGATGCGTGACTTGTAGCTTGATACTGTAAGAATTTAACATAATCTTCCTCGGATATAGTAACAGTTTTCTGGGACCCATGTACTGAAGAACTTGATTCAACTTGATCAGTGGTAACCCCATTAGCAAAACTTTCAACCATAGCGAATAGCACTTCAAACAAAACAGCAATCAAAATTCGCTATAAACAGTGCACCGTGAACAGTGCCAGGTGAACAGTATCGTGTGAACAGTGCGCGATGAACAGTATCGCGTGAAGACTTTTGCTAGATGTTTAACCCTAACCCTAGGACTTTTGCTCTGATACCATGACAACAGGTATCTTGGGAGGAAAACATCTAGTCACCGTATTATGAGTGACCAACTAGTATTTATAGGAGTACAAACCTAACAAACTATTTACAAGAATACCCTTACTAATTTATTATCTATAAGAATACTTATATTCTCTTGACACTTACAATCTTAAAATAGCATTTAATATGCATTTTTATTCTGTATCCACTAGAATAATATAAAGTTCTGTCAAATGTGCTCTACTTAATTGGTCAAAACTTTAATTTGCCGGACTAAACTAGTGTTTTTGAGAACTTAAGCAAATTGGTTGAAACCGAAAACATAAGGGGCTAAATTCATTTTACATGAAAACAATAGGATCAAATCAGTTCACATCCAAATGATTGAGGACTAAATAACTGTTATTTATCCCTTATTCCATAATCACCATTTTATGGTAGACACTTCCCCTTATATAGTTAGTGGCTATGATTAAGGAACATGCTTTGTGATTATTCAGAAGTTATTGAAGGCTTTGTATTGGCTGTGAATTGTATCCTTCTAACTATCCGATAAGAGTTTATTTGGATGATTTATTTGAGATAATTACTGTAGTATTTTTTGTGATGTGATGTATGTGAGATAAAAAGGTGATTGGGATTTGTGAGGCAAATTATTTTTTTTATCTCTATCCAAACACACTCATTGTTTCTCTTTAACTTGTTTTGTCTTCAGATTATAAAAGCATTCAGGAACCCAGACTTCTTCAACATTGTGTTTCCATCACTATTTGAGATGTGTAACATGGATACCAGTAGCAAGACAGAACAGATTCCTTCCACAACTGGGACCAAAACAGGTATTGCAGATTTTTTTTAAGTCAAATCATTTTTGCCATTCTGAATGTAATCATTTTGTCCCAAGTAAGCAGTATTAGAACTTATGTTTGGATTTAACAGTTAATATGTCTGAAATTTGGTGCAGTCAAATGCTTATCTTTTCCCAAATATTTATGGTAAATGTGCCAGAAATTGTAGATCCTGTCTGTGTTTAGTTTGGCAACTAGTAAACGCTATTGAAGGTTATACTTGGTATGCATTATGAGGAAAACCAAACTGATGAATAGCTTCTCTTTGTTGGGAAAAAAAAAGAAAGAAAATATGAATGTTTTTTGAAGTCTAAACTAATTTTGTGCTTTAGTTTGCAAGGAGTTCTCTACTTATTTTTACGTTTCTGATTTATTAGGCCTTCCTGATTGTTTATTTGAGGTATAATAAGTTGTTAGTCAGTTGAGTAGCTTTGAGGGTAAGTTGAATGAATGGTTTCTTGTATATTTTTTTTAGTCTCACTTTCATCTGTGATCGTAACAAACATAAAACTTGACATTTTGTCAACTATTCCAGTTAAATTTGTTCAATATGGCAATAGATTATACTGGAAACAGTCATGTGCCATGCAATATTGGTACTAAATATATGTCTTCAACTAGCCTTCCAGAGCTTACTCCTGTCAGACAATTATAACTTTGTCTGCTGCCAAGCTACGTAGCTGCTTTACTGTTCAATACCTTAGCCTGAAAGTGTGTTTCCTTAATTCTTCTTCCTTCTTTCTTTCTTTTTTAATTTATTTTTCCTGGCATGGTAGCTTCTTGCCAATGTGGTTGTGGGCTAATAACCTGCATTTGTTCAGCTGATATTGGTCACAAATAATTCTGCTAGTGTTAGGCATTGGCTGACTACATGCGTATGACCCATAGACTTCAATTAATGTGTTTAAGAATTTATATTTAAAGAACCCCACATTTGGCAAACGTGTGGACTTCAGAGCTGCCCACCAAATCAGCTGATGATGTGATGATTTTTGGTTAAGTTATACTTTCTTAAATGTGTAGGTAACGTTCAAAAATATGTTTATAGCCACTGATTGAAGAACTCTGGATGGGCTTTTATATTGTTCCAAATATCTAGTGCAACAAGTGTTCTTTTATTATGAAATTGGAATTTGAGTGTCCTCAATGGTGAGCCATGTGCATTGCACAATTGTCCATCTAAAAGAGCGATGGTGACAAGAAAATGGACTTGGTGCGAAGAATTAATGAAATTTTGATGTTCCTATCTATATTTCACAGGCCTAAACTGAGACTAACCCTAAGTTCCCTTCTTAGTATCTGTCTCAACAAGTGCATGTTAGTTCATGTTCTGCCAACTCTCAACTATTGCAAATTGTTTCCACCACGTGTTCAGGATAATCACAGTATTATCTGGTCCATGTAGGAAAAGTTTACTAAGAACTATGGTATCCGATGATTGATTAATTCCTTCTATAAGATCCATGATGTGAGGGAATATGCATGTAATTTCCATTCATTTCTTCAATTTTGGGGGGTTTGTAGCCCTACCTGTGTCACTTTTCCACTGATAATAATTTGTTTTTTCATTTTGTATTCATTTTTTTTTAAAATAAATTTAAAAGTGGTCTACCAATTAGCCAAGTGTCTTTGGAAACTATTGTGTCTACAAACTGTGAATCTTCTTTTACATCAAAAAGTGAATGTGTGGGAACTTTCCTTATTGCCGCGTGATGGTTTCCTTACTTATATAGGTTTTTGAATCTCTTTTCTCCACTTTCCTTTGAGCTTTTCAGGAGAAGAAGATTTATAGGCTGACAATGTTTACGGACTTTTATAGCACAAAGCAGTAATGTCTTGAATTGCCTGATATTAATTTCTTCATGGAAAGTCAGTCAAAAGTTGCCTTTTCCTATGCTTTTTTTGCATGGAACTTCAATTCTAATCAGCCATAGCTACATGGGGAACAAGAGATCACTCAATCCCATAATTAAAGAATAAATTGATATCTGAATGGAATCTTGTGTGGGGAATGACATTTGGAACATATGTTGGTTCTAATAGAGTATTTTGTCTGTGGACTATTAGAATACGCATTAATGTACTCATTCATTGATACTGCAGATACCTGTGCATAAATTATGATGCTAGGATTTGCATATATATACACCAAAGTTATTAATAATATGCACATACAGAAAATTGAAAAAAACTGTGTGACTTTTGTACATTGCTTTTAAATTCCTCAATGCAAAAGATATCTGACCTGAAGATGATTGAGCTATGATATATTGGTTGCAGAAGAGGCTGAGCTGGAAAATTTTTCTGCTGTACATGGTAATATAGTGAATTGTATAACATCACTCATTCATGTGGCACGGGTCACTGATATTGTTGAACAGAAGACAAAGTTGATAGATGTGTTTTCAATCTCTCTCACACCTAAATTCCCATGGACCGGTATTACACTTTTCACATTTTAAGTCCTTTATAAATTAATTATGGTTCATCTCCACTAATAAAATTGTCCTTTGGCAGTTAAAATGTCAGTGTTTTCATCATTAAAAGAGCTTTCCTCGAGGCTTGGTGACATTCCATTCAACTCTGAAGATCCTTCTTTACCTGCCAGCTCAACTGCTTTCTTTCATGAGGTAATTCAATATATCTGAGTAATTCCACATCCCTTAGATTAACATGTGTCTGAGTAAGACATCGGCTAACCATCTGGCTTCTTCCAGTTATTCCATAAGGTGTCTCCAGGGGTGGTTGAATGTATAAGGACAATCAAGATTGGCCAGGTATCCCCTGTTCTTTTATTTGCTTCACTGAGTCTGGAGTAAAGTTTATATTCAGTTTTCTCATCTCTCCAACATTTTTCAGTAGTTTTCTGATATATCTCTTTGTACTTTTTTGTTGTTTTTGCTTTCTTCCTTTTTCCTACTTCGGTCATCTCAACAATGTCTTTCCTGTTAGAGAAGACTTCTTGGGTACTCCAGTAGTTTGATTTGAAAGTCCCTGTCTTAGTAAATCTCAGGTTCAAGTCCCTCAACAAGGACCTTGATATTTTTTGAACATTTAGTTTACATTTTTTTTTTATATCCATGTTTAGAATTCCTGTCTAAGTTGAATCTATATTCTGTCTTTCTAAAGCGTACATGTCAGTCCTTCCTCCTTACGCCGTAGATATTTTGATTTACACTATTGTTACAATCATGCAATGCCAACAGATACTGGAGGCTTTTTCCTAATTGGACTTTGTTGTAAATCCCGTCCATGACACTCAAATACTAGTTCCATATTTGTACTTTCTGAAGTTACATGTCTAATTTTAAGCACTCACATGCACATAATCTCTTTTCATCGTGTATTGGTGATTGTTTGATTCCTTATGCATGAGCTCCCATGCCTGTTTTCATTGTATTTTGGTGATTTTTTTGATTCCCTATGCATCGTCTTCCTATCTGACGAGTAGCTTATCCTTCTGGATTCAATGCAGGTTCATGTAGCAGCATCTGAGTGCCTCCTGGATTTGTTAACTATGTACCGAGATACTCATCCAGTGCATCCACCAGAAGTAGGGTTTAAGGATGAGCTTCTTCATCTGTCCGAAATAGAAAAGAGTGAAGAGGCGAAGTTTTCATTGACGAAATGTGTTGACATCCTCGAAACTCTTGAAAGAGACAGCAATACTCTTTCCTGAATGTAGCTAGTTACAAGCTAGGCGCAGGTATCGTCTCCTATATATGAAAGAGATGCACTTTTTTTTTTGGATGTGGTCGCCAAAATTCAGTTCTGGTCTAATCTTTTTACCTGCTTCCGACGCGCCGGTGGATGTAGGCAAAAGGAAAGCACCAGAAAGTAGAGGACCATGATGATGGTTACAGAAGTTAAATTTGAATATTGAGTCTATAAAATGGTCAATATGAAATTATTCATTCATACTTCTTACGAATCTATTTCCCAAATATGGAAAATTGTTTGAAATTTTTGTATTATTTCCTTAAATTTTGATGTAGTTTTTGTTGGTATTGCAAATGACATCCTGTTTATTATGCTTCCTGCGATCTTCTGTTAGGTCCAGGATTGAATTAATTCTCAGATATTTTTTAATATTGCGAACACAGTTTTTTTTTTTTTTTTTTTGTTAAAATATCATTAATATCGTAATTTTCCTCGAATAGTCAAGTCTCAGAAAGAGCAGGCTGAGAAGTCCCAAAATTGGTCCAAGAAATAAGAGAAAAAAAATGGTCCGAAAGCAAGGCCTGTTGTTGTTTTTTGCTTGGTCGACAACAATGCCCTAATTCAAGTTCCAAATACTTGTGTGATGCCAATCTCAAAAAAAGTATACTAACCAGACAGGCAAACAAGCAATTTTGTATATTTCTGCCTGTTTTTGGTGAAACTATGAGTTGAACAAATGCTGTGCGGGCCTTCCCTGGAGACATCATACCGACAACGAAGAGATGCTTCGTAGTCACCAAAGTCTTCTGTTTAATCATTCAGCCTAAAGTAATATATGGGAATCTAACATCAAATTAAAATACAGAAGCATGAAGCCTTCATGTACGATGACACAAAATGGCAAAACTTTTAATTTTCTAAAGCCAGCATTCTGTTTTTTTCTTGTTAATTTTCGTACAGGTCTGACAATTGGCATATGGACACCACTCCACAAATGATGCCTGATACAATAAATCCCTTTGACGGCATTTGGAGCTAAAACAGTGCTTTATAATATCTTGGATAGGACAAATTCAAACACGTATTAGATTCTTATACTTACAATTTCAAACAAATCCCGTGATGTTCTCTGCTTGTGTTTTAGTGTTTACCTCATGCATGGTTAGCCATCTCGATCGAATACGATGCCACTCGGTCAAGTCATAATCGAAATGGAGAGGAGCAATATGATACCGATCCTCGAATCGTGGATACTTTTATATCCGCGGCGATTCGCTATGACTTGACCGATTCGAATCTATAATGCACGGAATCGGCCAAAATATCAATCAACTCAAAGTCGACTCCAATATTTTTTTTGGTCATATTTTACCTTTTATAGTATTTTCCATTTTTTGGATTTTTTTGAAAATTTTTATGTACTATAACATGCGTATCACTTGATATTCAACTAATATACCGCAACAAATATGAAACAACTATGACCGCAACGCAACCGCAACCTGCAACGGCGAACCATGACCTCATGCTTTCAGGTCCAGCAGTCTGGAGAGGGGTTATAAAGACCAAGGTATCTATTCTCATTCTTAAAAGGCTAAAAACACATGCACACACAAAGAAAGAGATGGAAATCCAAGAAGCACAAGGACATGGCCATTTGGTTCTAGTCCCATACCCATTACAGGGGCACATGACCCCAACACTTCAGCTTGCAAGTATCCTTCACTCCAAGGGCTTCTCGATCACCATTGCGCATGCCAAGTTCAAGTCTCCTAAAGCTTTTGATCACCCTGATTTCAACTTTTTACCCGTAGCAGAAAACCTATCTGAACATCATATAGCCAATAAAGATCGTATAGCTCAAGTGTCAATTATCAACACCAAATGTGAAGCACCACTACAGGAAAGTTTGACAAATCTAATCAAGCAAAAGCCTCAATCTCGAGTAAACTGCATCATATATGACAGAGTCATGTACTGTGCAGAAGCAGTGGCTTCCAATATGAAGCTTCCAAGCATTATACTGCGCACCAGCAGTGCCTCTTCTTTCATTGCTTACTGTGCAATTCTAAACCTTCCCCTAGAAGACTGCATTCCGCTTAAAGGTACTTACTTCCAAACTCTACTAGCCCGATGGACAAATGAGTTTTTTGAGTGTTTATCTAAAACTTTACTGTAACTCACTGTAGAAGTCGTAGGAAAAATTTTTGAAGTGTATAAATTTTTGGATATTTTGAAGTGTATAGTTTAAAATTTTTGAGAAGTTTTTTGAGGTTGTTGTGGCTAAAAATGTTAAAAAATTTGTAGCAGATAAATTTGGCAAAAACCTTATTTGGCAAATAGGCCCTATATACATACACACGACTAATACTTCACATGCTTTGCACGTGATTTTGTCATTACAAAATGTAATATTGTTTGGTGGAAGCACATGTGCTGTGGATTTGAAGGTTTTTGGCCTACCATGCTTTACTTTACTGCATATATTGTTGGTTGAATAATTTCTTTTCTTCTTCAAATAGTGATGCATGCCAACTCCCTTTCCAATCTCCTTCATTAGATTGGATCTCTTTGAAATAGTTAATAAATTAGCAATTTTATGTTTTTTTCTATTAAAAGAGAGAAATTTTACACAATTTGCATAATTGACCTCAGAATTTGCTATCAAATAACAGTTGTAGGGAAAAAATGAAATTGCTATACCTTGGGGCCTAGCCTGTACCATAAGGCTCTGATTTTGAGTTTTTTCTAGAACATTTTGCCATAGTGCGTTGTTTGTTGAACAATTTTTTTTCCTTTTTTGGATAGTGAAGCATACCAACTTATTTTTCGATCTCCTACGCTAGATTGGGCCTCTCTTTAAAAGTAAATAAAATCGCCATTTTATGTATGAAATTTGACTTTTTAGACATTTTAAAAGGGTCAAGTTTTCACTTAAATACTTTATAATTAACTGCATATTTTGTAATCGAATAATAATTGTACACAAAAGTTGTCAACCTTGTGATTCGGCTTGTATTGTTGGGTTTGCAATGGCAACTTCTTGTGTCTTCTTTGACTCTGTCCATCATTCATTATACTACTTCCATTGCTTGTCAATTAATGAACCAAACCAACAGTTGCAACAAGAGAGATTTATTTGTGTTAGATTTTTTTTTTTTATTGGGACTTGTAGAAATTGATTGTATGTATTCAGAAATAATGAAACAAAATCATGGTTAGAAACTTTGGTGAATGATAAGCATATAAAGAGTAGTGTAAATTATGTGACAATAATCCCAAATGCTTATGATTTAAATTTTGGTGATTGTGGTAATTTCTAAAATTATCATGTGCTTGTCATTTGCTTTCCTTGATTTTCATATACCGTAATTACTACTCCATCCATCCCACTTTGATAGTCCTGTATTCATTTTTCATCTGTCCCATATTGTAGTCCACTTTCCAATTGAAGAATGTAGTTGTATTTTAATTTTCCTAAAATACCCTTATTCAATGTAAGTAGTTGTTACTATAAACCTACTCCATTTAATGAGAGTTGATTCTTTTTTTACCATCAATTCAAGTTTTCATAAAGTTGTACCATATTTAATGTGAGGGTGTTTTAGGAAAATAGCAATCTAAATTTACTTTTCCAACAAAATTAACTAATTTTTCTTAAACTGTGTGAAAAAAGAAACAGGACTATCAAAGTGGGACGGAGAGAGTATTTCCATTGTTAGCTACAGATTGTGAGTTCTATTTTTGTCTACTTCTTTCTCTTTGGTTATTTTTAATATTCAATATTCCTAATCTAATCCTACTTAGGGGGTCTTTTTTCCTTTAAATTGTAGCGATATGGCTTTCTATAGTTTACCTACAATGCCATTGTGAACCTATTTCTGCATGCTAAGTTAGGCAGAAGTTCAGCTATAATAAATTACATACACAAGAGAGTAGTATATGTTTTTACATTTTTTTTCCTTTCTTCTTTTTCTCCTCCATTAGATATGGCGTGGGAATTGGTTGCTGAATGGATTTTGTCTGCTCAAATTGATTCCAAGCTTGACTTTCAATATACGATCTTCTCACTCTACTCTCTATTTTTTTTCCATTAAAAGTACTCTTATGTTTTTTTGTAATTTCTTTTAAAGTATAAGTAGGAGGGTTAGAACCCAAAATGTCTTACTTACACTCCTTTTTTCGAACTACTCAACTAAGATTGTCAATAGAGTCGGGTCAGTCCAATTTAGACCTTAGAAAAAATCTGGTGTGCTTAACTTTTCATTGAGTTGGACTGAATTTGGGTCTGAATATTATGCCGAACTAAATGTGAACCCAATTTGGAATTTATTATGTACAAACCCAATATAGGCCCGGAGCTTTAATCTACAATTGACCCGAATCGGGCTATCTTTTCAGACTTAGGGCCTGTTTGGCACCCTAGTTTTTTACCAAGTTTTTTAGCTACTAGTTTTTTAACAATTTTTGCTACAGGAACCCCAAAAAACTTTTCAAAATTTTTTACCTAAACACTTCAAAAATCTATACACAAAAAATTTCTCAAAAACTTTTCTTCCTCCCTCACCCAACCCACCACACCAGACACTGCCTCCACCACCTCTCCCGGCGCCGATCACCTATTCTGGCGCCGTCGGTAACCTCAAAATTTTTTTTTGAATTTTTGAGTCCCTCACCCTCAAAATTTTATTATATATATTATATATTTATAATATTATTTATTTAAACATATTATAAATATTTTATTTTATTTAAAATATATTTTTACATATTTATATAAATATTGTATACCATATAAATTAATATTAATATAAATATGTAATTATACATTTATATAAATATTATATATTATATATTTAATATATATAATACATATTATATATATTACACATTTATGTATATATATTTGTGTATATTTATATACAATTATATTATGTATTATGTATAACATAATACATTTATACATAATATTAACACACAATATTAATTATACATTTATACATAATACTAATACATTTATACATTTATATTAATTATATTAATATATTTATACATAATATTATATATTTATATATTTATAATATATTAATTTATATATTTATATAATATTCATTTATAATAATATACAATTATTACATTTGTAAATATATTTATATTATGTATTATATATAATATAATACATTTATATATTTTTATATAACTATATAAATATATTTATTTATAAATGTATTATAAATGCATAAATATATATAAATATTTAAACAATAAAAATTATAAATTATAAACAATATTAATTATACATTTATGCATAATATTAATACATTTATATTAATTATATTAATACAGTTATACATAATCATCATATATATTTATAAATTATAATTTATACATTTATATAATATTCATTTATAATATATACATTTATATTAATTATATATTTATACATTTATAAATATATGTATATTATGTATTATATATAATATAATACATTTATATATTTTTATATAAATATATAAATATATTTATTTATAAATATTTATAAATGTATTATAAATGCATAAATGCATATAAATATTTAAACAATAAAAATTATAAATTATAAACAATATTAATTATACATTTATACATAATATTAATACATTTATACATTTATATTAATTATATTAATACATTTATACATAATCATCATATACATTTATAAATTATAATTTATACATTTATATAATATTCATTTATAATTTATACATTTATAAATATATGTATATTACATATTATATATAATATAATACATTTATATATTTTTATATAAATATATAAATATATTTATTTATAAATATTTATAAATGTATTATAAATGCATAAATGTTTAAAAATATAAAAATTATAAATTATAAAATACTCAAAAATATGTTTTGAAAATACCTCTAAAAATAATCCAAAAAACGTCTACAGTAACATTTCAAAAACTTCTACAAAAAAGTTTTTCACCTTACAAAAACTTCTACAAAATTTTTTCAAAAACTTCTACAGTGCACTACAGTAAAGTTTTAGACAAACTCCCAAAAAACTCAGGTTCCAAACAGGCCCTTAGTTTGCTTCATTGTTTTGTTTACGTGACTTTATGATTAGTATTCAACTTTAGTCAGTTTTTCTTTTTTTTTTTTTTTAAGTTGATGATAATAATGGGTTACAAATATTTTGGTAGTGCTATTTCAGTTTTCATATTTATATAAAGTATATACAACTATGAGAGGGATTTGTATCTTAATTGCTCACATTATTAAATCAATTGGTAATGGTTCAGTTTTAATTCTAATTACTCACCTTAGTGATTCATTTGGTAATCGAAATGAAATGGCTCGAATTACTGCATAAAAGGGCACTTTGATCATAGCAAAAACTACGACAAAATAATGCTTACACTCCAAGTTACCTACACTCCACTTGCCTAAACTATCCATACTTCTACAAGGAGTATAGATAGATATAGATATAGATAGATGGATGGATGGATGGATGGATGGATGGATATAAAAGAGAGTGTGTGTGCATATATAAGCAATAGAACCACCCATAGTAGAAATCATCACAGAAAATTGTGAAAATCTTGCAAGAAGAAAAGAAAAATGGAAACATGATCACCAATGTATAGTTCAATAAGATTTGCAATCTACTTCAAATTAGGAACTGTCAGATGTCAATTATAAATGAAGCAAAAAAATTGTGGTGAAGAGTTTCTGAATTGATTATCAGTATCATCTAACCAGTAAACAAACACAACATTAAAAAGACAGCAATAGTAGCTGATGTACAAGATCGTATATGGCAGAATCTATATCGCAGGAGCCAGTGCCAGGCCTTCATTCCATCAGGTTTAAAGACTTACCAGCTTCCAACTATTTTGGAGATCTTAAAGACCTACTAAATCTTTAGGCCACGTCAGCAAAACAAAAACTTCCTCAGCTGTGCTCTGGAACAGTGTCGACTATCTTGAGCATGATTCGCTAGCACAATTTCAGCAGCAGAACGAAGGAAAACACTGTTTCTCAATAGGTCCGCTCCACAGGATGGCCCCAACTGCATCGACTAGCTTATTAACAGAGGATACCGATTGCATAACATGGATCGATAAGCAAGCTATCAACTCAGTCATCTATGTTAGCTTGGGAAGCGTAGCAACCATGGAAGAAAGTGAACTTATAGAGATGGCCTGGGGGCTAGCCAACAGTGAACAACCATTTCTGTGGGTGGTTCGACCTGGACTGGTCAGGGGATCAGCAGAATGGATTGAGCACTTACCAGAAGGCTACCAGGAAACTATTCAAGGGAGGGGATGCATAGTAAAATGGGCTCCTCAAAAGGAGGTTTTGGCACATGGTGCAGTGGGAGGATTCCTGAGCCACTGCGGTTGGAAGTTGGAACTCAACCCTGGAAAGCATTTGTGAAGGAGTTCCAATGATATGTAGGCCTGCATTTGGAGACCAAAAGGTGAACTCGAGGTATATTAGCTATGTATGGAAGATGGGGATTGCATTGGAGAATGGCTTCAACCGGAACATTGAGACAGCCATAAGAAGACTGATGCAGGATCCGGAGGGGCAGCAGATGAGGCAGAAAGCAGCTGCATTGAAGGAAAAGGTCAAGCTCTCCATAGACAAAGGTGGTACTTCATACAACTCAGTGAACAACTTGGTGGAGCTCATCTTGTCATTGTGATTAAGATCACTATTAAATCACGGGATGACCGACTTCATCAACTTCTGCTCATGGCACAATGACCTAACTAATTTGAGGTTTCAACTAATGATGGGAATTTTGCTATGTTTCTTTAGATCATTTGATCAAAGGACTAATGAAATTTTAAGTGAATAATACTATACAAAAAATGTCCCTTGATTGTGTTGTTTATTCCAACAAGAAGATTGGTGATTTTAAAAGAAGGGATAATATCAGAAACCTCCCCTGTGGTTTCTCTTAATATCACTTCACACCCCTAAGATTTTAAAAATATCTCTTACCTCCCTTATTTTTGTTTTTTGTGTAACAAAATTTTTAAAAATCCTAAACTACCCTTCTACTTGCTAAATAAAAATACTCCTACATCACTTTGTTTACTTCAAGAAAACTATCATCTTAAAAAACAATATCTAATAGAAATACCACATCATAATGCTATAGTCCATAAAAATATATATTTTGAAAATAAAAAAGATATTTGTAAAGAAATACGCTTGACCAATTTAACTGTATATGTTCAAAACTGATTTCTTATGAATTTTATATTCTTTTTCCAGCTTCTTTCCAATCCTTCCCCAAACCTTTAAATTGTACTGATCGTTATAAAAATCAATCCAAAATAAGCAAATAAATCATATCCCACTCTATCACAATCATAAAATTAAAGTAAAAGATAAATAAAATTGAATTTATTATAATTTACAAACAAAAATCGCACAATCATCCAAAAAATGAGTAAGAGAGAATGTTGGAGAAAAGGGAAAGAGAAGAAAGTGATTTTTGTTTCTTTTTTTTTTTTGAGCTCCCCTTTTTTTATATGTGAATTATTTATCAAGTGAGGGTTAATATAGTCTTTTGGCAATTACTAGGGGAGGTAAGTGATATTTTTAAAATCTCAGAGGTGCTAAGCGATATTAGGAGAAACCTCAAGGGAGGTTTTTGATATTATCCCTGTTTTTAGAGAAAAAAGAATGTGATTCAAGTCATTTAATACTGTAAATGGGATCAGATTTTTATCCCAAAAAATTACTTCATATGAGTCACGTGGTAGATTCAAACTAAAAAGTAGTCTGAGATCTAAGTTGGGACTAAATTTTACTAACTTAATATTGTAAGGATGTAAAATCAACATTTTAAAAGTGAGAAACGAAAAAATTCATTGATGAAATGTGAGAGACATTTTAAATAATTTTTCCTTTCATTTTCAATGAAATAACTGAGTAAATATTTTGAAACTATTTAGTTTTGGTGTCGAAGCCCATACAGGCAGCTCCGTAAAGTACTCGACTTCTGACTCATGTAGAGATAAAAATAGAAGAATCATCTAGTTTCCCATTACGAAGAAGATCCTTGTATGCGCCATAAAATTAACATTTTTTTCATCGCTAATTAGACTTGCAACATTTGGGAGGTAGAATCCACGAAAACATAGAAATACTACAAAAAAATTTTGGTACCTATTAGGCACGGTAAAAGCAAAATCTACAAATTCAGCAGTAATATACGGTCCTTTATTAAATTGATCCAAAGCAAACTGGCTCAGGACCTATAGGCCATGCGGTTGGGAGATTAATTTGGGTAAATTTCAGATATGGATCAAAGGCAAATATATGAGGAATGAAAAACAAAATGACAAAAATGAGAAGCATTGCTACTATTCTTCAACTCAAAACAATTGTTATATTTCAATGGCAAGATAACGTAGTTGGAACATTGCCATTTATAGGCAATCAATAACGGTATCAGACTTTCCAATTTGGGGCACACGGGGAGAGGGGTGAAAACTAATACTTAAGTTTAGAGGGCACGAACTTAATAACAAAAGAGTTTTTTTATATTAGAATTTTATATTTGCAAATATAATTGGAACCAAACTACTCAATATTTGAATTAAGCTCGAGATTGCTAAGAGTTCATTTGAGTTTTGTTTCCCAACTAATCAAATCAAACATGAATAACGTTTTGTATTAGACAAAATTTTAAATATAGATCAAACTTGTTCCACTTAGCATAATATTTGAAATTTATATGTATCAAATTCAGCCAAACTTGTCTCGATTAAAAAATGAGCAAAATTTAAGCAAAATTTTAAACTTTTTTGGGATATACAGATAATCTAGAACATTAGATTATTTGATTCAATTTGGCTCATTTACACCCTTATTTCCAAGTAAGATTTTTGAAATTTTTGTGGGGGGCAAAAGTAAAATATAAAAAGAATTTCCACACAATACTAAATTCTCAAGTTATGGAGAGGAAAAGTAATTTATATCATAATAATTTCTTGGAAAAATAAAAAAAAGGAGGTAATGGGAAGAATGGATGTTCATAAGTAGGTCAACTTTTATTTAATTTGGTTTTAGGGCATGGGTTAAGGTTCATAAATAGCAAAAAAAAAAATTATTTTGTGGGTAAAATTACGGAATTATCATTAGTGCAGGCTTTACCACTTGTACATGCGTATACATCACATGCGCACAAACGTGCATATTCGAATGTAATGTATGATTAAGCATTCGTACGTGAACATACATCATACCAATACAAAAGAGTTGACAAATGTGCACATTTGAATGTATATATGTATTCTCCAATGGGCACACTTTCATTTTTTTCGGAGAAGAGTTGTTTTGAAAACTGGACCGCACCAGTTGAACCACAAATCGGTCATAGCTCTAGTCCGGTTCACATCTCGGGTTGACTGGATTTAAAAATCGATAAGAACTATTTGAACAGTGTGAACCGGATTTAACAGTTGAATCGGTGGTTTTTTTGTTTTTATCTATTAAATTGAATATATATATATATATATATATATATATATATAAAAGAATAGGTTTTCCTTAACCCTAAAGACTAATTATTAAATGTCACGTTCACTCACTTTCTTCTCATTTTTTGTCTCTTATCAAGTTGGCATCTCTATTTTCTATTTTCCTAACTTTCTCCAAACTGCAAACTTCTTTTTTTTTTTTTTAAGTTGCAATCTCTAAATCTCAGGAACGTGAATTAAAAATTTAAATTCAAAATGTCTAATTCCCATGGACGTGAATTTTGTATAATTTTAGAATATTGTGATATATTTGGGTTCGATTTAAGATTATTTTTTGGTAGATGCAATTAAGACTGAGATGAAATTTATTTGTTGGAACTTATAATTTAAAATTTTTATTTGTGAAAATCCAAGTTCTTTGAAAATATTAAACTTTTTATCATGTAAAGTTTTAAATTAGTCCATTGCATGTCTTATTTTGTACATATATATTTATATAAATTATTTTTAAAAAAATTCATTAAACCAGGGTTGAACCGATCCGACCGGTTGAATCTCAACCCGAACACCTCGCCGGTTCAATTAACGGTCCGAGTTTCAAAACACTGATTGTAAGTAAAAGATCTTGAATGCAAGACCTCTTGCTAATAAAAAAAATAAAAATATAAAAAATTCATTTCAATACATATTACAATTCAATAACGAGCATATTGTTACTAGAGGTACTTGAGCTGTGCAAAGCACAGTTTGGGCCCCCTAGAAATTTAGTGAAACACATAACATCAAATTATTTTAGCACATGATGAATGAATATAAATATAGGAGAAAAGTTGAGCATCAAAACAATTAAAATTGACAAATGTCATTTGAACTCTCATTTTTATTAATCACACTTTCACTATTATTTTTATCATGTAGTTTTTATGTATCTTAGGAATACAATTAACAAATATAGAGTATAAATAAATTTCTCGCAAAATTTGTTGTGAAGAGAAATTGCATCTAAGAGGATTAATACACCATGAATGCATTACTGTAGTAGCATAGTTTTAGTTGTAACTAAACCAAAAGTAGTCATAATGCTTCCAGTACTTTAATAATGCGAAAAAGTTTAGAAAGCCACTAAGACATGGCACAATCTTCAACATTAATATTGTGAGAACCCGTATTTTTGCATTTTCTAGGTTTTATTATTTTTCATGGCTTGTTTTCGGCATTTTCGTGCTTAGGAAAAATTCTAGACAATTTTAAGGAGCAGATATAATTTTTAGATGATTTTTCTAGTATCGAATAGGTTTTGAGAAATTAAGAGTGTATACCGGAGTGTATATCGGGCTAGGAAATTGCTAAGTAGAGGAGCGCAAGGATTTTTGGCCTTTTTTATTAACACCCCCACGGATAAGTTGAAAATGGAGAATGTGGCCGTAGTGAAGGAATTTCCGGATGTGTTTCCTGATGAATTAGTAGCCTTACCTCCGGAAAGAGAAATTGAATTCAAAATAGACCTGCTACCGGGAGCCTCACCCATCTCAAAAACACCATACCGAATTGCTCCTGCCGAGCTCAAGGAGCTCAAGTTACAATTACAGGACCTTTTGGAACGGGGATTCATTCAAGAGAGTGGGTCTCCTTGGGGAGCTCCTGTACTGTTTGTAAAAAAAAAGGATGGTGGTTTGAGGATGTGTATTGATTATCGAGGTCTGAATAATATTACAATTAAAAATAAGTATCCACTGCCCCATATCGATGAGCTATTTGATCAATTGCAAGGAGCGGTGGTTTTCTCGAAACTGGACCTCCGCCAAGGGTACTACCAGTTATTAATCAGAAAGGAGGATATTCCGAAGACCGCCTTCAATTCGAGATATGGGCATTATGAGTTCGCAGTTATGCCATTCGGACTGACCAATGTTCCTGCCGCTTTCATGGACCTAATGCATAGGGTTTTCAAGCCCTACCTGGATCGATTTGTAGTGGTCTTCATCGATGACATCCTGGTCTATTCCAAAACCCGTGAAGAGCATGAGCAACACTTGAGAATTGTCTTGCAAACCCTGAGAGATCATCAACTATATGCCAAGTTCAGCAAGTGCGAATTTTGGCTGGAGAAAATTACTTTTCTGGGGCACGTAATTTCTCATGAGGGAATTTCCGTTGACCCGGCGAAGGTAGAGGTTGTGACTAATTGGAAGAGACCCGAAAATCCCACAGAGGTTCGCAACTTTCTAGGACTGGCTGGATATTATCGGCGTTTTATCAAGAACTTCTCCAAACTAGCCGGTCCTCTAACCGATTTGACGAAGAAACATGGTCGGTTCTTATGGAACGCCTGAAGTGAGACAAGTTTTCAGGAATTAAAGAAAAGATTGACCATGGCTCCAGTTCTAGTCTTACCAAACGGGGTGGACGGATATGCTGTGTACACTGATGCATCCCGAGAAGGCCTGGGTTGTGTATTAATGCAAAACCGAAATGTGATCTCTTTTGCCTCGAGGAAGTTAAAATCCCACGAGCAAAATTACCCGACCCACGATCTGGAGCTAGCTGCAGTTGTTTTTGCTCTGAAGAAGTGGAGGCACTACTTATATGGAGTAACTTTCGAAGTTTACTCCGATCACAAAAGCCTAAGGTACCTCTTCTCCCAGAAGGAATTGAACATGAGGCAACGAAGATGGATGGAATTTTTGGAGGATTACGACTGTACCATCAACTACCATCCGGGAAAAGCAAACGTGGTGGCCGATGCCCTAAGTCGCAAAGTTCAGGTCGCGAGTCTAATGATCAGAGAGTGGGAATTGTTAGACTCCGTGTGTGAATGGAAACCCTGCCCTGGGAGCCATAAGGTGATTTTTGGCAATATTAAAGTGACTTCTACCTTTTTGGAAAGGATTAAAGAAGCTCAAAAGGAAGATGCACTGGTGCAGAAATGGGGAGAGAAAGTGGAAAAAAGAGAAATCACTGATTTCACCTTTGGCCCTGAGAGTATTTTAAAATACCGAAATCGAATAGTGGTGTCGAAAGATGAATCGTTGAAAATAGAGATTCTAGAGGAAGCCCATCGATCCAAGTATACAATCCATCCGGGTAGTAGTAAGATGTATCAAGACCTGAAAGGAAATTATTGGTGGGACAATATGAAGAAGGAAATTGCTCTGTACGTGCAAAAATGTCTCGTTTGCCAACAAGTTAAAGCAGAGCATCAAAAACCATCGGGTTTGTTACAACCCCTGGAGATACCTGAATGGAAGTGGGAAAATATCACCATGGACTTCGTTTCAGGTTTGCCGCAAACGCAGCAAGGACACGATGCCGTTTGGGTGATCGTCGATCGATTAACCAAGTCGGCCCATTTCTTGCCCGTGAACATGAAGTATTCCATGGACAAGTTGGCTCAACTGTACATGAACGAGATCGTAAGGCTGCATGGTGTGCCGGTGAGCATCGTCTCCGATCGAGATCCACGTTTTGTATCTCGGTTTTGGCAAAAGTTTCAGGAGACTCTAGGGACGAAACTCAACTTGACCACAACCTATCATCCTCAGACGAATGGACAATCAGAACGAACCATTCAAACTCTCGAGAATATGCTACGAACTTACATTCTGGATTTTGGAGGCAACTGGGGTCAACACATGACTTTAGTAGAGTTTGCATACAACAATAGCTACCATTCGTCAATTCAAATGGCTCCATATGAAGAACTATATGGACGAAAATGCCGATCACCGATCTACTGGGATGAAGTTGGCGAGAGGAAGGCATTGGATCCAACCACTATTCCATGGATGGAAGAGGCTCGAGAAAAGGTCAAGTTGATACGGCAACGACTCCAAACTGCTCAAAGCCGACAAAAGAGCTACGCAGACAACCGAAGAAAAGACTTGGCGTTTGAAGTTGGAAACCGTGTTTTCCTCAAGATTACACCGTTACGGAGTGTCACGGCGGGTAGAGGAAAGAAATTGCAACCGAGATTCGTCGGACCTTACAAGATCCTGCAGAGGATAGGCGTGGTAGCATATAGACTAGAACTGCCGTCAAGTCTCTCGAGAATTCATGACGTTTTCCACGTCTCGATGCTCAAGAAGTACTATCCCGACCCCTCCCACATCTTACAACTAGAGGAGATCGACGTGGACGAATCGCTTGCTTACGAAAAAAAATCTGTCCAAGTGCTTGACCGAAAAGTCAAAGAGCTAAGAAACAAGCAGATTCCATTGGTGAAGATACTGTGGAGAAACCATGGGGTAGAGGAAACTACCTGGGAAGTGGAAGAGGAGATGCGAACGAAATACCCTAACCTTTTCGTGAATTAAGGTGAGAAATTTCGAGAGCGAAATTCTTTTAAGGGGGAGAGAGTGTGAGAACCCGTATTTTTGTATTTTCTAAGTTTTATTATTTTTCATGACTTGTTTTCGGCATTTTCGTGCTTAGGAAAAATTCTAGATAATTCTAAGGAGCAGATATAATTTTTAGATGATTTTTTTAGTATCGAATAGGTTTTGAGAAATTAAGAGTGTATACCGGATGTGGGACCCACTAGGGCGAAAAGTTCGGAAAAATTCGGCCAACTAGGTTAAGTTTTGGATACTGGAATTAATTTATCGGGTGTTGTGAGATATTTAGAGGTACCAAGTGGATAGATGTATGAGAGACAAAAAAGTTAGGTAAGTCATTAAATGAGGTGACAAGTGTCACCGTGTGATTGGATTGAGTTGTCCACAACTATTCACCTTTTTACTATTTGACCAAATAAATAAAAAAAAAATACCAAAAATTCACCATTTTCTTCTCTTCCTTGGCCGACCTCTTCAAGCTCCAGGAGCAAGAAAACTCTTCAAGTTTTTGGCTTCCATCTAGCTCAAATCCTCCAAAACAATCACTTAAACTTGTTTCTACTCCATAAAACCTCTTCATTAGGTGTTAGTGAATTGTTTGGTGAAGTGTTTGGGGAAGCTAAGGTGACAAGCAACTCTCCCTCTCTTGTTTTACTAGGTGAGTAGTGAATGAACCTTCTCCTTCACCTAATGAAGCTTAATTTGTGCTTAGTGGTAGTTAAAATGTTGAATTTTGTGGTTTATTTCTTGATTTTGGATGAAGTGGTGAAGTTTTCCATTTATTGGTGATTTTTCTGTTTATATATGAATTTGATGGTGTGGCCTTGTATGATGATTGGCAATGGCCTAAAATGAGGCTAGTAGGTGTAAATGATTGTTAATTGCAAGCACTTTTTGGTTTGGAGGGAAATTTGGAAGACTAGGGTTTCATACCCTTCAATTCTGCCCGAATTTTTAGTTCCTAGTTAGAGGCCGAATTGGTCTTGGTTTAAAACATGAAAGTTGTAGGGAATGACATTTTAGAGGTGCCTACAAAATTTCAGGTCAATCGGAGTAGTGTAGAATGAGAAAAGTCGAAATTACTATTGCTGTTCTGGTTTTACTCGAATGTAAGAATTGCGCCTGTAATTGGTTGTTTTGGCTGGAATTGCTTCCCAATTGGTTGTTGAGGCCTTCTGATGAAATTTAGCCCTGTTTCTTAGCTTTCAGCTGGTTTTGGAATTTCTGGATTTGGACTTGTAGAGCCTGAGTTATGATGTTTCCGCTAGAATGCGTTTTGGTGAATCTGTTTTACATTTTTGATGTAGTATCTTGCATTTTTGACCTGTTTGCACTCAAAACTGGGCTAAGTGACCTTCTGTGATGTTGTAGCCCTGTCTTTTAGCTTTGAAATGGTGGGTCTTGCACCCTCATCCGATAATCTTAGTGAAATTGGTGCCATTACCGCAAAATGAGGACAAAAACTGTTTTTTTTTAGGGCCAAAGCTAGTTACATTTCCGAAATTTCTGGTTTCCTTTAATGTTTGTATATGCTTATGGAACCCTATTGGGGTCATGTTTGGCCTTGGTTTATGACTCGTTATCGAGTCTCATTGTATTTTTTTGCATGTTTTAGGACGTGACCGTGGTGCACAACGTTCTTTTGACGGAAGTGCATGAAACCACATTTGCGAGCTTGGTGAGTGTACTACTCACTTGTGTGTTATTATATGGCTTTGATACTTGAACTTGAGGTGTTGAATGTTAATTGAGTGAAGTGAGAGTGTACTTTATCACTCTCACTTATTGTTTTGCATGTTATTGGAAAGTGATTGGAATGTTATATGAAATGTAATACATGACTTGGTGTCGTTTGGACGAGTCTCCAACGACGACAATTGTTATCTTTGAACTCAACCCCATTGGTAATTGATTGAATCGAGCCGGCGAGAGTTTGGTCGTGCCAATTAATGTGCCTTGGGACAATGTTATATGGAATCTTGTAGTATGAGAGACTCTCGATTCCGGTTTACTCGAGTAATACCACAATACAAGTGTTTGGATTTCGGGCCCGGTTGGGGAATGTTAGGTGGAAGGAATGGAAGTAAAGTGGGGTCTACGGTTGGTTATTTTTGAACATTGACGGAGAGTCAATGACGTCCGATCAAGAAATGCAAACGAGGAAAAGGGCTCTTGAGAGCCATCTGTATCCTTTTATCACCATATTTGACGTGTGCCTTTGCTTATTTTACTATATTGAATGAAAGCTTGATGCTTATGTGCACTTGGTTGCGTAAGTGATAGTATCTCACTGGGCAATTAGCTCACACCGTTCCTTTTATTTTCCTTACAGGAATAGGACTCTTTTTGGAATGAATCTTGATAGATGGTTGCCGAATGAACTAGATGTATATTTTTTTGTATGGTATATGAAGTGAAACCCTAAATGTATCTTTAGTGCCGTTTTCACTTTTAATTTGTCAAACCATGTATATATTCACTTTTGACAACTTTTGTATGTCACTTTGGATTGTAATTGCTAAAGTTCAAGATGTGAATGTTTGTTCGATATTTGGTTGCGTTCTGACGGGTCGGTTACTATTCATGACCGACTCCGAATTTCATTTTTTTTAATTTTGGGTTATTTTGCCCTTTTGCCTTGTTTACGCGCGTTATAAGTTCCGGAACGAGATAGATCGCTCTAAACTGCACCGTTAGTTCTGGCGAGAGTTGGGCAGGCAGTCCGCTAACCTCTTTGGTTCGCCTTAGGGGAAGGTGGGGCTGTCACAAATATAGCTTACTATAAACTTTCATATTTTTCTTTCTTTTGATAGAAGAAGCTAGTTCATTTATTTAAATCTCGTCTAAATGTGACAACAATATCTTGCAGCTCCAGAATATAAATAGCAATGTTAGATAAAAATATGAATTACTACTTTTTCAGATCTGCATGTACAAATTAGAATTGAACCATTTTCTTGATTGCAAAAACATCTTCCTAATCAAAATTGAATTTTCTAACAATTTGTTATCAAGTCACACTCTAGGCTAAAAGTCTCAATTGTGACTTCCATCACCAACTACAATCCTTGTATGCCAACCCAATTAATACTACAACACTTGACTAATTAAAAAACAAACAAAAATTAACATTAGTTTAAATATATACAAAATCTCATTAGATCTTTCAATTAAATTGAATAGACCACAAAGTAATTGCAAAAGGGCAGGGCAGGGGAAAGAAAGAAACAGAGAAAAATAGAGGTAGAGGAATGCCTAACTAGATTTATTTTGGTGGAAGCATCACATGATATATCTTTTCTCATAAAAAAATACACAAAATTGTAGATAATTACAAAATGTAACCAAAAAACAAAGAAAAGGAAAAAAAATGTGAAGTAAGAAATCAAATCCTAGGAGGAGAAAAGAACAGAGTGAATTTTTGTTTTATTCTTCATAGAAGATGATTAATGGTATAAAATGAATTCTAAGATCTTTTTACATATTTTAATATTTCATCTTTTATCCATGAAAAAAAATACCAAATAACAATGTCATCTTATAAATATAACAAACAAATGCCAGTTGGTTATAACATTATGATCGAAGAATAGAGCAAACATGAGAGATTAGAGATGAAGAAAAAAAGGAAGAAAAGAAAATGTAAAATTGGATCAAAAAAATAATAAAAGACTTCTCTTTGTTAAGTAGTTAACCATCTCACCAAAAAAAAAAAAAAAAAAAGAACATGGCAACAATCTTAGGTAGATTAGTTTTAAAAAATAAAAAATAAAAAAGGTGAGGGATGATAGCAGTTGCCGCAAGAAGAAGAAGAAGAGTGGAGTTGATTTTCTGAAGGAGAAAAAATATTTTAATTCTTTTGGCCCAATTGAATAAAAAAAGGGAAGGAAAAATTTAGCTAAAATGACCAAGATTCCATTTGTCAAAAATATATGCAATACACGTGTCAAAAAAATGGATTGCTACAGTGATTTGTTTTCTTCTTGTATACAAGGTGGATTTGAAGATAATTTAGTCATTTAGAGATAATTTTTTTTACCTATTTTACTTGATAAATAGCAACCCATACCCAAAAAATCAAATTACCAAAGAATTACACCCTACTTACGAAATTCATTTCCCCTCATTCCCATTTTCCAATTTTTATTTTAATTTTTAAGATTAAATTCTTAATATAAGTAAAAAATTTTGAGACTCATAGATGAAAAACAAATTTTTAAATTTCATGGGGGCGCCTGCCGCTCCCGATCCCGCTGGTTCCGTCCCTACTCCCTAGACAATCGTCCCTGCAATTTAAACCCCTTCCCAATTTCTGCCAACACTTTCCCCTAGCAGCAATCAATATATTCTAATTGTAGACCTTGTAGCCCCAAAAAAGATTCTTACCATCTTTAGCTCCATGCTGGAATTTAATAGCATGTTGTTGTACAGGGATAATTTCAGAAACCTCCCTTGAGGTCTCTAACAATTTCAAAAAACTCTCCATAGGTTTCAAAAATTACATTCACCTTACTTGCTTTCACTGTTAATGTTTCAAAATGGGCCCAATAGGCTACCAGTTCCTTCAAATATCATAAACTACCTTTTTTGTCAAAAAACACAAAAAAGAAAAATAAAAAGAGCTCTGCTGATCGCCTTTCTTCCAACACCAAAGCCAACAAACTCTTTTTGCCAAAAATAAAATTTTGGAAAAAAATTTCAACTATGATGATTGCCTTCTTCCAAGCAACACCACCACAAAAGCCAAGCAAACCCCCAATTAAATCAAAATAAATTCCAATAATTTCTAACACTCAAAACACCGCAACCTCATTTATGTCCAGTAGCCCCAACCCCTACATTTTGCACACAAATCAATTAAATCCATCACTTGGTGCTAAATTGGATAAAACTCAACCTCACATTTTATCAAAAACTATCACTTCATCAACAACTAATAATGCAACTCTTTTATCTTCCTCTCTTTGCAGCTTCCTTTATTTTTTTTCAACCACCCATTTCTAAAACCCATCCATCCCTCAAATTCTTGACTTTTGATATCACTAAGTTTTATCGCCCATAGTTAACCAAAATTGAATAAAACAAATAGGGGCAAAAAAATTAAATGCATTACACTTAAAATTAAAAGGAAAATAAGGATGAACGTAATCATATTTGCAAAAAGGATAAGAGAATAGAGAAAAAAAGAAGAAGGAGGAAAAGGAGGTGAATAAATACGGGTAAGGGATGATAGATAGAATTTGATTTTGAATAGGAGGAAAAATATTAGGCAGAGTGAAATGGGTGGTAAGAATTTGGGCAAAAGAGGAAGTGGAAAAAAGAGTAAGATAGAAAAGAGAAAGCATGAGAGAGAGAGAGAGAGAGAGAGAGAGAAGAAGTCAATTTTGATTTTCCTTGAAATTTCAGAAATTTTCCAAAAAATATGTCATTAAGTATCCCATATAGGGATAGTAGAGTACTTTTGCACCAATATGGGAGGTATGTGTAATTTTAAAATATTAAAGGCAGCTTTGTGAAATTGTCAAAAACCTCCTGGAAGGTTTCTGACTTTATCCCTTAAAAGAATGATATACAATTCATCATCATCTGAAGATGTCAGAATTATAGTAAAAACATAAAAGGGTTAAATGCAAAAAAACTCCCCACAAACTATATATTCAGTTACAGTTTATCCCATAAACTATAATAATAGGCATTTTGCCTCCTTGAATGATATGTTTGGACAAATCTACCGCTTTTATTTTAAACATTGTTATTTTTCTTTTTTCCCTATCATTTTCTTTTTAAATTCTTCCTTTTTTTTCTTTAAACAGTGTTTAAATAAATAGACTAGATTAGTCAAAATTTGTTTATTTTCTTCATTTCGTATGTCAATATTTTATAAAAAAAAATCTATGGAATACAAGATTTTTTTTCCAAATGTTGAAGTCAATGTCATTTAAGAAATTGAACTTTCCAAATATATAATAACAAAATAGAGAAATTGATTAATCAATTATTAGTAGTATCAATAACAAAAAAATGAACTACTGTTGTTGTTTATTCTTATTTTTTATTTCACTACAAATAACAATTGCTAACTTTTCTTTTTTAAGTGATATATAATATGTTACTTTTATTATAAGTAGTTGAGTAACTGTGAACTCTTAATTAGTTTATAGATACTTAAATTGTTGAATTACTAGATTAATACACTTTACAATATAAGCTACATATATTTTGTAATAAAAAAGAGTTTAAGACAAATTATTAAGAATGAATTTAACAAATAAACAAATTTAAAAAGCAGTTTAAAAAATATTAAAATTTTTTATATAAGTCTTTTCACATCGGAGAGAGACATTGGCTAGTTCCACAAGAGAAGGAGAAAAAAAAAGAAAATAAAAGGAAAAAAATGAAAAAAGCTAATAGAGAAAAAAAGAAAGGATTTAAGATTGTAGGGGTAGTGTTGTTCAAACATATCATTCAAGGGGGCAAAATACCTATTATTATAGTTTAGGGGGTAAACTGCAACTGGATATATAGTTTGTGAGGATTTTTTGCATTTAACCCAACATTAAAAAAAAAGAAAAAAAAAAAAAGCAATGCATTCCTGCAATTTAGGCCCGCCTAGTCTAACTAACACATCCGATTTGGACCTAAGGAAGTCATAAGAGTTCAGAAAGTGAAAATCTTGGAACTTGTCCCAGAAAAAAGAAAAATTAGATTTACTAATGATTCATTATGTTTTAACCAACTAAGCCATTTAAAACCCCGAACTAATTAACAGGTGCAATTATTCTCGTTTGGAGTTAAAATTTTATGGAAAGAGAAATAGGTTCAATATGTTAAGGTGGCTGGCGGCAGTTAAACGTTGAAGGATGGGGACGAAGATATGTCTTAAAAATTGCATTTTGACCCACAAGGGAAAAGAAAAAGAAATTGCAAATCTCGAGGTAAAGGAAAATCCTCTAGTCTCCTGCAGGCTACAAATGAATCGAACAGCTTGGAGGTAGATTGCAAGTAGTTGAAGTCTGAACTCAACTCGAACTCGGTCAACATCGAAGTCGAATTCGAAATTAAAAATACTAAATTCGTTAACTCGTGAGCCAACTCAAGCTTGATTATATATATATAGATATATTAATAGTAAAATTATATATATTCATAATATTTTATTATTTATTAAAAAATTATTATTTTATTTATTTTTTAAAAATAAAATAATTATTTTTAATTTTTTTAAGTTTGAGCTCGAGCTTGTCAAATTCGAATTCGAACTCGAGTTTAAACTTAGTAAAAATTTATTGAGGTTACTTGTTTGTGCCTCTAACTTCCTAGTTAACATGTGACCATTCAAGTTCAGAGTCTCTTCTTCTTTGCAGATGCTGAAACGTGTTTACCAACCTTGATTCCATTTCCAGTAGCAATCTAGAACTTTTCCAATAGACTTCCATCAATGAACTAGCAACAATGTCTCCTTCAGTAGTGTAGACTCCGCTGCACATGACCTGTCTGTCAGGTCAGGATAATGACTCTAATATCTTTTAAGTCAAAGATATATATATATATATATATAAACCAAAACAAATAGACTGCAGCCCCATAAAAACGACTTAAGAAAATGATCGATTAAAATACGTTAGTCATATGCAGGAAGAATAGTCTGGCCAATGCTGGGATACTTCCTGTCGACAAAAAACAAAAAAAAAATACGTTAGTCATATGCAGCCCAATTCAAAAGTGCATCAATAAATGAAAGACAAAATAGAATAATGTGGGTGATATCTTGGATGAAATCACGAAATGATTCAGCTAGTAGTTTTATATATGTGAAATGTAGCCAGCCGTATTGGACTACCTCTTAGTATATTGTTTTGTATGTTGTTTACTGCCATTTTGCCAAAACACCTTCTTAAGTTCCAGACATCTGCCTCCATCCACCAGATTTGTAGGATCTACAGAGGAGAGATATGGCAGAATGCAGAGCTCGCAAACGTGCGGTAGTGTTGGTTCCGATGCCCCTTCAAGGGCACATGACTCCAATGCTTCAGCTGGGGAGCATTCTTTATTCTAAAGGGTTCTCCATTGTAGTTGCACATTCTGAATTCAGGCCTCCCAATCCTTTAAACCATCCTGAATTCATCTTTCACCCCTTGTTGGACGATTCATCTGGCTATAAGACTTCTTTAGTGAATTTGATGGATCTCATATCGGCTATCAACAGCAATTGCAGAGCACCTTTGCAGGAGTACTTGGGTCAACTCAAGAAAGATCAGACGCTGGAGGGTTGCCAGGTTGCTTGTGTAATATATGATTCAGTCTTGTTCTTTGTTGATTCAGTGGCTACTCAGTTGAACATTCCAGGAATTGTTTTGAGGACTAGCATGGCTTCTTACATGCTGCTTTATCGCTGCATCTTTCAACTTCAAGCACAAAATCTTATTCCTTTTCCAGGTAAACTGCAAACTATTTAATAACTGATGGAAAAATGAAATATTCATACTGCGAGTTTGAGAATTTTAAGCTATAAGTCAGTCATAATATACTTTTGGTAACTAAATTTTGATATTTTTCAAAATTTACAGAATCTAGGCTGCAGGAACCTATCCCGGAGCTCTATCCTCTGAGGTTTAAGGATTTACCCTTTTCAATTACTGCTGAAATCTCAGAAGAGCTTATGGACTTCTTCGATTCTATGGTCAATATACGCTCTTCTGTGGCCGTGATTTTTAACACAACAGATTGTCTTGAGCATTCATCCTTATCACTGCTTCAGAAACAGTACCAAGTTCCATTCTTTCCTATAGGGCCTTTCCACAAAATGGCTCCAGCAGCATCAACTAGCTTCCTAGAAGAGGACCAAACCTGCATTGCTTGGCTCGAAAAGCAAGCTCCAAATTCAGTGCTCTATGTCAGCTTGGGCAGCATAGCGATCATAAATGAACAAGAGCTGACAGAAACAGCCTGGGGACTGGCCAACAGCGGCATACCATTCCTGTGGGTGGTTAGATGCGATTCTGTAAATGAAGCTCAATCAGTTGATCACTTTCTTGATGGTCATTTCAAAGAATCAGTTGGAGAAAGAGGCCTAATAGTCAAATGGGCACCCCAGAAAAAAGTTTTGGCACATAGAGCTGTTGGGGGATTTTGGAGCCACTGTGGCTGTAATTCAACAATAGAAAGTATCTGCGAAGGAGTTCCAATGATTTGTAGACCACTTTTTGGTGATCAAAGACTGAATGCAAGATACTTGACTTGTGTATGGAAGGTAGGCCTTGAAATGGAGAATGTGTGGGACAGAGGAAGCATTGAGAAAGCCACAAGAAGACTAATGATTGATACGGAAGGCAAAGAAATGAGGCAAGATATGCTGTTAATGAAAGACAAGATAGAAGCTAGTCTGCAGAAAGGTGGTTCTTCTTACGAGTCCTTAATTGACTTGACACAGTTCATCAATTCATTCTCAACAGCAGCAAGGGAATGAACAGGCTAGGGAGTGCTTCTCAACGATTGTGGAAACAATTAGTTGTAGGCGTATTTCTGCTTGAATTTCGTGTGGTAAAGATGGAAAGTTGTAGTACATTTGAGAATTGGAGAGATTGATAGGTCCATAGAGGAATAGTAATTGTTATACTTCTCAGTCTTTTTGGCCACATAAAAATAAAATTGATTTAGTATCTGCACTTACTAGTGTGTTTGGATTGTAAGTTATTTGCGATATTGTTACTGTAACACTTTTAATGATGTGATGTATGTGAGATAAAAAGGTGTATTGAAAATTGTAATAGTGATATAAATAAATATATTTGGTCAAATAACTTATAATTCCAACACACATATATTTCAGTGTCTATACTATTTAGCAATTGCTATTGACAATTGGCGGGGTCTAATCCAACAGTCATATTGTATACTACTAATAAGGTGTCTAAAGTTCGCATGTATTTGCCATATCACAAAGTTGTCTAGCATTATACCAAGAAATGTATCATTTCCACTTTTGAACAAAGCATCCAAATGTTGTGAACTAGTACTATTGTTTTGCAAAAGCTAGGGCGGGCGCGAGTCGGGTACTCGTCCGGTCCACTATTTGATTGATCTGACCGCACCGTACGGGTTAGCTAATTTTTAACTTTTACCCGCCCCCGCATATAACAGGTATTCGGTTATAGAGTACATGCTGAGATAAGATCGGGTCAATGGATATCCGTCTCACCCCACTTATCATTTAATTTTTTAAAAAAATAATTTATACTAATTTAATTTTACATTTCACACATTCATCTAATATTTAATAAATATTTTTTTTCTCAAAAAAAGTCTCCCACCAAGAAACAGGCATGTGAAGAGAATACAAAATAAAGAAAAAAAATTAAAAGAATTCAAAATCAATAAAAGTTTGAAATAAGTAGCACATTTTTTTGAAATATATGTTCCACATTAACTAAACTCTTTTCTATAAAACATAAAATCGTGACCTTTACAAATGAATCTTGTAAATAAACTACAGTCTCTCATATTTGTAATGTAATTTGTTCAATGAAATTACTTATTTAACTCTAAATTATTATTTTATAGTATGTATATAAAAATAAAAAAATTAAAAATATATACATGCGGGCGCGGGTACTCGCCGGTTTTTAATTATGTAACCCTAACCCACCCCGCATCTTAGCGGGTACCCGATCCTTTTTTGACTCAATCAAATAATACAAATCAGGTATCCTAATTTTCGAATCAGATCGGATATGACGGGTTTTCGGATTATTGGATAATTTTGCCCATCCCTAGCAAAAGCCCTCAAAGGAGTCCCAATCACTGTTGAGCATCTATGATTTAGTAATATATTAGTCACTTTAATAATCAAGTTAGTGTAAAAGGCTCGGAATTTTGAACCATATGATTGTTTGTTTTATCATTTGTGTGTTATTTTGAAGTTAAAATAAGAAAAATTATGTGCTGATAAAGGCTGCTCTACAAGTGTTGGTGCTCAATTTGTTTTGTGTGACTTTTGACCAATAAACAAAAAAAGTTTTCTGTGAAAGACATGAAAGAGTAAATGGTGCCGGAGAAGTCAATCACATAAATCTTGGCATAGAAATTCCTATATTCCATGTGGAGTTTTTAACGAACCAAGCTAGTTGCAAACATGTTTGTATTCGCCTCATTCCAACTCGAAAAAAGCTCGATTGCTTAATAAACAAATCGAGTTCAAACACAATATTAGCCTCATTTAATAATTGAGGTGAACACAAGCGAACTATTCGAATAGTTCATGAACACATATATATTTCTAAAAATAAACATAATATGCTTAATATTATTAAATATATATTGTACTTTGCTAAAAATAATTATACATAAGTTAGCATTATTTTTTTTAAAAAAATGAACAAATACAATTAAACTTATTCTAAATAATGTATTATTTATTAAAAATATAATTAAATCATCTTCAAAATCAAATTCGAGCTTGAGTTCGATCTCAAATTCGGTTATATAGTGTAACAAGCTGAGTTCGAGATCGAACTTGAATATTTATAGAAATAAACGAAACGAGTTCAAACAATATTTATAATTCATTAATATTGGAGCCAAACTCGAACCCTATTTGTATATTATACGAATAGAACCTGACCACCAAGTATTCGATTCTATTCGACTCGTTAAAAGCTCTAATTCCACGTGTGTGAGGATATTCTTGTTTGAGAATATCTATTGATGAGAGTATTTTGCAAAAACTAGTTTTTTATTTTTTTTAAAATGATTGACATAATGTTATTTTAGTTACAAATGTAGATCATATGGAGATCATAATGTTTAGCCAGTATATATCGTTTACTTGAGAAAGTAGAGGTAATTTGAACTTGCAAAATTTTTTTTTTTTTAAAAAAAAGCTAATAATCCCAACACTTATTGAAAAAATATCTTTCTATAAATGAAGCTTGAGCAGGATTTGGTGTTAACAAAATATGTCATTTTTTGAATTGTCAATTTTACCCTTAATATTAAGGCCAAAATGATCACAGTATAGTTACAATTAAAAACTTAAAATCGCATCTTCCTTTTTCTACATTAATGTAGTTGCTCCGATTTGATTTCTCCATGTCTATTTAAACCTCCATATCTATTTGATGGCATTCGAAATACTCTAAAATTACTATATAACTGATACAACATTTTTTACACTTTTTTCTCTGTTTTGATTTGCTAATTGTTGTAGTTTAGATTTTTGATGATGATAAATTGTGGGCTGGCTAAGCTGAGAACTCTTTCCATACGTTATAATGAGTTTGATAGAAGAGGTTTCGAGTTGTACTAACAATTTTGATGATCATTTACTCAAAAGATGATGAATTTCTTGACAGGTTGAATACCATTACTAGGTAAGTTTTGTGCTTTCACTAATGGGATAATAGACGTTATAAAGTGATCAGTGATCACGCTTTATAACAAGGTCATGGTGAAGAACAACAGCAGCTTTTATATACTAGTGGTTTTTGAGTTGTACTAGCAATTTGTTGGGAAAGGAGTATTAGTACAGGCACAAAATATCAGAATTAGCTCAGGACAAATTTCTCTTTCTTCAAGTACCAGTTAAAAAAATGAACAAGTCAAATCATCAAGTAATAATACCAACAGTGATAATAAAATGTAGGAAAATTAAAAGGCACGGGACACCAAGATTTTTACGTGAAAAAACCACGGAACCTAGTCCAGTCAAAAATCTCCACTATCACAATAATGGGAATACACAGGTCTATCCGAAATATTCAGACGACAATAATAGCACCAATATCAACCAAACAAATTGCTACAAAATCATCCCCAAAAAACTACAACTGTCAAAGAAGTGAATTTGGAAAGATGTTACCAAACGAAAAGGAAATCAAAAATCTGAATCGGTAGATAAGTAGAGCTTGACGAGAGAATCGCGTGGGTAAAATTTCGTCTCAATCGGATTTCGAATCGCCCTTCAATCAAGATCTTGAAGTCTCTCTCTCTCTAGTCCTTTCTCTCTCTTCGTCTCACTCAAAAGTGGCGGCTGGCCTTTTTTCTTCACACGAAGACCGAAGAAAGAAATTCCCTTTTGCGGCTGCTGCTGCTTTCTATTTAAACTTGAGAAACCCTCAAGTGTTGTATAAGTGGGTTGGCCCACAAATGGACTGGCCCACACCCAACAATCTCCTCCTCCAGCTCATTTGGGGGCTTCCACCAAACCTGTTTCTTGTCTGCAAAACAAGAGTTTCTCCATAGACAATGCCTTGGTAAACATGTCAGTACCATTATCATCTGTATGCACTTTCTCAAGTGTCAACAACTTGGAATCCGGTACTTCCCGAATTCAATGATACCTCATATCAATGTGTGTTGGATCAAGAGTGAAATGTAGATTTCTTGCACAAATGAATAGCATTCTTACTATCATAATAAAGACTATACTTCTCTTGTTTCATCCCCAACTCTTGAAGGAATTTTTGCAACCAAAGAGTCTCCTTGCATGTTTCAGTAGTTGCAATACACTCTACCTCTGTACTAGAAAGGGCGATACATTTTTGTAACTTATTTTGCCATGACACTGCTCCCCCTGCAAAAATTATCAAGTACCCAGATGTGGACTTCCTATTATCAAGATCACTTGTCATATCTGCATCAGTGTATCCATCTAACATAGTTTTACCATTGCCGAAACATAAACACAATCTAGAAGTTCCCTTGAGATACCTGAAAATCCATTTGACAGCATTCCAATGCTCCTTACCCGGATTACAGAGATACCGACTGACTACTCCAACTGCATGAACAATATCTGGCCTGGTGCAAACCATAGCATACATCAAGTTACCAATGGCCGAAGCATAAGGAACTTTCTTCATGTCTGCTTTATCTTTCTCACTTGTAGGACACTGTTTGATATTCAATTTAAAATGACCTATAAGTGGAGTTGAGACTTCCTTAGCATTGCTCATGTTAAACCTGTCGAGCACTTTTTCAATGTATTTTTCTTGAGACAACCAAAGCTTCCCATTTTGCCTGTCTCGTGAGATTTTCAATCCCAATATTTGTTTAGCCTAACTCCTTTTTCAACCTGTCAATTTTTATAGTATCACGGCCAACAATCAACATGTCATTAACATATAGCAAGAGAATAACAAAATCACTATCTGAAAAATTTTTCACATAAACACAGTGATTAGATGTAGTCCTGTGGTACTCATGATTTGTCATGAAGGAGTCAAACTTCTTATACCACTGTCTCGGTGCTTGTTTCAACCCATACAATCTCTTTTTGAGACGACATACAAGATTTTTCTTACCACTTTCTTTGAACCCCTCCGGTTGCTCCATGTAAATCTCCTCTTCCAAGTCGCCATGCAGGAAAGCTGTCTTCACATCAAGTTGTTAGATCTCCAAATTCAAACTAGTTGCAATACCAAGAACAATTCGAATTGATGACATTTTTACCACAGGAGAGAAAATTTCTTCAAAATCTACACCTTTCTTTTGACTAAATCCCTTCACAACCAATCTTACTTTGTACTTTGGTTGTGAGCTGTGCTCCTGAGTTTTCAACCCGTAGACCCATTTGTTCTTCAGAACTCTCTTGTCCTTAGGCAGTTTCACTAGCTCATAAGTGTGGTTCTCATGCAAGGACACTATCTCCTCTTGCATGGCTCGCAACCAATTTTCTTTATTCTCATGCTCTAGAGCCTCACCGTAGGTTTCTGGCTCTCCTCCATCTGTCAACAACACATACTCATGAGGATTATATCTACTAGAAGGTCTCCTCTCTCTGGTAGATCTCCTAAACTCATCTTGTAGTAGTGGTGGTGGAGTAGGTGGTGCCTCATGCTCAGGTTCATTAGCAGTAGGATTATCATCATCATTAATATCTTCTCTCTGATCTGTCTCAGCCCCCCCTTGATTAAAATCAACAGGTACTAGAATTGGATTTGGATCTGAATTTGAACTAGCAGGAATGTCATCTGAGAATTTTGAGTTATCATCTTTATCAATGTCTTCAATGGTTTGATCTTCAAAGAAGACAATATCTCTACTCCTGATCACCTTCTTCTCGATAGGATCATGCAACCTATAACCAAAATCTTCATGTCCATAACCCAAGAAAATGTATTATTTTGATTTTACATCAAGTTTTGACCTCTCATCCTTAGGAATATGAACAAATACCCGGCAACCACAGACTCTCAAGTGCTTAAAAGATATATCTTTTTCTGTCCATACTCTCTCTGGGATGTCACCATCTAGAGGAACTGATGGAGAAAGGTTAATCAAATCGACCGTAGTTCTCATTGCCTTACCCCAAAAGGATTTTGGCAACTTAGCATTAGAGAGCATACATCTGACTCGTTCAGTGATGGATTTATTCATCCTCTCTGCTACTCCATTCTCTTGAGGAGATTTTGGTACAGTTTTCTCCAATCTGATTCCATGGAACTTGCAATAAATTTCAAATGGTCCTCTGTACGCACCATATCAGCACGAATACACTTTAACTGCTTGCCAGTCTCTCTTTCAACTTTGTTGTGAAAATCTTTACACGCATCCAAAACCTAATTTTTGGATTTCAAAGCAAAATACCAAACCTTTCTAGCAAAGTCATCAATAAAAGTTACAAAATAAATAGCACCACCAAGAGACTTATCTTTCATGTAGCAAACATCAGTATGCACCAATTCTAACGGATTCAACTTTCTAGATGGAAGAAAATTTTTTACTGCAACTTTGTGTTGTTTCCTATAAATGCAGTCAACACAAGGTTTAAGTGCATTACCTCTAACTTCAGGTAGGAGTTGTTTGTGAACAAGTGTCTGAATCTCTTTTTCACCCATGTGCCCAAGTCGCCTATGCCACAGGTCAATTGATGAATCACGAACTGCATTGACTTCTCTCTTCCCCAACTTGGTTTGCATTAAGTAGAGGGTACTCTGCTTCTTTCCTCTAACAACAACGAGATTTCCCTTGCTGAGTTTCCATTTGCCTCCACCTTGCGAGCTATAGTAGCCCTCATCGTCAAACTTTCTTGTAGAGATAAGATTAAGGCGAATATCAGGGACATGTCGAGCATTTTTTAATATCAGCTGGCATCCGGTATCTGTATCCAAATATATGTTTCCCATGCAACAACTTTGCATAAGACTTCATTTCCCATCCTAACATGTCCAAAATCTTCTTCGGTGTAGGTTAAGAAGAAATACCTGTGAGAAGTAACATGGTAGGATGCACTCGAATCAACTACCCAATCACTGTCATAATGAATGATATTCACCTGACCATCATCACAAAACACAAACATATCATCATGAGCTGCCACAACTGCTGTAGTGTCCTCATCATCTTTTTCTTTCGCCTTACCTTTTTTCTCAGTCTGATCCCGTTTTAGGATTCTGCACTCCTTCATATAATACCTAATCTTTTTACAATAATAGCATGAAACATTTTTTCGTGACTCAAACCTGCCTCTGGATTTGTCATTCCTGTTGTGGGGTTCTCTATTTTTGCTTCTCCCTCTTCTTTCTTTCTTTTCTGTCACCAGGGTTTGGGACTCATAAACAATTTTTTGTTCCTTTCTCTTGAACTCTTCATTCATCACGGCCTCTTTTGCAATAGCCATGGTCAACACACCATTCGAAACTGAATTACTGATGGAAACTACCATGGTTTTCTAACTATCCGGTAGTGAACTGAATAATAATAAAGCCCGCACTTCATCATCCAGATTCAAATTTAATGTAGTTGCCTGATTTATCAATCCCTGAAAATTACTCAAGTGTTCAGTCATATCTTCCCTATCCTTATATCTCATTCGAGTAATCTGCTTCAGACAACTAGTCTTGTTCAAATCTGTCTTTCTTTCATACATACTCTCAAACCTTTTCCATAATATATCAGCTCTGGTGTCATTAGCAAAATATTGAAAAATACTTTGACCAATCCATTTTCTAATATTACCAATAGTTTTCCTATGCATATTAGCCCATTTTTCATCACTCATATTATTTGGTCTACATTTATCCCCTAGAACAGGTTCAAACAAATCTCTACAATACAAGTAGTCTTCCATTCTGGGCTTTCAAATTGAATAATTAGTGGCATTCAATTTTATCATGCAATCACTATCTGAATCATCCATTTTTAACCAGTAAAAATGAGCAGCCCAACCTGACTGCTCTGATACCACTTGTTGGGAAAGGGATATCAGTACAGGCACAAAATATCAAAATTAGCCCAGAACAAATTTCTCCTTCCCCAAGTACCAGTTAAAAATAGGAACAAGTCAAATCACCAAGTAATAATACCAACCGTGATAATAAAATATAGAAAAATTAAAAGGTACAGGACACCAAGATTTTTACGTGGAAAATCCAAATTGAAAAAAATCACGGGACCTAGTCCAGTAAAAAATCTCCACTATCACAATAATGGGAATACACAGGTCTATCCAAAATATTCAGACAACAATAATAGCACCAATATCAACCAAGCAAATTGCTACAAAATCACCCCAAAAAACTACAATTGTCAAAGAAGTGAATTTGGAAAGGTGTTACCAAACGAAGAGGAAATCAGAAATCTGAATCGGTAGATAAGTAGAGCTTGACGAGAGGATCGCGTGGATAAAATTTCGTCTCAATCGGATTTCGAATCGCCCTCCAATCAAGACCTTGAAGTTTCTCTCTCTCTAGTTCTTTCTCTCTCTTCATCTCACTCAAAAGTGCCGGCTGGCCTTTTTTCTTCACACGAAGACCGAAGAAAGAAATTCCCTCTTGCGGCTGCTGCTGCTTTCTATTTAAACGTGAGAAACCCTCAAGTGTTGTATAAGTGGGCTAGCCCACATCCAACACAATTTTCTTGATGATTTGCTCCAACAATGGATTTTCTTAACGGATTGAATACGATTACTTGATTTTTTTATACGATAGATGTCATCAAGTGATCATGTTTTATAATGTTGTCATGAGAGAAGCATCCTCTAGCAAACCCATAGAATCTTCCAGAAACCCTGTATGCAAGTGATTTTGAGTTGTAAAGCAAATTTCTTGATCATTTGCTCCAAAAATGGATTTTCTTGATGAATTGAATACCATAATTTATTACTTTGTTTTTCCCTGTATGATTTTGTGGTTGTTATGTTTGAAAATGTAGTGTCAGCGGTTGAAGTTGCTAAAGATTCCTCTTACAGATTACATAAAATTTTGCAAGGTAAAATTGGTTTTGTACTTATAATAGATGTTGTAAAGTAGTAATGTGTAAAATTAGGTTACGAGTGAAGAACTATAGCAGCCTCCAATAAGTCCATGGAAGCTTCAGCAAAGTATGAAAATTTGATGGCAGGAGAAGAAAATGGAAAAGAAAAAGCTCAGTTATTAGAACACCTGATTACCGTACCTAATTTATTTGTAATGTATACCTTTTTATATGCACAAGCTCATATCTGTTACCCCTTTGCATGTACACAATTTTCTAATTCAATTTTTTCATGTAAGATGCAATGCACATGTGCTAAAATTGATTGTCCAAGACGGTGTCAAAGTTATTTCCAAACTAGTCTCAAAGATCCGAGACTGTGTGAAATATATCAGAGCTAGTGAATCAAGAAAGTTGAAATTTGCAGAGTGTATTGTTCAAGTTTCTTTGCCATGCAATAAGAGGGTGCATCAAGATGTTCCAACCAGATGAAACTCTACATTTGTGATGCTGGATCATTTGTATAACGAGTAAAAACTAGCATGACTAACATTATGTGTAGAGTTATGAGGGTTAAGATAAGACATTTTTAAGCATATCTATGTATTACTAATGATTGATTATGCTTATTAATGTTTTAAGAGATGAAGGCCCCATTGAGTTTTTTTGGGTATTAAATTTTACTGTAAATCTTGTACAAAAAATTTAGATTGTGTAAATGTTTCATTTTATTTCCTTTCCTTTCTCCTCCTTTTCTTCTCTCTCACTTCACCACTATTCTTTCTCCTCCCTTCCTTCCCACTGTCAGCCTCCCCCACCCCACCAGTGCACTTCCTCCTCCGTCCCCACTGCTGGCCGCCTTTGTCGATACCAGCGGCCTTTTTTTTTTTCTCCTTTTTTTCTCTCTCTCCTCCTCCTCTCCTCTCCCTTTTTTCCCTTCCTCTTCCTTCCTCCCCTCTCCTTTTGTCCCAGTTTCCTCCTATCCCCTCCCTTTCCTCGTCACCTTCTCTTTCCTCCTAGGTTTTTGGTTCCTACAACTAGATTTGGTCCTATGATTGGCTCTGGTCGTGATGACCAAAGGCCGCAGGAGGAGGGAGAGGGTGGCAGGGGGAGAGAGAAGGAAGGGGAAAGAGGAAGGAAGAGGAGGGGGAGGGGAAAGAGAGGTTGCTAGTCAATGGTGGTGGGTTGAGGTGGGAGAAAAAAAGAGGAAGAAAAAGATGAATAGAAAATAAAAAACCTAGGAGGGAAGGGTTGGTGGCTTAATCGCTCTTCTATTGTGGCTTGAAATAAGAAATTAAAGTCACATGATGTTCCTGATACAATAATTACTCATTTGAGCTTTACACCAAATATAAAATACAAAATAACTTTTTATAGAGCTTCATTCCTTTTTTCTTACCAAATTCCAACTTCAAAACACTACCTGAGAACCTCCTGCCAAAAACAAGGAACCCTCAAAATCATGAATTCTCCAAAATAGAATGAAATGTACATACATAGCAGGTAAGATCAAGATAAAGAAATACTACGTACATACCAATCACAATTCATAAACTTCTTTTCTTGATCGCGGTTCAGGTTCTCCATCGCTGTAACCTTTTCTTTCTACAATTCCATATAAAAAGGGATAAATTTCCATAAAATTAAATCCAAAACCAAACGGCTAAATTAGCAACCAGTACTTTTAGGTCATATTGCCAAAAATGACCAAAAAAAAAGAGCTATCAAAATGCAATTTAAATTCATCTCTAACTGGAAAATAAGTTAGAGACCGTGTAAATTACAGACGAAAATCCTAGAAATTTAAATTTGAACTCACCGAGCCAAATAAACGAGTAAAAATGGAATAATAATCCTTCAATCACGCAAAAATGAGCCTCTGGCGCCTTGGTGGAAGATGTGTGTGTGCGCGTGAGTGTGAGTTTTTATGTGTGTGTGTCTGTTTGTTTTTGTGTGAGAGAGATAGAGAATAAGAGAATGAGACTAAAAGAGTGTTGAGGGTTTGGGTGGGAGTTTGTGATAGAGGTGCAAACGAGTCGAGTCGAGCCGAATTTAAAATAATAATAATAAATTTATTTTTAAAAAATAAAAAATAATTATTTATTTTTAAAAATGAATAAAATAATAATTTTTTAATAAATAATAAAATATTATGGATATATGTGTAATTTTACTATTAAAATAAAAAATAAAAAAAAACTGTAATTGAGCTCGCGGGCCGCTTGCGAGCCAACGAGTTTAATGTTTTTGAACTCGAGTTCGACTTAATTAGTTCGAGCTCGACTTGAGCTCGTACTCGAGCTGATCGCGCAAGCGACTCGATTCGTGAACACTCCTTTGTGGGGAAGAAAACAAAATAAAATAATATTTGATGGAATTTTTGGAAGGGGCCAGCGGCGAGGCAAAATGGCAGCTAACCCCTTGCAATATAGGCTAGTAGTACAATACCCCATCCATAATATTTTAATATATTTTCATTGTTGTCATCTTTATTCTTGCTATATATACCTGGCTCGCTCTTTCTTAAATTGCTTATTCATACTGATAGTTTATTGAATCATATAAACTATACATAAAGGAAGAACATTTTGTTTGGTGTAAACTATTTTTTTATCACTTTTTATAATTCTAATTCTATCCTCGCAATCACTTAATTATACCTTTATCATTTGATTACATGCTACCCATATTGTCAACCAATGTAATTACAACTAATTTTCACCCATAAGCAATATATTCACCAAGTAATTAAAATTCTATTCAAAAAATTTTCAAAAGATCAAAGTTTTTTTTTTGTTTACGAAAATTTTATACTAAATTCGTCCATATAAAAAATTTTATACTAATTGTTTCTACATCGCACATACATCGAGTGTACCTTTATCATTAGTTTGAAGAATTCTTTGTATTTAATTACACTAGAGGTACCTCGGCTGTGCAAGACACAGCCTAGGCCCCCTAATAATTTAATTGAACATATAACAGCAAAATTTTCCGGAACATAATAGACAAAAACACGAGAAAAATTGAGCATCAAAAGAAATTTCATCTATGAAGTTAACTCTTCTAAATCTAGGAGACAATAAACATAGCATCTATTAAATCCATCACTAATCTTGAGATTAATAAACAAGTGCATAGTTGAATGCAATTGGGAAGGAAGAAATCTGATTTTTTCTATGCAACATTGAGAAACAATTTATAAAGAAATAGAAAAGGAGACTTAAATTGATTACATAAAAGAGTTGTTTAAATGTAATAGTTGGTTAGCTACTAATCAAACATAATTAATCAATATCCAAGGATTAAAATTTTTTCATTAATCTATAAAGGTTGATCTTATAGTCATAAATTAGATAATATATAAAAACAGTAGAAGTTCTTGTAGTTATGCAATATGACTTGCAATTGAAATATTTTGTTTTATCCTGTATGGTACATCTTTTGTCTTGTTCCATCAAGATAGAAGTAGGGAAATAAAAAATGGGAGAAAAATTATAGATTTCTCGTAGGAGAGTTACATCACATGTCAATAAATGAGAGTGTTACATTAAATTCCCATGTCTCTTATATAATAGGTAAACAATTAGAACGAATGAAAATTGATCCAAGGGTTATAATGTAGTGTTATTGTATTAAAACTAATCTAATGGTGATGAATTAAACAATAGACTCACTTAGTCAAATCATTAAGGTTAAAAAAATTCGTTAGGCTCAAAAGAAGAATAAAAGAGCCAAACTTGCTCAGTTTGGCATGAAAAAAAAAAAGCAAAAAAAAAAAAAGAAAAAAGAGAGGGATATGCAAGAGGCAAGGAAACCATATGCAAGAAAAATATTAGACTTATGTCACTTGTCAAATTATTGAAAAGTCAAGTGGCAATAAGGGAGGCAAAGAACTAAACCTCCTTTCCTTCTTATATACAAGGTAGATATATAATAATTTTTTTATAAAGAGTAAACTATAATCAATTGCATGCAACCAAAATTCTTATTGATGAAATTTAATCATATAAAACATATATTATCTATGCAATGATATATATTTAGGTGGATAACTAAGTTGGTTAAAAAAATTATTATATAAAATTATCTATATTTAGAGATTTGACAATATAATAGATCCAAGATATGCTCAAGTCCAACCAATTTTCTAATAAACTTATCTATGATTGATGATTAACTTATACACTTGTATATCCAAAACAATTCCCTCCTTACTCGTGGGTTAGTTTGTTTTAATATATAATCAGTTGAAAATTCCATATAGTATTCTAGCACCATGATAGATTTGACAAAAAAAAAAAAAAAAAAACCCGTAAAACTTTTAAGGTAAGTTGATAAATTTTAGAGCCATGGTTGAACTTTTAATAAATTTTAAGGTAAGTTGATAAATTTTAGTGCAATAGGAAGATTTAAACATTGCATATCTAAATATTTAGGGACTGCTACGTAATTTAATTCATTATTGCACTTTTGCTACCATTTTTTCAATCCCATAGCCCTAACTTTTTCACGGTACCAAGCATTCGACTCTCTACTCGGAGGCCCTCCGCCGCCGCCGCCGCCGCCGCCGCCGCCTCTTCACCTATCGCTCCAATCTGTTAAACTTCGCTGCTTTGGAATAAGAACACTGGGTTAATATCTCCCTTGGCAAATCAAGGTGGATTCTTGATATCAGGTGAATTTTTTTCCTTATCTTTCAATTTTACCCGGATTCTTGATGACGTGTGAATTTTTTTGGGTAAGTATATCAGTTGAATTTTTGGTTTTTTAATCTTTCAAATTTTCCATTTTTCCCCTCGATTTTTTGCCATTCTAATCTTGTAAGTTTGAATGTACAGATATCCACACACAAGCTCACATTTTCTAAGTGCATTAGTGCGTTTTGCGTGTGAGTTCTGTTACACACACACACACACACATACATAGTCCTCTGGGTTTCTTTACTTTGTTTTTTTGTTTAGTATATATTAACTGGGATTGTTCTGGAAAACTTTTTTCATTGCCTTAATGAATTCTTTTAAAGTAAATAAATCTTTTATTCTTAGATTTGTTGGTAAGTATTGATTTTGATTTAAAGAGTATTCATTCATGTAGTATTTAACGAATTTTATAAGGTGATTAAGCGGGATTTGGTAATGCTATAGAGGGCAATGTAATAAAACAAGAAATACGTTTTTGAAATAATAGTTTTCCAGAAAGAATGGCTGCTTATGGAATTGATTAAGATTTTTGGTATATAATTTGACAAAGAACAAATGGAAAATTTGAACTTGTTACGGTAAACCAGTCCTTTCCAAGTAGGTGTCTGCTATCCAAAATGCTGAATGATTAAATTACAGAAAATTGCTCTGCCTCCAAGTATGGGTACCATTTTTCTATGGAAGAAATGAGGTGTAAGAGAGTCTAAAGGAGGATTTGTTAGAGTATGATGTTTTTGGCTGAAATTGAGTAGAGAAGTAACTGCTTGCAGCATCAATTTTGCACATACTATATGATATAAAGAGGGTGATCTAATTCATTGAAGCTGCAATTCCACGGAAAAAGTGTGAAGCTGTACAGTTTTATTGGGATTTAGCTTTAAAGCGGCTCTCTCTTCAGTTTGCATGTACCACACATCCCTTGCTCTGTTTTCCACCTCTTGTTAAAACTTTGGTGTTGTTGAAATCATTCTTGACATAGACCAGTGATGCTGTTCTTTATCTTCTCAAGCAAAAACCCTTTCAAACTTGATCCTGAAAGTGTTGATTGGCCATTGGGAGAAGGCTTGCCAAATGGTATGATAGTAAATGAATCACCAAGCATTGTTCTCAGCTCAATCTAGAAGATGATGCAGCTTGCAATTCTTTTAATATGAATTGCATTACACCAACTCCTTTAATTTACTTTATAACTGCTATTTATAGCTTTTTGTTGACCTACCATTTACAAATTACAGCCAGACATCTCTATCTTTAGCATGCTACATTTTTCAAACTGTTACTGACTGATCACAACCATAGGCTGGTTCAGGACTTCATTAAAGGTTTGAGTGAAAATCAAAGTTATACAATTACCTTTTCCGTTATCCCAATTTCCCCAACTCTGCAAATTGGGGTTTTACCTTATTAGGGTTCATCAATTCAAACGCTCATCTTTTCCGCCTTCCAGGGTGGCAATGCCCAAAAACAAAAAGAATGCTACAAAATCAGCTGTAGAATCATCAGTTTCAGCTGCTGGTGCTGCCGCTGATGTGGAAGTACAAGAGCAGAAAAAGCAGCATCCCACGAAAAGAACCAGGGATGAGATTGATGAGATTTTCGCTTCAAAGAAGAAGCAAAGCAAGAAATCAGATAATCAGAAGCCCACATCCAAGAAGCCAGCTAAAGAGTCGGATCACGATAAAATGATGACAAAGAAGAATAATACTGGTAAGAGGAATACAAGCAAAAATGGTTCTAGAAGGGAAAATGGTGGGAGTGACCCACCAGCAGCTGCAGCAGGAGGAGCTGGGCGGAGGCTGAGGAAGAAGACCGGAGATGGTCTAGCTATATATACTGAAGAGGAGTTGGGGATTGGGAGGGCGGATGCTGGAGGTACTCCTTTGTGCCCGTTTGATTGTGACTGTTGCTTTTGAAGGCAAGGCATCATCTGCCAGAATTTTTTTTTTTTTTTTTTTTTTTTTACTTTTTTTCTCCGTTTTGATTTGCTAATTGTTGTAGTTTAGATGAGTGGTTTTTGAGTTGTACTAGCAGTTTTCTTGATGATTTGCTCCAACAATGGATTTTCTTGATGGATTGAATATGATTTCTAGATTTTTTTTCATACGATAGATGGCAAGTGATCATGTTTTATAACACTGTCATGAGTGAAGAATCCTCTGGTAAGCCCATGGAATCTTCAAGAAACCCTGTATACAAGTGATTTTGAGTTGTATAGCAATTTTCGTGATCATTTGCTCCAAAAATGGATTTTCTTGGCGAATTCAATGCAATTACTAAATTTTTTTCCCTGTATTTTTTTTGTGGTTGTTATGTTTGAAAATGTAGTGTCAGCGGTTGAAGTTACTAAAGATTTCTCTTACAGATTACATAAAGTTTTGCAAGCAAGAATTCGGTTTTGTGCTTATAATAGATGTTGTAAAGTGGTCATGCGTAGAATTAGGTTATGAGTGAAGAACTACAGCAGCCTCCAATAAGTCCATAGAAGCTTCAGCAAAGTATCAAAATTTGTTGGCAGGAGAAGAAAATGGAAAAGAAAAAGCTCAGTTATTAGAACACCTGATTACCATACCTAATTTATTCGTAATGCATCTTTTTATATGCACAAGCTCATATCTGTTACCCCTTTGCATGTACACAATTTTCTAATTCTCAAAAAAAAAAAGCACTTGATGCCCCTCTTAACAAGTGCACTTGTTAAACAAATCCACCCTAAAATAAATGATGAAGAGGTGGTCCTAGGGGCAAGAAAAGGGTAGGTTTTGAAGAGAAGTTATCCTTAAACCAAATTACTTTGGATGTCGTACCTAACCATGCCCTTTAATTTGCATACTGAGTACGTATGTGGCCCTATCTTTTACATTTATAAATTGCATACCGAGTAATTGTGTCTTCATTAAAGATTGACCACAATAAAAATCTGGCTTTTATTTATTATTGTTTTGTCAACTTTGGGATCCATTTTGTACTTGGCTTGTATTCTGGAACAAGTGCAACATTATTTGTGAACCTTGGGATCATTTGTATAATGAGTAAAAACTAGCATGACTAACATCATGTGTAGAGCTACGAGGGTTACGATTAGCGTTTTAACAATATTTTAGCCTCTTTTAAGCATATCTATGTACTACTAATGATTGATTATGCTTATTAATGTTTTAGGAGATGAAGCACAAGTTTGGATGGTGAGTTTTTTGGGTACTAAATTTTACTATAAATCTTGTAAAAAAAAAAAAAGGAAAAATCGTTCAAAACATTCCTCACATTTTGTAAAATAACTTTTTTCATTCCTCACTTTTAAAAGTATACTTTTACGTCCCTTATAAATTTACATTGATCAAATTTGGTTTTTATCTAGTTTTTCGACTAGTTTTTTATCGAAATCCACCACGTGCCTTGCATATTTGATTTCACATGAACAATATGAATAGCATGTAATATGTCTCTATTTGATTTCGTCTAGACATCCTGTTTAGGTGAAATTAAATAGATATATGCAGGGGTTTAAAAAAATAATTAGATTTTCACTCATGTTCATTTCTTTTTACTCGAAAATTGAAAACAAAGAAGACATTTAATCATAAACAATATCAAGTATTTATATCGAATTAAATTTGGACAAAAAATAAACAAAGGAAAAGTATGACAAAAAGAAATAAATGATTGACACTTTCAAATTTTAAAATAATCACAAGCCAAGAAATTCAACTGTTGATTTTAAAGGTGGCGAGTAAAAACTCCAGATTTAAATTGCAATTTGTTAACATTATTGTAGAATTAGAATTAGGACCGATTAATTAGATGACCTTATTACACAATTAAATAAATGAATTATTACCAAAAGAGAAAAGGCTACAAATATTGAATAAATTCACATTGTGAAATCAAATAGATATTTATAGCTATATATTTATATATATGAGTTTAAAACAAAATTATTAGATTTAAACCCATGTATATAACTATTGAATATCATGTGTACAAATTAGTCTATTTAGGTGAAATTAAATAGACATTCGTACTGTTTAGGTGAAATCAAATGGATATATACATGAATTTAAAAAAAAAAAAAAACTATTTGTACGTATGGTCAATGAGAGATGAAAAAAATCATTTTGTGAAATGTGAGGGACGAAACAATTCATTTTGTGAAATGTGAGGGGCAAAAAAATTTATTTTGTGAAATGTGAATTGGATTATATACATTTTAATTTGATAATTTTGCCCTTCAAAATGATCACGTGTAAGGTACGCGGTGGATTCCGACAAAAACTAATCGATAACCTAGATAGAGACCAAATTTGATTAATATAAATTTGTAAAGGATGTCAAAAAATACTTTTAAAAGTGAGGGACGAAAAAAATTATTTTACAAAATGTGAGTAATGTTTTAAACGATTTTTCCAAAAAACAAAATTTAGATTGTGTAAATATTTCATTTTATTTCCTTTGTTTTCCCCTCCTCTTCTTCTCCCTCCCAAACCCCACCAGTGCTCCTCCTCCCTCCCCACTGCGGGCCGCCGTCACCGGCACCAACAGCCCTTTTTTTCACCTTTTTCTCTCTCCATCCTCCTCCCTCCCTCTTCTCCTCCTTCCTCTTTCCCTCTTCTTTTGTCCCTCTCACCTCCTATCCCTTCCCTTTCCTCGCCACCTTCCCCTCCCTCCTGGGCTTTTGGTTGCTACGATCAAATCTCTAGTTGCAATGACTAGATCCGATCCCATGATTGGCTTTCGTCGTGACCAAAGGCCGTAAGACGAGGGAGAAGGTGGCGGGGAAGAAAGAAGGAAGGGGACCAAGAGAGGAGGAAAAATGGAGATTGCTGGTCGATGGTGGTGGGATGAGGTGGGAGAAAAAAGAGGAAGAAAAAGATGGAAAGAAAATATAAAATTTGTGTATTTTTTTAATTTTTTGATATGTGTATGGTGTTTTTAGAGAGCTACTGTAAACAAGTAATAAAAAAAACTTGTCTATTAATAATTAGGCCAAAAACTCACGTGCCGACTACCAATTGAAAGTGCCCTTTGAGACTAATAACGTCGAAAATTAGAGAAAAATAATATAAAAGAGCTATTATTTGATTGGTCAATGTTAAAGACAGAAATAACAGTTATTAGGAAAACATTTTTCTTCACATGAAGTGAACAGATTACAAGTAAACCAAAATTATTCATTCATCATCACCTCTCCTAACTAACAATAACCAGAGATTACTACCTTAGGTCGGATTACATCATCAAGTTTTAAAGAATACTCAAAGCTGACTAGTTAACCCTTTTCTCTTTTCTTCAAGTTTAAGTCTATGAAGCTTGGAAAACCTTGTTGGCATTCCAAAGTCGAATTTGACTATAAAATTCAGCTAGAAGAAAATTCAAACCAAAATCAAGCTTGCTAAAGTAGCGCTCGAGCTGGGTTTTCCACGTTGAAGCTCAACTCAACTTCAGATGCAACACTAAGCTTCAAAAAGCCAGCTTCCATGACTATACCAAGGAAGCACCTGTTGCATCCCAGCGCCATCGCTTGAGAGATCTATTAGGCAAAAGCCAACCCCAACCCTGACCTTGCATACAAGGGCTAGTACTACAAGGATTTTAAGCCAGTAACTGAATTCTAACTTAACTCTGTTGACTCCATTAGATCATGCACCACAATTAACTGTCCAAGTAGCGAATGAAAATGACACATCTTGCAAACAGAGACAGAAACAGAAAGTGACAAAGGCTTGGAGGGAATTACAGAAGCATTCCAGAATCCAAGCCGCAAAAGACCTGTAAAACAAGAAATGAAAGCAAACAACCTTACAAGGAAAGTTCCACCTCTTATTAGACAGAGGATGAAGGCTCCACCTTCCATGTTAATTCTAAGAATGATACGCATCTTCCATGCACACAGCAAAGAGGACAAAAAGCAGCTACGAATGCAAAAGGCAGTTTCACTTTTACCTTAATTTCATTGGCAAAAGATGGGAAGGTGGGGGGATGGGGTGAAAGGGAGGTCGGAAGATAAGAGGTCCGACAACTGAAGGTACAGCATAATAGGTACACAAGTTGGTTTATACCTCTCTAGAACCAGAAGATCCATCAATATTAACAATCATATTACAAGCTCAAGGAAAACACACTCACCTTCTGCAGCTCCCATTACCAAAGTGATGAAGTCATTTACATAAAGTCACCAATTACAAATAGCTCAATTTACAACAGCAGAAAAGAAAGTACTGTAAATATTACCAGAACAGGTTTGAACCTGCCCAATCTGACTTCATCCAAAGACATCACCACATCAGATATAAAGGTATAGATCCATTTGTGGGAGTTGATCAAAATAACAACCGATCAACAAAAGCATCACCCATTTGTTAGAAATCTTTCCAGAACAGAAGGATGATCACATCCACGCTTCTCCAGTTAGAACCAGAAAAGAAGCTAAAAGTTGTCAGTGATTGAGCTGTATAACTCGGGACACCCTATGAAAGAAGGTAGGGCACATACTCATGCTGAACATCAAGACATCTCTCATCCACTCTGGTGCCACTCTTTCAAAGGTCCCAAGTGCTAAAACATGATAGAGCAACTCCGGTTCACCCTTTGAGTTGTTTACCCATGTCAGAGTGAACGAGTAACCTAAATGAACAAAAGTCAAGGAATGTAATTTTATAGTCTGTATTTAAATAAGGACAATTTGCTAGAAAAGATCCCCAAAAGTTTTATCTAAACGTCAGATTATTTGCCCATCTTTACTGATAATTGTTAAATATGGTAATGGCCTAGACAAGGTTTCCTCAATTTGAGCAATCTATATAGTAGATAAACTAAAGATCTGTTGTACCAGATATTCTACTAGCTTAAAAAGTAAAAGCAATGAACTACTATTTCTTAAGTATCTTCAAGAAGCACAGTATTTCCAATCCACCTTTGTATATAACAATCATTCAGAAGATATCTACAAAATTGCAGGAAAAAAAATTATTGAACAGAGTCACATATCACCATGAACTCAAATCAGAATATAAAGTATAATTTATTGAGGCAAGGATGCCCTTTCAGAAACAGCAATATGGAGAAAATGGTGTATTGGAGCTTTGTAAAGCTGAATTTTCAGACATGAATTGAAATAACATTCCAACAAGAAGCAAACAAGGGGCAGAATCTCGAGCTTCAAATTCATAAAAAACAATCTATCCAAAGGTATAAATGTTGAGCAAATGACAATCAAATTCTCAAACAAGAGCGTGATGTACAAGTAGAGACCTTGAATAGAAACTTCAAAAAAAAGCTTACCACTTGATGGATGCAGAGCCGAAATGCAGAAGTCTCTGCTCTGAGGAATAATGGACAACTTCAAGCCAACAACCCATTCCACTAGTTCTTGAAACATGCAACTGGCAGCCACATCACTGCCTAAAAGACCGCATCAAAAGAGTTGTGATACATATGACGAAAAGAAAGTTGGAAATAACTAGTGAATATTTTGACTGGTTACCTGGATTATTCATCTTCCTTTTGCAGATAGCAAGCTGCAAAACCTACATTAATTATCAACACAGAAAACCATGAAATGAAGGGAAAAATGGTTCCAACATTTAGTTTTCATGATGGCTTACATCATAATGGTCTGAAGGAGTATCACTGGCTTCAGTTTCCTTGCAGGATCTATTTGGTAATACATTCAACTGTTCATGCTCATGTTCCTTGGTGGCAGATGGTGTAATTGTATCTCCTCTATCATGTAGAGAATGTCTACTGCGTTTCCTTGTCTTTCTAACACTCGTGCCATCTGAAGAAAAGGATTCCACCTGAGAACTCATAGGCATGTCAACAGCTCCATCACCAACTTTGTCATCCCTAGCTTGGCAGCAGCGTCCCTCACGTTGAAGGTTACGAAGCCTCTCAATTTCTTCTTGAAGTTTTTTATCTGCAATATTCTAGAGGCTAAGTGAAAGAAGAGTAACACATTTAAAATAAGATCCATTTAAAATTCAGTTGAAGAGTACATCTGCAAAGTACCATTTCCATAGGGAAAGAAATATGAAGCAGATCTTCAAGGATCTCATGAATATGTAAACATTTCACTATGATATGCATGTGGATCAGGTAATGAGGCCCCAGAATGTTAATCAACTATTACCTAGCGCTGTCTATTCTGTATGCCAAGCATCGCTGTCTCTTCTGTATGCCAAGTATAAAATGCTTCAAGAATCATGGACGTGGGATGTGTATGCAAGAAAAACAGAAACATAATCTTCCATGGAAAGATCACCTTCTCAGCTGGGCCATACTTTTTTTTTTTTGGTTTTTTCATTAAACAAAATAAACAAAAGTTCTTAATTCTGAACTTTGAAGTCACATAGCCAATGCTACCACAACCAACTGTGAAATGAAATGGACATAACGAAGCATTAAGCCCAGGATCATCTACGCTCAAGAGAACTTCAATCACATGAATAATATACTGATTTAGACCTTACTATTTTGGTTTTCTTCCATCAACAGTTTGTTGTATTGAATACATTCTTCATCTTTGGTAGATCTGCAGCCAAGAATGAGGTCAACTTCATCATATAGTTTTCTGAAGATACTACAAAATAAAAGAGGCAGATATACATGCCTGAACAAAGCCATTTCACTTCTTAACTCGCTGACTTGGTTGCCTAGTCTTTCATTTTCACTTCTTAAGAACTCTATCATTTCGTCTGAAGCTGCATCAAGACAACCACTTGAGTCAAACACTTTGATTATAACGTTAGAGGTATATGGAAAGAAAATCAGATATTACAATAGCTGGAAAGAAGAATTAAATGAGATAATTGCAACAAAAATGCTGAAGCTAGGTTTTCCTCAATATCAATGAATTAAGAACGACAGATCCTGTGCTTATCTGGAAGGATTTAACTAGTTATCCTATTTCCTGAGAAAGGACTGAGGAATAAACTGTGTTGGTTAAAAGACCACACAAAAGTGCAAGGAGCATGTTAGGTGCTTCTGATCCCAAAAGAAGGTATAACTATTCTCTCTTATGCTAAGTTCTAAAATTCAAATCCTCAGTAGAAGAAGCCTAGTGAATCAAGGAGATGAACAAGATTAAAACCTTCAAAAGTAGGTCTATTGTCTATGCCAAATTGTGTAAATTGAATCTCATACAATTATATTACATTGCTGCGAATATCTAAAAATTTCTTTTACCACAGTTCACAGACTGACTCTCTCTCTCTCTCTCTATCTATCATAATGTGTGTGTGCGCAACAGCTTTATTTTCATAGTTTTGTGTAAACCACCAAAATCCTGCAACAGCTTCATTTCCATAACTTCTGCATACAACTGCTGTAGTCCAAAGGGGAACAGTAAAAATGTACAGTTCTTAAGCAGACCAACCTATGTCCCCTCTTCTAATGTGGCTTGAAATAAGATATTAAAGCCACATGATGTTCCCGATACAATAATTACTCAATTGAGCTTTACACCAAATATAAAATTACAAAATAACTGTTTATAGAACGTCGTTCCTTTTTTCTTATCAAATTCCAACTTCAAAACACTACCTGAGAACCTCCCGCCAAAAACAAGGAACCCTCAAAATCATGAATTCCCCAAAATAGAATGAGATGTATATACATAGCAGGTAAGATCAAGATAAAGAAATACTACACACATACCAATCACATAATTCATAAACTTCTTTTCTTGATCGCGGTTCAGGTTCTCCATCGCCGTATCCTTTTCTTTCTACAATTCCATAAAAAAAAAGGGATAAATTTCCATAAAATTAAATCCAAAACCAAAATAAAAAACAATTACCTTGAGTTTAATGTACTTGTCGTATAACTTCGTGTAAAGTGTCTCCATCTCAAACGGCTAAATTAGCAACCAGTACTTTTAGGCCATATTGCCAAAAACGACCAAAAAAAAAAGAGCTATCAAAATGCAATTTAAATTCATCTCTAACTAGAAAATAAGCTAGAGACAGTGTAAATTACGGACGGAAACCCTAGAAATTTAAAATTCGAACTCACCGGGCCGAATAAAAGAGTAAAAATGGAATAATAATCCTTCAATCACACAGAAATGAGCCTCCGTTTGTGAGTGTGTGCGCGTGAGCGTGAGTTTTTGTGTGTGTGTGTGTGTGTGCGTCTGTGTCTGTGTGAGAGAGACAGAGAATGAGACTGAAAGAGTATTGAGGGTTTGGGCGGGAGTTCCTGGGGAAGAAAACAAAATAAAATAATATTTGATGAAATTCTTGGAGGCGAAATTGCAGTTAACCCCTTGCAATACAGGCTAGTATTACAATTCCCCATCCATAATATTTTAATATATTTTCATTGTTGTCATCTTTATTCTTGCTCATATATATATATATATATATATATATATACACACACACACACATATACACCTTTCTCTCTCTTTCTTAAATTGCTTATTCATACAAATAGTTATTGAATCATATATACTATATATATAGAAAGAACATTTTGTTTGGTGTAAACTTTTTTTATCACTTTTTATAATTCTAACTCTATCCTCACAATCACTTAATTATACCTTTATCATCTGATTACATGTTACTCATATTGTCAATCAATGTAATTACAACTAATTTTCACCCATAAGCAATATATTCACCAAGTAATTAAAATTCTATTCAAAAAATTTTCAAAAGATCAAAGTTTTTTTTGTTTACAAAAATTTTATACTAAATTCGTCCATATAAAAAGTGATTGTTCCTACATCGCACATACAACGAGTGTACCTTTATCATTAGTTTGAAAGATTCTTTGTATTTAATTACATGTATAATAATTTTTTTATAAAGAGTAAACTATAATCAACTGCGTGTAGTCAAAATTCCCATCGATGAAATTTAATTCATATAAAATATATATTATCTATGCAAGGATATATAGTTAGGTTGATAACTAAGTTGGTTAAAAAAATTATTACAAAATTATCTATATTTAGAGATTTGGCAATATAATAGATCCAAGATATGTTCAAGTCCAACTAATTTTCGAATAAAATGCGCTTGATAATTAACTTATACGTTTGCATGTCCAAAATAATTCCCTTTATACTCGAGGGTAAGTTTGTTTTAATATATATAATCAGTTGAAAATTTCATAATTGATATCCTAGCACCATGATAGATTTGACCAAAAAAAAACCTTTTAATAACTTTTAAGGTAATTTGATCGATTTTAGAGCCATTGGAGAACTTTTAATAAATTTTAAGGTAAGTTGACAAATTTTAGTGCAACAGGAGGATTTAAAATGTATCTCTAAATATTTAGGGACTGCTACGTAATTATTCATCATCGCACTTTTTCCTACGATTTTTTTCAATCCCATAGCCCTAACTTGTTCACACTGCCAAGTATTCGACTCTCTACTCGGAGGCCCTCCACCGCCGCCACCGCCGCCGCCGCTTCACTCATCGCTACAACCCGTTGAACTTCGCTGCTTTGGAATAAGAACATTGGGTTAATATCTCCCTTGGCAAATCAAGGCGGATTCTTGATATCAGGTGAATATTTTTCCTTATCTTTCAATCTTACCCGGATTCTTGATGTCAGGTGAATTTTTTTGGGTAAGTATATCGGGTTAATTCTTGTTTTTTTAATCTTTCAATTTTTCCATTTTTTCCTTCGATTTTTTGTCATTCTAATCTTGTAAGTTAGAATGTACAAATATCCACACACAAGCTCACATTTTCTAAGTGCATTTGTGTGTTTTGCGTGTGAGTTCTGTTACACACACATAGTCCTCTGGGTTTCTTTACTTTGTTTTTTTGTTAACTTTTAGTATATATTAACTGGGATTGTTCTGGAAAATTTTTTTCATTGCCTTCATGAATTCTTTATTTTTTTAAAGTAAATAAATCTTTTATTTTTAGAGTTGTTCATAGGTATTGATTTTGATTTAAAGAGTATTCATTTATGTAGTATTTAATGAATTTTATAAGGTGATTAAGCGGGATTTGGTAATGCTATAGAGGGCAATGTAATAAAACAAGAAATACGTTTTTGAAATAATGGTATTCTGGAAAGAATGGCTGCTTATGGAATTGATTAAGATTTTTGGTATATACTTTGACAAAGAACAAATGGAAAATTAGAACTTGTTACAGTAAACCAGTCCTTTCCAAGTAGGTGTCTGCTATCCGAAATGATGAATGATTAAATTATAGAAAATTGCTCTGCCTCCAGGTATGGGTACCATTTTTCTATGGAAGAAATAAGGTGTAAGAGAGTCTAAAAGAGGATTTGTTAGAGTATGATTTTTTGGCTGAAATTGAGTAGGGAAGTAACTGCTTGCAGCATCAATATTGCACATACTATATGATATAAAGAGGGTGATCTAATTCATTGAGGCTGCAATTCCACAGAAAAATTGTGAAGCTGTACAGTTTTATTGGGATTTAGCTTTAAAGCGGTTCTTTCTTCAGTTTGCATGTACCACACATCCCTTGTTCTGTTTTCCACCTCTTGTTAAAACTTTTGTGTCTTTGAAATCATTCTTGACATTGACCAGTTATGCTAGTCTTTATCTTCTCAAGAAAAAGCCTTTTCAAACTTGATCCTGAAAGTGTTGATTGGCCATTGGGAGAAGGCTTGCCAAATGATATGATAGTAAATGAATCACCAAGCTTTGTTCTCAGCACAATGTAGAAGATGATGCAGCTTGCAATTCTTTTAATATGAATTACATTACACCAACTCCTTTAATTCACTTTATAACTGCTATTGATAGCATTTCGTTGATCTACCATTTACAAATTACAGCCAGACATCTCTGTCTTTAGCATGCTACATTTTTCGAACTGTTACTGACTGTCACAACCATAGGGTGGTTCAAGATTTCATTAAAGGGTTGTCTGGGGTTGAGGCAATATCTCGAAATCTGAAGTAGGGAAAGGATGCTAGCTGTGCAGAAGATAATGGAGGCTGGTTGCAGAATGATGTATTCCAGGCATCTTGGGAGTTGCAAGGGATTGAATACTGGTTTTTGGTACCATGTCAGTTGAATTTCTGAATCAAGATGCCAAGATTTCATATTGAAGCTGCATGCTCTGCAGATAATGATTAATCTTTACAATGTTAGAATATATTCAATTCCATTTGGGCGCAAATACAACTTACTTGATGCATGGATATGACTTGAGAAAATCAGTATTAATTCGCTTACACATAGACTTGTTTTGTAGCTTCTTTGTGTTACTTCACATGGACCTCATTTTGATAATTTTTTAACTTAATCTTTAATTGCCTTTTATAGATGAAAGTGAAGATTATATTTGTTTTGGCTTACGATTGAAGTGTGAATTTCCCATTCAGGTTGTAACTTAAATAACTATGTATTTGATTTGAATTTTCTTCCCTTTTGTGTTATTAGCACGTGGATTCATCTTTTCTACAAGTTCTGTGGCATGGCAACTTTCGCCAACCCAGATAACACATTGATTCGTGATGAAGGTTAGTCAGCAAGGCCTTAGCCTTTTCTCTATGGACGATCAAATTGCATTTAGTCTCTTTGAAGATTAAATTAATACTTTATGTGATTGTCGGCATAGTCTTCATCTTTTTCTTCTTGTTATATTGTTACTTGGCCTCCTTTGGTTCAATTCTTCCAACTTCTTCCAGTTTAGTTGGAAGAATTGACTGAGTGATATTTGGAATCGTGTCTGCAAGATGATAGGCCCCGTCATGTGCTGTGCCAGATACTACATTGATATAATGAAGTTGAGAACATATATATATATAGGCTTATCTAGGCACATTCCTGAAAAAGTGCATCTTCCTGCCTTTTGTATCCTTATGTCTCATATCTGTGTGTGTGTGTGTGAGGGAGAGAGAGAGAGAGAGAGAGCACTAGCAAGCAAGCAGTATGTATGTTTTGGATGTATTTATGTCTGTACAGCAATCCATATATTCCCTGTTTTGGCTAATTGCTAAGTTTGTATGTAGTAAATAGTAATACCTTGGATCATGTGAGTAATTCTGTTGCTTAATGTTCAACCTTATTATTCGCTGGAAAAGTGATTTACTTAATTTTGCAGAGATCAAGAGTGACAAAGGATCTTTGCCTGCTAAAAGAGACCCTGAACTTGCCTCTCTGGACGAGGAAAACATACACGAGGACACAGATGATCCAAACAAAAAGCTAAAGCTTGGCAATGACCTCTCCATTGAAAACAATGACCGCTCCATTGGAAATGACCCTTTGATTCCAGATGTTGAAGAGAATAAGGATGTTAATGGAACTAAAAACCACAGTGCCCATGTGGAACAGGTACTGGGAAATGAAGATAATGAAGTTGAAGATCAAGATGGAGAAGACTATGAAGATGCAGAGGAGGAAGAGGAAGAGGACGAGGACGAGGACGAGGATGGAGGGGAAGATAGTGATGATGACGACTCGGATGCTAATGCTGAGATAGTTGACCGAAAAGGCAAGGGAATTATGACGGATGACAAGGGTAAAGGAAAATTAGTTGAGGTGTCACAGGATTCAAGTGACTCTGGAAGTGAATCTGATGCTGACAGTGATCTCTCAGACGATCCACTTGCTGAGATTGATTTGGACAACATTCTACCATCTAGGACGCGGCGGCGCGTGGTTCAGCCTGGAGTTCATATTTCCAAGGATCAAGGTGCCAAGGAGGACGAAGATGACAGTGATTAATAGCACCTCCTTGTGGCATTTTTGGGTCAGTGAAGAGCTTCTGCCAGTTTCTTCAATTCAAGAAACAAGTGTAATTCTAGTTTCTGCTAGTGTCTTGTTCGAAGAAAAGGAGAATATAGTAGTGATGTGATGTGAATGCTGTGGCAACAGCACTCGCCCCAAAGTTTTGGCCTGCTCATGGTGGTTTATACAAGGGCCTTTCATTTTGTTGTTCTTGTCGCTCTCGCACCATTAGCACTCAGAGCTAACTTGTGATTTCAAGTTCCAAGTTCTGTTTGGGCCTGGGGTGGGCAGTTAGCACCAGTTTCTTTCTTTAGTTACATAACAGACAAATGAAATTTGAGTACAATCTTTAGGAAAATTACTACCGGTGGAAATATTCAGTTTGTCTAGAAATTTACCATTGTACTGTGGTGTATATTTCGGTCTTTCGAGTCTCAACCATACATTCAGACTTTCAAGAGGCAAAGTTTATTATTTCAATGCAGCCGGGATTCACTTTGCCATTTGAACTTCTTTTCATTTCCACTTGGCCATCTAAATCTAATACGTTCTCCAGTTGACATCCACAGTGCAGAACTTATGTACACTTTTACAATCTCAGGTCATGCTCTCATCAATCAAGTTTGCTAGTACAAGCAAATACATAAGATAGATTGTACATTGATCACCCTTTTGTGATCCTCTACATCACTTTCTTTTACCAGCCAAAGAAAACGCAAGAATAATGTCCTAAACTCAAAATTTGTCAGCTTCCGACAAAACGAAAAAAAGAAGAGGAAATTGACTGTACTTTCCAGATATTCCATCCTTATATTCCATCATCGAGGGTCTAAATCACTGATTGATGCTTCATTGACAGACTGACTAGCAACTGCTGGTTGTGATGGAGTTGCAGTACTTCTTGTTCTAGAATCTTCAGATAACAATGGTGTATCGGACTTGTCTGAACCAATGCTGCGACTCTGTGCAAAAAAAGCGGGCTCAGAAGGCTTTGGAAGACTGACGGAAAAGCTCTGGAGCATGAGAACAACTGAAGCCATAGTTGGTCTCTTAGTTATATCATCTTGAACGCATAACAACCCGATGTGGATGCATCTGATTATGTTCTGTATTGAACCTGAACTAGCCGTGATAGCGGGATCAATTATCTTCAAAGCTGTTCCTCCAAGCCAGTTTTTCCAAGCCTGTTAAGAGGTTATAATTGTTAGACGTAAGGAAAAGCAAGAGAACTACAAACAGGAGACAGTAGAACATTGCAAATATTGTGTGTTCTGATTAGGCTTGAAATGTTTTGCGTACTTACAAAACTTAGAAGGTCCTCCACAGTTTGGCCATCCCGGAAATAGGAGTTCTTCTGCCCACTTATTATTTCGAGAACTAACACCCCATAGCTGAAGACATCAGATTTGATTGAAAATAGTCCATGCAATGCATATTCTGGTGCCATGTATCCACTGCATAGTTATTCTTGTCAGAGATAATGAATAGCCTTATAAACTCAGAATCATCAAATGACCTTAACAATCACAACTCTGTAATTAATAATGTGATAACTTTATTTAGTGTGAATATAGTGATCTTCTTTCTGAAGAGTGCTATTTATAAAATTTTTTACTCAATGGTCAAAAAATTGTTCATAGATTCATAAATAACAACATTTTAGCACTTACTAGGTCCCTGCAATTCTGTTGGTGTTGGCTACACTCTCGTCTGCATGGAACAACCTGGCCATGCCAAAATCTGAGATTTTAGCATTCATATCTTCATCTAAGAGAATATTACTAGCCTTTAGATCACGATGAATAATCTTCAATCGAGAATCTTCATGCAGATAAAGAAGTCCCTTTGCAACACTCTCTACGATTCTGTAGCGCCGATCCCAGTCCAGTTCTGAGCTCTTCAGAGGATCTAAATTGGACCCAAAAAGAGAAATCAAGAAAAGATTTTTATCATAGACAAATAAGATGGATTAAACAAGAAGTAATTAACCCCTCAAACTATCTTAAAATCTTAGACTACCCTCTTAAAAAGAAAAAAAAATGATGACTATAGTCTATAGCAGCAATAGGAGGAAAACTACATACCAAAAAGTAGTTTATCAAGGCTCCCATTTGACAGGAATTCATAAATCAACAGTCTTTCTGTTTTTTCCAGACAAAAACCCAACAATCTAACCAGACTTTTGTGTTGGAGCTTTGCCACCAGCAAGACTTCATTCCTAAATTCTTGTTCACCTTGTCCTGACTCCTTAGACAATCTTTTTGCAGCTATCATTTGTCCATCCGAAAGAGTTCCCTGACACAAATTTGGCAATGTTACATGATAACAAAGTATTTAAATTTCATCAAGGGCAATTCACTAAACTAATCCATTGTAAAGCATCAGAACATTGAAGAAATTCTTTAGTGGCCATGTTGGTCTTTTGGCCTTTGTGTTCAGTTTGAAATTTTAAAGATCTGGTGCAGGTATGTACCTTGTAAACAGCACCAAATCCTCCTTTTCCCAGCAAGTCATTAGCAGAAAAATTATTTGTTGCTGCTCTAATTGTGCTAAAGTCGTACTGTACTGTTTCTGCCCCATCAATTTCTTCCAATTCTTCACCAAGATAAAACAAAGAATGCTAGAATCAACATGAATTGTTCGCTAAATGATCAATAATATCTTAGTCTGGGAGACACACAGAACAGACTAATGAACTCCTTTTTCATTTCTTTACTAGGGGGAAAAGCCCACGCAACGCGTGAGAGTTTAGTGCCTATAATTAAAGATGGTTAATAATTATTATTTGGCATTTTCTAGTATAAGGATTGAAGTATGACAATTTTTATTATGTGATATTAAATAAAAAAAATCATAAGTTACATATTGAGTTAAAAAAATATAATATGCAATAAAACATAATTATAAGATACGCTCAACTATTTTACATCTAATCTAGTATAATAAAAAACCTATTTATATTTGCTCATGCACTTTAGGGATATTAAAATTTGTTGTTTAGTTTGAATTTGATCTTGATATGAAGGCCATCCACCACATTATCTTGTCATATAAGTGAGATTTAAACAATTAGCATACTTGAAGAAATCATTGTTAGTGGAATTTCGGTTCTTGCAAGCCAAATTCTTGAATTTATATTGATTCCAAGAACATATATCATCACGAGGCCTTCACATTGAGCAAGCAATTAATTATAATTTATTGTATGATTTAGGATATATAGCAAAGTATCTCATTCTCGATAGGGGTTAAAATCACGAAATATTAGTTTTGTGTTAGTTGCAAAGATATACAACAACTAACATGCTAATTTAGAGGAATAATTACCTCAAAAAAGTACTAAAGCATCTTAATCCACTCAATATAAGAAAAATAATTAAAAGTAATGAGGTACATACTTTAGATTTGTAGCCAAATAATTTTAAGTAGACAGTTAAACATATTGGCAAATCAGATGAAGTGAAAAATTGTCTAAATGGAATAGTCAATAAAGTAGCAAACGATTTGAAAATTACCCTAACTAATAGTTAAAACAACAAAAGAAGTAGATTCTATCTATAAATGGGGAAATTTATGATGATAAACTTATTTTAAACCGTAAATAACAATTAACAAATGTGGTCTCTTTCTTATCAAGCTTATCTAACATGGGCAATTGAATTAAAATATTAAAAATTATTGCATATACAACTTGCAATATTACAGATTTTTACAACAAAAAAAGTAGATTGGGTAAAGAAAACATAGCTATTAAAAAAGGTGTTGTAAAATAGGGAAGAAGAGTAGTTAATGTAACAACATTCGAATTCAATATGCTGCATGACTGTGGTGGAACAAAACCTATAAGCAAATGAAATGAATTTGAATAGATGGAGGTTACTATGATAACGGCCAAAAAACCAGACTTCTCTATTAATTAACATTAATTGTGTCTTAACATCTATATATCATAACTTTGCAAATAACTGATGAGAAAGGAGGCTTTAAGAAATTAAAAGACTTAGATGTTAATACAATTAAATGATTAGAAGGGCTTTTATGTAATTTCACTAAAACACAAGCTGAATTCAGTTGTACCCAATGTTTAATCGGATATCAAATAATGTCACATATCAAATTTACCCCTAGCTTTAAATGTTTAAAAGGACATCCAAGTAATTACAACAAAACTAAATTAGTTATAATGACTTATATTCAATACTCTAATTGCACTTCAAACACTCTCACATTTCCAAAAAAATCCCACCCTTGCGGTTGAAATTCAAGTCCTAAACTCATTCTTATATAGTATAAGGATACTTAAATAGGTCATTTTCAAGCAGACAACTATGAACATAGATGTAACAGAAGTAACTACTTCGCATCTATAACTTTGATTGCCCTCAGACCTTGGCACTGCTAATTTTACTATGGAAAATTCATAACAATGTTACAAGCTGTAACACATTTACAAAGTTGCAGACACTTCATAACGCTTGATTGAACTTTTCATTATTTAAACTTGCTTAAACTAAAAGCTCTTGTCCTTATCTCTTCCTTCAATTTTCCTGAACGTACGATCCCACATTTTATAGACACTTACCCTGTCTCTAAAATTAATCTCATGCGCTCGAGTGAAAATTTAAAGTTATGTAAATGCCTGTGACTTTCAAAAACACAATGTTGTGATGCTACTTTTACTCTTCTACCAACACTGAACATTTTCAATCTGCACCAGAGTAGATACAGGTTAATGTGGAGGAGATAAAAGTCTCACTACCTTCAAGCTTTGCTGCTTTCTTCCTCTTCTGCCATTTTCTTGTGAAGATGAAAATGCAAACACTGAGTATTACAAGTACCACTGCAACGATGACACAAACGATGACAATCCAGGTCTTGTTACCTTTCTTTCCTGCAGAAACAAGTTTTTGTCAAGCTTGAGCAATAAGCAAAAGTTTTTTAGTCCAAAATGCACATTGTTGAGATTATAAGAAAGTGGCAATACAACTTAAGAAAAGGTGGAAACACGAGTAAATTTGAAAACCAAACACCAATGAACCTCTTCTGGGATTGACCACTCCTCATAAGAAGACACATAAGGAAGAAAAGCAAGTTAATATTGAGATTGATCACTTTGCTGATTGTTTTTTACCTCTCAAGTTAAACAGCTCAATAGCATTGCTAGAAAAGCTAGTTCTAAATCTTCTATCATTTTGTCATTGTGTAAATAGCTTACTCAACAAATAAAATAGCTCAATAATAATTCTAGAAATCTAGTTCTAACTCTTCTACTTTTTGTAATAGTGTTCTTAGCCAGCATTAATAGTATGGGATTTGCATAATTTGATAATTAAAAGAAAAAGTTATTGAAGTAGGCTAGGCTGAGGATGGAAAGACAGAACTTAGGTTTAAAGTTCACATTTGTCGGATTATCTGCAAAATAACCTTATTGTCCACAAGTCCATGTTCTCCTAGGCATGACAATATTTCGAATAATTTACCACAAGATCAAAAACTTAGTTTTCTTAGCTAAGTAGTGACAAGAGAAAATATTTCCATCTGATTACCTTGTGGGGATGGCGGTGGACCTGGTGGTGATGGAATGGCACTCTCATTATAAAAGGGGATCAACTCATACCGAAAACTACAACTTGGTCCAACAACTCTTGCCCCTTGCCTCCAAGAACAGCACTGAGACATCATATTTGAAGTCAACCTAAGGCAAAAATTACAAGTTCCTGGATCTATATCAGGTGTGCACTGCATCAAAGCATATATGGTCTCAACATTGCTGTTATTGCTTTTCTCTACAGCAAATTTCCGGTCTGGATTCCCTGAAAAGATTCTGTTTTCTAAGCTAGTTGCTAAATTGCTAACCTCCTGACTAAACAGAATGGGATTTGTAGAATTCAATGGGTTCTGAAGAGTGAAAGGTGGAAGATTAGACATAACTCCGAAAATCGACTTATTCGAATATCTTAACATGCATTGATCATACCAACCAACTGCCTCCTTTTCATTAGGACAGACCTGTGTGAGCTTTCCAGCAGAGTTTTGTACACAAACACGACAAGTTTCCTGATCAACATCGCCTCTACATAGCACGATTGCATTAACTCTATCGAGACCTTGGCCAAAAGAGGAATTGTAGAATCCATACGGGTTGATGTTGGATGAAAGGGAGGAAAGAAGAGACTTGAGATTAGCCTGGTATGTGCTGTTCTCCGTGTAGTTGCCTACTCCTTTTGAACAGAAGCAAGCTGTGAAGCTTGGTTGTGAAACAGATAGGAAAACAAGGTTTGTAAGCATGTAAAAGACTGAAAGAAACCATCCCCGATAGCCCATTTCTATGATCTATAATCTAAAACTGGGAAGAAAAAAAATGTCTTAGGTCTAGCCAAAATGGAAGAAGAATCATCACTCGTGATCCCTTGACAAAACTTCCAAATTTAGTTGACTAGTGAACATCATAATCTGAAATCAAACAGGGCTAGCTGTTTTTTTTTTTTTTTTGGATCAATTACAAAACTGAGATGATCAATCTTGACCATGTAGGATATTTGGAAGATTGAAATCTATATTTCCTTTAATTTAATAATTATTGTGCTTATCAGATTACCAACCTGTGACAGCAGCTTACATTTTCACAAAATATAAAAACTAGGAATCTGTTTCAGTCTTTTACTCAGTCACTAGTTAAAGGACAAATGAAACAGAAGACTGACTTCCTCAAAATAGAACGCATTCAAGGGGAAGGTATTAATTTACTAAGAAATGGCCAGGAAACATTGGCTCATTATTTGACATTCTTGAAATTTTGCTAAAAAATATTAACCTTTCGATAGAATTTAGGATTGATATAGGACTACTTAGGACTGGAACGTGTTGAACTGTCGATGAAATTTAGCAGTTTAATTCAGATACATTAATCAATGGATTCCCTCATTATTTAAACAGAAGATTACATGAACACAAAATTTGCTGAGTACAACAAGGCCGGCAATGTGGAAGATGTTTCCTGGCACTGACATTGTTGACCTCAATTTTTAACTTCTTGCACTAGTTGATTAAGTTTTTAATCCAGCTGATTAATGTTGCATGTTCTCATTTGTGGGAATTGGATTCAAAATTTGACTTTGAAGTCTGCAGAGCGTAGATTAAGAATGATCATCACAGAGAGAATAGTATTGAAGTACACTAACTTGAAGTGCCCATTAACTATTGGCTAAAACAAGGGTAAACTACACTTTATCCCCTTTGGTTTGATTTATTATTAGATAATCTCTGAATTTTTTTGAAAATGGCCATTTAACGCCCCTGTGGTTTGATATCATGTGAAGTGAAAAATGAAGGAAATGACATCTATTTTTGTAATTTTTGAAATTTAAAAAAAAAAAAAAAAAAAGCCAAGATGTGCAAAACTTATGGTTCAGTAGAAAAAAAAAATTTTTCTTAATCGAAAAGCTATTTAGATACTATAAGGGATTGCTTAAGTGATAAAGCAACTCTTTCCTAAGAAATATATCAGGATTTGACTGTCATATCTGCGCTGATGTAGCACCTCATTCTCTTGTAAATAAACCAAAAATGAATTCAAAATTTAGGATCGCCAAACATGAACTATGGGATATTCTCAAAAGCTGAAACTTTGTTATAGTGTTTTTCAAACGGTATAAAATGCACCACTTTCAACTAAAAGTCATAAGAAACTTTCACGAATTTTTAGACCAAATTGGAATGATATTACTATAACAGTGAGTTGGGAATCATAACAAATCCACGTTGTTTATGTGGAAATAAATGCATTGTTAGATGGTTTGTACATGGATTTTTTTCTTTTTGTTTGAGCCTTCTATCAAACTACTTCTGTCCTAATGAAAAAACAAAAAAACATGTACTACCAAATACACCAGAACAATATCCTAAGCTCTAATGCAGCCGTTTGCAGATTCCATCCTCTAATATAATATCATCGAGGATCAAACTCACTTATTGATGCTTCATTTAAGGAATAGTTAGTAGCAGCTCCTCCTGCAGGTTGAATTTGACCTGATCTTTTTGCTTTCGAATCTTCAAGAGCCTGCTGAGGCTGATTGTTTGAAGCAATGCTGGTGCTACGTGAAAAATATGCAGGCTCAGAAGGCATTGGCAGACTAGTAGATAAGCTATGGAGCATGAATACAACTGAAGCCATGGTTGGTCTACTAGCTACACCATCTTGAACACACAACAAGCCAATGTGTATGCACCTCACTATAGCTTCTATCGGAGCTGAGCCAGCCTTGAGAGTTGAATCTATTATATTTGAAGCTGTTCCTTTAATCCAGTTTTTCCAAACCTAAATGGCATAATATGGTATACAAAAAGTGGAAAATTTAGTCCTTGTATTTGACCATACTTCTTGTACAATATTTTTTCGCAGTTTTTGTCCCTAGTTATTTCGTCTACACTTAATTAATTACTCTTGGATGAAACAAGAAAAGCTAGACTTGGATGAGTCCAAAAAACAAATAAGAAAATTTAGTGAAAATAAAGAGAGGGGAAGGGGGAGGGGCTTTAAAACGAAAATTTACATTGTATTCAATGTATTTTCGAGTATCAATGAGTTTAATCTTGTACACTTATTGGTCTCTTCATGCTTATGCAACTTACACAACTTTTGTAGATGTTAATTGCTCAAATTTAACTTGATCTACAAATATAAAAATCAATTAAGTTGAAATTGAGACTTGAGATACTATAGGATAATAGTCTAATGCTAAGTAGGACAAGGTGAAAACGTTAGAAGCACCAATACTGCAGCTTTTTTTTTAAGTTTGTTTAGGCTTTAGAACTATTTTTCTAGTCATACTTACAATGCTGAGAAGGTCCTCCACATTCTGGCCTTGTTGGACATAACGGTTCTTTTGACCACTTATGATTTCCAAAACCAGCACTCCATAGCTGAAGACATCTGCCTTGTCTGAACATATGCCTTGCAGTGCATACTCCGGTGCCATATACCCACTGCAAATGATCATTGTAATAGCTGTCAAAATACAAACTCAAAGCACAATCACAAAACTGATACATATCAGAATATGAACTTGATAAGATTGGTTACATGTTTATTTAGGGGCAAAATTTGTACAGGATGATTAAAGTTTTCAATCTATGTCATTCATCATTTGGAAATTTTTTGTATTACTTCTTTCAATTTTTTTTCCATCATCTTTTTATCTCACAGACTCCACGACTCATAAGTATTATAATAAAGATGTAACATCAAACAATTTTCCGATTAATCTTCAATCAAACGGAATAGAGTTACGCTCTCTAAATGAGACAATTGATTTTAATTTTGTTAAGAGAGAATACCCATTGACTAATTTTCGTTTAGTCGTTTAAGAACTTAATAATTAACCCAAAAATTATAGTGGTTGCCTATTATATTGTATTACCAGTTTAAATACACATATATACAAAAGTACTTACTAGGTCCCCACAACTCTATTGGTTTCGGCTACACTCTCATGGAGCTGGAACAACTTGGCCATTCCAAAATCTGAAATTTTGGCATTCATGTCTTCATCCAAGAGAATATTACTGGCTTTTAGGTCACGATGAATAATCTTTAGTCGTGAATCTTCATGGAGATAAAGAAGTCCCTTAGCAACACTCTCTATGATTTTGTGGCGTTGTTCCCAATCCAACAATGACCTCTTTGCTGAATCTAAATTTGACTCAACAAAGCAAATCACAGAACAACTTGTTAACACATGACACCCAAAAAAAAAAAGAAGGAAATGGTTAGCTTCTCAAATTTCTTTTGATCCCAAATGATAATTTTTTTTTTTCAAATTTTGTCAATCAATAGTCCTTGGGGATTATATATGCATGTATAACAAAAAAAAAAAAGCAAAAATGGTTTATGTGAAGAAGGTTCTTTGCCCTTTTTGATGTTTCAGACAACGTCATTTTTGTCTACTTGATGTACAGATAGTCTATTATCTACCATTTGATCTAGACAAACAATATAGTGACTGATGTAGCTAGGCAGTGGATGCACTTAATGCAACCAACAAAAGGAGGGGGAAAAAAAGACAGATTGAGAAATAAAGAAAAGTTTAGGCAGAAAAACATACCAAAGAGGAATTTGTCAAGGCTCCCATTTGACATGAATTCATAGACCAGCAGTCTTTCTTCATATTTCAGGCTGAAACCCAACAATCTAACTAAACTTTTGTGTTGGAGCTTTGCCACTAACAAGACCTCATTCCTGAATTCTTGGTCACCTTGTCCTGATCCCTTGGACAGCCTTTTTACAGCAATCTCCTTTCCATCCGAGAGAGTACCCTGAAGCATATATTGGATAAATTGACATGACAACAATTAACAAAAATCTTTTCAGTTTTAAGAGCTTTCTAACGAGTGACCATGAGGCACCTATTAAGACACCCGACGTGTCATATAACATTTGCATTTATTATCATTCTTGTTCAGCCTGTTTCTCAAGTTGCTTCATTTTATTAAAAAAAAATAGCACTTGTGCTTCAATTAACGAGTGTCCAACGAACTCTACAGTGATTGCAACCATGACTCAATGCAATCTGGCAGGAAAAAATTTAATTTAAGCAGTATTTACAACACCAATTTTACAGCATGTCCATAGGGCAACAACTCTATCTAGAATTATATCTTCCTAGTGAATTACTCTTCTACTATCTGAACTTTGGAACTGTAGAGTGTTATGATGACTGTTTAGGACAGAATTAGCCAATGATTTTGATATATACTTCTGTCTGGGCAAAATCTTCTACACCATCACCAGAATACGTCCATCCCAAAGTTTTTGACCGCTGGAAATAACTGTCTAAGCTCCTAAAAAGTGTAGACATGTAGCAGTCTGAAAATTTTCTGCATAAATTGGGGCAAAAGAGCCAAACCAGCATGAGTGAATTCAAACTTCGAATCAATAAGATGGTCATATTGGCTCTTTTGATTGCTCACAAGTAATGATCAGATCTTTTGATTATTCACCTTGTAAACAGCACCAAATCCTCCTTTCCCCAGCAAGTTAGTACTTGAAAAGTTATTTGTTGCTGCACTAATTATGCCAAAATCATACTGCATTGCTTTTACCCCGTCACCTTCTTCCAAACCTTCACAATCGAAAACCAGAGAATACTGAAATTAGCTTCAGCGTTGCCCAATGGACGCACTTATACAAATCTGTAATATACTGTACAATGGATGCATGATGCCCAAGAAAATAAGTCAATATTTTACTTTGAATATTCTTGTTTCTGATTTCCTTGGATTCACGCAGACAAAATTCAATCATGATGGATCTTGAAATTGAATGTTCAAGCAGAGACAGCATGGAAAAATATAGCCAAAAACTAAGTACTTTACAGCTATGAACTTTGAATGTCCAAAGCAAATAATAGTAGCTTGCAGCTGGTGACAAAAATCTTTACTTGAATTTACCCTGAAATTTCTCTCCTTTCCTTCTGTTTCGCCATTTTCTTCTGAAGGAGAAAATGCAAAAACTGAGTAGTCCCAGAGCTATTCCACCTACAACACCAATGATAATAAGGGTTGTGCTGTTGCCATGCTTTCCTGCAGAAGCAAGATTTTGCCATTCTTAGACAAGCAATGAGCATCAAAAAAGTATTATATGATTTGTTTGTGGTATGTAAGAAATGCCTCATTCTCTAGTTAAATCCTCAATACCCACTCCACCACATCTTTACACACAATAAGAGAATCAGTTGAAAAATGAGCTAGAAAGAGCTGATATTTTTGTAGATAAGTAGCTAGGTGACAGTTTTTGATACCTTTTGTGGCTGGTTTGGGTGGAGATGGTACTAGGGAGGGCGGCAATGATGGCGGTGGCGGTGGCCTTGAAAGAATCACCCGTTCATTGTAGAAGGGGAATACCTCATACCAAAAACTACAGCTTGGCCCAACGACCCTGGCCCCCTCTGTACCATAACAGCATTGTGACAGAACCTGTAAAGCCCATCCAAGGCAAAGATTGCAATCTCCACCATCTATGTCAGGTGTGCATTGCATCAATGCATAGATGGTGATATTGCTATCACTCTTTCTTGTCCCTGCAGCAAACTTGAGTGAAAAACCTCCAACCGTTTGATCTCTAAGGCTGTTTGTCAAATTACTCAGGTCCTGATTGAATATACTCAGGTTTGGAGGAACCACTGAGCTCTGAAGATTGAAATTCGGTCTAGTACTCATGTTACCAAAAAAGTTCTTGTTTGAGTACCTTATCATGCAAATAGTATACCATCCAATTGCCTCCTTTTGATTGGGACACAATTGTAGGATCATATTAGCAGAATCATTAACACAGGTTTCACAATCTTGGAAACTAGCATCTCCTCTGCAGAGCACAAGTGCATATGTTCTGTCAGGATCTTCGCCGACCGAGGAATTGTAGAATCCATAGGGACTGACATTAGTAGAAAGGGATGAAAGAAGGGTGTTCAAATTGGCCTGGTATTTGCTGTTCTTTGAGTAATTGCCTATGTTATTTGAACAGAAAAACTGTGTGAAATCCGGTGCGGAAAAAGTTAGGCCAAACAGAGTTGTGAGCACAAAAAAGACTGACAAAATTGTACTACAATCTTTTGGAAGATGCTCCATGATCCATTACCAAAGCTGCAGATTTCAGAGACAATGAAGAAGATGCATACCTGAGCATAAATGAGTTGATTGACTCTGATGCTCGGGAAACGCACAGATGAGTGCTTTACTTAGTCTTCGATCATTCGAACAACTAACATATTACCCTTTGCACCCTTCAGAATTTCATTAATTTGCATATTGCATTCTGAACTTTTAATGCGACACTTAGAACTAGGGAGGTGCCCCGCCAGGGGGGGGGGGTTAAAAACGGGCTAGGCCCGCCTCGCCCTGTCATCCGTTTTAAAAAAAAAGATATATATATGTGCATAATTATATAATGATATTATCAATTATACTATTAATTATACATGTCTATTAATAAAAAATATTAATTATTTATACTAAATTTATTAATATATTTATATTAAATTCCTAACTACACTTAATACAATAGGACTTTTTTCTAAAAAAAATACAATAATAATTTAGTATTTGTATTTGTATCAAAAGTAAAAACTTGATTATTTTAATCATATTAGATTATATTCAAATAACTTTTGTTTAATTATTTTTATGAGTTTCAATTGTGAAGTTACAATGAATAATAATTTGATAATATGTTGACATTTTAATACTTGATTATTTGTTCAAATTTAATTATAATGAAATTATATAATAACTTTTTTTAACTCCACGGGTACCCCCGCGGGGCAAACGCCCCATTGCCACCCCTACTTAGGACCATAAATTTATCCAAATGATCCTCTCTTTTTTTTTTTTCAAACTTAGGAGGATTTATGACAATTTGCAGCATTGAGAAAGAAACGTAGTTGTCATATTCTTTCACTCATTATATATGAGACGGTAGTAATATGGGATGAGTCGAAAACATTAACGTTCAAAAGATAAAGTTAAGGGGCAACATGACAGTATTGAATTTGGAATGTAACGTAAAACTTAACGATGCAAGAAAATCCTTGAAAATGTAAGGAGAGTAAAGTGAATTAATCCAAAATATTTAGGTACCAAGACAATCCAATTTTATATCCTTCTTCTTCTTCTTCTTATTATTATTATTAACTATTAAATACCCAATGCTATATTTAAGTATTCAACCATTAGGAATGGAAAAAAAAAAAAAAAAAAAGAAGAGGAACTAATCACAGCATATTTACTATATGGTAAGCTCTATTGCGTGTGGGATGGGCAATGATTTGTAGGAACTGTCTAACAAATTTCTTACTCTGGGCGAACTTTATTCGATCAGATTGGTCTAAAGGGATAGGAACCCCCAAAGTCAGGTCAATGCATTGGGTTCACATCACATGGATTCATCAGACTTATCTTGTGCAAAATAATATCATATAGTTTTACAGTAAATAATATCTAATTATATACTCAATAAAAAAAACTTAATCCACGTTGTAGTCCCACATTGTAGCCCCTCCGGGTTTGGTCCCGTGGTTGTAGTTCCAGTTGGGGGAGAGTCACGTCCCGGGATCGAATCCCGGTTCTATCGTGGCTGGTGATGTTTGGGGCAGGCCTCTCTCAGCTCGTAATGGGATTAGTTGGGTCGTACGGTAACCAGTTTACGGACCCAGATACTCACTGCCGATAAAAAAAAATAATAATAAAAAAAAAACTTAATCTGCAATACAATACGTTGATAGATATGAGTAGAGCTGTAAACGAACCGAATCGAACCGAGTATCTCATGTTTGAGCTCTGTTCGTTAAGCAGTTCGAACAACGTTCGTGTTCGTTCGTTAATTTTCGAACTTCAAACATGTGTTCGTGTTCGGTTCGTTAAGTAAAATTCGTGTTCGAGTTCGAGTTCGGCTCGTTTAACATAAACGAGCCGTTCGCGAACATGTTCGAAATGCTCGAATCCAAATTATTTTATGCCTTAAATATGCCATGCAAATTATTAATCATTCTAAAAAATAATTAAAGCACTAAGTGACTAAATTCTATTATTCATTAACTATATAACTAACATTAACATAAAAACAACAAATAAAACAAAGAAATTTGCCCTCCAAATATAAAAGTCCAGCCATAAAATTAACCCTAAATTTGTTAAATGATAATTATGTCTATGTTCGCGAACGTTCGTTAAAACTCGCGAACATGTTCGTGTTCGCGAACGTTCGTTTAGCATGTTCGCGAACGTTCGTTAAAACTCGTGAACATGCTCGTGTTCGCTCGATTATTAATCGAACAAAAAAATTCGTTCGAACTCGGTTCGTTTAAAATTTCGAACGAGCCTTTCACGAACACGAACGAGCCGAAACGAACCGAGCTACCGAACAGCTCGGTTCGTTTAACAGCTCTAGATATGAGGCAGCATTGCAAAAAAGAATGCTATGAATGTAATTTAACTTGAAGTAAAAATTTAAAAGGCTTAATTTACAACTTACATTTAGGATTTTATTATACAAAATAAAGGTTGAACGAGCCAAATTGACAGCTAATTCCTTAGTATATTACCCAAAAATAAAAAAAAATTTGGTAAATATGGCTTTGACAAAGTTTAATATGCCTACCGTGTTGACACAGTACAGCAGGCAACAATATTTTTATTTTTGTTAATTTCTGGGGCTGCCTCTTTATGGTAATGTATAAAAGCTTAAGAGACATCGGGCTGAATCAGCACGGCAGCCTTTTTTTTTTTTTTTTTTTGTCAAAAGAAAATATTTCTAAGCCTGCCGGCTACCTTAAGTTAGAAACCTTTCGTTTGCAAAATGACGAGGATTTGATGGCGTTTTTCTCCGCCGGCGGGTCCATAAGTTCGCAAAAGTCACATAACTTCAGTCATGGACTCATGGTGTGCTTTTTCTGGATGAATTCTCGGAAATTTTCTAATCTTTGCAAAAGAAAACCAGTCCCAAATCCAATGCCGTGGTAATTTTTTAAGCCAACGAAAAAAAATATTGTAGTCTGGATTCATGCTGTAATTTAGTGTATCTAATTTGTCATGGTTAATGTTTATTTTCAAAAAAGAGAAAGAAGAAATAGATGTTCTTGAAACATGCTTGAATATTTAGTGGATTTTCACGTTCTTGAAATTGTTATCAGTCCTTTTTTTTTTTTTTTCTCATTTTCTTGGTCTAATTCTTCGCTAGGGAGGCTTGTGTGAAATTTTCATTATCAAGATTAAAATCTGTAAATTTCCCTCGTTTCTCATGTCCTTGTTTTCTGTCAATTGCCAATTTCATTATATGAAAATCTGACCCTTCACATTGAATAATTAAAGCCCATTAGTTGGTAAACATGTTCAGCAAATTAAAGGTCAATAACAGTCAAGTATGACCGAAACAGCGGCCCAGAAATTTTCTTTTGAAGAAAAGGGCTGCTGAACTTTTATGAAAAAAAAATAAAAATAAAAATAAAAACATAATATTGTTGCCTGCTGTCAACACGGTGGGTATAGTTTTACAGATTGACTTTGTCAGCGTCACCTTTGCTAGATTTTTTTATTTTTGGGTAATATTCTAAGGAATTAGCCCAAATTGGTAAAGGACAAGCCCTCAAGCAATTTCCTAAGTTTTTTTTTTTTTTTAATTATACTTGACTAGACATGTCAATGGATAGGAAATGGATTGGATCCTTTTGATTTAGATCCAGACCTATTAATTTTGTTGGATTCAGACCCAGACCCAGATCCTTATGGGTCTGAAAAAATAAGTCCAAACCCAAACCCTCCTAGATCTAGGTATTCAATGGGTACCGCTGTATTTTTCCAAAATACACTATAAAGTAAAAATATATTAAAAATATATAGATTTCAATAAGTATAAACACCATCCGATTTTTATTTTCAAATAATTAAATTAATATTCAAGAAGTTGAATGCAATATTATGAACTCAAAAAATAACTATTATCGACTGCTTAGATTTATTTTGAAAACTTCAACTATATTTACGTCAAATCTTTAATTTATTTGCTTTTACTTTTTCTCCTTTTTCTGAAAAATTTTGTACTAATTATAGCGACAACTAAAATTAGTTTGAAAAAAGAAAACAATCATGAAATCTTACTGTATTCGATTCAATGACCATAGAATATTAGAATATTTTATGAATTTACTAATATATATATAGAATTTAATTATATATACATGGGTCTGAATATGGTTTGAGTATGAATTTGGATATGAATTATAAAAAATTAGATCCTATCCAAACCATAACTCTTTCACAGGATCTAGTTCTCTGAAACCCTATTCAACTACGCTGTCAATTTTAACAACATGGACCTGTAAAAAAAAAAAAAAAAAAAAAATTTAACACATGGAGACAGAATCCTCTGGCAACTATTCGCGAAGATTTTGGACCATATATTACAGCATTGTTTTAGAACACGTCAAAACTTTGAGAGATTTGCGAAGATTTTGAACATATATTATTATTGTTTTTAGAACAAGTCAAAACTTTGAGTAACTATGTGAGAAAATCAAGAATTTACGTCACAAAATGCATTTTTTAGTATGCTAGGAGAAATTGTAAATAAGAGTTCCTATGTTAAAATTTTTTTTTAAAAAAAAAAACCTATCTAAGAAAAGATTAATTGCACTTTGCACCTCTCAACTATAAGTTTATAACAAATTTGGACTCTGCATCCCAAACTTTCAATTTTCGCAACTCACCATTTGAATTCAAGGTGACCCCGGTGAAAAAAGAGCAATTATCTGACCGATTTATTCTCAATTTCTTAGTAAACTTTCAAAAGCATTCCACAAAGGCAAGTTTCTAAAAAAACTTAATTCATTTTCATCTTCATCTTCTTAATGAACAAACAAGGGTTATTAAACAAAACAAAAAAAAAAGGGACCCAACAATGAATAATTTAAACAATTTAGAAGTTAATATATGATTGAAAAATAGTGAAATAACCAATTTACATCATTTTACTTTTGAGATTTAACAGAAAACCTTCATACATGTACAATCACAATTTTTTGCAATTTACCATAAAGAACTTAATATCATGATTCCTTAAAATTAACTAAAAAATTTGTTCCCTCAAATTAAAAATCATCCATGTTTGGATCCTCTGTTTTTGGAGTGTTTTTCAAATACAATAAAATTTTTTAAAAAGTACTCTAAAAGGTAATCTAAAAATTAGTTTAAAATTTTAAAAAAAATCTCAAAATATATTCTAGAAACTCTTCTACTCTTAAATATCCCAAAATATTTTCTAAAAATATTTTAAAATATATTCTAAAAACTCTACTACAGCAAAGTTTTTCAAAAATACCCCCAAAAACAGCTAATCCAACTTTAAACGTGCTTATCTGCACCAAATCCATATATCCAAATTAGCCTAATCATCCTATATATGCACGTAAAATTCCAAATTCCAAATTCCGATTCTAGTAGCTGTTGACTTTTTATTTTTTTTTTTGTATATATTGTCTCCCTTAAATCCAACCAACGGCACCATAAGTGACCAATACTTAAAGACTCTTTGACTTCGAAGAGCAAAAACCTTCAAGTAATGGGTAGACCTTGACCAGCAAGAGCTTGAACTTTCAATACCTTATGGCTTCAAAAAAAAAAAAAAAAAAAAACTCCCTGGAAAATGTTCAACTTAGCCCCTTATAATTTGAAAACCAACCATATGGCCCATCATAGTTTGAAACCTTTTAGAATTAGGTTCAAAAACGAACAAATTAAACATGTTTGTGAGTCGCAAACGTTTGGTGCGTGTTGTGCTTGTAAAAAAAATAAAAATAAAAACATTTGGACCAAAAATTCGAATGCACCTGCTCATTATACCAAAAAAGCTAATTAGGCCAATAGTCCCTGATAGAATAGAAATATTTTGCACTGCTACACAACGTTCCAGCAAAAAATACTTGTATGCACCAAAAACCACGGGTTCAGTGGGGTAAATGCATTAAAAAGGGACAAATTTTAGCGGATGCTACTGCTACAGTTGGTGGCAAAATCTTTGGGAAAAAACGTATTAGTAGCTTATATACTATGGGAAGGTTACAATTTTGAAGATGTAGTACTCATTAGCGGGCATTTAGTATATGAAGATATTTATATTTATACTTCTTCTCACGTATGAAAATATGGTAAAATACACGGAACCCCCTTAAAGTTTCGCGAAAAGACACCTTACCCCCTATCGTTTAGAAACCTCCACCTAAATACCTTAAACTTCATAACTAAAGTGGAAATTGACCTGTAACCGGACGTGCGACCTAATGACGATGAATATGCGAGAATCCTTTGTAAAGAAAATCCTCCCTCTCCTATTCTCCTCCTAAATAACACAAATATTTTTTGATCTTCTCTTTTATGATTCAAGAATCATGACTGCGTTCTTTCCTCAGCAAAGTGATTGATCTGTCATCACCGTCACATTCTACTCCTATATTTTAGTATCGGTTGCTTTTGATTAGGTCCCACCCTCAATCAAACTGGGCGACAGACGAGAAATGCTTTATGGAATGTTTACAAGCTCGAGGAATCTAAGGGACGGTAACAAAATGAAACAAGTAAGGAAGGGGAAGTACTTTTAGAGAAGAGCAAGGCATTCCAATTGCCAGTTGACCGATCCTTTTCATTCGATTGAGTTCCGACCCCGAGTTCAACACACGGGTAAGCTTCTTCTTCCTCTTCTCATCTTGAGTGTCTTTTATTATTACTGGATGTAACCTAAAAGAAAGAAAAGGATAACGCCGGAATCTAAAACTTTCCAATTCGAATTGCCTTTCCCTGTCTTTGCTAGGGCTGCAAACGAATCGAGCGGCTCGCGAGCGGCTCGAATCAAGCTTGAGTCGAGCTCCAGCCGGCTCGAATCAAACTCGAGCTCGAGCTCGAGCTCAAAATATTAAGCTCGTTAGCTCGCGAGCCGGCTCGCGAGCTTGGGTATATATATATATTTTTTATTTTTATTTTTATTTAATAATAAAATTACGTATATTATATATTAATTTTTTTATTTTTTATTTTCATTGTAAAATTACGTATATATCCTTAATATTTTATTATTTATTAAGAAAATTTTATTTATTTTTTTAAATAAAATAATTATTTTTTTTCGAGCTCGAGCTCGGCTCGACTTGATTCGAGTCGAGCTCGAGCTCAAAATTTGCCGGCTCCTCGAGCTCGAGCTTGGTAAAATTTAGTCGAAACTCGACTCGATTAGCTCAAAACTTGACTCGGCTCGGCTCATTTGCAACCCTAGTCTTTGCCTAATTCGCTTCTTAACGCACAGCATACCCGACAAGAGCAGCTGATTCAATAGCTTTTCACTCCTCACCCCTTGGATGAAATTCTCTTTCGTTTATGAGTTACAAGTGGGAATTGAATTCAATCTTAAGCTTCGGCCTTCGGTCTTCCTCTTAAGGGCACTTCACCAACCAACCAAAGAATGTCCTCTGCCTTAAGGCTCGCGTAAAGAAAAGATCTTTCCTCTGGTCTTCTTAAAGCGGCGGAAGCAAGCTAAAGATTTCATTTCCATTGGCCAAAGCACCGACCATCTCAAGAGTTTCGATAGCTTCTGATGGGCATTCTCTTTCTTTTAGGAGTTACAGATGGAAGTAAAAAGCATTAAAGATGCTCCTGTAACAATTTTTTTTTTTTTTCTTCTTCTTCTTTTGGAGAGACAAAGGTATTCGACCTACAACCGGTAACTCAGCCAGTTAAAAAGTTAATTTCCACTTTAATTATGAAGTTTAGGGTGTTTATATGTAGGTTTCTAAACGATAGGGGGGTAAGGTGTCTTTTCACAAAATCATAAGGAGGTTCCGTGTATTTTACCCATGAAAATATGAAATTCAAACTCATGTGACAAGCTATGGTCCTGAATGGGTCACTAATGAAATATCCCATTTTGGAGCTCATTTACGCTGCAATTTAGACAAAAGCAGAATTGTGATGTTGGGATTAGGGGTGTTTCGCGAATCGAGCGGCTCGAATACGAGCTCGACTCGAGCTCGTCAATATCGAGTTCGAGTCGAGCTCGAACCAATTAAGTCGATCTCGAGCTCGAGCTCGAACTCAAAAACATTAAACTCATTAGCTCGCGAGCGGCTCGCGAGCTCAATTATATATTTATTTTTTATTTTTTATTTAATAGTAAAATTACATATATATCCCTAATATTTTATTATTTGTTAAAAAATTATTATTTTATTCATTTTTTAAAATAAATATTTATTTTTTATTTTTTTTAAAATAAAATAATAATAATTATTTTTTTATTTTTTAAGCTCGAGCTCGACTCGAATTTGACTCGAGCTCGAGCTTGATATTTTGAGTTCGTCGAGCTCGAGCTTCACAAAATTAACTCGAGCTCGGCTCGTTTAGCCAAAGCTCGGCTTGAGCTCGGCTCGTTTGCACCCCTAGTTGGGATCTTGGGTAGGAATGGGTGATATTTATTCTTGTGAACGGTCAATGGATCAAAAGGAGCCAGCAATCCACTTTTTACATCAAAACAAGTATCTGCTCCGAGTCTTTATTTGTTGGGTTAAAACTTTTTAGATCTTATACTAAATACTTTAGCGCAGAATTAAATATATGTCATATGTGCAAAATTTAGAGTTCAAATTCAATATTGCATTTGTGTCATGCATGTATAGACCCACCCCTGTATATGCAAGAAAATGCCGTTAATTCAAATTTTTAAGAAGCCAAAGCTATCAGCTTTTTTTTTTTTTTTTTTTTTTTTCCGGGACACGATAGAGATACATTTATTCTATGCTATGGGGAGAGAGGACCTGAAGAAATCCAAGAAGAAACCGGTGAGAACTGAACCACCATTGATCCAAACGGTACACTACGCACCTGTCTAAAACCACTTAAAGTGGCAGGTCACTTATAGTGTCAAATGATAGGAGGCAAGGTTTCCTACCCCACCAAGCCTTGCAAGCTTTGGTGGTGGCCATTGAGCTAAGCTCAGTGGTTAAGTCAAAGCTATCAGCTGTCATATGCTTTTGTTTTTTTTGTTTTTTGGGGGGTGGGGGTGGGAGGGTGGTTAATTATCTAGATTCTAGTGCTATTATCATTATATTCAACTGTTAAGAATAGAAAATAATTAATTAACCAAAGTTGTATTAGGTGTTAACGGCAACTAATTAGTAGGAATTCTTCAACTATATTCTAATAGCATGAACATAATTCTAAACATTTTTTTTTCAAAGATTGTTATTAGGGATTGGGTTGACTTGCACTCATCAAATTTATCTTGTAGAAAAGAATTTCACATACTTTTACAGTTAGTAAAATCTATCCTTATTCTCCTAGATAAAAAGCTTAATCTAAAATATATTAGGTCACAGATATAAAGTAGTCTATTCATTTTTCTATTTTGGTTGCCAAAAAATACATTTAATTTAAGAGTAAATCTTATATACACTGACAGTGTATACACTATCACCAACACATGTGCAAAAATTGAATTTCAAACATTAAAGCTTAATTTGCACCTTACATCTGCAATTTTAATAGCCAAACTAAAAGGTTAAATGAGACAAAAATTGGTAAAGCACAAGCCAGCAATGTCTAAGATGTGTTTCCAAATCAATGTCTTATGCTTGTAAATTGATCTAATACACATGTTGTTCTTTTAATTACATTTGTCCAATCCTTCAAATGTTTATGTTTTTGTGCCTGCCCCTGTAAGATGGACACACCTTTTGAGTAGAAGTACTAGGTAAAGTCTGCTGAACAAAAATTATGAATAGTGTTATACATGCTCAATAACCCACACTTAAAAAAGAGTCTTCGACTTCAAAGAGCAGAAACTTTCCAAGTATTGGAAAGACTTTGACAAGAAAGAGCATGAAATTTCAGATACTCTATAACAGGGAAGGGGTAAAATTTCCTTTTACAACTAAAAAAAGTAAAGCACGAAGATGATAGAGGTAGGCACTGCCACACTTGTATTCTGCACAATATGGAACAAACACAGCAGACAAATCAGGTAATTTATCCACTTTCACATTGCAACAAATTGTAGAACTTGTATAAACTTATCAGATGCTATACTGACATCAAAAATAGAATTACAACAATCTTTAAATATTATCCAACTTGGTCAAGAATAATAAGGGTGTACTACAAGTAAGAGGTGCATATTTTCTCTTTCCCTATGAAGTAAAACAATAGTAAAACAGAATGAGGGGATCCCTAGTTCACGGTTACAGCGAGATTTCATGCTACAGCATCCTCAGCAGCTCTTGGAACCAGGTGCATCCTTTCTTTGTGGTTCACTAACATTTCTCTTACAGTTTCCCTAAACACCTCTTCATCATCATATTGCCAAGCCAATAAAGCACTGTTGTCATCAACATCTTCATCACCTGCAGAGGGCTCTTCTTTAGGCTTGAAAATCAAAAGAATAACACCCTTCAAGAGGTATCCTAATGCAGGCAAACGTACAACAGGCACATAGCCAACCTTAAATATATGAGGTATCTTGACTTCTTCAAATATCTGCTCCAAGTCTTTATTTCTAAAGCTATTTTTTAAGTCAAGAAGCTGTTCATCTTGTATGCACAACCGCCCCTGTTTCTCAGAGTCTGTTATTGTCACACTACGAAGCATTGAGTGATGCTCAACTAACATATATAGAATAGTTTGTCTTACAACAGTCTCTTGGCAACAGCCATATGCCCTGTATAGACTATGCTCCAACTCACTTTCGGTAAGACTCCATGTAACATCTCCAACTTCTTGATCTTGACTAAGCTCCTGCTTGGATTTCTTCTCAATTGAAGTAGGTAAAAGAGCCACGACATATTCCAGTTCAGGTCCGAACTTTGTCTTCCACTCAAGCGGCGTGGATGATGATGTTTCCACATATGAGAACTTGATGTGGACAGATTTTAGTTCTTTAAATTTCCTGAGGCAATTGATAAACTTCAGTGTCTGGCGCAAGCATGTTATGTCCATTTTTGGAGTTATTTGGTTTTGAGGGGACATTTTCTTATCAAAAGCATTCTGGATGTGTGCGAGATCTTCAGATACCTCACATTCTTTGCTAATAAAAGTCACCGTAACATTGTGCACAAGGGTGATCACAGATGCAAAGCGCTTGCAGACTAATGAGCATTGACAAACATATTTGAAATCTGGCATCTTGGTGAAGATGGAGAGAAGCAGCTCATCTGGGAGGCGCTGAAACTCATCCACTTTTACTTCGGACTTGGATTTCCTATTTCTCTTTGGTGTTGGCACAACCTTGTCACAGCATCTATCTTTCCTTTTCATTTTTCTGCAACCAAATTCTCATCTGTAATGAACAATAGTACTGCCATAGAGGAGCAATATGCGTTGACTCTATGTTTTGCCTTCCAAGGTGTCAAGGCTTCAATCAATGTGCATATCAGAAAAAAAAGAAAACTAAAGCACATTAAATTACCAAAAGAATCTCCTCCTTTTCAGACATCAGGTTGTGTCTTCTTCTTTTCTTTGTTCCAGCAATTCAATTGTCTTTTGACTTCTAAAGAAAGGTTATGAGCTAGAGAGAACTCAACTCTAAAACATGGTAGGTCCATATACTTGATGTCATCATAAAAGTATATACACACAAGGCAGCTTGTAGTATACGTACATAAACAAGCTTGAATATAAGGAAGGAAAAAGGAGCAACCAGAAAGGAGAAATCCTCATTCCTCTAAATGCTAGGCGAAGAATCATGTCATGTTCTAATTTTCATACATGACAAACAAATTATTTCATTTTGTCTTCATTAATTACATCTTGATCATCCAAAAATTTCACTTCATCCCCAAATGGAACCAAACACAAAGTCACACAAATGAAAAGCATTAAGTTTTCAGGACACTCACAAGAAATCACTTGCATGATAATCAGCCTACCATACAACTTTTGATTAGATTTTAACATTCTTTTACAACTCAGTCAAATCATTTTTGAGCTTCCTATGGTGTGAAACACTTTCCTTTGACTTGTAAAGATCCTAAAGATCATTGGTCTTAGGTTCCTAAAGATCCTAAAAGGCTATTCCTTCTGGTCTTCAAGGGGGTGCCGCATCACACTCTCCAACTAAGTGATGTAACAGAACACAAAGAATTCTCATGATAGCACTGTTACACAATCAACAATCACAATTTCACAAGGAAATCACTACATTATCATTTGCATGCAAAGAACTAAAACACGTAGATCCAGAGGTGATTAGTCAAAAGAATATCAATGCCACGTAGCACAAAATGGAAACTGGAGTTTATGATTGCCAGCAGAGAAGATTGGGTTGCCTTTTAGTGTTAAGTTCTGAAAGCAAACAGCAAAGCACATCTTCGAAAAATTAGTTTTCATAAACAGTTACTGTTTAAGGAAAAATAATTTATAAAAAACTAAGGAAGTTATATCTTAAATAAAGTCCACACAAAATAATTACCTAACATGGTACTTCTTTCTTTCTCAAACTTTTTGGTGAGTACATAAAAAGAAAACAATGCCTCTGACAACAAGTCGAAAATTTAATAAGGACAACCATAATGGTAAATAGAATTCAACGAAGAATGAACATTTTTCTAAATTGGTCTTGTACCCTGCTCTACATATTTTATTGTTTTTGCCATTTCCTATCAATACAGTTCATTTCTTTCACAATTTTCCAAGAGCAAGCATCCTTGAAGTGTCAGGGAAAACTCAAATTATCACTTAGAGAACACTAGTTTGATTATTGCATCTTTCAAACCTACATTTACACAGGTCCTGGAAACATTGACCTCAAAAACTAAAAGAAAATCAAACTTTTAAACTATCAAAGAAGTTGTGTTCAGATGTTATTCCTTTAGCTTCTCATGTGGGTGGAAACAGTTCCTTCTCATCCATTTGATGACATCATAAAACCAAATAGCAAAGACTTAATTATATTAGCATTCCCCAGCATTCTTTTTCTGCCAAAATACCACCAGTACCTCAGACTTTTGAAATTAACTACAACCTATGGCAGAAGATTCAAATGGAGTTAATTTGTTAAATGTATTAATCACATCCATTGCAAAGAAAAAAAAAGCAGTGAAGCACTTTCTGCTTTGTAGTAAAAGATCTACTCCACTGGCTCCACACAAAAAAAAAAAAAAAAAAAAAGGAAAAGTAAGGCTGGAGCGTCGACAATTTCTAATTATCCTCACCCCCAACCTTCCTATTCTCGTAACCACCTTTCTATCATACCGTATCTTCCAAATTCAGTCACCTATTTGTATGCTTTGAGTGTTTGGTGTCTCTATAAGGGATCCCGTGTTCTATTTATGTGTAATGGTGTCTATAAGTGATTGAGTTTTCTATGGGTGTGTGACTGCACACCCATGTCCCTGTTGATTGTAAGCTCCTATGTCTGAAACTGTGCAAGCGGCTATGCTTATTTACTTCATCTGTGCAGGCATGTATCTTTGATAGATATGAGGGGCAGAAAGTGGAAGAGAAAGAGAAAGGAATGGATGGGGAATAGAGAAAGGGAATAAAAAGGAGGAAGAGGAAGGAAGGTCTTAGGATGAGGATGGATAAGGTGAAAGTTTGTTTTTACTGTTAATCTGCCACACCTTAAAATTCAAGATCTTGAAATCAATAAATGATATCCGCTTGAGGACCTTTGGAGAGTTTGCACTATGTTAGCCTTTATCAATGAAAAGAATTTCTCACTGCAGCTTGGGCAGAAACATTGGTAGACAAAAGCAAATTAAACCTAAATGAATCTAAATAAGATACAAAAGTCGAAATGGGGTTTAATCATATGGTAAGCACCATGGGAAAAACATAAGTGCACACAACACATAGTTGCCAAAGGCACGACACAGGCAAAAAGGATACTTGTCCACAACTCATCAAATGACAGACAAAAACTTAACCCTAGTACCTCTCTGTGTGTCTTCTCCACATCAACTGCAACCAAGTAGCTCCATCTTCACTTGTAACTCACTTTTCACAGACAGACACAACCTGCACTACCTTTGCATGTCAATTCTAAATACAGCATGGACATTAGCAATACGAAAAGTAGTTGTGCACCATAGTTCTTGGCTTTCATGCATGCTTTCCTTCTTTTCTTTTTTCAAGGTTATGAACTATTGCACACACATACAAATGTGTACGATCATTTTTTGTTGCAGTAAATATAAATTTGCCATTCACGCAATTTACATTTATCAATATTTTTCTAGAAATGGTTATTAATGACCTGCTAAAGGTTTCTAAATGGAAATTTTTTGCGCTTGATCCAATTTAATGTCGAGTTCCCCAACTCATTTTGGTATAATATTATTCTCTTTCTGAAACTGTCTCAAAAAGAATTGCAACTAATGTGACTGATTACTGTTTGCTATCCAGTATATTGCATCATCACATTTAAGAATCCCATCAACCTTGGAATTCATCTTTCTACTTTAGATGTACGAGTCTAGGTAGACATATAATCATAGATTTTAATTACTTATACAGATAACCAAAAGCATTAAAAGCATTAAACGACCATACAGATCCTACATGTTGTAAGCTTTCAGCTTAAAGCCAAGTATGCATAACGTGCATTTGAATCTATGTTACATTGACACATGAATAGGTGACCAGATCCAAAATAACAAACAAACATAAAAAAAAGGAAAAAAAAAAAAAAAACAGCTAACTCCACAAACATCACTAGCAAAATTCCTAATATTCTGTGCATGCAAAATTTAAGCATTGAAACTTTTACCATCACGGAAAAGTGAAATGTAGTTTACTCAAAAATCATGATAGCTATTTTCTCCTTAATAGCAAGAAAATCAATAAGTCTTAGCGTTCATGCCAAAACAAAGCATGGGATAGTTCCAATTCCTCAAAGCAGATTAAAAATTTCACCCAAACGTCAAATAAAAACATAGAAACAACAGCAAGGACACCCCAGAAAATTGGGGTAGAAATAAACCCAAAATTCATTTTCCTTATTTACTCTGTTGTTGTTAATCCTAGTCTAAACTCAGAACAAAAGAATCAAAATAATCACTTAAAACATGAAATTCACACAGAAAGTAAGCTAAAAGAGTAAAATTTGCTAAGATTGAAGATGAGGGTAAGCATGTTTCTAATATTTACCATCTTAGGCAATTCAAGACAAGAATTAAGAACTAAAATCAATAAGAATCATTAATTTATGATACAAATTAATGAGATAAAAGAAACATGCCTAAGATTTCATGGCTTTGAGAGCTGGTGAGAATCTTGATTTAGGGCTCTGGAGCTTAATTTGTTGGGAATGGGAAGCCGGACCACTACAGACAGCAATAACAGCATACATGGGATGTGGGGAAATTGGGAAGAGAGAGACGCCCATTTCGCTATGTCGTCATCGTGGGCAAATATTGCAAACGGCCCCTGTAGTTTGGCTTCAAGTCATTTTAGTCCCTTTAAACGAATCTAACTTTCGTTTTATATTTTTAAAGTCAACCTTGAATTTAAAGCTTAAATCCTATACGAGTTTGAAATTTGAGGTGGAACTTTTCCATCCTAAATTAGTTTAATATGCTTGAGAAATTGGTTTCTAATATAATTCCTAATATTATTTTATGGATAATATATACATAATTTTAATGTGATATGTGGGAGCTTGATTTAAGATCTTAGTGTTTTATTTTATTCCTAATATTATTTTACAAAATCACTTTTGTTTTAGTCCAAAAGAAGACTCTAAAGTCTAAGCACTTGACTAATGTTCCTACTATTAGGTCTTATGATAGATATCAATTTCAAACCTTTATGTGCTTTTGAAACCTATTTATAACCCCATCTAGTTTGGATTAAAAGGAATAAAGTGGCAGAAACCTTTTAAACTAACAAAATGTTTTGGGTATAAAGACAAATAATGTAGTCAGTAAAAGTGATTTCCCTCCAAGAGCTGGAATTTCATGCTTAAAATCAAGGGTGTAAATAAACCTAAACAAGCGAACTCTCTAGCGTTCAAACTGGTTTAATTATTTTGATGAGTTTGAAATTTCGTTCAAGTTTGATTTGTTTATTTCTCGAGTCGAGTTGGAACGAGCTTTTATTAAGTTGAATTTAATTTAAGTTCAAGTAGCTTAAACTTTTTATAGGTAAATTTTACTTATATGCTAATCGCATCGGACTCGAGCCAAACTTGAAATTTATCAAGTACAAATTGCTATTCAACTTTAGTTTGATTAGCCGGTGAACCAAATTCAAACGAGTTTTTACCGAGCCAAGTTTGATTCAAATATTGAATAGATTGATCCGTAATTCAACTATACACAAAATATGTTTCTAGTTATAAAGGCTCAACTCCGTTTGAAGTCACCATTCCTATAAAAATGCGGACAGATGCTTCAAGTTATAAAGGTCTAGCTCCATTTCAAATCACCATTCCTATAAATACGGCCAGTTGAGCCAAATTTTCTTTTCAGTTGTGTATTGCTTAGCCTTCAATTTTTTTGCTCCACAGAATTTAGAAAGTTCTTATTCAAGGAACATCAATTTTACATTCGTTTTAGGAACTTAGGCTACTAGGAATCGTGCACATGAAACCCGAAAGACAACACAAGTATAAACAAACAATGGTGTATTCGGTGGGCTTCAAAATCTTGAAGAAACTTTTGGGTGATTTAGATGATGCTAGGTATTGTTTATTGCTTTGATTTGTTTTCTTGGTTGTTAATATAACATGCATTTATTTTTCTTACATATGGAAGTTCTTACTAGTTAGTACATGACTTGATAAAACTTGAGAAACATTTGAGTTCATACATTTTTAATAGTTGATTTTTAACGGTTATTATCCACCATAGAAATTCCATTTAAATAAAACATCCTAGTCTCCACCATAGAAGTTCCATCTAAACAAAACAATCTAATCTCCACAAAACATCAGAACTTTAGTTAACATCTATCAAAATAGAACACTAATATATTCAGCTGCACATGTCAAAGTGTCATAGCTGTATTGTTTAAATATTAATTAGTACATAAAGGAAATTAAAAAAAATACTTAAAGGAAATAGGGATTGGAGCCAAATTGAAATAAGTTTTCTTGTTCGAAAGGTTGAAACAATTTTTTTTAACCACTGGGCCTCGGCCTAGCGGCCACCATTGGGAACTTGAGTTCCTTCCTTGGGGTGTTGCTTGGGGTTTGAACAAGAAGTAGCAACATCAATTCTGCCAGACATACCACAAAAACAGTAGTAACAGGTGTCTTCCCTTTTCTCCACTATCCCCTTCTCCAAGACCTCTCCTTGTAATATAATAGGATTAAAAAAAAAAAAGAACAATTGTTTTCTTGTTCCAATAGGGGGGCTAGATTGAAACATTTCTTTACGTTCATAGAAGTTCAATCGGTCAAAACTACTTTTGAGGGCCAAAATGAAATGCAAACCTTATTTTTCTAGCAATTCCAACCAGCTGATTTGTAGACAAATCTATAACAATACAATCCATCTTAGATATGGACTAAAACCCTACCCGTCATAGAATATTAACTTGAAGGAAAGGAAAACCAAAACAGCTTCCCTCACATAAACACATAAATATGTATTTATTAATTTCCGTTTTGGTATACAAATTTAGTGTATATACTAAATTCTTAAAAAGTTCTATTAAAAATTTGGAGCCAAGGTTTCTCTCTTCTTTTTTTTTTTTTTTTTTTGCTATAATAGTACGTACCTAAAGTGACCTAATCTTATTATTTGAGGTAGAATAATAATTGAGTAATTGCTCCATTTGGATTAGATATTTTTAGGGATATTTTTGAAATGTTTTATTGTAACAATGTATAAAAACTTTTTAATATAAATATTTTTTGTGATTTTTTAGAGGTGTTTTTGGAATATATTATGAGGTACTTTTAAAGTTTAAAAATTTTTGTGATATTTTTCAAAAATTACGACCACCACCCTTCACCACCACCACCCCCTCCCTCTTCCTCTCTCTCTTTCTTCCTTCTCCTTCCCCTCCCCTTCCCCCTCGAATCCGATCAAGGCCAGATCAAGGCCTTTGGTCATGACATCGCGGCTAGATCGTGGTCTTTCTGGTCACGATCTGGCCGTGGCTAGATTATAGGCTTTGGTCGAGGCCAGATTTATGGGGGAAGGGGAGAGGTGGGTGGGGCAGGGAAGGGGAGTAGGAAAAGGGAGAGGGAGGAAAGAGGAAAATGGAGGGGATGGTAGCGGGGATGGTGGTGGTGATAGATGGAAGAAGAAAATAGTATAGATTTTATTTTATTTTTTGTGTATTTGGAGTTATTTTTGATATATTGTATGGATGCGATATTTTGGAGTTATTTTTGTTTGTATATTACTATAGCACTATATATGAAAAACTTGTTTTTCAAAAAAATGAGGAATGCAAACGGAGCCTAAATAATTATGGTCTGTTTTTTATAATTGGATTTTGTTTGTTCTAAAGATGTGTATTACTTTGTTATAATTTGTGCTTTTGATGTAAAAGTAATATGTTGTAAGGTTTTTGCTTCAATTGTTTTTGCTAGCACTCAAGCATAGACATTTCTTTGCTTTGTTTCAGAGTGTTAGAACCCACAAACTTTTGTTTGATTTTTTTGATGGTACGTATTTTGCATAAAAATGTGTATAATTTTGAGCGAAAATTGTTTAAAACATCCTTCACATTTTTTAAAATGACTTTTTTCATCTTTCACTTTTAAAAATATAATTTTACATCCCTTATAAATTCACATTAATCAAATTTGGTCCCTACCTAGGTTTTTCACTAGTTTTTTGCTAAAATCCACCACATGCCTTGCACGTGATCATTTTTTAGGGACAAAATTGTTAAATCAAATTTCATATAATTCAATCCATAGTCTTTCACATTTGACAAAATAATTTTTGCATCCCTCATATTTCACGAAATGAATTTTTTCATCTCTCATTGATCATATGTACAAATAATTTTTTTAATCCCTTTTATGTATGTGTGTGTGTGTATATATTTCTATTTGGTGTGTATATATATATTTATACATAAACCCTCGTGTATGTGTATATGTATATGTATATATTTGGTTTCACCTGAATAGTAGGAATAACATGTAATATATTTCTATTTGATTTCACTTACAACTACAATTGATTTATTTAGGTGAAATCAAATACTGATATATTGCATGCTATTTGAACTATTTAAGACAAATCAAATAGATATATATATATATATATATATATATATATATATATATATGAGTTTTCAAAAACAAGAAAAAACTATTCATACACATGATCAATGTGAGATAAAGATTTTTATTTTGTGAAATGTGAAGGACTATGTATCAGATTATGTGAAATGTGATTTGACAATTTTACCCTTCAAAAATAATTACGTGCAAGGTATGTGGTGGATTCCGACGAAAAACTAGTAAAAAACCTAGATATAGAACAAATTTGATCAATGTAAATTTGTAAAAGATATAAAATTACACTTTTAAAAGTAAATGATGAAAAAAAGTTATTTTATAAAATGTAAGAGACATTTTGAACTATTTTCCCTAATTTTGAAATACTTCAATGAACACTGTAACCAATGAATCTGTTTAAAGTAAGTTGGCCAGTAAGGATTTAAAATCCGTTCTAGTTGTATGTTCAAACTTTGGACCTAGTTCATAAAATTCAAAGGGTGTGCCAGGGCATTCCTTTAGTCTAGATAGGCTTTTTTACCTCTGCTGTAGTATATATAGTATAGGTGTTGCCGATTGTTTAAAAAAAATAATGGAGATTGTAACTTGTTCTCATTATTTTTGTCATCTTTTTTACATCAAATATCTCTGCTAAGGTCTATGTAGATGGAGAGATCAACCTGGAGTTTTTTAGCTTGCAATTCTGGTTTCAAAAATGAGAAGTAATTTTGGTATAATGCATTGGAGCTTTTTTATAGTGAATTCCGAAAATGTGATCCTAAAGGGAGTATTGTGTCCATCTATGAATTTGATGAAATTTTTAGCAATTCAAATGTCAAATTTCTAATTTGTGTAAATTCCGTGCTTTAGTAATTATTTATCAAACAATCATTGAATTTTAACTTAGATAAACTACTAGTCGATCCAAGGTTTCAAAGGAAAAAATTGCAGATTATGGGCTATTTTTTAGATGATTAAAAACAAACTACTATTACATGTGCCCCACTAAAAATAAATTTAGATAGACCATTGCCTATGTCTTGTATGTGTCACACAGGTGAAGTAAAATTTTATTGACCACAATTAAAGTCAATTGGCTTTACTTTATACTACTGCTTTTGGCACATTCTACGAGTGGCTTATTCTAATAATATGGAATTAATTATATTTTTTACAATAAGTTATTGTATGTAGAACATGTATTTTTTTTAAAACTACTAATTTTTTAATTTAGGAAGTTATTATATTTAAAATCATTGCAAGGAAAAGAGAGGATGGGGGTAGTTGGTAGAGAAAAATAGGGAATTCGAGTAGTTTGAAAACTAACTTTAGAGGATGTTTTTGTTATAACATTAAATGAAAAAAATTGTTTACACCAAAAGAATCTCTTCCATTATATATAGTATATATAGACAGAGGGAGATTAGAATCAAAACTTCTAATTATACCTCTATTGGGTAAGATTAGCTTAAGGAAGAAGAGAATACGATAAAAATAGGGACGATCTAAACTTGGTGAAAGTAACCAAAATCTTGGGTAATGGCTAAATTAAGAAGCATTCCAAATGTTTACAGGGAACAAAAATATAATATATTCTACAACTAATTTTTTTAAATTTCTTTTTTAGTAGGGGAAGGATGGGATTTAAAAAGTGGAGAGGATGTAGTAAAATTAGAATCCAAATTTTTAATTTTTGAAGTTTCAACCTTAATTATTAGACAAAATTCTCCTTGGCTCTACAACTAAAATTCATTATTTTGATTAGAAAAAATCTAGGTCCTACTACTAAAAATAGGAGGAAGCTTTATGCTGAAGATTGGTCTTGTATAATGCATGGATTGGGTTTTTTAACCTTTTGTCTCAAGTCTAAATGCTTAATTGAGATACGAGTAATTCAAACTGATCTACAAATTACAATTTACAAGCATTCAATGGTTAACCCGTATTAAGTACGCTTCGCAATGAATAATGCAGTAAAACTATTACTACCAGCTGTTAAATTTATGAACTTAACTGAAGTAAAATTCTATTTTTCTAAACTAACTTTACTACAATAACTATATATTACTCTAAACTTTATACACTACTTTACTACACTAACGCTAATCTAGACTAATTAGCACAAATTTTCCAGACGCTTCCTGACTTTCCATATTTGCCGATGCTTTTATGTTTTTGCTTCATGGCTCCAATTTGTGGTGTTAGTAATATAGTTGGTCCACTGGAAAAGGCATGACATATTATATACTAGTGGTGTGCTATCTTTCCTCAGCAAAGGCCTAGGTTTGATTTTATTTGGACTATAGATGGAAGCAGCTCTGTTGGTAAAAGACGACACCTAAATTTTCTGAAACTTAGGGTGAGAGGCTTATTTGTCATAATATAGCTCTCATTTCATCATATCTTATAGCGCCTGACCTTTACATCAATCCTTATTGAAATGCTTCTATTTCATTTGACCTTATAGTTCATGTCAACATTTTTAAATCAGTTACACATTTACATATTATGCCTGTAATTTAGCTCAAGAAATTGATGTGTTTCTTTTGTCATCTATGCTAGCTCCTCATATTGTTGAAATCTCACAATGATTAAGAACTCACAAACACATTAAATCTATGTCAATGCAAAAATTTTCCTAATGATGAGATTTTAGAGTTAAGACGCACTTGGTAATTAGAATTAACATTTTATCCCCTAAGCCAAATAGTACACATTTTGCGCTCTCTTAAATAGTTGGATTAGTCAACATTTAAATATTTAAATTTTGTCAAAAACATGTAACTAAGGACCGGATTACCTTTCAAGGCATGAAACAAAATTCAATTTTTTTTGTTACATGTGTCATAAAAGAGAACAATTGAACACTATGGCTCAAGATGAAAAAGAACATCATGCCCCAAGAAAGAAATTTTAACTCCCAGAAAGTGGTTATTAAAAAAGAGGGAGATAGAATTTAAATGTAACGTGTAGAGTGCGATTCTAAATCAAGATTGATTTAATAGGGTCACCACTTAATATTGAGTTTCAGTTCCCATGTCACCAAAATTGTGTTTATTAGAATAAATCCATAATCAAGAATTATTTTTTTTTAAAACAAACTATAAGTTAGTTTTTGATATTATTTTGTGCAAGGAGATGTAATTCAACCCTTTACATGGAAAATTTTGAGTGAAATTTAGTTATGAAAATTTGAATTTGTTAAATCAAGTTTTCATCTATTATATGTCAAATCAAACATGAATTAAGAAAAATAAACAATTTTGGTGTCACAGAATATACTGTTATCCTTTTAGTGGGGGAAGGGATAAAAGTGTTGCTATTCCAACAACTCCAGGGCTTAGATTATACTAGTGCAATTGGTAGCTTGATGTATGTTATGCATTGTATGACAGCCCCACCTCCTTTTGTGAGAACTCGAGAAAAATTATATGTATGCTATGAATTTCTTTTATTTTAATTACTTCGATATTAGAAATATTATAACGAATAAATGGTTAAATTAAATGTTTAATTGAGTTTATATAAAAATTGAGAATTTAGAAATATCCTAGAATGGTGTAAAAAAAATTATATGAATCAAATAAACATATGATATGCATATTGTAATTTGAGCCATTTGAATATATTATTTAGTTGATTAATTTACATGATTAATTAATTTTCCTTAAAGCCAAATGTGTGAAAATCTACTAGATCGATATAAGCAAAATTTTTCAAGCTACATACAAATTAGAACAAATGAAATTTTGAGTCAATATGTGAGACAATAAAATTTCGGACTCATGGCAAACAAATGAACTAAAATTAAAAGACCAAACCAATCTTGGAACCTAAGTAAGTAACCATGCAGTCAAACAAAATAAACTATCAGCAATTTTTACAATAGGAGCCGAGGGAGGAAAAAAAAGAAACAATTGGAGAATTTGGAACCGAATGGAAGTAAAACAATCTTCAAGAAATTTGAGCGGTGGCCTGAGTGCGCTGCTTAGTTGGTAGCACCGACTGGAACATTGACCACCGAATGAATTGTTTTCCTTTTGATCCTTAAGTCTTCTAAGCAGGGAACTAAGTGAATATAAGAGGAGAAAGTAGTTGCCAATGGTTAGCCAAATCCAAGCGATGACCGAGTGGAGAAAAAAAAGAAACCAACTACAAAACTTGGGTGGTGGCAGAGAGCAAGACAAAATCTGTAACACCTCTCCTTACCAAGCTAGCATCGAGAGAAAATAGAGAGAGTGAGAAAAGAGAGCGAAACTGAGGAAGTGAAAGTGGGAGCTTGGTTGGTTTCCTCACCAATTAACCCAGGGACAAGAGGAAATATCGCAAGGAAAGTAAGGGAGGCTGGAGCTAACACTCGAGGGAACAAAAGTTGGGAAGAGAAACTGATTCCGCCTGCAATTCCTAACACTTAAGGCCAGAGGTAAGTTTTTGTGAATAATGCTTATGTACTGAGTAGAACTGAGCATATGTTAAGCTGTAAGTTAAGTTCTAGCAAAGGAGAATGAGCTTTGGCAGGAGAAAATTCTGTTTTGAGGGTGAAATGAATATTTGATTGAACTGGTAGGAACCGAGAGGTATCAATAGAGATTGTAGTGTAGAAATGGAAAAGATAACAAAGGAAGCGGGAGTATGAGAAATCTGTTGCATGCAGTTATGCCTCAGATTCGTAACTAGGAGCAGAAATGAGTTTTAAAACTGTTTAGCCTCTTGAATCGTGGTCATAAACGTTCATGTTCTGTTAAGAATAATCAATAGCTGAATAGATATCCCCTGCACACTTAATTGGAACATAAAATTGAAGAGGGATTATGCAGAAACATCAAATGATAGGCTACTGCTACTGCTGGAAATTAATGGTTGCAGCTGAGAGAAAGAATTAGGAATCATTGCAGGTTTCTTCTATTGGATTCTGGTTCTAAACTTCTACATTGAGGTTTAATTCATTGTATAACATTTTCATCTTATCATGCTTGTTAGATTTGAGTGCATAATGAAGAGACTAATGGGAAAATTCTTGATTAAAAGCTGATGGAACCTATTAGGAAGGCCGAGATACAGAAATGAACTTTTAATCGATCTTCCTTGGAATTTTAGTTGTGAACTTTTATATGCTCTGTTTAAGGCTACTTTGTAGCTTGATAGTCATGTTTTGCATGTTAAGTTGGAGTTAACATAGAAGAAATTAAGGAAGTAGCTGTATGTTGAATTGCCAATTGATGACTGTTACACTTAGCTGATGGCAGATTAGTATATATATGATTTCTTGGCTGATCCATTTGCTAGAATTAAGTGTTATTTGCCTTGGTTTGTGTTGGACAGAATGTATACTAAGAGATTAGTGTTTTAAGCAAGTAAACAGTGGACCTTTGTTGAACATTTTGGAATGATATTGCTGGAAATTTTACTTGCTGGGCGAAACAGTGATGAGTTAAGTCTTCCATGATATTTTCGGAAATTCTAAGATAACTTATAGTAATTATATACATAAAATAGCTTATAACCTCTTAACCTTGTCTTCATGAACATTTTACAGAAGTAAAAACTTGGGGGGCTGGTGTAGTGGAACAAAACCCAAACTACAAACAATTTAGAATTTGGTTTAGCTTAAATGGAACAAATGAAGAGTTCATTTGCCTTAATCCTTGAATATTGGATAGAAAATGATTTAATCTTAGTCTAAACATCTTACAAGACTTTAAACTTGGAATATATGTATATTTCTTTGGTTTAAAATTTATAAAGTTGATAAGTTTTGAGGTGAAGTGTGAGATAGGTGTTGGATTTGTTATATCTTGTTTTTAAGCTCAACTTGACTTAGTAGTTTAAATCATAAAGTAACAAATGATAAGTGATAATATATGAATTGTATCTTAAAGTCAAACTTGATTTTAATAGTTCAAATAATAGGATAATAAATGATAAGCAAACCTTTACAAATTGTCTACTTACTTTAGAATTATAAACTTGTGTTAGGAAGTAGCTGTGAGCCAGGAAACAAACCCGAGGCTCGAAAGTAATTTATTTGCATATTTGGTGAGTATTTCCAAATTTTGGTGTTAACTGTTTATGTTTACTTAAGTGAAATTATGTGATAAATGTGCTTATTATAAAATATTGTTAAGTGATTCATTGTAAAGTATATCTCAATTGTCCCTCACCTTCTAAGTCGGGGGTGTACTTTATCGCACTCGGCTTAGTTGAGTTTGAAAGTTGATAATTGATCAAATGTTACTGTAAGTGTGCATGAATGTAAGTCGTATGTGTACTTTACCGCATCGACTGAACTGGGCCTCAAAACTCTCTGTTTAACGGCCTATTCGAACCAGCAAAGGGTTTGGTCGGATAGGACGGAAACTTTGGTAATTGTTTCAGTTTACTCGAGTATTACCTTGAAGTTGGAAGATTATTGAACTGATTACTGAATGTTGGGGATTGTTTATTGTTTTGGAGGACATAAGGAGATGAATTGGCGGAGTGTGCAGTGATATTGAAATAAATGTACAATAACACTGAAATGAGTGTGCTATGATATTGAAATGACACTGAAATACTGAACGGAACTAAGTGCTACGTCTGGAACGAACGGGAGCCACCTCTAGAGTCCGTATTAGTACCGTATCCTTTTGAAAGTGATTGTACAGTGAAATGTGCACTATTTGCTGAATTGTAATGATTTAAGTGTTTATTAATTGTTACTTGCTCGGCACATCTCACTGAATTTTAGCTCAACCATTTAGTTTGTTTTCCTTACAGGAGTTGGTGGTCGGGGAATGAACGAGGGATCTTAAGGAGTTAGCATAACGACTTTTGTGTTTGTGAATCCTTTGGTATCTTATTACGGTTGAAGTTTTTGTTTTGAACTTGGTATTGTAAAAGATTTGAACTGTTGGTTTTGGTTTATCAAATTGTTATCTCTGAAATTAATGTAAGATTAATGAGAGTTATCAAACCGTTATCTCTGAAATTAATGTGAAATTAATGAGTCCTGGCAAGAGTTAGGCAGACGATCCACTAACTTTTAGAGTACACCCTAGACGGAAGTGGGACCGTCACACCTCCTAGGGCGTACCCAAGGATTTGGTGGACCGCCTGCCCAACTTTCGCCAAAACTCAGTCACGTATCATGAAATTTATAAATAACCTCAATAATAAAGTTTCGCATCAATTACAACCTTCAATGTATACGCTCATGGACCTGCAAAGCCCACACAGTCTATAAATATAGCCAAGGAGTCAAATTTACAAAAATCAAACCAAACAAGCGAGCTAGACATCTATGGAGTACTCGCATGAGCAACTAACAAACTTTGATGAAATCTAGGCCTTTCCCAATTCAATCTCTCATGTCCTTATCCCTGTAAGGAAAAAAAATTCATAAAATGAGCTAAAAATCCAGTGAGATTCCAAGAAAACAGGCAAGTAAACTTGCATACATGATACTATTCACAGGATATCGAAAAACAAGTCATACTCAAGCAGACCGTGACATATGGCTTAGTAATCAAGTAACCAGGTAGATCATGCATTAATATACGTTAAAGAATGCATTTATATCAAAAAAAAATATAGGCTGCTCTCAGGAACAGGTTCCACAGCTGCTTGTGCGGGGTCCATTGACTCTCCGTCAACCAAGAAATTATAATATCCGTAGATCACCACTAAACGTCAATCTCCGTCAACCGATATCCCCTTACCGGGCCCGAACACCAAAAGTACCTATGGTTTGTCAATCTCCTCGACCAACCTCTTACCGGCTCAATTTGATCAACTAGCCATGGGATTAGGCTTATAGCCCTAGATATTCAGGTATTCAAGATCTGACTTATAGCCCCAAGTATTCAGGTATTCACGAGTGGAGTCGTTGGTTATTATCCAACGCTCACGCAGTTAATAATTGGAGACGTTAGTTGTCATTTAATGTTCCGTATTAAGAAATATCAGAGTTCAAATCATGAATTCCAGTCAGGAGTAAACAGGTTAAGAACTTGTCCTTTGCCCAAGGTTACCCAACTTACCAGACCGCTCTGAAGCTGGTCTAAAGCAAGAGGTCAAACAAGAGCTCAATTCAGCCGTTACCGACCTACATTCACGCATACGCATGAGTAATCCAAGTTTTCACTTATACGACGTTTCGGATAAGGGTCCAAGGGCCTAGTTCAACCGTTGTAAGAAAAATACAACCGGCCTACAAATCATGTATGTATAACCGCTGTAAGAGAAATACAGTCGGCCTACATTTGCACACACGTATACATGCAAATTCACATGCAAGATCATGTAATTCAAGTTCACAGAGATTGAGTGTACATAAGAGCACACTTGCCTAGACAGGATCAAGTCACAAGTAAGCTCAACATACCATGTTTTCAAGCATTTCAAGTCCAGATACAGGTTATTTGTAAATCAAATTGCTAGTACATGCAACAATGAGCACGAAACATGCAGTTGGAACACTCACCATGGCAACCAACTTAAGTGTTTGCCTCACGAGCACTTCCGGTCTCACCTTCAAGTCTAAAAATCAAGTATGTAAAGTGCCATGAGTTCCACTACTCCAAGCTACTATATTCAAAGGAAAACACTTCCAACTAGCCAAGTTATCTCAATTCCAATCATAAAACCAAGTACAAAATGGTTCTACAACTCCAACTTGAAGTTGGAAATGAAAGCAAGAACAACTTTTGAAGAATTGCGCGATGCTATTTGAAAAATCATATCTCAATCTTCTTAAGTCCAAAATTTATAAACTTTATACTATTGGAAAATAGATTCAAAGGATTATAATTTCCCAGAAGACACATTTTTAAGATTCTATCCACAAGTTAGTCAAATTCCAACCTCAATTTGCTGCTTCATCCAGTAGAAAGACAGAGCAATTGTGAAAATTCAGTAAAATTTGGAAAATCACATATATTTATAAGAATTCAGAAAAATTCTAAAATTTTCACAGTAGAAAGTACTCTGAATCTAGTTTCAAACGCAATAAATAGAACTCAATTTTGACTTTTCTACACAAAGTTATAACCAATTTCCCAAAGCTATGCAGAGCTCCCTACAGAAATTTCGAGCAACAAAACAATGAAGAAAACAAGGTAGTTCACCTCTTAAACCCTTTCACTTTCCACTCCAATTCAACATACAATTGTTGTTTAAGGTTTTAGCAAGTAAAGTCAGCAAGATTATGTCCAAAAGACTTCCAAAACTAAAGACTTTGAGGCTAAAAGGCAGTAAAATACAAATCTGCCATTCCAACCAGAAATTTCGCAGCCATGAAACAAGCAAAATCCTTAGGTTTTTCACCTTCCAACTTTCGTGGTTTTCACTCAAATTCACATACCAAAGTCCTAACGAATGTTTGGAACAAGTTTTGGCCAAAACCAATTATGAAAAGGTCGGGAAAACAACAGGGTAACAGGCTGCACTATCACTCGGCCAACAAGCACAATCTCAGCCAGCAATTTGGAAAAAAAAAAAAAAACCAATGAAAACCCTTCTGTTTCAACCAAAATTCAACATATAAGTAAAGCTTATAGGTTTACCAAGTATCTTAAGCGAGTTTATCATGAAAACATCCCATAAGTAAAGGTAGCAAACTGTCCCAAAATTCGGACAGCATCACCCTTGTTTTGTCCTCAACTTTCCTCCAAATTCAACACACAACCTCATGGCAAATCCATCCAAATCAAGACGACAAATTATAGGCTATAAAAGCTACTTATTTCAAACCATAAAACCTTCCAAAATAGACAATTATCCAGCTCATATATAACATCATGCCAAGGTTGAAAAACACAAATCCTATGCTGCAATTCCCCCTCTACAAGCTGGAATTTCTATAAGGAAGCTAATAACACATATAAAAGCTGGAAAAATCACATGGAAAGGCTAATAATTCATTGAAAACCTGATCTTAGTATATTAAAACTGAAATTCCTCAACTAAAGCTGGAAATTTTGATTCACTACACTAACCATGAAATTTTCCATGAAATCTACCAAGATCAACTTTAAATCCACTCATGTGCAAGTAATAAAAGAAGTGGTGGTTTTCTTGATATGGTTACCTTAAAACCTTATGAACAAGTGCAGCCAAAAGCTTCTTCTCTCTCCAAACCTCTCCACCAAAGCCCTTAATCCTTCCTTGTGGTCACTTTTTATGGAGTAGTTTGCAACTTTGAGTGAAACTTCAAAGATTCAACCAAGAACTCAAGGTGTAAAAATGGAGTTTTCTTGTCTCTTTTCCTAGATATGAAGGTCGGCCAAGAGGGAGGAAGAAATGAGAGGAATTTAGTCAATTTTCCAAGATAAAGACCAAGACTAATTTTGGTCAAAATTTGCTTAGGTGATCGACAAATATCACGCTTAGGTGCAAAGCTTATCTTCTTGGTTTTTCCTTGTCTCTACTGGCTAGTCTCTCACTAGTGGGTCCCACTTCTATAATGTGTTACAAACTTAACATACACTAACTTATACAATGAAAATAATTAAAAAACTTAACTCACTTATAAAAATATCTAGAAAATTAAGGCAATAAAGGAAAGTAAAGAAAATATATTCAAAGAAATAAAATAAAAGATAACAATAATTTTCGGATTCTCACACACTGTACTAGACCTGATATTGTATTCACTATTTGTAGATTTTCTAGATTTACTCATAATGCTAGTACTGACCATTGGAAAGCAATTGGATGAGTACTAGGTTATCTTAAAAAGACAGTCTTTTGGATTGTATTATAACAAGTTTCCTTCGGTACTTGAAGGTTATTACGATGCTAGTTGGATAACTAGTGTAAATAATAATAAATCAACGTCTAGTTGGATTTTTAAAAATAGACAAAGGAGCTATCTATGGGCTTTTAGGAACCTGACGTGTATTACTCATTTGACTATAGAATCAGAATTTGCTGCACTAATAGTAGCACGCAAAGAAGCAGAATGGCTAAGAAATTTATTACTAGATTTAGAATTGTGGCCACAACCAATGCCAACCATTCCTTTGCAATGCGATAGTGAAGCAACTATGTTTAGAGCATTTAGCAAAATTTATAATGGTAAATCTAGACATATTGCTTTAAAACATGAGTATGTAAGACAATTAATTTCTATTGGAATTATAACAGTTGTCTACATAAAATCTGGTAATAATCTTGCTGATCGTTTAACTAAAGGACTCTCAAGAGAAATGATCAAAAGCATTACAAGTGCTATGGGTCTAATACCATTCTAAAATTGTCAATGGTAATGGTAACCTAACCTTTCTTATTACCAAATAATTCTAAAGGTTTAATAGGTAATAACAAGTTATTGTTTGACTGTTAGCAAGTACTAGTAATTAAAAATACTTATGAAATAAGGAGGTTGAATAAATTATTCTTAATGAAGTAAACATGTTTGGTATAAGAATAAGGTAGTCTAATTACAAGACCCCAGGGTAGCTTTACCTATTTGAACTCAAGAGGTGGTGCCACTTCTATCAAAAGTTTGGGCTAAAGCTTTTGTAAGAGTTCATGAATCAGGAGGGAGCACAAGGCCATAATACAGTGCTAAAACTCACAGTGAACGCTTTACGAGATATAAATAAGATTTATGTGTATGATTTTTTTGATCTTGTTACAAAGGAATTGTGGTTTAAAATTATAATTACCATCAATTTCAATGAGGTTTTGAAATAATTATACTAATAATAGGTTTAAACCAAAATACACCTATTATATGCATAAATCTTAAAATGTTTTGATTTTGATTCATCACTAACTAAGTGGGGAATTGTAGGAAATAATTAGTGATAAATCTCACATTGAAAGTGTGTGAAGAATGGAAGAGATCTATAGTCAATTTCACACCTATTCAAATAAATTTGAATGGTAGGAAATTTTGGAAGGAAACTTTAAAATTGCACATATATTTGTCATGTTGATTATTGAATTAGAATACACATTTAATGATCAAAGATTGGCACTTGGGTCTTAAGAACCGAAATTAATTTCAATTAATTTTGTTTTAATATTTCATCTTAACTAAACGGTTTCATTTAGGGGTTGTGTCTAATGATACAACTCCTAAGTGCCCATTAAGCGTCCATTCATTTAAAAGGTTCCTATTCAGGAATAAGTATGTTTCCAAAAGACATGACATTTTTTTTGGTATGTTTGAACCTTATAAATAAGGATGTTCAAAATATTAGAAGATATATTCTTTTTACTTCTAGATTTACTATTCTTTTACTTCTTATCAAGACAATAATTTTCTGAACTGTTCTTCGGAGAATTTCTTCAGTCTACTGTGTGGAAATTCTAGTTGGTTTTGTTATTTTGGAAGGAATTGCCGAAAACCCAATAGTAGAATAGTGGGGGCAAATTTTCTTAAGAAAAGTGAATCTTCACGTCAAAGTCATTTTCTATAGTTGTGGTTGAAAATTTTCTAACAAGAAATATTGTACAAAGGACAATTTATAAAAGTACTGCTTCAAGTAATGATACATGGATACGTAGAGACCAAGAATGCCCACTCTGATTTTTTTACAATAGTGAGTAATGAGTAGCTGATTATTCTATTCTATCCTCCTCAACTCCCCTTATCACATGTGGAATTTAGTGTGTGATTAATCAATGAAATGCTTTATATGGGAGTCTTAGATGAAGTTCTTGTAACTAAAGATGCTTTGGGACATTGATCTTGCTACAAAATTGGAAAGAGAACTTTAGGTATTGTCACATTTGTCTATCTTTAAGGTGTCAGAAGTAGGGTTTGGAAAGACTTCATGCTAGCTTCTTTGATTAGATTCATTTCGTTTTAAAGGCAGATACCATGAAAGAGTTTGGCAAAGAGCCAACTACAGAGACTGTAGTTTATTTAGCTTTCCAACTCGCGAATTCTTATCTATATGAACATGCTTCTTCTTTCGGTTCAAACTAATTTGAAAGGGTTGGTTATGTATTGTTGATATGTATTTCTAAAGTCTTTAATCTCTCTTTGTAAAGTTTATAAAAATGAAAATACCTTTTTAGCTTTAGTCTTCAATCAAGAAGTAGTGCTTCAAAGCTCGCAAGTAATTTAACTAGACTTGAGATTTAAAGTAGGATTCAGCATTTTCTTTCTTTTTGGTATCCCTAAACTATATAGTTAAAAGTTGTCAAGGACCTGAATAGATCAGATCGGGCTTGGCCAACCTAAAGAAATATTTTGTTAGCAATTAATCTATAGCCTAATTTTGCAGCCTAATTTGACCCTAGTTACCAATGATTGAACCCTAGGTGACATTATATTGAACACCTTGAGCTGGGTGGGATAAGATTGTTGGAATCCTAGAAAGGTTTCCATTTACATGATCGGTAATAGAAATTTGATTCCTGTGTCCTGTAGTAGTAGTTGCTAAAAGTAAAGGCATTGGATTAGAAACTTTCATTTAACAAATGAGTTATTTAGTTTTAACTTATATTGTTTAATTTGGATGAAATGTCTAAGACTAATCCTTACAAATTTACATGCAATTATACAGAATCATTAGTTTGATTTTAATACAGGTATAGCAAGAACTCACGAAAAGATTCTTTTTAATACGATATTTTTCGCTATCACTACCACGACTGTTTGCTTTACCATTTGTGTAGCTGCATGAATAACTTGATTAAAGTGAATCAATATCAACTTTTGTTTTTGTTACATTTTAGCCATATAAGTGTCAAGATCTAACTAATTGCAAAGTTAGTCAAAGAATAGAAATTATGATATATAAACAAAAAATAAAATAAAATAAATAAATACTAAAAAATAATAATATATTTTTTCATTAGCATGTATATTTTGGCAAACACATTACCATATGTTACTTTGAGAAGATAAGCTATCAAACTACTAAGTTTTTTTTATTGGTTGAATGGAAACTCTTAATCATTATAAACGAAAATTGAAGGGTTAGAGAGTTGAACAAGGACCTCACTATCACGTGGCTTATGTCCATCCTAGCTGAGCATAGCTGAGTGTTGGGAATAGAGGTTGTTCAGTTATGTCTCTCTAGTGGTTATTAAAGGCTTTTTTTTTTTTTTGCTGCAACGATAATATTTGTATAATCTAATCTATCCTATGCTACAAAGAGGAGGAGTTTAAAAAAACTGTATAAAGGACTAGCAAGTTTATGGACCCAACTAGACCAAAGAGATGCTCTGGTATCTTCTTTGGATTTTTTTTTTCAAATCAAGTGGGTTTCTAACCCCTGGACATATAGTCCAAAGAGGGATTTAATCCTTTTTTGGTGACTATTGAGCCAAAGCTTGGTGGTTGTTGTTATTAAAGGCTATTTATTGAGTCTGATTCCTTAACTACTGTCAACATAGTTTAAGGTAAGTTCTATTAAGGGTGGACAATTCACCATTAGGTGGAGGAATAAAAGTTATTACTTTATTTGTGTTTGTTTCTCACCCCTTCTTAGAGGTAAATGAACTAATGGGTTTGTTCTCAAATGCTAGTTTTCCTAATGCATCTGAAATACGATTTACACCTTATTTCAAAATCTTTCTCAACTAAGGCAGTGTAATGGATCTTTTTCTGAAGCTTTTTGTAATTTCTTACTTTGGCTAATTAGAGCTTTATTATAAGGGATTTGTACTCATGGAATAACTGTTAGGGTTGCCATCCATGTATCTATATATATGTTTATGGAGTTTGCCAAGTTATAGAAATGTATTTCACTAAGGATAATAAGATGCCTTTAATGTGATAATATAATCATGCTATAAATTATTCAAACAAAAGTCAAACTATTTCAATGCTCTTGATTCATACTGCCACTAGACCAATAAATCCAAAATATAAAATCTTCTTCTTAAAAAACTAGACTAATTAACCTATGATTATCATAATGATGCATCTTTAGTTTAGAGTTGTAGGTGAAAATGATTGAACTTTGAAACATAATACTTTTACTCGTTTGTTTTTCCATTATTCTATCATCATGTGAAAAGAGCTTGACTCCCTAAGTAGAAAAATGAAAACAATAGTGAGGAAAAACATAAATTGCTAGTAATTCATGAGCAAATCCAATTCTTATACTTTACTAGCAACTGTGATTCTTTTTTTCTTCTCTTAGGGGAAGGAGGATGCCACTTCAGCTTCAAGGATTAAAAAATGGGTTGCATAGTACCTCAATTCTACGGATGAATTTTTTTTGTAGCCGGAATTGGTTTGTAAAAACAAAGATTGTGTTTTTGTTATTGGATAAATTTAATTTTTTATCTTTAGTAAAGAAGAGGAATTATAATCAGGTCAAAGATAGAAAATGCTTTTTTGATTGTGAGAGGTTGTATGTGAAACATTAGAGTGAAATGAGTTGAAGTACAATAACATTACACACACACATATATATATCAAATAACCAATTTTTTCCTAACTCTTTCCTCTAGCCCTTCTATCCAATGTCTCTTTTTCTCCTTCTCCCTCATTTGGCTAATCTATTTTTTTTTCCTCTTTCTCTATGTCCCTCTAATCCCCTTAATTTTTTTTTTTTTTTGCATTTCCTATGATGCTACAAATTTTTCTATTAATAATCCAATCATTCTAAAATTTGGAAGTTGAGAAACAAAACAACATCAACAAAACTCACTCGGTGGATTGTGAAAGATGCAAACATGTCGGGAGTTTTTGGCTTTGTCTAAGACATTACAACAATGAGTAAGAAAATCCCGTAACTAAAGAATGATGAAGAAAGCATAAGGCCAATTGTTTGAAGAGTTTCAGCAATCAGAAATTAATTGAATGTTTTCCTTTTTTGAATTTGAGAACAAACTTTGCTTAAACTTCAATGATTTCATGGAATTCATGTTTGGTATCATGTTGGCAACTAAGATAGAAATTATTAATGAAAAGGTAATAATACGTTTGTTGTGCCTTTGAACTATAAAGAAAGGACTGTCAAACTAGGTGAGGAATTATATTTTGAATAGGAAGATTCTATGACATGATGCTTCAAATCACATAAATTTTGGATGCTAAACTTAAAATTGCAAGAGTGTGTCTACCTCCAAGAGGTTAAAATTGCGAGTTGAAATGAAATGTTGATCTGATAACAATATTCAATTATGAGAAAGAAAGGAATGCCGAGGTTTTTCTTTCCCTACTAACCCCAAGAAGTTTCTTAATGCTTTTGTTTTCTATTTGGTCGAGCCTTGAAGTTGTGGTCCTCTTCAATGCCCATACAAGGATTTACTTGTCATGTTTCCAAATTGAAAGATTTGGTCGAAAGAAATTGCCTTAGAGAAGAAATCAAGAATAGCTCAAATGGCAAACTAGTAAAGAACTTAGAAAGGAGTTAGAGTTCCATGTTTAATATTGACCTACGGATCCTTAATTGGTATTACAATATTCAATTATAAGAGCAGTGGAGCAGTGGTGTAGTGATCACAGATTAGTTGCATGAAGTTTTGTCATGGTATTCAAAAAGTTAAAAATGTCCAAAAGGCTATGCCTTCTTACATGAACACCAAGGGAAAACAAATCCGTAACATGTGTTGAGTTACACTTAGATATAAGGTTAGCAAAAGAAGACACTTTTCGACTAAACAACATTGCTAATGATTGGAAAGTGGAAATTGTCTGTCACAATCAAGACTTTGAATTTTTGTTAATCAAGACTTTGAAAGTTATGTTGTTTATGTTGTCTATGTTGTTTCCTATTCTAATTCACCTACTCTCAAAACTTGGAGGTACTTTTAGGTTTTTTATAGGTTGATGGCTCTTTTTAATAAGAATTTTCTTACTATCAATTCCATTTGTTGAAGCCACCTTCACTGCTTTTTAAACACTTGTAATGATTGATTGCATTATGCATTTCAAACACATGTATTAAGATTTTGGTCCATCTCACGATTCTACAATTTTACAACTCAAGTTTACAAATTCAAGTTACATTCATAATAGGATTGCTAAATATTTTAGAATTTAATTAGATTATTGGAAAATTGTGGCTTATTTTTTGTATTTGATAAACATGAGAATATTTGGATGGTTTAGGTTTCAAATGTTATACTTGATCAATCTAAACCATTCACACTATTCTTTCCAATTTTTAGTCAAAAATTAAATTAGGTTTATTGTAACCAAATTTTTTTAGTAATCGCTTGATTATAACTTTGATCACATTGTTTGAAGCCCGACTAATTGTGGCTGATGTATAACTTGTTTATCTTATAGATGCAAACTGATAGTTCTTCAAGTCCTCCTATTTCCCCTCTCCCTTAAATAAGGTTTCAGAATATCTTTTTAAACCCATAATGCATTCAAATCGCTCCCCATCTTCCAAAACTAAATTTACTCCACAGAGTAACCCCAAATGACAGTCAAGACAATTTTGAGATGTATTTGTGGTGAATTTCTAAGAATATTGCTAAAATAAAAAAATATCATAAAAGTGGTAGGCTTTGACAGTTTGTTCTGATTTTAGGGTCGTCGCATTTCAGGTACGAGGCTACCAATAAAATTACAATTAATTTGTATTTATTTTTGGTTGCTTTAGTTTTCTATAATTTCTCCCTTTTTTTTTTCTCCTAAACTTTCGCCACTCATGCTCTGCTAACACCGACATGGTCATGACAGGACGAACATGACAGCTACAGCTAATATGTACAAATTTCATCAGTCTTCTTTCTAATTTCTTAGCGGCATTCAGTTTTTTTTTTAATTTTTTTCCTAACTTCATTTGCGGCGTCAGCTTTTTTTTTCATCAATTTTTTCCAGGGCAATCACACACCGTTGGTCACATTGTGATCAATGGATTCAGATTGCGGCCAAAATAATTTTTTTTAAGTGAAAAAGCAATTTTTGATTGCGGCCAAAATTAATTTTTTTTAAACTGAAAAAGCAATTTTTTTAAAGTAAAATCGCAAATCTCGATTGTGACAATAGTTTGCAACCGTCCATCCCACCTAACTTACGGTAACCAATGGTTGTCATTGCCACTCTTATTATTTCTTTATAGAAAAACACTAACGGCCATGCACTAAATTTTTTTTTAAACTAACAACACACTTTGGATTTTCGGCATTAGTTTTTCCACCACCGATCCATCACAAAATTTTTAGATCTACAAATCAAAGGTCATGATTTAGTCAAAAAAATAATTTGTAGTCGAAGTAGTACTACTCCAATTATTTGTTATATTGGCTACAATAACGACTCATGCCTCATTTTCACGGACAAATTCAACTTTTCTCTCTTCCCTATATACTCACTTGAGAAAACTCAACTTTTCTCTTTCTAGTGTAGTCCTCATCTTCTTCTTCATCTTCTTCATATTTCTTTTAGCTTTTCGATGGTAGCTGGTGGATTAAGACGACTTGAATCGAGAAAAGCAATATTACTATTTAAGCGGTGGATCGGAAAGAAATTTTTTAAAGAAACGATATTGTCGGTGATAAGGTTAGTTTATTTAAAATTTTTATTAATAATAATTTTATAATATTTGCAGTTATTTTAAGTTCTAGATAGTATGTTGCTTTATATTTATTTAATTTAATAGTCAGTTGTTTATTTATGGTTTGTTTTTAAGATTAAATGTGTAATTTATATTTTAAAATATTATTTGATTTTTAGATAATGTGGCAAGTATTTGTTTGATTTTTAGATTATGTGACAGATGTATTTGTTTCTTGATAATTTACATTTTTGAAGATTATTTGTTGACAGATTTTAGAATTAAGCAGTAGTCTTTTAGGCAAGTGATAAATAAAAGGTGAATAATGAATACTAATAAATGGTGAATGATGCAAGATTTGCTGTCAGTAGATGATAATAGTGAATAATGCTAGTAAGTCGTAATTCATTAAAATGATAAAAGGTGAACGATGAATAATAATAAATGGTGAATGGTAAATAGTAAATAGTAAAAAGTAAGTGATAAATAGTAAATGGTAAATAGTGGTGAATGGTAAATAGTAATAGTAAATAGTAAATTGTAAGTGATAAATGGTAAATGATAAATAATAAATAGTAATGGTAAATAGTAAATAGTAAAAGTAATGGTAAATGATAAATAGTAAATGGTAAATAATAAATAATAAATAATAAGTGGTTAAAATTATATAGTAAAAATAATAATAATACAATATGAGATAGTAAGATAGTGACTGATAGATTAATAGTACTAGTACTATTAATCTATGGTTTAGTAATATTAATATAATAATAAATAGTAAATAATACTAATATTTTTAAAAATATAAGTTACAGTAATTTACATTATACAATCGCAGTCTAATAGTAACTATGATTAATTAAAGAAAAACATTACTTTAACAGTTTGAATAATACTATTTGTTTGATAACTTTATTTTTATTTATTCATTTGATATTGATGATTATTTTATTAGTGGTGTTATTACCAATGAAAACGTTTGTTGCGGTAATATTAGTAATTATGATAAGTTGTTAAAAAAAATAAGTTGATATAAAAATATTCGTAAGATTAGAAAAAAATGTCGATGGACCTTACATTGGTATTTCAATTTTATTGGGGAGGCAAAATAAACGAGACCGAAGGATCATTCGCATATGAACCTTCACAATATAAAAAAGCTATTTTAGTGGAACATCGAATAAGTTATGACGAATTGGTGGACAGAGTGTACACTTACATACAACTAGATTAGAATGTTTGCAAGTTGAATTTATGGTTTAGAAATGCTGTTGGCCAAAATATATTTGTTGGAGTGCAATTGGAATGCGAAGATGACATTGACACGCTATATTATATGAAGTCGGTGTCACCACACACGACATGTGAGATATATGTAGAAGTAGAACCACAAACCCGTCATGTCCACAGTGACCATGATAGCGAACAAACATCATTAGTCGAGAATGATTTTGAAAAGAAGTCAAACAGCATGCTTCATACTGCCGTGAGTGAAAGTGCAAGGATGGTAAATCGTTCTTTTGATGAATTACCTCAAATGGAAATTTTCAATCTGACAATCTTATCGAGTATACCTAAGAGTAAAGGCGTTAATGTTGATCAAGATACGGAATCGGAACCCGACGGTAATGATTCAGGCAATAATGAGTAAGATCAAATCGATGAAGAATCTGACAATCTGTCAAAAAATCGAGTGCTGGTCCATCGACCTCATACATATACCGGTCCATCTAAACGATCTTGAAGATGTGGAAGCTTTACTGAATTTTGATCCTTTTAAGAAGGGAGTTTCGAAAAAGTACAATGTGCGAAATGAGCGGACAAAAGAGCTTAGATTGGGAATGGTCTTTGAAACAAAGAACGACGTACAACGAGCCGTCAAACTTTGGTAGATTAAGCATAACAGGGAGTACAAAGTGCGAGAAAGTAAACTGATTATTTGGTATGTTTGCTGAAAGTCCCATAGTGCCTCGCTTCCATCTAATTGGCAGCTAAGAGCCACTCTAAAATGCACACATAACATGTGGAAGATTGTAACATTTGTGAAGGAGCATACGTGTGTGCGAGTTTCGAATTCCAATGACCATCGACAGTTGAGTTTGAAACTTATAGTGGAGTACATAATACACCACGTCGAGAATAAAATACACACATAAAATGTGGAAGATTGTAACATTTGTGAAGGAGCATACGTGTGTGCGAGTTTCAAATTCTAATGACCACCGACAGTTGAGTTTGAAACTTATAGTGGAGTACATAATACACCACGTCGAGAATGGTCCGCTATATGCCATCAAAGAAATACAAACGAGCATTAAACTTGCTTTTAATACGGATGTTTTGTACAAAAAAGTATGGTATGCTAGGCGACATGTGATTGATATTATGTATGGTGATTGACCAACTTCTATAGCCGCATTGCCTACGTACGTTCAGGAATTGGTGAAAGCCAATCCCAAAACAGTTGTCGAATGGGAGCACCATCTGCAATGCAGTGCTAGATGCAGAATCTTTCATTATGTATTTTGGACATTTAGGTAGGTGATCGAGTTATTTCGATATCTTAAACCAATTAATTGTATTGACGGCACATTTATGAACGGCACATACAAAGCAAAATTATTAGTTGCTATTGGTTTTGATGCCTCCAATCGGTAGTGGCCAATTGTATTCGCACTTGTAAACGAGGAGACAATCGGAGTTGGACATGGTTCATGTCATATTTGCGACATTAAGTGTGCCGTGAGGTGGAAAATATATGCGTTATTTCGGATAGGCACAGAGGCATAACACATGCTATGAATACTTCGGCGGAGTGGAAGGAACTGATGGATGTGCACCGATACTGTCTAGTACACTTGCAGAGCAACTTTGCGCAAAAATTTTGAAATCAAAGATATGTATATTTTTGAATATTAGATTGGGAATACATAGTATAAATGCCTAGTAAATATAAGTTTAATCGTCGGTCAATTATTATTGTCCAGATTGAAGGATCTTATATGAGCCGCCGGAACAGAAAATCAAGCTAAAAAATACGAAACATTTATGGAACAAATATGACTTTTAAATAAAGAGGCGCATAAATGGTTGAATGGCGATTCTGTCAAATCGGAACAGTGGCATTATACAAGGATGGGGATATCGGTGGGGCCACACATCGATGAACGTAGATGAGTGCTTTAACAATGTATTGTGCTATGCTCGATTATTATCAATAACAGCATGCGTACGTTCACTTTTAATAAAACTATTGAACTCTTTACGTCGAAGTGAAAATTGGCCTCCAACACGACATATGCTTTTTCTAAAGAAATATGGAAGCTATTCTTGGAAAATGAACTAAAGGCAAGGACACACTCAGTCCAAGCATATAATCATAGAGGCAGAATCTATTGCATTACCACTAGTCGACACGATAATGAAAAAGGTAGAAATATGCAGATTATCAAGTTTGGAAATGACACATGTATGTGTGACAAGTGGGCTGAAGTCAGATTCTCATGCTCGCACGTATTTGCAACCTGTTATAGGTCAGGTACAAATCCGTACCATCTGGTAGGTCACGTGCACACATTTTCAGCCTGGCAATCTTCGTTTAAAAGATAGCTTCAACCTTTGTCGAATTCAGTTTATTGGATCCTTTCGAAATTACGACTTAATTACGATATAGGAAGAATTAAACAAAAGAGACCCAACTCTAAGGCCATAGTTAGAATACATAATCAAATGGATCGTCGGTGTACAATGCGCCTCGTTGTTGTCATCACTATTCACTGACAGGCCACAACGCCTCTAATTGCCCCTATTCTAGTCATTTTCATGTGTAAAAGCATAAACGGGATGAAAAATTATCTAAAAACTGTGTAGTCGTTGATTATGTGTTATGTTAGTTGTTTGTCACTTTTTGACAGTATGTTTGTTACCAACGTACAATTGAATAAAATTAGAACTGTATGTCAACTATTAATAAATATTTGATTGTACAAATTATCCTAAACATGTCACATTGGCCTAGACAGACTTTCGATCCTATACAGGGTCCACACAAAAATGGCATATTATATTTGTAGGATACACATAGATCGAAGGTAGCGTTTTTAGGACAGGAGAGTCAACTCTATATAAAACGAGCCGACGAATTTTTTTGGGATCTGATGAAATCAGCTGAATTTTCGAATAGCAAACTATCTTCGTGTCATAGGTTTTTGGGGGATCGTACTGGCAAGTTATTTTGAAATTAATCATGGGTTAATTACAACGCTTATTAAGCGATGGAGGTAGGAGACCCACACATTTCATCTTCTCGTGGGTAAGGCGACTGTCATTTACGGGACGTGGAGGTATTATGGGGTCTACTTGTCGACGGATTACCAGTGACACTTGTTGATCGAAATAGGAATATTGCACGTAAGAAGCAATTAATCGAGGAGCTTCTAGGTTTTAGACCTGAGACGCGACACTTCAAGGATGGGAGATTGAAACTTGTGCCAATATTTGACTTTTTATATGAGCTTCTTCCAGAAGATGCACTGGAGGAATTAGTTCGACAGCATGTTAGATGCTATATTTTGATCTTATTTGTCGGACAATTATTTATCAATACCTGTGAAAATATTGTAAGTTGCCATTGGTTGGATTACTTACGAGACTTGGAGATTTTGAGTAATTTTAGTTGAGGCAGCGCCACACTTGCCTGTTTATATTTTCGACTTTGTAAAGCGTCTTACGCAACCATAAGCTGCATAGCTAGCTCGTACATGCTTTTACAGGTACTGGATGCATAATTTTGGAATGATTGCACGTTCATATTTTATTTAAATGCAATAGTGATTTAACGTGAACAATTCGCATTTTTTTTACAGTTATGGACCTAGGAGAGGATGCTTAGGATTCATCCAATCATGTTGTTTCTTGTTGTACAAAGAGATAATTTTCTTAGAGGTGGTCGCTAGGCTAGAGAACGTACGACTAGATACGTGCCACCATATGTCGTCTCATTATTTTGTGATGCACTCGCCAAGATGGGAACCGACGAGATATTCAAACTAATATACAATTTTGTAATCTTACTCTCAGTATGTATTTACAATCGCACTTAGTTGAATAAATTTATTATCATAGTTTATCTGTGAGCCATATTCTACTGACTTTATTGCACAGTTCCCTACCTATTGTTCAGCTGGACAACATATATGGCGGTCAGTAGTTTCTTTGATATATTGGGAGGTTGTGAAATTTCACCTTCCACAACGGATACTATAATAATTTGGGTCATTTCAATCATTACCTGCCTCTGTTGACATACACACGGATAAGAAATTACATTCTTTAGATAGCTCAAGCCGTTCCAGAAAGGATTGGGCCCAGTACCATAATCATTGGGTGCAATACTGGGAACGTCGTGCTCAATCGGTTGTCAATGGATATCGCAGCGATCATTAATGCTTTCAGATGAGTACATTGTATGGTACCAAAATATTATTGTTCACTATATAGCATCTCCTGTTTCACGGCAAACAGTAGATGATGCTCATCGGGCAGATGGGGGACAGTTCGACTACTTGGTAAATTATTAAACAGTTTTTCTTTTTATGTAATCATATACCATTACATGTTTGTTTATTAACATATAATATGATTACAATATACAAATTTCTCTTTTTTTAGGTTGATTCGAGTCTCAGATCGATTCGATTTGTGGGATGTATCTCGATCCCGTAAATCCAATGTAGTGTGCTCATCCGGAGCTAACAGTCATTCGTGAGGAGGCATTTGGGGCATGATAGTACTTGAATCTAGGACATAAAATGGTAGTTGGTCCATTCAACCGTCAAGATGTTGGCCTATGTACCTCTTCTGCTACCCCTCTTCAGATGTTTGTCAAGCATCTACCTAGGGAGGTTCGTGGTAGGAAACAAACAGTTAGACGTCGTAGAGGGAGCACCTCCACACATGCTGTTGATGTGCCTGATGAAAATATAATGCAGATTTCATCACTATCCGGTTACAATTCACCTATTGGCACACACTTTTCTCATAATGGAGTTTTCTTCACACCTTCCACTGTGCCAGCTTTCGGAGGTCATTTCAGTGACACACCTACTGCCATACCCATATTTGGCTATACTTGTGCTGTTGCACCGTCGTCTACAATGCTTGATACAACGATGTGTCCAGAAATTAAATTTAAGGATAATTTTGAGTAAATGTATCACTTCCTAAAGATCTCGACTGGCTTCTCACCTATTTTGCATATGGACTACGACGGTGTTCCCATTAATGTTCCTTTTCAAGCGCTCATACATGGTTCTTGTCCTAGATGCGGTCAAACTTCGGTATTCGATCCCTCCGTTGATGATGACGATGACCAAACACTTGAACAAGTTCATGCACCACCTCGGAGATCCGAATGATTACAATTAGGATGAGATCTGCCACACGAGAGAATTCATTGGAAATGTGGCTGTTCTACCACTCCGCAAGATAAGGCTAAGAGGCGCATTGATGGGTAATATTTAGATTTTTCGAATTTTTCTTATCGAAACTCTCGTTTTATTATCAATTAAGTTTATATGCTAATTATTACATTTTATAAATATTGTTTAATGTTGCATTATTTATTATTATTCAAATTAGCATTAACATTAAAAATTTTAAAAATATGACTTAGGCAAATTTTAGAGTGTTTTTAATAGCATACTTAATTATCATCTAAATTTATAAAATTAACATAATTCTAATATCGTATATTAAATTTTTTACAATTCTGATTTATAATAGGATTTTAGTAATACAAATTAGGGATTTTGATTTTAAAATTAGGGTTAAAGGGTTCATGTTTATATTAAGAGTTACACTGTAAGGGTTTGGAAATTAGGGTTTCATATTGGGTAAAATATTAAACCCTATTCTCTAATTAGCTGTAATGTATTATTATTTAAGTTTATATACTAATTATTACATTCTATAAATATTGCTCAATGCTATATTATTTATCATTATTTAAATTAACATTAATATTAAAAAATTTTAAAAATATGACTTAGGCAAATTTTATTAGTAATTTAATAACACGCTTGATTATCATCTAAATTTATAAAATTAACATTATTCTAATATCATATATTAAATTTTTGACAATTCTGGTTTATAATAGAATTTTAGTAATACGATTTAAGAATTTTGATTTTAAAATTAGGATTAAAGGGTTACACTGTGGTGGTTTGGAAATTAGCGTTTCATGTAAAACATTAAACCCTAAACCCTAATTAAGCCTAATTAAGGTTACGTTTTATGAAAAAAAATTCGTCGCGGTGACCTTTTAATAAAAGTTACGTTTTTAATAAAAGAAAGGATGAGCGGCGATGCATAAAAGACAAAATAAAACCGTTGCTCATCCTTCGCCGCTCATGAAATCTTTACGAAAATTAGAAAAAAAAAAAACTAAAGTGACCCGCCAAAATAAATGAATATTAAAAATATCTTTATTAGAAGCCTCACATCTGAAATACGACGACCCCTTATTCCGAAACCCAACTCAAACAACACCACTTTTCTGACAATTTTCAATTTTGACGATATTCCAAGAAATTTGCCATCAACAAATACAAAATTTCATATCATGGGCTGTAACTATGAGAAGGAAAATCTACTATTACTTTTGTGATAGTGCATTTGTTGCTAATAAATTAGAAAATTGTAGACAAATGACAATGTACATAAATCTAATGTAGGTGCGAATAAGTTGCAATTTGCATCATATTTAGCACGCTAAGAAAAAGAAAAAAAAAAAAGAGGTACTTGAGGACTGGAATCAGAAGCTCCCACAAGCAGCCCCAGTGGTTGTATTTGTGCATCCTCAAAGCCATATCTCAGATAACTACTGCAACTGGTTGCTTTTGAAGCCAACGCAGGCAGAAAAGTTTTACTCAGATTACATCCACCAGCCTTAACTTCAGCTTCATATTGCCAGCTTGAACAACTATTTCTTCCTTGGATGGCTCCACCTTCAAAACTACTGCTTTCTTGTTGAGAGAATGAACCACCACTGTATCACCTTCTTTTGGAATTTCAGCTCTTTTATCTGCTATAAATGCAAGGAAAACTATAATTACCTTACCCTCATATAGTCAGCATAGATGTCAATCCTACAACTCCTAAAATCAGAGTGCCTGGAACAGAAAGAACAGCAATTGAAACCAATAGGCTATAGCCAGAAAATACTACCTAGGACTGGCTGCTGCCTTGTATTATTTGCTGTTAGAGTCTCAGAGGCATTGGAGGTCTCACTTCTTCCTGCTGTACTTTGCAGATCAACAGAAGTCAAAGTGTCCTCGCTCTTTTTAACCATTGACCTATGTTGCCAATTGTTATGAGATGTTCGAAGCTGTCGTACTTTCTCATGAAGCCTTGAACGTGCTGAAGCTGCAGTCTCAAATATTTTTTGTGTCATCTTGTATCTTTGATTCCTTTGGTGTTCCATGACCTTTTTGCTGGTCAACACTAGATCACTATGGAGTTTTTTTGACAATCTGCAACAAATAATTATGAAAAGAATCTGGAGTATCAACCATCTGTGGAACTTTTATTCTCAATACATATATCAGCAAATCAAGGAAATATAGCATCTACATTAATTTTTTCGATATTTCTTTTGTCATTTTTAACCAATTATACTGTCATTAGGTATCCCTTCCATCATTCAGGTATCCACAAGCACATAAAGATGTTGAAAGTTATGTTGGTAAAGGAAATCATATGAACATGACTCACTCAAAGAGATGCCACGGTACTTAAAAAATTCACCTCGTTGTAGGATATTACATGTGGCATTCATTTCTACCCCTCTAATTAATCACTACTGATACTAAAGCCCACTCCAGTGTACTTCAGATTTATGTACACAATACTTCCAGCAAAATAGGATGAATCCAAAGGTATGCGAGCATTTCTTTCTATAACCTCTACACTGTGTAAATGTTAAGTATTTCTTCCAAACATATCAGAACAATAAGGCATTTTTGTAGTTCTGGGAGACAGCTAAGGCAATCAAACAGAGATACATCTAGTTAACTGAAAGATTCTCACATCAGATAATGTTGAGCTTCCTGGATTTGCTTATGGAAATTCTGCTTAAATCTCTCCATTTCTACTATAATCTGCAACAGGTCATAAGAGGGAAGATTTCTTAAGAAAATAATGAAAATATATCAAAACTTGTAAAGAAAGCATCACAACCATTTACTGCATATATGCACCTAAAGACACCCGCAGAAAGCAGTAAATACCAATCTAATTAATATATCGTGTAATTTGGTACCCTTAAAAAGAATGACTAGGTTTATTGTTGCTTCTACAATTTGGCACATATATAGTTCAAAAGTGTCAGTAATATCATGGCAAAAGGTGATGGCATCAATCAAAATTACACTAATTAACAATCTATAAGAACAGAAACAGATTTAATCTAGGTAATTCTTATGTTTGAGTGTTCTTGTGAAGTTGATTGTAAAAGATAGTCAACCATTCTGCAATAGGATGCAAATTTGCAAATTAACAGTCCTGATAGGTATACATATTCCAATATCAAACAAATATTACCTCGTCAATTTCTGCACTAGCCACTCCATAAAGTTCACGAGCATTATCCAAAATTGCATTTGGAATTCCAAGCCTTTCAGCAATGCTGATTGCATTTGAACGGCCTGGAAAAGTGAGATGTACAAGGAAGAAAAACCTATGTAAATAGGTTTATACAAATGCTAAAAACACCTCAATCACACAAATGATTCCCCTTTTTTCCTGTCTTTGTTGCTTCTCAGTACAAAAAGTAACACTTTCAAAGCAATGTTCTTGTTTATAATATGAATATTTCAGCGAAGGAACTGCAACTAATGAAGAACCGGTTACCACCAAATTGAAAAGAGAACCTGGTACTCCCCAAAGAATCCTAAAAGTGGGCTTCAAGTTCATCTCGTCAAACTCCATGCATGCATTTTCGAAGGCTTTATTGCTGTCAGTCATGTTTTCCAACAGGAAGCCATCAGTTTGAGATTGGCATGCAGTTAGACAAGAAATTGTACCTTCTCGCAAACTACCTGTATTTAAGGGTTTTAAGTTCTCCATGATGTGTTGTTGCCATTGTTAGTAATGGACCAGCCTCCGCAAAAGATTCAAGCAATGCCATTCCCAATGCAGTGCCTTCTAGGGGATTTGTTCCTGCACCCACCTATAAAAGGAGGTAATGCATGGTGCTATCTCTAAACAAGCAGGGTCTCCATAAATTAAACCACATAAACGAGTCAAACAAATGAACTATAAAATTGTCCCAACAAAAATAAAAAAATAAAAAATGAAACTAGGAACTTCTTCACAGCACATACTTCATCTAGTAGCACTAATGACAAAGTTGTTGAATGAGATAGAATTTCCTGCAAAAGAGTAAGCAAAATCATGTAGCCAGGTTAATAAAGGAACTAGCTCAGCAAAGTTTCAGTAAAAAAATCAGGTAACAGTATGAGTTTAGAAAGCAGAATTAACTATGGCAATCAGGAGGATGTGACATCCCAGTACTGCAAGCAAGAGAGGACTAATTCTATGTAATCAAGCATTTAAGAGTGCATGGTCTCTCAGGAAAAGGCCCAAACATAGTTCTTCCTTTCTCTTACAGTTCACTGAAGAGTGTGAATGCTAAGAAGTAGTAGACCAAAAATCAACATCTCAGTTGCAAGCATTATACAAGAAGCAATGTTGGAGCTGTGAGCATAAAACATGCTAAAAGGTTCTTAATTAAAGCCCTAACAAATGCATCCAGCAGCACAGCCATGTCAATGTAGAGAAGTCTATTTACTATATAAAATCATCAAGAGAAGAAGGCTAAGCTTACAAAAAATTTCAAACAATCGGAATGAAGAAAAGGATTATTTCTACATATTATATATGCCTAAGTTTGCTCAATACTATGAATGTCTTCATATGGGGCTAAAAAAGATGACCTAATGATGCCAACATCCTAATAATACAGAATAATGGTTAACTGACAATTTTTTCATTTAATTTAGTGTTCTATCCATTCAGTGCCTTGAGATTGGAGACCAATAAACCGAACCATGCACTATTGCACATTTACTTACTCATAAATTGATAAACAGCAACTGATTATTGATTTTTACCCATTACTTATCCAAAAAGGCATATACTAACCTTTCGAGGTTGGGGATATTTCTATGTTTGTCAAGACAAATGAGATATAGTTTTGGATTTGTTATGGTCATCAACACCTACCAAAAAACTCCTCATGCAAGCCAAATATACAACATGTATGACATTTAGCTTTACTGCATGAGCAATGCACTTCAAGATACTCTGTCATCTTAACTACAACTGGGGGGGGGGGGGGGGGGGGGGAATAACTCCCAAAATTAAGTTACCTAAAGATGATTGGGATATTGAGCCTTTTTGCAACAGGAGACATTTTGTAACTACTAACAAAATGAAATTCCACATGTGCACCTTAAATTCCTTTTGTTAGCAAGGAAACGAAAACAATATATAAAAGCCATATTCAAAGTGCAAAATCCTTAACAACAACCAACTTACACTAATTTGCTTCAGATGGCCAGAGAAGGTAGACAGAGACTGAGACAAGGACTGTTCATCACCAATATCCGCAAAGACAAAATCAAACCAAGGGATCTTTACTGGTTCAGAAGCTAACACATATATACCTGCAAAAACAGAATTAAAGCAGAGATTTCATTAATAATAGGGTACCCTCCTAATAGCTCCATGACATGCTCCAAAGAGAGACAAGCAAATGTAGAACATCATACCTAAAATTTTTGACAGAAAGTTAAACCACAGTACAACACTATTCGCATCGTTATCTGTTCTTCCCATTCTTTCAAAATAACCTTATCTATTTTCCTGTAATTTACTTATTACGGAAAACTTCAAATTGCTCTGACCAGATATAGATAAATGTACTAAGGCTCCCAAATCAAATCCCAACCGCCCATCAATCAGCTCAGTTATAAACCTATTAGGTCATGTGTTCAGTATCAATATTTGACTCGTACCATCTGCTATTAGCAATAACAGTATCATTGATCACACCATCTTTTATGATTAGATAATTTCAAGAAGTAGAATACAAAGAGATTGCTGGTAAAAATTTTATTAAAAATCTAATTAAATGATAAAGCAAGGAACGCTAGCTTGAGAAAATTATTGTCTTCATAGAATTCATTAACTTTTCTCCATTTCCTCACACAAGGAAGTTAAGATTTATTCTTGAACGAAATTAGTTGTCAGATTTCACTGGTCATAGAGTTTTAACCTAGGGAAGCCAAGATTCATGGCTACCTTACTCTTTTGATATTGCTCTCCTGCCTATGACTTTAATAGCTTAAACTTTTCATCTAGACTGCAAAGAAATCTGTACAACATTTACTTGGAGAGTAAAGTAGAAAAACAATTCCTTCAGTGAGTCTTAGATACCTAGATCATGTAGTAAATCAAACAATATGTTCAGAAAAGCTAGCTACACTTTGTCTGCAAGAAAAATTCTGACAATTCAAGATTAAAATGCTAACGTAAAAGACTGGGTGATTCAGTTCACCTGATTTTGCCATCATGGCAGCCAAGCCAACAGTCTTCAAGCAAATAGTTTTGCCTCCAGTATTGGGGCCTGTTATTACAACAACTCTAGTATTTCTAGCAACAAATACATCACTAGGAACTGGACCAGCTTCTTGTAACTCAGCAACCTGACTTCACAAAAAAAAAAAAAATCCAGGTTCAAAATTATAAAGTATCAGCTTTACAGAAACATGAAGTTAAAATGAAAGATCGATTTTAGTCCTAAAATATAACCTCCTGTTCCAAGGATGAAATACATAAATCTGTTTCTTTCTTTCCCACCATGCTTCCTCCTTGTTTTCTCCTCCTGATTTCCTGGAGTCGAAAAACATCAAGTTCATTTGATGAAAAAGGAAATTACACAAATTCAATATATACCCAAAAGTTGGAGTTGAGAAAACAATCCTCGAGTAAAAATCAGCATCCTCTCCTCCAACCAAAATTCCGAGAAAAGGATAAAATTTTATGAAGAATAACATGAGCCAAACAGATTCATATGCAAATACATCATTTGGTTTGCATAAACAGAAGGATATTGGAGTCTGTATAGATTCAGCCATAAACTTAATACCATAGGGAAAACAAGGTAGCAGTAGAAAGTTTAACTCACGACTTACAGCAACAGCATCATTGACATCCTTCTTGGCCTTCATTAGTGTCTGCCGATGCTGCTGAATGAGGAGAGGATGATAAGCTTTCGGAAGATACAAAGTCCAATTCTTCTGGGTTGGATGAGAAACCACTGAAGTAGTTGCCTTTGACAAAACAGCAGCTGGAAGGCAACCATCCTCGGCTTGTGGCAAAAATATATCAGGAAATGAGCCCCCAAATGATAGACTATATCGTGCTCTGGCATTTATCTGTTCAGAAAATTACAACATTTTAAGGCAAATGGAAACCAGAATGCTGATTAAATAGCATTGCCATATCCAAGCATCTATAAGAAACACCCACTTGGTTGGGAGGTTTTGCACTCCTCAATGGGAATGACTGACAGGTAATGATGCCCACTGGTTATGCTCAGTATACTACCATGGGATTTTGCATCCCACTTGTGGGTCTTCCAGCCCCCAAAACCCACTAAATTGGGCAATATCAGCTCTCATTACCCACCTTTTAAAAGAAAGTAGAAAAAAACAAAAATTCAAGTTGAAAAACTATGGAAAGGAAGAGCATGGCCCCTCTCTTCTGTTTTCACATTCCAATCTGCTTCATCCTGATCTCTCTCAGCTTTCCTTCATTGTGGAAGATGGTTTACAGTTGTCTTTGTTCATATATTCTCGGATTTGGAGCAAATTTTAATTGATTCACACTTTTCAGAACAGGAGAAGTTAGCAAATCAGGAGTGGGTTTTTACTCAGAAAAAAATTATAAATCTATCTCATGCTACCAAAGAAGTTCTGGGGGTGATCAGGATTTCTTTTCTGGACAAATTAGAAGGTGCAATTTTTTTGGGTTTGGTTGTAACATTTGAAGTTGTAGCATAAGTTTGATTGTCATATTATGTGGTGGAGGCAGTTGGAGGTGGCAGTGGGCATGAGATGAAGAGGAAGGGAGGGAAAAAAAATAAAGAAAAAGAAAATGAGAGTAAATACAAAAGCTGAAGAGGCAGAAATAAATTAAAAATGGAAAAGTCATTCTTATTCCACCCTAACTACCAAAAATAAGATTTCACAAGAAGAAATCTTCACAAAACCATTATTATTAAGCGGGTCTATGATATTCATTGCCATTGCCATTTCTTAGTAGCTAACAAACAGGTGGACAATTCATTTATGCAGTCAAATACGCAATCACTCTCCCAAGAAATATGATACAAATAATGTTAAACAGACCCCAAGATCAAAATCACTCGAATTTCATATTTATAATTAGGAAAATACAAATAAATGAAAAGTTGTCCCTGTATCAGTAAAATTCTGGACCTTGAGTAACCAAAAGCAAACAAAATAGTGCACAGAAAAGTGTTTGCCCATGTGCTTCCCCTTCTCATGAACAACAGAATATGACCTATCTATTACCCTAAAGGAAAAGTGTGAGACAAATGGAGATCAGAATATTACCATAACTACCATCAATAAATTCACAAGAAAGGCAATACTTTAGCCCATGGTAGCACAATCTAGGCAATATTAGAGTTATTCTGAAGTCCATTTTTATGCATCAACAATATAATCATGGAAACATAGTTTTCATCAAAAATACCTACCACATCTAGTTCAATCATATCATCGAACACGATTTCAATGTCATTAAGATCCATTTGCATCTGTTTAACAAAGGAAACTATTAGAATATGCTCACTTCTACTTTAAGAACTTGACATTGCAATTCTGGAACTTTCATTTGGAATAAATTAAAACCTTCTTTGTTATCTTTAAAAGCACATCAGCTTCAGCCTTAGCAACAGATGCCCTTGCTTGTTGCAACTCGTCATTAAGTGGGACAGCAGAAAGTGGCTCTAGAATGCTACCTGCACCTGAACCACTACAATAGAGCATAAGCTCTCAAGATAAACACAAGGTATTGTGAAGCAGTACCAAAAATCTCTTATCCACTTGGGAAAAATAATAAATAACTTTTTCATTCATGCTGATGCCATTCTGCATACCAAGAACCTTAGGTAGCACTCTTTAGTTAAATGATATTTTAACACCACATGTCACATTAACTTTAGATTTGAGTAAACTGAAGAACAGAATACAACTAGCATTTGATTCCTACCTTCACGCTTCTAAAAGCAACCCAAAATTGATAACATGGCTATAATTATCCTAAGGGATAAGTGAACAGTGTAAGATATTAGATGAGATCCTGACAGTCTCATTTTATTTTGTATTCCAAGTGCAGCTGCTTCAGTCACAATTCTGTTATTGTTCAACACCAGCATACAGAAAAACAATCGATGAAATGCAGATTCTAAAAGTTCAGCGGAGATCTTTAGTATAAGCAAAAGATAATAAAAGCCTGCAAGATCTACAATGCACCTTGACAACAGTAGCCCCTTGACATTTGATTGAATTTTGGTGCCTGAAGTTATGCACCATCTGCCACCAACACTGCTCACTACCTAAATCATCACAGAAGTTAATCGGAAGGGTCATAGCAAATCAAATTTTCACTTATGTGCAATAATATAATATATCTAACAAAGGAGCTCACCAAGGAGGATGTTTCTTTCATTTCATTCCTGATCAAGCTTTCCATCAACTGGTATAACTGATAAGAAGATACAAGATCAGAAAGCAGATCTGGACAAGGACAAATTCTAAGGCAGATTTAACACACACAACCAACTTCATATATAATGTATCCTTTGGGCATTGAACTGCTAACTATCCTTTGTATAAAAGAAGCAAAGCCAACTAATTGCACCAAGAGAAGGGATGCAGCAGCGTCTAAAAAATGTAAAGATGTACACCGAACAAAAATAAAAGAAAAATTATAAGCTACACAACCATGTATCTTATGTACTGATAGATTTTCTTTGACATTTCAAAATGGAATTCAGCTAGATTTAGATGGCAGACCAAGACTGTCTGAAAACAACGACCTTGAGGTTTTGACCCTACTGCGGAACACTCTGCTAGTTATTAAGTCCAATAGGAAGAAACAAAATGGAAAAGAAAAATTAACAGATAGACTTCTTCAAAGACTAACCATTCATCAAGGAAACTGATGTAACCAGTCCTTTGTATTAAGGAAGACTGGGTAATTCCCTGGATAGCATGGACAGATGAAGCTATATTCTTAGGTGCATTTGTGTCAAGCTAAAAAACTTTTGTCTACTGCCTTCACCTAACAGCAATTTTATTTTCTGTCGGTTGCCCACTAGATCAATTTCTTAGAGTAGAATCAACAGTTCTTGCAAGATGAGAAATAATAGCTCATGTTGAGGTCAGCTAGCCATAGAGTGATATTTGTTCACAAGAATGTTCACAAATGACATATAAAAGTACACAAGGGCCTTTCTATGAAGCTTGGAGTAAACTGTAGTATTCTGTTGGACTACAGTCTCCTAAACGGAGCTGCTAGAGAATTCAGTGAAAAAAGAAGTAAAAAGTTTGTTGGCTAAAGTGTATGCGGATGAGCTAGGAACATGATAGTGTCAATCAGCACAGGCATTCAAATGCAACTTACCTTTCTTTCAATAAAGCGTACTTGCTCACGGGATTGTTTCAAAGCAGAACTCTGAGATGGAAAACAAGTAAAACCATAAGAAGATTAAGAAATATCAATGCAGTTGCTGCAAGAAGCCAAAAAAAAAAATGCTCATAGATACTGGGAGGAGAGGGAATTTAGGTAAATAATCATGAAAAGCTAGAATACCTATTAAGAACTCCCTTCTACCAAACACAAAGACTGAAATTTATCAAACAACAAGAAACAAAAAGTGGTGACAAGCTTGAATAATTGAGTTAAACCCAAAAAAAAAAATACCGCAGAATCCTTAACAGAGCCATCTTCATCTACAAGTTGCTGTATGAACCTTATCAGTGGTCTACTTATAACAAGTTCTGAAATCTGGAAGTCAATAGGGTGGACAACAAAAAACAAATATAAATAAATAAATAAGAATGAAAGGTACACAAAAGTGGGAAGCAACAATCAACTAAGAAGATTATACCTTTTCAGAAAGAGGCATGAAACGCTGATACCAGTCGGCATCTTGTTTAACAGCAGCTTTCAGATTAAACTGCAACGCCCCTGCAAACTGTAAGAGAGCAACAAGGGCCATAGCTTCACTTCCAGTGACAGGGGAATCTCTCTTTGCACATTGTATAGCCGATTTGACCTTCATCCAAAAATCATACTAGCCTGGTTAGTGTACCATTACTGGTAGCTATTAGTTACTAAAGCAACGCCTCCAAATTTGAAGTATCAGTTGTTTCTTATTCAGAATAAATGCCCCACAAAGAATTCTAGAATTTTGTCGAATTGCAAGATAAAATTAAACTAAAAAAATCTCTACCGCATCTACAATAACAATGATCGGTTAAACTTACAAGGGCAGTGTCAATGCCAACAAAGTCCAGCATGGCACCATACTTGTGCATCTCCACTGCCGCATTTGTCTCTTGAAGAAGCCTTACACTATCCTCATACGTTTTGTTCAATGACCACAATTGCTCCTGCATCCAATGAGGTAAAAAATTCATTCAAGGATGAAAAGGGTCCAAGAATCACAATCAATAGTACTGATAGGAAATTGGAAAGAAATCCAAGAAATTAGAAATACCTTGGAGGCCTGTTTGCCTAAACAAGTACCAGCAAAAGAAGCTACAGAGTCACATAGTTTATCCCACTCAAGGACTCTGAGGCTGTCCAGAACAATTCTTCTTGATGCTTGTTCTTCTTCTACTTCTGCTTCTTCTTGATTATTATCTGAAGCAGCAGCAGCTGCAGCAATCAAAGGTTTGTAGAGAAAGGCTCTGATACTGATACTCTTGAAACCAATAACAGAAGGAGAAATCCCACTAGTTCTAGTACTAATACTACTACTAAAACTAAAACTTCTCCTCAAGATTCTTCTTCTACAACTTGTTCTTGGGAGGATAGTGGAATCTAAGGCCAAAGAAACCATTGTTTACAGTACTAAAGTAGCAGTATTTTCACTGCTACTATCATTTTATCTGCATTCAGAAATGAAATGGCCAATTGTGAAGAACATCATCGAGGAAGAGGAATTCGTTTTGGCTCTTCCTGATCATCTTCATCTTCTACGATGCTTCATTTGTTGACGTGGTTATCGGGGTTCATTGGGCCAGAACCGGTTTTGGAGTTAGCTGCAACTTACATTCTCGGCCATTGGGCTTTCCTTAACATACCCAAGGTAAGTTGTCCTTGGTCACACAGGCCTCTCTCTCTCTGTCTCTCTCTCTCTCTTTGTTTTCCCCTTTCCAAGTTCCAACTTCCAAGATTAACCTACACACTTTTAAATTTGTCAAAATTAACATGTCAATTTTGACATTAAGGGATTCTTGTGGTTTTGCACCAATTTGAACATATATTAGTTGGATCTTAACAAATTGATTGCTAACTAACCATTTCGTATATACTAGTGGGTGAGATGCACCGGCAAATTTCTTGGAATATTGTCAAAATTGAAAATTGTCTAAAAATTGGTGTGGTTTGAGGGTGGGTTCCGAATTAGGGGTCGCCGCATGTCCGACGTGAGGCTTGCAATAAAAATACTTTTAATTTTCATTTATTTTGGATTGCTTTAGTTTTCTCTTTTTTTTTATATTTTTTTGTAAAGGCTTCGCCGCTCATGAAATGAGTGGCAAAGGAATTGGGTCATTTTTCATCGCCGCTCATCAAATGAGTAGCGGTTTTTATTTGTTTTTCTCATGAAAGGAATTGGGTCACTTTCCTTGTTTTTAATAAAATGTAACCGCGATGAAATTTTTTTTCCATAAAACATAACCTTAATTAGGGTTTAGGGTTTAACATTTTACATGAAGCCCTAATTTTCAAGCCATCACAGTGTAACCCTTTAACCCTAATTTTAAAATCAAAATTCTTAAATCGTATTACTAAAACCGTATTACTAAAATCCTATTATAAACCAGAATTATCAAAAATTTAATATATGATATTAGAATAATATTAATTTTATAAATTTAGATGATAATCAAGTATGCTATTAAATTACTAATAAATTTGCCCAAGTCATATTTTTTAAAATTTTTAATGTTAATGTTAATTTAAATAATGATAAATAATACAACATTGAAAAATATTTATAGAATGTAATAATTAACATATAAACTTAAATAATAATAAATTAGGCTTAATTAAGGTTTAGGGTTTAACATTTTACCTAACATGAAACCCTAATTTCGAAACCCTCATTGTGTAACCCTTGATATAAACATAAACCCTTTAACCCTAATTTTAAAATCAAAATTCCTAATTCGTATTACTAAAATCCTATTATAAACCAGAATTGTCAAAAATTTAATATACGATATTAGAATTATGTTAATTTTATAAATTTAGATGATAATCAAGTATGCTATTAAAAACACTCTAAAATTTGCCTAAGTCATATTTTTAAAATTTTTTAATGTTAATGTTAATTTAAATAACGATAAATAATGTAGCATTGAACAATATTTATAGAATGTAATAATTAGCATATAAACTTAAATAGTAATAAATTAGGCTTAATTAGGGTTTAGGGTTTAACATTTTACCTAACATGAAACCCTAATTTTGAAACCCTTATAGTGTAACCCTTAATATAAACATAAACCCTTTAACCCTAATTTTAAAATCAAAATCCCTATTTCGTATTACTAAAATCCTATTATAAACCAGAATTGTCAAAAATTTAATATACGATATTAGAATTATGTTAATTCTATAAATTTAGATGATAATCAAGTATGCTATTAAAAACACTCTAAAATTTGCCTAAGTCATATTTTTTAAATTTTTTTATGTTAATGTTAATTTGAATAATGATAAATAATGCAGCATTAAACAATATTTATAGAATGTAATAATTAGCATATAAACTTAAATGATAATAAAACTAGAGTTTTGATAAGAAAAATTCTAAATATCTAAATATCACCCATCAACATGCCTCTTGCCCTTATCTCGTGGAGTGATAGAACAGCCACATTTCCAATGAATCCTTTCGTATGGTAGATCTCGTCCTAATTGTAATCATTCGGATCTTCGAGGTAGTGCACGAACTTGTTCAGGCATTTGGTCATCATCATCATCAATGGAGAGATCGAATACCGGAGTTTGACCGCATCTAGGACAAGAACCATGTATGGACATTTGGAAAGGAGCACTAATGAGAACACTGTTGTCGTCCATATGCAAAACAGGTGAGAAAGCCAACTGAGGTCTTTAGGAAGTGGTACATTTGGTCAAGATTATCTTAAAACTTAATTTCTGAACACGTCGTTATATCAAACATAGTAGATGACAATGCAGCAGCAGTAGACGTATAGCCAAATACGGGTATAGGAATAGTTGTGTCACTGAAATGACCTCCGAAAACTAGCACAGTGGGAGGTGTGAAGAAAGCTTCAATATAAGAAAAATGTGTCCCAATAGGTGGATCACAGCCGGATAATGATAAAATCTACGTTATATTTTTGTCCGGCACATCAACAGCATGTGTGGAGGTACTCCCTCTACGAGGTCTAACTGCTTGTTTTCTACCACGGACCTCCCTAGGTTGATGCTCAATAGGCATCCAAAAAGGGGCAGCAGAAGAGGCAGATGTGCCAACATCTTGACAATCGAATGAACCAGTTACCGTTTTATGTCCTAGATTCAAGTACTGTAATACTCCAAATGTCTCTTGAAGAATGGCTGTTAGTCCCGGATAAGCACGCTGCTGCGTTGGATTTGCAGGATCGAGGTACATCCCACAGATCAAACCAATCTGAGAGATCGAATCAACCTAAAAAAAGAAAAATTTGTGTATTGTAGTCATATTATATGTTGATAAACAAACATATAATGGCATATGATTACATAAAAATGGAAAGTCTTTAATAATTTATCAAGTAGTTCACCTGTCCCCCATCTACCCGATAAGCATCATCTATTGCTTGTCATGAAACAAGAAGTGCTATATAGCGAACAGTAATATTTTGGTACCATACTATGTACTCAACTGTCAGTGGTCATTGGAATTCGAAACTCACACACACGTGTGCTCCTTCACAAATATTACATTCTTCCACATGTTATGTGTGCATCTAAGAGTGGCTCTTCACTGCCAATTACATGGAAACAAGGCACTATGGGACTTGCAGCGAACATACCAAGTGGTTGGTTTACTTTCCCGCACTTTGTACTCCCTATTGTGATTGATCGACTATAGTTTGATGGCTCGCTGCACGTTATTCTTTGTTTCAAAGACCATTCCAAATCTAAACTCTTTTGTCCGCTCATCCAACACATTGTACTCCTCCAAAACTCCCTTCTTAAAAGGATCAAAATTCAGTGAGGCTTCTACACCTTCAAGGTCATTTAAATGGACTGGCATACATGACAGGGGCTGAGCCTGTGCAATAAAAATAATAAAACCTAACTACCATCAAAAGCAGTCAATAATCAATTCGAAGTACTGGAGCAGGGACTCAAGGTGTGTAATGGGTTACTTGATTCACCCTGTTCCCGAAGAGTTTGCTTAATCCGATATACCAGAAGTAATTATCTGACTAAATTCACTAACTAGTAGATAGTGGCAAGCAGGGTCGTCTCCTGAGGAATTGGGGAGAAATTTGTTTCCTTTCGAGTCAAGATAAATGGGGGGTTTTAGGATTAAATGCTAATGAACTAAATAACTCAAATGCGAAAAATAATTAATTGACAGAAATAATTGAAGAAACTCTAGCCAAAGTTACACTTCAGAAATGGTTCATGCATTAATCATTGATTCACAGATAATTCCAACATTTATTAATAGATTGATTATAACTGTCATACACGCGATAAACAGTCAGTTTTTCCTTACTTATTCGATGGTCAAGGTATGACCGTTAACTATTTCTCTAACTCGGAAACAATCCTAGGTACGACTGTAGGATTTAATTTCTGGTTTGCATTAAGATTTAGAAAGGCTTAATCCTAACTAACAAACACGCTACGAGGGTTTGTTTAAGTTAGATCGTATGTTTTCCTGACATAAATCCAATTATGCTAGTTGCTACCGGGACAGAGATAATTGAACAATTACGGATCCAACTACCTCTAATTAGCAAAATAGGCTACGTGAATAATTAAATATTACGCACTATTCAATCATACGCAAAAGTTATAACAATTAAAAATAGAAAATATATAATTACCATTAAATGGAGTAAGCGGTTAAAATAATTTAGATCTCACAGTAATTGCCAAACCAAATCTTCAGTTGTCCCCTTGACTAGAATTAGAGAGTTAGTTCTTCATTAATGTAGAACAAGCTATGCATAGGAAATTTGGGAAAAGTTATCAATTTTTGCCCTTTCAATTTCAGTTAACCACGGAAGAAAAGAACAAGGATTTTTTGTTGCTTTCAATTGTCTCCAACCTAAAGCATACGAGAGAGTCTGATGCTCTCTTCAATTTGGTCAAACCAAAATAAAAAACAAAAATCACAAGTCCACAATAGCGGCTTGCCTATTAGTTTCTTCCTAATTGTTTTACAAAGCAAAAAACAAAGTCAAAGACAAGTCTTAAGAAAGTACAATACTCCTTTTATGTTGGTAGCCACCCAAAATTGAAGGAATTGATTTCCTTTTTCATCGTCCAGGCCCCACCAGAGAGGGAAACGCATCCTCCCTAGTTTTCTCCTCTAAAATTGGTATTTGAATACCAAACTCCCTAAATAATATAAATCCTATTACAAATTACTTTCTTTAGTTCTGGAATGGCTACACCGATCTCCAATTTTGTAGTCAGCCACTTCACTCCCTTTTTTGAAGCTCTCCACGTGCGACGAATCACGAGAATCCGGCTTTCAAGGTTGGAGTTAGGCGTGGGCACACCTACTGTCAGGAAGTCTCCTGGAATGTTGATTTTTAGCATTTTTTCTTCACCACTTCCTGCAAGTAACACCAACACAAAATCTCAGTAGAATCCACCCAACTAGTGCAATATTTAGTCAAATAATTATGCAATATTACCCAAAATATCTCACTAAAATGCACCCCTATCAATACAATATGAAGTCGATGGACCTGCACCCGATTGAATCGGTGAATTGCCGGACTCTTCATTGATTTGATCCTGCTCATCGTCGTCCGAATCATCACCGTCGGGTTCCGGTTCTGTGTCTTGATCAACATTAACGTCTTTACTCTCCGGTATGCTCGATAGGATTGCCGGATTGAAAATTTCCATTTGAAGTAAATCAGCAAGAGAACGATTTACCTTCCTTGCACTTTTACCTATGGTAGTATGAAACATGATGTTTGACTCCTTTTCAAAATCAAATTGGACTAATGATGTTTGTCCGCCATCGTGGTCACTATGGATAGGACGGATTTGCGGCTCTACTTCTACATATATCTCACATACCATGTGTGATGACATCGATTTCATATGATATAGCGTGTCAATGTCATTTTCGCACCCCAATTGCACTCCAGCAAAAATATTTTGGTCAACGACATTTCTAAACTATAGATTCAACTTGAAAACATTCCGATCTAGTTGTATATAGGTGTACACTCTATCCACCAATTCATCATAACTTATTTGATATTTCACTAAAATGACTTTTTTACACCATAGAGGTTCATATGCGAATGATCCTTCAGTCTCGTTTATTTTGCCTCTCCAATAAAATTAAAACACCAATGCAAGATCCATCAACATTTTTTTCCCAGTCTTACGAATATTTTTATGTCAACTTATTTTTTTTAACAACTTCTCATAATTACTAATATTAATGCAACAAACGTTATCATTGATAATAGCACCACTAATAAAACAATCATCAATTTCAAATGAATAAATAAAGATAAAGTTATCAAACAAATAATATTTGTAGACACCAAATTTTTGGTGTAATTTCATTTACTTTTTATTTTTAGTTTTTTATTTGTAGTGTTAGTTTTAGTTTTTAGTTTCTAGTTTTATTTTGTTATTTTATCTTTAAGTTTTTAGCATAGAATTTCTCAAAAAGAAAAGGAAAAACATTCAAAAAATATGCTTTAGTCGTTTTCTTTCTTATTTAAATTCAATGTTTTCTTGAAAAATAAAAAAAAAGGGAAAAGAGGAAAAAGAGAAAATTGTTCACAAAATATGTTTATTTCTTTTAAATTCAACCTTTTGGCATTTTATTTATTTTTATTAAGTTATTTTGAAAAAGAAAAGAAAAAAGAGAAAAATGATGAAAAATGAAAAATGAAAGAAAAGATTGAAAATGGTAACTTTGTTGTTTTTAGTTTGTTTATTTTGATGTAATTGTACTTAAAATTGTTGTTTTTTATTATTTAGTTTTACTATTATTTTTTGTTAAATTATTAAGTTTAAAAAAAAAAAAAAAGAATACGCGACTTGCAAGCTGCAAAACGCAGCTTGCAAGGAAGGGCTCATAGCAGCCCCTTAGCTGCAAATACAGAGGAAGTTGCTGAGTTGTTTAGGGCTAGGGATTCCCATATAAATAGAAAAGGAGAGGGCAGCCGCAAGAGGGGAGGAACGGGAAGAGAGTTTGAGAGATTGACGGCTAGGTTTTAGAGATTGTGGTAAGGGCGGGCTGGTTAAGGAGATACGCAGCTTTCAGGGACAGTTTTTGAGAAAAAAAAAACACCGAGAGAGGGTGGAGAAAAAGGAGAGGCTCATTGACGGCTGAGGGAGGAACGGAAATTAGAAAAAGAAAACAAAGAAAGTAAGAGAGAGCGCGAGGGAAAGGGCGAAAAAGAAAGAGCTTCAAGAATGGAGGAAGCATAGGTCTGCAGAAGGAAGTTTGGCGACTAAGCTTTGAGGGAAGGAACCATAATAAGGAGAAGGGAAGCTGCGGGAGAGATAAATAAGGAGAGACTAAGACAAAGTGAAAGTTTTCGGAAAGGAAAAACCAGCGGCGAAGGGAAGAAACGGCATCGAAAGGGCGTAGCTTTGGGCATCAACTTGATTTGCATCCATTTTTGCTTTCTTACGGTAAAAGCTCTTGCCTTTTCCTGGTGTTTTAGGTCTTAATATTAAGGTGTCGTTTCTGGTTTTGTGAGAGGAGTCTCAATCAGTTTCTAGTTGTTCGAAGTTTGCAAATATATTCTCCATCATCCCGTGGTTTGTTGTTTTATTTTTACCTTGCATTGGTTTTGTGTGTTACGGCTCCACAGATGATGCCTTTTGCTATTTATCTGTATGTTTAAGCATGTTAATGTTTGGGATTTGTGTGGGTCAGTCATTTTAGGTTTTGTTATTAGGTTGTAGATGCTGAATGAACCCAGAAAGAATTTATATTAAAAATCCGTGAACTGAAGAAGTAAATTTTTGAGAAAAGATTGCATTTTTGAGACTGTTTTGGGCATGTTTAGAGGTTGAATGTTGTTGTTTTTCTGGTTTAAAATCAAGGCTTTGATGTTTGATAGAGATGTTAGTTGGGTTTAGATGAACAAATGGAATTTGCATGAACACAACAATGGTAGAGAAGTGTGGCTGGGAAATTGCCGCAAGTTGCGGTTTTTCTTTCTTTTGATGCATTTTGTACCTCGTTGCTTGAACTGAGTTTTCTGGATTTGATAAAATTCTGTTCTTGGTTGGGTTTCAATAGAGTTCAATGTGTGTGTTTGGGATTTTATAGGAACAAAGGTTAATCAGTTTTCTTTGTCTTCTTTCTTTGGAAAGTTTGAATTGACGAAGCTTGCTGTGACAGAAAATTTCTTCGAGTTTTTGCATAAAAATTTCATAAGAATTTGCGTAGTTTTTCTGCTATGTTTTTTATTGTTGGTTGTGAAAGTTTTGGTCTTTGCTGGCTTTTGTTTGAAGTCTCCTATGAACCCTGTATTTGAGAGCTTAAAGTTGCAAAAATAACTCTGGATGAATGCTGTAGCAGAAAATTTGCTTCGTTACTTCGCAGGCTCCTTTTGCTTGATTGATTCTTTTGTTGCATTGTAAAGCAAGTAGATCAGGTGGTGGCTTATTGTTTTGTGCGAATTACATTCGGTTTGGGCTGTCAAATGCGTAGAGTTTGTTTGAGTTCTCACACACAAACATATCTAGGCTGAAGTAGAAAAAAACTGCTGCATCCGTTCCTATACCTCTGCTGTTTTCTTCTCCGCAACAGCTCGTCAAGTGAGCTTTGTCATCTAATGTGCTAGTTAATCTTGTTCTGAAAAGGAAGAAATTAGATAAGTAGTGTTTGAGTTTGCATGCCTAGGGTCTAAAACAAATGAATCATGATCGAACACCTTGCTGAAATGCAAACAAGCAGGCTGCCGAAACCATTTCTGCATGTATGTTTCAGAGTTTTGGTATGATATATTTCCATGTTTTCTGGTCATTTGGATTGTGATCATTATGTAGTCTTTTACTTGGTTTAAGGTTGTGATGTTGGGTTGAAAAATATCTGATCAAAGCCGTATATTTGAATCAAATCTGGTGTACATGATGAAATGGAAAGAAAAAGCCGTGGCTGGAAAAGAAAAAACTGCAGAAAGCTTCATACGTGAATTGCAGAAGTAATGAAGGCTTTAGTTATCGTTGCATGCATGAAAAGTTTCCAAAAAATTGCCTTTTAACCCCCCAAGCTTCCCTTTATGCTACAAAGGCCCAATTACATTCCAATATCTTGCAATTTGGTCCTAGAAGTAGTTGCATTTTAACCTTTACTTGACCTTTTCTTTGCTCTTGGGCCCTTGAAGTTCCTAAAATGTTTAATTAGGCTTGAGTGCTTGGTTAATGTTCACAATTGAGTCCTTGGTAGCCTCAATTTTTCAACTCGATTGCTTGTTTGCTTTCATTAATGATCATGTTTTGTTAAGGTGGTGCTTAATTGCATGAATTTGTGAACTTTGTGTCTAAATGAGCTTGTGTTTGCCTATTTTCTTTAATTTTCCTAAATAAATTGGTACCTTAACCATTTCTTTTATTTTGGAGGATAAATAAGCCATTTAAGTCTTGTCCACCCTATTAGCACCACAAAAGGAGGCGGTATAATTTCTTTTATCTTTTTTGTCTCTCTTATGTGATCCAACGTGCTACGTGAGAATTGCATGTCTACTTGCTTTACTAGTTTTTCCTTAATTCCTTTTATTTCATTTACTCTTGCTTTTCGTTAAGTTATTCTATTTATGGGGTATGTGTACACCTCTTGGCTTGTAATAGATAGGACTTGGAGGAGCACTTGATGAAAACCTATTGAAGACATGTGCCTAGCTAGCAAATGTAATAGTAGGGGTGCAAACGAGCCGAGCCGAGTCGAGCTTTGGCCTTATCGAGTCGAGCCTTAACTTAATTTCATCGAACTCGAACTCGAGCTCGAGCTCGACGAGCTGGTAATTTTCAAGCTCGAGCTCGAAAAAAATAAAAAATAATTATTTTATTTTTAAAAAAATTAATAAAATAATATTTTTTCTTAATAAATAATAAAATATTAAGGATATTTATGTAATTTTAAAATTAAAAATAAAAATAAAAAAAAATAAATATATATATACTCGAGCTCGCGAGCCGGCTCGCGAGCTAACGAGCTTAATGTTTTGAGCTCGAGCTCGAGCTCGACTCTGGCTCGAGCAGCTCGAGCTCGACTCGAGCTCGATATTGATCGAGCTCGAGTCGAGCTCGAATCGAGCGGCTCGCGAGCGGCTCGATTCGTTTGCACCCCTATGTAATAGGTTCATTAGCTTGATTGCTTGCTTTTGTTGCTATGTGTTAATTTGCTTTATTAGGCTCTTGCATCTAGTCAAGCATGCTAAGTGTTATGTGCTATGTGTTTATGGGTGTTTGGCATGTCTACTCGCTTTCCATAGGCATGAATAAATGTGATGGATGAATGTACGTTTCCACTAGTCCAACGCTAGTAGGAATTCATAGAATGGGTTAGTCTAACGCTAGACCCTTAGGGATTTCTCTCGTGAGTCCATACTTGCATGTTTCACTTCATTTCATGCATTTTTTCTTAGTTTTTTAGCATTTGGTATGTTCCTCCGATCCTTTCCCTTTCATTTTAGGTTTTTGCATCTCATGCTAGTTATAGTGACATTTGCTTGACGAGTCCCCTTAAATATGGGATATAGACGAGTGTGACTTCTTCTAAGCCTTAGCACGCTTGTATTCCCTCTATAAAAGGGCAAATTGAGTCACGATTTAGGTCTCCCCGTACCCAATATGCATGAATTCCCTAGGCTCATGCATTTTTTAAATCCACTCTATCATTTTATACTCTCATCACACTTTCATTTTTCCTCACATTTTGCACACATGCACCTTTATGTTTCTTCACTTGCACACGAACACTTTTATCATCACTTGCACACATGCACTTCATATTATCATTTCACATACCGTACCTTGCCCACTCACGTGCACATTTTCATTTACATATTTATTGCCTTTTATTACTTTTTCAAACTCATGTCCTCACATTGCATACATGCATTCCATTCATTTGCATCTCACTCGCATTATTCGTGATTTCTTCAAAGGATCGTTATTGGGATTCACAATTAATGTGATTGGCACCACTAAACCTTTGAAGAGAAATTTCCCCAATACCCCTAGGTCTAGGATTTGCATTCATGTAGTGCATCCAAATGTAATAAATTCTTTGGTTAAAACAAGAAAATCTTTGATTAAATCATGCAACTAGCCTTGGCTAGGTCAAAGGGGTGCCTTGGATTTTATCCTTGCTTTGTCAAATGTGACTCCCGAACCTTTTTCTTTGGTTTACGTGGACTAGAAGTCGTTTAAAAGGGGTTTCTTTCTACTTTTTCTGATTTTTTTTTTTAAAAATTCATTTTTTGGTGACTTGGTACACCTTAACTCATTACCAAGTGGCGACTCCAATTTTTATTTCAAAAAACCCTTTTTAAACTATAATTTTGGGTCAAATCGTCGCATTCTCAATCCCCCATTTAGACCCATTTTTTCTTTTAAATCACAATTCATTTTCCAATCACAAATTGAATCAAAAAATACATTTTTAAACCATTTTATTTATTTATCAAAAAATGGGGCGCGACAGTTGGCTACTCCACTGGGGAATTCGAGAGTCCGAGGAAATTTGATTTAATCAACCTTTTTTTTCTTTTAATCTTTTCATATATCACATTTGGGTGTTTAGGATTGCATTTTTCCTTTTATTAGGATTTTTGCATTTCACGCGTACCAACTCCTTCACTTACTCATTTGGCGTATGATTGTTTTGATTGATGAATGGTTTATGTATGTGATTCCGCGCTTTGCATTGCATTTTGAGTGGGGGACTTCACTTTAGAGCCTCGCGTTGGTTCTTGATCCCTCCCCTCCAAACGAGTACTAGCATACGTGCATACGCTTTAATTATTTTTACCCCTCATTTATTTTTCTTTTAGTGGCTTGTCACGCCACTCCACCCTATTAGGATTTTAGGCGACCCACTTGGACGTGTGATCACGACACGATGTGTGTGTAGCATGATCCGATGGGTCACTCGACCTTCCGCTTTAAGCTTTGGTTGATAGCCTTTAGCTTTTAGTCGAAAGTTGAGGATTTTTGATAGATTCACTCAAGCACGTAGCCGTGACACGATATGTGCGTAGCGGTGTTTTGGGAATCGCTCGAGCCACCGACAAAGAACCTTGGGATTGATGACCCTTGGTTTCTAAGTCTGAAGGCTCGGGGACCTATGACCTATCGAGTCTAGATGCATTAGTAAGCCAAGCCTCATGCATCCATATTAGAATTGTCTAGGGTAGAGTCTACCTTACCCTAAATTAGGAAACACTATTCACGAGGGGAGGGGTCCCAACCCTCTTTCCTTATTTATTTTTGTTGCCTTTTATATTATCTAATTGTCCAAATGTGTTATGTGATTATGTGTTGAGCTCACGTTTCCTTGTCTTTTGTCTTTTGCATTCACAAACATTAAGAGATAAAAGGTCTGGCATGACTTTCTTTTAGGACCTACCCTTGTAGATAGGCTATTGCACGTTTGAATTTGTGGTGTATTTTGTTCATAAATTAATAATGCCATACCATTTTAGACCTACCCTGGCAAATAAAGGGTTCCTTAGGTCACGTTTTATTTCGAATTGCATATTCTCCTGCTTTGATAAAAATGGCATCATGCATCCACCTTAGAAAGGGAATGCCATTTAGGGGATCCCGTGTTAGGAATAAACCACCCTGTGTCTCGGATACTTAATCCAAAGAGACTTGCACGTTTACATTTTATACCATCCAAAGGGGGAGTGCACAAGGTAAGGTAGGATCCGATCATTTTCATAAAGCGATCTTAGGAATATGAGCGTCTAATGATCACTTTTTTGGCCATTTTATCAAACTTGGTAAAAATCCCTTGTGTAAAGGACATTAATTTGAAGAAATTCACAACTAATTCCTCCTATTGAGACGATATATAAATTGAGGCCAAAACTTGATTTTAGAAGGCTCATAGACTAATGCATCGCAATAAATTTTTGAAACTACCAGTGGATGGTTTGATGTTTTTCCATTCAATCCATTGGACCATTTCATTCATCAATTTCATTCAGTCTATTTTATCAATTTACCCTTTTTAGGGTCATCTGGTCGATTTTGAATAAATTGTCAATTCATTTGACCAATTTACCCCTTTTAGGGTCATCCAGTCGATTTTTGAATAAATCTTCGTTTCATTTGGCCAATTCACCCATTTTTAGGGCAATCTAGTCGATTTTTGAATAACCCACCAATTTCATTCAATTCATTTGATTATTTAGAGCAATTTTGTCGATTTTCGATAAATCATCAATTTTGTCCGATTCATTGGACCAGTTTACCCTTTTAGGGCGATCTGATTAATTCTAAATAAATTCTCGATTTCATTCAATTCATTTGACCAATTTCATTTTTTAAGATGATCCAGTCCATTTTGCATAAAATTCTCAATTTCATTTGATCAAATTCCTTGTTTAGGATAATTCGGTCAATTTTGAGTAAATTTTTAAATTCCACTCAATTCATTTGACTAGTTTCCCTTTTTAGGGTAATCTGGTGGATTTTTAATAAATGGTCAATTTCATTCAACCCATTTGATCAATTAGGGTTTCAATGTCGAATTTCAAATAGGGAAACCTAGTTGATTTTGAGAAAACCATCCATTGCATCCAGCCATTTGATCAGTTGGGGTTTTTGACCCGCGCTTCACTAAGAAAATTTGTCAATGAATTCCAATCTCTCCGATAGGAAGTTCGTCAAGGTCAAACCCGTGCGTTTTGCAAATTCTTGTATCGATTAAAAGTGATCAATCCATTCGGACGTTGTCCTCAGTTAGGACAAATGTCTCTTTTCACTCCAAATTGGCCAAATTTTTCAAATCATTTTTCACTCAATCAATTGATCGGATTCATCAGGTATGGTATAGTGCCTACCCTAGAGGATTGCATTTTCATGCTAGGCTTACCCTTGGCACAAAAAGGGCTTTCCCATAGGATATGAATCCGATTTTTTTGGATATTTACTAACTCTTGTCTTTTTCTTTTCATTTTCTTTATTTTATTGGAATAACTAAGCAAGGGTTGAATCTAAAGGCAATCTTTTCAAAAATTCTCAGGTAATATTTAAACATAGCTTCTCGTCGAAGCCCCATCATAACACGATCCCGTAGTCAAGCTCAGAGGAGTCGTGTAAACATGAGTTCACAACCGGAACCATCAGATAGGTCTGCTACTACCGCCCAACCCGAGACCATGAGTTTGGGGGTTCAGTTGACTGAGATGCTCACTAAGTTCGACAAGATGACCACTGAGATGGCGGCCCAAAGGAAATTGATTGACGAGCTAATCAGCAGCGGAGTTCAACCTGAACCTATACCCGTCAAGCAGGCTGAGCCAGAATCGTTTGTCATCCCTTCAACTTAAGTCACTGTTACTCCATCATTCCCTATTCTACCCGAGGAAACTTTCGCCTATCCCACCACAAATTTGCCATACGCTTACCCTCCTAATCCTTCATCTTTTCTTACTCGCAGGCAAGGCCCACAACCCCAAGCTACTTCAAATATACCACCTGAACCACATACCTTTTATTACCCTGCTGCTGAACCCTTCCTACCAGACCACACTGTTCAAACCAAGCCAGAAATGGGGGAATCTTTCGCTCCCATTGGTATGAAGCTGCTCAAGCGCCTTGACCGCTTTGATGAGTTTATGAGGAAAAGTCAGGGGTTGAACAAGCGAGGAGTTTTGGATTACGATGAGCTTTGCCTTTTTCCGAATGTGCGGTTGCCTGAGAGGTTCAAAACCCCTAAATTTAACAAGTATGACAGGACGGGTAATGTCCCTGCCCTCAAATCGCAGTTGGATGCTTTGCAAGGACAAGGGAGCAGTGGGAAAAAGCAACAATTCCAAAAGGAAGAGGGGGAAATCGTTTTTGTTTGTGATCGAAACCGTGTCCCAAGCTCCAGGCCTAGACAACACCCTACCTACTCAAACTCCTACCCTTATTATTCAAACCCTCATCCTGTTCATCACACTAATACCACTCAACTTCGACCTCGCCCTAAATACACCAACTCGTCTATAGCCCCTTTTCAAATATCTCAGCCTAACTTCCAACAAGTTCGACTCCGACCTCCCTACAATCAACAATTTTCTCCACCAAATAGACATACCTACAACTATCCCCAACACACTAAAACCTACAATCAAAGCCGTACCCGAATATTCACCAACCTAGGCAGGCCTCTGGACCAATTGTATGAACAATTAAAGGCTGCCGGTAGAATTGGCATAATTCCCCCTCCAACTTACTCTCATGGCGTCCCTGCCGGATACAATCCTCAGTACACTTGCGCCTATCATTCGGGAGCACCCGGCCACCCAACCACTGATTGTAGAGCACTTAAGCATAAAGTGCAAGACATGATCGAGGCAGGGGAAATAGTGATTAGAGAAGGGGCAGAACAAGGACCAAATGTGGATAAGAACCCCCTGCCAGAGTACGATAACACCATTGGGGTTATTATGGACAATACGGAATTTAAGGAGCCTGCTAAAAACTCATCAAGTGAGGCTGAAGTGTTTGGAAATGACGCAGAATTTCCCGATATCTCTGAGGGATCAATTTCCAATTGGACAGCCGAATTTCTACCCATTCAGAAGGAGTTTCGGTAAACCTAAAGGGGGTTTGTCATTCATGCGAATTCATGAGGAAAAAACTTTTGCATCTGTACTTTTGACCAAAATTTGCGCATGTAAATATTTTTAAGTTTTCATTTTATTTCCGTTTGCTTTCAATCAAAGGTTTTATGAAAATGAACAAGTCATTCTTGTCATGTTATTTTGGTTTATTCGTTTGTTTATACTTCGGTCATATTGCTTGATTCATTTGTTTGTTGTATACTTGATTGTTTATTATCCCAAATTCGTTAATTCTTTCAGATGGCCAAAAATAAAAATATTGGACCCTTTGGATATCACTTTTCTGGAATTCAATAATGGCAATCTTTATCACTCACGACTTGAGAATTTTGAACTTAAATTTCAAAGCGAGAGTGATAATGAGAAAGTATTTGATTCTTTTCAAAAATCTTGAACAACATGAGGAGAAATTCGAACCAAACCTAGAAACCACAACATTTGTTCACATTGGCACTGAGAATGGAAAAACATCATCATGAATCAGCATTCGTTTGGACAAAAGCAGAAAAGGAGATGATTAAGAGTTTGACTATGTGTCAAGGTGTACAGATGGTTGGAGGCAGGCTCGTTTGCAGCAGCAGAAATTCAATCTTTGCACACTCTAATGGGAGTTCAACCAAAAATACCGTTTGTCATGAAATGTTACAAACATGCCTGGCCTGAGCCTACGACAAGAAGTTTCATCAGCATACATTTTGAGGAAGGCGACAAAGAACTCAAGCGAACTTAGCCAATATAAGACGAAGGCAGAGGCAAATTCGCTCAAAATCAGAAAGGGCCGTTTGTTGTCCAAAAGGTATTACCTGGCGGAACAATCATTTTGGCGGAAATGGATGGTCAAACATTCCATCACCCATCAAATCAGACATGCGCAAGAAGATTTTCATTTGATCATGCAAATTTTCCTTAGAAATTCATGCAAATGACGAAATGCAAGTCAGGCCCTCTTCTTTTACATGTAAAGCATTTTATCCCTACTTGTCCCCTTTGAGCCATCAGAATTGACAAATTTTTCGTTTGGCAGCCCCTGAGGATTGCAAACCCCACACTGGGGCAAATTCATTTTGAAAAGAGATGATCGGAAAGAAAAGGAAAACCTCACACTGGGGCAAATTTATCTTTGAAAGAAAGATGGAAGAAGAAAGAACCCCACACTGGGACAAATTTAGTTTCCAAAGAAAAATGCAAAGAGTGAGAAGAAAGCAATGAAAAATGCAAAGAGAGAAAATCCTATCGAACTGGAGCAAATTTTCCTCAGTTTCTTCAAAATCGGAGACAATTTCAAAATAGTGCAATCTCAAGTGATTTCACCCCTCGTATCAAATCTGCTTTCAAACCTCAACTTTTCTTGAAAAACACCCCACCTAACCTCATTACAAAGCCTAAAGTCCTGGCTTTCGTCACTTGCTGCATTTCTATTAGAAAATTTGTTAATCAACTGGCAGGTGATGTCTATAATGCTTTCGCCTAATCTCACAAGGGAAATGCATTTTACTGATGCCAGAAATCTTTAATTCATGTTTCTGAGTCGATCATGGTCGAGATATTTCTTTTATTCTTAGGTGAAAGCCCGAAAGGGCACCTAAAAAAAAAAAAAACACAAACACAAAACAAAACACAAACAAAAAGGGTGGGGGCAACCTTGGTGAAAACCCGAAAGGGCGCCAAGGTAGGTTTTTTGCAACGAGCAAGCATGAGGAGGAACAACTGGTGACTTGGTTCATTTGGATTTCTTCTCATTTTTGTCATACTTCTGCCAATATTAAATTCAAGAACAAAGATATCCAGAGATTTGAATATGATATCTGTTGGCCAAAACTGTGTCGCTTTGTAAAAATATTCTTTTCCAAATACATTCTCATCTTTCCTCATTTGCTTGTATTCATGCCATTTTGTAGGATTAAGCACAGTTGGTGGTGTTTTACATTCTTTAGCATATTCATTCCATGCATAACATAGGAAATCATCTTGCATATATTTGATTTTTCATGCATCATTCTCTTACCATTGGATTCAGATGAACGATAAACCCTAAGGTTTGTGCAAGAATATGGGATTCAATCATCTATTAAAGTGAGTAAAATGCAACCAAGCTGCTACATGGATTTGGTGACAGGGTAAATGCGCACTTTATTGGTCTCCAGAATCGAAAGGTTTCAAAATTACAAATTCAACCAAAGCAGATGCCGCAGCAAAAGTTGGCAAAGACATCAAAAGACTCATGTTTACACGATTTTCAAGGCAAACCGGATCAAATGATGGTGGCAAGTCCATTATTTCTTCTTTTCTTGCAGGAACGTTGCATTTACAAACACAAACAACCACACTTCTTTTCGTACCTGAATCGACGTCAGAAAAAGCTCCCCAGTAAGCAAAGACGAAATGATAATTTGGCAAAGGTTGGGTGATAAGAAACAACATCAGCTATCGTTCTAGCCATAGAGATCCAAATCTCCCTCTTGGTACAAAATTTGAACTACTCTCAGGTAAGAACTCAATTCATTGTTTAAAACTCCCCAGTGAAGTCCCGTTTTTAATTTTTTATTCGGGTCTATCCCATTTACATTTCTGTTCGGGTCTATCCCGTGGGTCTATCCCATTTACATTTCTGTCCGGGTCTATCCCGTGGGTCTATCCCATTTACATTTTATTCGGGTCTATCCCATTTACATTTCTGTTCGGGTCTATCCCGTGGGTCTATCCCATTTACATTTCTGTCCGGGTTTATCCCGTGGGTCTATCCCATTTACATTTCTGTCCGGATCTATCCCGTTTACATTTCTGTTCGGGTCTATCCCGTGGGTCTATCCCATTTATATTTCTGGTCGGGTCTATCCCGTGGGTCTATCCCATTTACATTTCTGTCCGGGTCTATCCCGTTTACATTTCTGTCCGGGTCTATCCCGTTTTAAATTTTCTGTTCGGGTTTATCCCGTTTTAAATTTCCTGTTCGGGTCAGTCCCGTTTTTACATTTCTGTTCGGGTCAGTCCCGTTTAAATTTCTGCTCGGGTCAGCCCCGTTTTAATTTCCTGTTTGGGTCAATCCCATTTCAACATTTTGATAAAGAGGTCAGTCCTTGTTTCAAGGGCGGCTATCGTTGGAATCATTCGCAGCCGAATAATGCAGGTAAGTATTTGGTGTCTACTTCTTTGTCTCAAGTTTTTTCAAAACTCAGACAAAGAGGGGCAAACTGTAGAAACCAAATTTTTGGTGTAATTTCATTTACTTTTTATTTTTAGTTTTTTATTTGTAGTGTTAGTTTTAGTTTTTAGTTTCTAGTTTTATTTTGTTATTTTATCTTTAAGTTTTTAGCATAGAATTTCTCAAAAAGAAAAGGAAAAACATTCAAAAAATATGCTTTAGTCGTTTTCTTTCTTATTTAAATTCAATGTTTTCTTGAAAAATAAAAAAAAAAAGGGGAAAAGAGGAAAAAGAGAAAATTGTTCACAAAATATGTTTATTTCTTTTAAATTCAACCTTTTGGCATTTTATTTATTTTTATTAAGTTATTTTGAAAAAGAAAAGAAAAAAGAGAAAAATGATGAAAAATGAAAAATGAAAGAAAAGATTGAAAATAGTAACTTTGTTGTTTTTAGTTTATTTATTTTGATGTAATTGTACTTAAAATTGTTGTTTTTTATTATTTAGTTTTACTATTATTTTTTGTTAAATTATTAAGTTGAAAAAAAAAAAAAGAATACGCGACTTGCAAGCTGCAAAACGCAGCTTGCAAGGAAGGGCTCATAGCAGCCCCTTAGCTGCAAATACAGAGGAAGTTGCTGAGTTGTTTAGGGCTAGGGATTCCCATATAAATAGAAAAGGAGAGGGCAGCCGCAAGAGGGGAGGAACGGGAAGAGAGTTTGAGAGATTGACGGCTAGGTTTTAGAGATTGTGGTAAGGGCGGGCTGGTTAAGGAGATACGCAGCTTTCAGGGACAGTTTTTGAGAAAAAAAAAAACACCGAGAGAGGGTGGAGAAAAAGGAGAGGCTCATTGACGGCTGAGGGAGGAACGGAAATTAGAAAAAGAAAACAAAGAAAGTAAGAGAGAGCGCGAGGGAAAGGGCGAAAAAGAAAGAGCTTCAAGAATGGAGGAAGCATAGGTCTGCAGAAGGAAGTTTGGCGACTAAGCTTTGAGGGAAGGAACCATAATAAGGAGAAGGGAAGCTGCGGGAGAGATAAATAAGGAGAGACTAAGACAAAGTGAAAGTTTTCGGAAAGGAAAAACCAGCGGCGAAGGGAAGAAACGGCATCGAAAGGGCGTAGCTTTGGGCATCAACTTGATTTGCATCCATTTTTGCTTTCTTACGGTAAAAGCTCTTGCCTTTTCCTGGTGTTTTAGGTCTTAATATTAAGGTGTCGTTTCTGGTTTTGTGAGAGGAGTCTCAATCAGTTTCTAGTTGTTCGAAGTTTGCAAATATATTCTCCATCATCCCGTGGTTTGTTGTTTTATTTTTACCTTGCATTGGTTTTGTGTGTTACGGCTCCACAGATGATGCCTTTTGCTATTTATTTGTATGTTTAAGCATGTTAATGTTTGGGATTTGTGTGGGTCAGTCATTTTAGGTTTTGTTATTAGGTTGTAGATGCTGAATGAACCCAGAAAGAATTTATATTAAAAATCCGTGAACTGAAGAAGTAAATTTTTGAGAAAAGATTGCATTTTTGAGACTGATTTGGGCATGTTTAGAGGTTGAATGTTGTTGTTTTTCTGGTTTAAAATCAAGGCTTTGATGTTTGATAGAGATGTTAGTTGGGTTTGGATGAACAAATGGAATTTGCATGAACACAACAATGGTAGAGAAGTGTGGCTGGGAAATTGCCGCAAGTTGCGGTTTTTCTTTCTTTTGATGCATTTTGTACCTCGTTGCTTGAACTGAGTTTTCTGGATTTGATAAAATTCTGTTCTTGGTTGGGTTTCAATAGAGTTCAATGTGTGTGTTTGGGATTTTATAGGAACAAAGGTTAATCAGTTTTCTTTGTCTTCTTTCTTTGGAAAGTTTGAATTGACGAAGCTTGCTGTGACAGAAAATTTCTTCGAGTTTTTGCATAAAAATTTCATAAGAATTTGCGTAGTTTTTCTGCTATGTTTTTTATTGCTGGTTGTGAAAGTTTTGGTCTTTGCTGGCTTTTGTTTGAAGTCTCCTATGAACCCTGTATTTGAGAGCTTAAAGTTGCAAAAATAACTCTGGATGAATGCTGTAGCAGAAAATTTGCTTCGTTACTTCGCAGGCTCCTTTTGCTTGATTGATTCTTTTGTTGCATTGTAAAGCAAGTAGATCAGGTGGTGGCTTATTGTTTTGTGCGAATTACATTCGGTTTGGGCTGTCAAATGCGTAGAGTTTGTTTGAGTTCTCACACACAAACATATCTAGGCTGAAGTAGAAAAAAACTGCTGCATCCGTTCCTATACCTCTGCTGTTTTCTTCTCCGCAACAGCTCGTCAAGTGAGCTTTGTCATCTAATGTGCTAGTTAATCTTGTTCTGAAAAGGAAGAAATTAGATAAGTAGTGTTTGAGTTTGCATGCCTAGGGTCTAAAACAAATGAATCATGATCGAACACCTTGCTGAAATGCAAACAAGCAGGCTGCCGAAACCATTTCTGCATGTATGTTTCAGAGTTTTGGTATGATATATTTCCATGTTTTCTGGTCATTTGGATTGTGATCATTATGTAGTCTTTTACTTGGTTTAAGGTTGTGATGTTGGGTTGAAAAATATCTGATCAAAGCCGTATATTTGAATCAAATCTGGTGTACATGATGAAATGGAAAGAAAAAGCCGTGGCTGGAAAAGAAAAAACTGCAGAAAGCTTCATACGTGAATTGCAGAAGTAATGAAGGCTTTAGTTATCGTTGCATGCATGAAAAGTTTCCAAAAAATTGCCTTTTAACCCCCCAAGCTTCCCTTTATGCTACAAAGGCCCAATTACATTCCAATATCTTGCAATTTGGTCCTAGAAGTAGTTGCATTTTAACCTTTACTTGACCTTTTCTTTGCTCTTGGGCCCTTGAAGTTCCTAAAATGTTTAATTAGGCTTGAGTGCTTGGTTAATGTTCACAATTGAGTCCTTGGTAGCCTCAATTTTTCAATTCGATTGCTTGTTTGCTTTCATTAATGATCATGTTTTGTTAAGGTGGTGCTTAATTGCATGAATTTGTGAACTTTGTGTCTAAATGAGCTTGTGTTTGCCTATTTTCTTTAATTTTTCCAAATAAATTGGTACCTTAACCATTTCTTTTATTTTGGAGGATAAATAAGCCATTTAAGTCTTGTCCACCCTATTAGCACCACAAAAGGAGGCGGTATAATTTCTTTTATCTTTTTTGTCTCTCTTATGTGATCCAACGTGCTACGTGAGAATTGCATGTCTACTTGCTTTACTAGTTTTTCCTTAATTCCTTTTATTTCATTTACTCTTGCTTTTCGTTAAGTTATTCTATTTATGGGGTATGTGTACACCTCTTGGCTTGTAATAGATAGGACTTGGAGGAGCACTTGATGAAGACCTATTGAAGACATGTGCCTAGCTAGCAAATGTAATAGGTTCATTAGCTTGATTGCTTGCTTTTGTTGCTATGTGTTAATTTGTTTTATTAGGCTCTTGCATCTAGTCAAGCATGCTAAATGTTATGTGCTATGTGTTTATGGGTGTTTGGCATGTCTACTCGCTTTCCATAGCCATGAATGAATGTGATGGATGAATGTACGTTTCCACTAGTCCAACGCTAGTAGGAATTCATAGAATGGGCTAGTCCAACGCTAGACCCTTAGGGATTTCTCTCGTGAGTCCATACTTGCATGTTTCACTTCATTTCATGCATTTTTTCTTAGTTTTTTAGCATTTGGTATGTTCCTCCGATCCTTTCCCTTTCATTTTAGGTTTTTGCATCTCATGCTAGTTATAGTGACATTTGCTTGACGAGTCCCCTTAAATATGGGATATAGACGAGTGTGGCTTCTTCTAAGCCTTAGCACGCTTGTATTCCCTCTATAAAAGGGCAAATTGAGTCACGATTTAGGTCTCCCCGTACCCAATATGCATGAATTCCCTAGGCTCATGCATTTTTTAAATCCACTCTACCATTTTATACTCTCATCACACTTTCATTTTTCCTCACATTTTGCACACATGCACCTTTATGTTTCTTCACTTGCACACGAACACTTTTATCATCACTTGCACACATGCACTTCATATTATCATTTCACATACCGTACCTTGCCCACTCACGTGCACATTTTCATTTACATATTTATTGCCTTTTATTACTTTTTCAAACTCATGTCCTCACATTGCATACATGCATTCCATTCATTTGCATCTCACTCGCATTATTCGTGATTTCTTCAAAGGATCGTTATTGGGTTTCACAATTAATGTGATTGGCACCACTCAACCTTTGAAGAGAAATTTCCCCAATATCCCTAGGTCTAGGATTTGCATTCATGTAGTGCATCCAAATGTAATAAATTCTTTGGTTAAAACAAGAAAATCTTTGATTAAATCATGCAACTAGCCTTGGTTAGGTCAAAGGGGTGCCTTGAATTTTTTCCTTGCCTTCCCCTTTGTCAAATGTGACTCCCGAACCTTTTTCTTTGGTTTACGTGGACTAGGAGTCGTTTAAAAGGGGTTTCTTTCTACTTTTTCTGATTTTTTCTTTAAAAATTCATTTTTTGGTGACTTGGTACACCTTAACTCATTACCAAGTGGTGACTCCAATTTTTATTTCAAAAAACCCTTTTTAAACTATAATTTTGGGTCAAATCGTCGCATTCTCAATCCCCCATTTAGACCCATTTTTTCTTTTAAATCACAATTCATTTTTCAATCACAAATTGAATCAAAAAATATATTTTTAAACCATTTTATTTATTTATCAAAAAATGGGGCGCGACAATATTATTCAAACTGTTAGAATAATAGTTCTTCTTTAATTAATCATAGTTACTATTAGACTATGATTGTATAATGTAAATTATTGTAACTTATATTTTTAAAAATATTAGTATTATTTACTAGTTATTATTCTTATTAATATTACTAAACCATATATTAATAGTACTGGTACTATTAAATTATCAGTTACTATCTCACTATCTCATATTGCATTATTGTTATTTTTACTATTTAATTTTAACCACTTACTATTTACTATTTACTATTTATTATTTACCATTTACCACGTACTTTTTACTATTTACTATTTACCATTTATCATTTACTACTATTTACTATTTACCATTTACCATTCATCATTTATTATTATTCATTGTTCACCTTTTATCATCTACTGACTTACGACTTAATGGCATCATTCACCATTTATCATCTATTGACAGTATATTTGGCATCATTCACCATTTATTAGTATTTATCATTCACCTTTTATTCATCATTCACCTAAAAGACTACTACCTCTATAAAATTAATTCTAAAATCAAACAAATCGTCTTCAAAAATGTAAATTATCATGAAACAAACACACTTGTCACATAATCTAAAAATCAAACAAATACTTGCCACATTATCTTAAAATCAAACAAATTAAATAATCTTTTAAAATATAAATTACACATTTAATCTTAAAAACAAACCATAAATAAACATCTGACTATTAAATTGAATAAATAAAAAGCAATATAATATATAGAACTTAAAATAACTGCAAATATTATAAAATTATTACTAATAAAACTTTAAATAAACTAACCTTATCACCGAGAATATTGCTTCTTTAAAAAATTTCTTTCCGATCCACCACTCAAATCGTAATATTGCTTTTCTCGATTTAAGCCGTCTTAATCCACCACCTACCGTCGAAAATCCAAGAGATAATTATAGATATAATGGGGAAATAGGTAGAAGATGAAAAAGAAGATGAGGATTCCACACCAGAAAGAGAAAAGAGAAAAGTTTTGAGAGAGTTGGGGTTCTCTCAAGTGAGTAGATAGAGAAGAGAAAAAAGTTGAAGTTATCCGTGAATATGAGGCATGAGTCGTTATTGTCGATAACATAACATAATAGGAGTAGTGTTACTTTGACTGGAAATTGTTTTTTGACTAAATTAGTACCTTTGATTTTGTAGATCTAAAAACTTTGTGGTTGATCAATGGTGGAAAAACTAACGCCGAAAATTCAAATTGGGGCGTTAGTTTAAAAAAAAAATAAGGGCCTGGCCGTCAGCCTTTTTTTTATCAAAAAATAATAAGAGGCGCAATTGCAACCGTTGGTTACCATTGTTAGGTGGGATGGACGGTAGCAAAACTATCGCCGCAATTGAGATTTGCAGTTTTACTTAAAAAAATATTATTTCACTTTAAAAAAAATTGCTTTTTCACTTAAAAAAAATATTTTGGCCGCAATCTGCGTCCGTTGATCACAATGTGATGAACGGTGCATCACTGACGCGTCAGGGGAAAAAATTTGACGTCGCAAATTTTGATTTGTGGCGTCAGAAAAAAAACTGAAGGCATTAGGAATAATAAAAAAATGGCCGAGTGCCGCAAACCGTTGATCATATCCTGTCATGTCCTGATGAACGGTCGTGGTGAATGTCGGCAGAGATGCTTCGCCGCTCATCAAAGCTTGAAAAAAAATGGGGAGAAAATATAGAAAACTAAAGCCAGCAAAAATAAATACAAATTAATACTACTTTTATTGGTAGCCTCATATCATAATTGCGACGACCCTTGAACCAAAAACAATCCTCAAATCACACTAATTTTATGACAATTTTTTATTTTGGCAATGTTCTGAGAAATTCGCCTCGACGCACTCTATGTGTGTACATATTTTAGGGGAAAAAATAAATAATGAAAAAAATACAATAATAGATTAGTTGCAACAAAAGAATTAATTATGAGATTCTTTTATATTGAAGTTGGTATGAAGATTTGGGATAAATATCTTATCTTAATACAATATATAAAGCAGGAGCGTGGGTTTTGAAGTAAACAAATTATATCATTTAATGTATTACCTAATATGCTCTTACTTCTAAATAGAATTATATCATTTTAATTATTCACCTCTCTACAACCACTCCATATCCGTTGAATTAACTACTACTTCTCTTAAAAAAAAAAACCTACCATTTTTTAAACATATTACAACAATTTAACTATTTCCAACAAAACAATAATACTAATCATTTTCAATATCTTTTTATGAGTTGCACACACGGTGGGTGTGCCTAAACTAGAAGTGGCAAAATGAATTCATATCCACCAATCCATCCATATAAACCAACCTTAAATAGATTTGGATGATCCATATAAATTTAATGGTTTTAAATGGATAACCATTTCAATCCAATTATGTTGACGGATTTAAATGGATTATCCATGTACATCCACTTAACTTAAAAAACAAAAAACACATTTATAAAAAAGTGAAATAGAATCTTGTGAGACCCTCTATTCTTTTCTTCATAAGTTCCTCATATGTCAAATTAATTTTGTGGGACCACCTATTCTTCCTTTTATAACTTTCTCACATGCCAAGTTGCCAATAACATTAATTGCATTTTATTTGCTTCTAGTTCCTAGACTTCTTCCATCCTTTTCAAAATTATATTTTAGTCTCTAGTCTTGTTTTTTTTAATTAAACTCTCATGTAGTAATGATTGCAAACATTTATATTCTTAAGTAAAGAAAAAGCAAGAATGCATCATGCAGAGTCAAAATAAGTTTTTTTTTATTCTTTTATTTATAAAAAGAATTTTTCTAACGAGTGTCCCCGCAACATTGGTTAAGATACGTAAATGACACCTTCTTTTTTTTTTCCCCAAATCCTCATACTTGCAATCCCTCTCCCCTTATCACCCAACCCAACTATCCAAAAAAAAAAAGACACCTAATTTACTAAGTAATATAAGGTAGTCTGTATATCAATGGTATAATAAGGAGTTTCATACATTTTTAGGTACTACGTGCACATGTGATGAAAATATTTTACTTATCAAATAACATAAGATTTCTTATTAGAACTCCACTTTTATTCAAGACATCCCTCTTGAACAGGCGTGCAAAAAATTGGAAACGTAAACTTTTTTTCACTGTAAAGCCATATTCAATTCATCCAAAAGTTATAAAAATATGGTCAAGTTCTTAATTGTTCATTACTTTACAAAATGATACTTAAAGTAATGATGAAAGGTTAAATTGACCACATTAGTTAATTTTTCTTGGAACTAAACTAATTTTATGAAGAATTGAAATAGAGTAGTAGTACAAGCATTTGTTATTACCAAAAGGTTTTAGGTGATTTAAGGATAGCACTTTGGGGATCTGTATTTTTTGAAAAAAAACATTTGGATCTTAAATTTAGGATTTGGGAGAGTAAATGGATAAATGGAAGGATCATGGTTTACACTATCCATTTAAATGACATCCATTTAGATCCATTTACTAAATGGTTTTAATTGGATTGGATCAATTTGATCCACTATCCATTTAACTAAAACCATTTATCAACTATATATCCATTTTACCACTTCTACCCTAAACCATTAGTAGTAATAGTAGATTATTAGTCGCAAGTATATGAACGTAACAGTATATAAGTGTTGTAGTAGCAATTATGTAGCCGTACAAGTATGGAGTATGAGCTAATTATCTATTATTTTATCTTACGATATAAGGGTAAATTAAAAATAAAAAATGAGGATAATTTTTTTTATAACACAAGACCCATTGCTTAAGAATCATACATAGAAAGATGTAACAAATTTGAAGCACTTCCACCATTCCATACACGTTCATGCCGTGTTTTAGGTTTATTACTCCCAACTCATCGTGACTAATGCGCATTTCAGAATTTTTGCCTCTAGGATTTGATTAAAGCGAAACAATTTCATCAGCGTATTTATGTAAAAAGGAGGGTGAGAAAGAAAAGCTTGCACACATGAAAAATAAAGGGGAAAAGCTAACCAAAAGGCAAACCAGAAATATTTCGAGTCTTCGAAAACTATACCTTGATTTGCTTAAAGAATGTGACAAATTAGAAAGCAAATTAAACTGAAAATGAAAGAACTAGAAATTGCCCATAATCATGCGAGTATGAAAAACATAACGATGGGAAACCAAAATCGCTTAATCCAATTCATAAGGAAAGGACCAGAAGGGAAAAAAAATGGTTGTCTTATTAAAGACAATACAAGAAAACAAGTATAAAAGGTAAATAAGATCCAAAATTAACAAAATAATTAGTAGATATTCAAAATGTTTCCTTTCTTAAAGAACACAATTACACTGCTCTGTCAGCTAAAATTTTGATTATGATTTGTTTTAAATTCGATTTTTCATACACTGAGAGGACCTTTTGCCAACAAACTCCTCCTTTCCAGAGTTCAAGGAAAGTGCCAAAAGACTATTGCTTCTTTCCACGAAGAAACTCCTTCATGTAGGCAAAACTTTCTGCTTTCACTACAAGCCACATTTTTTTAGAATTTTCCCAGAGGAAACCACCACATTCTCTTGCATGATCGCATGCAGCCTCGAACACTTCCTGGTAGACAAATGCACAAAGTCACAATAATTTCAAATCCAAGACCAACAAGAAAGAACCTTGGTTCTGAGAATAAGCTTGATGCTTACCCTAGAGGGGAACTCTTCAAAGAAATGTGCAGGTATACACTCCACCCTATTCAAATCTGATTCCCACAACCTTATCTGTAGGATTTAAATTCAGTGGAACCAGGAAGCATGACACATCAAAAAAAGAAGCAACAAATATGGATGTATAACATATCAGACTGAAATGCCACAAGATAGAAGAACCTGATCAGTGACATTCTCAGGCACAGTAGGTATTCTCTCTGCAACTCGAGGATGTGCATTCTGTTGAAGAAAAGAAATAATCTGCAATACCGCAACAAAAAAGGAGAATGATTTTCGGAGACAAAAGATAATGCTGCATGACGTTATAGTCAATTAGTAAATTGACCAGCTAATGTTGGAAAAAATAATTAAAAAAGGACATATTACATAATTAACTGTCTAGCTACAGAATTAACTAAATCCTATGCAAACTCCATCCCCCGCTAAACATATTGAGTAAACATTTAGAGACCCATCATGAGATCTTCTGCCAAAGAATAGTAACTTTGATCTCTCTCATGTATAAGATCTCCTATTTTTTTAATTTGTTAATAACAAACTATTAACATAGAAGTGAAAATATAATAACATGCCGCCCAAACTCATCCTATAGACAGATCAAACATTATTTTGAAGTGTTTGTTGAAATAGACTGCAAAAAATTTTGGAAAGAGAGATTGCTTTTTCATTTTTGCGATAACTTGTTTGGGCCAACCACAGACAACATCCAGAAAATGAAGCACTGGATCCATTCAAGTCACACAGGGAAAGAATGCTAAACTAACAAATTTCCAGAATGTTCAACTATCGTAACTTGTGTTCCACTCGCTACTAAAGGTTCAAGTAACTTTGTTGATTTATTATCATATAATGTAACACACATAACAGATACAAATGTCTTGTGACAACAAAAAAATTTGTGTGCTCGCGTAATTTATACGTAACAAAGTTAGTTAAAATATGATTGTTAAGTCAAACATGCACAATCAGTTAGAAACTATGGGAACAAGACCAAGCCCAATTAACCACAACTACGGTATGCATGAATGCCTCTTGATAATCATTAATCACACCTATGAAGAAAATCACTCTCTACCATACATTTCTCTCTGGAAATATATATCCACACATTGTATCAAAACATCGAAATCCCACATACCATTTTATAAATTGCAGAAGTTGAGATTGGAAGGAAAAAATTTTCAAGTAACATTAAAGCTTGTAAAACACCAAATAAATACTTACTTGTTCTGCAGTTATACCATTTTGAAAAGCTTTATATAGACTCTCTTTTGTAATTGCTCCAACAATCAAGTTAGGAAGCTGGTATTCAACCCTGTAATTTGAACCAGATAGTTTATAAAGAAACAAGCAATATAATTATATAATAGGATTTAAGGACTAAAGCATATGAACTTGAAGTCAGTAACGTGCGTTTCCCAGTAAACTGTTTCTTCCTTTTCAGGAGATGATCATAAATCCCTTTTATGCAATCTAGCTTTGTATCCCAGATGGTAAGACAGGCTATCATTCTTTTTTTTTTTTTTTTTTGGTCAAAAAGTCAGACTATCATTCAACTCCATAAACTATCACTACATTCAGCAAACTATCAAATAGGGGACACAGTAGGCAGAAGTTGCAAAATCTATGTTAGCCAAATCTCTCTCTCTCTCTCTCTCTCACCCAAAAAAATAAATAAATAAATAAAAAAGTCCTTCAACGATTACATTGAGGTCCTGCAAGCTGTAAAGCTACATGAGAAAGACTAGCCAAAAACAAACTAGAGAAAGAAAGATGAGTTCTCATTTGCTCGAAGGAAAAACCAAGAACAAGAATACGACTCAATTTTTTACGAGTAAATGGACATATGGAACTACGGATGGTTCTCTAATTCCTCAATGCAAATGTGGAGCTCAAATAATTTAGGGAAAAAATAGTCAGGTCACACTATAGGACTATAGGCAATACAAAAAAACAAGAGAAAAGGAAAGCTTTGATGTTTGATTGCACTATCAGTTGCAAAAGAAAATTTCAGTTTTATTTTTCACCCCATAGAACTTTTCCACCATTCTTTCTTCAAGCCTCAAGAGAACTGCTAATGGAACTTGTGAAGAAGATTGCAAAAACGAGATGGTATAAAAGAAGTTTTCTCGTAGTCCTGCTTGACATGCAGCCTTACACAAGCTCAAGGGCAACTGTAGCACAATTACTTTGAGATTCAACGATCAGCATTGTGAAATGCTGATGGTGCTAGGAAATTTAACCTTTTTAACTTGAATATGTAATATCAGAATTGTTTTGTTAACTCAACTATGAGAACCAAAACTGGAATAATTCTGGACTACTCGCATCCTTAATGACTATCACATTATAGACAAGCGCACCTTTTAACTCAAGCGTACATAATTTGAAGTCTTCTCTATATTTTACTCGAGCAACAATATATATATATATATATATATCTTCTAACCCTTTTCTACCAACTATGGTTCCCAAAATCCTGCTGCCCTACCCTGCTGTATAAGACAAAGCTTTGCCTAATTGCTGGAAATGCAGTCAAGAGATATCAGTTTACAGGACAGGACAATTAAACCTGGCATAAACATTTAGATCAATGTTGTGTTAAAAGCTAAACTAATGAGGCAAATTTCAGGAGGATCTTTGACAAAATGTACAAGGTTCAAAGATGGATGAGAATCTCTGCCATAGAAGCTGACTGTCACCACATCCAAGATATACTAGTGTCACAAGTTGCAGGAGGATCTATCTAAAAATATATTCCCCCCAGGTTCAAAGATGTTCGAGAATAATGTCTGCAGAAGCTGACTAGGACCTCATCCAGTAAAAGACTTTTCAGATGGCTAGCAAGCTAGGAAATTTAAGGGTTATAAGTAGTTTCAGTCATTTTCAGCATACATAGTAAGCAGAGCAACCATGAATGATGGCCAAAAACTGTACTCCAACCTCTTCATTTGGTCAAGATCTAAACTTCTATGTAACTTAAACTTGTTGGAGTACGTTTCTAGATATAGCCGGTCTCAACAGACTTGTTTCAATTTGGTACAACATAACATAATTATCTACACTGCTCTACAAAATATCCTTGTGAATAGTTGATCACTTACAAAAGCATTTCTCATGAGAAGATATAAACTATACACATAAAACTGTTTAAAAAAAAAAAACTCTATTTTCATCAAGAATATCAAGTGTATCTTTTATCTTTTCTTCCTCAATGATGTTGATTTCAAGAAACTTAAGCAAGCACGGTAACTTCATACCTTGCAAATAGACGTAAGATTTCACAGTGCAATTTGGAAGATGAATATGCATACATCCTGAAATTTGTCTCTACAACAACATACCCCTGATAGGAGTAAAGTTGAATAATAATCAGTAAAAAAAATCTGCTATTTCATCAAAGTCAACTGAGAAGCCATGACATATATTAAGTTAGCTAAAGAAATGTACAAGCAAATCCACGTTTAGAGGAAGTTCCTTTGAAATGTCCAGTCCAAACAATGATAAGCACAATTTTTTTTAAGAACACAGATAATTGGGAGTAACGGCTGGACAGCATGGTAAACAAACAAAGTTCTAGAATATCACAGATAGGCTGGAATTACCTGTTTCCTGGATGATGTATCTGATAAGCTGATAGATAGATTTGTAGCCAACTTTGTGGGGATAAACCAACTCTCCTTTCTTCCCTGATAAAGAGCCAAAACACAATAAGAACTGCAGGCGGAGCACAAATTCTAGAAGACCAGCATTTGAAACACCCAATAAGCGCAACTAACACTTACCTGCTGAAGCCTCACAAGGCCCAAATCAGCAAGATCCCTAATTATAGCCCTCTGTATATCACTCAATGTGTTTATATTATAAGCCTACATTAAGAACTAAATCAAATCAAATCATGATAAGTATATTGACAAGTTACAAAATATTTCAGGGGATAAAAAGTGGGACCAAAATCATGTCCATGCCAAAAATCAGCTTACACAAAGTGATGGAACCAATATAGTTTCCCAACCCCTTTGAAGAAGTAGCTGATCAAGCAATAGAACTGATGAAACCAAACATTCTTACTTAATACCTCTCCAGTAGCATGGAAGCTTAGTTCCAGAAGAAAGGATACAAGATCCGCTGAGTCCAGGCCTCGCTCCTGCACCAAGGTGAAGAATACAAGTAAAAGGTTAAGCGTTGGTCAGTAGTATTTAAAACCTTTTAGTTGGTCATAGTTGTAGGCTCAATCACTAACAGCATTTTCTTAGCCCTAAAAGAAGATTTCCAGTGCAGTTTTATATCTTAAACCAAAACAAAGCTCAGAAAAGATTCAAATCTTCAATTAGAAATATAATCCACCTGAGATATGTAATTGAAAGATGACAAGTAAGACTAACGACTCAATAACACAACTAGTGCAATTTTGTCAAAAGCAGCGTATAGTTTTTAGTTCCCTTTCTTCTCGTTTCCCTTTTATTTTTCTCTTGTTGGTGCAAGGTTCACTCCAATATCACAAGTAGCAAAAGATAATCATTCTTTTTGTCCTTGCATGGATGTTAAAAGGATCACCCTGGAAGCACAAAACTATGGTTCAAGATAATAAAGTTTACAGTTTATTGTGGATTTGCACTTCATTGGGTGTGGTGATAGGCATAGTTGTTTGCAGGGGTCAGGGAAGGGTGTCAAAATTAAAGCCTGCTACTTGATAAATCTATCGAACTCATTTTAAGGTAATTTGTGCATTAAAGGAATAGGAGGGAAAGGAAAGGAAAGGAAAGATTTGTAAAGCCATGCCATTTTTGAAGTATATGATCCCCAGTGATTTCCTGGTTCATGAATTTGAACCATATGGCTTATTAACCTCCATTCATCTATCGCAGGTCTTATTGGAAAGACAAAAGCTCAGTCTCGATTAATGAGGGAACAGCAATTAACCAAGGAGAACATTTATCCACTCCGATTCTTTGGTCTTCAGATCTGCCCAATAATTTATTGAGCCAAGAAATTTCTTTGAACAATCTCTATCAATATAATTGCTGAATTCTACAAAAGTCAAGGCATAGTAAATTTTGAAAAGACTTTCATGGAGAAATACATATTCAATATTTTTCTTTTTCACACTTTCAAGGTGTCGCTTTGGATAATAAAAGCAAATCTTGAGCATTCTGTTTGAGCTAACTACATCATATGCACTTGCACCGCATATTAACTTCAGTATCTGTTGACATTTAAATTACTAGATTTTCATTAGCAAAGGCAAGTACCATTAATATGCATACAATATGATTGAAAAAAATATCGTGCAACCTTGCAAACTTTAAAACTAGTTTAAAATAGACTGAATTCTATTTACTATTCAAATTTTTCTTAATCTCGCAAGGATGACATTGCACGCTGGATTATCTAAGTGAAAATAAAAGCCAAAAGCCACATAAGACAAAACAAAGCCTCATGAACTGATACCTCAGAGTTGCCGATATATTCCCTGATGATATACCACAATTGTGCATTTGTATCCATCAGCTGGCACAATCATGAATCAGCATATTTTCATAAATGTAACATAGCTGAGAAAACTTGATTCCCACTCACCAAGAATTGAAAACCACCTTCAGTCAATCTTGGAGGTTCTTTGTCATCTCTGCTAACAATACGTGCTAATATTGATCACCTCTTAAAACATTTTATTCAAAAATTGAAAAAGTATGAAAAACCCGAGTAGTAGATTTACTTCTGACTCAAAAGGCCACGTTGAAAAACTTTCATCATGGAAGAGCTGATATTTGTTGTTGCCTTTTCAGCTTCACTGGAGCTTATCAGATGCAGCAAAAAACACTGTTTTGCCAAGCCAGTTATTATTAAAACAGTGGCCAAAATATTTACCAATCACTGAAACTGCAGAACAAATAGCAAGTACACTAACTCGTCAAACATTCGGATAGGAAAAGAAACAACGATTCCTACAGTTCCATTTGCAATAGCAGAGTTAAGATGCAGATGACTTCATACCTCCCATTGCTGAACTGCGTAGGCATCCAACTCCTCCAGGCTAGGCAGCCTGAAACCAGCAGTTGATGGCATAGGCTCTCTTGGCAAAACTCCACTGAAATATTCAGTCTACCGGTCATGCATATATTATTTGCTCAACAAATGCAAAGAAGACACAGCAACTGCAATACTGCCACAATATAAAGGGATACAGGTTTTACAAAGGTGCATATATTCAGCAAGAATACTGCATAGGATAACTAACTCAGAAAGAAGTTTCTGGCACAAGAACTCAAATTTAGCTAGAATGCTTCAGTGATATTAGAGCATATGCACCTACACAATTATTTATCTTTAAACATGTATTTATACAAAATAGAAGAGAAGATTGTTTTGTATTCCATCCAGCACACTTCTTGTTACTGGCAAAGGGACCAAATCAAAATATATGCAAGAACATCTAGATAACAAGTGCAGCTTCTGTGGCTGTCAATTGTATAACTCACAAGTTGACCGTCAATAACTACTACCAGCAAGTTTAAAAAGGCAGAAACATTTCTCCTTCTCTCCCAAAGCAAAAGAAGATGAGCAAAGGCAAAAAATGAAAGAAGAAATGATATTAGAAAACCCGAGGTCGAAGCATCTAAATCTCTCTGACAAGGAGGACTGGGACTCAAAAGTTTCTAAGTCTGGACTAAGGCACTTGCACTGATGCACATTTGGATATCTTTCATGAGAAAGATTCCCTGTGGATCAAATGGGTGCATCCATATTGCTGAAAAATGGGAGCTTGTGGAATGTCCAAGCCATGTCATATAGCTCTTGGTGGTGGAAGAAGATACTGAAATTAAGGCCTGTTGCTCATGATTGTATTAAAATGATCATTTGGGGATAGTTCTCAATCTTTCCTATGACTGGTGGCATTCATTAGGCCCCTTGAAGGATGAGTTCTCTCCTCCCTACACTTCTGAGGCGCTCTGAAAATGATAGTCCCGGCTATTATCTGGGATGATAGCTGGACTTGGCCATACAAAAGACGAAGAAGAAGTGAATTGCTGCAACTAATGGAATCTACTCCACCTCAGCTCTTACCTATGCATGACTATCCAGATTATACAACCCGGACTGTAGATTCTAAGGTCGTCTATTCTGCTAAATCAGCCATGAGGCACTTATCCCCTCCTGGAAACAAAGTTACCTGGTTCTCTAATTTTTGGGGGAGAAAGCATAATTCCTTGCCTGTCACAAAAGGCTGTTCACAAAGGACAGATTTTATTCTTGGGCAATTGATATTAATCCTGTATGTGAGTAATGTTATGGCACAGAGGAGACTCTTAGCCACCTATTTTCCTTATGCCCCTCTTCTGCTCAAGTGTGGCAGTATGTTTAGTCTAGGTGTTTGGTGTACAGCAGTGCTGCAGGGTAGGGATTGAACTTCAATGGATGATCAGGCATTGTTCCCAAGATAGCTTCAATAACCAGGTAATTCAGGTAACCTTTGCAGCCACAGTTTATCACATTTGGTGTAACAGGAACAAAAAGGTGTTCAGTCAACTGTTTGTCCCCCCAGAGATGCTCATCCAGAGGATATTGAAGGAAATTACGATAATAGTTGCTGGATAGCAGAGAATTCCACAAACTGTAGGAAACTACTCTTTATGTTCTGAGCTGAGTATACCCTTTTCTGTTTTTGACAGTTAACAATATTAGTAATTGTGGACATGTTGCTCTTCTGATATATAGTTGTTCTCATAGGTCCTTACAGGCTCTCTTGTCTGTTTCTGTTGTATTTGGCTTAATGGGGATGGAACTTACTTTGTGTAAATATCTGGCTGAACAATAAGAGGATAGACCTATATACATATATATAAATATTCATATGCATATATATAGACCTTTACATGTGCGTGCATGTGTGTGTGTTTATTTGTATGTCTATGCAGATATAACAACCTCTTCCAACATGAATGGGGGAAAAGACCCATTAAAGCATCTCCCAATTGTGAATAAAACAACAAAGCACACATGATAGATCTAATTCTTACCCATGCACAATAAGCTTTTGAACATTTATCTGAAATGTAGGGTTCATTCTGTAAGTAGCTTCTTTTTTCCTGCAAATATGATGAATAGCTTTCTTTAGCAGGTGAGCCAAGTCCAGTGGAAAGGGAATAAACAAGAGGCAATCAAACCATCAAAGGAAATAACCAATGGCCTAAGAAGACTAATTTAGAAACAGTGTTGACAAAAATTTGATGTTGTCAGATATTCACAGTTTGAGACATATTTTGAGGTCAAAACAACAAAATGAATAACTGGATGGCATACACAAAAAGCAGCTATGCATATATTGCTTATATATGATTGAAAAAAAAAATATTGCTTATACATGTTTAAGGAAGGTCATGCAGTAGCCTCTGCCATGTAACTTCTTCTTCATGATGCTCTATATTACTCATTTGTATCACTAATTGACTTCTGAAGAACAAAAATCTCATACTAAGAAGAAGAAGGGAGGACCACATTAGAAATTAACCATGTATCTGTCAAATAGGTTTTAACATGGCATCTATGGAACTTCATAATTTAGTTTCTAAAACAAAGGTTCATTAACAAACTTTTCAAGTCAAACGATGCCTTAGCACTTTGAGTTTGAAAGTAAACAGAAAAAGATAAAAGAAGACAATTCCTCTTAAATATATGACTGTATTTACCACGGTCTTCCCTGACAACTCTTTGCTAATTCATACAAAAAAAATAATATTTGCAAAACAAAAAAGACAATCATTCATGTCCATACAAATCTTCAGCTATCATCATAACAATCCTAATTTTCTCACTATTGTATCTTGGAAGCTAGAAAAGCATTTCTATACCAACTAAACTATACAATCATTCATGTCCATAAAAATCCTTGTTTCTCTCCATAGGAATCCTAAATTTCTCAACTTTATATATTGAAAATTGGAAAAAATATTTCTATCCCAAACTAACTTAATTTAGAATGAGTTATACATAGATAACACGATCAAATTTATCTGTATGGAAAGACTAAAAAACTACTTTGCACTGTCTCTCTACAGACCTTTCATGCTGAAACAAACAGACTGTTTCCTCAGAGTATCAACAAGAATTACGCCAACAATATCACTCTTTAGATTAAATAAAATAAAAATTAAGAACAAAAAAGGTCTAAAGGGGTCCAATTTACCGGTCAAGAGCTTCAGTCAATACTCTCAGCTGAACTAATCTATCAATAGCTACTTTGTGCTTTGACAACCCATCCGCAAGCACAGACTCTTCCAACATTTTACCAGTCACAGGCGCATCTATGAACAGCAATTGTAGAACATACCTCTTTGCCAATGGCGGCATTGATCTAAGCATAACAACCAATAACAGTGCATTAACGAATCTTAAAACACACGAAATGTTACCCAGAAACTAAGGCGTTATGATAGAGGATTTACAGTTCTAACCTAAGGATAGCTTGACAAATAAAGGCATTCTGATAAAGTTTGTCAAGCTTCATTGCAGGCAATGAAGCCACCATGTCCATAAAATTCTTCGCGACGATTTTCACTTGCGGCATCTTTTCCTTGCTTACAATCCTGACTTCTTTTTCAACAATGAGGTTGGAGAGCTCAAAAAATACTTTAGACAACTGTTGTTTATGATCTTAGACACAGTCTTAGACAACTGTTGTTTGTGCTCTTCTTGGCAGCTGGTCTGCTATGTCTTTTTCTCACAACGAGCACGCACAAACCTACACAATCCAACTGGGGCTCATTAGAAATCACCTAAAATAAGCAATAACAAAATTTTTTTTTTTTTTTAAATGATCCCCTCTCTCTGAATTTCAGTTGGGGACTTTTATCAAATAGTTGGTACCCAATGAAAACCGATCCCACAAATGCACCAGAGAAACGAAGAAAAACCAAGAATAAGTCATAAAAAATTCATGGTATAATCACAGATGAATTTGAGAACACAATATGGATTGAAAGAGCAACTTTACTGAGCTATTTCGTGTGATCATCTCCTCTGCGGATGGTGGCGGATTCACTATTGGGCTTTTTGCGAATGTGTATCTAACGTTTAACAGTGATAGATTTTATATATATATACATATATAAAGACGGATACAGAATCGATTATGCGAATTTGCCCGGTCCTCGACTTCTTGAATTATCAATTAATTATGTCAAAAAGAAGAGAGAGAGAGAGAGGAGCAATTATTAAGCATTAACAAAAATATCAGACATTATTTGGACATTTTATAATAAAATTTTTCTCGACGAGATCCTTCAACTAATTTATTTTATATACATTACGTTGTTAGAAAAGTTAAAATAATTAAACTTTTTTTTTTATAAAACTTTATAAGGTTATTTACTAATACATTCTTGGATATTTTTTTTAGAGCAAATTGCGCGAAATGTCACTAAACTATTCCGAAGTGCCGGTTCTAATCACTAAACTTTTTTATTAGCCAAAAATGTCGCTGAACTAATAAATCTGTACCGTTTTAGTCATTCCGTGTATTTATGCCGTTAGGAGAGACGGAAAGTCACTTTTTTAGGGGCAATTTCATCTACACAACTGTTAAAAAATTTATACCCTCGTGCTTCTTCGTCCTCATCTTCTTCCTCAAAGTCACAGCAAAAATTAGACCCACCTGAATTCCTCTGCCCAATTTCTGGGTCTTTGATGTCTGAAAATCAAAGACCCAGACTCCCTGGCCAGCCCTCTGAACCTCAGACTCCCATGACTTAGTGAGTACAAAGCTGCCATACAATTCTCACGTGTTGACTCCGACGAGTCAGACTCACTTCCATCCCGCAAAATTGCCACCAGGCTGGCCACCGCGCTGCCATCCAACAATGCCGACCGTCCCTCTGGTGATACCGCCAAATTGCAGACCACCAACACCACCTTCCCCACCAAAACCCCACTCCTCAGCATCCCCAACAAAATCCCAACAGCTCCAAGCTTAATGAACTTTACCCTATTGCTACTAACAAAGCTCAGATGATACAACACCAAGGCAGAGTCAACTCGGTCCCGGACCTCAAAGCATGCAACAATGGCTCCAGTGTAGACACCAAAATTTTGGTTTCGAATTTTACTTATTTAATTAGTTTAATTTGAGTTTTATTTGTTTCAATTTTAGGTTTAGTTTAGTTGATTCTTGTTTCATGTCTCTTATTTTAATTAGTTTACGAACATTTATTTTATCTATTAATTCAAAAAAAAATCATGAAAAAGAGAAAAAGAAGAAAAACGATGAAAATGGAAAAAAGAAAATGGAAATCGCATTTTTGTTGTTTCTAGTTTATTTATTTTTCATCCGATATTAATTAAATGGTTTTGTTATTTATTTTCAATTTTGTTTTAATTAAAAAAAAAAAAAGGGTTGCCGCCGCATGCAAGCTGCGTTTTATGCAGCTTGCAAACATAGGACCGAGCAGCCCCTTAGCTGCAAATACAGAAGAAGTTGCTAAGGGTTTAGGGTTGGAAGTACCCATATAAAAGGAAAAAAAGACAGCAGCCGCAACAGTGAAGGGGGGATAAAAAATACAGCGTTGAGAAAGGCAAACGGCTACGAGTTTCCATTGAAGAGAGCACGAGTGGAAAAACTGAGGATTTCTGGGGAGAGTTGAGACCGAGAGAGGGTAGAAGAAAGTAATGGAAAAAGAGAAAGTTTCAGCAAGGAAAAACTAAAAAGCTGAAGGCAAGAGAAATCGAGAGGGAGTTAGAAAAATCTGGGTGATTAAGAGAGAAAGCGACGGGGTTGAGAAAATAGGCTCGTTTGACGGCTGTGGGTAGAGAAAAACGTTGGAAGCTACAGAAAGACTGAAAGAACCAGAAAAGTTGTAGGGAAAGGGTTGTTGAAGAAGGACGGATTGAGTGGGAAGAAGGAAACCAACGTTGAAGGAAAGGAACGGCATCAGAAAAGGCATAACATCAGGCATCAACTGGGTCCGCTGCTAAAAATTTTTCCTTTTCTTACGGTAAAAGCTCCCGCCTTTTCCTGGTGTTTTGGCTTTAATATTAAGATGTCATTTCTGTTTTCTGTGGGAGGGGCTTTGATCATTTTCTAGTTGATTGAAGTTGGTAAACATAGGCTACATTATCCGTGGGCTGCTTATTTGTTTTATCTTACGCTGGTTTGTTGTTTTACAGCCCCAAAGATGATATATTCTGCTGTTTATTTGGATTTTAAGCTATCGTTTAGACTTTTGTTATTAGGTTGTGGTTGTTGAACGAACCCAGAAAGTGGTTTATTTTAAAAATCTGTAAACTGAAGAAGTAAATTTTTAAGAAAAGATTGCATTTTTGGGACTGATTTGGGCATGTTTAGAGGTTGAATGTTGTTGTTTTACTGGTTTAAAATCAAGGCTTTGATGTTTGATAGAGATGTTAGTTGGGTTTGGATGAACAAATGGCATTTGCATGAACACAACAATGGTAGAGAAGTGTGGCTGGGAAATTGCCGCAAGTTGCGGTTTTTCTTTCTTTTGATGCATTTTGTATCTCGTTGCTTGGACTGAGTTTTCTGGAATTGATAAAATTCTGTTCTTGGTTGGGTTTCAATAGAGTACAATGTGTGTGTTTGGGATTTTATAGGAACAAAGGCTAATCAATTTTCTTTGTTTCTTTCTTTGGAAAGTTTGAATTGACAAAGCTTGCTGTGACAGAAAATTTCTTCGAATTTTTGCATAAAAATTTCATAAGAATTTGCGTAGTTTTTCTGCTATGTTTTTTATTGTTGGTTGTGAAAGTTTTTGGTCTTTGCTGGCTTTGTTTGAAGTGCTGTAGGAAAATTTGCGTTTCAAAAGTTTGAAGTTGCAGAACACTTTGAATGATAGTTGCAGAAAATTGTTTCTTCATGGCTTTTTGCATCAGTTTCCTTCTACGCTTATTGCTTGTTGGGATGTCAACTTTGTATTGTGTTGGTTAGTTTAAAGTTTGGGTGATGAATGTTGGATTTGATTTCGACATTTGAAGTTGGAATAAAAGATCAGTAGTCCGTTTGTTTTGATTACAAAAACATAGCTTTAGTTGCGGATGGCTTTTATTTGCATGCATGGATTTTCTCTAAAAATTGCCTTTTAACCCCTCAAGTTTCCCCTTATGCCACTATGACCCAGGAAATTGGAAAAACTAATCAATTTGGTCCCTTTGATTTCAAAGCAATACTACAAAGGCCCAATAATGTTCTAAATTCTAGCAATCGAGTCATGAAGTAGTTGCATTTTGAGCCATTACTTGATTTTTTCTTTGCCTTTGGACCCTTGAAGTTCCATAGTGTTTGATTGAACCTGAGGGTTTATTCATGTTTGCAAATAAGTCATGTAAGAGTGTTTTAGGACTTGGTTGGTAATCTCTTTTTCTTGGTAACCGTGCATTACTTGATTGCATTTTGAGATGATTTTGATGATCGATTGGTCTAATTTGTTTTATTTGATCATTTCTAAGTTGCAAAGTGAGGAAGAATTCAATGTTTAATGGATTTCGATTGTCCTATTTACATTCTATCATTAAATTGGTGCATTAATCCTTTGCTTTGAATGGTTTTAGCTCGAGTTATCCCGTTACTTGGTGACTTTAGCTCAATTTAAGTCTTGTCCACTTTATTAGCACCACAAAGGGGGAAGGTATAATCTCTTTTATCCTCTTGCATCTCCTACGTGATCTAACGTGCTAAGTGAAAATTGCATGTCTACTTTGCTTTCCTTGCTTTTCCTTAATTCCTTTCATTTATTTCCTTTATTTTTGCTTTTATTAAATTATTTTTTTATGGGGTATGTGTACACCTCTTGGCTTGTAATAGATAGGGTTTGGAGAGTATTTGATGAAGACCTACTGAAGACGTGTGCCTAGCTAGCAAATGTAATAGGTTCATTAGTTTGGTTGCATGCCTATGTGTTATGTGTTATGTGTTACTTGCTTTATTAGGTTCTTGCATCTAGTCGAGCATGCTAAGTGTTATGTGCTATGTGTTTATGAGTGTTTGGCATGTCTACTTGCTTTCTATAATCGTGGATGAATGTGATGGATGAATGTACGTCACCACACTAGTCCAATGCTAGTTGTGGCTCATTATTCCGTTAGGAATTCATAGAAAGGCCTAGTCCAACGCTAGACCCTTAGGGATTTCCCCTCGTTAGTACATATTTGCGTGTTCACTACATGTCATGCATTTTTCTTAGTTTTATCATTTGGCATGCTTCTCGAACCCCTTTTCCCTTCATTTTAGGATTTTTGCATTTCATGCTAGTTATAGGGTACATTTGCTTGAGTGTCCCCTTTCGATAAGGAAAACGAGCGAGTGTGGCTCAAAATAGCCTTAGCACGCTAGTTCTCCTTTCTAATCAAAGGGAAAATTGAAGTCACAAAGATAGGAGTCCTTCTCGTGCCCAACTTGATGCATCCCCTTAGGGTCATACACTTGCATTCTTTTTATATCACCTCTTCACCTTTTAACCACATTTTCTCACTTTTCTCAATCCACACTTTCTCAACATCTTTTTATCACTTATTTATTTCTCATCTCACAAATGGCACTAAAAATTGCACTGATATGTATCTACTATTCTATTTTTTTTCATCCATTTACACACGAACACCTTTATTTTATCACATTTGCACACTTGCGCTTACCTTGTTTTTACATTTCGCATCCTTCATACATTTTCACACTTGCACATATTTGAGTCTTCATTTGCATTTTCCTATGACCTCTATGAGATTCTTCCTATTGGCCTTCACAAACCCATGTGATTGGGACCAAAAATCTCATAAGAGACATTTTAGATTTAGATTTGCATTTTTCTTTCCATTTTGCATCCATTAGTCATATCCAACATGCGATACATACCTTGGGTAGAAAAATTAGGAAACGTGGGGCTAAGTTGCGCAACTAACTCTTGCTAGGGTAGGGGAGTGCCTTAGGTTCCACCTTTGCCTCCTCCCTTATCAAATGTGACCCCCGATCCCTTTCTTTGGTTACGTAGACCTAAAGTTTTCAAAAAGGGTTTGTCTACTTTTTTTTTCATTCAAAAATAAAAAATCTTTTTGGGTGACTTGGTACACCCTAATTCTATACCAAGTGGCGACTCCATTTTTCATACAAAAATCCTTTTAAACTTTACTTGACCAAAACCGTCGCATTTTGCAATCCCACTAGGGCTGCAAACGAGTCGAGCCGAGTCGAGTTTTGAGCTAATCGAGCCGAGTCTCGACTAAATTTTACCAAGCTCGAGCTCGAGCTCGAGCTCGACGAGCTGGCAATTTTCGAGCTCGAACTCGACTCGAATCAAGTCGAGCCGAGCTCGAGCTCGAGCTCGAAAAAAATAAAAAAAATATTTTTATTAAAAAATAAATAAATAAAATAATATTTTTTCTGAATAAATAATAAAATATTAAGGATATATCCGTAATTTCACTATGAAAATAAAAAATAAAAAAAATATATATATAATATACGTAATTTTATTATTAAATAAAAATAAAAATAAAAAATATATATATACTCAAGCTCGCGAGCCGGCTCGCGAGCTAACGAGCTTAATATTCTGAGCTCGAGTTCGAGCTCGAGTTTGACTCGAGCTGGCTCGAGCTCGACTCGAGCTTGACTCGAGCCGCTCGCGAGCGGCTCGATTCGTTTGCAGCCCTAAATCCCACGGTCTTTTCTTTTTCACTTCCACACACGCTCACACCACATTCACACTACTTCCACACTACTATACTATCAAAAAGTGGGGCGCGACATCCAGAGCTCTCAAAACCCCAATCGCCATCTTATTCTCGTCCTGCAGAGCTAAACTGAAAATCCCACCTGCGGCATGCTCCTGAGACTCCTCAAATCCACCCTTTAGCCATCAGTAAATAACCAAAATTCAGTCAGTATTTCAAGCTTAGCACGTCTAGGAATCCTGTAATACCTCTGCCAAGAAGGAAGGGTGAGCATAGTGTAGGCAAGTTTTATCTTATTTGCAAGCCCAGAAAGAGATTTGAAGGTAGCAGCTGCTTTTCTTACCGCCACTGATCCTAGTGGATGCTGCCAGGCCCACTCAAACTGCAATTCGATTCATTAGACAGCAATTAGTATGCTGCCTCATTTCATAATTAAGGCAAAAAGAACTGGCTCTCATGTTAACATCATTCTAGGCCCATCAATGATCAAAAAAAGTTTGTACTTGCTGTGGGTTACAAAGCTATTAGAATTCAGAAGTGTAACTCAACAGAGAACTATGGCACGAAGAGGGCAAATCAGAGAGGAGAACAAAAGATGGAGCTAAAAAGAACAAATCTATTGCATAGAATCCAGAATCTGCAAAACTGTCTTTGCCTATGCTAACCAAGCGGTCACAGAAAAAAACTTAGAGGGCTGGCCAGGGAGTCTGGGTCTTTGATTTTCAGACATCAAAGACCCAGAAATTGGGCAGAGGAATTCAGCAAGTGGGTCTAATTTTTGCTGTGACTTTGAGGAAGAAGATGAGGACGAAGAAGAATGAGGGTCTAAATTTTTTAACAACTGTGTAGATGAAATTGCCCCTAAAAAAATGACTTTCTGTCTCTCCTAACGACATAAATACATGGAATGACTAAAATGGTACAGATTTACTAGTTCAGTGACATTTTTGGCTAATAAAAAAGTTTAGTGATCAGAACCGGCACTTCGGAATAGTTTAGTGACATTTCGCGCAATTTGCTCTTTTTTTTATTAAAGTCAATTCCTCCTGAATTTTTTTGAGTCAGATTACAAGTGGACAGGATACTAGCTCTAATTTTTCTTCTTGAGTTGTTTAACCTTTAGTAAGTCTATAATTTAATTTTGATGATTCTGTTTAATTTTTTCAAGATCTTTTAATTGTACAATTTTCAATCCGTACACTATCACCACAAATTTTTAAAGTTTAAAATTTCCTCCATATGATCGTCAAGTGAGATTGTGAATAGTTGAACAAGATTAAAAAATAATAATAGCAGTCCAATAATTCATGGTTATTATAAAAGCATTTGACTTGAACGACAGAGTAAATTGTACAAGAAAACATGACCAATTTTCCATGAGTGGAAAAAAAAAAAGCTTCAAATTGTAAGTAGTTCGTCTAAAGAATTATTTTTAGTTTTCAAGTTCATATATTCCTTCTAAAATTCTTGCAACTATCATCAGTCAACGCAATCATTATTTTGAAAACCTTTCTCAATTTTCCACAATTAAGACTTCCTACATTTTTTTTTGTCAATTTTTGAGAGAATTCAGACTTTTAGCAGATAAATCGAAATCTCTGAACAACTTTCAAAAGCCGGCAACTTTTGAAGGAGTCCAGGAGACTTATAAACTAACCCCCCAAACCCCCCATAGTCGATGTAGATGGCAACTTTCTTCTCGCTCGAAGAAAAAAACACAAAAGGAAAAAAACAAAAAGATGGCTGCTTTCCTTTTTTGGGTAATGAAAGCAACTGCTAATCCAATAAGTAGTAAAGAACTACAGGCAGCAACCGCCACTCCAGTGACGAAAGGTTAGCAGGTTGTGGGACAAAATCTGCACATAAAGAAGACTGCAATACATTAAGGTTCCAGGAATCTATTTTGAATGTATTGCAGATTGTGACAAGTTAGTCATGACTTGGCAGAGGCATAAGGATTGGTTCCATTCCCAGTCATGAATTTTCACAAACTGAAGTACAAACTCAATCCAAAGTCATCACCGTCTAGAGCATTATCAAAATGTCTCTAAATCATGTGACAAACACAAGCAAATAAGTCCGCTAGAAGAACAACAGTGTTTGGGAGCTGTAACCCACAAGTCAACTGCATAAAATGGCATTAAAAGTAGGGGTGAGCAGATTCGGTTTGAACCGAATTCATAATCGATTTCAAATTCAATTCGGTAATTTGAAATCGGGTATTTGGTAATTCGGTATCAATTCGGTATATACCGAATTCACCGAATTCTAATATGGTATAAAATAGGTAACGAGATTATGAATTTGGTAATAACCGATTTCGAATTCAAAATTCGGTAATTGAAATCGGGTACCGCATTACCGCGCATTCGAATACCAAATTGATATATAAAATTATATAATATATAGATAAATGTTATTTAGTATTAGTATATACTACTAATACTTTATTATATTATATAGGTAAATGCTATTAATAATAATTAGTAAATGATATTATCATCATATCATGTACTTATAATACTAATAATATATAATAATGTACAATATATTTATATTATTTTAGTATTTATTAATTGTTATATGACTACAATAATGCATAGTAATACATTACAATATAAGATAACTAATTATTTTATACATGAGTAACATACTAACATGACTAGAATTAGATAATAATTAATACATATATGTATAATACTAAATATTAAACAATAAACATAATTAGTAATTAGAATTTAGATATTGGTAATTTGATACATCATTCATATTTGAATTATTGAATATTTGAATGCGTAATCTATAACTTGCAAGTATTATTGTACTCTAAATTTACATTACATATTCACTAATCTTAAGGCTTTAAGTATAGATAAGACAAATAAGCAGTGTAAGTGAATGTATATGAATTGCACATCAATGTATTAGTATATTGACTTTCACAATAACATATGTAAGTAAATAAGTTTAATTTTGATTTGAAATAAATTATAAATTTGTAACTAACATAACTTATCACTAATAATTGTAATTTGTAAGTTTGTAACTAATATTACTTAGTATTAATCATTGTAAATTATAAATTCATAAATTATTACTAATCATTGTATAGTCTAAGGTTTATTCTAGTTTAAATTAATCACTTTTTATGTGTTCCTTAAATCATAAATTAATGATTGTAGGTATAAGTGATCAAATAAGTTAAAATTCATATTATCTATTTACTAATCTTAAGGCTTTAAGTATAGACAAAATAACTAAACAGTGTAAGTGAATGCATGTGAGTTGCAAATCAAGTAAATAAGTTTTATTTTGATTTGAAATAAATTATAAGTTTGTAACTAATGTAACTTATCACTAATCATTGATTCATTGTAATTTGTAAGTTTGTAACTAATATTACTTATTACTAATCAGTGTAAATTATAAATTCATTATAACTTCTAACTAAATTAGTTTAAATTAATCACTTTTTATGTGTTTCTTAAATCATAGACCAAGGATTTTAGGTATAAGTGATCAAATAAATGCCAATTAAACCACAAAATAATTTGAACATAAGTAATGTGTTCAATTATGAATAAATTTGGGATCAAATGAGTAATAAATGTTTAAATCATTGAGGAGCATAATGAATGTATTATAATTTAGGAGCCCCAATTTATAAATTAAAAATTACAAAATCACTTCATTTGGGAAAATTCGGATTTCATCTTCAGCTGATGAAAAGTGAGAAAACAATCATTGCAAATTTGCAATATTGCATAGTGCCGTGACTGCCGTCGCCTAGGGCTCTCACTAACACTCCCAAGTCCCAAGTCCCAATTCCCAAATCGAAGCTGCTCTCCGCCTCTCCGGCATCCGCCAGTCCGCCGCACTTTACGTCTCCTGTCGGCTGTGTCCTGCCGTGCTGGTTCATCGCTGCCGAGTGTCGAAGACGAAGCACCAAGATCTCACTGGTTCATCGCTGGTTCATCACTGCTCATCTCTGGCTCGCTTAGGTAAGTGCTCCTCTGTTTTTGGCTCTGTGTCTCTGGCATTAAAATGGGCCAAGATCGACTAGGAAATTTGTTATCCTGAATTGATAAGGGGACGAAATCTGAGCTTCCACTTGCAAACTCTAACTGCTGTAGTAGTTTAGATTAGGTGTGATATAACATAAGCTTTGTATTTTATACACAAGAAAGCTCTCTCCAGTTGTGCAGTGTTTAAAAGTCACGGCCTTGGGGAAAAATTCCACCTTTTACCCGTTAGAAAAATTAAAAAGGAAAAAACTTGCTAAACTGAAAATTTTACCTCCTTGTCCGTGGAGATTCTCAATCTCTGGTGCACATCTAGTGAAAATACGGCTCCAGAAGTTGTACCTAGGATTCTGGATATGAATTTCTGCAATGTGTAAAAGAAGAAACATCTATGTATAAATAAGCAGAAAGGTCACCTTAATAAGCTCAATACAAGTAATCAGCTCCTGAATAAGTAATGGAAAGCATTGGAGCAAGTCTAGAACATATCGAAGAGAGCAATTTAGCTTTTATAACTACAAACCAGTAGAAGGCCTACATGTGTCTAGCTTCTTTACATATTTTCAGTCTAATATTTGTAGCTTTCTCATGGCTTGCGGGGGTTGGTAGTTGCTGAACTATAAAGATTGGTTTTATATATTCTCTTAATTTGCTTCAGGGTTTTTTTTTACATAACAGATGAATTCGGTTAGACCGAATTCATTACCGTTTTCGAATTTGAAATCGGGTACCGCATGAATTCGGTAATGCCCAATTCGAAAATGAAAATGGTTTAGATTTCTATAGGTGCAATAACCGAAAAAACCGAATTCAGCGCACCGATTTACCGCATTTGCACCGAATGCTCACCCCTAAGACTGATACACAACTGCTGTTAGTAAGATCTATTTTATGTTCTTTTTGTTTCATACATGAAACATAGAGCAGGATTTGGAAAATTAAGCACCAGAAAGGTATCTCAAATATAACAACGTCATATAAGCAAGTTGGGTTATGATGACTTCTTTCACAGACAAGATTCCTGCTTCTCAATATTTGACATTACCCATTTTTTTTACCAAAAACAAAACCTTTGTCAAAGATGCTTGAAGAAAAACCAGCCCGAATATAAACATATACCAAGTAAAAAGAATAAAATTGCATCAAAGGAAATAATACGAAACGCTAGCATATAATATGGGTTAAAACACACAATCAAGAAGCTATCATCATTGTAGACTATCCCAAAAATAACCATGCCTGGAGTTTGTTCACAGCTGATCGATCTATCACGATAGAGGAGGACGCGCATGCACTTCTCCAATAGCTTGACACCTTCTTCAAGGGTCAAGTTTTCATTCCATTCCTCCCTGAGAATGGGTCGTGCAAGGTGATTACCAAAACCAGTTGCAACATGATTGTCCTCATAATGTACACCAACCATATTAACCTGAAGAACCATCACGTATGTCAAGAAGATATCTACTGAATAAATGGTAATTGCTAAACAAATTATGTATGCAATTTAGGGATTACCGTTCCAAGGTACTTCTGTCCATTTTTTACTCCTCCAAGAATAAGAGAATTCCACAGACACAGAGGATCCCCCACCCCACCCCGCCCCATTGCCACCCCTAGGCTCCACTGGTTATCCCAAGCCAAATTCCTAATTTGACACCTCGGACTTCACTTCAGCCCTAAATTTCTAAAATCCGTCGCTTTGTTTCCACCTTCTTGCCGCCGCCGATCTTTGTCGCCATTGCCGACGGCTCATCTGAAATCACCAAGTAAGTTCCCACTAGAGAGTACAAGCTCTATACACCAATTTCCAGTCTCCTCTCCTACGCTTTGTCCAAAGAGTCCAAACCTAACTCCCTATATATTCTGAATCAATTCCTGCTGTCTTCTCCAGTCCTCCATACGATCCCCGGCAGAGTTGCAGAAGTTGGGAAGGTTGGTTGAAAAAAAGGGTTGGAGTGATCTTTGTTTAATCAAGTAAGTTAATGTTCTGCAACTGGCTAATTTGGTGCAAACTAAAATGTTCACTTTTTGAAGATAAATTTGCTTGAGCTACATAAATGCATCCTTTAAAAGTCAGAATTGCATTATTGGGGTAAATGCTATCTAATTTTGATGTACAGATTCATTGAAGTATAAGAAGAAAGGGAAAAGCGTAAATGACCAGCAACATGAAAGCACTCACTAATTTAATTTCACATGGTCTATTTGTTAAATTTCAGGCAAAACACGTGCAAGAACTTTATTGGGGACTTTTTCTTTAATTCTTTTATTTGAATTAATGGATTTCCTTTGTTGCTTTCTATGTGTTTGAGGAAATGTCAAAGTTACTGAAAATTTTGGGATGCACCTCTTTTGGTAACTCCATTGTTGCTTCCTGAGATATGCAGAAATCAGGATGGCTACTTTTAGTCTATACTTTTAGTTGGAATTGCAGAAACTAGATAACTACCATTTTTTTTAAAAAAAAAATTTTTTGGCACAAGTAATGGACACTAATTATATTTTAGACGTTGAAGTTAAAAGCTACCTCTTATGTTGCTTGAAAGTTGAAATCAGTGTTCTAGATTGATATTTAGCATTCACTTATCAATTTCCTTTTTTTTTTTTTTTGCATTCTTGTTTTTCTTTTTCTCTTTTGGCTTAACTGAGGTAGGATGGAAGTAGACTGCTAACTGCTAAGCCAGCTCAAAGGTTGATTAACCATCTAGAAGACTCTATTGATTGACCATGCAACTGAAGATGTCATCAAATTATGTAAATGTAGCGAGAATGTATTAAACTGACTTTTTCTTGTTTGTTTTCTGTTATCTTTATGTATTGCAGCTGAATACATATCAATCTAAGTATAGCTTAGTATGTACTACAAAGTCTTCCACAAAATTGCTTAACAATCTTTGGAAGCAAATTAAGGATGTTCAAATTAAACATGTTCGATTTGGTGAATTGGATATGGATTTGGATCACAGCTTCTTGGTTATATTTTATAAATTTGATTTGCAGGAAAAAGATATATATATATATATATATATATATATATATATATATATAGATATACACATATACATTTATGACGTATTTATGACGTCATCCGGTTCGACCTCCGAATGACTCCGGTTGAACCCATTAAACCCTGACCCCTGAGTTCGGCCGAATCGATGTCAGGTCCGAGTATGAAAACATAGCTGAAAATCCTAAAGTGAACGGAATCTCCACTCAAACTCAAGCAGGAGTACTGAAATTTGTGTGGGCAAGAAGACTAGTCTGAAAATTTTGATTTGGAGCAAGTATGGCATCGTCGTCGGATCACAAGGCAACCGTCATCGACGGCAAAGCAGTAGCTCATACTATACGGTCCGAAGTCGCCGATGAAGTTCGTCAACTGTCCCAGAAGTACGGCAAGGTCTGAACTTGGCGCTCTTTCTTTCTTTCTTTCTTTCTTCTGTGTAGTGTTTGAGAAAATGGCAGCAAGAATTTCAGCAAAATTTTCTTGCTTGAAAATTGAAACGATAACATTTTCCAACAAAGTTAATATATGGTCCTTTGATTATCTTATTTGGATAGGTAGATAGAGGTGAGCTTAACAAAAAGGGCATAAATTGGCCTGATTTTGTGTGGAATTTGGGTGATAAACAGGTCCCAGGATTGGCCGTGGTCATAGTGGGACATAGGAAGGACTCTCAAAGCTACGTGAGTATGAAGAGGAAGGCATGTGCTGAGGTTGGGATCAAGTCCTTTGACATCAACCTTCCAGAGCAAGTGTCTGAAGCCGAATTAATCGGCAAGGTCCATGAGCTGAATGCAAATCCAGATGTTCATGGTTGGTTAGTTATATACCAGATTATTCTTCTTGTTACCTTTACAGCTTTCGGTTTCATCACCAAGCTAATTGAGCTCATAATATTTTGTTACCAAGAGATCCAATATACTAGTGTTTCATCTTGTCGTAACTTTGATTTGCCATTTCTTGTCAGTGTATTATTGCTTTCCACAAATCTATGCTAAGTAAATTTTAAAAAGCAATAATAATAAAAGAGAGAGACAGACAGACAGACAGACAGACAAGTTGGAGATTGTGATTGTCACTATTGTTGCAGGTATATTGGTGCAGCTTCCACTTCCAAAGCATGTAAATGAAGAGAAAGTTTTGGGTGAAATTAGCTTGGAAAAAGATGTGGATGGCTTTCACCCTTTAAATATAGGCAAGCTTGCAATGAAAGGCAGAGAGCCTCTATTCCTTCCATGCACCCCTAAGGCAATATACTTTGGTCTTGAGCACTTAAACGGTTTGATGTAGAAGTTTTCATAATTTTTTTCATGATATGCAACATACTTATATGGGTGAACTACATCGTTACTTGGACATTTTTGAGAGGCTCTATTTCTTGAGCAGGGCTGTCTTGAGCTTCTCTCACGTAGTGGCATTAGCATAAAGGGCAAGAAGGCAGTTGTGGTAGGACGAAGCAATATTGTTGGATTACCTGTTTCCCTACTACTACTCAAAGAAGACGCCACTGTCACTATAGTGCATTCACGTACCAAGGAACCAGAGAAAATTATCCGTGAGGCAGACATTGTTATTGCTGCAGCAGGACAAGCGAACATGGTATCAAGAATTTTTTATACAACTTTTTCCCTGTGATATAATATCATTATTGTTGTGATATGTGGCGAAGCATCTTTTTCACTATTTCCTTTGTCCTATATCCAATTTGATAGTGAAGAACACGCATGTTCGGGGTTGACATCTTATCTGAGAAGAACCCCTTATATATGCTCTTGACTTTAGAACCCTGTATGTGATGGTGACTGGTAATTGAATGTAGAGACTTTGCACCATATGTTTCTTCTACAAATATAACATTACAAAACCAACATTCAAATGACGGGATGATTAGACTCTAATCAATGCAGAGTTTCGGGCTATGTAGCTTCCTTCAAATTTCTTGGATAAATGGATTGTCAATTCTACTTGATAGAATATCACGTGCTTGGTTACATCTTGTCATAGGATGATGGACATGCTGAGATATTTTGCTCACTAAAGTACCTAATAATCTGGATTTTCAGATACAAGGCAGCTGGATCAAATCTGGTGCTGCTGTTATCGATGTGGGGACAAATGCTGTGGATGATCGAACTGAGAAGTCGGGTTATAGGCTTGTGGGAGATGTCGATTTCAAGGAAGCAAGCAAAGTGGCTGGATGGATAACTCCTGTTCCTGGAGGTGTTGGACCAATGACAGTGGCAATGTTACTCAAAAATACCGTGGATGGAGCTAAGCGGGTGATTGAGCAATAATTCCTCTTCTTAATATTTCTCATCCTAATAAAATGTCAATCAAAGCAGTCACTGATACACGGAAGAAAAGTGTAATTTACCGTTTTCCTATGTTTTCAAGAGCATCTATCTATACTGTTCAAAATCGATTTCAGGAAAAATCAGAACCAGATCACTTGTTTCACATTACTTGAGCTTTATTAATCTCATAAATATTGCCACGTTCGCATACTGGGGTTTAGTTCATCCTGCAGACCGAACTTAGTTGTTTGTAATAATCAGAGAAATCACGAGAAGAATTTTTGTTTTTTTTTTTTCTAGGCTCTGTTTAGAGTTCATGGGTTAGTGCGGCGGCTTATAGGGGTTGTGGATTAGGAATAGTTGCCTTGAGGAGGAGACGGAAAGATCAATCAATGGACGCCAAGATTGCTGCATTTGGCTTTTTAGGATCGATAACTTGGGTCAAGAGTACTGCATCAGCATGCTCAGCAGCATGAATGGGTTGCTATAACGTGCATTGTCATGTTCCGGGGGATTTATTAGGGAAACCGAAATTCTCCATTATTTTTTATAAAAATTAAGGGGGGGAAAAGGTTAAAATGGAGCTCGTTGTACAATTCAGCTGGCAAGGATCCAGCAAGGATCGATGTTAGATGAAGCCGTCAAGGGTTCCAGCAAGGATCCCTGGAGCTAAAATAGGAAGCATTGACATTGGAGTTGAGGAGTTTGAGGGCAGCTTTAGATTTGATACACCTTGGAGTTTTATACTGATTAATGGATGCCCCTTGATTGATGAAAAAGTCCTCAAAAATTTATAGACAGGACAAGAACATGACCTTTTTTCAGCAAATTGGTGGCCCTTATGCATACTTGCACGTATCCATATTCCATACACACATGTATAGATTCCTAATTATGTGCTTGACAAGGACCAGCTTCGCCGTGAAAGAGCTACATGCACATGAAAATAATAGTCACGCCGATGCTCATACAAGAAAAGACATCTTCTTTTTTTTTTAAAAAGATAAAGAATCTGATTCCTGCAAATGATCCAAAAGAAAAAAAGGAAGGGAATATAGGCACAAGAGCATCTTTCTTGGATCACATAAACTGAACAACCTTTTACAACTTAATTTTAATGTGACCCAAAAATTCAATTTTGTTAGAAACCCTCGACTCGAGGAAACTCACATCCATTTTTTAAAAATTTTAATAGACTCGAATACAGGAAAAAAGAAAAGATTAGCATTTAGTTCAAGAAGCACATAAATCTACTCCATCAACCGTCTTTTTTTTTATTAAAAAAAAAAAGTCATCGGAATCTACTCAGTGAAAGTCACATCCATTCCTTTTTTTTCCCCCTCAAGTAAGAGGTCTTGAATCCAAGACGTTTTACTTACAATCCCATCCACCTTACCACTCAACACAGCCCTACCCTCTCTCTGTCTCATGTATCAAATATACCTAGAATCCGATCTATGATTCCACCTAATGAGTAACAGCTGGGGACAAAATTTAAATATACATGATCCTGTAAGCTACAGCAGCATACTGTAAGACGTCTTTGGAAGCCCTCTCACTTTTCTTTACCAATTCATATATCACCAGTGACACCATAAATCCAGGTAATATGGGGCTAAGAAAAGTATCAAATATTACTGAACTGAAACAGAAGCTCCATTAAACCATTCTGCATTATTTTAGGTGAGGAACAAGAAGATTAAGTTCCAATTATATAGTACATTAAGGATCAGTCACATCTTCCAAATTTCACAAGGCTGAGCTCAACAATAAGAAGTTTATGAAATTTATCTCAATAAATAAATGAAATTTATCTCAATAAATAAATGAAATTTCATCACAAACATTTCCTGCATATGATGATGCCTAGAAAAATGGATATAGATGCAACAATAGCACCCTGTCTAGATAAAGCAAATTCTGTCCATGTCAAAGGCCTTGTGACCTGGACCAATACCTTCTGAAAATTTTCATTCAGATCTGCCAGTGATCCAGTGTTATCTATTAGAATATCTGCTTTGGTCCTTTTGAGATCAAGAGACATTTGAGAGTTAATCCTGCTCTTAGCATCTTCTTCTGTGGTTCCATCTCTTGCCATGAGCCGATGGAGCTGAGTCTCGGGATCAACCCAAACAACAGCAATAGGATTTGTCCACCTGTCCATCTTGGCTTCGAACAACAAAGGGACATCAAGCACAATAATTTTGCACCCCTTCATCCATAGTTTCAACACTTCCAAGAGAATGCCTGATGAGATGTATGGTGCCAGAAATCTAATTGCATAAATTGCCAAAGTCAAGGTTCACGTAAAGTTCTTCCAAAAGAATCAGTTCATTCAATTCTAATGACTGATGCACATGAATCAGAAAGAGGAAATAAATCTAACAAGCTCTTTAGACTGCCACAAGCTAGAAAATCCAAACATGATTTATATATATATGTATGAAAACTTCTCAACTTCACAGCAGACCATTTACAGGAACAATAGGCAGCAACCGAATGAACTAGTAACATATCATCCAAAATTCGCCCGCTGCAAAGCACATAAACTCTTGGTCCCTGCGAACCCTACCCATTATATCCCAAAATAGTTGGGCAGGGGGGAACTTTCCATGAGTTCAACTCAAAGTGATTCTGTTGTCGTATTTAGATAAGATACAGGCAAAGTCCAACCATAGTCAAACAGTTTTAACTGAGCATCAAACTAACAATATTCAAAGCATCACCAAACTTGAAAAAGCTATTTGTTCATGGCTACTGACCAAACATCAGAGTTTTCACTCTACATCAATGTATCATGGCAATAATTACTTCACTAATATCTAAATGCAACTTTTTCCCTTATCTAAGCAAATCACAAATGAAAAATCCAAAGATAGTTTTTACATTACCATCAAGGAAGCTGATGCCTAGTCAAAGCTTTAATGTAAAACTAAAGGGGGCGCAGCATTTATCCACAAGCTAACTAGTCACATCCGGATGTTGGAAGCTTCCATATACATCAATCAGATACCAGTTAAGAGTATGTACCTATTAAGAATAAAGAGTACGTACCTATTAAGAATCTGGCGTTTTTGTGGATCAGAAAATACAATGCGACCTAACTTCGGGCGATCCACCTCTCCGTCAGGAAGCAGGATGTCCTCCCCAAAAGCAACCACCACCTTTTTCCAACCACCAGTACCTTTTTTCAAAACATCCTGCAAGTTAAAAAAGCGCTACTGAAAGTTGAAACCAGGTACTAGTAGGTGCTCAGGTTTAATTTCAGTATGCAGTAAATTACATCATTAACACTGACTAATATATATATATATATATATATATTAGTGAAAGAAATTAAAGAATAGCAGTTGAGGTACTAGTAGTTGTAGATTTTGGGCTGTTTCAATCGGGAAAGAAAAAGAAAAGAATTGACTAGGGAAGAAACAGAGAGTAGGTTAACGAACGGGAACGATTAATAGGAATTGGAAAAGTGGGGCTTACACGGGCGATGACGTCGGCATCGACGACTGGAATACCATGGGCCTTGAAAAGATTGGAGACGGTACTCTTCCCTGATCCAATCCCTCCGGTCAGCCCCACTATCCTCATTCTCGGACCGATTGATTTCTTATTACTATGAGTAGAATCCCAGTACCAGCCTACTGATTCAACAATAATCGGGTGACTATTTTTGGCGTAACTAAATTAATCGAGTACTAAATAATTACATTAGTCCTACAAAGTGTTCCGTCGTCTTCAATGATAACAACTCACAGTTCATGAATTCTTTGTTTGGGGGGAACCATGATGTTGCAAAGCCGAAAGTAATCTGCTTCTGAGGTCCTGCTAGTAGTGGACTGGGGGTTTGTGGGAAGCGTCAGTTGTCATCTAATAAGAGTAAGGCATTTGATCCACCTAACAAGCAGCGCATCTGGTGTAGTGGTATCAAGCAGCGATGTGTGTTGAGCCCCCTATGTGGGAGCCACAGTTGTTTATATGGAACTTTGACTGCCGGATTGCCCTCTCATTTCTAATTTAGAAATCACCTAAAATAAGCAATAACAAATTTTTTTTTTCCAGAAAATGATCCCCTCTCTCTGAATTTCAGTTGGGGACTTTTATCAAATAGCTGGTACCCAATGAAAACCGATCCCACAAATGCACCAGAGAAACGAAGAAGAAAAACCAAGAATAAGTCATAAAAAAAAATCATGGTATAATCACAGATGAATTTGAGAACACAATATGGATTGAAAGAGCAAGTAGAGCAACTTTACTGAGCTATTTCTGGTGATACTCCTGTGGTTGCTCAATGATCATCTCCTCTGCGGGTGGTGGTGGCGGATTCACTATTTGATGACATCTTCAGTTGCATGGAATATCAACAGTCTTCTAGATGGTTAATCAACCTTTGAGCTGGCTTAGCAGTTAGCAGTCTACTTCCATCCTACCTCAGTTAAGCCAAAAGAGAAAAAGAAAAACAAGAATGCAAAAAAAAAAAAAAAGGAAATTGATAAGTGAATGCTAAATATCAATCTAGAACACTGATTTCAACTTTCAAGCAACATAAGAGGTAGCTTTTAACTTCAACGTCTAAAATATAATTAGTGTCCATTACTTGTGCCAAAAAATTTTTTTTTTAAAAAAAATGGTAGTTATCTAGTTTCTGCAATTCCAACTAAAAGTATAGACTAAAAGTAGCCATCCTGATTTCTGCATATCTCAGGAAGCAACAATGGAGTTACCAAAAGAGGTGCATCCCAAAATTTTCAGTAACTTTGACATTTCCTCAAACACATAGAAAGCAACAAAGGAAATCCATTAATTCAAATAAAAGAATTAAAGAAAAAGTCCCCAATAAAGTTCTTGCACGTGTTTTGCCTGAAATTTAACAAATAGACCATGTGAAATTAAATTAGTGAGTGCTTTCATGTTGCTGGTCATTTACGCTTTTCCCTTTCTTCTTATACTTCAATGAATCTGTACATCAAAATTAGATAGCATTTACCCCAATAATGCAATTCTGACTTTTAAAGGAAGCATTTATGTAGCACAAGCAAATTTATCTTCAAAAAGTGAACATTTTAGTTTGCACCAAATTAGCCAGTTGCAGAACATTAACTTAGTTGATAAAACAAAGATCACTCCAACCCTTTTTTTCAACCAACCTTCCCCAATGTTTTAAAACCCGGACCCTCAATTGAACCGGTGAAGTGAAATGGTCGAGGTTCAACTGGTCGGATCGATTCAACTCCGGTTCAATAAATAAATAAATTATTATATATATATATATATATATATATATATATATATATATATATATATAGACACACACACCTATGCACAGAATAAGATATAAATGCTAAACCACAATTAACATAACAGCAATATCCAACAATTAACACACACACCATTAACATAGTTATCCAACTTACATGTCCAATTGTCTAAATATTAGAATTAACAAAAACCAATACAAGTCTAGAAAACAATCAAAAGGTCCTTTAATCCCTGTATGATGCAATCAAAACTTTCAACCAAATCATTTGAGGCCCAAACCCCTGAAATACACATGCAATTGAGCTAATCTATTTTTCAAAACTGAAATTCCACGCAATGATGATCTATTGCAAGTTAGGCGGCAGCATGGACTCCATATTTGTGGGGTTCCTATACTTTCAACATCCAAATTCATTCCAGAAATAAATTAATAAACCACTCCAGCTCCTTTAATCCTTCATTTACTATTTTTTTTCTATCCATCGTTTGCCCCTTTATTGTGGATTTTATTTTATTCTTGAATTTTGGGGTGTTCTAGAAAGCTTTTGGGGCAAGACCTGGGATCAAGTTCACTAGAGGAACTTCAACAGATTGACAGCCAGCTCGAGAGAAGTCTAAAGAACGTCAGGGCAAGGAAGGTAAAACTGTTCTAGGAAAAAGTGCATTGGATAGGCTGTTCTAGGTGCTGGTTCTTTGTACTTGACCCGAAAAAATTGTCAAACATTTGAAAGTGGACATGATAAAACTGTTGTTTGAGAGATTTCAGTTCTTTCATCAGTTTCGTTGGATAAGAGTTGATGATCTTGACTTTTGAACAAAAATTTGCTTCACTAATTGCAGACTCAGCTATTCAAGGAAGAAATAGAGCGGCTAAAAGCAAAGGTATGATGATAGTACTGCATTTTTGTCGGTGTAGGTAATTGGAACTGCTTCACTTTTTTTTTTTTTTCTCATTGTAATATTCCTACTACTGCTCCCAGGAGATGCTTTTGTTGGAAGAGAATGCAAGGTTATCTCAACAACGAAAGGAAAAAAAAAAGGGAAAAAAGATAAACGAACCTGGTATAAGCTTCAATTCCAGAGTTTTTTTCGGCTTACAATTCCAGCGGTGAGTAGAAAAACTTCATGCTTCGGTGCTTCCTTTTTGCTGATTGCTATGGATCAAGATTGGAGTTTGGAGTTTGGAGAAGGGATTAGGGATTAGGGTTAAGCCATTAAGGGGAGAAGGAAATAGAGACGGCAGGCATGAGGCAACTGGGCAAGGCAATTTCGGCAATTGCAGAGAGAGGAAGCAGGAGCCAGCCGCCAGGAAGACCGAAGCGAAGTGCGAAGACCGAAGAGTAGGTTAATTTCGGTCAAAATTGAAAATTCAGTCAATTTTGACTCAAAAATTGAAAAATCACGCTTCACGGTTCGATCCGATTTTAACGCTTGGAACGGGTTTTTATGAGTTTGACCGGTTCTTGGTCCAAATCAACACAAACTATGGTTTTGTTTGGATTGTAAGTTATTTGGAATTATTTGGAATATTTTTACTGTAGCACTTTTTGTGATGTGATGTATGTGAGATAAAAAGATAATTGGAAAGGTAAAAAGGTGTATTGGAAATTGTAATGATGATGTAAGCAAATAAAACTGGGTAAATAATACTCAATCCAAACAAACCATATGAACCGGATCGGACACATGACCGGATCGCGATTGAACCGATCGAACTGGTCGATCCGGTCCGAATTTAAAAACATTGACCTTCCCAACTTCTGCAACTCTGCCGGGAATTGGATATAGAACCGGAGAAGACAGCGAGATTTGATTCAGAATATAAAGGGGAGTTAGGTTTGGACTCTTTGGACAAAGCGTAGGAGAGGAGATTGGAAATTGGTGTATAGAGCTTGTACTCTCTAATAGGAACTTACTTGGGGATTTCAGATTAGCCGTTGGCAATGGCGACAAAGATCGGCAGTAGCAAGAAGGTGGAAACAAAGCGATAGAGATTTTAGAAATTTAGGGCTGAAGTGAAATCCAAGGTATCAAATTAGAAATTTGGCTTGGGATAACTCGTGAAGCCTGAAAATTCAACAAAAGCCAAATAAAAAAAAAAAAAAACCCGATTCTTACCTGTTTTGACGATTCACGGTTCAACTCAATTTTTGATCGAGTATTAAACAAAAGGATTTTTAGAAGAACTCGGACCGAATCATTAGCCGAATCACGTTTCGATCGGTCAAACCGACCAATCCAGTCCGAGTTTAACAACAATGATTTTCAGTCGATAAACAAGCTTGATTTTTCCATGGACTTTTGGACTCGCCGAATATTTGCAGACTTAGGCCCAAGAGTACATGTTTTTGTCAAGTCCAAGCCCATTTGTAAAATGTCAAGAACCCAATTCCAGGAGTCCAAGTTTCGACCTGCTTTCGCCTCGTGCATCAGCAAATCGCGCGTCACTTTATTCCATCCACTCCTTCAATTTTCTGATTTCAACTCGTAATACAATATCAGATAATCCATTTGTCTTTGAGTTGGAGGTCTCCTCCATTTCTTATTCCGTCCTGAAATCTCATTCACTTTTCTTAAACCAGGATTCGAAAATATACCTTACAAGAATAGAACAAAATTAGTTATTCTTGAGACGAGACCTCAAATTTTCACAAATTTTAAACCAACTGGTAAGCATTCTATCTGTCGTTTTTCTTTGAGGGTGCATGTACATTAAAAAAAAAAACTAAGTACGATTTGTGAAACTCAACGAGCAATCTCTCAATTAATCTTCACTTTCGTTTAGTAACGTATATGTTAAATCACCTCAAATCAAAATTGGTTATGATTCACGAAAACTGCAATTGCATCTCCCGTAAAATGAAAGAGAGTCGATCATATATGACAGTGACATGGAATTTCAAAGTAATACTAAAAAGAAATCACACTAGCCTAGCAAACAAAACAGGTAGTATTATTATTATACCGATCCAAGTTCTTTCTTATTGTGTTCCCAAAATCCGGTGAAGTTGAGAAAGTACATAATAGGTGCAGTTACGCTTGGTAATATTTCATCATTCACTTTGTTTGTGCTAACTAGAGCTGTTAATCGAATTGGATAACTCGCGAGCCGAGCTCGACTCGATTCGATAAGGGCTCAACTCGACTCGTTTCTATCGCCGAGCTCGAGTTCTATATTATACTCGTTTAATAGACGAGTCGAGCTAAAGCTCAACAAGTTCATTCGAAGAATTATTTTTAGTTTTCAAGTTCATACATTCCTTCCATAATTCTTACAACTATCATCAGTCAACGCAATCATTATTTTGAAAACCTTTCTCAATTTTCACAATTTAGACTTCCTACATAGTAGATGGCTATTTCTTCTCGCTCAAAGGAAAAAACACAAAAAAAAAGGAAAGAAAAGATGGCGGCTTCCCTTTTTGGGTAATGAAAGCAACTGCTACTTCAGTTAGTAGTAAAGAACTACAGGTAGCAATTGCCGCTCCAGTGACGAAAGGTTTAGCAGATTGTGGGACAAAATCTGCATATAAAGAAGAGGCATTTTGAATCTGTTTATCCTAGACTGCAATACATTAAGGTTCCAGGAATCTATTTTGAATGTATTGCAGATTGTGACAAGTTTGTCATGACTTGGCAGAGGCATAAGGATTGGTTCCATTCCCAGTCATGAATTTTCATTGAACCAAGATTTCACAAACTGAAGTACAAAATCAATCCAAATTCATCACCGTCTAGAGCATTATCAATGTCTCTAAATCATGTGACAAACACAAGCAAATAAGTCCGCTAGAAGAACAATAGTGTTTGGGAGCTGTAACCCACAAGTCTACTGCATAAAATGGCATTAAAAGGTCGTGTTTCAAGTGCATATTTCCAAACACACTGATTTCCTTTGCATACCAAGAGAGCTGACTACCATGAGCCCTCAGCACCGACTGTTGGATTCTCGAAAGCTTTAAACTTCCACTGAGTCTTCAATGAATACGGCTGAGAAATTGTGAAACCTTCATCTGTGATTTTTGCAATCTGCAAATTCCCCAAGTCAAAGAGTTGAAGCACCAAAACTGGTTTAAATAAATAAATATAAGGGAAAACAAAAGGTTTAAATCCATTCAAATGGAATCAAACATGAATATTAAAAATAAAAGTGGACATATAACTCTAGTCGGAGGAAAAGGTGTGACAAATTTAAGCATTCACATCTCAGAAAAGTATACTTGCAATTAAAAATGGGACGGAGGACGACTAGGGAACAGATGCATTCTGCACCTTAAAACTGAAGCTATCAGAAAGACAAGCAGCTTCCTCTACTTTTTCTTTTAAGAGTTTTTCCAATTCTAGAAGGGTTTAAAAAAAGCAACTCACAGAAAGCTCCTTAAAGAAGAATAGCAACATGTTCCACCCTCCCTTAAACAAACCCGCATAAAAAAAAAAAAAGAAAACATGCATTAAAAAAAAAAAAACCAAAACTGTGCTTCTATCTAGTCTCTGTTTCACTTAGTACTGAAGCCTATAAAGTAGAAGCTGAACCGGTATCTTTTCTTTACTTATAAAAGCAAAATCCAATCAAGGTTAATCCCACAATGGGATTATGGACTCCTTTCTACCTGAAACCACCTTTCAGTTCTATAAACATTAACTGAGGTTATCATCATTAAAGAATGAATCATAAAACCAAGCACCCTTTTTGAAGCGCGCTAGTCACAGATGTTCTTTCTATAAGACACCTCTGCTTCAATCTTTCTATTCTTCTTTTACTAACATATTGAAATGTAGACTTGAATCAATGACACTAGTTACAGATGTTCTGAAGTCTCATTGAAGATAATTAAAAAAAAAATTAAAACCAGCAAAGTAACTGTTCTTGACCGTGAAAATAATTCTTTGAGCAGTAATTGGAGAATGATACCCAACTGCCGTTAGTAAGAACTATTTTATTTTCTTTTTGTTTCATACATGAAACATAAAGAAGGATTTGGAAAATTAAGCACCAGAAAAGGTATCTCAAACGTCATACAAGCAAGTTGGGTAATGATGACTTCTTTCGCAGATAAGATTCCTGCTTCTCAATATTTGACATTACCCATTTTTTCCCAAAAACAAAACCTTTGTCAAAGATGCTTGAAGAAAAACCAGCCTGAATATAAACATATGCCAAGTAAAAAGAATAAAATTGTATCAAAGGAAATAATACAAAACACTAGCATATAATATGGGTTAAAACACACAATCAAGAAGCTATCATCATTGCAGACTATCCCAAAAATAACCATACCTGGAGTTTGTTCACAGCTGATCTATCACGATAAAGGAGGACGCGCATGCACTTCTCCAATAGCTTGACACCTTCTTCAAAGGTCAAGTTTTCATTCCATTCCTCCCTAAGAATGGGTCGTGCAAGGTGATTACCAAAACCAGTTGCAACATGATTATCCTCATAATGTACACCAATCATATTAACCTGAAGAACCATCACGTATTTCAAGAAGATATTTACTGAATAAATGGTAATTGCTAAACAACTTATGTATGCAATTTAGGGATTACCGTTCCAAGGTACTTCTGTCCATTTTTTACTCCTCCAAGAATAAGAGAATTCCACAGAGGATTAAACTTATTGCGGCGATTGTACATCACTCGGGTTAAATAATTATGAACCTCTTTAGGGCCCAAGGAATTTCCATCATCCCACATGCTATCATTTAGTCTGCAGCCAGAAATAGAGATAATAAGGATTTACTACTATTTGCATTACTAGCTAAACCTGATTGACAAAAACACAGGCAAAGGCAAAATGGAAATGCTTCCAACTCATTGTTTCTTAACTGAAACCTTTCAACCAGACCAGGATAGACACTTACATTAGCTCATCAAGATAACGCAAAATCTCCTGGAAATCACTGATTTCTCCACTTGCCCCGATAAGAGAATGTTTTCCTACTGGCCTTATTCGCTCCACATTTTTGTAACGAAGGGTTGATCCATAAGAGCCTGAAGATGGGAAAGTTGTATTACATGACACAACAACTTGAGTAGGATATTTCATCCTTATAGTATATAACATTTCTGTAAGACTCAGCAGTATCCAAAACAAACAAACACCACGGTAGCCCATGCCATCAATACAGAAATTATTGCACTTGAGTGTCAGAATCGTATTACGTTGCTAAATTGTTTGCTAGAACAACTTTACACTAAATCAGAACAATCTTCATATGAAGACAGACAAATAAGAGTTTCTGTAGCCAAAATGTGAAGTATGATAACAGGTTCTTTCGGTTCATTAGCAGCATTTTCATTTACATCTTTTATTTCCTGTCCTCCTAGCAGTGACAGTTGTTTGAGCTGGTTCACTTGTCCAACCAATCTTGCTTTGCAGATTTAGTTATTATTTAACATTACTATGTTTTCAGTTAATGTGATCTGATAAGCTACTAACAGATGAAGCACAATGGTTGGTGTGCATAAACAAATCTTTGCAAATTCACTATCAAAATTTGCTTCTATCAAGCGTGCACCCCCTTGCTTTCTTCTTGTTTTGATAGTATTCCTAACTTCAATGTACAGCTGATTTCTTTGATCTTTCTAAGTGAAATACTTCCAAGATACGAGATTATTAATTGCATTACAGTGTTTTACACCTCTGGAACAATTTGTTCAGTTGCTTTGGAGTTATAGCATGATATCTAGCTTCTAACCAAACAGCTTTTGAAATCTAAATTCCCGTCCTTTTGATTGCTTTTTCTCGTGTTTACATTTATTGTACTTTATGTACTCCTCTTTTAAGAGGAGTCTATTATCACTTCAATATTGTATTTTTACTATTAAGACTTCAATCAGTCCAGTAAATTGACTCCATCGACCTCCAACAGTTACAATACTTAAAGACCTAATTAGACAGTGCACATATCAAATCTTATTGACAGGTTCTCAAAAGAAATGAGATCCAAATCTTATTCTCTACTGATGTGTACATAATACAAAAAAGATGTGTACATGATAAAAACAAGTCATTCTACAACTTCATTGGAGCAATATTCTAAAGCCACACTAACTAGACCACAAACTTGACGGCCCTATTCAAATCTTAGAATGCTATGTAAATAAGAGCAACTAAAAAAAATACAAAATGTTAGCAAAAGCAGACCCAAAATCCAAGTTACAGATCAATGGTCCACAGCATCAACTTTGATTCGTTATAAGCAGCAACCACAGCTCTTTTATTTCCTTGCTTAACTTGCTTCCAAAGTCAATGCTAAGCTAGGAGTATACAATCATATTGCAAAAAGTACAGCTTTATCTTGAAATTCACACACTAATGTCCATCCATTGCACACCCACACAACAAAGCTACTTCTGCAGGCCACAACTGCACGCGCACGCACACACACAAACACACACAGACACACAAAGAAACATATATAGATAAAAAAAAATGTAGTGAGTAATCTGACCTCCCATATCAGCAGCAATAAGAATGCCATCCTTATACTTAATCGCAATCACAGACGTCCCAGTCACATAAGGTGTCCTATTTAAAAAAACCCATAATTTCAATTCAACATACAAGAAATCCCACAAAAATTATTAAACTAAAAAACCACCCTATACATGAGAATCCCACAACGAAACTCTCAAAATCAGAGAAATTCCAAAGTTATTACCTTTAAAAAAAAATCTAAACTTATTGCTTTAACCACAAACCCTACTTAATTAAGAAAAACCCTAGATAACAAGTGATCTCCTCCACTTTAAACAAATAAATCTATAACTCAGTAAATTAATGAATAAATACAAAAAATGAGAACAAGCGAGAGAAAACATTACTGAGTTCTCTGCAAATCGGCTTCCGAACTGAGTAGTAAGCTTTTCTTAGCGGGAGCTGGAGAAGAAGAGTCCACAATCTGCAGAAATTTCCAAATCCCAGAAGATTAATTGAATAAACAAATTAAAATAACCTAATGACAAGAAAAACAAACTCAAAATCACATACCATTTTCGTTAATTTTTTTCCTGGATTTTGATTAATGAAAGATGAAAAGTGAAAATTGGAAGCCGATGAATTTGGGAACCACTTTTATTTGTTTATGTGAGAGTTTTCCTCTCCTTCAAGTAAACATTCCCAGACGGGTCGGGTTTTAGATCCATGTGTATATGGGCTGTTGTTGTAGATCGGTTTATGGAATATGGGTCCTATTTGGGTTGGAATTGGAAAAAGCAATTGGTTTAAATTTCATTTTGGCTCTCCAAATTGATTTTTATTGATTGAACCCCTATATAAGTGAAAGTATTTCAATTTGGCTCCCCTTGAAACAAGAAAATTAAAAAATGTTTGTTCCGTTTTTTAGCAACATGAAAATATATTTCATTTTGTTCTTGATTCCTTTTTTTTTTAGAGCTTATTTGATAACAAGAAAATTGAAAAAAGTTTGTTCCGTTTTTTAGCAACATGAAAATATATTTCAATTTGTTCTTGATTCCTTTTTTTTTTTGAGAGCTTATTTGATGTTTAAATAGTACTATACATATATGATATATGCCCATGGGTAAAGTAAAATTAATTAATAAATGTACATTAACAACAATTTCTCCATATGTTAATTTATTATACGTTTTTCTATTATAATGCATGCGTAGCTTTTAATTAGCATAAAAACAATGTGAAGAAGCTTGAAATATCCATCTCTTATATATAAATAAAGCATGATTAAAAAAAAGACTAGTAATACTAATAGCGTGGCCTTGGAACTCTTTAAATTTGAGTCCTCCCCGAATAAGAACATAGGCTTGGAAATTTGCCAAAAAAAAAAACTATATATTCTTTGGAAGACAAAATTTAAACATTTTTAGGCTTAGAAAAATCATCTAAAATTTGTAAATACTTTTTAACACCAAAATGAAGTAAATCCAAATATGCATATGATAACATAGAAGTCTAATTGTCAATTTTAGTGACAAATTAAATTTAGAGCACTGAGTTCCAAGACCCCCTCCAATGTGTTACCACTGAGCATTAGCTGTGTGAATTAAAGTAATTTATTGCAATTTTATCATAGAACAGTAGATAAGACATTGTATTTACAAAATACCTGAATTTGATAACGTATACCACTTTTTATTTAGGAAATGATGCTTTTATTCAAACTTTATAAGAGAAATGAAAGAGGAGGTAGCTTCGTAGTAACCTAGCTAATTTGGATAAAACGGGAGTTCCAAAACTATTGATGTTGTTTACTTTTAGCCCTTGATTTAAATTTTGTTTCCATTGGTCCTTGAATAATTGAAACAACATACTTTAAGAACTTCCGGTGACTTTAGGTTTAAATTTGGCCAGATTTAAAGGGCATTTTGGTGCATTCATAATTGAAGTATCGAGACCAAAATATAAAACCCTAAAAGAGGTAACCTTTCAATTTCTTTAGCACGCCATTACATTTTTCTTCACAAATCCTATGACCCAAAAGATTTTGATAGTGAATCTTTTAAAATGCTGAAAAAAACACCATATGCAAACCATGGTGCAAGGTTTTTTTCTTATAGTTAAAACTCAATTTTTTCTGAGGATTTGTAAAGAAAAATCTAATGGTGTGCTTAACAAATTGAAGGGTCACCTCTTTTTAGGGTTTCTGATGCTAGTCCGAAAACTTCAATTACAAATGGACAAAATGCCCCTTTAATCACATCAAATTTATGCCTAAAGTCATCAAAAGTTCTTAAAGTGTATAGTTTTAATTATTGAAGGGCCAACTAAAAACAAAATTTAGATGAGGTATCAAAAGTAGGCACTGTCAATAGTTTAGGGGCTCCCTAGATTTTTTTTTACTCAGCTAATTTTCTTGCCAATTGAGTTAGGCGTTGGAAGCACAAGGTTATGATTAGATTACTTCAACCTGGTTCTTGATAACATTGAGAAAGGGAAAAATGGTTTACCTCATAAAGATTAATTCAGCATTAGAAACTTGATTGATGGTTTAACGGATGGCCAATCAGATGCTGTGGTGTAGTGGTTATCACGTTAGTCTTACACACTAAAGGTCCCCAGTTCGATCCTGGGCAGCATCAAAACAAAGACAGGTTCTGCTTTTGAGTTACTTAAAAGAGTTTTCATATCAATTAAATTATGAGAATCAAAGTAGTCTAATTGGTGAGACTACACAAAAACCCCCCCCACTTTGCCTTCGTTGCATCTAATACATAGAATCCATATCAACTGGAGGAAGTTTCGTTGTATCCAATACACAAAATCCATATCAATTCATTAACTTTTGTTTGATTTTCTTATTTGTGATTTTCTTACTATAGCGGGTATGCAGGTATGTTATATATGCATGATGCACTGGTACTATAGTAATATTTTTACTCTAATAGTAATAGCTATGAATATATGTTACATGCATGTGTAGTGATATTTTTACTCTTTTGGATATGGATGTATATTACATGTGCATGATGCACTAATGGTGTAGTGATTTTATTACTCTAATAGTTATGGATGTATATTACATGTGCATGATGCATGGATAGTCTGGTGATTTTCTTACTCTAGCACCTATGGATGTATGTCACATGTGCATGATTTCATGATTTTCTTACTTTAACAACTATGAATATATGTCATATATGCATGATTTAAATTTCAAATTTAAATTCACGTTATGTAACATGAACTAATTCTGTTAGTGTAAAAAAAATTTGTACACTAACAGTAATTTTCTAACTATAGCGATTAATTTTTTATACACTAATAGTGTGGTGATTTTCTTACTATAGCGACTACATGTGCGTTTTTATATACTAACAGTATAGTGATTTTCTTACCTTTGATTTTTTTTACTATAGCGACTACATGCGCATGATGCACTGACAGTATAGTAATTTCAAATCCAAAAGAAATAGCCCATTGCAAATGTATAATTAAAAAGGTTTGCTCCCTAGGAGAATGGGCCTCTATTTATTCAAAAAAGAATTTTTCAGTACGGAGGATTCCAGAAGGATTCACATATCAGGATTACAAACAGGCCTGGTATAGAGCTTTTCTATACAGACCATTTAATCATTCATGATTTTTTATATTCCATAAACATTGCCCAAAGGATTTTTCAATTTGGTTCTATCATTGGTAGAGATATTATGAACCTCAACAGGAGATATATCCTCCAAAAGTGTTAATGGGATTTTAGACTTATTACAAAAAGATTCAAGGAGAAGAATATACTCGTTCAATATTATTTCACACAGAATTCAAAGTACCCTGGATATTTTACTGGAGTTTCAAAATTATGCAAGATTTAGAAGCACCATTACCAATGTCTTTGGTTCGAGAATTAAAAGTTAAATGGTGGGATGAATTCAAACAAGAAATATGCTCCCAAGAGACAGTACTCAAATTTCTTCAAACAGGGGAAAAACTCAAATGGACCATGCAGCAATTAGTGACAGTTCAAACAAAAGAAAAAAGTCCGCTTCAAAAGCCCGCTGCCTCTTCAAGTATTCAAAGGCCAAACACCTCTTCAAAAGGAAAAGTGACGGAAGCAGCAAATCCGGCTCAAGATTTTCTTCTTTAAAAAATGATGACAAATTCGGATATGCTTCAAGAATATCTGAATTATTTTAAGGAACAAACGAAAGAAGACAAAGGAATTTCAGATCAAGGACCCACAACAGCTGGATCTACTACAGCAGAGGAATCTTCGTCACCACCCACTCAAACATCTGACCCTTTTGGTGGGCCATGCGCACAAGATCCGTATGACTACTAAAAGCCAAAAGGATTGTTGGCAACATTTCAAAATCTACAGATAGCTCCATCCAATCAGATAAAGATTTCAAGATTACGAAGATAAAAAGATAAGAAGATAAGATTCAAATGAAATGAGCATTTAAATTCATGTATAAATAGATGTAGAATTTCAAAAGACAGGCATCGATCAATCTATGTGATCTGAGCCTTCCTTATTGTAAACTTTCTCCTAGCCTCCAAGAAGATCAAAAGCTTTCATTCACATTCGCTTCCAAGCCCCATGCTCACCTAATTCCTAAATTCAAGACTAGTCAAGAACTTTAATTACAAGTAAGTTCAAAACCCTCTCTTCATTTTCTTTCAACACGCCTGATTTCAATTATTTATTTCCTTCTTAATTTTCTGTTCATGCCTGGGCTGGTTCTGGTATCAAAGCTTTTCTATACAGACCATTTGATCATTCATGATTTTTTATATTCCATGAACATTGCCCAAATATTAACTTGTGTAGTGACCAAATATTAACAGAACCAGCCATTTTGGTTCTTGGTATCAGCCGGTAATGGTGTAGTGATTTTATTACTCTGATAGTTATGGATGTATATTACATGTGCATGATGCACGGATAGTCTGGTGATTTTCTTACTCTAGCACCTATGGATGTATGTCACATGTGCATGATTTCATGATTTTCTTACTATAACAACTATGAATATATGTCATATATGCATGATTTAAATTTCAAATTTAAATTCACATTATGTAACATGAACTAATTCTGTTAGTGTAAAAAAAATTTGTACACTAACAGTGATTTTCTAATTATAGCAATTAATTTTTTATACACTAATAGTGTGGTGATTTTCTTACTATAGCGACTACATGTGCGTTTTTATATACTAACAGTATAGTGATTTTCTTACCTTTGATTTTTTTTACTATAGCGACTACATGCGCATGATGCACTGACAGTATAGTAATTTCAAATCCAAAAGAAATAGCCCATTGCAAATGTATAATTAAAAAGGTTTGCTCCCTAGGAGAATGGGCCTCTATTTATTCAAAAAAGAATTTTTCAGTACGGAGGATTCCAGAAGGATTCACATATCAGGATTACAAACAGGCCTGGTATAGAGCTTTTCTATACAGACCATTTAATCATTCATGATTTTTTATATTCCATAAACATTGCCCAAAGGATTTTTCAATTTGGTTCTATCATTGGTAGAGATATTATGAACCTCAACAGGAGATATATCCTCCAAAAGTGTTAATGGGATTTTAGACTTATTACAAAAAGATTCAAGGAGAAGAATATACTCGTTCAATATTATTTCACACAGAATTCAAAGTACCCTGGATATTTTACTGGAGTTTCAAAATTATGCAAGATTTAGAAGCACCATTACCAATGTCTTTGGTTCGAGAATTAAAAGTTAAATGGTGGGATGAATTCAAACAAGAAATATGCTCCCAAGAGACAGTACTCAAATTTCTTCAAACAGGGGAAAAACTCAAATGGACCATGCAGCAATTAGTGACAGTTCAAACAAAAGAAAAAAGTCCGCTTCAAAAGCCCGCTGCCTCTTCAAGTATTCAAAGGCCAAACACCTCTTCAAAAGGAAAAGTGACGGAAGCAGCAAATCCGGCTCAAGATTTTCTTCTTTAAAAAATGATGACAAATTCGGATATGCTTCAAGAATATCTGAATTATTTTAAGGAACAAACGAAAGAAGACAAAGGAATTTCAGATCAAGGACCCACAACAGCTGGATCTACTACAGCAGAGGAATCTTCGTCACCACCCACTCAAACATCTGACCCTTTTGGTGGGCCATGCGCACAAGATCCGTATGACTACTAAAAGCCAAAAGGATTGTTGGCAACATTTCAAAATCTACAGATAGCTCCATCCAATCAGATAAAGATTTCAAGATTACGAAGATAAAAAGATAAGAAGATAAGATTCAAATGAAATGAGCATTTAAATTCATGTATAAATAGATGTAGAATTTCAAAAGACAGGCATCGATCAATCTATGTGATCTGAGCCTTCCTTATTGTAAACTTTCTCCTAGCCTCCAAGAAGATCAAAAGCTTTCATTCACATTCGCTTCCAAGCCCCATGCTCACCTAATTCCTAAATTCAAGACTAGTCAAGAACTTTAATTACAAGTAAGTTCAAAACCCTCTCTTCATTTTCTTTCAACACGCCTGATTTCAATTATTTATTTCCTTCTTAATTTTCTGTTCATGCCTGGGCTGGTTCTGGTATCAAAGCTTTTCTATACAGACCATTTGATCATTCATGATTTTTTATATTCCATGAACATTGCCCAAATATTAACTTGTGTAGTGACCAAATATTAACAGAACCAGCCATTTTGGTTCTTGGTATCAGCCGGTAATGGTGTAGTGATTTTATTACTCTGATAGTTATGGATGTATATTACATGTGCATGATGCACGGATAGTCTGGTGATTTTCTTACTCTAGCACCTATGGATGTATGTCACATGTGCATGATTTCATGATTTTCTTACTATAACAACTATGAATATATGTCATATATGCATGATTTAAATTTCAAATTTAAATTCACGTTATGTAACATGAACTAATTCTGTTAGTGTAAAAAAAATTTGTACACTAACAGTGATTTTCTAATTATAGCGATTAATTTTTTATACACTAATAGTGTGGTGATTTTCTTACTATAGCGACTACATGTGCGTTTTTATATACTAACAGTATAGTGATTTTCTTACCTTTGATTTTTTTTACTATAGCGACTACATGCGCATGATGCACTGACAGTATAGTAATTTCAAATCCAAAAGAAATAGCCCATTGCAAATGTATAATTAAAAAGGTTTGCTCCCTAGGAGAATGGGCCTCTATTTATTCAAAAAAGAATTTTTCAGTACGGAGGATTCCAGAAGGATTCACATATCAGGATTACAAACAGGCCTGGTATAGAGCTTTTCTATACAGACCATTTAATCATTCATGATTTTTTATATTCCATAAACATTGCCCAAAGGATTTTTCAATTTGGTTCTATCATTGGTAGAGATATTATGAACCTCAACAGGAGATATATCCTCCAAAAGTGTTAATGGGATTTTAGACTTATTACAAAAAGATTCAAGGAGAAGAATATACTCGTTCAATATTATTTCACACAGAATTCAAAGTACCCTGGATATTTTACTGGAGTTTCAAAATTATGCAAGATTTAGAAGCACCATTACCAATGTCTTTGGTTCGAGAATTAAAAGTTAAATGGTGGGATGAATTCAAACAAGAAATATGCTCCCAAGAGACAGTACTCAAATTTCTTCAAACAGGCGAAAAACTCAAATGGACCATGCAGCAATTAGTGACAGTTCAAACAAAAGAAAAAAGTCCGCTTCAAAAGCCCGCTGCCTCTTCAAGTATTCAAAGGCCAAACACCTCTTCAAAAGGAAAAGTGACGGAAGCAGCAAATCCGGCGCAAGATTTTCTTCTTTAAAAAATGATGACAAATTCGGATATGCTTCAAGAATATCTGAATTATTTTAAGGAACAAATGAAAGAAGACAAAGGAATTTCAGATCAAGGACCCACAACAGCTGGATCTACTACAGCAGAGGAATCTTCGTCATCACCCACTCAAACATCTGACCCTTTTGGTGGGCCATGCGCACAAGATCCGTATGACTATTAAAAGCCAAAAGGATTGTTGGCAACATTTCAAAAGCTACAGATAGCTCCATCCAATCAGATAAAGATTTCAAAATTACGAAGATAAGATTCAAATGAAATGAGCATTTAAATTCATGTATAAATAGATGTAGAATTTCAAAAGACAGGCATCGATCAATCTATGTGATCTGAGCCTTCCTTATTGTAAACTTTCTCCTAGCCTCCAAGAAGATCAAAAGCTTTCATTCACATTCGCTTCCAAGCCCCATGCTCACCTAATTCCTAAATTCAAGACTAGTCAAGAACTTTAATTACAAGTAAGTTCAAAACCCTCTCTTCATTTTCTTTCAACACGCCTGATTTCAATTATTTATTTCCTTCTTAATTTTCTGTTCATGCCTGGGCTGGTTCTGGTATCAAAGCTTTTCTATACAGACCATTTGATCATTCATGATTTTTTATATTCCATGAACATTGCCCAAATATTAACTTGTGTAGTGACCAAATATTAACAGAACCAGCCATTTTGGTTCTTGGTATCAGCCGGTAATGGTGTAGTGATTTTATTACTCTGATAGTTATGGATGTATATTACATGTGCATGATGCACGGATAGTCTGGTGATTTTCTTACTCTAGCACCTATGGATGTATGTCACATGTGCATGATTTCATGATTTTCTTACTATAACAACTATGAATATATGTCATATATGCATGATTTAAATTTCAAATTTAAATTCACGTTATGTAACATGAACTAATTCTGTTAGTGTAAAAAAAATTTGTACACTAACAGTGATTTTCTAATTATAGCGATTAATTTTTTATACACTAATAGTGTGGTGATTTTCTTACTATAGCGACTACATGTGCGTTTTTATATACTAACAGTATAGTGATTTTCTTACCTTTGATTTTTTTTACTATAGCGACTACATGCGCATGATGCACTGACAGTATAGTAATTTCAAATCCAAAAGAAATAGCCCATTGCAAATGTATAATTAAAAAGGTTTGCTCCCTAGGAGAATGGGCCTCTATTTATTCAAAAAAGAATTTTTCAGTACGGAGGATTCCAGAAGGATTCACATATCAGGATTACAAACAGGCCTGGTATAGAGCTTTTCTATACAGACCATTTAATCATTCATGATTTTTTATATTCCATAAACATTGCCCAAAGGATTTTTCAATTTGGTTCTATCATTGGTAGAGATATTATGAACCTCAACAGGAGATATATCCTCCAAAAGTGTTAATGGGATTTTAGACTTATTACAAAAAGATTCAAGGAGAAGAATATACTCGTTCAATATTATTTCACACAGAATTCAAAGTACCCTGGATATTTTACTGGAGTTTCAAAATTATGCAAGATTTAGAAGCACCATTACCAATGTCTTTGGTTCGAGAATTAAAAGTTAAATGGTGGGATGAATTCAAACAAGAAATATGCTCCCAAGAGACAGTACTCAAATTTCTTCAAACAGGGGAAAAACTCAAATGGACCATGCAGCAATTAGTGACAGTTCAAACAAAAGAAAAAAGTCCGCTTCAAAAGCCCGCTGCCTCTTCAAGTATTCAAAGGCCAAACACCTCTTCAAAAGGAAAAGTGACGGAAGCAGCAAATCCGGCTCAAGATTTTCTTCTTTAAAAAATGATGACAAATTCGGATATGCTTCAAGAATATCTGAATTATTTTAAGGAACAAACGAAAGAAGACAAAGGAATTTCAGATCAAGGACCCACAACAGCTGGATCTACTACAGCAGAGGAATCTTCGTCACCACCCACTCAAACATCTGACCCTTTTGGTGGGCCATGCGCACAAGATCCGTATGACTACTAAAAGCCAAAAGGATTGTTGGCAACATTTCAAAATCTACAGATAGCTCCATCCAATCAGATAAAGATTTCAAGATTACGAAGATAAAAAGATAAGAAGATAAGATTCAAATGAAATGAGCATTTAAATTCATGTATAAATAGATGTAGAATTTCAAAAGACAGGCATCGATCAATCTATGTGATCTGAGCCTTCCTTATTGTAAACTTTCTCCTAGCCTCCAAGAAGATCAAAAGCTTTCATTCACATTCGCTTCCAAGCCCCATGCTCACCTAATTCCTAAATTCAAGACTAGTCAAGAACTTTAATTACAAGTAAGTTCAAAACCCTCTCTTCATTTTCTTTCAACACGCCTGATTTCAATTATTTATTTCCTTCTTAATTTTCTGTTCATGCCTGGGCTGGTTCTGGTATCAAAGCTTTTCTATACAGACCATTTGATCATTCATGATTTTTTATATTCCATGAACATTGCCCAAATATTAACTTGTGTAGTGACCAAATATTAACAGAACCAGCCATTTTGGTTCTTGGTATCAGCCGGTAATGGTGTAGTGATTTTATTACTCTGATAGTTATGGATGTATATTACATGTGCATGATGCACGGATAGTCTGGTGATTTTCTTACTCTAGCACCTATGGATGTATGTCACATGTGCATGATTTCATGATTTTCTTACTATAACAACTATGAATATATGTCATATATGCATGATTTAAATTTCAAATTTAAATTCACATTATGTAAAATGAACTAATTCTGTTAGTGTAAAAAAAATTTGTACACTAACAGTGATTTTCTAATTATAGCAATTAATTTTTTATACACTAATAGTGTGGTGATTTTCTTACTATAGCGACTACATGTGCGTTTTTATATACTAACAGTATAGTGATTTTCTTACCTTTGATTTTTTTTACTATAGCGACTACATGCGCATGATGCACTGACAGTATAGTAATTTCAAATCCAAAAGAAATAGCCCATTGCAAATGTATAATTAAAAAGGTTTGCTCCCTAGGAGAATGGGCCTCTATTTATTCAAAAAAGAATTTTTCAGTACGGAGGATTCCAGAAGGATTCACATATCAGGATTACAAACAGGCCTGGTATAGAGCTTTTCTATACAGACCATTTAATCATTCATGATTTTTTATATTCCATAAACATTGCCCAAAGGATTTTTCAATTTGGTTCTATCATTGGTAGAGATATTATGAACCTCAACAGGAGATATATCCTCCAAAAGTGTTAATGGGATTTTAGACTTATTACAAAAAGATTCAAGGAGAAGAATATACTCGTTCAATATTATTTCACACAGAATTCAAAGTACCCTGGATATTTTACTGGAGTTTCAAAATTATGCAAGATTTAGAAGCACCATTACCAATGTCTTTGGTTCGAGAATTAAAAGTTAAATGGTGGGATGAATTCAAACAAGAAATATGCTCCCAAGAGACAGTACTCAAATTTCTTCAAACAGGGGAAAAACTCAAATGGACCATGCAGCAATTAGTGACAGTTCAAACAAAAGAAAAAAGTCCGCTTCAAAAGCCCGCTGCCTCTTCAAGTATTCAAAGGCCAAACACCTCTTCAAAAGGAAAAGTGACAGAAGCAGCAAATCCGGCTCAAGATTTTCTTCTTTAAAAAATGATGACAAATTCGGATATGCTTCAAGAATATCTGAATTATTTTAAGGAACAAACAAAAGAAGACAAAGGAATTTCAGATCAAGGACCCACAACAGCTGGATCTACTACAGCAGAGGAATCTTCGTCATCACCCACTCAAACATCTGACCCTTTTGGTGAGCCATGCGCACAAGATCCGTATGACTACTAAAAGCCAAAAGGATTGTTGGCAACATTTCAAAATCTACAGATAGCTCCATCCAATCAGATAAAGATTTCAAGATTACGAAAATAAGAAGATAAGATTCAAATGAAATGAGCATTTAAATTCATGTATAAATAGATGTAGAATTTCAAAAGACAGGCATCGATCAATCTATGTGATCTGAGCCTTCCTTATTGTAAACATTCTCCTAGTCTCCAAGAAGATCAAAAGCTTTCATTCACATTCGCTTCCAAGCCCCATGCTCATCTAATTCCTAAATTCAAGACTAGTCAAGAACTTTAATTACAAGTAAGTTCAAAACCCTCTCTTCATTTTCTTTCAACACGCCTGATTTCAATTATTTATTTCCTTCTTAATTTTCTGTTTATGCCTGGGCTGGTTCTGGTATCAGAGCCTGGTCAGAAATTGTTTTAATTACAGTTACTATTTATACTATATTTTGACTATTTTCTATGCTGTGTTGGTAAGCCATTGAGACTTAGTGAGACCGTTGGTAAGCCTAGAGAGTTGGTGTTCCCGGCATAAGATTCTGGTGTTCCCATAGGATAGATGAATAGAAGAAATTAGCAAATATGGCAGCTAAGTTAAAACGATGGATGACTAGATCTGATTCAAAGAATTCATACTTGGTATTAAGTAATGAAGTTAAGATGGAAATAGATAGTTCAAATTGGACTATACCTGAACAGAAAATTGAAGAAATTTACAAAGTAGGATTATTTGATTTCAAAGTAGCAATGACTATAAAAATACATGAGGAGACTCGATCTGTAAACGAACAATTTCAAACTATACATTTTTTAAATGATCAATCATTACAAAAATATATTACTAATGGATATAGATATATTCATATAGGCTTGGTACAAGTAGCCGTAAAACTCTTAGTTCATATGGGGGTTGATGCCCCAATTTTCATGGCATTAAGAGATAAAAGACTTAAAAGATATAAAAGCTTTTTATTAGCATTAATTCAAACTAACACATGTAATGGTCCTATTTATTTTAATTGTGCACCTAACTATTCATTAGACATGACATACCCATTAATAATGGATTCATTAGTCTTAGATATTCACTTACAAGGAAACGAATTTCATAAAAATTGTAAAAATTTTGCTATAATATATAAAGTATATTTTAAACTATTATCCTCTCAAATTTCACCAAAATGTATAATGGTACCTAGTTCAAAAGATGAAACAATTTTATTAGAATTACAAGCAGAAAAATCTAATGTATTCACTCCTAAAAAATTAAAATGGAATGAAATAACTATTCCACCAGAATTTTAAATAACCAATCCACAAATTCCTAGAAATAAAGAACAAACTGAAGTAGAACAAATTATTGAAGAAGTAGATGGAACGGTAACATTACAATTTCCTTCATTTAGAGAAAGACCCTCTAGTTCTTATAAATCTTATTCATATACACAACCTCCTAGGCATTCTATGACAGGCTTTCCAGAAACCTTTCAACCAGTTCAAAATCAAGATACGAATTATAAGTTTAAAAGTCCTATTCCAAAAATAATACAGACAAACAAAAGTGAATATTCACCCACACATTCACAAATGGCAGGAGAAATTAATATGATAAACTTAAAAAGAAAAATAGATTTTAATAAATTAGATGAAGAAATACTTGATGAAGAAAATAATGAATATAGAGAATGGTTTTCAAAATTAGACCAAATATGTCAGAAAAAATTAAAAGAATTATGGTATAAAGAAGTAGAAGAAAGACAATTAGAAATTTATTTTTTCAAATGGATAGAATATTATATGATTAAAAATAAAATTACTAATACACCATATAATACCCCTACTATAAATGTTCAAACTAGTTTATACAAAAAATGGACATTAGCAGATAATACTATAATTATTTCAATACATTCTCCATTACAAGAAATCAAAATTAATGATTTAACCACAGCCTCCCCATTTAAAAAAGGCAGAGAAGCACAAGATAATGCAATATTAGTTTATGAAGATATTAAAAAAGTATATTATCAAAATAATTATACAAATCAATTATTACATTCGGTATCCCAAAATGTAGAATATTTAGATACAAAAATCCAAACAATAGGAAATAAATTGGAAAAAAAGGATAGAAGCTATTCCAGGAATTTCCACACTTAAATTTTCTAATGATATTTCAGCACCACATTTCCAACCTAGAAGCCTGCAATATAAACAAGAAGAAGAATTAGTACAAGCACAAATATTAGGAAGAATTCAAAGAAGCTTAACAATTACAGACCCTAGTACATCAAGAATTCAAACATTAGAAGAAGGAAAAATTAAAGAAATTTCGGATTCTGAAGAAACAACCACTCCAGAAGAATTTTCAGACATCGAAGAAGAAGAACAAAACAATAAGTTAATAGATGTAGTTGAAGGACAATTTGATAATACTATAAATAAAATTTCTAGAAAAAAATATAAAAAACCCCAAAGAAACTATAAAAATTGGAAAATGATAGACACTAGAAATTATTATACAAGACCTACACTTCCAGATATTCAATATGAAGAAAGATCAAATTTTCACACCAGTAAATATGATGGAAAATCATTATATGAATGGAATATAGATGGCAAAACAGAATATGAGATATTAAATACATTACAAGAAATGAGAATGGCAAGATTAGCATATAAAGTAAGATATGCAGATGAAAAATCAATTGCAACAATATTAATATTAGGGTTCACAGGCCAATTAAAAAATTGGTGGGATAATGCATTAACATTAAAAAGCAAAACTGCAATATTAAATCACACTATAGAAGTTGAAGATGAGCAAGGTAACATCACTACCAAATCAGATGCAGCAGAATTCTTAATAGTAACAATTGCAATGTATTTTGTAGGTAATCCAAAAGAAGAATTACACTCTAATAAAATGTTTTTAACCAATTTAAGATGTCCAACTCTTACAGATTACAGATGGTACAAAGATATATTTTTAACACATGTATTAAGAAGACCTGATTGTAATATGTCATTGTGGAAAGAAAAATTTATCACTGGACTACCAACTTTATTTTCTCAAAGAATTATGACTAATTTACAAAAAGAAATGGGTACAGATATATTATCATTAGAAGGAGTCACTATGGGACAATTATTAGGATTTATTAAAAAAGAAGGATTAGCATTATGCACAGAATTAAAAATACAACAGAAGTATGGATCACAAAAACAAGAAGTAGGATCATTTTGTGAAGCTTTTGGTATTCAAGGTATTAGATCACCTTCTGCATTAAAAAGAAAATCTTACAAAAAATCTGATTATATTAAAAAAGGGAGAAGACAACCTTCTAGGATTTCCCATGAACCCTATTATAAGAAATTTAAGAAAAGATTTCAAAATAATAGAAATATTACTTGCTGGAAATGCAGAAGATTAGGACATAAAGCTAACAATTGCAAAGTAAAGCAAAAGATAAATGAAATATTTTCAAATGATTCAGAATTAAAGGAGAAAATATTAGCAATTATGATAAATGAGAAAGAGGAAGAATATATATCCAATGGATCTGAAGATTACAATGATGATAAAGAAATAAGTTCAGATGAATGTAATTGCAAGGATAAAAAATATATAAATGTTATAACTACAAAGGAAGATAAAGAATTTTTATTAGATCTAATCGAGAAAATAGATAATATAGAAATAAGGAAAACGTATTTAGAAAAATTAAAAGGGATAATATTAGCACAAGAAAAAAATCCAAAAATAACTGAACCCTTTAGCATTTCTAGATTATTGGATAAATATCCTATAGAAGGAATAATTAAAAAAGATACAACTCATTCTTTACAAAAGGAAATCAATGAATTAAAACAACAGGTAAAAGTTCTACAAAAAGAAATATTAGAATTATATACAAAAGATTTAAGTTTAGAAACTAAGATTACTATATTACGAAGTCAATTAGCCTCAAGTTCAAAAATACCAATAGAACCAATTCATAACCCCATAGAAGACAGAACTGAAAACAAAGAAAAAGATTATGTAAATATCATTGATAAAATAAATTATCAAAAATTGTATGGATTAGTTACAGTTAAAGTATTAAATTTTCAAGAAACATTAATAACTTTATTCGACAGTAGAGCAGATACAAGTTGTATTAAAAGAGGAATAATTCCATTAGAATATTTAGAAAAAACCAATGAAGAACTATATGCAGCTAATGGACAACCATTAATAGTAAAATATAAATTAAAAAATGGAATTATATGTAATAACAATTATTGCATAAAACATAGATTTCACATAGTAGAAAACTTAACAACTGATATGATTCTAGGAATTCCATTCTTTACTCAAATATATCCATTCAATGTAAGTAGTATAGGATTAAGTATTAATATAATGGGAAAAGAAATAATATTTCCATTTATAAGTCCTATAAAACAAAAAGAAATAAGAACATTACAAACATCCTCTATATATCAAACTATCAATGCTATTTAATGCAAAAAGAAATACATATCTGAGTTAAAAAATTTACAAAAATATATAAGAATTGAAGGACAATTATAAAATCCTAAAGTTAAACAAGAAATTAATAAAATAGAGGAATTAATTAAAACAGAAATATGTGCAGACATTCCAAATGCTTTTTGGGAAAGGAAAAAACATATAGTAGAATTACCCTATGAAAAAGGATATTCAGATAGGGATATTCCTACTAAAGCTAGACCTATTCAAATGAATAAAGAATATTTAGAATTTTGTAAAAAAAAATACAAACTTTATTAGAAAAGAAATTAATAACTCATTCAAAATCACCTTGGAGTTGTGCAACTTTTTATGTAATGAATCAAGTTGAAAAAGAAAGAGGAGTTCTAAAACTAGTTATTAATTATAAACCATTAAATAAAATGTTACAATGGATTAGATATCCAATTCCAAATAAGAGAGATATATTAAATAAATTATTTAATGCAAAAATATTTTCAAAATTTGATTTAAAATCAGGATATTGGCAAATTATTATAGCAGAAAAAGATAGATATAAAACTGCATTCACTACACCATTTGGACATTATGAATGGGTAGTTATGTCATTTGGATTAAAAAATGCTCCATCAGAATTTCAAAATATAATGAATGACATATTTCATAATCACAGTGAATTCATCATAGTTTCTATTGATGATGTTCTAATATATTCAAATTCAATAGAACAACATTTTAAACATATTAAAATATTTCTAAATATAGTAAGGAAAAATGGATTAGTATTATCAGCACCAAAAATGAAATTTATTTCAAACAGAAATAAGATTTTTAGGACATAATATAACCAAAGGAACTATTAAACCTATTACAAGAGCTCTAGAATTTACAAGTAAATTTTCAAATGAAATTAAAGATAAAAATCAATTACAAAGATTTTTAGAATGTTTAAATTATGTAGCAGATTTCTTTTCAAATCTTAGAACAGAATGTAGAATATTATTCCAGAGATTACGAAAGGATCCCTCTCCCTGGACAGAAGAACATACCCAAAAAATAAGATATTTAAAAGTTAAGATTATAGAATTACCCTGTTTAGGTATTCCAAAACCTAATGCTAAAATGATAGTAGAAACAAATGTCTCCGAAAAGGGATATGGTGGCATACTCAAACAAAAAGCAGAAGATTCACAGGAACAATTAGTAAGATTCCATTCACGAGCATGGAATATCACACAGCAAAAATATTCTACTATGAAAAAAGAAATTTTAGCCATTGTATTATGTATTTCCAAATTTCAAGATGATTTGATAAATAAAACTTTTTTATTAAGAGTTGATTGCAAATCAGCAAAAGAAGTTTTACAAAAAGATGTTAAAAATCTTGTTTCAAAACAAATATTTGCTAGATGGCAAGCTATTTTATCTGTTTTTGATTTTGAAATTGAATATATTAAAGGTGAAAATAATTCATTACCAGATTTTCTTACTCGCGAATTTCTTCAAGGGAATGGATTGTGAGTCACACAAAGAATACATTCGAAGATTACGAAGAGAAAGGGACGACCCTATTCTTCAAAGAAAAAATAAAAATATTTCCAATAGATATCATACTTATTATATTAAAAATCCACAAGGAGAAATTCAGCCTATTCCTCATCATCAAATTCAAAATCATTCCCCAGTTTATATTAGACCTAGTTTTTGGTCTGTTCAGACTCCAAAAGAAAAAACATTTCTTCTCAAAAGACAAATTAATTCCAATATTATTTTCAAAGATGTCCTCAAAAAAGCCGGTCATCTTCAGGAAGAGATTCAATATTATGACCAACAAATTCAACACTTTCGAGAGAAACTCAACAAAATTATTTATTGACTTTAATTTTGTAGATATGGCTCGCACTTCAAAGGATTATGAAATGTCTCAAAGTAAGGTCCCTACTTCAAATAGATATAGTTTATTTCAAGATTTCCCAGTTTTATCTTATGTTCAAGCAGCTCAAAATCCATCCAACTCTTCAAAAGCACCACAAACCCCAATTGCAAAAGAAAAATCTCCTTACATTATAAAATTCTTGATTCAACATATTACTCTAACTAAATTCAAAGAAGTACCTACCTATGCTACACTTAAAACACTTACTCAGAGGATTTTCCCAGAAGGATGCTATTGGTGTCCTGACGACTCCCTCAAAAATCAATCTTATTATGAACTGATTCTAGTTGACACTGGATCAGTTGAAATTATTGCAAAACCCAATCCTTCAAATCCAAAAGAAATAGCCCATTGCAAATGTATAATTTAAAAGGTTTGCTCCCTGGGAGAATGGGCCTCTATTTATTCAAAAAAGAATTTTTCAGTACGGAGGATTCCAGAAGGATTCATATATCAGGATTACAAACAGGCTTGGTATAGAGCTTTTCTATTCAGACCATTTGATCATTCATGATTTTTTATATTCCATGAACATTGCCCAAAGGATTTTTCAATTTGGTTCTATCATTGGTGGAGATATTATGAACCTCAACAGGAGATATATCCTCCAAAAGTGGTAATGGAATTTCAGACTTATTACAAAAAGATTCAAGGAGAAGAATATACTCGTTCAATATTATTTCACACAGAATTCAAAGTACCCTAGATATTTTGCTGGAGTTTCAAAATTATGCAAGATTTAGAAGCACCATTACCAATGTCTTTGGTTCGAGAATTAAAAGTTAAATGGTGGGATGAATTCAAACAAGAAATATGCTCCCAAGAGACAGTACTCAAATTTCTTCAAACAGGCGAAAAACTCAAATGGACCATGCAGCAATTAGTGACAGTTCAAACAAAAGAAAAAAGTCCGCTTCAAAAGCCCGCTGCCTCTTCAAGTATTCAAAGGCCAAACACCTCTTCAAAAGGAAAAGTGACGGAAGCAGCAAATCCGGCGCAAGATTTTCTTCTTTAAAAAATGATGACAAATTCGGATATGCTTCAAGAATATCTGAATTATTTTAAGGAACAAATGAAAGAAGACAAAGGAATTTCAGATCAAGGACCCACAACAGCTGGATCTACTACAGCAGAGGAATCTTCGTCATCACCCACTCAAACATCTGACCCTTTTGGTGGGCCATGCGCACAAGATCCGTATGACTATTAAAAGCCAAAAGGATTGTTGGCAACATTTCAAAAGCTACAGATAGCTCCATCCAATCAGATAAAGATTTCAAAATTACGAAGATAAGATTCAAATGAAATGAGCATTTAAATTCATGTATAAATAGATGTAGAATTTCAAAAGACAGGCATCGATCAATCTATGTGATCTGAGCCTTCCTTATTGTAAACATTCTCCTAGCCTCCAAGAAGATCAAAAGCTTTCATTCACATTCGCTTCCAAGCCCCATGCTCACCTAATTCCTAAATTCAAGACTAGTCAAGAACTTTAATTACAAGTAAGTTCAAAACCCTCTCTTCATTTTCTTTCAACACGCCTGATTTCAATTATTTATTTCCTTCTTAATTTTCTGTTCATGCCTGGGCTGGTTCTGGTATCAAAGCTTTTCTATACAGACCATTTGATCATTCATGATTTTTTATATTCCATGAACATTGCCCAAATATTAACTTGTGTAGTGACCAAATATTAACAGAACCAGCCATTTTGGTTCTTGGTATCAGCCGGTAATGGTGTAGTGATTTTATTACTCTGATAGTTATGGATGTATATTACATGTGCATGATGCACGGATAGTCTGGTGATTTTCTTACTCTAGCACCTATGGATGTATGTCACATGTGCATGATTTCATGATTTTCTTACTATAACAACTATGAATATATGTCATATATGCATGATTTAAATTTCAAATTTAAATTCACGTTATGTAACATGAACTAATCCTGTTAGTGTAAAAAAAATTTGTACACTAACAGTGATTTTCTAACTATAGCGATTAATTTTTTATACACTAATAGTGTGGTGATTTTCTTACTATAGCGACTACATGTGCGTTTTTATACACTAACCGTATAGTGATTTTCTTACCTGTGATTTTTTTACTATAGCGACTACATGCGCATGATGCAATGACAGTATAGTAATTTTTTTACTCTAGTAGCTATGAATATATGTTACATGCACATGTAGTGATTTTTTTGCTCTATCAACTATGGATGTATGTTACATGTGCATAGTGCACTAATAGTGTAGTGGTTTTTTTACTCTAACAGTTATGGATATATGTCAGATATGCATAATCTCGTGATTTTTTTACTCTAGTAGTTATGAATATATGTTACATGTACATGATGCATGGACATAGTAGTGATTTTCTTACTCTAGCAACTATGGATGTATGTCACGTGTGCATGATTTCGTGATTTTCTTACCATAGCAACTATAGATGTATGTCATATGTGTATGATTTAAATTTAAAATTTGATTTCACGTTATGTAACATGAGCTAATCCTGCTAGTGTTAAAAAAAAAATGTACACTAACAGTACTCTTGATTTAATTCATATTCCTCCAAAAGTTGCATCTAACTTAAGTGACTCCGCGTGGACCAAGATTAAGTGACTCCAAGGCATCACACAAGTTTTTCCTTTAATTCAGAGGCTTCTCTAAACATACTAAAAAATTTAATGGATATATTCACTTCATCCTGGTGGGAAATTTGTCAATAAATTGGCTTTTTTATCAAACAGGAACCAAGACAGGCATGCAATTCCAAAGAGAGTAGCATAGTTGATCAGTAGTTAGAATAAACCAAAACGAAGATCGAGCTGCATTAGATTTTGCAACGTCAAGCCTGGTTCCAATCAACTAATTTAGACCAGCTGAATTTCGGAGTACGTTAACCGAATGAAAACATGGAATGAAATCCCAAATAGATATCTATCTGATGCACCTATGATTCATATAACCACCTTTGCTATAGCTTCAAGGGTTGTACTTTTTTTTTATTCTGATAACTGCTCGTCAGTTAGGTACTGGGGTTCTTGATGTAATAAGTGGGAACTAAAAAGGAAGGGCAGATACCAGTCTGGAAAGGTCCATCTTCCCTTGCATTCTTTTTTTTTTTTTTTTTCTCAATTTCATTATTTCAATACAATTTTCTCATTTCTTGTAGGAGTATTCTTCATCACTGTTATTCCTGGAATTAGAGATTAGGAACTTGTACAGGCTTCTCCATCAATTGTATCAATGAATTTCCTGGAATTCCAAGCCACGTGCTCATTTCAGAAGGAATTTTGGCCCATAAACATCAAGGGATGTTTTTGTATGTAAGGAAAATGCTAGCAGTAGCGTGTGGTGTGCAAAATTGGAGAACAAGAAATGATAGGCAGGCATTTAGTCATTAAAACTGATCACCAAAACCTCAAGTGCTCGCTGGATCAGAGGATATCTACTCCCATGCAACAGAAATGGACTGCTAAATTGTTAGGTAATGACTATGAGTTACAATAAAAAATAGAGAGAAAGCGGAGCTCATGTCATGCTGTTTTCCACTGTACAGCTCTCTCAGTCACTAGTATAGCAGAATGAAAGGATAATCTACAAAGAGATTGCAGTGGCAAACATGATTAGCTTCCATGAGCTGGTACAAAATTCAGGAGAAGATGAATAAAGAAAAGAACATATCCAGAACATCCTCATTAACTAACTAAGCTTCCTGAAATCACCAGATGACTTCGCATTCATCTGCAACCAATATCACGGAAGAATTCTTCTACGTCTGCGAGGAGTCTCTCTCCTCACAAACATCTTTTCGTACTCATTTAGAGGTCTGGTGGAACCGTCTGGGGTGCTGACAAATTTCCAGCCACCCCCATTTCCCCGCTTGCCCCGTGGACCTAGTTTCTCAACTGTGTAGTTCCATCCTTCAGATGGCCGCCTCCGGCTATACTTGTGGCATTTCACCTGCTTAGCCATCTGCAAAATCCAAGCAAAATAAATTACTCGAAAAAATTCGAAATTTATCAACTACAAGTGTAGAAGAATGCATGCTTGAAGCTGCACTGACAAGATAATCTTTTCTAAACTGTTAGAAGTCACTGTTATTCCCTTCAAATTACCCCTAAGCAAACGTTATTCTTGTAGTTCTCCCACCTATTAGGCGTTACTACTGATTTCCTACAAATTCAAACTGGATTCAAACCTATATAATTTCTCTTAATAACCCAGACTTGGTAAGAAAAAAAAAATCATTAACCAGAATCAGTACAAACTTTAGATCCTTTTAAAGAGGAATCTCTAGGTAATGAAAATTTTAAGATTGAAATGCAGACTTGCAGAATAAGAAGAGTGAATAAAAGCATGGTCCTTCAAAAGGATCAAGCAATCATGACTCATCTTCAAGATGAGCAACCGCAGATTCATTCCAATGTGCATACAGTTTCATAGACTTGCTAATTTCCTCCATTTCAATGTCTTCTTTCGCTTTCTGGTACGTCCAACTGACAACTATCAAGACCAGAAAACATCTCTTTCCTTTCTTTTCATTTTATCACAGGCACTAGTATCCCATTACCAAGGTAGATGACCAGGTTACAAGCTTACCTTCATTTTGTTGAAGTTAAATCTCTGGAGAAACTCTTGATATAGCATCTCGTCTTCCTTCATGGATATTTCATAATGGACCTCATCAGGGTCCCGAGTTGTGCCATCCCAACCTTCAGGCAACACTTTGAAGTCTGGCTTGTAAGGAAGAGATGCAACATGAAACTCCCTATCATGAGAATTGAAAAATCTGCAGAACCATAAACTCTGAATTAGGGAAACAAGAAAACAGATAGCCAACCATGTCAGTTTCATAAAGAGAAATCACACACTACACCACAAAGAAAAAGTTATCTTTACATGGAATGTTGAATTGGTGGCAAAGATGATCATGCAGTAAACAATGTCAAGTAAATAACTAAAAAACCAGTGTCATAAAGAAATTTATATTAGCACAACAGAGCACATAAGTTGTGAACACATGGGAGTACAGGTGGGACTAACAGTTGGTTACAGTGAAGTCCAACAGAAATATGTTATAACATGCAGTCCAAACAATGTAACATCCACCAAACTCAGCAGCAAGATCCTATAGATAATTGTTTGAAAACGTAAACCACTGAATTGTATAACTTTCAGGAACTCTAGCCTTCGAACTTCTGCCAGAATTTTCATGGATATCAGAGGCTTCTGCAGACAAAATTTATGCAAAACATGGAAGCTTAATGGTTAGCAGCTTCAGAACTAACACATAAGAACAGAAAACATACCACAAACTTATTAAATGACTTTTCTAATCCCGAACAGGTGCAGTTACAAACTCGATATTTAGGACAGGCAAAGTAAATAGTTGACTCAGAATAGATCATTTAGACTTGCAAAAAACAATTGTACGATGGAAAATATAACCAAGTTGAACTTCTTGTCAGCAAGATGACAAGGAACATTCCTCCTTACCGTCATACAAATGAACCTAGATTACAGTATCTTGTGCCTTTTTAGGTTTATCTGAGCTGAGAACCATATCAGCCTCAGATGTTAAGGTAAAATTACTCATGAACTGATAAATCTATTGACGTCATTCATCAGCTATGATCAATCAAAGTTGGCACCATTTCACAACCAAAGAGGAAAAATACACGAGACAGTCGAATAGATGCAAGCTCTATAACTTTTCAAAATTTTGTTATGAGATAAAAATAGGGATCAGTTAACATTAGTTTTGACACAAGCATCGGAAACAATACAGTGCATGATGCACCTCAAGAAAATCAATGTGCAAGTTAAACATCGGAATGCAAGCAACATTGATCATCTGAAGCAAAGTAAAGTATGCGAAGAGAGAAAAATAAAATACACCAAACAAACATATCCACATTTCCCATTTCACAGAGTCAATAAGCATCCAAATTCATAATGCATGTAGCATCTCAGTGTCAAGTTAAGGAAGCCTGGTTCCCTTATTGCTTGGAGTCAAACTGTGTGAACAGAAGCCCATTTACAATAGAAAGTTAATAACAAAGACATAACAGTTCAAAAGTTTCACTAACAGTGAGATGTAATTCAAAATACGAATCAAACCTAAGGAATACAGAGAGACAGGACCAGCGCAAACTATGCAGAGATCAGCCAATGGCTGAAGAAGCAACTAAAAGTTGGACAATTATGTGAGTCCACAAGATGGCATTAAGAAACAGGGAAGTGAAACAATCTGAGGAATCTTTGGGCCGTGTTGGGTTTGGGCCCATTCCAGAGTTCACACAGAAAATTAGAATACACAAAGCCAGTAAATATTGACATCAAGAATCAGAGTTCACACAGAATATTAATAACTAGTTTTTGAGCACATTCCAGACAACTCTGACTCTGTAAGAACACACCAGACCAATCCTTCCTCCAAATAATATGGCACAAAAAAAAGTTTAACCGCATGGGAATTATCTCCTATTTTAGAATGTTCCCTATGATTTAAATCCAACATGGCACTCCAAATTTTGAAGGCCCACTTGCAAATTAATGTTCACTAACATTGATAAGTAGAAGTATCAAGCAGCAAACTGCTAACACACACATTCATTATTTTCTTAAAAGAATGTTAATCAACTCGAACCATCAAAAACCAACTGCTCATTATTCAGGAGAAAGAAGATTCAATTGCTGCTACCTAATTTCACCTATACAAAGGCGCACATATCAAAATATTATAATTTAATATCTTCTCATCCTAAATACATTATATCCAGCACTGGAATCTGCTTCCCAATTCAAAGCATATTAAGCAAGAAATGACCAAAAATGACCAAAAAAACTTCAACCTCAGTAACATAGAGATCAAAACTCCAACCAAACATCTGAGCCTCAACTATTACCCAATAGTAAGATAACTATTATGATAGACAAAACATCAACCATCTAAACACAGAACTTCAAACCTTATAAAGTAAACACTATAGGGTGATAGCTTCTCCTCTTCCTAAAAACACCTTGTATATGGTAGAAAACTACTTCCAAATTCACATAAATGACATAACACTAAGCAATATATGACAACAGAATCTCCAACATTGTTAGAAAGAAAGAATACAGAACAGGATGCATAGCCTAATTAAGTGGCACTAGAAATTAGGATAATAAGGTGTCAATTCCTAGTTGCATTAGCAGCAGGAGAGTCTCTTCCAATTGCCATTAACAAGGCCTCTAATTGCTTGTCCTGGGTAGAAGCCCCTCAAAAAACTAACTGTTACAACAAAGCATTTCATAGTAGAACTCAACATTCTCGAAACCAATTAATAGCATCATTAATCAATAAAAAGACTACTTTTCCTACGAAATTTCTGATGAAAAGTAATTAACTTACTCGGGGCATGCATCCAACAAAAGCTCAACCGAATCGTCCAACTTGTGGCCTAACTTCTTCTCTTCCTCTTCCTCCTCTTCTTTCAGCCATAAAATCGCATGGACCCTTTGCCTCATAACCCTGTAGTCCTTGGCAAGCCTCTCCACCGAATATACCTCGGGATTCTCCTTATGTTTCCGATACATCTCAGCCTTCTCCGAGTCCTTCAAATATGATCCTCGAGCCCCAGGCTCTCTCACTTGCTTCATCAGGACACTCATCTCCACCATCCTGTTCTTCCATCCTTCCACAAACGCTCTGCTTTTCCTATTCTCGGCCTGTAACCTCCTAATGCGCATCATCTCCTCATCCGTCCACCGCGCCTGCCCCATACCACTGCCTCCAACTCCCATTCCACCTTCTGGCCGAGCCGGGTTCGGGCCCAATCCAGGGCTCACCTGCTGTCCGACTACTTCGCCGTCAAAGTGTTCTTTGGTCAGGCCAGTAGACCATGAGGAAGAACTTGGGTTATCCCACCCCAAGTTGTCGCTGCTGCCGCCGCCGCCGCCATCGCCGGAAGGAACGCCGAAGCTGCTGCCCAAACCGGAAGTCGTACTTTTATCGTTATTCGAAGGAGGGTTTGAAGAGAAGGGTTTTTCGGAAAGAGAGAAAGGAATACGGGTTTTGAATGTGGGTTGATTTTTGGAACAACGGTTAATGGAGAAACGCGACACGAATCGATGGATAGCTCGCATCTTTTCCTTCCTCGTGAAATTGGAGGTTTGGAACGGCTGCAAACCCGGTGAACTCGGTTAAACTCAGTGAGTCAGAATCAGCTGGGAGAAGGAGAGGACAGTGGGGTTTGGGTATTGCAGAGGAATGGCGGAGTGTGTGAAGGTTTTGATTCAAAGGGTTTTTTTTTTGGTGTTATTGTTAAGGCGTGTTCTAAAGTGGCGCTTTTGACGGGGTCATTTTTTTTTTTTGGGGGGTTTGGAAAATGTTACAATTGAGGCTGAAGGCGTGCTGTGAAGGCTTTGAAATAGTGGCGCTTTAGGCGGTTGGTGAATGGGAATATTTCTGGTCTACTTGATGATTAAGTAGAGGAAATCCTCCATGCATCATCAGCCCGAAAAGTACAGCCCCATTAAGCTATTCTCATCGACCTGCACATTATACAAGCAAAACAAAAAATGGAGTTGAAGTTCATAAATGTTTTTAAATGCAAACCCTATGTACGGGGGTAGGGTGGGATGCCACCTCTAGGAAAAAAATGCACTTTTTGTTCCTAATGATTGGATGATCGATCAATTTCATCCTCAAAGTTTCACTTTCACCAAAAACACATTTATTTCTCGAACATTGTCGATTTCGATCAATTTGGGACAATTGATAAAAAACTCATGAAATTCTATGGGAAGTGGTCACGTGAGAAGCACGCTCCGTTAGTATAGCTTGTTGTAACAAAAAAAAAGGGGGAAAGTTTGGATAGAGTATTATTTGAAATAATTAATATAACACTTTTTGTGATATGATGTATGTAAGATAAAAATATTAGTTAAGAATAAAAAAAAGTTGATTTGGAAATGTGTTTATAATGCAAGTAAAATATTATTTAGAATAATTTGCTATCCAGACACTTTTTCATTCTTTTCTCCTTCTTTAGCAACGAAGAATTTTTCAGCTATTCTCACTGTTATCAACCAGACAATCGGCGGGCTAGAAGATTGGCAAAAGTGGATCCGTGCATTTTGAACTCAGATTCATGGATATAGTTTTCATACCCAAGCACTGATATCCAGCTTATGCTGGGGTACTAAACCATTGGTAAAGTTGATATGTATGAAGTGTTTGACCTGTCAAAATCTCAAGTTAAATGCATCAGCAAACCTTGCCCCGCAAATAAGGAAAAGTTGCAGATGCCCTTCAACATTAGAGATGTTCTTATGCATGTCAATGTTGCTATTAAGTAAAAAATGGATGCTACTAGTTCATCTGCATAGAAGGGAAAAAGAGAAGCCGGTATGACTCTTGCTGCTCATGAAGATGATGGCTTTATTTTTTAACCTTTGCCTTAACATGCAATCATCTTGAACAGTACAATATGTAAAACAGGGATTAGCTCATTGTTGCCTTTGGATGACTTTTGTTTATGGCGGCCAACTCAGTAGGACCATTTGTTTATGCTACTTCAGTCTACGTTTATCCAACCGGTATTCTAACAAAACAGATTGTCTAAAAAATTTAACAAGATTTCACACCAGACTCAGTAGCAGCTGGCCCCCTTTTGCATTTGTTTCGCTTGTTTTCCTTTTAACTCAGAACCAACAATGCCACCCCAAGACCACGATAATGCTGATGAAAAATTTCTCCCCTTTTCGCAACTTTTCAACTGTTTCTTCCAGCTTATTCACCTTTTTCAATATACCATGTATAAGAACCCTTCCTCTTGGACAAATTTCCCCATCAACCCATTCAAAATACTTGCACCTGTCGGAACTCTAATAAAACAGCGCCATTTTGCAGAAATTCGTTAACATCAGATTTTGAGAAGTATGTTCATGGCACAAAGAGTTCTTGCTGGCCACGAAGAGCAGCCAAGAAACCTTCTTTTCGGATTGTCGCTCCGCTGACAAGTTGTTAGTTTTGTCCTCAATCCACAATTGTAGAAGGGCATTGATGAAATCGAAGAAGCAAAAATTCTACTTCTCATTTTAATACTCCAGGTTCTCCACGGCCTCTGTTCCTGCCGGTAGAAAAATAGGGATTGAGCACGATGATAGTGCCTGCAAAACTTAGGGCTAGAAAGAATGAAAAAGAAGGCACAGAGTAGACGAAGGCGAACACAAGTTGGCTTAGTTAACAAGGACGTGCCACTTCCTCGTCTTTTGTTCAAATTCTGTTATTGATGTCAGGACTATGTTGGTGGATGATAACTTAATTTCTATCAAAAACAAAAAAGGTTCCGCTATCAATGTGAGAACTGTGTTGGTGAGTGATATGTAAGAGTGTCAGTAGACGATTTGTAAAAATTTCTCATCCCATAGGTATGTTCTGGGTCGTGGTAGTGATTAGTGATTGAAATTGAAACTACCTAAACTTTATTTTTACCAAAAAAGGGTCCTACTGCTGCTGTTGCTGATGTGAGAATGTGAAAATTATATTGGTGGGTAATATTTAAGAATCTCGCCCCCAGAGACATGTTCTAGTTTGTGGTAGTGATTCGAGTTGAATCCACCAAGACTTTATTCTTACCCACAAAAAAGAGTAAATAGCCAAAAATATTACTTAACTATTTAATATTGCACGGGTTGGTCACCAAACTTTTTTTGGGGCCACAAAGGTCACCAAACTGGCAAAAACGGGCCAACAAGATCATTTTGTCAAATTCTATCCGTAAAATAACCAGTTTTCAATGGTCATTTTGTTAAAAAGATCGTTAAATTTCAATTATTTACCGATTATTTTATTAGTAGAATTTGACAAAATGACGTCTATGACTCGTTTTTACTAGTTTAGTGACCTTTGTGACCATACAAAAGTTTGATGATTGATCGGTGCCATACTTAATATAGTTTAGTGACCTTTTTAGCCATTCACTAAAAAAAAAAAAAAAAGCCAAAAGTTTTCCTATTTCTATTCTATAACGTAAAAGTCAAAATAAATACTCACACCAACACATCGAGAAATAAAAACTGTAATCTTCAACTATTAAAAAAAGGATAGCTTTTATCTATCTCTAGGGTTTTAGAGGAAGAAGGTTTTCAAAGGAAAAACTAGAACTTTACAAGAAGGAAGAGGCAGGAAGAAGATGCCGAAGAACAAGGGAAAAGGAGGGAAAAATAAGAAAAGAGGAAAGAACGAAGCGGACGATGAGAAGAGAGAGCTTGTATACAAGGAAGACGGCCAAGAATATGCTCAGGTGATAAGGATGCTCGGCAACGGCCGTTGTGAAGCCATGTGCATTGACGGCACCAAACGGCTTTGCCACATCCGAGGAAAGATGCACAAGAAGGTTTGGATTGCTGCCGGAGACATTATCCTCGTTGGCCTTCGCGAGTACCAGGACGATAAGGCTGACGTGATCCTCAAGTACATGGCCGACGAGGCAAGGAGGTTGCAGCAATATGAAGAGTTGCCTGAAAGCATTCGAGTCAATGAAAGCGTAATGGACCCAGAGGATGATGATGGTGGTTTTGATGATTATGTTGATTTTGAGGATGAGGACATCGATCGAATCTAGATATATAACTTCTGAATCATGTTATTAAGTTCAACTTCAATACGTTCAACTTCAATGTTGTTTCGATTTCGTTCTTGATTTTTGGAACTTTACCCCTTGGAATGTTTTAGATTAACGTTTGTCATAGTTCAAGGGTGTTGTTGTTTGAACTGATGTTCTTCTTCTTCTTCTTCTTCTTCTTTTTCGTTGGGACGTTCAACAAATGGAATTATTCAATTGATATTCAAAAGGTTCAGAAGTTTCCAATTCTGATGTCCTGTTAACTTTCATTGACTACAACCAAACTGAATACCCTTTTGAACCAGGTAGTTGAGCAACACAAAAGAACATACATAGCCTTGCTTGCTTTCCAGAATAATACAGGAAAGCAAACATAGGATGCAATGCTTTTCACATCCCTCTTGCATTAACCTTTTTTTTTTGTTTTATTTCTTGTGATCTTGAAAAAAATCTTAGGAACATTGTTAGCTTGGGTTTAAGAATGTGGCTGTGAAGAGGGGATTGTAAAATCATTCATCTGCAACCTTATATCAATACAAGCTACTAGGTCTCATGCATACACTGTATTTATTCCTAGACAGGGTACAGAAATTTACTTTATTTCTAACTATGTTTTGTTGAAGATTACTTTATCCATTAATTTCAACCTAACTCTGTGAAATAATATTCCCTACAATCATCATTCTAGAATAAAAAAGGCCATGCTTCTTAATATGATGTATTTCACAGAAAGTGTTCAAAAGGTGAAAACAAAATTACAGACTGATCATCATGTCCAACTTTCCCTTTCACAAACAAATTACTGAAAGAGAATCAGTAATGGTGCTCATGTATAGGCAAGCACACCGACTTGTTCACAATTAGACAATCACCAGCAATTTTACCAAGTTCACTTCATTTACCGGAATCCATTTATTACAAGCTTTTATGCAGGACATCACTCCTAATTTTTCTAGTTTTAACCCAATTTGATACAGGAATCACTAGCTAGAGGATGATCAAGCAAAAAGCATAGCTTCATCAATTTCCCATGCAAATCTCTTTCGTGGATTTCAGCAGATCAGCACTAATCTCTGTGGATCTGGCTCAAATCATGGATCATGTCATCGACAGATTCACAATGCCTGATAAAACAGTCGATAGATTAAACTGAATTGTAGAGTATGTCAAGTTCAATACCATGTGAAGCAAGCAACCCTCTAAGTTGTTGCTTGGCACATTCCCTTAAAAATTGTTCATCGTCCATCTGCCAAGAACTAGAACTATGTGGCAAGTGGATATATTCTTGAGGAATGATTACAATTTTTTCAAGGGAAGTGGCATTTTCAGAGAAGAACTTAACAAGTTCAAGTTCACTTGTACCACCATAGTATAACTCGAACAATTTAAGATGTTGCAGTGGATAATTTACAGGTCTCTCCTAACTTTCTACCCCCATTAACTCTTTCAAGTCTCATTGCAACCGTAAAGCATAAAACTCACAAACCTGAAGGTGAGAAGGAATAGCAAACTCTACCACATACAAGAGATCAATAAACAAAAGAAAACAGCTACAGCAGGAGAAACTTCTAATACAAGGATAAAACATAAAGGAAAGATAACATAAAATTAAAGAGTAGTTATATCATCTCTAGTGGTTCCTTCTTTGGGTATCATGCAAAAGAATAAATAGACTGAAGGCTTAACATACGGAATTGTACATCATGACTTAAATCAGATACACAGGTCGCACAGAAAGTAACTAGTGTGAGGATCCAGAAGCTAAAAGGAGATAATACTCAAAAGAAATATTAATTTCCAGGCTACAGGGGAATTAGCATAAGAATTTGATAACTTTATTAGTTATTACTAGCTTCTCCAAGTTGGGCCCTCCCCTGATCAAGGAAGTCAATTCAAGCAGTCTATCGCTATCTTCAGATGGAAAAGCTTCAATTGTTAACTGCTTGAGTTTAGGAAGTTGAGGAAGTTCAATAACAAGCATTCCTTCAATCTAAGATGATCGAAACGCAATCGAAACACAAAAGGTCAAAGAAAATAAGAAGGCACAGGTAAGGAGTAATAGATAAACCGAACATAGAGAAGAAAATGTAGCCAAGATTCCACAGAATAATTTAATACTAACATCTATTGCATCCCGGCATAATGCCAAAACCTCCAGTTTTGGCAGGCGCCAGAACAGCCCAGGCATAACATCCCTGCAATGCCAACAATGTTGATGGTATCAGCTTGACAGAATACAGCGACGAGCAGTGGAACATTATTAAGCAGCAGTTTTCTTGAACAAAATCTTAAGTGAGACAATATTTGCATCACACAAAGTCCAGTTTTAGGACAGAAACAATCTCCAGGTGTTCCAGTGCAGGCTATACAAATATCCAGTGTTTCAGTGCAGGTTATGGACCAAAAGCTTCCACATTTATCAACAAATTGGACATATGCACTACCAGACGTTCAAGAAACTAGAAGAGTTCAAGAACTTCCCAGGGAACATCAACCCTTCTGAGAGTGAATGCCTTGAGGTACTTAAAGCCAGTAAATGTACGAGGGCTTTTTCCTAACGATTTCTCGCTTCTCAGGCCAAAGGCCCCATATGGAAAAGTATAATTCTCTGAAGGCACATGAACAAACATGAAATCTGACAAGACACCCCTAGCCTTTGGACATTCCTGGTAAATGCAAATTGAAGCCACTTATCAATTGCCTCTTGATGGGAATTGTACAAACCAAAATGATTCTTGAACTCATTGAACACAAAGGCGTTGTGTGATTGAAGCACTTTGTTTACCCATTGAACGTAGTTGCATGTTTTCCTTTTGCGTAAACTCATACACTTCGCTAGTAGGGGTGTAAGCCACTCTAAACTAGCCAAACATGCTTGTGTTCAAGCTTGTTTATTATTTTGACGAACTCAAAATTATGTTCAAGTTTGGCTTGTTTTGTAAAACCCTGAATTTTTCGATCTCCCTCTTGGTTAAAACTAATTAATTAATCAATATTATTAATTATTTTACTAGTTCTTTACTTAGTTTAATTATCTTTCGAAATTTATGTCAGTGTCCCATCTGATCACCACTTCTAAGGGATAGTGGGAGTTAATGGTGGTTGATAGCTTACTCACATTCTATATAGTTTAGCTAGTAACTAACATAGCATATTCTTACTTATTCCACCTAACCGACATCAATATTATAGGAGAGAAAGTTGGGATAAACTATTGGTCATGTTCATACTATTGGAGAGAAAGTAGGGATGAACATGATTTTGGGATCCATTAATTAACTTCCTTCCCTCACCCCACCTAGTAGCGGTTAATTTATCTTGTCTATAAGACCACGTCCCGACATTGAAAACACTCAAGTTGAAAATGAAACTGGATAGCGAAAAAAGACGGGGGGAGGCGAATGATCAAGTCTTTCATCTTCACACCTTGAACAAGTAAGGTTCTGACTCAATTTTCTGATTTATTCATTTTATAAATTTACTTTAGTCTAAACTCCATTGGAAACTTACCTGGAATTGTGTCTGCCACTAGGGCATTATAGTTCACAGTCCACCATGTTTCAATTAGTGTTCGGTATCAATATTTCATTAGGGATGGCAGCAGGGTGGGATTGGGATGGGGCCGGGGTTGCCTAAACATATCCCCTTCCTCCGCCCCCCTGTCACCCGCTCCCCCACCCCGCCTGCAGGAAAAAGTTTATAATTAATAAAATTTTTAGTTAGTAATTTAGTATAAATGTATAATTACTAAAAAGTATATACTCCTTCCGTCTCAAATTTAAAGTCGTTTCTTGGGACTGCAACTTTTTATGTACAGTGGACTATTATTGGCGACCGATGCTTTACTTCCAAATTTACCCTGCTGGAATTACATTAGTCAACTAAAGTTTGTGTTTTTCAAAGAGTCATAATTCTGTGGGTCCCATCTCAATCAAATGCATCTCTTCATACATTAAGGACACGCATCAATAGTGGCCTTATAAACTGGGAGTTGTCTTGCACACTCTTTGAACTTCTCTAAATGGGAATAAATAGTGGGTCCTATTAAATTTCTTGGGACTTTTTTACATGTGTACAACAAGGGTAAGAATGGAACTCTGGAAGGGAAAAATTTTAGCATGACTCTAATTTTGGGACAATGAAAAAGGTGAAACATGACATTAACAATGGGACGGAGGGAGTAATAGAATAAATATACAATTAGTAAAAGAATGTAATTAATAATTTAGTATAAATATATTAGTGTAACTAATCAATAATTTGTATTAATATAAATATATAATTATTAGTATAACTAACAATATTAATTATATTACATATGCATAATTTGATATTTATAACTAATAATATTAAATATGTTATGTATATAATTAAGATATATATATGCATATATAGACATATATATGTATATATATATTTTTTATTTAAGCAGGGGAGGGGGCGGGGGATAGTCCCCCATTCCCCATCCTGTTTTGTAATGGGGGGAGCATTTTACCGCCACCCCATCCCCAGCCCCATTAACCCCTGCGGCCCCCACAAAATTGTACTCAATACTATATTACTTCCTGTGCCTTGTAGTCCATGCATAAGTTGGCTGCTTAACATTAGGCATTTAGTCCATCGTTTTATTTCCTTTTTTTGTTGCAAACCTTCTAACAAACAAACGATTCTCAATAATCAAATCGTATCAGCTTCAGAGATTCATCTAAAGTAATAAAATCCTTACTTGGAAATTAATTTGGTAGGGCAAAAATCTTCAATTTTTAATCACTACTTTCTGTTGGTTCGAATTAAACTTCATATATTTTCAATCTTCTTTCTCATATATCTTTCTTGCATCCTAAGGCAACTTCTTCTTCTTTTTTTTGTCCTGACTTTTGTTTTATATATTGCTAGGGTTTTAGAAGAAGAAGAAAGAAGAAAGGATGCCGAAGAACAAAGGTAAAAGTGGAAAAAATAGGAAGAAGGGGAAGAACGAAGGCGAGGATGACGAGAAGAGAGAGTTGGTCCTCAAAGAAGAAGGTCAAGAATATGCCCAGGTGAAACAGATGCTGCGCAATGGGTGGTGCGAAGCCATGTGCATTGACGGGACTAAGCGGCTTTGTCACATCCGGGGAAAGATGCAGAAGAAGGTTTGGATTGCTACCGGAGACATTGTCCTCGTTGGCCTTCGCGAGTACCAGGACGACAAGGCTGACGTGATCCACAAGTACATGGCGGATGAGGCCAGGAGCTTGCAGAAATTAGGGCAGTTGCCTGCAGGTATCGTGAAGGATGATCTTGTCTGTTGTGCTTGCCATGGTTGTCTCGATTTCGATGATGAGGACTTTGATGGAATCTAGATCTTGTTGTCGCCAAACTTCAAGTTCAAACGTTCATTGTTGAGGATTTAATGCTGTTTTTGACCAAGTTTTTTTTTTTTTGGTTACTGATCTGGGGTTTTTTTAAGGGTTAAGCTTTCTTTCCAAGTCTTTGTATAATTATATTACATGCAAGCAATAAATCTGAATGAAGTTGATTCAATTTGACCAGCACAGGAAAACTGATGATCCTGCAACGGAATGGGAATCATCAAGAAGCCTTCTTTAAGGAACTTCATTATGTATACTGATTCAAAGTTTCTGATGAAACTGAGAGATGAATTGTTCCATAAGCCTCCACCTTTTTTTTTTGGTTCTAAATTTGCCATTTGGATGGTGCTGTATTAGCCTTCCAAGACTATAATGTGTAAAAGCCACTACTGAAACTAATTGCATCCAACTATGTTATAGTCGAAGCACACTGGTTATAAGTTCCTAAATAGGCAGAATAGGTGACATTACCAAATTACAGAAGCAAATACAACAATGGTGTGGGGGAACAATAAGACTTCTTCCAAACCTACACCATCACCAGCAACTCTACAAAATTCACTTCATTCACCATATTGTATTTCTTACAAGTCTTTATGTTTGGCAGCACCGATATACTTCGTTAAACCAAAAACCATACAGAAATCACTACACAGTGGACTAAGCAAAAGCAAGACTTCATCAATTTCCTGCGCGCGAATCTTGTTCATCAATTTTGGCAAAGCTAGAAAAATTCTATATAGATCTTGCACGCATCCTGGGTCACATCGATTGATTTACAACCTTCTCCTGCCTAGTGAAAAGACAGACTTGGATTCTAAATTTTGGGATTTCCTGAAGAGTTTATGATCTTCTGAGCAGCTTCTAAACTCAATTCTTCATATACCTGAAAGATAACAGAACTTGGTTATGCAAGGTTGTATATGGACCAACGTAGAGGAAGAGGAAGTCACTTGCTCCAAGGCCCTTAGCAATAAGAAATGGAGAAAAAGATCAGACAGTGATTTCAAAAAGGTGCTAAACATAGACTAATATCCTTACAACTCTCTTGTAAACTTGTTGAAATGCCTTGCAAATCTTTTCTGCCTCGGTTGGACCAACCTGTTACGCATCAAAATAATAGTTAAAAAGGACTTGGCCATTCTGGTTGTATCATTCCCCTGAAACCTCCCAAAGTTAGTGTACAAGTCATAATCCTAACCACAATGGTATTAATTTTTTTTCTTCATTTTCTCAATTGGCAGGCCAATCACGTAATACATACAATTAGGTTACACAACAAGCATGCACTAAACATTGAGATATGTAATAAATAGGTGATAGACAGGCCACATTACATGAGTATGCATAGAGCAGCCTATTTGAGCACCACCGAAACCAAAACATATACAACATGCAATAACAGCACGAATGCATCATAATACCATCAATAAAATAAGAAATAGGTCTTAGAAATATCAACTCACTAAAACCTGCTGTACAGCAATTAAACAAGCTACTTGTTGTATTGTTTGAAGCTTATATAAGAGTATTCAATCACTTTGGATCATATAACTTGTAATGAATGCACAAACTTGTCCCTCTTTACCCACTTGTTATCCAGAATCCACACAACCTTAAACCACCAGACCCATATGTCTCACATCTGCCCTCTATTCCAATGAATTCTTTCCCTTCAGATCACCTTAACTCACATTGCATTTATGACCAGACTGTCGAAGCCATTAAGAAAACTAGTCATGTCTAATGTCCAAGCTATGCAAAGGTCCATTCAGTGAATAAATTTAGTAGTCAGGTCTAACAGAATTCACAGTGCATTTCAACCAGACTTACAGAAGTCATAAACAGAGCTGGTAAGCCATGTCCAACATATACAAAATTTCCTTCTCTACTTTCAAGACTAAAAAGATCCTGTTAAACTCTTCTCATAGTTTGTCTAACCCAGCAAGATTCAGAGTCTACCATTCACAGTAATTATATGATAGTAAGAAAATCAGAAAAAATAAAACTACATTGGACAAAGGAAAAGAAAATCAAGAAGCTGAGAATACATTTGCAGTGAAGCTTTTCACCATCACAGACAAGCAGATACTTCAGAACAACATCTTCCAGTTTATTCATGGTTGTACTTGAGAGATGGATATTCTCCACACTGTGGTATTCCGTTATGATTTTTGTAGAGCAACAGCACTGTTTTTTTTTTTATCTGATTCAGTGACCAAATGAGCTCTCCTTCAGCAAGAACAAATGCATGAGTGAACATTTGAGCTCTACTATCCCATTTCTGAAAAAACCATTTTGGTTGAAGTCCTATGAATCCTCTATTTAGGCTTATCTCTTCTAACCAGTTTTTAAAAAGCATTCTGTGTCTCACCTCCTAGAGCGAGGATCCGGTATTAACTCAAGCCACAAGGAGAAACTGCAGGCAAACATTTTATTTATTTATTGGTATTATTATTTATTTTTTGAAGTATACTAGCATTTTGCTCAGGACATTTCGAAACTAATTCTGTTAATGTATCTTCTGATGTTTGGATTAGCCCATTCATGCACCAATAAATTCTGGACCATCTTTCCTCTCATATTTCTACTCTGAAAGGAACATAGCTTCTAAACATAGAGATACAAGATTGCATACATTTAGCATGGATGTACAAGACCTATACACATTTAGCTCTTCACATGATCCCACAACATCAGAAGCTGAGGAGCATCACTCTTTTGTTTTGCTCTAACTGACGATAAGTTTCAACCCTAATGCAACTGATGATTAAATGGATCACTTTTCATTGCTTCGTGCACACCTTTTGAGCTTCTACTAGGTGACTACTGACAGTTTTAAGTATTTATCTTATTTCATCAAGTGTATAAAGCAGAATGTCAACGTAGGTAAACCTCTGAATATAATTATATTGCAAGTGAACTTAAGCAGAATGTTAACTTAAGCCCAACTCAAGACACATACATTTATGAACATTATCTTGACCAATAAAATTATACTTATGATTTATGAGGAGTAAACGAAAAAGGAAAAGAAATTCCAGAAATTGTTTACGTTGTTCACAATCATCACAATTTGTATCACAATCGACATGGTTCAAGAATGCCTTCAGGAGCAGAAAAAACTGCATTGTATATTTACCATAGTAAGTAAAATGTATCAAGGACCTTATATATGCAAAGCAAGCCAATAGAATAATCATAAACATGATTAGGGAGAAGTCTACTTAAAAATGGAAAGGCAGGTTTTAAGGATTGGTGATGGAAGCAGGAACCCCAAACTAGCGTTACTACGAAGTTTCATGCCATTACTTTTTTTTTCTCCCCTTTTACTGATTTTCATTTCATACTTAAGAATGAATGCCCTACATTACTCTTTAACTAAGAACAAAAGTCATGGATGCAACAAAGCATACCTTCTTCTCAGCAGCCGACTTCAATTTGTCCCAGAATGAATCTGTTGAAATGCAGAAACATAATTTAAAAAATTGATTTTCATATCAACAACAATAAGGAAAATACATTTTGCATTCTGTATCCCGTTTCTCAGTCATGGTTCCGATTTACTGCTTCAAGAGGCAAAGTTTTAATTAAAAAAAAAGAAAGACAAGCATGATTTTACTGCAGCTTCTGTGCACATGAAATTAAGTGATGAAAAAGGAGATGGGAAAATAACCATCTAGCTGCTATGGTTGACTATTAGCCATGAAAACAAGTCTCCTTTATAACTTTGAAATACAGAGTATGCAAGTTTGCAATCTGCTCTGGATCAGTTTTCAGTTCAAAGTTATTAACTGGGACAATGTGGATTAAAAAGCTGTTTTTCTCTGAGATGCCCAAACTGTATATGTTCAGAACCTGATAAATGGAGATAAGAAAAAGATAGCCCTACAACTTGAAGATTGAACTGCTTTGTTATCAACCTATAGGTTTTACCAGTGATATCTGACAAACTATTACATTTTTTTTGTTTTTTTTGGTGGGGGGGGGGGGGGGGCGGTGTTGGGATGGAATAGGGAGGAAGAAGAGAATACTCACTCACTCCTATTTGCCACTTCGTTTGTAACATTAATCAACCTTGAACGAAATAAAAATAAGAACTACAGATACATACCATGGCTCTGAAGTGGACTATACTGATCTTTTCCGTCCCCATCCAGCAGTTTAGTTACCTAATGAGGTTTAGTGTTAGCGTGCTGCAATGTGGAACATAAGCATTCAATAGTAAACTGAAGAAAAGATGTAGAACCTTCTTATTCCCTTTAGACCGAGAAGTTGATTGCCCCGAAGATTCCACATCAAGCTGAACCAAGATAAATTTGAATTAAAAAAAGTGTATTATCAACTTTTGGCAATTCAATGAACAAGCGTCCAATAAAAATCCTGTGTATGCACGTTTGTGAACTTTCTAACTATACAAAAATATCATATTAACCATACTCACTAAATAGACAAGTCACTAAATTCCCTCAAGGACAATAATACCATGTACAAACCAAAAATAATATTGCAACAGATCATAACAAAAGACACAAAGCTCCATGTAAGTGCCTCTCCATATGTAATAACTTCTTTTGCCTAAAACTGGTATCTTGGAAAAACAATCAAAAAAATTACAGTTGAGCATCCACCCAAAAAAATTTGAACTTGACTGAACAAGAGTCTCGTTCCATTATCTCAAACACATGTATCCTCTTATACCACTCAAAATCTGTTCAGGTCATTCCTTACAGTCTAAGGGAAAGAAATGGATTACAAAACATGGTCGGATAATGCTAAATCTCTTTCTATCTTCTGCAACATTCTTCAGCACCATTAATCCAACATTGCAAGCAATTACACATTTTGGAGAAGCAACAAAAATTTAAGTTTTAATTTCTTTTCATCTAATAACTGACCAAACACCCCACAAAAAAAAAAGAATCCAACCTAGGCAGCCACATTTTTACTCCATCTTAAATCTTAATTTGTCCGGGGGAAGCCACATTGCTACTTCATGTTGAGAATTTAAACTAGAAACACAGTTTTAGTTTAATCAATCTGGTAACTAATTCCAGTTATGTTAATAGTCATCGTCCATAATTTTGAACCAACGAAAGAAAAAATCTCATCTTTGACATCCACATAAATCATGCCAACGACAACTGCAGAATTCAAAGGTTAAAATAACCAAAATGAAGAAACATTATCACAGAAGAAGAGGAAAAAACAGTTTACGCAATAATCACGAGGTCGGACAATTGGGAAGAGCTCAAGAATACGTCGAAATTCAAACTCATCCATTGCGATGCTGATTTATACCTGAAAAAGAAAAAAGAGCCAAATTCATCAAAGCTCAAATGGGTTTAAACCAATTCAGACATGAATTAAATTAACAACTAACACTAAACCCAATAACTCCACATTTGAATTCTGAAAAATAACAAAACAAAACATAAAAAGGTAGAAAATTCCTTTTAAACCCGTCTGTATATTGGTTTAGATTTTTAAATAAAACCAAGTAAAGAGACCCAAAAGCAGATCAATTGAGAAAAGAGAGAGAAAACATACTTGAGAAAATCGCGGTGGGCTTCAAATGGAAGGTCTAATTAGTGGGATTTTTTTTTTATTGTTTTTGGGAGGAGGGGGAGGAGGAGAAATCAATGAATCAGAACTATTGAGCACTTTCTTGTCTTCTGCTGAACTTCTTTGATTCGTTTTCTGGGAAAATTTCATGGATAGTCCTCCAACTATTTTCCAGATTCGAGATAGTACTTAAAAGTTTTTAAACTTTTGGTGCTTTTTTCCTTTGCACCGCTTCACCTGGAAGTCTTAAAATGAAAATTGGTGTTAGAAATCAGTATTGATACTGATAGCTACAATTAATATGTGATGGCTGGAAAAAAGAAAAAAAAAAAAAGCCGCCAAATGACTAGTTGTGAATAGGCTGTCAAATGGTACGGCCGGTTAACTCTTATCTCTCATATTTAAGATTTAGATTCACAAGCAAGTATAGATTATATTTAACTGGTTTGAAGGTGATTTAATCCCTTCCAAATTCTGATCGAACCTAACCCCTTTCCCATAATGTTAGTAGTTGTAGTTAAATACCATCGACAAAGATAACATGTATGCATAATGAAAACTATTAGATGCTTTTCCAAATATTATAGGATTGAAGATGGATATAAATACTCAAACCAATAAAACAAGTTTCATTAACCTCCCAAATATTTCTTCTTGTCTCTACTTTGAAATAATCAAATTCTTCATACTTGTACTCAATTACTTGACTAAACTTTCATATGTTTCAAAATATTGCCTTACTAAGCCAACAATTGTTCTTTTATTTTTCTTTTCTATTTGGTCCCTTTTCCCTTTTCAAAATTACACTTCATTTGCATTGCATCCTTTGCCTTCGCACTCGACTTAATAAGCACTCTACCACTTTGACAAAGGTCAAACAACCTAAAAACTTGCATCATCTAATCTTGGAGTTAGTCAAACTTCTATATCCTCTTAGTAATAGTTTGTTCTTAGGATATTTCTAGTTGGATGAAAAGAACCTCCAAAATGAGACCTCTCCTTACAATTCAAAAGTGAAGAATGAAGAGAATTATGTCTTTTCAGATGGAGCCAAATTCTAGATTTTATCATGTTTAGTGCCTAATTTGAAGGGAGAAAAATAGCTCTCTTTCGACCGAATCACAATATACAAAGTTTTCACATTTTGGTAGAAGTGCAATTTTTTTTTGGGTAACTTCGTTTATCACTTAAGTCTGCTAATTTTTTCTTAATTTCATACCTTACATATATAGAAAAACCTAAGGCTTCTATGCTCAAATTGATCTACGTGGCAGCAGAAGGGGAGCTAAGAAAATTTTGCTTCCGTTTATGCGTTGGGAATATTGATTACTTCTCCAAACAGAACGTCATTCTTGAGGACATTTTTGTCTTTTTAGATAAAATTACTACTCTGTCCAGTGGGAAAAAAGGCTCTCAAAACAGTAGCCAACTATTTAGGGGTGTTTCTGACTTTTTGCCTACCATTCTTGTCCTCTTTTTGGTAGTGTTTCCGCTTCGTTTTCTTTCTACTTCAGAAGAAGCATGATAGCAGCTAAGCTACCGCTACAAACGGTCAAAAATTTGATGAGTTTTTCGCCTAAATTACGCTTGCCTTTGTGATTTCGAATCACACTTTATCTCATCTTTGACCACAACAAATATGCTTGTAGATTTCATTATCTTCATGTTTAGCTCTACTTTTTCTCCTATGTTGCTCTCTCTCTGTTTCCGATTCCATTCTTTCTTCGTTTTCTTTCTGGTTCGGATGAAGAAAAGTACCACTTCAACTTCGCCAACAGTTGGTCAACGAATTGACGGTTTTTCCCCTAAATGATGACTTTCTTTTCCTTTTGGTTCAAAGGAACAAAAATACCACTTGAACTCCTCCACCACTTGGCCAACAATTTGGCAATTTTTTCCCATAAATTATGGTGGCTCATCCATATCCCAACCGTGAGATTGTTCCTTAAAGAGTCAAGTATAAAGTATGATTTCTATTCCTTACTAAGGATATAGGTTTGTCCTTTTGTCTTCCTTTTCCTTTTGTCTTCCATTTCGTTCCCCAGTTGAGAAACTATCAAGATTGAAAGAAAAATCACTAACAATTCATCAACTTTGTGTCGTTATCTAGTGTGTTCATGATGGCTAATAGCATTGTTAGGGATATAGATTTGTCCTTTTGCTTTCCTTTTGTTGGCCAGTAGGCAAATTTTCAACAGTGAAAGAAAAATCTTTAACAACTCACAAAGCTTGTGTGTTTATATATTAGGAACACAAATACTGCTCACAAAAAACTCCACGCTTCTTCCTCCTTTTCCTTTGCAACCTTTCCTACTAAAGGTAACTACTCATTTTCTATGTCTAATTTTTTTCCCTACTAGTATTAAAGAGATTGGATAATCTGTATACTTTGTATTTTGGTTGCCAAATTTCCACAAGGGGTTTAATTGCACTGTGAAACAATTGGTGCAGAAAAGCTTCTTATTTAGCATTCATAGACTTCCATTCAGTAGTTGATTCAATTTCAGGTCACTCTCTCCAGTCCTTCAGTATGCGCTGCAATTTTTCTCCCTAACTTTTATTGTGTTTCATATGTTAGCGATAGTTTTTCAGTTGTAAGTTTGTTTGGCCTTTTAGTATTGGATCAGTCTCATTAGTTGAATATGATAAGTTACAAAATTAGTTTGTGGTATTGTATATCTTGTTCAGTTCCTTCTATTTACCAGTTTGTTACGGTAATTAAACCTTCATGAGTCCATTTTTGTTCTTTCATTCCAGGTAAAGCCCCCTTGAATTATCAACTAATGGAGGAGGAACAATATTAGACAACTCGTTCCTTTTTTTTTTTTTTTTTACAATTACAAATAGTAAGTTTTGAATCTAATTTATATATTAAAAAGATTACCATATATAACACAAAATTTCTCCACCGATTCCTTCTAATCGAGCCTCTCGGTCTGTCATTATTCCTCGAGAAGTAGAAATAATTACAATCCCCATCCCACCTAAAATTCGAGGAATTCGTTGAGAGTTAGCATAAATTCATAGACTGGGTCGACTGATCCGTTTTAAATTTAAAATATTTCTATAGGGCCCTTTCCTGTTTCTTCTATGTCACAGCGTTAAAACCAAAAAATATTTGTTGTTTTCTTGATGTTTTCTCGCATTTTCAATAAAACCTTCTTGTAAAAGTATTTTAACGATATTTTCGGTAATATTAGTAGATGTTATTCGAACCACTCTTTTTTTATCCATATCAGCATTTCGTATAGAGGTTATTATCTCAGCAACAGTGCCCCTACCCATGATTAACTAAAATTGTTAGTTACTCAAAATTTGATATAATCAACATGCTTTTCTTTTTTTTTTTTTACTTAATTTGTTTGTTTATGAGTAATTAATAAAGGTATTTACGTGAGATACAATCTATTTCTTTCAAATACCCCGCTTTAAACATATCATGATCTTATAATACCTTAGGAGCTAATGAGGCTATTTTAGTAAAATTTAAGTCTCAACTCCCGGGCGATTGCGCCAAAAATTCGAGTTCCTTTTGGATTTCCTTCTTGGTCAATAACAACTACAGCGTTGTCATCATATCGTATTATCATACCATTGTCACGTTTGAGTTCTTGACAGGTACGCACAATTATAGCTCTGACGACTTCTGACCTTTCTAAGGGCATATTTGGTACTGCTTCTTTGATCACAGCAACAATAACATCACCAATATGAGCATATCGACGATTGCTAGCTCCTATGATTCGAATACACATCAATTCTCGAGCCCGTTGTTATCTGCTACATTTAAATGGGTTTGAGGTTGAATCATATCATTTTGAAATCTGTTCTTTCAATGCAGAGGACGAAGAAAAAAAGAAATATTCTTTGTCTAAAATAAAAAAATTGCAATTTTCCAAGACTCATTTCTATTGGTTCTACTTTATTTATCCTTTTTCTCAAAATAATGAATTGAGTCCGTATAGGCATTTTGGATGCTGCTATTGAAATAGCCCTTCTAGCTATATGTTCTGTTACTCCACTCATTTCATACAGTATTCGACCCGGTTTAACAACAGCTACCCAATATTCGGGGGATCCTTTCCCTAAACCCATACGTGTCTCGGCAGGTCTCACTGTAATCGGTTTGTCTGGAAATATACGTACCCATATTTTTCCACCACGGCGTACATTTTGTGTCATTGCTTGTCGACCTGCTTCTATCTGTCTAGATGTGATCCAAGCAGGTTTAAGTGCCTGAAGAGCAAATTTACCGAAACATATACGATTCCCTCGATAAGATATTCCTTTCATTCTTCCTCTACGTTGTTTACGGAATCTGGTTCTTTTGGGGTTATAGTTGATGGTTCTTTCTGAATTACATCTCTACTACAGAACCAGATGTGAGAATTTCTTCTCATCTGGCTCCTCGCGAATTTGAATAAAAGGATTCAAAAATAAAAAATTTGAATTTGAGGTAAGATACAATTTTCATTAATTAATAAAATAGACATGTATTTTTAAATTTAATATATTGAATCGTGGGATTCTTTGAGATTTCATCTAATATATAAGTAATTTGTGTATCTTGTTTGAGTAGATTTTTTATTTTAGAAATTATATTGTTATTTTTTTATAAATTGTTTTTTTATCGTTCAAATTTAGGATTCAAAAAAGAAAGTTTTCGCGGGCGAATATTTACTCTTCCATTTCAGTTTTAGGATTATCTCGTTACTTCTCAGAATAGATGAATTGGTCTCCGGTTTGTTCCGCCATCCTGACCGGCGAATGATTAAGATTCATTTTAATAAAATCTTTTGGATTCACAGTTTCCATCGTTCCCATCACTTCTTACTTTAATGTTTAGGTCCAAATTTTACAACGGAGCTTAGTAATGAAATTTGTTTTTGAGTCAATTTTCTCAGTCTTTATTGTCTCGAAGCTCTTTATTTTTTTGTTTTGTTCTATAATGTTCTACTATAAAATGTTCTATAAGAAGAGTCATTTAATTATGGATGAATCAGTATTGATGCTTTATTACATTGCCTTTTATGAGATCACTCATAGACCTTACATATTGGAATTCTATATCATAGATATTTTTTCTCTTTCTCTCATCCTTCCATTTATCCACAGCTTTCTTCTCTATTTTGCTTTCCAACTTAAAATCATATTTATTTTTGTAAGAACATAAAAAAAATTTCAGTTGCTACAAGGATGTGATATATCAGTCACATCTTGACTGGTTCTTTAGCTTTAGATCGAGATAATGCGAAGTGATGGGTTGGTTATTAGGGGGCCAATTTTTTGAATTCTAATCCTAAAAAAAATCAACGAGTCACACACTAAGCATAGCAATTTTCTCAAATGATTAATCAAAATGTTATTCAACCTTATACAATTAAAACTAGTTTTGAGAAAAAGAATGAAGATGTTTAGCTTTCTAAATTAGATAGAAGGAAAAGTCAAAGTTTATTTATTATTCTTCGTCTATAAATATCCAAATTTTTATGTCTAATACACCATAGATAGTTCGAACTATATAGGAACAATAATCAATTTTATCTCGAATGGTTTGTAGAGGAACCCTACTCTTTCTAATCCATTCGACGCGTGCAATTTGTTTTCCGTCGATATGACCTGCAATTTGGACTTGAATTCCCTTTGTATTTGCTTGTTCAGTTAATTCAATAGCCTTTTCATTGCTTTTTGAAATGAAACTCTATTCTTTAATTGCCCAGCTATATATTCTGCAAGAATATTAGGGTTTCCATAAGGTATTGCAATTTTTGTGATAGCAATGTTAAGTTTTCTGTTCACAGAATTCAATTTTTTTTTGTAGATTCGTCTGTAATTCTTTGATTCCTCGTGGTTAATTTTCTAGTAATGGTTTTGGGAATTCCATAAAAATTATTACTTGGATCAAATTGATTCTTTTTTGAATCTCTATACGTGCAATTCCCTCTACCCCAGAGGATATTTTCGTATTCTTTTGAACATAATTTTTAATACAATTTCTTATTTTTTGATCTTCTTGTAGACCCTCAGAATAGTTTTTTGGTTGTGCAAACCAAAGAGAATGATGACCTTGGGTTGTACCAAGTCTAAAACCAAGTGGATTTAGTTTTTGTCCCATACTCCTCCACTACTATACATATCATGATATACCATAGCTGTATGTTTATTTTTCCATCTAGGTTTTTTTAGTGAATTTATCTTTACGTATTCATCATCTAAAGATATATCTTTCATTACAATAGTTATATGGCAGGTAGGTCTTTTTATCGGATAACTACGCCCCCCGAGCCCGGAGTTTAAATTTCTTTATGGTAGTACCCTCATTGACTTCAGTTTTACTAATGAGCAAGTTGGCATCGTTGGAACCCATATTGTAACTAGCATTTGCTGCTGCAGAATAAACTAATTTAAAAATGGGATATCATGCTCGATAGGGCATGAGCTCTAGTATTATAAGTGTTTCTTCGTAGGAACGTCCACGAATTTGATCAATGACTCTTCGTGCTTTGTCAGCAGACATAGATATATGTTGACCTAAAGCATATACTTCTGTTTTTTTTTTCTTTTTTAGCATAAAGTTGCCTCCTATTATTTATTATATTAAATTAATAGTAATGAATTCTCATAAGGATCATTTTATATTTAATATTAACGACGAGATCTATGATCGCTTTTGCATGTCCTCAGAAATTTAAAATAGGTGCAAATTCTCCCAATTTGTGGCCTACCATACGATCTGTTATATAAATAGGCAGATGCTCTTTACCATTATGGATACCAATGGTATGTCCTATCATTGTGGGTATAATAGTAGATGCCCGAGACCAGGTTACTATTATTTCTTGTTCTGCTTTTGTATTAAGTTTATCAATTTTTTTAAATAAATAATTGGCCACAAAAGGATTTTTTTTAATGAACGTGTCATAGCTTACTCCTATTTTTTTTTTGTAAAGACGAAAAAAAAACTTTAATTTTTCTCTTATTTACTACGGCGACGAAGAATCAAAATATCACTATATTTATTCCTTTTTCTACTTCTTCTTCCAAGTGCAAGATAACCCCAAGGGGTTGTGGGTTTTTTTCTACCAATTGGAGCTCTCCCTTCCCCACCTCCATGGGGATAGTCTACAGGGTTCATAACTACTCTTCTTACTACAGGACGCTTACCTAGCCAAAGCTTAGATCCGGCTCTATCCAAACTTTTCTGGTTCACCCCAACATTCCCTACTTGCCCGACTGTTGCTGAGCAATTTTTGGATATCAAATGGACCTCCCCAGAAGGTAATTTTAATGTGGCCGATTTACCCTCTTTTGCAATCAGTTTCGCTACAGCACCCGCTACTCTAACTAATTGTCCACCCTTTCCAAGTGTGATTTCTATGTTATGTATGGCCGTGCCTAAGGGCATATCGATTGAAGTAGATTCTTCTTTTTGATCAATCAAAATCCCTTCCCAAACTGTACAAGCTTCTTACAAAACACACGGCTTTCTGAATGTAGATGATGATATCTATATAGATGGATCTTATATCGTACAATAAAGTACCCCATGGGTGGATATATGAATCCAAATCTGCCGAATGACTCATGTTATGATCTTTTACATCCTAGGTCTTCCCGTTTCGTCATCTGGCTTATGTTCTTCATGTAGCATTCAGACCGAATGACTCTATGAAATTACGTCGATACTTTCACATATTATGGGTAACGTAGGAGACATCTCTATTTTTCTCTTGGAGAATCTTTAGAATTCCCATTGCTTAGCTTTTAATTCGCCTCTGACCATCGAATGAAATGTGAATACCCCGTCCTCCTCTCTTTGAAAGAAGAGGCGTTTCCGGTTCTGTCGGTGCTTGAAACAATTTTGTCTTCTCCATATTACTATATCTCTAGAGTCAATAATTTTATATGAGGAACTACTGAACTCAATCACTTGCTGCCGTTACTCTTCAGTTTTCTATGAAGATCTATCCTGTAGAGGTATTCAAATTGGATCAGTGATCGATTTCTAGGTTTCGTCGTAAACCTAATTGGTTACTTCCAATTACCTAAATCAATAGTTCAAACCGCACTCAAAGGTAGGGCATTTCCCATTTTTATAGGAACTTCTGTACCAGAAACAATGGCACCTCTAATTAGAGCCCCTCTGGGATGTAAAATATATCTCTTCTCACCATCCTCATAGTGTATGAGACAAATGTATGCATTTCGATTAGAGTCGTATTCTATGGTTACGATTCTACCATATATGTCTTTTTCATTCCGTTAAAAATCGATTTTACGGTATAGACGCTTATGACCTCCCCCTCTATGCCCTGCGGTAATGATTCCTTTGGCATTACGACCTTTACCACAATGATGCTGTCCATAGATCAAATTGTTTCGTGGATTGGATTTCACTTGACTGTCTATAGTTTCATTGCGTGTGCTCGAGGTAGAAGTTTTGTATAAATGTTCGAGTTACAACTCACAAAGTTTGTATCCTTATACATTAGGAAGCAATACTGCTCAGTTTCACGGTCCTTCTACCTTTACATCTGCAATCTTTCTTGCTAAAGGTAATTACTGTTTCTCTTTGGCTAATTTTTTACCCTACAAGTATTCAATAGATTTCTTACATATATAGAAAAACCTAAGGCTTCTATTCTCAGGTTGATCCACATGGAAGTAGGAGGGGAGGGAGAAAATTTTGCTTCCGTTTATGCCAAGGGAATGTTGATTACTTTTCTAAACAGTACGTCATTCTTGAGGACATTTTTGCCCCTTTAGATAAAATAACTGCTCTTTCTAGTGGGAAAAAAGACTCTCAAAATAGTAGCCAACAGTTTAGGGGTGTTTCTAACTTTTTGCCTACCATTCTTGTCTTTTCTTTGGTAGTGTTTCCGCTTTGTTTTCTTTCTATTTCAGAAGAAGCATGATAGCAGTTAAGCTACTGCTACAAACGGTCAAAAATTTTTGTTGAGTTTTTTTGCCTAAATTACTCTTGCCCTTGTGATTATGAACCGCATTTTATCTCGTTTTTGAACCACAACCAATATGCTTGTAGATTTCTTTGTCTTCATGTTCAGCTCTACTTTTTTTCCTCTGTCGCTTTCTCTCTGTTTTCGATTCCTTTCGTTCTACTTCATTTTCCTTCTGGTTCGGATGAAGAAAAGTACTACTTCAACTCCTCCAATAGTTGGTCAACAAATTGACGATTTTCCCCTAAATGGTGACTTTCCTTTCCTTCTAGTTCAGAGGAACAAAAATACCACTTGAACTCCTCCACCACTTGGCCAACAATTTTACGATTTTTTCCCTAAATTATGGCGGCTCATTGATATCCCAACCGTGAGATTGTTCCATAAAGAGTCAAGTATGAAATATGATTTCTATTCCTTATTAGGGATATAGGTTTGTCCTTTTGTCTTCCTTTTCGTTCCCCAGTTGAGAAATTATCAAGATTAAAAGAAAAATCTCTAACAATTCATCAACTTTGTGTCAATATCAACTATGTGTCATTATCTATTGTGGTCATGATATTTTCCTTTTTGTTGGCCAGTAGGCAAATTATCAACAGTGAAAGAAAAATCTTTATACATTAGGAACACAATTACTGCTCACAAAAAACTCCACGCTTCTTCCTTCTTTTCCTTTACAACCTTTCCTACAAAATGTAAGTACTCATTTTCTGTATCTAATTTTCCCTGCTATGAATATTAAAGAGATTGAATAATCTGTTTACTTTTTGTTTTGGTTGCCAAATTTCTGCAGGGGTTTAATTGCGCTATGAAAGAATTGGTGCAGAAGAGATTCTCATTTAGCGTTCACAGACTTCCATTCAGTAGTTGCTTCAATTTCAGGTCACTCTTTTAGTTCTTCAGCCCGTGCTGCAATTTTTCTCCATAACTTTTATTGTATTTCATATGTTATTGATAGTTTTTCTGTTGTAAGTTCGTTTGGCCTTTTAGTATTGGATCAGTCTCATTAGTTGAATATGATAAGTTCAAACAATTAGTTTGTGTTTTGTATATATCTTGTTAAGGTTCTTCTATTTACCAGTTTGTTGGCTAGTTGACAAATGATCAAGAGTTACAACTCACAAAGCTTGTGTCCTTATACATTAGGAAGCAATACTGCTCAGTTTCACGGTCCTTCTATTTTTACATCTGCAATCTTTTCTGCTAAAGGTAATTACTGTTTCTCTTTGGCTAATTTTTTGCCCTATGAGTATTCAATAGATTTCTTACATATATAGAAAAATCTAAGGCTTCTATGCTGCTCAGGTTGACCCACGTGGCGGCAGGAGGGGAGGGAGAAAATTTTGCTTCTATTTATATCATGGGAATGTTGATTATTTCTCCAAACAGTACGTCATTCTTGAGGACATTTTTGTCTTTCAAGATAAAATTACTACTCTTTCCAGTGGGAAAGAAAGGCTCTCGAAACAGTAGCCAACAGTTTAGGGATGTTTCTGACTTTTTGCCTATCATTCTTACCTTCGGGGTGTTACTGTTTCTGCCAACTGTTTAGGGGTGTTACTATTTCTCTTTGGCTAATATTTTGCCTTACGAGTTGGCCAACAAATTGACGATTTTTTCCCAAAATGTTGGCTTTCTTTTCCTTCTAGTTCAGAGAAACAAAATACCATGTGAACTCCTCCACCACTTGGCCAACAATTTTACGATTTTTTCCCCTAAATTATGGCGGCTCATTCATATCCCAATTGTGAGATTGTTCCAGAAAGAGTCAAGTATGAAGTATGATTTCTATTTCTTACTAGGGATATAGGTTTGTCCTTTTGTCTTCCTTTTCGTTTCCCAGATGAGAAATTATTAAGATTAAAAGAAAAATCTCGAACAATTTATCAACTTTGTGTCATTATCTATTGTGTTCATGATGGCTAACAACATTGCTAGGGATAAAGGTTTGTTCTTTTGTTTTCCTTTTTGTTGGCCAGCAGGCAAATTATCAACAATGAAAGAAAAATCTTTATACATTAGGAACACAATTACTATTCACAAAATACTCCACGCTTCTTCCTCCTTTTCCTCTACAACCTTTCCTACAAAAGGTAACTACTCATTTTCTGTGTCTAATTTTTTCTGTTACGAATATTAAAGAGATTGGATAATCTGTTTACTTTTTGTTTTGGTTGCCAAATTTCTGCAGGGGTTTAATTACGCTATGAAAGAATTGGTGTAGAAGAGATTCTTATTTAGCGTTCACAGACTTCCATTCAGCAGTTGGTTCAATTTTAGATCACTCTCTTCAGTCCTTCAGCCTATGCTACAATTTTTCTCCATAACTTTTATTGTGTTTCATATGTTAGTGATAGTTTTTCAGTTGTAAGTTCGTTTGGCCTTTTAGTATTGGATCAGTCTCATTAGTTGAACACGATAAGTTCAAACAATTAGTTTGTGTTTTGTATATATCTTGTTCAGGTTCTTCTGTTTACCAGTTTGTTGGCCAGTTCGTAAATGATCAAAAGTTACAACTTACAAAGTTTGTGTCCTTACACATTAGGAAGCAATATTGCTCAACTTCACGGTCCTTCTACTTTTACATCTGCAAGCTTTCTTGCTTAAAGTAATTTCTGTTTCTCTTTGGTTAATTTTTTGCCCTACGAGAATTCAACAAATTTCTTACACATATAAAAAAACCTAAAGTTTCTGTGCTTAGGTTGATCCACGGGGCGGCAGTAGGGAGGGAGAAAATTTTGCTTCCGTTTATGCCATGAGAATGTTGATTATTTCTCCAAGCATTATGTCATTCTTGAGGACATTTTTGTCCTTTTAGGTAAAATTACTTCTCTATCCAGTGGGAAAAAAAGGCTCTCAAAACAGTAGCCAACAGTTTTGGGGTGTTTCTAACTTTTTGCCTACTATTCTTGCCCTCTCTTTGGTAGTGTTTTCGCTTCATTTTCTTTCCGTTTCAGAAGAAGCATGATAGCAGATAAGCTATTCTATAAATGGTCAAAAATTGGATGAGTTTTTTGCCTAAATTATGTGTGCCCTTTTGATTTTGAGCCGCACTTTATCTCGTCTTTGAACCACAACAAATATACTTGTAGATTTCATTGTCTTCATGTTCAGTTCCACTTTTTCTCCTCTGTTGCCTTCTCTCTTTTTTCTGATTCCTTTTTTTCTCCTTCGTTTTCTTTCTGGTTCGAATGAAGAAAAGTACCACTTCAACTTCTCCAATAGTTGGTCAACATAGTGACGATTTTTCCCCTAAATGATGGATTTCTTTTCCTTCTGATTCAGAGGAACAAAGCTCTACCACTTGAACTACTCTACCACTTGGCCAACAATTTGACCATTTTTTCCCGAAATTATGGCAGCTCATCCATATCCCAACCGTGAGATTGTTTCAGAAAGAGTCATGTATGAAGTATGATATCTATTCCTTACTAGGGATATAGGTTTGTCCTTTTGTCTTTCTTTTTGTTCCCCAGTTGAGAAATTATCAAGATTGAAAGAAAAATCTCTAACAATTCATCAGCTTTGTGTCGTTATCTATTGTGTTCATGAGGGCTAATAGCATTGCTAGGGATATAGGTTTGTCCTTTTGTTTTCGTTTTTGTTGGCCAGCAGGCAAATTATCAACAGTGAAAGAAAAATCTTTAACAACTCATAAAGTTTGTGTGTTTATACATTAGGAATACAAATATTGCTCACAAAAAACTCTACACTTCTTCCACCTTTTCCTCTACAAACTTTTCTACGAAAGGTAACTACTCATTTTCTGTGTCTAATTTTTTCCCCTACGAGTATTAAGGAGATTGGATAATTTGTATACTTTTTGTTTCTGTTGCCAAATTTCTGCAGGGGTTTAATTGCGCTGTGAAAGAATTGGTGCAGAAGAGATTCTTATTTAGCATTCACAGACTTCCATTCAATAGTTGCTTCAATTTCAGGTCACTCTCTTCAGTCCTTCAGCGTGTGCTGCAATTTTTCTTCATAATTTTTATTGTGTTTCATATGTTAGTGATAGTTTTTCAGTTGTAACTTCATTTGTTCTTTTAGTATTGGATCAATCTCATTAGTTGAATATGATAAATTCAAACAATTAGTTTGTGTTTTGTATATCTTATTCAGTTGCTACTATTTACCAGTTTGTTGGCCAGTTGGTAAATGATCAAGAGTTACAACTCACAATGTTTGTGTTCTTATGCATTAGGAACCAATATTGTTCAGCTTCACGATCCTCTACTTTTACACCTACAACCTTTCCTATTAAAAGTAATTATTGTTTCTTTTTAGCTAATTTTTTGCCTTACGAGTATTTAATAGATTTCTTACACATATAGTAAAACCTAAGACTTCTGTACCTAGGTTGATCCACATGGTGGCAGGAGGGAGAAAATTTTGTTTCCGTTTATGCCATGGGAATGTTTATTACTTCTTCAAACAGTACATCATCCTTGAGGACATATTTATTTTTTAAAATAAAATTGCTACTCTGTCCTGTGGGAAAAAAGGCTCTCAAAACAGTAGCCAACAGTTTAGGGGTGTTTCTGACTTTTTGCCTACCATTCTTGTCCTCTCTTTGGTAGTGTTTCCGCTTCATTTTCTTTCTGCTTCAGAAGAAGTATGATAGCAGATGAGCTACTGCTACAAATGGTCAAAAATTTGATGAATTTTTTGCCTAAATTACGCTTGCCCTTGTGATTTCGCACTGCACTTTGTCTCGTCTTTGAACCACAACAAATATACTTGTAGATTTCATTGTTTTCATGTTCAACTCTACTTTTTTTCCTCTGTTGCTCTCTCTCTTTTTCCGATTCCTTTTTTTCTCATTCATTTTCTTTCTGGTTCGGACGAAGAAAAGTACCACTTCAACTCCTCCAATAGTTGGTCAAGAATTTAACCATTTTTCCCCAAAATGATTTAACCATTTTTCCTTCTGGTTTAGAGGAACAAAAATACCACTTGAACTCCTCTATCACTTGGCCAACAATTTTACGATTTTTTCACTTAAATTATGGCTACTTGTCCATATCTCAACCGTGAGATTGTTCCAGAAAGAGTCAAGTATGAAATATGATCTCTATTCCTTACTAGGGATATAAGTTTGTTCTTTCGTTTTCCTTTTTGTTCCCCGATTAAGAAATTATCAAGATTGAAAAGAAAAATTTCTAACAATTCATCAACTTTGTGTCATTATCTATTGTGTTCGTGTTGGCTAATAACATTGTTAGGGATATAGATTTATCCTTTTATTTTCCTTTTTCTTGGCTTGTAGGCAAATTATCAACAGTGAAAGAAAAATCTTTAACAACTCATAAAGTTTGTGTGTTTATACATTAGGAACACAAATACTGCTCACAAAAAACTCCACGCTTCTTCCTCCTTTTCCTTTGCAACCTTTCCTACTAAAGGTAACTACTCATTTTCTATGTCTATTTTTTTCCCTACTAGTATTAAAGAGATTGGAGAATCTATATACTTTTTATTTTGGTTGCCAAATTTCCACAGTGGTTTAATTGCACTATGAAAGAATTGGTGCAGAAGAGCTTCTTATTTAGCGTTCACAGACTTCCATTCAGTAGTTGCTTCAATTTCAGGTCACTCTCTCTAGTCCTTCAGTATGTGCTACAATTTTTTTCCCTAACTTTTATTGTGTTTCATATGTTAGTGATAGTTTTTTAGTTGTAAGTTCGTTTGACCTTTTAGTATTGGATCAATCTCATTAGTTGAATATGACAAGTTACAAAAATTAGTTTGTGGTTTTGTATATCTTGTTCAGTTGTTTCTATTTACCAGTTTGTTGGGCAATTGACAAATGATCAAGAGTTACAACTCACAAAGTTTGTGTCCTTATACATTAGGAAGCAATACTGCTCAGTTTCACGGTCCTTCTACTTTTACATCTGCAATCTTTCCTGCTAAAGGTAATTACTATTTCTCTTTGGCTAATTTTTTGCCCTACGAGTGTTCAACAGATTTCTTACATATATAGAAAAACCTAAGGCTTCTAGGCTCAGGTTGATCCATATGGCAGTAGGAGAGGAAGGAGAAAATTTTGCTTCCGTTTATGCCATGGGAATGTTGATTATTTCTCCAAACAGCACGTCATTCTTGAGGGCATTTTTGCCCTTTTAAATAAATAACTACTCTTTTCAGGGGGAAAAAATGACACTCAAAATAGTGGCCAACAGTTTAGGGGTGTTTCTAACTTTTTGCCTACCATTCTTGTTTTCTCTTTGGTAGTGTTTCCGCTTTGTTTTCTTTCTATTTCAGAACAAACATGATAGCAGATGAGCTACTGCTACAAACGGTCAAAAATTTTTGTTGAGTTTTTTGCCTAAATTACGCTTGCCTTTGTGATTCTGAACCGCATTTTATCTCGTTTTTGAACCACAACTAATATGCTTGTAGGTTTCTTTGTCTTCTTGTTCAGCTCTACTTTTTCTCCTATGTCGCTCTCTCTCTATTTTCGATTCCTTTCTTTCTCCTTCATTTTTCTTCTGGTTCGGATGAAGAAAAGTACCACTTCAACTCCTCCAATAGTTGGTCAACAAATTGATGATTGTCCCCCTAAATGATGGCTTTCTTTTCCTTCTAGTTCAGAGGAACAAAAACACCGCTTGAACTCTTCCATCACTTGGCCAACAATTTTACGATTTTTTCCCTAAATTATGGCGGCTCATGCATATCCCAATCACGAGATTGTTCCAGAAAGAGTCAAGTATGAAATACAATTTCTATTCTTACCAGGGATATAGGTTTGCTCTTTTGTCTTCCTTTTCGTTCCCTAGTTGATAAATTATCCAGATTGAAAGAAAAATCTGTAACAATTCATCAACTTTGTGACTTATCTATTGTGTTCATGACGGCTAATAGCATTGTTAGGGATATAAGTTGGTCCTTTTGTTTTCCTTTTTGCTGGCCAATAGGCAAATTATCAATAGCGAAAGAAAAATCTTTAACACCTCATAAAGTTTGTGTGTTTATACATTAGAAACACAAATACTACTCACAAAAAACTCCATGCTTCTTCCTCCTTTTCTTCTGCAACCTTTCCTACAAAAGGCAACAATTTATTTTCTATGTTTAAAATTTTCCCCTATGAGTATTAAAGGGGTTGGATACTCTATATACTTTTTGTTTTGGTTGCCAAATTTCTGCAGGGGTTGAATTGTGCTGTGAAAGAATTGGTGCAGAAGAGCTTTTTATTTAGCGTTCACAGACTTCCATTCAGTAGTTGTTTCAATTTCAGAGCACTGTCTCTAGTCCTTCAGTATGTGTTGCAATTTTTCTCCCTAACTTTTATTATATTTCATATGTTAGTAATAGTTTTTCAGTTGTAAGTTCATTTGGTCTTATTGCATCAGTCTCATTAGTTGAATGTGATAAGTTACAAAAATTAGTTTGTGGCTTTGTATATCTTGTTCAGTTGCTTCTATTTACAAGTTTGTTGGCCAGTTGGCAAATGATCAAGAGTTACAACTCACAAAGTTTGTGTCCTTATACATCTGCTTAGTTTCACGGTTCTTCTACTTTTACATCTGCAATCTTTTCTGCTAAAGGTAATTTCTATTTCTCTTTGGCTAATTTTTTGCCTTACGAGTGTTCAATAGATTTCTTACATATATAGAAAAACCTAAGGCTTCTAGGCTCAGGTTGATTCATATGGCGGTAGGAAGGGAGGGAGAAAATTTTGCTTCCGTTTATGCCATGGGAATGTTGATTACTTCTCCAAACAGTACATCATTCTTGAGGACATTTTTGCCCTTTTAGATAAAATAACTACTCTTTCCAGTGGGAAAAAAAGACACTCAAAATAGTGGCCAACAGTTTAGGGGTGTTTCTAACTTTTTGCCTACCATTCTTGTCTTCTCTTTGGTAGTGTTTCCATTTTGTTTTCTTTCTATTTCAGAAGAAACATGATAGCAGATGAGCGACTGCTACAAACGGCCAAAAATTTTTGTTGAATTTTTTGCCTAAATTATGCTTGCCCTTGTGACTCCAAACCGCATTTTATCTCATTTTTGAACCACAACCAATATACTTGTAGATTTCTTTGTCTTCATGTTCAGCTCTACTTGTTTTCCTCTATCGCTTTCTCTCTGTTTTCGATTCCTTTCTTTCTCCTTCATTTTCTTCTGGTTCAGACGAAGAAAAGTACCACTTCAACTCTTCCAACAGTTGGTCAACAAATTGATGATTTTCCCCCTAAATGATGGCTTTCTTTTCCTTCTAATTCAGAGGAACAAAAACACCACTTGAACTCTTCCACCACTTGGCCAACAATTTGATGGTTTTTTCCTCTAAATTATGGTTGCTCATCCATTTCCTAACCGTGAGATTGTTCTAGAAAGAGTCAAGCATGAAGTACAATTTTTATTCCTTACTAGGGATATAGGTTTGTCATTTTGTCTTCCTTTTCATTCTCCAATTGAGAAATTATCAAGATTGAAAGAAAATTTTCTAACAATTCATCAATTTTGTGTCGTTATCTATTGTATCCATGATGGCTTATAGCATTGTTAGGGATATAGGTTTGTCCTTTTGTATTCTTTTTTGTTGGTTAATAGGCAAATTATCAATAATGAAAGAAAAATCTTTAACAACTCATAAAATTTGTATATTTATACATTAGGAACAGAAATACTGCTGACAAAAAATTCCACATTTTTTCCTCCTTTTCTTCTGCAACCTTTCCTACTAAAGGTAACTACTCATTTTCTATGTCTAATAAAGAGATTGGATAATCTATATACTTTTTATTTTGATTGCCAAATTTCTGCAGGGGTTTAATTGCACTGTGAAAGAATTGGTGCAGAAGAGTTTCTTATTTAGCGTTTACAAACTTCCATTTAACAGTTGTTTCAATTTCAGGTCACTCTCTTCAGTCCTTCAGTATGTGCTGCAATTTTTCTCTCTAACTTTTATTATGTTTCATACGTTAGTGATAGTTTTTCAGTTGTAAGTTTGTTTGGTTTCACTTATCACTTATCGAGTCAATGTTTTTTTTTTCCTTGCATTTTACCTTTTAGCATTTAATTGGTCTCATTAGTTGAATATGAAAAGTTCAAACAATTAGTTTGTGGCTTTGTATATCTTGTTCAGCTGCTTCCATTTACTAGTTTGTTGGCCAGTTGGCAAATGACCAAGAGTTACAGAACTATCTCTAATAACTTACAAAGTTTGTGTCCTTATACATTAGGAAGCAATACTACTCAGTTTCACGGTCCTTCTAGTTTTACATCTCACTAAAGGTAATTACTGTTTCCCTTTGACTAATTTTTTCCCCTATGAGTATTCAATAGATTTCTTACATATATAGAAAAATCTAAGGATTCAATGCTCAGGTTGATCCACATGGCGCCAAGAGGGGAGGGAGAAAATTTTGCTTCCGTTTATGCCCTGGGAATGTTGATTACTTCTCTAAATAGTACATCATTCTCGAGGACATTTTTGTCTTTTTAGATAAAATTACTACTCTGTCCAGTGGGAGAAAAAAGCTCTAAAAATAGTAGCCAACAATTTAGGGGTATTTCTGACTTTTTGCCTACCATTCTTGTCCTCTCTTTGGTAGTGTTTTCACTTCTTTTCTTTCTGCTTTAGAAAAAGTATCATAGCAGCTGAGCTATTGCTACAAACGATCAAAAATTTGATGAGTTTTTCGCCTAAATTATGCTTGCGCTTGTGATTCTGAACCGCACTTTATCTCATCTTTGAACCACAACAAATATTTTTGCAGATTTCATTGTCTTCATGTTTAGCTCTACTTTTTCTCCTCCGTTGCTCTCTCTCTCTCTCTGTGTTTCCGATTCCTTTCTTGTTCCTTCGTTTTCTTTCTAATTCGGATGAATAAAAGTACGACTTCAACTCCTCCAACAGTTGGTCGACAACTTGACAATTTTTTCCCCTAAATGTTGGCTTTTTTTTCCTTCTAGTTCAGAGGAACAAAAATACCAATTGAACTCCTCCACTATTTGGTCAACAATTTGACGATTTTTTCCCTTAAATTATGGTTGCTCATCCATATCCCAACTGTGGGATTGTTCTTGAAGAGTCAAGTATGAAGTATGATTTCTATACATTACTAGGGACATAGATTTGTCCTTTTATTTTCCTTTTTTGTTCCCTAGTTGAGAAATTATCAAGATTGAAAGAAAAATCTCTAACAATTCATCAATTTTGTGTTGTTATCTATTGTGTTCATAATGGCTAATAATATTGCTAGGGATATTGGTTTGTCTTTTTGTTTTAATTTTTGTCGGCTAGTTGGCAAATTATCAAGAGTGAAAGAAAAATCTTTAACAACTCATAAAATTTGTGTGTTCATACATTAGGAACACAAATACTGCTCACAAAAAATTCTACTCTTCTTCCTCCTTTTCCTCTGCAACCTTTCCTACTAAAAGTAACTACTCTTTTTCTGTGTCTTATTTTTTCCGCTACAAGTATTAAAGAGATTGGATAATCTGTATACTTTTTATTTTGATTGCCAAATTTCTGCAGGGGTTTAATTGCACTGTGAAAGAATTGGTGCAGAAGAGTTTCTTATTTAGCATTTACAAACTTCCATTTAACAGTTGTTTCAATTTCAGGTCACTCTCTTCAGTCCTTCAGTATGTGCTGTAATTTTTCTCTCTAACTTTTATTATGTTTCATACGTTAGTGATAGTTTTTCAGTTGTAAGTTCATTTGGTTTCACTTATCACTTATCGAGTGAATGTTTTTTTTTCCTTGCATTTTGCCTTTTAGTATTTAATTGGTCACATTAGTTGAATATGATAAGTTCAAACAATTAGTTTGTGACTTTTGTATCTTGTTCAGTTGCTTCTATTTACTAGTTTGTTGGCCAGTTAGCAAATGATCAAGAGTTACAGAAGTATCTCTAATAACTCATAAAGTTTGTGTCCTTATACATTAGGAAGCACTACTGCTTAGTTTCACGATCCTTCTACTTTTACATCTGTAAGTTTTCCTGCTAAAGGTAATTATTGTTTCTCTTTGGCTAATTTTTTTCCTTACAAGTATTCAATAGATTTCTTACACATATAGAAAAATCTAAGGATTGTATGTTCCGGTTGATCCACGTGAAGGCAGGAGGGGAGGGAGAAAATTTTGTTTCCGTTTATGCCTTGGGAATGTTGAGTATTTCTCCAAACAGTACGTCATCCTTGAGGACATTTTTGTCTTTTTAGATAAAATTACTACTCTGTCCAGTGGGAGAAAAAAGCTCTTAAAATAGTAGCCAACAGTTTAGGGTTATTTCTGACTTTTTGCTTACCATTCTTGTCATCTCTTTAGTACCATTCTTGTCATCTCTTTAGTAGTGTCATCTTTTTCGTTTTATTTTTGCTTCAGAAGAAGCATGAAAGCAGATGAGCTACTGCAACAAATGGTCAAAAATTTGATGAGTTTTTTGCCTAAATTACGCTTGCCCTTGTGATTCCGAATCGCACTTTATCTCATCTTTGAACCACAACAAATATGTTTGTAGATTTCATTGTCTTCATGTTCAGCTCTACTTTTTCTCCTCTATTGCTCTCTCTCTGTTTTCGATTCCTTTCTTTCTCCTTAGTTTTCTTTCTGGTTCGAATGAAGAAAAGTACCGCTTCAACTCCTCCAACAGTTGGCCAACAACTTGATGATTTTTTCCCCTAAATGATAGCTTTCTTTTCCTTTTAGTTTAGAGGAACAAAAATACCAATTGAACTCCTCCACCACTTGGCCAATAATTTGACGCTTTTTCCCTAAATTATGGCTGCTCATCCATATCCCAACCGTGGGATTGTTCCAGAAAGAGTTAAGTATGAAGTATGATTTCTATTCATTACTAGGGATATAAGTTTGTCCTTTTGTCTTCCTTTTTGTTCCCCATTTGAGAAATTATCAAGATTGAAAGAAAAATCTCTAATAATTCATTAACTTTGTGTCGTTATCTATTGTGTTTATGATGGCTTATAGCATTGTTAGGGATATAGGTTTGTCCTTTTATTTTCCTTTTTGTTGGCCAGTTGGCAAATTATCAAGAGTGAAAGAAAAATCTTTAACGACTCATAAAGTTTGTATGTTTATACATCAGGAACACAAATACTGCTCACAAAAAACTCCACGCTTCTTCCTTCTTTTCCTCTGCAACCATTCATACTAAAGGTAACTACTCATTTTTTGTGTTTAATTTTTTTCTGGGTTAAAAACAAAAAAGTCCCATGTGGTATACCTAATACACAAAAAAACCCCCCGTGATTTCAAAACATACAAAACAACACTTCATGTTTTGAACTAAATTATAAACTAACAGAATTCGTTAAATTTAACAGAATCCAGTAAACTTAACATTAAACTTAACAGAATCTAGTAAACTTAATGGAATCCAGTAAGTTTAAAGGCCGAGACCGTCATTTTCGTTAAATTTAACGAATTTTGTTAGTTTATAATTTAGTTCGAAACATGAGGTGTCGTTTTGTATGTTTTGAAATCATGGAGGGATTTTCTGTGTATTAGGTATACCATACGAGACTTTTTTGTTTTTAACCCTTTTTTTCTCTACGAGTATTAAAGAGATTGGATACTCTGTATACTTTTTATTTTGGTTGCCAAATTTCTACAGGGATTTAATTGCACTGTGAAAGAATTGATGCATAAGAACTTCTTATTTAGCGTTCACAGACTTCTATTCAGCAGTTGTTTCAATTTCAGGTCACTCTCTTCAGTCCTTCAATGTGTGCTGCAATTTTTCTCCAAAACTTTTATTGTGTTTCATAAGTTAGTGATAGTTTTTTAGTTGTAACTTCGTTTGGTTTCACTTATCACTTTTCCAGTGAATGTTTTTTTTCCTTGCATTTTGTTTTAGTATTTAATCAGTCTTATTAGTTGAATATGATAAATTCAAACAATTAGTTTGTGACTTTGTATATCTTGTTCAGTTGCTTCTATTTATTAGTTTGTTGGCCAGTTGGCAAATGATCAAGAGTTACGACTCACAAAGTTTGTGTCCTTATGCATTAGGAAGTAATACTGCTCAGCTTCACGGTCCTTCTACTTTTACATTTGCAAGCTTTCCTGCTAAAGGTAATTACTGTTTCTCTTTGGCTAATTGTTTGCCCTACAAGTATTCAACAGATTGGATAATTTTGTCTTCGCTGTAATTGGAGTTCTGTAACTGGGGTTCTAAGTTCTGTAGCCATGAGTTCCCTTATGAGTATTAAGTTCGTAGGTTGTAAGTTCACAGGTTCTACGTTCTGGTATTTAACCACGAAAGTCTGCTGGGTTCTGGATTGGATAATTTTCTGTTTGCTGTAACTGGGGTTCTAAGTTCTGCAACCATGAGTTCCCTTATGAGTATTAAGTTCATAGGTTGTGAGTTCACAGGTTCTATGTTCTGCTATTTAACCGTCAAAGTCTGCTGAATGTATGCTTCATATCACTTTTCTTCTTCACATTCTGCCTTTTAGTATTTAATCACTCTGATTCGTCATTTGTCGAATACGACAAATTCATACAATTAGTGTCACCTTTGTATCTCTTGTTTAACTGGTTGTATCTAGCAGTTTGGACTTCATATATATATATATATATATATATATATATATATATATATATATAACTTAGTTTTACTCTCTTCATTAGCTGTAATTAGTCATATTTCCTTACTGCTACTGTCATTAAGATGAAAAGAAAAAGGAATCCAAGTTAAAGGTTTAGTTTAGTAGATAAATGGTTTGATGAATGTTACAATGCTGAGACTTCATTAAAAAGGAACCCAAACAGCTCTCACACAATAGAACAATGTGAAGAGTTATCAAGAAACCTGCTGTTTTCTCAGGCTCATCCTGCTAATGCAATGCATATGCATTCTGACGGTGCATACGCAGATATTCAGACCTCAGGAAATAACACTCATCTAATTGGTCTCAACCTCCACTCTATGACAAATCCAAATAGTAACATGATTAGGAAGGATCAGGAAAATTATAGTAGTGGAGTTATGCCTGTTTCTAAGCATTTATCCTCCCCCAATGTCACATCCATGTGTGGATCAAATGGTTCTCATCTAACGACCTTAGATCAATCAAGTCATGGCCAGCTGCTATTAACCTTTAATATTGATGACGTTTATACTCACTCTCAGGGTTCGCCTTCCATCAATTCAACATGTGTCCCTGAAATCCACACTTCTCATATCAAGAGCTATCCTCAATCTTAGATCACCCTTGAATAGGACATCCTCCTGTGAAAACAGGTTCAATGAAAACTAGTATCTTATGGTCACCCAACTTCATGATATAAATGGAACAGAAAATGTTTCTACTTCTCAACCATCTTCCTCCTTACTACCTTATCTCACAAAGCATGCTCCATGTCTCCCTCTAGGTGTGTCTCTGTGTTGGTTAAGACATCCGCAATACATACTATATAATTGAAATGTCTTCGATGTCATGCACACCATCTCTGAGTTTCCAACTGGAATGAACTGGAATTTTGACATACACTGGTATCCTAAGATACTAGAGGTTATATCAGCATCTTCTTTTGATTGAAAGATTGGGATTTATTACATACAGGTTAGTATCTTTGATTTTCTGAATGTTTGTTGTGTATGCTGCCGGTTTTCTATGGCCATTGTCTTATCCAATTCTATTCGGATCTTTGGAGGATAAAATGTCCATTTGTTTCTGTTGGATCACCTGTTGAGGTTATCAAGCATTTGATGAAATGTTTGTGTCAAACTTGAGATAATAAGCTGCTTTTGGTTGAGATGTACATATACATGATGGGTGCACATGCATATGCATTGCAAATGGCAAAATTGCTTGACCCTGGAGATGTCTATTCCAACTCCAGAGTGATTGCACAAAGAGATTGCACACAGAGACACCACAAAGGTCTTGATATTGTTTTGGGGCAAGAAAGTGCTGTCTTAATGCTTGATGACACAGAAGCAGTAATTCAAATAAGTAGTCCTTTACGGTATTCCATATTTAGTTTATCAAATTTTCTCCTGCCTTTTCTGGTTCTCATTATTTTGTGTCAATTGCTTGCTTTTCTGCTATTATCAATTTGTGAGCACCAATGTTTTCCTTTACACTTAGATGTCTTCAATTGCAAATAGTCATTTTATAGCAAGTATTTGCAGAAACCATTAGCCATCAGCGCCAGCAAGCTTGAACAGCAGAGTCCATAAATATTCAAATTAACAAGATGCCATGCATAATGCTAAAGTGCAAGACAGCTTCTTAGTGATTTTCCTCCCAGTTTTGTATAATTTCTAAGGATTAATCTTTCCTACACTGACAGTGTATACACTATCAGCGTTGGATGAATGACAACTATACAAGATTTGAATTTGAACATATCATGAATCGAACAGTGATAGTATATACACTGTCAGTATATATAAGATTTACTCAATTTCTTAAGGGCTGTTGCTCTACACTTGCAAAAAAGTGACCCTCTTCTATGCATTAGAATAGCTTTGGCCATTTCATCATTGGATTATAGTCGATCTTGATTTAATTATGTTTATATCTTAATAAAAAGGCAAGTGTAATGATAATAAACTTGAAGGTTGAAAATTTTTTGGTGTACAAATTTGTAATTGATGACATGTACCTCAACTTTACCTTTGGTTCCAAAAACAAATTTCCTTAACTTATGATTCTTTTATTTGCATGCCACGAAGATGTTTATTCCTATCTATTCTTCATATATGAGCTTTATGCATGTAGAATTGAGGCTCTTGTTTATGCTTATAGAAATCAATGCGCCCAGGTTGCTCATTAGTGAAGATCTTTCATATGCGCACAACCATGTTGCTAAAAGCAATTTGTGTGGGCACAAGCCATGGCAAGAAATTTTTCAATATTTTTTACACAATAAATCGGGCATTGGCACAGCCAGAAATACTCTAGTGCCTAATATACAAACCTAAAGGAAATTGAGATTAAATGAAACTTCATGGCGGACCAAGGTGAAAATTACCCCTACCGGTGTTGGGTGAGGACCCATTTGAAGACAAAATTATAAAGTTGAAAATCAATTTGTACAAGTTTGGGGACCATTAATAGTATTCCATCAATTGGCAAAACTACTACAAAGTCAGCAACAAGAACTTAAATTAACTGAATGTGAAACCATGCAATTGGAACCCAATTCCCAGCTTCTTTGATGCAAGTCAGAGCAGAGAAATGTTACCACCTGCATTACCAGAAACAGATTGCGAAAGAAGCAGAAAAAAGAAAGAAAAACCAAATACACCACCGAGGAGCATAACATAGTGGCGTGGCTATATCATTATGCAGCTGTTCTTTTCTCTTCTATTCTTGTACTATACTTCTTACAACTGATCTCAATCAATAGAATGATTCTGAGGACAATGTCCTTTTTTCTTCTATCCTTGTACTAATACTTTTTGTATATGCATATAACTGATCTCAATACAATGATTCTGAAGACAATGAATGGCTCTTCATTTTGAGTTTCTTTTCGTATAAAACATGGTAGTCTTACTAGACACATCAGAATGCAAGAGGAGAAAACAAAATTTCCCCCTTGCTTTATCGTTTATAGAGTATAATATTATGTTAATGTGATGTTCCTTATATCTTTGAAGCATCTGCCGTTTTCCGGCTGAAAGCAATTGCAGTTTTCGACCCAGATTGGCGGCCCAAATGCTTGTTGATGAACTCTCCAGCCAGTAAGAGCTTTCCCAGATCAACATTCGTTTTTATGCCAAGGCCATTCAGCATGTATACCACATCCTCAGTAGCTACATTTCCTGAAGCTCCCTTGGCATACGGACACCCTCCAAGACCAGACACTGATGAATCCACTGTGCTAATTCCCATCTGTTGACAATGGCATATCACATTAATGTTCTGCATCTGCAGAAACTCAAAAGCCTTGTGAAGTTCTTTTAGTATCGTTTTTCAACAACCTAAGTACAGGATTATTTATCTGACTACCCATTTCTTACACATCATTTCTCTCTTTCTCACACTTGATATTTCACTCTTCATCTCTGAACACTTGATTTATCCTTGACTGGGAGTGAAAGTATGAGCAAGCGTGTGTGCCCTTGTTAAAATTTATCGCTTATGGAAAGCCTGAAAGGTGTGTCTAACCCTCAGTTCTGGATGTAACTTCCTTACCCTACCTTTTCATCGGACATTCAATGGTCAAAGACAAAATAAAATTAGCATCTCAGAGATTTGCCAACTATGAAACAATTCCAACTATCCGACAATGGACAGAAGCAATCCTCATGATATCAAAATCTATGCTTATTGCATTTATCGTGCTGAAAAAAACTAACTTACTTGAAGAGACACCAGTATATTTGGAAGGGACTGCCCATAAGTGTCATGGAAGTGGACAGCAAGCTTCTCAACAGGAACAACTACCATGACAGCTTCAAGCATTGGAAGAACAGTACCTAGGAGCAAAAATTAATCGATAGAGAAAAGGCAAAGAATGATAAGTTAATCCAAAAAGTTAGAAGGAGCAATAGTAAAGGTACAGAATGATAGGCTTGTTTGGTTTATTGAAAGTAGTAAGGTATAAGTGCAATTAAACGGGATTAAATTGTCAATCCTTATTCCATGTATGGTTGATTTTGGTCATCAAACTAATATCCCTAGTTGAAAACTATTACAGAATGTTCACTGAATTGAATTATTTTCTCAGGACAAGAAGTGTGGGAAAAGATTATGAAATGACTTATCAGTCCCTAAAGACCACTATTACACATAATTTTCTTTAGACATTTTTTTTTAAGTGTAAGTGGAAGGTCTCAAACCCGGAACCTCTCACTTACACTCCCTCCCCCCGACCCACATCATTTAAGATAACCCAACTATATATTTGGTTCTATTTCTGGACATCCTGTCCAGTGCAAAACCTAGGATTAGAGATGCCAAGACTCGTCTGAACACTGGAACCATTTAACAACCTAATCTATTCAGTGATCAGAACGTAATAGAAGTATAATAACAAGACAAAAATACTTCTTTTCCAGAGTCTAAATTACATAGACAGACTAAGACGAGTACAAGGTTAATCAAAAGAAAACAAATGGCCTCAAAGTGGATACGATGGTTGCATTATACTCGCACATTTTACATTCACAGTCAATGAAATGCTAATAATAGCACAAGGACTCAGTATCCTGTTGGCTAACAGAGTTGCAGAGGGAAAATGAAAAAGAACAAGAAGAACATGAAAATGGGTAAAGAAAACAACATTGTGAATCAGTATATGCGAGCTCATGATGTATTTGAAGTCATTATATAAACTAAGAATACTATTTGGCTAAAGTATAACTGATACCTAGTGTACCAACTCCTATTGTATCGCCAAGAGAGATCTCAAAGCAGCCCATGTCATAAAGTTCCTTTGCCACATATGCGACTTTGGAAGGTGGAACAGCTCCCTCAACTGGGCATCCAATAACACAAGATACATACCTACCAATTTTAAGCATATGTACATGAATTTTTAAGCATATTGCTCTCAATGTATAAATCATAAAAAACATGAAATTACAAACTCAAGACAATTATCAAATGACTATTAACCACTTAATTTCCAACTATTGATACACCTTAGCTCATCTGTTTTTACTTTTCCTCAACACTTCAACAAACAGTATCTTTTACTACAAGGAAATGATGGATCATATATAAACGGTTAACTGTTTTTCCTTTACTTTTCCTTTACACTTTCACAAGATGTAGAGACATCAATTCGAAAGTGCTCCAGCCAAGGTGGATAGGTGAATCATTTCACAGTTTATGTAAACAGAGGGGTGATTTCTTTCAAGAAAATTCTCTATAGATATTGCAATCAAAATGGTAATGCTCATTAAACACAAGAAGGGATTACTCAACGGTAACCTTGTTAATTGATTGTTTACCTAGTTGCATATCCTAGAATTACATACAACCAAAATCTCTGGATTGAGGTAAACCCACTCAAAGTAAAAAAAAAAAAAAAAGAGAAGATATTTACAAGTCGTATTCTGGTGAGCTAATTTATAATTAATGTAAAACTGAATTATTTATTAGTCAACTATGAGATATACAACGGACATATTTCTGGTATTGAATATATAAAACCAAAATTCCTTGTGTTCTCCTGATATAGAAAAGTCCATAAATGCAACATGCATGTAAACCATTACACTGTATAGGTAAAAGCATACAAGTCTCAGAGCAAACTAGCTCATATGGGAAAGTAGTGAGATAATCTCCAGAACCTATCTTTTACAGTCTATGCAAGTCATTTACTTATGGAGCAGTGTTAAAGGGAGTTGATGTGTGTGTGTGAGAGAGAGAGAGAGAGCACCCTTACCCACGAACCGGGATTGAAAGCTTTTGAGCAGCATGGGTGACAGCACGATAACGAGTAAGACTTTCCTCAATGCTACAATTGATGTTTGATTTTGAAAAAGACTCTGAAGCTGATGCAAAGACAGCTATTTCTTTTGCCCCAGCAGCAATAGCAGCTTCAAAGCCCTAAAGGGTAGTAACACCAAGAGCAAGGAAAGATTAACATGACAAAGAAGCAGCCAAAAAATGTGCAAAACCAGCTACTTTAAATATGTATTACCCACTTTTAAATTAGGTGTCAACACAGGTAACCTGGTACCCTCCAAATTCTTCAGTGCTTCCATTACTTCCTTTGCATCTGACAGCTATTTCAGAAGGGAAAAGGAAAAACCAAGAGTCAGAGAAATATCAACAGGAACCTTTCAACTAAAGAAGGAAAAAAGAAGGTGGTGGTGGTTTTTGTGTTTTTTTTTTGTTGGGGGGGGGGGGGGGGGCGCATTCCAAACAATAGCACACAAATGACAATGAAGACGATGCAATACTATTTGCCAACAGAAATTTACATGGCAGGCTCCCAACAAAGTGTTTGTAATGTAAAAATGAGCTGAGAAGTGCAATTATCCTTACCCATTCCCACAAGTGGAGAGTCAAAACTTGGACTAATAATTCTGTCATCATACAATCCAGCACCTATTTACCGACATCACTATTATAAGCCAGGGATTGTTATACTTTTATAGGCCAATTAGTTGACGCAGTTCAGAATAGTCTATGACATACTGCAAACAGTTTATTTTCTTTGACACATTAGTAGACATATCAAGCAATCTCTTCTAAATTTCTTTTATTTCAGAAAACATCCCTGTTTTAAAAGTTATGTTGACCACTCTTATATGTTGCTGTTCCTAAAGGGTCATATGAAATATCAGCAGAGGTTAATGTAACTCTTATATGTTCAAAGGGAAGTTCTGTAGTCACAAAAGACACAATGTCTCTGCAAAATAATGACTCATTATTACACCATTGATACAACATTGGATCAATGGTGAGAAAAAAAAAAGAGTTAACTCCAGCATGGGAGATCTGAACTCCAACTAAGAGAAAGTTTCCTCTTACATGTTAACCAATTACAATGAATTACCTGAGGTACCCATTTGGGTGAAACGAAACTCGTTGCTTCAATGACAGCCAATCCAGAAGACACCAGTTTTCGAATTAATTCAACCTTTATGGAGGTTGGGACAATGTTCTTCTCATTTTGCAACCCATCCCTTGGGCCTACTTCCACTATCTTCACATACTTTGGTATGTCTCTGAGTAACTGCAATTCAGAAAGAAAAAATCAGCTAATGGAAAACATAATCTTGCAAAGAATAACACAAATGAAATGAACCTGAATAGAGTAAAAGTCAAATCCATGTTAATTATATAATTGGGCAAAATTGTTTCTTTTAGCTCCCCTTTTTACCATGCTAGATGCTCATTAGGATCCAGCACATTTACAGTATCAGATCCAGAAATGGTAAATATTTGATAAATATATCACGTCTACAGGAAAAATATAGAAAATATTACTTTCCAAACAAATCACCTTATTTGGCATGTCCATGGTGCATTTGTAGTTACAGGAATTGTATTGATCATCAGGCAAATAAAGTGAGTCACTGATATTTCCATTAGGCACTTGATTCCTGCCCAAACTTAATGTCCTTCCGTTGGAGATCCCTCTTCGTGATGTGCCTCTTCTTTGCTTCCACCACATGAAATTCTCTCTGTTGTACTCTTCAAAATCTTCCCTGGACATATTACAAGACATTCGTATTCATTTACTGGAAAAACCAAGTCCTCGAAAAAAAACGTAAAGAGACTTGCACTTATGAATGCTGAAGGAGGAAGTAAATCAAAAAAACATGTATTTTCAGATTCCTTGAGCACTATAAGACAAGATACCAATAAGTAGTTACAACCTGATAATCAATCTAACTGAATATCACTGTCAATTTAACTCAGACATGAAAATGCTGCTGAACAAAACGAAAACACTAACATGTTATGTCTCAGACATCTCTCAATATCATGCAGCATGAGTCTTAAGAATAAAAATGGACAATGTGAGTTATTGATTAATGCAACAAGAAATCATAGAAAAAATCTCCTCAGATCTGTCTTTATGGAAAGAGCAGGCAAATGGTATTACTCCAATAGGAACTGAAATTGTTTATACAAGAATAAAGCAACACACTCGTGCACATAGATTAAGCTGGAACGATTTCAGTCAATGGTATGAAGCCAGCAGGATAAAGTTTATTTAAGGAAAGTTCACTCCAGAGCAAGTACAGATAAAATGATGGTGCAAAACTTACTCGCAGCTGTTGGATGTGCTGCAGCTTCTCCCTTCGATCCAGCGGTGTCCCATTCCCAGATCCTCTCCTCTGGGTCTGCAAGCACTGGAGGAGAACCTATGATGATCAATGTTGCTGAAACTTGGCAACCTGTCCAGACTGATGGGCTCCTCCAAGCTTGACATCTTGGAAGCGGATGCAACAACTCAAGCTGGAATAAAGATACAACACAAATTGAATGCTCAGATATGAACATTAGAAATGCAACATTTGAGGTATTTGACACATCTCAGACAGACCAAACTATTTTTGAACAAACACCAAATCCTACTGAAAGACAACAAGTATTTCATTGCAACCCCACAAAAAGCAGCACTCTCCAATTCAACAGCTTAAAACCAAAAAGATACTATTAAAGAAGCTAACTTAAAAGAAGGAAGCACTTGTCAAATAAGAAGACTTCTACAAAAGGATAAAGTGAAAAATGATGGCAACATCAACCCCGTAAATCTTCAAGATCGCAAAGAGAACTTATAATCATGTCCAATAAACAGCTATCCAGCAATAGAGGTTTCTGAATGGATACTTCCTGCAGCAAATAATTGTAATCTAGAAAAAGATATCTCAGAAATAAAGAACACTATTAAGATTGAAGATTTGATTTATTGTTTCATAAAATAGGCAAAATCGAAGTTTCTGCATGTTGTTCCTATTGTCCAGATAATGAGAACACAAGGCGAAATTACATTCTGTGGTAAGAAAAGATAATATTTGCAACATCGCAAGAAGTTACCGCAAGAAGTTCCTATTGTCCGGAGTGCCACTGGTGTTCATAGGACTCTACATAAAAGTTACCGCAGTTAATCACCTACTTGCAGAAGCTTATATTCTCCAATAATTTATGCCGATATACTTAAGGAATTCATGTAACCCTTTAATTCTCAATCAGCAAGAACCTGTTCTTTATTCAACCTGATTCCATTATAATCTCAATCTTTATAACAAAGCCACTATTGAAGGATGAGCATGCAAAAATGTTCCCCTTCATAGGTATTCGGAATGCTATTGCCAAACTTAAATGCATCACAGCCTAAAACCAGCTTGCCAGAGGAAAATCACCATTCTAAAGACACAAGGAACTGCAGGCAGCAAAATACAAATGTACCCAGATTTCCATCCTATTTACATTTTCTTCCATCTTTAACACCTGATAATCAACAGATCCTCATACTTCTAAACACTTGGATTATACAAAAGACTGATTATGCTAAATCCACTAGAGCACAAATTTAGCTTCTCTACACATAAGAGACAAACAATCAGCACTTAGTATGTCCTATAACGAACTTATTTGAGCCCCAAAGAATAGTACAGTAAAAAAGACTGATCAACCATCAATTGATCTCAAGTACATAATGCAGCACACAAGAATGTGATTCAACCAAAATTTAAGAAGCAATTAAAAGCAATCCTCCATTCAGATTCAACCAAAATTTAAGAAGCAATTAAAAGCAATCCTCCATTCAGTTCTAACATCATTAATTTCAGAGTCTCGGACTTTCGTATTCTAATACGACCCCTCCAAAAACACATCATTGCATGCTAAGCATTATTTCCAGAAAGCACCTTCCTTTCAATAGAACCATTTTTTTTTTTTGTGTTTCTTCTTTCTCACAAAATTTCTACCAAGCATGAAGCCAATACTAAATAACAGAAACATCATTAACCCAACTTTTCCCACTCCGAAGTAAAAATAATATAAACAAATAAAAATTTAAATTTCTCCTACTAAAATCCAGAAACTATGATGAAAAGACTACAATGCCAAAACTTCAGCTAAAATTTTCTCGCCCTCTCTACAGAATGAGCTCATAAATCAAGTTTTTGCAAAAGAAAAATAAAAAAATTTTATCGTTTCCTCTTCATTCACTCAATTCTTTGCTTTTCCAGTAACCAACAGAGCATCAACTTTCCCAACAAAATATCAAGAAAAAATGGAAACCCACAAGCTAAAACAGGAGGGGAAGCAAACAAACCTCAAATCAAGAAAGAAGAAGCTAAAAAATACCAGAAAGCAAGAGTCTTTGCACTATAATTATCTCAAATTTGAAGCAGAAAAAAATTTTTATTTCAGTAATTTCCTCTTTTATCTGGGAAAAAGGGGTTTTTTGGCCAGTCAATAACTATGATCAAGAAACGTGACGGAGAGTTCGTTGCTAACTAGTCTTTGTCTTGTTCGGTAGGAAAAGGTTTGAATGTAGGAGAAGACACGAGCTTGTCTAGATTTTACGTTTCTGGTTTCTTGTTTACCTTTTTTTCTCAATACAATTATAATTCTTATTTTACCTGAACTCCACTAAATCAGATGAATGCCTCTCTGCAATTAATTTTAGCGAAATTTGAAGAAAAAAAAAAACGCAACTCTTAGTTTGGATTATGATTTTTCATAAAAAAAATTTTGATATTCGTCATGAACATATTTTTTAATTATTTTTTTATCTTACACACATTAAATTATTATAATATATTTTTCTATAAAATTTTCTAAAAATAATAATTCAAACGAATTTGTTTTTTGTTTAAAATTTTCTTTTCGGTGTGTATTTAATTAGTGGTAGTGATTTTTTTTTTTTATTTTTGACATATTTAGAGATGGCGTTTTTTATTAAAATATTTTTGAATGGCCAAGATTTTGGGGAAAGGAGAAAAGATGGAAGGTGGGAAACTGGGAAGGGTTGGTTAGCTGGTTAGTAGTTGGAAGTTGACAAGTTTGGTAAACTTTCCCTATTGGCTCATTGGTTTCTGATTGGGCTGCCTTGGCTCTATGGCTTCTTAATGAATTGTTGTTCATTTTGCCTTTGAATTCTTCCACTTTTTGACACTTGGGGTGATGGCGGGGGATTTTGAGTGCTACCTCTTTTTTTTTGGTTGAATAAGACAATTAGTATAAACAATTTAGTACTTGACCGTATTAGTCAAAATTTTCTTCCAAATCTTCCTAAATATGATGATAGAAGCAAAATTTGATCATTTCAAAGGTTTTAGGAGTGATGGTGATGGTGAATTGAGTTTAAGGATGAAAGTCCTTAAATACATATAATTAGATATGTCAATGGTCGAGTTTTTGGTGAAAGTGGCTAAACTCAAATTAAAACCTATAAATTTATTCGACCAAAATTTGATGGCTTCAACATGAATGAACCACACACAAAAAAATAAATAAATAAAACCCAACAAGTCTAGATAACCATAAGCATTATTATATTTTAAAATTTATTAATTTGAAAATTGTGTAGTAATATGTTAAAAGTGTTAAAATTTTGTAAATAACTTCAACGCAACGTTTAAGAGGAAAAAGAGTTATTTTTAAGTTTCTAACAAGAAGTAATTAGGCCATATTTATTCATTACTAGCTAGTAAGCTATTTTTATTTTCAATATGTCTGTATTACACATAAGTCTAACCGGATCTTACAATTTACTGTCCTCAACAAGCACAGTCCATCCCATCACTCTTTCATCTTACTAGGGAAATCTCAAAATCTAAGCCAAGACTGAAAATAATATGACGGATTTTGGATAAGGGGTTTGAATAAAACCAGTTGGATTGACACATATACATGATTTGTAACTTTATTATTGATTTTTTTTTTATGTAGAGAATAAGACAAGTTATTAAAAGAACATAATACAAGGTTACATCCTTCAACGCTTTATTTTCTTGATGGTTTCCTAAATTGTTAGACACATTTTTTTATAGACTATTTTAGCTATTCAACTTGTGGAAAACTTCGTAATGAATAATGGTGATGGTGATGGTTACTTCTTAGTGTTCTTTAAGCCAGAGGTCTATTTCAAGATTTATGGCATACATAATTCAACACTAATTTACTAACATTACATAATTCAACGAAGTATCTGGTTACACAAGAAAAGGGATGGAGTTGGGTGATTCGAGAGAGAGTGTATGTAAGTGAGAGGTCTCGATTCAAACCCCTCTACTTACGCTATATAAAAAAAAATCTATTTACATGATTGTATGTATCTACTCGGAGATACCATACAATAATTGCATATTGTCATTCTAATGGAAAATATATGCCATTTTATTATTATTTGAAAAGAATATACTAGTAATTAATTATTTTTCTGACTTAGTTTCTTCATTACGGTTGGTTTAATGTTGCTTCATTTTGTAGGGTTGACTTGGGATGCCTAATATATATATTTTATCATGATTTTGACCTATGGCAAGCCTATTACTATTGTTTTTTTTTCCTTGGATACATGATTTGACTTTCTTAATTATAAGAGCTTTTTCTCATTTGTCCTATTGTATTTCTGGAGTCTAGTGTGGAGATGATTTGGACTTTGGAAAATTTCTATTCTGCATGCCTTCTTGCACCTTGTAGATATTGCCCTTTTTTCCTTGCATTTGCTCTCCTTTTTCTTCGTTTCCCTATTGATGAGTAATTCTTCCAATTTCTAGGAAATGTAATCTTTAAGCAAGTGTCACAGGTATATTCCTCAGCTGAAAAGCCTGAAATTAAGTATATTCGAGTAATCTTATTTAAACATTTCTTTTCCATCACAAGATTGTAAATTATTATGAGCTAGCAAGTCAAGCCTAATTGTTGATGACCATAGACAAGGTGAATTAAGGTGCTAATTCTCCAAGGTTCTATAGTGGACTAGCTTTCCACAAAATGCTAATAAAGAAAAGCTAATTTCAACTCCAATGAAAGGTTAAATCTACACTCCCATTTTGAATCCATAAACGTGTATTTAGAATGAAAAACTGAAGATTTAACCTATTTCATAAATATGGGATTAATCTAATCTATGTTAACGGTGTATAAATAATAAACTAATAGGAATCAATGGATGTTGTACGTGCAAAATTTGGATTTAAAATTCAGATTATGTGTCGTGCATCTAATGATAAAAGTGTATACAATGTCAGTGTATAGAAGATTAATCCAAAAAATTAATCTGTATAATTCGAAAGTCTTCACCTAGGACAATTATTTAATGAGCTAACTTCGTTCGCAGTTCATGGAATTCAGCCATAAGTCCTAGTCCATCAACTTTCGCAGTAAGTGGGAAAAATACGTTCCACCGTTTGATTATGATGCAGGATATATCCTTAATTTGATTACACACAGAATATGCAGTGAACTGAAATAAAGTATTGAATAGTGATAGAACTCTAAAAGTAACGAAGATTGAAATTTTGAAAGCAAATGACTCGTCATAAAGTTTTTTTTGGCTGGGATAGATGTTTCTCATGTGGCAATGCAAGTTCTTGACACAATTTATGTTTTATAACTGAATATGAAGAAGAGTTACTATGTTAGGATATGAAGAAGAGTTGCTTTAGAAGATTAAAAGTTTCTTCTTGTTTAGTTTATTATCTGATTTTAAATTCTGATTTTGAAAGATTAGATTTTGTTTTCGTAATTTTTTCCTGGCTTTTGCATTTAGATTATAGATTTTTTAATAGTAAAAAAAAAGTTAAAAAAATCTTAATCTACCTAAGAATAGTTTTAACTGATTCTGATTTTTCATTTTTCATTTCTTTTTTGAATCAGTTTTTAACATCTACACTAATCCTGTGCTAGCTTATATTAAAGGAGGAGCCAATTAGATTAAGAAAGGTTACAAGGAAAGAAATTCACCTCTAAACCAAATAAGTGCCCCTAGGTTCAGTCAGAGTTCGAGTCCTGTCGTTGCCGCGTTCGGAAGAGCCACAGGGAATTAGTCGAGCCCCGTAAGTATTGATCCGGATACCCCTGTGTCGGAAAAAAAAAAAAATAATAAGTGCACCGCTACATAGCCTTTGAATTTAATAATAGGTGTAAGGGTTTGAATGCTGGTCTACAAGCATGACTACATCTTAGTATCTTACGTCTGTAATTAACTTTTCCAAAATTTATAGCAAACGAGATTATGCCTTAAGTGAATGAGTTTAATTAAGTATTTTAATCAAAAATTAAGTGTTTTTTGCCCAGTTGTTTTTGCTGTTCGAAGATGGTCTTAACTCGTTTGCTAACATTTTAGTCAATATAATAATGTTTTCTGTAACTTCTATTATATGACTTGAAGATATAATTTCAGTAATAATTTCTTCGTTTAACTCTCAACGACTTTAAAAATAGAAAATTAGTTAGTACTAATTAAGTAATTAGTAACCTCCACGTGATTTTATCAGATTCTTGTCACTTTCAAGCCCAACCAGTTCAAAAAATTTAGCATATTTTTTCTTATATGGTTTTATCATAGTTTAAAACTTGGTGATTTTATCGTGGGCTTAATGGTTTCCTCATCTGAAAATTTTTTTTTCTTTTGATAATTAAGCCTATAAAATGTGGCCTTCCATATAATCTCTAAATCAAATAAGGTAAATAACTCGTTATTTCTTTTCCGTAAGCAAAAAAAAAAAAAAAAAAAAAAAAAAAAGACAGACAAACTGATTTACGTGTGGAAGCAAAATTGTAATTCTCTCCAACTCCATCCACATTCCACAACCCTGCAAAAAAAAAAAAAAAAAAAAAACCCATGAAAATGAGATGTGGGTTTTGGAAAATTTTCTCTGGTATATTCGAGAATCCCAGAATGGACGGACCAGCCACATATCTGATCAAATGATCCATGAATCGAGAACAAATGGCTTATTACGGACCATGAAAGGATATGTCCATTTGCGGTCCACGTAACAGAACGATTCCATTGGTCTGAAATATTCAAGGACAAGATTTTCTTATGCGTCTCTTTCAATGATGCACAGTTCACAACATCGAATTCTTCACAGAGCCTAAGATGCAATTCGCTGTATTGTGCGCTTCACATCCCAAATCTGCAAATATGGGGGTGATTTAAGAGGATGTTATTAAACAATTTGATCATTGAGAGAGACAAAATATTATTTCAGTAAAATCATCCTATTTAATAACAACAAACATTCTTGAATTCCACACTTTTTGGAAATTGAGGTTTTGCGTTTAAATACCCTTCCCCCTTCCCACTTCTTGAATTCCACCATTCACCTGGTAATAATTTTTTTTTAGAAAAAAAAATTAATAATAACTCACCTTCTTAAAGCTTTTTAATGTAACCAGATTAACCACGAGCTTAATATGATCCCTTATCGCCATGACATCACCATTAGATATCGAGAGATCATATTTTCGGATCCTGCTGCCGATGTGAGGGCTGTGTTGGTGGACGATTTGTAAGATTTTCTGTAATCAACCTATGATCTCGGAGGGATGTCCTAACCAGTGGAGCATGTTTAATCAGTGACAGTGACTCGAGTCGAATCTACCCAAACTTTTTGTTACCAAAAAAAAAAAAAATATAGAGGTCAAAAACTTACTATCGTCAATGGTTCATGAATTTGGTGCCGAACAATTTTTCAAGCTAATTTGCTAGATTTAGATACAAATGCATGAACAAAGCGATGGTCTAAGAATCTATTAGCGGGCCTATACAAAATGTACATTTTAGATTTGAATTTTTATAAAATTTAGTTTTTGGCCCACTGATTTATTGAAAAAGAAATTTTATGTACATGTTACCATTATTCTAATTTGATAGCAATTGTTAAAAGGTGGCTGGATGTGATTTTGTAACTACAGCAATGCTTTGGAAATTTTGTCCTCCACTCGTGGATTTTAATTCGAAAAATTTGATTATTATTGATGTGTTAGAGTCATTACAATTCTTCAAAACCCTTTTTTTTTTCAAATGAAACTTTCTTGAATAATTTTTTTATGTTGTGTTACTATTTATTAGCATATATTGCTTTTACTTACTATTTTAACACATTCTTATAACTATTCTTTAGAAAAAGTAAGAAAACTTCCAATTGTTATTGAAAGTTGATGTTAGTTAGTAGTTCCATACTTGTTGATGATACAACTCACTTTTTTTTTTTTTTCTAAATAATGTAAACACAAAAAGCACACTGTGTTTTGTTGTAATAACACAGTGCATTAGAATGTCTCGGCTGCCTTGTACAATTAGTATTGGAAATTTCTATCACTAGTGCATTTAGAATGAAAGAATGTAGATTTAACCTATCTCATATATACGTGCCGAGGTTAATCTTTTTTGTACTGACAATGTATAAATAATGAAACTAACAAGAACGGATGCAAGCCTTATATTGTAGGTCTAGTAAATATAACGATGAAACATAATTCGAGTTTGAATTTGAAACTCAAATTTTACATATGTATCATATATCTAATCGTGATAGTGTGTTTACTATTAGTGTATATAAGATTTACTGTTTTATATACTACCAATGTAAAGCCTTTTTACATCGGTAGTACTAGATCTATGTCACCTGTGTAAAAATTAAATGTTAAATTCAAAATTAAATTATGTAACATACATTTAGTACCACTTGTTTCGTGTAAGTACTCACGGTGCATAAAAAAATTATCCATTTTTTTAAGCACCCATGTGTTTGAGCACAAGTCATATTTTTTTTCCCCTGTTATAGACTAGATTCACCCATTGACCATGTCACTAGCATTCAGTGACAAATGAGTGGACCTGTCTGCAAGAGACCCTCTCCACTGTTAAAATTAGAGAAGGATGTATGCTCTGATGACTACTAGATATGTGCTGGTCTAAATTGCAGAACTCATGTTTTCACAATCCTTTACTCTTTCTCAATTAATATGAGAATTAGTAGCCCAAGAGCATGTCACATGAACAGCAGCAGCAATGAAAATCCTATCAAAATCCATCATTATTCATTATACATATTTGTAGATACATTTGATACATTCATCAAAATGAACCATGTTGCTGATACTAGTGGAACTGGTATACTAGCAAATTATTTGTCTAGTCATCATTCAGAAAATGTAAATCATGGTCACTTGAAAGTATAGATTGAAGTTTTTCCATCTACCTGGGTCCAGATAAAGCTGAAGGCATCAGCAGACTGGCAATATGAAAAGCTTCTCTTCCTCGATCACCAGCTGCACCTGTTTCAATTACTAATGGCTTTGTGAAGTCATAATCCAGATTGATTTCAGGTGCCGCCAGACCATCAAGTACCTTAACTACTAATGACATTGAGGGCCTCTTGGTGCAATTGCTTTGCAGACACTATGCAGCAATCTGCATCATCTCCACAGCTTCCTGAAAGTGGACCTGCACGTCCAAATTTTTCTTGTCAACCATGTCTTCATGTCTTTCTTCTTCTGCTTTTCTTTGAAAACGCTGAGCAAGTGCCTGTCTTCCTCGATCTGAAACCAGCCCAAATTCTTCCGCCCACAAAGGATTTCCAACATCACAATGCCAAAGCTGTAAACATCCACTTTTTCCGTGATCACGGAGCTCAACCATTCAGGAGCCACATACCCTGGTGTTCCTCTCATCCTTGTAATAACTCTACTCTGATCCTTGTCAACCAGCTTTGACAATCCAAAATCAGCAACTTTTGCGTTGAAGTTTCAATCTAAGAGGATGTTTTGGGGCTTGATGTCAAAATGAATTATTTTCTGACTGCAGTCTTCATGGAGATAAGCTAATCCCTTAGCAATGTCTGTGATGATTCTTCTCCTTGCATTCCATGGAAGAGATTGGTTGTCCTTTCCTCCATAGATCCATTTATCCAAAGATCCATTAGCCATGTATTCATAAACCAAAAGCCGGTGCGATTTCTCAAAACAAAAACCAACAAGTTTTACCAAGTTAAAATGGTGGATGCTACCACTTATCTACACTTCCACTAAAAAAGAGTCCTCTAGTTGACCCAAACCATCAAGACACTTGACTGCTATCTTCGTGCCATTACTTAATGCCCCTTCATAAACAGAACCAAATCCTCCTTCCCCAAGTTTTTTGCTAAAATCTGCTGACATTGCTTTCAAGTTCTCATAAGAGTATCTTGTAGGCATTCCTGGTACCTTGCTCAAAAAGTCCCTCAATTTCTTTAGATTCCCTGATAGTTCTGCTTAGAAGAACCAGGGAAGAAACGATTAAACATATCACACCAAAAAAAGCCCCAAATGTAGAGGCCATTATAACTGTTTTACGTCTTGACGTGTTGACATAAGCATTTTGCACCTTAACAAGGAGAGTTGTATTATAAGCTGATCCGACATAATTCTCGTTGTCAATAATAGAAAAAACTTCATTTAGCAATAAGCAACTTCCGTTGATTCTTAAATCTTTATGCCATAGATCTGTATAATAAAACACGGCTGTTTTGCATGAACAGTTACTTAGACACCTACTTTTGCAGTCCTCCATGACCGTATGTGTTTTGTCCAAGCTTGAATCAAATGCAAAGTAATATGTATCCTTTAGCTCCAGAAGACTGTGATCTTGGGCGTGATCACAAGAAATTGGAGTGAGCAGTGAACATCCAAGATCGAGTTGTCTGAAATTTGAAATTTATTGGGCTGTAATAGCCCTCTTGGCCAGTGGTTGTTTGAATGCAACCACATTGCTCATTTGAACATATTCCATAGTTGCCACATACCATAGGGAAGCCACAATTACCAATATATGTGTGCAAAAGATCAATTACCTCCATAAATCCCCATGGTCCCCACTATTCTACCTTTAAATGCCCATCAGGCTCAAACTTCATGAATTGAGCTACTGATGCAGGCGGAATCATAAAGTCATTGAAGCTACCGTTTCTGAACTCATAATAAGGATACCTATTGAGGCCAGTAACAAAGTATGTTTGAGGTGGATCAGACTCTACATAAGCTGACAAGCCATCAGATCCAACAGCCAGAGAAAGCCGACCTTGACTCTGATTGGATGCTGAAACACTAGCTGTCAGCTTCTGCCCACGAGCCAACTTCTATGCCAGAAGTAATGAGTCGGTGGGATGGTCAAAAGACTGCCAAATGGATCATTGTTTGGCCGAAATAGCACCAGGTTTCCCATTTCTGTCAAGTTTAAGCCTGATACAGGCTTTCCCCTCGTATTGGTGGACCATATTAAGGTGCCGTCAGAGTTTGCCAAGACCAAATCTCCATCTTCCTTAAGTTGCAATGTGGCGTTCCTCTCAACAGGATTATTCCTGTTGGCAGACCAGACTAATTTTGAGGACTGCAGATATCCATCAGTATTAAGCCGACCTTGGAAAATGAGGATTCCAAAGAGGCATTCACTACCTCCTGTGGTACAGTAAAAGCCGCACACATAACTTGGTCCATCACTTCCTCTCAGGAGGATGGGTATCATTGAATGACTAGTATCTTCGCAGTTGATCATCATGGACTTAGAGACCTGGTTGATCCGCGAGGAGGGAAGATAGGCAGTTGAATTAAAAAGATAATTCACGGTTTGGGCATTCATGAATATTGATGATGAAGACAGAAGCAGACAAGCAAGAAAAATGGCATAACTTAATAATCTCTGCTCTACAGCCATTGCTTCACTTAGAGAGGTTGTTCTGGCTTTTGGGCTTGCACAAATATAACATGGCAAAATGCAAACTGAACCAAGTTAGGATAGACAAGTCTCTTTGTTCAACATATGTGAATTCTCTGTTCGGCGTGACTGTGATTCGCATTGATCTTCATTTTTCAGCTGGCCATTGATAGGTGCTTGTTCTCACTGTAATACTACTTTGCTAAGCTTGACTTCTCTGGTGTTTACTTTGACGAAAATAATAATCGAGCATACTGGAGTTAATGCGCGTTTGGCTTCTCAAATTCTTAGTTGAAAGACTGGGCGAAAGGAGATGAAACAAAATGGAACGTGTCCAGATGCAATCAAATACCAAGAAATACCGTACGCTGGCGACCACTTAGGATAGTAGAGGAAGGGATAATTGCAGGATTGATCTAGAGGTACATAGCATTTGCAAATTTTCCCGTAAGGAATGGAAAAATGCGACAACTCCCTTTAAATGTAATTGTGTGTAAAGAAAGTGCCGAAATTAAAACAGATAATAATTATAAATTTGACACGTGTGGGGGAGAAGAAATTGGAAGAACAAAAACTGGAGGTTAATGTACTAGTTGTGCATCCACTTAAAATAGAAAAGGATTCACACATGTATATAATATATATATTTAGTACCCAAATATTCAGCCTAAGCATACGACTGAGCTTTGAATTGTCCATTCTTTTTTTTCTCAATTTTTCAATTTATTTGAAACGATCGAAATATCATTAATGTCTTTTGATTTGCATTGGAACTAAATACGTGCTTTTATTCGTTAGGTATTTTGTAAAAGTATACACTTGCAAATGTGGTAGTTGAAAAATAGGAAAGAAATATTATTTGACTATAATTAACAATAAAAAATTGTGTTTGTTAGTAACGTTACCGAAATTAAAATCAACAATTAAAATTTATAAACCGATGTTGAGGAAACCTCCCTCAATTCATTTAGGGTCCGTTTGGTTCATGGAATGACACAGGATTAGATTAATCATCATTTGTCATCTCATGTTTGGTTGCATTTTATACATGAGATGATACATCCTATATAACCGAATTAATCCCCTATTCATGGGATAAAATAATCCCATGGGGGAGATGGGATTAGTTATCCCGGGATGACTAACAGAAAGGATGATAAAATTTTAAACTAATTTATCCTTATAAAAAATACAAATTTATAGTCTTATAATTATATAATCCTATTGTCACATGATAATATAGAATGAATGGACTAATTTGCCCCTACTATTTAATTTTAAAGTTTTTTTGACTAATTTGCCCCTACTACCAATAGAGCAATATTTGGACTAATTTATCCTTATGAATGATTCAAATTCAAATTAGCTATTATACAACCATACTCTCACATAATAATATCATAATGAATAGACCAATTAGCTCCTATTAATTCTACTAAAATTTTTGACTAATTTGCCATACTAACATCATAATAAAAGGACTATAGTGCCCTTGGACTAAATTACCCTTACTAACCTTATTTTCTAAAAGAAATTTATATAAATATTATTTCATTTGTTACAAGATACAAGATGGTTCAGTTACAACTCAATATGTTTTTTCCACGAATCAACTTGTGGATACGTTTACCAAGCTTTTGGGAAAAGAGATGTTTTCAATCATGAAACGCAAGTTGGGAGTTCTTGAAGTTCACTCTCCAACTTGGGGAAGTGTTGAGATGGCAAGTCCACAACTAGTGGCGTAGATTTTATTGTAATCATAGTGTTTTTAGGAAAGATTTTGTAAATTGGTAGCTTAGCAAAATTTATAAAGCGTATTGTCCCAATTCAACTCAATGTATATGAAAGAAATATCCTTTTTCCTGTCATCTTTTCAAATTAAGGTCGGGAGGGAACTTTTCTCAAAGTAAGCTTTGATAAATCTCCATCGGAGAGCATCCACCTAAGGAAATTCTGGTCTCAAACTGAGTATTATCATTCCGTCTCTTCTCAAATGATCTTGATGTTTCGTTTCTGCTTGACAAAATTTACAGATCTAGTCCTACCGATTCTTGAACTTCAACAAATTTAACAGCAATTTTCTTGATTATTTTTCTTCTGCATTTGTAACAAAACTATGAGGTTTTCGAAGCTTAATGAGCAGTGCTGGCAAGATGTATTTTACAGTGCATGTGTAATAGGAAACGCCTAGCGTCTCTCCCTCCTAAAACACTGATCATCATGATAGTGGTATGCCTTCTAAAACAGGCGAACACGACAATGGCATGGCAATGACTAAAGAAAGTTGCACGTAAATGAACCACCTAATTTCCGGGAACCAGCCACTATATATGCAATCTTTTATCAGGACGAAAATACTTGACTTGGAACCACAGACTTGATATACTACATAGAATTGATCTGCAATACATAGGATTCTCCATTTTTAAAAATGGCAAGGTTGATTGCACTAACTTTCTTTGCAATATCGGTAGCCATTGTTTCAACTTCAAGGCCAGAAGTTGCAGCTGCTGCCCCATCTTGCTCAGTTGTCGGTACCATGCTGGAGCCCTGCGAGCCATATGTAATAGACCAAGGCAGTCAACCGAGCAGCGCTTGCTGCAATGGTGTAAAAGAGGTATCTGATTCGGTAGAGTCCAAAGCAGACCTTGAAGCCGTCTGCAACTGCATCAAAAACGCATTGCCTTTGATAGAAAATGCTTCGCCTGCTCGCATTTCTGGACTTCCCAAAGCTTGTGGAGTGAACAGTAACTTTCCCCCTTTTGATCCCAACTACGATTGCTCCAAGTAAGTCACCATCCCAATCCCTCTTAGTGTGTGATCCATGACTGTGTATTTGTGCGTGACATTGTTCTTGACAAATGACAAGTACTTGTTTCTGTATATGGATGCAGGATTTCTGATTGATTGCATGGTTGATGATCAAAGCTGCTTTGCTCAAGGACCACTTCTGTGATGGTCTAGTCGTTAGTATCTAGCTGAATAAAGTCACTTTTCCCTCAAGATGAATTAGTTTTGAGTGTCACATATATATATGGGCAACTATAACTACTGAATGTATCTGTTGCCTGGTTTATCTAAACTTTAGTGGGAATATTTGAAACAGCAAAAATTATTGGTCATGTACTCTTATTTCATTATGCTGCCAAAGACAGATGGATTTCAGTATAAGGTAAAATAATTATTTTATTCATGCCTAATTTTGGGAAAATAGTAAATGAAATTTGGAATGAACTTATTAAATAACTTAATTGTATGTGTTGGGAATGCCTAATTGTGTTCTGTTTATTTTTGTCCGAGGCAAATTTTAATTTGTTTGGAACTTGTATAATTGGGCGTTCAAGTTTTCACACAAAAAGAAGACAGAAGAAGTGAACTGATTGAGCTCAGTTGTAAAGGGCAATTTTGCTTTTACAGGAAAATTGCTTTGGCATTAACATGAGATTAACTAAATATAGAAGAATGGGCTGTGGAAAATCTTAGAATTATTCTAATCCAGAACTTGCAAGATTTCGCATTGAAAAAAGAGAATTATGTAAATTTGCCTAGTCATGTGACATGACAGCGGGGGTCAATATCACCTTAGCATGCAAGCAACCAATTCAATATAAATTGGAGATTAAAAATTTTCTGAAAATTTCTTCTAGCCAAAATATAACATATATAAATAAGATACTAGATATTATCTATGTAACAATTTTTGCTAGAAGGTTTATAGATAAAACTGTATTAAACTTGATATGGTGAGAGGCTCTCAACTCAGTATTGATATATCGATTTGTATTTTTTTATTTATCATTAGAAAAACAATATCAAATTTTGAGATTCAAACCATTCATGAATTTGCAGTCAATTGTCAATAGTTAATTGCTCAAAAATTTCAAAAGTCTCTGCTTTTGTGAATGAAAATCTACATTTGATTTTTAATAAAAGGTAAGAGAGCATATGATAGCACATTCCTAATAGTTTAAACAAGTCAAGAGTCGTGGTCTACGCAAATCCAAGCCTCATTAGTTTCTTCCTCACCATTATAGGCAATGAATAAATAGGAGTTAATTACTAAATGTTACCAATTCCAGTTGCCATTACAATAATAAACAGTATTTTTTGTCATAAATAAGATACTTTTTGACTGGTAGCATGGTAAGAGCATCTCCAACGGTGGTATAATATCTAACATTGTAATGGATGGGTAGTCGTGTAATACCCATTACACGCATCATCAGGATGATGATGCGTATAATGGGTGGCCCCATTACAAAAAAATTTAAGAGTTTGACTCTAATTTTGGTTAGCAACTTCGATCGGATTCATTTTTTGCAACGGAAAATTTGCAACGTTAATATGTTGCTAAGGTCAGGATCTTAAATCTACTCATTACATACATAGCCCCCATTTCATGGCTCATTTCTTCCTCTTTGCTTCATTCTTTCCTGACAATGCATGGTCAAATTTGCTTTTTTATGGCTTGCATGTGGAGGGCTGCACCTGCGTTCCACAACAACTAGAGAATAAGAATGAATAATCTGGGAAGGAATATTGAATTGAATTGCCATAGCAAGTCAACGCGAAATGCACATTGTTTTTAGAGATGGCAACGGGATGGGCCGTTGTCGAAAGACTGCCCCTGGCGCCCACCCCCGTTCTCTCGCTTCTATTTCTCCTACCCCCGCCCCGTTTCCCTCGCGGGTGACCATTTCTTTTCTTCTTTTTTTTTTTTTTTGGTATTGAAGAGAAGGATTTTATTTTTAAGTAAATCCATCTTTGCAATATATATGAATTAGTAGTTTAAGAGAACATTACTTTCAAACTGTTTGTCCTCAAAAACAAGATTTATTTATTGGTGGACAAGCAAGCATTAGTGTTAATAGATTGCAAAGAAAATGTTAGCAAAATAGCTATAAATTCTTGCAATTGACATAATTTCATCAAATTGAGAGTGAGTGGCAGTTAAAAGAAAAAAAAAAGATATGTGACAGAGAAAGAAACGAACCAAAGAAAGAAAAGTGGAAGAGAGTTAGATTAAATGTTAATAGGTTTCTTAGTTTCTCTAATATTTGATGTTTTATGTTTAGCATAATTTGAAACTTTAACGAGAATTAAATACCCTTCATATTTGTATTCATTAATTGCTAGATTAAGTTGGAACTTGATCATTTAAATTCAAGGCCATATTCCTCTGAATCAAATTATTTGTCATTTCACCCCTGCGTAGTCCGACTAGTTTCATATAAGGATGGCAATGGCGGTCACCCGCCTCGCGGGGACTAATGGGGAGGGGGTTGGGGCGGGGTTCCCCCCCGCTTAGAAACGAGGCGAGCACTCCCCCGCCCCGCTACCCGCTTTAAAAAAATAAATATATAAAATATATATGTATATAATTATATATAATAATATATAATTTAATTAGTTACAAACTTATGATAATGATAATATTAGTTATATGTATTATATGATGTCTATTAGTATATATAATATAATTGATATTATTAATTATACTAATAATTCTATATGTGTACTAATACAAATTATTAATTGGTTATACTAAATTTACTAATACATTTATACTAAATCCCTAATTACACTTAATACAATAACATTTTTTTCTTAAAAAAAGCGCAAGCACAATAATGAATTAGTGATTGTTTTTGTGCCAAAAGTGAAAACTTGACTATTTTAGTTATATTTATTTCATCATGTTGGATTGTATTCAAATAATTTTTATTTGATTGTTTTTATAAGTTTCAATTGTAAATTACAATGAATAACAATTTGATGATGTGTTGATACTTTAATACTTGATTATTTGCTAAAATTTAACAACAATAAAATTATATAACAAATTTTTATTAGTTCCGCGGGAACACCCGCAGAAAAAGCGGGGCGGGGCGGGGACAGAGCGGGGGACGAGGGATGGGGCAGGGGCGGGGGGAGTTTGTAGGTCCCCCATCTCCCGCCCCGTTGCCATCCCTAGTTTCATAGATTGGTAGTTATCAGTAGGTCCCTTGATTGACTCTTGTTTGCTACTTTGCTGTGTATCCTTGAGGCAAAACTCTACACAACTTTAGGAGATTAGTATGATTGAAAGGCCGGGATAACCCCTAAGTAAAAAAATAAAAAATAAAAAATTCCTTTGTCATCTTAGGGCCTGAATTCCCATATCCAACGGAATAGGGCCTAACCAACCTAAAACCCCAGTAGCCCAAAACCACAAAACCCCTCTAATGTCCTGTCATTAGACCTTTTTTTTTTTTTTTTTTCCTCCAAACGATAACATGGTCCTGTCATTAGACTTTGCTTGCACATGATTCAAAACTCAGAGTGACTTTCATTAGAATGGAAGGGAAAGAACATGAAGAAGAAGAGGATATCATTTGCTTGGATGAATCATTCTTCATCAATGACAAGTATGAAACAAATACAGAAAAGCACATCCATACACACTTCTGTGTATATTTTGGATCATTGTGTACATTCTTGAATTCATTTACTGTCACTGATTGAGAATTCATTGTCTGCTGCAGTTACCAGCTCACAACCTTTACTTTTGGGTCTCATGTTCTTCAGCTTTATTGCCTCCAAGCTGCTTCGAGTGAGTTTCCTCTTTCGTTTATCTGGGAATTAATTTACCTGCTTTCTTAATTTTTGCTGTTATTCCTCTTGGCCAAGAATGTGCACTTGTTATTTTATTTTATTTTATTTTTGTTATTCTATTGGTTTCATGATTAGATAATCATGGGATTGATGTAGAAACTCATGATATTCATTTTTTTTTGGGCCTTGTAGGTGCGCTTGAATTTTGAAAATTTAGTTGAATAAAAAACTTGTATTGTAACTTTCGGAAACACCAATTGAAATCAGGGATTTGAGTATTGCCTAGGAATTGCTTAAGAATTGGAGTTAAGTAGAAACCAGTATGTTGTAGTTGAATATTATTGATCAGTGCATCTCATGTGTCAGTACTGTAACCAAATATCTCGAATTTGTTCTTTGTTTTGATTTTGAATTCTATTTGCTAATAGAATATTGTGGACTGACTAGCTGTAAGACAGCTGATTTTGATTTAACAGGTCAGCTGGTGTGGCCTGGCGCGGTGCTATTGAATGATTATCTTGCCAAAAATGCTGGCATTCTGCAAGGGTGTTCTGTAATTGAACTTGGCTCTGGTGTAGGTTAGTGTTAGTCGTCGGATCCTGTCATTCTTATGCATCAGATTTTTTAAGGAAAACACAGAAAAAAGTTTTCCTGTTATTGTCAAGTCCAGCTGGTGAAATACTACTTCATGAGGGCAATGCCAAATTCACAAAATAAAAGAGAACAATTTTGAGGAGTTCGGGGGGATGGGCTGGGTAGTAGAGGGGAGGGAGTGTAAATGAGAGGTCGAGGTCCTAGGTTCGAGACCTCCCACTTACACTTGAAAAAAAAATTCAGGAATTCATTGCAATAGCTAAAAGCTAATCACACAACTTATCTACATCTACAGAATGGGTTATTTCATAGTTTTTGATGAATAATTATAATCACAAAATGAGTGAACATTTTCATATAGATAGCAGTTTAACAAAACAACAAAAATTTGGGATGCACAGGAACAGTGCAACTTGGTGACGTAAAATTAATTAGAGAGTATATCATTCATTTGGTATGCCATATGTGTATGCAGACAATAGGCCTGTTTCTACCAACGCCGCATGCTTGTGCTATTCGTGCTGAGAGAATTCTATAAAAGCCAACTTACAGAGTTAGGTAGAAATGGCTTTTAAACTATAGGGATGGTCTAAATGCTAAACTGTTCCCTAAGCTTTCACATATGCCTAGATTTTTTATGTCAGCACAGAATGACTTGTAATGTCTAAGCTGTGATGCCTGTAACCATTTCAGTTTTTCAGTTCCTCAAGTATAAAGTTTATTGAACCTTCTACAAGTGGGAAACTTGAGACTAGATTCGTAGTAAATCTCAAATTAATTTTGAACCAAAGGTTCATATAGAATTGGAGGTCTTTTTTCCTTTATTATTGGCTTAAAAAAAGTCCTGAACAAGCTTATTGCTTAAGTTTTGGCAATAGATAAGGCCATTAGTGGTTGTCACAGCAGGGACGAAGCAAGTAGAGGCACAAGGTTCACTAGCTCAGTGTCTACTCATGGAAGACTTGGTCTTTTGTTCTTTTGAGGGGAGACAAAGAATTAATGAGGAAAATGAGTGTTTCTCTCCAGCATTTTTCATACTCTCCTGTACTCTAGAGCAATGACAACGTCTAGCAATTTGTGTTGAATGCAGGCATTACTGGAATACTGTGTAGCAGATTTTGTCGTAAAGTTGTTTTGACAGATCATAATGAAGAGGTTCTTAAGGCAAGGTTCTGCAGTTCAGTTTTAGTGATTGATTGTTCTGCAATTTGATACCTGATGTATCTGATCTCTATGTACCTTTTCAGATTCTTAAGAAAAATGCAGAGTTATGTGTATCTACTCAAAGTTCCATTTCTTGTGCTGGTAAGTGAACAAAGTTGAGAAAGCAGATGCTTGCTTAATGAAATGTACCTTGCTTGAGTGTGCTATTTTCAGGTTTAAAGCCCAAGAAGCTAGAATGGGGGAACTCTGACCAGCTCAACCAAATTTTACTGGAAAATCCAGAAGGATTTGATTTAGTCCTCGGAGCTGACATCTATATCCAAATCACTACATTTTCTCTGCTGGACTTCAACTATTTATTTAGTCGTTTGTGCATGTTTGTTTTACTTTTAGTGGTTAATATATAATCCATGCTAGCTGGTCATTCGTAAATTTTTCAATTTTCAAAACAGAAACAATTTTTTTCAGTTAGAAACTGGAAACACATCTCTCTCTCTTGGTGAAGATTTAAAGTGGTGCCAAAGACCTCTTGAGGACGGATTTTCATGGGATTTTAAGTCAATGTTCTTCATACTAATACATAAAGTAGGTCGCTTTCTTAGGTAATTCCATGCATTCGGTTGTATTCGAAACATTTGAGTAATGGTGTTTGCAAGCTTTAAATGCATGACAAACTTGCCTTCTGATGTATTCAGATAGGTATATGAATCATTTTTGTCATGTCCTTAAAGCTAATTTGATATCCATAGCTTGTAGCACATAGTCAAATTAGACAACACTGAATGTCATATTCTCCATCCCAACAATATTTAGTTTCTTCTATGCGTAGCATATTGTTCGTGAAGGAAACAGAAGGAAAAAGCCCTTAACCAAATATATAAGTTTTCAGCAGTCAAGTATTCCTCTGCTCTTTGATACGGTTAAACAGCTCCTTGTTCACGCTGCACCAAAATGCAAATTTATATTGGCTTACGTATCCAGAGCAAAAGTGTAAGTGATGAAATTTGAATTTATGATCATCAGCAGCTCATATGCATTTTAAGAGCTACTCATCCCTGTTTCCTTGCATACAATTGTCAAATCAAATGTGGTTCCAGATGCTACACAGTTTCCTCTTTTGTTCTTTCTTTGTTGGATTGAAAAGTTCTTGTTAAGAAAGAGAAAAAGTTGTTAGATCATCTTTGCTAATAGTGCTGTATTTGAGGTGCAAAAGAATGCATATGTGCATATCATCTTTCTTAGGTCAAATTGGAAAGGTGTATTATGTGGATTCTTAATATGTTCAAAAAATTGGAGGAATAGAGATTTTGCTTTTCTATCTATTTAAGTGGGAACTCTGCTTTATCAGCTTATTTATATTACTGTGGTGAGACGCACATTCTGTTTCAGGTATACATGGTACACAGATCAAAAATACCTTGAGAAATCTGTCCTACTTGGATTAGAAACAAGAATATGATCATGCAGCAAAATAATTTTGTGGGATTTGCTTCTGACCAGTATCTATTTTCTGATTCCTGTCAACCCGGCATGTTTTTGCACAATTAAATGAGTTTCTTTGACATATCTTTCATTATTATATGATGCCTCATCACCCATAATTTTTTTTTAAAAAAAGAAAAACCAGTAACTTGTGATGCAAAAGATGCCTGGACCATGATGCTCTAGTGCAATCCTTAAATTTTCGCTGTAGGAATGCTGAAACAGCTTGCTTAGATTTGTGAAGTTGATTAAGAGATCACCATGTGATACTTGGACTGTTGTATTACCAATTCTTGCTGGTACAGTCTTTAGATTTTAGGATGATGGTGACTGTATAGTTAAGGTTCAACGTACTGTGCGCCTTACTTCAGCTTGGATAAGGACTAATGGGGCAGAGGAAATTCAAGTGAAACAAACCTAAGGCATCTTTTGCCTATGATTCCTAGCCTTGGTTTTGACTAGAATTTAAGGGGTTTTTGGTCAGATCTCCAATAATTTCTATGTATCATCTTCATCATACTGCATTGTTTGCATAACTACGGTCTTACAGTGTAATGATCGCCAGATTTGTGCCAACAACTGAAATTACTGTGTGATATACCATAAACCTTACTTGACATCAGTTCATCAGTATCATTATGAATCCAAATATATTTACTATTAAGTTTGGACCATTAGATTACCTTCAATTGTTTCAATAGTATGAAGATACTGATTTAGATAAAAAATCCACATGTAAATATTTTCAAATACACCTCTCCAATTATCTTTTCCTACTGTGTGCATAAGCTTGCACCATCAGCCCAGTTGATCAAGAGCTGTAGGCGTTGGAAATTTATATTAAGCTTGTGTCTGATGCCAATTTTCTCTTGATCATGGTATACATCATTTGTTCAGTAACATTATTTATCTGTGCAGCATGGATACACTCGTTGTTCATGAAGCCATTCGGCATGGATTACAGATAAATGAAGTTGATGGGACTCGTACTTTGGTTAAAAATCTTGAAGGAGTTATCTTTGAGATCACCTTGAGATAAACAATTGCAGGTAAGGATGTCCAGGTGTTACTGCACCAAGGAAAAGTTACTATTGTCAGACTAAAGAGATGAGTGTAGCTTCTAGTGACCCCCAATTGCAACATTATTTATAGCATATGAGATCATGTTTTTCTGTATTCTTGTAGTCGTGGAGAGAAAGCAAGAATTAAAGGATCAAGTTGAATTTCAGTTGTACAAGTGTAGCTTGTCATATTCTATTCCTGTATAGAAGACTTAACAGGTGAGTACTATGTGCATTTTGCTTTTGTGTTTCTTGCAGTCAGTAAAGACGTTTCTTTTTTTTTTTTCTTTTCCGCTGCTATTATTGACAGCCATTAGTTAAAATGGAGAACACACTAAACAAAATCCCAGCGCATTTGCACCAGTTTGTGCCTGTGTGTATATGGTCTATGATTTTGCGTTTTGCTGTCAAAGCCTCTTTTTTGGAAGGTACTAGGAACTATTGATGAAATGTAGCAAAAACAGAAAATGTAGGCATTCTGTCGTAATAGGATCTAAAGATTGGAAGCAATGCCAATCTCATTTCCCTAGGAATGGGTGTTTCATTTGTTGTTTAAATGCCATTTTTATTTGGAAAAATCGTTCAAAACATCTCTCGCATTTTGAAAAATGACTTTTTTTGTTCTTTACTTTTAAAAGTGTAATTTTACGTCCCTTACAAATTTACATTGGTCGAGTTTAGTCGCTACCTAAGTTTTATATTAGTTTTTTGCTAGAATCTATCATGTGCCCTGCACGTGATCATTTTTTAAGGATAAAATTGTCAAATCAAATTTCACATAATTTGATTTTTTCATCTCTCACATTTTATAAAATAAATTTTTTCATCTCTCATATTTCAAAAAATAAATTTTTTCATCCCTCACATTTCATAAAATGAATTTTTTCATCTCTATTGATTATGCGTACCAATAGTTTCTTTTTTTTTTAACCCATGTATATATCTATTTAATTTCACATAAACAATAAGAATAGCTAATTGTACTGTTCATGTGAAATGAATTTTTTTGACATCATATACAGATATAAACGAATAGCTAATTTTTTTAAACCCATGATGAAAAATGAATTTTTTCATCTCTATTTCACCTAAATAAGCTAATTGTAATTGTAGATGAAATTAAATACATACATATTATATGCTATTTACACTGTTCATGTGAAATCAAATAGACATATATATGAGTTTTCAAAAATAAGAAAAGACTATCATACACATGATCAATGAGGGATGAAAATTTTCATTTTGCAAAATGTGAGGTATGAAATTTTTCATTTTGTGAAATGTGAGGGACTATGGATTAGATTATGTGAAATGTGTTTGACAATTTCATCCCTAAAAAATGGTCTTGTGCAAGGCACGTGGTAGATTCCGAACAAAAACTAGTCGAAAACCTACATAAGGATCAAATTTGATCAATGTGAATTTGTAAGGGACGTAAAATTACACTTTTAAAAAAGTAAATGACGAAAAAAATTATTTTACAAAATGTGAGGAATGTTTTGAACGATTCTCCCTTTTTATTTGTAAAGTGTATTTAGGATGCGTTATATTTATTGATAAAGTACTAAATAGGTTTGATGTATCTTCCATAAAATTTTCAAGAGAATAGAGTGCATGCTATGTCTAGATTAACAATTTCTTATTAACAAAAAAAAGGGTCCAACATGCTTTCATACCTTAAATCTGATTTTTGACTGACAAAACTCCAGCTACCTTCCCGAGGACTTCTTACTTGGGCGTTGCAGCCTCCAACGACTAGAGTGACTTCCTTTAAAGGCCGCTTTAGAGTTTCTAGCACAATTTTAGTTTCATTTCTTATCTCTAAATGTACTCAAATGTAAGGTATGAAAAGCTATTAAGAAACTTGATTCTTTTATTAATAGATCTTGTAGTACAAGATAGGTTGGCATGCTACTCTCTCTCTCTCTCTCTCTTTATTAACTAGACATGAGAGAAATTTTTCAAGATAATTGATTTTTCGATAAAGTTGAATTGCCTTCTTCACATACCATCTAGCTATTTATATAGGTTGGCGGACATTGATTGCAAAACTGTTGACCTTGTTTGGCAAGCAAGTTTTTAGCCAAGTTTGTTTGCTACAAGTTTTTTAACAACTTTAACTACAGTAATCTCAAAAAATTTCTCAAAATTTTTAAACTATACACTTCAAAATGTCCAAAAATTTACAAACTTCAAAAATTTTAAGTTACAGTAAAATTTTAGACAAACATCCAAAAAACTCACTTGCCAAATGGAGCCGTTGATGAAACTTAAGAGACATATAATGCTTCACAATCATCAAGAAACAATGAGCTCCCACTAGCCATTTTACTTGAAAAATTAGGGAATATTTGATAATGTTGGATTTGGAAGCATAGCAATTGAGGTAGTCAATTGGTTAGCATCCCATTTGCCATTAAATTTCTTCACCTTGTTAGCCATTAGCTTATCTTAGAGTAGAAGATGTGATAGAATCTTGGTCACAAAATGTTTTCATAAAAGAATTAAGACCTCAAATTGCTGAGACCATGAATGAACGTTGCAAATATGTAGATGTGAACATCGTAGCTGCATCTCCATACGCAGAATACACATCTATAAGCCTGAGACATTACTTCCATTTGCAGTCCAGGGAGTTATTTTTGGTAGGTCAAGTCTCTCCATTGTTGAAATTGCTGTTTTAATGCCATATAGGACATCTAGCTAACCATAGTTCTCCCCCATATGCCTAAACAGTAAACTGTGAAGGACAATTTACATTTAACATAGCAACATTAGTTGCTGTGGCCAGAAACACCAAAGGCTCCTAGAGGGCTCATAGAAGCCATATAAGAGGACAGCATGGTAGAAATTGTGTAGGGTACGTTCTCACCTTGCTTGAACTATCAGGCTTTTTATATTTGATAATAAATTAACTTTTTATGCATTAACAGCGTAGTAATTTTTTTTACACAAGCAGCTGCGAATGTATGCCATATGTACATGATTTATGTTTCACTTATGATATGTACTTTCACTGACAGTCACTTATGGAAAGAAAAACGGGCGACTTCCAAATCAACATTTAGTATTTTTGGCCCTTGAACCAACTTAAAAGGGTAAACAACCAGGAAGGAATAGTGCCAAAGAGAAAAAAAGAGCAAACACAGTGCGAAAGAGATACCATTAGTACTTAAACTTGTGGTTCATCATCAATCTCTCTGATTTCTGGGCTAGGTGTTTCTAATAACACTAGCAAAAATAGACATTTCCTACAACAACAAACATGGGAAGCTTAATAATCAGCAGCCGTGCATTTCTTATGATGTGCCAAATTATACAAAAACGAAAAGATACTCATCGAACAGAGAGACTCGAATTTCTCTACAGAATAAACTGTTTTTGCGACCATCTGAGTTGATAGGCAGGAACTTAGAAATGGAAGTGAAATTTCTTCTGGCCGGGACAGGTTTCCAAAAGGAAGTGCTTTTAAAGGTTTCAGGACTAAGACCTCTCCCGCATCTTAGCTCTGGCGAAAAACACTCCCGCAAGCAAGCCTGGAAAATGGATCACACAAGATGATTTTGACAAGGAATTGCTTGATTAAAACTTTCAGAGGCTCAACAGAGCATGACAAACTCACCAAAAAATATGCTCGCAGAATTCTCTAGACTGGTTGGAACATGGAAAAGAAGAATGCCAGCAACAGACAGAGGAATTTTATTGAGTGAACCCACCAGGCTACACAATAGTACAAGGGAAAATTATAAAGAAACACTGGATAAGAGTTATATCAGAGAACTCACAAAACACTAAGCACGATTCTTTTGTCAGTTCTTTTACGAATCACCTAAACTTGAGCTCCTCATCAAGCGTATAGAATTGGAAAAAAAAAAAAATTTAAGAAGTGCAGTTTATAAATCCGTTTTGGTTGAATGACTTCATAAATGGTCACAGCTCTGTGTTCATGGCACACGCTCCTTTTAAAGTTATGTTGGATAAAATCTGAAGCTTCTAAACTGATTATATCTAATTCTCTTGCAAATGATATAGCATCAGGAGAAAGAAAATGTAAAGGGAACCACAAAAAGATCAGTAATAAAACAAAGATTGCTCAGTTAGCCATCAAATGGGACCATAGTTGAAACAACATCCTATTTTATCATTCCAAACCAAATCCAGTGTGTATGTTCCACTAGGCAGGAGCAAGAGAGAAAAGTGACAGTTCTCAAAAATACAGAGTCACGAGCATCTGCAGATTTATTTTTCCTTCCACATTTTGTTCTACAGTTGTCTATATAGTTGTTTGGATCTTTAAAACACTTCTTAATTACCAAATACATCTCTTAATGTTTTACCACAATTGAAAACTATCTACTTTCTTACACATAACCACAGATTGACTTCTAACTTTGCAACCTTGCGCTCTTGTTTTCTGAGATTATAGCAAAAGGAAAATCCTTACTATTCCTTGCCTTTTGGGTCTGAAATTCTATTTTTCCACAATTTACATGCTACACGCCTGGTATACATGCTCTTCATAAATTGGCATTACAAAATACATTAATCTTTAAGCTAATTGTTTGACCGCAGAAAGTATTTTTTCAATCTTGCTTTTGGCATGAGTATTTTTAACATGATCTAAACAAATATAACAATTCAAGGAACAAGTGGTAAACATGTAGGGTTCACCATACTAATGATGTATATTCAAGGAGAAACTCAGATACTTTAAGAACCACTATAGTTTTCTGTTATAAGTAGACTTTCTAGTTTACAGAAGTAGTAATATTACTCCAGGATGAATCAATGGAGACCAAAACTTTAAGCAAATTCAGAAAGAGAAAAAGCACTAATTTTAAAAGATCTAGCATGATGCCATGAAGTTTAAGGTATCAAGAATTAGATCATGCGTCTTTTTACTTTTTACGCTAGTATATGTGCAAATTCTTTACTTTTTGGAGGTTGAAAGTAGGTCCAAATCCATGTAGAATGAGAAGGCAATTGGGTCATAAAATTAGAGAAAGGGTTATTATGCAAACAAATCTGGTCACCTAACTATCCTTGAAAGACAGAAGAATAATATTTCCGTACATATAATATTGATGTAACACTTTGAATACAAGCCTATTTGGAACTCATAATGAAAGTCTTCTGCATATTAAAAAGAACTGATGGGTTCATACTCTCACCTGTAGGTTGTAGCCCCTGTTTGATGGAGAAACCACATGGAAGTAAAACTGATTGCTAACCCCAAAAGTCCACTTAACGTTATTACCAACCAGAAGATGGGCAATCTTAGAAGTGGCCTGCCATTAATTACAAAAATAAATAAGATGAAAAGCTGAAATAATTAAAATCTTCAACTAGTCATAAACATTTATGTAGTTGTACTCAACTGCACTAGCTTTTATGCACTTATAACCCTTTTATTTATTTATTTATTTTTATGCACTTAGACCATTTAGGAAAAAAGGTATGAAAGAGTAAATACAGAGAATGCCAACATATTACAGCAATATGGTGTATTTTTAGAAGTACAGAAAACATTGATCCAATCGTATCAATATCATTAGAAAAGCATGATTTATGTAATAATGTCCTAGAAAAAGACTCCACAGGAATAAGTAATTATAAGCTAGATATCAAAATCAGAAAATGGCAGCTCCTACAGAAATAATTTCATACACGAGTATCTAACTCTCTCTCTCTCTCTCTCTCATGAAAATAAGTAGCAAGTCCAAACATTAGCCATTGGTACCATTCAAATATACAGCCAAAGTTTATCAAATCAGGGGCTCAACCAGAGGAGCAGAAATGCTTTCCTGGTGTTTCTAGGGGCTTGTATCATTTGTCAGCCAAAGTTTAACAGGTAAAATTTAAACTCTCACAAAAGCTAATTGTAACGGGGGACAGCTACAAGTTCTAAATTTCATAAGCAAAACTGGGTAAGGCTTACAACTAACCTTCAAAAGCAGAAAGCGTAGAATTAATTTAAAAAGAACAATTGAAGTGGACCTCCTAAAACTTAAAAAACTCATCTAAAATAAAGTATTAATAAACATGGATCGCAAAAGAAGTCAGAGTATAGAAGAGACTCAGAAGCACCCCCATATCACAATACATCAGAAGGATAACAAAACTCACGTTTTAGATAGATAATCCACCTCATTAAATATTAATATAAGCAAAACCCCTAAAGGTATTGAAAGGGTGTTGTTTAGCAGGACCATAGAGAACTCGTTCAAGTCTCCTGATTTGGTGACTTGCTTAGCTGTGTCCATGACCCTACGCAACGTTAACTGCAGAATAAGAGAAGAATGGGAAAACAAGCTAACTGTCAGCACCTTCCATAAAACTCAATGCAAAAGGTCAAGAAATCTCAGCAGCAGGAAACAATGGAATTGTAAGTGAAGCAATTAGTGATGTCACAACATATTAAAAACAAACCCCAGTCCAAGAGATAATATAGATGATAAAATCAAGGCTCACAAGCCATAAGATGATGCTGTATTGATGACACAGGTCATGGAAAGATTAAAAAGAGATGGGATTTGACTGATGTCATAACTTGAATTACTAATAGCCTTAAAGGAAGACTTGGTTTTAAGCTATTCTTTAAACTCCTCTGTCAAAGTGGAGATGGCATTAGGCTCTACATACAACTTTGTTATTTAAGTCATGGGTCCATCTGTATCGACAGCTTCAACTACGTTTAAACTATCAGCAAGCATATCGCACCAACTGATTGTTATTTTTCCAACATAGTTTAGTCCCTCTAATGGGATAACACAGATGCAAATACATTTTTCTACTATTATGCCAAACCAGAGGCTCTATTAAAAATACATTGCAGAATAAATCACATAACAGGACATTAATCTCTTATGTAAATCCAAATTTATAAGCATACCCTTTGCCACAGGAAAGCAAGGCAACATGGATGCCTGACAAACAATACAAGCCCCTAGAAACACCCAGTACCCTAGACATTAAAAGCAAAAAGGAAAAACTCCAGCTGAAATTCATTATCTTCAACAATTTAAAATTTGTGAATCTACCCACCATATATATATTTCCTAAATAAAAAAAGCTAAAGGCACAGTCAAACTCAAATTATAGATGAGTTCTTTTGTGTAAACTATCAGTTTACTACTGTACTGAGGTCAAGAATGCTAGTAAGTTTTCATTTGATTGTTCTTTTATTTTAGATTAGCATAAATAGAGCCGGTAAGAAATTCCTTCAACATAAACAATCAAATTTAAAATACTAGAGGAAGCCCCAACTATGTGTTTCATTTAAACAAAAATACAAAATCCAAGAAACACCATATTAAATATCTTTATTCACAACAATGGTTTAAATTTTGTTCCTCTATCTCCATTTGTGCCCATATGCACCCCATCATAGAAAGTAACAGAAGAAGATAAAATATATATTCATATGCAGCTCTTCAAAATGAAGATAGTGCATAAACTTGCAGACCTTTATATATCATAGATAAGTCTATGCTTCAAACCAAAACACTTAATTCTCCCATTGCATGTTTGAAGTTATTGTCCATTTCTGAAACAGTATATATGCTCGAAGCACACATTGTTCTAAAAGATGAAAGATTTAATCTGTTCCTCCTGGATTACCAGCAAAGGTTTTATAATTAGACCAAAGAAAAAGTCAATTTTGCCTGTTCAAAATTGATTCTTCGATGATCCAATGGTTTAAGCATGCTATTGTTGCTGCAACTACCTCAGGTATTTTAATGCTTAGTGCCCACCAGAGACAGAAGTGCTCATGTAATTGATCCCAGTGAACCAATCAACCCGTTCATATAATATCAGATACAGAATCAGCCCATATAACTTGATTTCTAAAGAAAAGAATCCACTTTCCCAATATTGAGCTTCTAGTTCTCCATTTACTTTTTGGCTTTCCTTCCTCAACAACTTCCCCCTATTTTTATATTTACCTTGGTCATGAGATGTTGTCATCAAAATTCAACCTATAAACCATTTGCTTTGAAGATATTTTACCTGGAGAAAGTCATTTTCCTAGCATGTTTTCTGAGATTGTGATTTCAATCATATTTCAATCCTATCTTCTCTGTACTTGCAAAGTTTATAACTTTGATTTGCTATCACATTAACTGCACTAATAGTAATTGTAAGAATATGATAATCTGCTATCGTGTATAGCACTATTATAAGCAATAGGTTACCTAGAGAGATACATGTATATATCTGTACCATGCATGATAAGTTGAGGCCCACCTAAGTAGGCAAGGCACTCAGGCAGGGGAAAGAGGAAGGACTAAAGGGCCGCATTAAGTTTTAGTAATGGACATTATTTAAGTACTATTAATGAAGGACTTAAAAGGTTCTGGGTTCTAATCCCCCTGCCCCTCCTTGCTTCTTAAATCCCACCCCTCCCTGCTAGAAACTTTGAAAAAAAAAAAGAAAGAAGTACTATTAATGATTTGCCATCAGGTAACAGATTTTACTCTAATTTCCCACCAACAAAAGAAAAGTTTGCACAATTCAAAGTAGCAAAGCATCTCCAGCTGGAGGAAATAAAACCAGAAAAGTGTTACTTTGCAGAAAAATATTAATTGGAAAATGTTTAATAGCAGATAGAAAATATTTTTACATGCTTCCAAGGCATGCATAGTTTTAAGATAATACATTTAGATTAAGCAAGGAAAATCAATTTTCTTCCACTGAATTCTTCACGCAATCTATGATACGCCAACAGAAAACAATGTCAAGCAAGAAAATAATGGCACGTGTTGCTACTTTGTTACATGTACCTACAATCAACAGAATAAATTAATTAATACAAGTGCAAGCAAGAAGTCAATCTGCTCCTAAGCAACTGCATTTTTTATAAAAGCAAAATCGTCCATGCCATACAGCAATCTGTACAAATAAGTAGAATGTACAACTAAGTATGAAAAAGGGGAGAAAAATTCAATCATCTATGCAGCACAACTATATTCAGTTACCGAAAGCAAAAGATTAGCATTTTAATGCAATGAACTTACAGAGTAAGATGCTGTCAGGAAACAATTGATGATCTGCCATGTGTAACCAACAGCATGAAAGGAGAGATCTGTAATCCCCCCAGAGATTGCTGAAATAATCTGCATAAGAGAACTTCCTGTCAATTGATTATCTCCAGTTTAGTGTAGGTTCAAAACTTGAAACCATATCAACAAGAAAATACAATCAGAGTAAGAAAATACAATCAGAGTAAATGCGCTGTAAGCACGCATATGTTAAACAAAGCCACTTTAACCACCAAAATGGCAGATGAAACATTTCAAAATTCCGTGAGAAAGTTAAATATGGATGAGATTGCAAGCAGCAGTGGCTGAGCAACTATGCATATAATCTGGGGTTGGACTTTCACTAAAATGCATAGTCCTTAAAGAGTTACAAAGGGAGGTTCACAATTATCTCCTCTAGATTTCCACATTTACATTATCATGCCCTATAAAGCATGACAGTTGAACAAAAAAACATACTAGGTATTAAGTCAGTTTATTCTTGTGACTTCATTTTTGATACTTTAATCATTAATACTAACTGGTTCATTTGTTAATCGTAAACAAGTATAAATCATCTTAGGTGAAGTAACCATTAACTCTTCAATTTAAAATCTACCTTATACATATATGAAGAACATGAAACATCTATCTCCAATTTATTCGAAACTTAACATGGCTGCTGCAATTTTTTGAAAGACTGGTGCATCTTAGTTGCCCAACAATTCATCCAAGAACATATTTAGTCACATTGAAAAGCTAAAGTACTTGCAAGTCATCTCCACTAACCCAAATAAAGCTATCGAAGCACTAAAGTCATCAAAACTGCTTTAATCTCTATGGGAAATCATGATTAATGCATAATGAACATCTTAAGCTAAACTCTTGAAGCACTCAACTCAGCTAAATACTTTATCCTACAAGTTTCACCAATCCCATTCCTTCAAAAGCTGAAAATTCAGTTTTCTTAGTATTTATACACATTCAAGATCAATTTCAGCGTTTCACTTCTAGCTGCATCTACAATTTTTTCCAAATCGTTTTCACTAAAATGGTTTATACATAAAATCATTTACAATGTGCATCCAACAAATTCACTGACTAAAAAAATGTACGTAAATCAAATTCACTGATAAAAAAAAGTGCATACATAAAATGTACACATACAAGTCTTTCAGAATTTGTATAATTTTAACTTCAGTAAAGTGCTAAAATATTGTGGAAAATTATCTTATAGTTGTTGAAACATACCATTAGGAAAAGAGCAGCCCAAACTCTGTTGTCATGGTGCTTATTAAAAAGATACATTTCACCAATGGCAGTTATCACGTTTGTTACATTCTTCAGGACTGTGACCATTGCAACATTAATGTACTTCAAACTGCAAAAGTCAATGCATCAAAATTAGAAAACTAAGATATTAGACAACATTTGGAACAATATATATGACAATAATACAGAAAAGTTTAAACCACAAAGTCCTCCTTGTTGCTCACAAAAAATACACTTAGCTATGTATGTCATAAGTAGGAGCAGTAACAAGTAGCCAGGCAAAAAGAGCCACATTTACATTTTTAACTACAAAAGAATCTGTTTAAAAACAAAATCTTAAATATTGCACCTTTTCCATTACTAGTGTGGATAGTCCTACCCTATAGACTATATAACTTCAACCAAATGGATCAATTTCTAGTGACATAGCTTGATTATATTTTTGTAAAGCTAAAGCCAAATTCTTTGATTGAGCTCACATCCTTCATGGTTGTAGGTTAATTATAAAGATCTTCCATGCCTGAGGATTAACATCTCATAAGAGTCCTCTCACTATGTAGAAAAAGATTAATGATGCGATTATGAACTACCCAGGGACAGTGTAAACAAGAAATCTCTTGCCAAGATTCCAGCAAGAGATCATTTCTCATGTTAAGCCCACTGAAACTAGATATAAATGACACTATCATCACTTTGCTAATTTTAACACTTTTTGAAGCTAGTTGTCGTGTTTAACTTTTGGTTCACCAAACTGAGGCAGTTTTACAGGACGAGAGGGAGACATACTCAAAGCCACTAGTCCAAAACAACAAATGTTTCTACAAGGAACATTAATCATATATAACATCCACCAAATCAGTCATGGCGGTCCACCTCTCGTCAATGAAAGAAGAACAAAAGAAATGCGACAGAAAAGTGCAGCAATTATTGGCATCCAGTGCACCAAATTCTCATTCATGACCCAGCACCAGGAGTTCAATTCTTTCTAATCCACTATGAGAATTAATACATTATTCCTAGATCCAGACAAACTATAATTTACAGGACTTCTAGTTAATATTTATCTTCAGAAATATTGGGTCAGGCCCATGAATATGATTTTACACCAATAAATATCCATGAAAAAGTGGCTAACCCAGTATCTTCACCCACTATCTGTTAACCTCTTGACCCACATAACAATATCTTAATCCTTTCAAATAAATAACTAAAGCTAATGAGGATGCAAAATGGCCAAAGCACGAAATCATAAGTAGCTACACTTTAACCCTTGAACTTCTTTCATTGAACTTAGCCAGCCCGTTGAGTATGTTAACAAACTTTATAGTGAACAAACAACCAGACTATGTCTTCCAAAGAAAAGAATACAGTTGCATTTCATAATTGCCATAAATTGAGTACAAAGAAGTCCCAAATTCCTACACGCGTTAACAAACTTTACAGTGAACAAATATCCGGACTACATCTTTTGAAGAAAATAATACAGTTGCGATTCATAATTGATATAAACTGAGTACAAGGATGTCCTAAATTCCTACACATATGAGATGGCCAAATTTAAAATCCTTTCATCCATCAACCATTTGAACTCTTCTTCCCCTGTTTCTCACTCATCAAAGATCTGCTTTACATAAACAGCTAGAATTTGCTTTGAAGTTTTCTGAACTGAACAACCAATGATGCCTGGATAACATATATCCTATCATGCATGATACATATGAATATACTATAATAATGGGTATGCAATAATTTGTATTGGTGCTCAGTAAAGGATTTGTGCATGAAAACCATACACATGTATTAGTCTGACTAAATTTGGCAACAGATCTTATAGCAACATACCATCTTGGAGTAAAATGATGGTATTTGATGTAAAGGGGGAACATAGCTTCATCTCTCCAAAAGATATTCTGGTCAATTTTTTAGTTCTTTATGTTGAACTTAACCAAAGTTAATTAAGTAATGCAAAACAACTTTAGGGGTTTGAAACCAAGGCACAACCTCAACGTAATTCAGTGTACTTCCCCAGAGAAATTGTACCGAATACATAAGCTTGGAAGGAGAACAGTTTCCGCTTTCCAAAATGTGCCAAAATGTGCTAGCATAAGGGAATAAATCAGTGAACTATAGTAAATAATGCCAAGAACCTACTGAAAATATACTTAACTACAAATCGTTGGGGCAACATCTTCCTAAACCATGCTTCATTCCTTTGTACATTAAAAAAATACCAAAACTTGATTTCTTAGCTGCTAAAAGGTAATGACAAAGTACTTGGCAAAAAGTTACTGCCAATTTGGTCAAAGTCAGGGTAATCAACAAACACAGATAACTTCAGGATGTATACCATACAAATTAAGGTGTAAGTTTTACTGAAAATCAGTAACTTGACCATGGAAAGTAGTGTACCCTTAGTTTTCCTTGAGGAAAGGAAAACTTTTACAGTATCAGATGTGGTAAACATCCTTTTATTTATCTACTTATTATTTTCGCATGAGCATAAGGGGAGCATCCATGAAAAATCATGAAATTGTCCTAAAGGCACATTGAGCTTCACATGCAGAATTCCTCATATATCATTACTTTTGCTCATACATTGCATGCCATAAAAATAAAAGGGCACAATCAAAAATACCATGTGGAAGGTAAAAATTGATATTGACAAGTTGAAGCTTTTTCTAATGAGGCCAAATGTAAATGCATTATGAAATACAGCGCTATTCAAACGTAAAAATGCTGATGACAGAACACTGTTTGCCATTTGAAACTAGCAAGAGGACCTCTATTCTCTGATCATATGGTATGTCTTGGATTGGTGGTGGATTCAACTCATGAACAGAACAATCCACTATGCAGTTTGCACAAAAAAGTACCGCCCAAAAGTTCAGAACAAATTAAGCTTGGACATGAGCAAAGAAACAGTGCAAAGAACAGGACAAGGTCAGCATGACTACAATTTATCTTGGAAAGCTCTAAACCCTCGATTAACTCAATTTATAGAGAAAACAAATCTTGAACATGAAATGTGGAAAACATCATACCTAAACATACTTGTAATAAGCATCCCAACAAATATAACATTGACAGGCAACCAGACCTTAATCAGTCTCCATGTGAGTGGTTCGGTAGATATTACACCAAAGAAACTCAAAACAGAAACAACCACCACTGAAACAAAATTCTGCATCATAGAACAAAAAAGTAACTAATTAGGCTTCCAAGTTAAAAAAAAAAAGCGTATGCATGTCTCTAATTAGATTACAAGCACAAACAAAAACTGTAAAATACCTGGTATAGCATCAAAGAAATCCCAGCATTAAAGCCATAACCGGAGAGGACATACTTGTTAACCAGTATCATGCAACATGAAGAGATACAATATGCAAGACCAGAAAGTAATGCCTTGTTGTGAGCTGCAATTGCTCTATGGCTTCTTGTTGTCTTTTCTCGGTCTTTCTCCAGAAATTTTCCTTTTTCCAAATCAGTCTCATCATCTTTGTCAAGAGACTTCATCAGAAACGATGATCTACACTTAAAATGATAAATATCAAGAGCCAGTGATATCTAAGATAAAAGAATTGTTATATCAAGAAAAGTAATAATGCCATGATCCCTCACAGAGAGTTATGGACCTCAGAAGATAGTGCCAAAGCTAGATAAGAAATGATGCAATTACCAGTATACCATACATTGATTGCTTAAATGACATCACCAAAAAGATCACTGGTGTTTTCAATCTTCAATAACAACAAGAATGTCAACATTTACTGCAGAATTTCAGTGAGAGGACTATTAAACTTGCATATAAGAATTCTTCTGCTTGCTGCCTTGAAAATTGCAGTGAGTTATGTAAAATCGAATGCAAAATCTAGCAATCTTTGTTCAAAGAAAAGACAGAAGGAAACTTTTGGTGCAATTTGAGTACTAAGTAATGACAAACATAGTATCTGATTAGTGTCTAGTTAGAAACTAACTTTTTAAATATTTCACATCACATGCCAAGAAAATATATTTTCACTAGCACAAAAGTAAGATGTATAAATCAATATAGCTGGCCTCCAGGATTCCCATTTCTCTCTTAGAAAAATACTTCCACTAACCACCAGGAAAATTAATATGGACAAAAGCAGAGTAGGTACACACTTCGGGACCACCATGACTAAATAGAGATCCTGAAATGGTTGAACATGTAAGTTATACCTGTTGCACAAATTATTACCTCATACTTCAAAAGGTTACTAAGCTACCCATATAAGGAGATATACATCTGAGAGAATGAGTTCATTTTCCAAAGGCAAACATTCTCTTCAGTTGGATACTGTCGGTACTCTGCAATTGTGAAGGGAATGCAAATCTACTATAGATTGTAGGTAATATATCAAGTAAGAGACCAAAATGATGCACATTCCAAAATTCTCTTTCTGCACCTAATGGATTTCATCACCAGATTCTGTTGCAATGCCAAGTAGACAGAAAAAAGAAAGTTCAACATTTTATATACTATCCCTCGTAGAGGGAAAAAAGCCAACAATAAGCTTCAAAGTCCTGGAGATTCCAAAATGTAGTTTACCACCCAGCTCTACTTCAGGAGTAAAACAAAAGGAGACAATGCTATCAAATATAAATACGAGTTGATCATGAATAGTTAAGCACAATTTTCAGATTCTCCCTATCTACTTATTTTCCTTGCAAGATTTTTATCTTTAAGTTATTCCTTCCCCAGCAATGCAATCATCTTGGTTAATTGAACCCGGCATGATTCTTTAATACTGATTCTACCAAGTACGCTATCTACAGATGACCTGACATGAGAACTATGGCAGGACTAGATACACGATGTTGTAGAAATTAGCTATAACAAGTTTAATCATGACATAGTTTTTTTTTTTTTCCAAATAAACCAAGTTAATGAAATCAAAGAAGGGCTAATTATATACCAACAAAGCAGCATGATGCTAGTAAAAGGATTATTCATTCAACTTTTGCCAAGCTGTTGTGCATTTTGTTTACCTAGGCTCATGGTTCCTAAACAACCGATATGCTGGATCCCTCACCTGCGGTAAACTTAAAGTATACTGAACTCCTTTTCCAGTTTAAAATTCAAGTTTCTCCAATACCTATAGGAAAATCCAAGAGCTTTGGCAACAAAGTCAGACAATTTGGTATATCAAAAAATATAGGAGTCTTGAACAAACATGCTCAGGAATCTGCAAAATGGGCCGCAAACAGCCTTTGGCTATTTGAGAGTTATTAAAGGGCTGTGAAGTCATTTATGAACAAAAAAATAGTGAGTCATTAACTGTCCTGTACACATTAGATCTGGCATACATTAAACTTTTCCTTCGAGGGAACACTCTCTGTTTATCATTTCTGTACTCACTGGCTTTTGTGCTCTTGCTCATGAAACTTAAATTCTATATATGGACTGCGTATTGCATTATAATATTTCAAGAAACACATTCTGCCAAGAACCCATCTACTACTTCCCTCCATCCCGCTTTCATAGTCAACCACGCTGTGGCCACGCTTCTTTGTAGAATCAATTCATGATTCCCTTAACTACATTATCCCTCATGTTTGATATAAGATAAAACAAAAGGTTGTAATTTTAGTGTTTGGTAAAGGAAGAAATCTAATATAGTATACTAAATTATTGAATTTTTAAGAGTGTTGACATTATATTTGGGAAGTCTCAATTAGCAAGTGTGACAACATGAGTGAGACAGAGGGAATAATTGCTAGGGCATCCAAATACTTCACACCCTTTCTTTTCTGAGTGAGAAGGTTGACATACGAGAATGAATAACTTCATGCGACTCCAACAATCTGTAGTACTACCACATGAGGCTCCAAAATTGAAAAATTATCAACAGCCTTTAAGAAATGAAAGAGTAAAACAGATAAAAGATACAGATCGATAAATGTAATAAACCAGATAGAACCAGAAAAAAAAAAAAAAAAACTTAATGATGAATCTTCATTGTTGATTCAGGATTAGGAGTCGAGTTGAATTTTAGATGAAGGATCAAAAACACCAAAAAGAGAAAGGTTAAGTGCTGCTCAAGTAAGAAGTCTCATGCGCTGACTTTGGTTCCAATTGCAATTCCAGAGAAGAATTCTGACTAGATCTTCAAGGATTCTTAGAATAGTGATAAAAAATTATGTAAAAAATCCACTTACTTTAAAAAATATTCTTGTGGAAGAGTGCAAATTCTCATCAGTAGTATCCTTTTAGGGGTTTTGTTCTCTTTGAAACTTTTCCATCATTTTCTGACACATGGATCCATGTCAATGCCTTCTTTTCCACAAAAATCAACACGCTAAGAGTCCCGAGAAGTGATTCAAAATAGTATTTCATGTCAAGAACAACAAATGAAATCCAACTGAAGTGCAGATGACTGATACCCTGTATGTCTGAACCAAATAACATGTAGATTGATCCCTTCAATGTCAGAATCGACATACTACTGCTCCTCTCAGTGTTAAAATGGAAAATTCAAAAGGTCAGAGAGTTTTGAATCTTCTGTCTAATGCAAAATGACAAGCACTAGCTTTCCTGTTTTTGATCTACTAATGAAATTGGATGGTAATCAGTTTAAGTTCAAGCAAACATGCATCCATTGCAACCCATCTATCGAATAGGTGTCAGCGTACACCGCACCATCAGAGCTCACATGAAGCCAACCCAAGGTCAGCTTTTCAAATATAAAAAGGCACGCAGAATTGAAATATCAAATACCAGATATAATTTTTCCCGAGGAGGTCACCAATATAAGAAAGATATTACAGAGGAAAATGATGAGTTCTCAGGGCATTTTCAAGGAAGCACACCATTTTGAACTATCTACGACCTCTAATGCACCAAGTAGAATACATATTCCATTTAATAAACTTCTTCCGTCCAAAAACTAAATTATACTGCTGAGCACAAAAACAAAGTTCCTGCAAATATAAAGGTGAAGCGCCTACCATATGGACAATCAAATTTTTCACTGTGCAAGATTCACTTACAAGAATATGTCAAAAACACTGACAAGAAAAGTACATACTTATTTTCATGCCATTACTACACAAAAATGAAAATAACTAGCAAGAAATGAGGGAATATATCAACATTCAAAAGAAGACCATCAGATTTTCATAATCCAACAAATCAAATAATTTCTGTTTCAACTTTTTGATTTGATTGGCAGAAGATATAAAAGTAGACAGCATATAAGACTGCATCGGAACTGTGCGATGGCATAACAGCCACATCTGCCTCATTAAAAATGATTACATATACTAACCTACCTACTAGAAACTTCTCTTCTGACTGGACTGTAGACTTGATCTGCTAAGCTTTTTGACTGATGAATTTTGAGGATTCTCTCCCCAGTTTCCGTTGCCCCACCAATACTGTTGATGAGGATTGTGTCCACTATGAGGTCAGGAGAATCTATAGGGGAACCTATAGACAAAGTTCTTCAACATTAAAATGCCATTAGCTTCAAAATATGGTTAAGAACTAAGAAGAAAGAAGCAAAAATTCCAAGTAAACATTACAGTCAACCTAAACATCAATAGAAAAGCTATAAATTTTCATGGGATTTGTTTTAAGATACAAAAATCATGAGTTGTAATAATTTGCCATTCCATAATTCTTACAAGCCAGCCAAGTTATCCAATTTTGGAGATGATATAGTTAAGGAACCAAGTTGTATTATACAACATAAAAATGCTTTCACTTTTTCTAAATCCTTTCTGATGTGTGGGTCAAATCTTCAGAGGTTTGACTGCCAGGATAGAAACAAACGACTGTTGAAAGAAAATGTAATCATAGTCATTTACAGAAGATCATCAAAATCCTCAAAAAGGGCCAATACCAAATCTCTTAAATCTGGCCTCATCAACTTTTAGGATTTTGCTTGGTTGGGTTCTAACTGAGTATAATTACGGTCTTTGCAACTACATTAAATTTCTAATTCTATGGTATCACTCTTATCCTCTCCCCTACTCGAAAGTATGTCACACTCAAAATCCTACACAAATTCCTTGGAAAGTTTAAGAAAAAGGAGGTTAAAAATTCTGCATAGGAGCACATCCAGTCCTTTCCATCCTACTCACTATCAAAACCAGACAGAGCAAAGTATTTTGTGCCCAGAAATCCCATTTTCGTCCAAAGTTGCAGTCAAAAGCCCCAGAACGCTTATCCAATGCAAGTAAAATTCTCAACTTTTTACACAACATATATGCATATACTTGTTACGGAATATCAACACTGAAAAAGGTAGACTGCTAATGATATCCAGTGATTTCCCAACAACAAAATACAATCTGAAATGGTATACCATCAATACTAAAACGAGAATTAGTGATAAACAAGGATACATGTAAACTAGCCTTTGATACAGTTATAAGCTTTGATTTAAAATAGAAGCTTTGATTTTTTTAGCAATCAGATATGGAAAACTGAAAAAAGATAATAAAGACCATCTCTTTATGAACTTTTACTCAGCAATCCTACCAGATGAGGTAAAGAGGTATAAAAGAAAATCCTCATCTGGGATTATACACTGTTCTAAATCATATAAAAGTTAAAAGAAAACACTTGAATTACTTGATCAAGCCCTAATGCCAGCAAGTATTTTCAAATTCAACATATCAAGCAAGTTAAGAAAAGGATTCACCATGAATTTATGCAAGACTGTAGCTAATGAACTCCAGACACCAATCTGAGAAGAACCCTTATCAGTTTACACCAATCTGAGAGAACCCTTTTAAAATTAAATATTGGATTGATACATAATGAGAGAACAATTGTGGGAATATTAGTACAAGCCCAGTTTGGAAGTGCTCAAGGTATCAGAATCAGAAAGAGTCAGCCAAAGAAATGGCAAGGAGAAAGAAAGGATGTTTTTTGCCTGTTAAAAGATGGGGTTTATAATTGTAATTAATTTGACAATTTCCCAAAAGTGGCAGGCAATTTGGCAGAAACCCAATGGCCAATCCCGTCTCTTTCTCTAGTTCTGCAATTGGGGGGTTCAAATTGCCATGGAGAATAAATTACGCCAGGGCAAAAGCCATCATGCCAGAGTACTATCCGATGAAATACCAACTCTACCCTCAGGTAGATCTATTTTCCTGTGTCTTGACTAATTAATAAGTGACTTCTAAGTTTTTTGATTAAGTGACTTCTAAGTTCGATTAAACATGGTGCTTGTTAAATGCAAATTTTCGTTGATTAGCAATTGGATGATTATGTTCAACTATACACAAATAGTTTATTGTAATTAGAAGGTTTGAGTTCAAGACCTCCCACTTTAAAAAAAAAAAAAAAACTTATTGTAAAATATGAAGTATAGATTTGTAATGCATTCTCGTACAAGTTGTTTAGTTTTTAGTATTTATTGTTAAATACATCTCAAAACATAAATATAACTTTGTGTATCTATATTAATCATAAAAATCATTTCACAGGTGAAAAAAGTTGAAGAGGAGTGTGAATAACAATTTTCAGAGTATCATTAACATCACCCTTTTGTATTTATGATGAGCGATAAGATAAGAATTACGTAATGAATCAAGTTTTATAGGATTTGGCTCTTGATTGTTTGAATTGGTAATTACTATAAAAAGAAGTTTTTAACACCCAAAAAAATTCCCTTAAAAACATGCAATGATCCTAAAGTGTAAGCTTAATTAGAATATTGTGTCGTTTTATTTCTTAATTTAATGAAGAACATGAAATAATAAAATTAAATGATAGATATTACCTACATTAGTATTAATTGGAGATTGGAAAAAAAACCCAAAAAATCTAGATCCATGCTAACGTTATTTATTATTTCCACTTATTTGGAGTTGCAAGAACTTCTCTTTTCCTTCTTGTCTGAGAAGAGAAGTAAATGTTAGCACATGGCTAAAACTTTGAATCTTGCATCACACTATGAAGGATATGGTCAGATTGATATTATCCTATCAAGAAGTTAATTATTAGTATATTAGTCGTTGGAAAAACATGCACAAATTTTCTTGGGTTTGCAATGCTTTATCTGATTTTTGAGTATGTATGAAGCTTAATATTGTAATTTTTATTATATATATATATATCCACTGTACTCCAGTGTCACGTGGCCGAAGGTCATTAGCCGCTTTTCAGCAGTGTGGGGCCATGGGCTGTTTTTCATACTTGTGACTGAGTTGTGAGTATCTCTCTCTCTCTCTCTCTATATATATATATATATATATATAGATACACACGTACACATACATAGCAACTTGTATCAAGCAGTTGTTTATGTTAAAAAGCCTTAACTTTAGCTTTTCTTGTCAACTTTACATGATGTAAGGAAAATAGATCTCGTTTGGATTGCAAGTTATTTATGAAAAATTTTTAAAATATTCTCTTAACATATTTTTTAACTATCTATTTACTTTATACACATTAGATCGTTATAGTAAATTTTTCTACGCAAACTTTCAGAAACTCTAATCCAAATGATTTATCACTTCAAATATAACCTCTACCTTCAAGGAAGTTGTTTAACAAGATTATCTTTAACTGCCATCAAACTGGCTTCGCAAAATATTTTACTCTTTAGAATAAAAACTAGTAAAAGAGAGTGCATGGCAATGATGAAAGAAGTAAAATAACTGTGTAACTTAACAAAGCGTTTAAGAAGAATAGCAAAGTTGCTTTCAAGAAATGGTTGGTGACCTATATTTCCTGGTAATTTGATAATGAAATTTAGATTATTTCTTAGGATAGGCAATCACTTGCCTGACTTTGGCTGTTGATGTCATTTTCTAAGCAAAATGTTATTATTTAAGTTCGCCCAGAATATTTATAAATGCTGTTTGTTGGTTGACCTATTCATATTTTAGAATTTTATGCAAAGTTTTAACTTTTGATTCTATTTTGACTATTTCTCCGCACACTCTAGTCCCATACATTATTATGTCAACTTGTTCTTTTTTAGACTATGTACAAAATCTGTTCCATTATCAAAAGCTCTTTTGAACCACTAAGAGCAGTTGCAAAAAAAAAAAAAAAAAAACCACTAAGAGCTTTAACTCAATGGCCACCAGAAAGAAACTAAATCCCCCTTTGAGTCGTAGGTCAGGTTCAAACTCCACCTTCAATGAAAAAAATCCAAAGAAGCTGTCGGAGCACGCCTTTGATCTAATTAGATCTATACCTGCTAGTTTCTTATACAGTCTCTTTAAGCCCCCTTCCCTGCAAATAGGATAAATTAGGTTATAAAAATATTATCGTTATGGCAAAAAAATAATAATAATAAAAGCTCTTTTGACTATTTTTCCCCTGTTTGTTTAGCTTACTTCAAGCTAAGATAAGGTGAATTTTGAGAATCAACCTTTATTTTTTTTATTTGAAAGTAATTTTTGGCTTCCAAAATCTTTCTTGTTGGAAAATGCTTTTAGATTCTAGCACTGCTGAATAACTTGGTCCATCCTAAACCCAATAAATTAAAAGCAAATTAAGAAGAATGTCAGATCCAAGCATAAACCAACTTAGATTTGACTATAATCTCTTTTTTTGGTAAAAGAACTTCAAAAGAACTAAAACCAAATTAAGAAGAACTAAAACCAATCATACTCTATCAAATTCATTAGGCAACATATATAGATCAGTCTAAAATTTAAGGAAAAAAATAAAAATAACAAAGGACATAATAGTAATGCACTTTTCTTTGAGGCTTTTTCCAAGAATACCAAGGTGTGTTTCTAAGGTTTGTTGCACCAGAAGCTTCAACTTAACTGAGGACCACAATAAGACATCAAGGTGGGGTCGTGGAGTGCCAATTGAACGAACATGTGCCCATAACATTGTTCCTTTTGGATTGCTCTTTCCAGTAATCCTTGCATTTTGTTTAATCATTGTTCCTTTTGGATTGATTGCTCTTTCCAATAATACTTGCATTTTGTTTAATCACTAATGCAACTTGAGTATTGAATTTCTCATTGTATTGCAGGCCTTTGTGGATACAATTACTTGCAGCATTTTGGCTTAATCACATCAAACCCCATTGTACTTTGGCGTTTGTTGCACTTTTTCCATGAAAATTCTTTCTATCAACATTTTGCCCCCTATAACGAATAGTTAATGCTTAGGGAATCCATAGTAACTTTCATGCCCTTGATATATATTGAGTGTCTAATTAACTAGCCCTTGGACATTAATTGCTAAGACCAACTAAAGTTTCTTTTCCTTTTCTCTTTAAACTTTATCTCTTCTTTTTTTTTTCTTGCATTCTATGCTGCAATAATTTCGTCTCCTAATTACTTGTATATTCAAAATAATAATATTGATTTAGGGTGCATTTGATAAAACTGAAGTTTGACAACTGAAATTTGAAATTTGAAATCTAAAATCTGAATTCATTAAGTTATTGAATTGTTAAGTATTAAATCAAATACATTTGAATGTAATTGCATTCAGTGATAAGTGAATAGGTTATTACTTATTTTTCTTAGAAATTCAGTGCCACTTATTAATTCAAACAGTTTAATTTTTGGCTATCAAACGCATCTTAACATATTATGATTTGAATTCATCAAGTTTAATCAAATAGGCCTTACTTTAACAAAATTTTTGTGCATGAGTTGGCTATTTATTTGTTATTTTTAAACCTAATAACTAATGCATATAATCTTTACCTTTATCGTTATATGTTTTCAACATACAATTACTAGATTAAACACAATTTTATACATAGGGAAACTTTAATTTTGTAGGTCTTAACAATGGGAACTTACATGCCAAAATACCATGACAAAAATAAAAGAATCAGGTACGACAAATCTAAAATAAAAATTCCAAGTATCCAATTATTTGTATCAAATGGAAGGAAATTGTGGTAGATAACAACAATTAAAAAAAAGAAGAAGAAGAAGAAGAAGAGAGGAATGTAGTTCTAGGCACTTACTATGTAAGAATAGAAATCAATATATCATCTTTTAGGACTAAATTGCTATCAACTTAAACTCTTAGGTATAGGAGCAAATTGCTAATACAAAGAACTTAGCGGTCAAAGTGCAACAAGAACATAATTTTAGTGGGGTTTAATGTAGTTAAGCCTAGTATTGCTTTGAATAATTTTCAGACGACTATCTTAATAATCTCATATTGCTTCTCATATTGAGTTTTACTAAAAGTGCTTATAACAACAAAATATCTACTTCTAATTTTATGGGATGGTGTTTGTCAAACGCCTCAAAAGTACTTTTACCACTTAAAAGTGATTTTTTATCAAAATCATCGTAACTCCAAACGAGGCTACATTACATGGTGGAGAATTACTTAAGGAGATGCATTGTGCTACCTCAAACTGACTAACTGATTCTTAAACCCAAAAACAAAGTACCAAAAAAGATATTAAATTATTGTGAGCTTAGAAATTTGGACCAAATCAACTAAAATACCTCAAATAAATTAGACATACAACTGCACCATTTGAATTGTTGCTGCTTGGGAACCCCAATATTTTCCTTTTAAACAACAACTGGGAGTCGCGAACCCAAAGGAACCAACTCTTTGGTCCATTTGATTAATCTGAATTTAGCCGAATTTACACACTCATATAGAGATTGGCGTAGAAGTTTTTTTTTGTAAGCAATTTAGCGGAGAAGATAAGGATAAAAAAACAATCAAGTAGAAAACCAATACATAATTTAGAACTACAACTATTTTTCACTTTGGTTTTTTAACTGGGCATAAGTGCACGGAATTCTGGCCCCTGCAAATGGTCACAAAAAATGTAGTATGACTAGGGTAAGCTACACTAACTCTACTCTCTTCTAGTTTTTTCAAAAGTTAAATACCTCCCAGTCTAGGAAAGATTGCTGTAGGTTATTCATCGTCACTCAAGTTTTCTGGATCTCCACCATAGGCCTTTGACTTCTTCAATTACCAGACATTCCTTTACCCTTCCTGTCTTTCTTTCCTTTTCTTTTTTCTTCTTTTGTGGAAGGAATCATAGCTTTGGGAATTATTTTGTACCATTAAAAATTTGGTTCGCACAGATTTTAATTTTATTTTGTAGACATCATTCTTTTTGAATTAATATTCTTAAATTTGAAATGCATTTACTTTGAATTTTCCATAACAAACATGAAGTGGATGATCTTGTCTTATGTTGGAAATTTGTGACTAACTTGCACGCAATGTTATCTAGACTCAGGAGCATGATATCGGATGAAAACCCTTAACTGAAACCTACTTTATAAACTTAACCGACAAGCATAAAAGAATGACAACTTCTAACATAGTTTTCGTGTGTTTACCTTGTTTTACTGAGGCTTCCCTCTTTTTGTTTAAACTGATTTCTATATCAATGAAAAGAATTTTTCTAAAATAAAAAGAAATTCTTACATATTTTTTTGAGAGTAGATCTGTGGCAATAAATGTTGTTCTAGTAGTGCATATATTGGTTATCTTAGTGGACACATTTATGGTGCTATTACATATTTTTGTAGAGTATAATTGCAAGTCCTTAAGCCTACACAAATGTTCAATTTTCTAGCTTTATTGGAATATACAGGGATGGTGCTACATTGATAAAATTGTGCATATACAAAGATGTTACAATACAAACTACAAAGAGTTTTCTGACTAAATTCTTGAGTCTTGGGAAAATTGTCATAGAATTCAATGTTTAGAGGTGGCAAAATGGATATTTGGATCATTAACGGTTCATCTAAATGGTTCATCGATCAAATTGATCTAGTCCACTTAGACCCATTTACTAAATGGTTATAAATAGATTGTACTTAAATGGATAATGGTTATCCAATTATCTGGTAGCAATCCATTTAATTGAATACGTACCTGTTTCTTACCTTTTTTTTTTTTTTTTTCTACTTACACCCATTTACTTGAAGAACACTCAATCCTCTATTTACCACAAAACTAGGATAGAAAAATTGCATGAATTAGAAAGAGGTGAATGAAGTGCATATGCATGAGCAATGACCGGTACAGACGAACACCTCAACCACATAAAGGTTTGGATGATGAGGGAATAAACAGTGGATATAAGAGTGGTGAGGATCAAAGTTGTGCTGCACTTTTCTTTTTTCTTTTTTCTTTTTTTTTTAATTTGGAGTCTGTCATTTTTCCCCTGTAAGAAGAACCCTATAAGAAGAACCCTGGCCAGTCTATTCTTTCATATCTTTCTTTTGTAAACCTTTTGAGAGCTATTTTCTTCCATTTTCCCCTAACCATATTCCCAACCATTTAGCAACAACAGTAGGATGACTACTGTCCTGGCCTTACTTGCGCTGTTTTTGCTTATTGCTAGGATCTCAGGTATATCTCAACCTCTCTAGATGTTCCTGGCTTGTTTCCACGAATCATATGTGCATGCAAATGACTATTATTTTAATTGATCTCCTTTTTTTCCCTTTTTTATATATTTTTTTAAAAAACTAGTTTCAAACATATAGGCGTAATGAAATATATAGAGTCTAGTCTGCAAGTGAATATGTACTTATGTAGCATATAAACTAGACCACTTTAGACAATTAACCCTTTCCTTTACTTAATATTATTTTCTTCATGCACCTCATGTTAACTAATGAAGATTTAATCTCAATTCCAGATTGTTTTAAACTGTGCAATGTATCATAATTACATCTTTACAATTGCAACTGGATGATATTTGATTGGGAGTTGAGACTCATCCTTCATTCATGTCTACACTTTCGAAAGTTTGTAGTGGTTATGAGACGAAGAATCTTTGCTTACACAGTGGCAAATGTTATCTTTTTTTTTTTTTTTTTTCCGAAAACGATAGATGAATTTTATAACAAACAAGACTTTACAATATTTGAGCAACGGCTCAACTACCTATACAAAGTGTACAATGACACTAAGGAGATACAACAAATCTCTCCTCATCCATGACTATGCTTGAAGCATAAAAACTAATTGTTTTACATAGAGCCATATTAGTAGATTTTCCTTCTTCAAAAAAGCACATGTGAAACAGATTTGCAAGAGCAAGTATGTCTTCCACCAATGTAGCTATATTCGGGTTGTTTCCCTTCCCAGTTTTCAGCAGGCCAATAAGTTGTTTATTGCCATTTATGACTTTGATCCTTTGCCAACCGAGCTGAGCTGCTTTGATAAGTGCGAGACGCACTGCTACAGCTGCATCTTGGATGTCCATATGTGAGCTTCTGTCCACAAGCGCCCATTCAGCTCTGATTCTGCTATCTTTCTGTTTGGACACAACCCCAATTCCCATCTTGTGACCCGATGATGCTTTATGTGTTGCTACATGAAGTTCCATCAGGTCTGTTGCCTCTATTTGTTCCTCCCCTTGGCTTGCATTTGTTGCATCTGTTTCTGATGTACTCCTAGCTCCATTAGGTTTTTTTAGAAAGAGCAAAACACCACTTGATTTCATAGCTGATTCAAGCAGTGAGCAGAAATGCATGTCCAATATAAAATATGACATTGTATTTAAGCATTTTGATTTCTTTTTACAAAGTAATGCAACTGCTTTAACTTTTTTATATTGATCTCAAATATTTTTATTGCACCATCCGTGATTGAACATTTTCTGCAATGTTCATACGTGAAGAAAAAGGTCATTGATGAGCTTTATAATTAGTTAATCATGATAGGTATCATACATCATTGCGCAATATTGCACATCTCAAGTTTTTAGAAGGAAAATGAAATTTACGTACCCATTAACCGAAACTTTTTGTGCTATGAAATAGTGAAAAGGGCCCGTAAAAAAAAACAAGTATGTGATTCACAAACAAATAAGAAAGTGAATGCGACACAATCCATATCTCCTAGAATTCAATGCTTTGATTTGAACTCTTTAAGTGATTGAACTATTGTCCGTCAATTTTTGTGCAGGGGCACAATATATAGGCATCTCTTATGGGCTAAATGGCAACAGTCTACCCTCAAAACAAGACGTTATCAATCTTTACAATCGAAATGGCATCCACAGAATGCGAATTTATGCCCCTGTCCCTGAAGTTCTCAATGCTTTAAGAGGAACCAACATAGAGCTTCTAGTTGATGTTGCCAATGAAGACATTCAGTCCATTGCAACCAATCCTTCAGCAGCTGTAAATTGGGTTCAAAACAACATAAAAAAGTACTCACCAGCTGTGAAGTTCAGGTACATATCGGTTGGAAGTGAAGTACCATTGAGTTCTAACATTGCTCAATATGTTGGCCCGGCCATCGAAAAGATACAGAATGCATTAGCATCGGCAGGTCTTCAGAACCAAATCAAGGTTTCAACATCAATATCTGCAGGTCTGCTAAGCGTTTCTTATCCTCCCTCGCAAGGTTTGTTTTCGAACGAGGCTAAACCATTCATTAAACCTATAATTGATCTGCTAGTCCGAAATAATGCACCGTTGCTAGTCAATGTGTACCCCTACTTCAGCTATATTGGTGACCCGGTCGACATTTCACTAGATTATGCATTGTTTACCTCAAGAGGTATTGTTGTTCAAGATGGTTCGTTTGGATATCAAAACATTTTTGATGCAATTCTGGATGCTCATTATGCTGCTCTAGAAAAAGAAGGCGGTTCTAGTGTAAACATTGTTGTATCCGAAACTGGCTGGCCATCTGATGGAAACCCTCCTGCCGCTTCATTTGCAAATGCAGGCACTTACTATTGGAACGTGATTAGCCATGTTAAGAGTGGAAAAGGGACCCCAAGAAGGCCCGGAAGAGGTATAGAAACTTATCTGTTTGCCATGTTTGATGAAAACCAGAAGCCTGGAGCGCAGACAGAAAGACATTTTGGCCTCTTTTTTCCAGATCAACAGCCTAAGTATGGAATTGCTTTCGACTAATTCAAGTGTCATGCATGACAAGACTACATGTAGTATGAAAAAGACTTCTTATATTTGTCATACTTCATTTGGACATGAGGAGAGAGATATTTTCTTTAGCTCTGTAGTAATAAAAGCTCCATAGAGATGCTTTCCTAATGTAACGAGGATGAAATGGATTAAAATAATGCGAGTTTTTCTGATCAAGAGCATGAAACAGATTTATTTTCCTTAACTTGATCTTTGCCGGTCATTGATATGATCTTATTTGTCAAACTCGGAAATTGATCTGTGATAATGGTTCCACTTCATTTGTTTCATTTCTTTTGTTTTTATTAAGCAAATTTATTAACCATTTTCCAAATTTATTAAGCAAAAAACCCTATGCTACATGTGTTGGTTCTAGGCTAAAATAATCAGATTAGCTAGAATAATTTTCCAAATCAAATTTAACAAAACATTGGACAAAATTAACCTTACCTCCATAGTGCATGAAAAATGTAAGAATTTGTTCCATTTAAAGTAAATTTGGCATGGGTTAAGGTGTGGACTAGGTCGTTCTATTCAAGATATACGCCTCTACAAAATTAGTGTAATAAGCTACAATAGGTCTCAAACAATTCGTGCCCTTATAGAATTAGTATAATCCGGTGCAATAGGTTTCAGACGATTCACACGCTTATAATCTAGTGTAAAAGGTTTCAACTCATCGTGTTCAAGATAAATAGCCCTTATAGAATTAGTGTAATCCAATGTAAAAGGTCTCAACTCATCGTGCCAAGATAAACAACCCTTATAGACTTGGTGTAATCTGGTGTAATAGGTCTCTGCGAATCGTATCCAAGATAAACAACCCAGTCTTATCTCATTATTGTCCACTCCAATTTACACAACCTTATTTTGATTGTTGTCCACTCCAATTTACCCATAGCCTTTATCTCACTATTGTCCACTCGAATCTACACACTGAAACCTAGAGTTAGACTGAAACCTTACTATTGTCCACTCCAATCTATACATTGAAACCTAAAGTTAGACTAAAACCTTACTTAACACTCTAATTTATCCGATATACTAGGGGGAAGTGCCCACGCATTGCGCGGGAGTTAGATACCTGTGGTTAAAGAGAATTTTTATTGAACAAATAATAGTGCATTTTGAAAAGAAATAGTCATCAAATATGATAAAACTAATAATAGTGTATTTTAATTGCAGCACAAACTTGTACAATTTACTTTATTAATGCTTTTACACTTTTACCATTTTCAAAAGGCCCCTACAGAAGTTGAAAATCACCCAAGATCAGACATAAGTGGTTTCAGACAAAGAAATATCCTCCAACAGTTAGTTATAGCAATGTGTTAATTGCACAACGTGTTAATATGTCTTTGTGTTAATTGCACAACAAAAGCCACACTTGAATTAAATGTGTCTATGACATCATTTCAGTAATTACACCAACACATAAACATATATGAGTTGTATTCGACACAAAAATGATTGCAAAAAAATTTCATATTCTAAAAATACCCAGATGTCTCCATAAATCAAGGAATAATTTCAGAAACCTCTCTCAAGATTTCTTATAATATCACTCAGCTCCTCTGAGGTTTTTAAAATCTCATACCTCCCTTGAATTGACATTTCTTGTAACACTTTAATCCCTTTAGAGAAAATACAAGAAAGATAAAACTTTTGTTGCAATACTACCCTTATATTATCCAACTTATGAAATTTATAACAACAATAAAAAAATAAAATAAGGTTAAATTTCTTGACCTAAACTATTTATTTTAGTTGTATTGGAATAAAAGTAAAATTTACACCTTGAAAAATTCACACTTATGAAGAGATTATTTTAGTTTTCAATATGACTTAAACGACACCATGAATTAAAGCATATTTTTCCAAAAAAATCTTGACTTCCTTAATTGTAACTATGCACGAAATTTTTAAAGATATTAATTACTCTCTAAAATCCTCCTAAGTGGTTGATCTTGATTAGATTTAATTTATTTATATCCTTTATTATTCCACCATGACTCCAATGTAAAGAAATATGGATCATTATTAGTTAGTAATTTATTTTTTGGGTAAATAACAAAAAAAGCCCCCTATAATATAGTTATCTTACAGAAAAATCTTCTGAGATTTCAAATCACACATCGGTATCTCATGATTTAAAGTAAAGTGAAAAATCAATGATAATCGTTAAATTTAACGCGTTTGATGTAAATGCACTAGAACCATGTGTGGTTCTTCCAAAAAATAGTTTTTTAAGGCAAATTTTGACATGAAATACCTATTTTGCCCCTCATACCTTAATAAAACAACCATGATTGTTCTTCAAATTTGCTCCAAACTTATGGAAATCGACGATTTTTGCTTATATTATTAGTGAATGAAACTAATAAATCAAAAACTGTTTGTTTTAGGCTATTTTTTGCTTATATTATTAAGGCATTTCTATCATTTCATTCAAAACTATTTGTTTTAACGATTTCTGTCAATGTTTCAAATTACTTCAAATCATGAGGTACCAACACGTATGATTTGAAGTCACAAGGGGCTTTTCGGTAAGATAGTTATACCACAAGGAATTTTTTTGTTTTTTACCCTTATTTTTTAAATTTACATTTTTTGCTTTTAAAATTTTATTTTGTTTTGACTTTTTGGTTAAATAGTTATTAAGAGTAAGGGTAATGTTGTTAATTTGTGACATTTGATAGGAATATTTAGTCTTGTCAAATTGACAAGGAAGGTAAGTGAGATTTTAAAAAATTGAGGGGAGTTAAGTGATATTATGACAAACCTCAGGGGAAGTTTCTGAAATTATCTCATAAATCAAAGTTTTAAATGTACCAAAATGAGGATATTTCGGTAAATATACCTAAACACATGCTGTCCTCGGTTGTGCTAAAAGTTTAAAAAAAACTATATAACATTCTATATTCCCAAAAAGCCCCTATTTATACCGTTGAAATTCAAACCCCTCTCTAATCACAACTCATTTTTATATAGTATAAAGAAATTCAATGTCTTTCTTACACTTGTTTTACTAGTAGAGACCATACCAAAAGAATCTCCTTTTGTGTACTTTGTTCAACATATGTTTAGTATCTTTTTTACACTTGTTTTAGGAGTAGAGACTATACTACAGGAATCCACTTTTGATTAGGATCAACAAGTGTAGAATGTGGATTCAAGACATTTATGTTAGAACCTCTATTTATAGGTTGTAAGAATGTAGGAATGCTAAAATATCTCCACCTTATCTGGCAATAGGAGATACAAGATATAATCACATAGTCACATAGTAGAGTTAGTCACCAAATATAACCATTCGAGTAATGGAAAGGAAAACTAAATTCATTTAGTGTAATATATGTACATTATCTTACACATGAATATTTTGCTATATTATTGTGCACTTAACACTCAATTGGATATAACTTTTAAAATGCAAGCATGTAGATGTATGCTTGTGTACATTAAGTTATCTTCCTTTTCTATGGATTTCATTAGGTTATACACAATTAAGTTTTAAATGACTTAGATTTTTAAAACAATTTTTAAACTAATTCAATAAATGGGCAACTTCCCTACAAGCATTTACAGCTACTTACCTTCGCTAGTTATTCCAACTTAGGAAAACTTGAAACTTGAATCCAAAAGTTGTGGTGGAATTTTTGTAGTAGCAATAGTAGTTAGGACAAAGTTGTATTAGAATTAGCCTTCTGTTACTCTTACACGATCTTTTTTAATTTCTAAAAATAATTTTTTTCTAGCACAGAGGAATGGGATTCAAGAAGTAAGGAGGCGGAAGGGGATTAAAACTTAGGATCTTTGAGTCCTGAAACCTTGTTCTTAGCCACTATCTTTTGCATTTACTGTCTAATTAGACTAATTTAAAACGATAGTGCTCTTTATGCTTGAGAATATATTTTTGTTGACATGAAATGCTTGAATGGACTTTTATGGGGATTTTTGAATAATTTTCTTTAGATGTTAGAGGATGATGAGTTCTTTATCATTCTAAAAAAATATTATTCTGTAATTTTTACTAGATCATAATTAAAATCAAACAATTTTTTATTTTCTTTTTCTTGTTTTGATTTATTTATGGACTTTGAAACATATTCCAATTGCGTTTAATACTTTAATTCAATTGGCATTTCATTTCATCTCAAAATTTCAACTATTAACTATTCGACTCCCAAGGGCCACATTCACCTAAATTCCAAATAATGAGGACCAAAAATGCAAAGCCTAATTATTAACGAATGATAATTTGATTTTGACACTAGACACCATTGAATTTTCATCAATGTCCAACCATGCCTATGCCTATTGGCTGAAAAAAGTTTGCAGAAAGGGAGAGAAATAACTTGGATGTGCTCCTTGTATATGGTATCGCCAGAAATTTATTTATAAAGGCTCCATTGCCTTGTTGAAGGTTCTCGATATGGATGGCAACGGGACAAGGTAGGGGTGAACCCATTGCCAAATAACTCCCCCGTCCCCCGTCTCCTGCCCCATCTCCCAGCCCTCAGCCCTGCCCTGCCCCGTTTCCACCGTGGGGGAAGAAGCCAACAACAAAAATATATGCACACAATGGTGAACTTTACAAGAAATCATATACTAAAGCAAAATTATGAATAAACATGAATAAATGGATTGCTGATGATTTAATAGAGCAAACAGCATATAACAAACTATCATCAAATTCTCCACTCTAAAAAGTATCACCTAAAGAAAAATATTTAAAAAAACATGCTTCCCAGTCTCAAAATTGTTAATGATTCAACTAACCCAAGAGATAAGAGATAACAGACACATGATTCTATTTTATGTTATTTTTAATCAATCCAACAGATTAATGGCCATGTAATCAAATTGAAAACAAATCTGTAGTACCCCTGCCCCTGCCCCATTACTCTCCGGTGGTCATCCATCTTCATTGCCATTCTTAGTTCTCACGTTTTTTGGTGTTAAATTTTAATCCCCCTCCCCCTCCTTGTTTATTAAATTTCTCCTCTTCCCTACTTAAAAAAAAAGGAAAAAAATTCTGGAGCTCTTCCCTGCTTATTAAATCCCACCTCTTTCTTGCTTTAAAAAATAAGAACACAAAACCTATAGAGCTTGAGAGATAATTTAGGTTGCTTTATTCTCTATTTCTGTTTTACTCAATGCTTCTCCTGTTGAGCATAGGCTAAATGGATTTATGACGAAACATGACTACTGTTGGGCCATTAATTAATTAAATTTTGGACCTCAAAGTAAAATGCGAAAAAGTAGTTGAAGAACCAGAGAAGAGGGCCGATGATTACATAGATCGGTTGTTATGATGATAGTATCATTTTGAATAGATATCCATCAATTCTTATGCAGGAGTGCAATCTATAGGCGTTTGTTATGGGCTAAATGGTAACAATCTACCATCAGCACAAGATGCTGTAAATCTTTACAAACGGAATGGCATCCAGAAAATGAGAATTTATGCCCCGGTCCCTGAAGTTCTCAATGCTCGAAGATGGACCAATATAGAACTTCTTATTGATGTTGCCAATGAAGACATTCAGTCCATTGCAACCAATCCTTCAGCAGCTGCAGATTGGGTTCAAAACAACATAAAAAAATTACTCACCAGCTATGAAGTTCAGGTACATATCGGTTGGAAATGAAGTACCATCAAGTTCTAACGTTGCTCAATATGTTGCCCCAGCCATGGAAAAGATACAAAATGCATTAGTATCGGCTGGGCTTCAGAACCAAATTAAGGTTTCAACATCAATATCTGCAGGTCTGCTAAGCGTTTCTTATCCTCCCTCACAAGGCTTGTTTTCGAACGAGGCAAAACCATTCGTTAAACCTATAATTGATATCCTAGTTCGAAATAATGTGCCACTACCAGTCAGTGTGTACCCCTACTTTAGCTAGAGGAATTGTTGTTCAAGACGGCTCGTTTGGATATCAAAACATTTTTGATGCAATTTTGGATGCTCATTATTCAGCTCAAGAAAAAGAAGGCAGTTCTAGTGTAAATATTGTTGTATCTGAAACTGGTTGTTCATCTGATGGAAATTCTCCAGTTGCTTCATCTACAAATGTAGGCATTTACTATAAGAATGTGATTAGCCATGTTAAAAGTGGAAAAGGGACTCCAAGAAGGCCAGGAAGAGATATAGAAACTTTTCTGTTTGCTATGTTTGAGGAAAACCAAAAGCCTGGAGCGGAGACAGAAAGACATTTTGGCCTCTTTTTTCCTGATCAACAACCTAAGTATAGAATTAGTTTCAACTAATTCAAGTGTCAATCATGACTATAATACATGAACTTTGAAGAAGATTTCCTGTATTTATTATCCTATTTACGTATTACTTCCGGGGGACATTGAGGAAAGAGATGCTTTCTTTAGCAGTAAAAGCTCCATAGAGATGCTTTCTAATTGTAATGAGGATGAAATGGATTAAAATAATAAGAGCTCATATTGATAAGTGAATATTTAACATATATTTTGTACAAGTTTGGCATGAACTTTTGGTATGTTTTGAGAAGATTAAAGCCATATTTGAACTCTTTTGGTGATAATTGCTTAAATAATATTTAAGTGTTCAAAACTTGATAAATGAGTGAATTAATGCGTTAATTTTGTGAAATTGTGAAGGATATTGATGTATGAAATTCATGCACGAGATGAAAGAAATGAAAGGATCGTCTAGAGGATAAAATACACAAGAAATTAGGAGCAAAAAAGAAGAAAAAGGAAAAGAAGTGAAAAACTGGAATATGACCAGCACGGATCCGAGACCGAGCTCGGATCCGTGTGAGTAAAGGGCGATCCAAGCCCTCGTCTGTACTTCCAGAGCAGTGTATCCTAGGACAAACGATCCGAGCTCGGATCCATCAGAGAAAGTCCTCGGATCGATCTTCACCCCTCGGATCCGAGGCTCGGATCTGCCTCTCTCTTCAGCAAGTGGCACAACTATTTTTTTTCACTTTTCACACAACTTTCCAGCTATCTTGAGTGAGTGAATTCGGTGGCACATGCTTCTGCAACAAAAGGGAAGACAAAATGAGTTATTGACAAGTCAAAACAACATTTCTTTTGACTTTCTTTACAAAATCTGAGTTGTTAGAATCATGAAGGGAAAAAAGTGCCTTTCTACCACCTTTTATGCAGAGAGACAATGGAGAAGCAAGGAGGACCATACGTGCTAGTTTTTCTTCTTGTAACTAGTTTCTCTCTAGTTAGGAGTTCTTGGAGAAGTATTTGGAGTTTTCACTTGTAATCATCTTGTACAAGAACATAGCAGAAATTGGAGGGTTTCACCATCAATTGGCTAAGCTTTCTTTTATCTTTCTTGTACTTGTACCTTATGATGTTTTGCATTAATAAACTTGTGAGTTTGATTGTTAAATCATTCATGAGTAGCTAAACTTCTTTATCTAGGGAGTAGATGAAACTTATGGCTAAATGATATGAATTGAATGTAATTTACACTTGTTATATCTTGTATTAACTTGTCTATTTGTACATGTAATAATTACTTGTTATTGCTTGATCACCAATAGCATGTTTATAGCTGTTATTGTTCAATGAGAATTGGTAGTAACAATGGAAACATATGAGTAGAGCTTAAGTTGTATGTTCATGAAAATAGAGATACACTTAAGTGGATTTCCTAGTATTTCATGAAGGAAAACAGAGTAGAACTAGTATTTCACCATGAAAATAGGGAAAACTATATTGCTTTAGGCCATTTCAACATGAAAATGAGATTTGGTAATATTGGAAATGAATCCCTCATTAAACAAGAAAAATAACAAGAGGTAAATCTATTCATTTGTGTTGTTTATGCCATAAGTGGAATCTACATCCCTAGATTCAATTTTTAGTGAAATTTCTCCGTTTGCATTTAACATTGATTAAACCAGATTTGTAGATAATAGCATTATAATTTTCTTGCTCAGATTTATTGTAAGTCTAAATAATAGAGAAAAATAAGGGTCTAGTACTTGTTTAATTTGCTTCTCGTGGGATCGACCCGATACATACCCTATATTACGATTTCGACCTGCATACTTGCAGTCAACAGGTATAAAATCGGATTTAAACTTGCATTGATATAAAAATTTCATCAAGTTTTTGGCGCCATTGCCGGGGAGCGACAATATTAGGGCCTAATCATCTCTATTAATTTAGATATTTTCATTATTTTTATTCAAGTTGTTTATAGTTGATTTTAATAATTAAAACTGCAAAATTTCTCTTACTTTTATTTGTAGTGTATGTACCGATCAAATCGAGAAGTTGCATTTTTCGATTCTGAAATTGAGAGGACACTACAGAGACATAGGAGGAATACACCGTATCAAGAGGAACAAGAGGTTTGGCAACCAATAGAGGAAATCTTGATAGAGTTATCATTTGAGGAAGAAATGGAGGAAAATGAACCAAATAGGCGAATTCTACGAGATTTTGCTTTACTGAAAATATAAGGTTCTCAAACTAGCATTGCAAGACCAACGATAAATGCTAATAATTTTGAAATTAAACCATCACTAATTCAAATGGTACAACAATCTCAATATGGAGGTAATGCTACCGAAGATCCAAATTCTCACTTGTCAACATTTCTTGAAATCTGTGATATAATTAAATTTAATGGTGTTAGTGATGATGCAATTAAATTTCGATTGTTTCCATTCTCACTAAGGGACAAGGGCAAGGTTTGGTTACAATCTCATCCACCGAACACTTTTACTACTTAGGCTGAATTAGTTAAGGCATTTCTAAATAAATTCTTTTCACCTGAAAAAACTGCTAAATTCAGAATGGATAAAACTAGTTTCTCTCAACAGGAAGAAGAAACATTGTATGAAACTTGGGAGCACTATCGAGAACTGCAACGAAGATGTCCTCATCATGGTTTACCAGATTGGCTAGTAGTCCAAACATTTTACAATGGTCTCACCTATCCAACAAAGACGCATGTAGATGCGGCAGCGGGAGGAGCATTGATGGGAAAGACAGCCGATGAACCTCAACAATTGATTGAAGAAATGGCTGCTAACAACTACCAATGGGCAAACGAACGAGGTAATACAAGGAGAACTACTGGTATGCTCCAAGTAGATACCTTGAATATGTTAAGTGTAAAAATGAATAATGTGGTTAAGATACTTAATAGGCACGTTGGTTCTATCTCTAATCAAGAAGTAGTTGTTGCATGTTGTACTACTTACGACGGAGATCATGATGATTCTATATGTTCTAGCAGTGAACAGGTTCAATATCTCAACAATTACAACCGTCCACCCCAAAACAATCCATACTCTAATACCTATAATCCAGGATGGCGTAATCACCCGAATTTTGGATGGAAGGATCAAGGGAACCAATAAAGACCAGTTAATCCACCGAATTTTCAACCAAAGCAACCGCTTCCGAAGTCCAAACCAGCTTGAAAATTGGCAATTGAGAAACTGGCAAATGTATCAAATGATAAAATTGAAAAGTTAGCCAGTGTCACTACTCAACGGTTTGAAAGAATTGAAGGAAGGATGGACCAACTCACTAATATGTACAGGAATGTTAAGGTCCAATTAGGGCAAATAGCAAATGCGGTTAACAATCGCAACCAAGGGGACTTACTTAGCAAGATTGAGGTGAACCCAAGGGAGCATGCGAAGGCTATAACCCTCCATAGTGGTAAGGAAGTAGGTGAGCTGCCTGTAGTTGAATGTGAAAGAGAATGTGAAGGAAGAGAGAACAAACGGTTGAATGAGTTAGGAGAGGATAGTAAGAAAGTTAAAGGGAAAGAAAAGGTGAAAGAAAATGAGTCACAAATTGGAGATACAACACCAATTCCTCCACCGGTGCCATTCCCTCAAAGATTGAAACCTTCGAGAAATGACAAAGAATTTGAGAAGTTTGTTAACATTTTCAAACAATTAAATATTAATATTCCTTTTGTTGATGCTATTTTGCAGATTCCTTCATACACAAAGTTTCTCAAGGAAATAATGACTAAAAAAAGGAAGTTGGTAGACAGCGAGACAATTGTATTAACGGAAAAATGTAGTGCCAGCATACAAAATAAATTGCCACCAAAGTTGAAAGATCCAGGGAGTTTCACAGTTTCTTGCACTATTGGTAATGTAAAATTCTCTAAAGTACTTTGTGACCTTGGTGCGAGTGTGTCATTGATCCCTTTAACTGTGGTTAGGCAATTGGGGTTGAAAGAGTTAAAATGTACTAACATTTTCTTGCAATTGCTGACAAATCTATTAGACATCCAATGGGCATATTGGAGAATGTGCTCATTAAAGTGTAGAAATTCATTATTCCTGTTGATTTCGTTGTTTTATATATAGAGAAAGATGTCAATGTATCTATTATACTTGGTAGGCCATTTCTGGCCACTACAGGTACAATAATAGATGTCAAATGAGATAAGTTCAAGTTCCAAATCTGTGAAGAGAAAGTGGAGTTTGATTTGAGTAAAGTGGACAAGTATCCCTCTTTTACCAATCATGTTTATTCTATTGACATATGTGATGAATTGTCATTAGAGATGAGTCAAGTTAATCTTGATGATGATTCTCTTGAACTTTGTCTTAATGGTATAGGTTTACAAGAGGAGCAAGTTGAAGAAATGACTGAATTTTTGCAGGCACAGGTTCCTTACAAAAGGAGAAATGCATATGAGGAGTTAGGACTGTACAAAGAGATACCTCCACCATCATGTGAGCAAGCACCATGGCTTGACCTTAAGTCACTGCCTAAACACCTCAAATATGCGTTTGTTAGAGAAAAAGAGACATTGCCGGTGATTGTAAATTCTGCACTAGATGAGGAATAACTAGGCAAACTCTTACGTGTTTTGAGGAAGCATTTAAAGGCTATAGGATGGACGATTTCAGATATCAAGAGAATTAGTCCAACTATTTATTGGAAGAAAATTTTAAGCCGGTGGTTGAAACTCAAAGACGATTAAATCCAAACATGAAAGAAGTGGTAAGAGTAGAGATTCTTAAATGGCTGGATGCAGGTATAATCTTTCCAATTTCTGATAGTATTTGGATTTCTTTTATTTATGTAGTGCCAAAGAAAGGGGGGATAACCATAGTACATGGTAAAAATGATGAAATGATTCCCTCTAGAATTATGGTTGGGTGACGAATCTGTATTGATTATAGAAAACTGAATGCAGCTACTAGAAAGGATCATTTTCCTCTTCTTTTTCTTGATCAAATGGTAGAAAGATTAGCCGGATATAAATTTTATTGTTTCTTGGATGGTTTTTCAGGATACAATCAAATAGTCATTGCACTGGAAGATCAAGAGAAAACCACATTCACTTGTCCTTACGACACTTTTACATTTAGAAGAATACCTTTTGGACTGTGTAATACACCGGCCACCTTCCAACGATGCATGATGGCAATTTTCTCCGATTGTAATGAGAAAATTATGGAAATCTTCATGGATGATTTTTTTTGTATTTAGATCTACTTATGATCATTGTCTTAACAATTTAGATCTAATTTTGCAGAGATGTGAAGAAATAAACCCTCAATTGGGAAAAATATCACTTCATGATTTATGAGGGTATTGTTCTAGGGTATAAAATTTCTTCACAAGGTATTGAGATAGATCAAGTCAAGATAGAGGTTATTGAGAGAATGCCTCCACTTACGAATGTGAAAGGCATTCGAAATTTTCTTGAACACGTGGAATTTTATCGACGGTTTATTAAGGATTTCTCCAAGATTGCTAAACTTTTATGTGAATTACTTGTAAAAGATGTTTCTTTTCACTTAATGATGAGTGTTTATTTGCTTTTAATAGGTTAAAGAAGGAATTTATCTCCGCACCCATAATAGCATCACCGGACTAGAGTTTACCATTCGAATTGATGTGTGATGCAAGTGATTTTACAGTTGGAGCTGTTCTTAGGCAAAAACATGATAAGCGACTTCATATCATTTATTATGCAACTAAAATGTTAAATGAACCCCAAGTTAACTATGCAACAACAGAGAAGGAGTTGCTAGCAGTGATATTTGCATTGGATAAGTTTAGAACATACTTAGTAGGATCTAAAGTTATCATTTATACCGACCATGCAGCACTCAAATATTTGTTAAATAAGAAAGATGCAAAATCTCGACTAATTCGATGGATTTTATTATTGCAGGAATTTGATTTGGAGATCAAAGATAAAAAAGGATCCGAGAACTTAGTCGCTAATCATCCTTCTAGACTGGAAAACATACCTCAAGAAGACCATTCATCCATCAAAGAAGAATTTCCAAATGAGTTTTTAATGGCAATTTATAAGTCACCATGGTATACTGATCTAGTAAATTTTATAGTTAGTAGAGTAATACCAAGTGCTTTGAATTTTCATCAAAGGAAAAAATTCTTAAATGATGCTAAACATCATTTTTGGGAAGAATCGTTCTTTTACAAACACTGTATAGATGAAATAATTAGAAGATGTGTTCCGGAAGAAGAGGTACATAGTATTCTAATGCATTGTCATACCTTTGAAACGGGAAGTCATTTTAGTACAACTAAAATCGTAGCAAAGATATGGCAATCTGAATTTTATTGGCCTACTATGTATCGAGACACTAGAAATTGGGTTAAAAGTTGTGATCAATGCCAAAGAACAGGTAATATCTCAAGAAAGAATGAAATGCCTCTAACTACATATTTGAAAGTTGAGTTATTTGATGTTTGGGGCATTGATTTTATGGGACCATTTCCTAACTCATATAATAATAAGTATATTCTTTTAGCAGTTGATTATGTTTCTAAATGGGTGGAGGTCATTCCTTTACAAACTAATGATACTAAAGTGGTACTTAAGTTCCTTAAACGGAACATATTTTGCAGGTTTGGAGTCCCAAAGGCAATAATAAACGATGAAGGGAAGCATTTTTGTAATAAAATTATTGACACCTTGTTGCTTAAATATGAATGCAGGCATAAAAAGTCACTCCCTATCATCCTCAAGCCAATGGCCAAACGGAGTTGGCCAACCAGGAAATTAAAATCATTTTAGAGAAAACGATCAACCTATCGAGAAAGGATTGGACAAACAAGCTTAAAGATGCTTTGTGGGCGCATAGAACGGCATTTAAAACGCCGTTGGGAATGTCTCCATATAAACTTGTTTATGGAAAAATGTATTTTTTACCTGTAGAAATAGAACATAGAGATTATTGGGCTATTAAGGCTATTAATTTTGATTTTAAATCTGCAGGTGAAAAGAGAATGCTCAAGTTGAGTGAATTGGAAGAATTGCGATTGACTTCATATGAGAATGCCAAAATTTACAAAGAAAAAGTGAAATTTTGGCATGATAAACACATTCTTCCTAAACATTTTGAAGAAGGGCAAAAGGTGTTATTGTTTAATTCAAGGCTTAAATTATTCCCTGGAAAGCTTAAGTCTAGATAGTTCGGGCCATTTGAAAAGGTTCGTATGTTTCCTTATGAAGCAGTGAAAATAAAAGGAGAAAATGGTACCCCATTCAAAGTAAATGGTCAAAGATTAAAGCCTTATTGGCCGGAGAAAAGGTTCCTAAAGGAGTAATTTACTCCCTAGGAAACGCAATGGAGGGTTAAAGGAGCTATAGGAGAGTCGAGCTTAACGACTCTAAACAAAGCGCTTGTTGGGAGACAACCTAATAATAATATTGTAGTTGTGTGTTTCTATGTGTTTCTTACATTTTGGTGTGGTTTAATTGACTAATTAGATGTATTTCACTTGTTTGTAGGAGGTATCGGAGTTTCGTCATCCATTTTGGAGGTACAGTTGAAGAACAAGTGTAAAAAGGGAGGTTTTCTTATCAAATTGTGCTTTAAATGTTTAGAATTACCATTCATATATACAGTGTGCATTTCAAGTATATTCAAGTGAGTTTTGGTGATAACATATTTATAAATACTCATGGGCTCATTTGATGTGCATTTAATGCCCAAAAGTACCATTTTGGTGTAAAAGTGCAAAAATGATCAAAGAACCTCACCCCTTGATTTGCAATGTAGATGTGTTTGATGTGTTTCGAGAGGTTGGATATTGTGTTTATGGTATATTAAATATGCGTGGGAGGTTGGAATTGATAAAAATTTTGTCCAATGTGTAATTTGGAATTGGTCGGAAAAGGGAGAAAAAGTTTAAAAAATTGCAGTTTTTGCAATTAGTGCACAAAAAAATAGATCCCATCCGACTCAACCCAGAAGGATCCGACCTCGGATCAACTTGATGATCAAAAGCGGAATTAAAGATCTGACCTCAAATCCAAAAGGATCCTAGGGATCGGCTGAACTTCCGGAGTGATGGATCCAAGCTCTGTCGGATCCGAGGGCTTCCAGACCGATACGAGCTCGAATCGGTTAGCGTATCGGTTAGCGGATATAGCGGAAGCGAAGTCACCGTTCTGCATTTTTCAAATTCTTCTTCCCTCTTTTCACCGAACCCTAGCCCTGTTCTTCCAATCTTCCATTTCATCCAATAATCATTCAATTTTTCACCATAGAAACGTATCCCAACCTTTTGTGAGCATAACCTCTCAACTCTTTCGAAGCAAAAACATCAATTTGTTGGGTTTTGATCTTCAAAACGGGAATTAGGGCCGCACTGTAATTTATCATTTTTGCACCATTATCATCCTCTAGCATCATCCTATGCATTTGAGGTAAGAATTTTTCAACTTTCGTTCATATTTTTCATTTCCCAATTCTTGAATTTTGTTGTTTTTCTATATATTTGGATAATGCATATATGTTGCAAATTCTTTTTATCATTGTGCTACATTGTGCTAAAATAAGTTGTTACAACTATTTTTATGCTTGGTATTGAGAGAATTGCTCATTTGGTGACATTTTTGGTATTTTCTCTCAATTATTAGGTTTGTGCAATTTGATGATTTAGACTTGTGAATTTTTTATTTCATTGAATACCTGAATTTGTTCTAAGGAGTATAAATCATTGTTGCACCAATTGAAAACAATATGAGATTATTAGAGCAAATTCCGTTTGGAAAAAGGGTGTGTTTCTTATTAGGCTTAAGCACATTGAATATTTTTTTTAAAAATTTCTTACTTCTTTGAATAAGTTGAATTTGATTTTGCGAAGTGGGGCTTATCTTTATTCCATTTAGCTGATTCCATTTGATAAAGGAATGAATTGGTATTAAGTTCATGGATATATATGCTAAGTGGTTGAATTTGAGTGACATTGATATCATACACATTGCAATTGAATTTGAGAAGTAGTTAAATAGGATGTGTGCTTGAAATTGTCAATTGTTGGAAGGGAGTTTAGCCCTTTTTCAAGGGGAAACTCTGCCGAAATTTTCTTAAATTCTTATTTAACATGTGTGAGCAAGTTTATATTGTTTCTAATGAATATTCATCTTGTTTTTGTATAGGTACTATGGCTCGCACAAGAAGGTCTCGTGTTCACACTCCTTCTCCCTCTTCAAGCGAGGAACGCACTCCATCACTCGAGGAGTCACCAGTGGAGGAATCTCCTTCACCTGAGTCGTCTCCATGCTCATGGCATAAGAGAGCATTTACGAGCCATGAGGAGCCCGCGCCAGATTATGATACCACTCGTTTCACCTTGCTCGAGAATCAACAGTGGCACGAAGCTGGTCTAGACAAAGAAATCATCATTGAAAAACATTTGGCACCGGAGGTAGACGACCACTACAAAATCACCACGGCATTCAAGCGAATTGGATGGGAGGAGATTCTACAGTTGCCAAAACATTATTATGCTAACCTGGTCTGGGAGTTCTACGCCAATGTAGAAAACAAACAGAGTCACAGTGGCAATCTCATTGTCTCGTGGGTTCGAGGCAAAAAAGTGGTTCTCAATCGAGATATAATCGCCAAATTCATCAAACTCAAGGACAATGGAGAAGATGTGAAATTGACCAAGGAATTCAAGGCACGTGATCTATGGCAAGTGGGAGAAGCCGTGTCACATCTTAAGGATCAATACTGTGAGCAAGGAAGTTCTAAGAAACTCATAGTACATGCAGATTCCTTTGAGCCTCGGTACTATCTTATTTTCTATCTTTTTGTTTTTAATGTGGTACCGAAAAGAAGTGAAAAACGGGAGCTCCGTAATAGTGACTTCTACTTCATGGACAAGATGATAAACGGAGTAGGTTGGCAGCTGACTGGAATACCTCTGCCCAGCACCATCATCAGTTACATGCGGATCACAGTTCGCATGAGAGCCGGCGAAACCTATTTTGGGTTTCCTCACCTTCTCTCCCTTTTGTTTGAGAAGCTCAAGGTTCCTCTTGGAACCGAGCTAGCCACTATCACTAGGGCTATCGAGGAGGTCAGTGCCTCGATACTCAAATCTTTGAGTATCCCTACGGATTTTGGAGCAGCTCTGGTTCGAGACATTAGAGAAGCTTCAACATCAGCTCAGCCTCCACCTCACACTGAACCACAACAGGAAGCTGAAGAGAGAGAGGCACAGCAGACTCTTCCTCCTCCTATTCCACGACCACCACCTCCGCCGCGATCCAAGTGGCAAGAGCTCCTCAATGCCATCTGCTGTATGGAGACACGGGTCGTGGAGCGCATTGACCAGACGGAGCGAATAATGAAAGAGCGACTCGACAGGCATGATCGCCGTCTTCGTGCGATCGAGGATCATTTCCACATCCGCCGGTCACCTACTCCGGCGCCTCACCATGAGGAGGAGTATATTGGTACATCACATAGTCCTTATGGAGCTGAGGAGGCCGTAGACCCTCGTTCCGAGCAGTCATGAAGATCCTTAGCTGATTGGATCTTTTGTTTCTTTATTTTTCTTTTATTGTGTTAAGTTAAACTTTCTAGTTTTCCTTTGGATCATCTTGTGCTACTTATGTTTCTTTATACCTTTTGTTTTATTTTGGACAGAATTTGGATGATCGAAAGGATTAATGGCTTCAAATTGCATCACCACTTCTATTGAGGGGAGTACTAGTTTCTTTTATCTTCCTCTCAATGAGGACATTGAGAATTTTAAGTGTGGGGGAGGGATTAATTTATCTTATGGATGATTGTATCTTAAAATGCATGATTTGAGTTGTCTATGGCTTAAAAAATATTGGAATTATATTTGGAAATATTGTTTTGAGGTTAATTTTCTTGAAATTGAGGTTGTTGGTAGGGAGTTTTATCCATATTTATGAGGAAACTCTGTCAAAATTTTTCTAAAATATTTTCCAATATTTCAAGTTAATGGCCAAAATGTTCAATTTTAAGTGTCTAATTCTTCCATTGGATAAAATGTTATATGTATTTTGGGGAAGTTTAGTCCTTATTTGACTTGAAATTAGTCATTGTGCAATTAGAATTTTTACATTTTAGAAAGTATATTCGGTTAAATAAGAAAAATTATGCTTAGAATTTTGCATGTTTAATAATATTTCTCATTTTTACGTAATTTTATAAGTAAGTGATTGATATAGTCAAGACAAGGCCAGATTTTTCCTTTAATTATGCTTAGAGGGAAAAGAAAATTAACTCAAAAAAAATAAAAAAAATTATTATTGTTATTTCTACTTCAATAATTCATGTACCGAGTAACCGGGGGTTGGCATTTACAAATATCGGCATTCGTGTAAAAAGGTACTTAAATTAAGAGTATGTTTAGCACTTTGAATAAGTGAAATGTTGAGTAATCGGGAATTTTCATCTAAAAGTATTGATTTTCGCGTAAAAAGGCATTTTCACTATTTAAGTAAAATGAAGTGTGAATAAATCCCTCTCAACTGTTAAGTTTTGATGGTCATGGGATGAGGAAGGCCATAGAATTGACTATGTAATTTACTTATTTGTAGAATTAGGATAGAATGAGAGATTGAGTTGAATTTGTTGAAATTAAGGCATAATTATTTTTATTTAATGGAATATTATGAGTATTTAGTGTAATATGAGAAATGGCACAATGATTGGTTTCTAGGTTTTGAAGAATTAAATTTGACAAAAGTATATATATTGTTTTATCTCTTGGATCATTGTGGTAAGTTATATGTGAAATTGCTTGAGAACAAGTATTGATTCAAGTGTGGGAGAATTTGATAAATGAATATTTAACGTATATTTTGTACAAGTTTGGCATGAACTTTTGGTATGTTTTGAGAAGATTAAAGCCATATTTGAACACTTTTGGTGATAATTGCTTAAATATTGTTTAATTGTTCAAAACTTGATAAATGAGTGGATTAATGCGTTAATTTTGTGAAATTGTGAAGGATATTGATGTATGAAATTCATGCACGAGATGAAAGAAATGAAAAGATTGTCCAGAGGATAAAATACACAAGAAATTAGGAGCAAAAACGAAGAAAAAGAAAAAGAAGTGAAAAACTGGAATATGACCAGCACGGATCCGAGCTCGGATCCATGTGAGTAAAGGGCGATCTGAGCCCTCGTTTGTACTTCCAGAGTAGTGTATCCTAGGACAAACGATCCGAGCTCAGATCCAGCCTGGATCCGTGTGAGTAAAGGGCGATCCGAGCCCTCGTCTGTACTTCCGGAGGAATGTATCCTAGGACAAACGATCCGAGCTCGGATTCATCAGAGAAAGTCCTCGGATCGATCTTCACCCCTCAGATCCGAGGCTCGGATCGATCTTCACCCCTCAGATCCGAGGCTCGGATCTGCCTCTCTCTTCATCAAGTAGCACAGCCGTTTTTTCTCACTTTTCACACAATTTTCCAGCTATCTTAAGTGAGTGAATTCGGTGGCACATGCTTCTGCAATAAAAGGGAAGACAAAATGAGTTATTAACAAGTCAAAACAAATTTCTTTTGACTTTCTTTACAAAATCTGAGTTGTTAGAATCATGAAGGGAAAAAAGTGCTTTTCTACCACCTTTTATGCCGAGAGACAATGGAGAAGCAAGGAGGATCATACGTAGCTAGTTTTTCTTCTTGTAGCTAGTTTCTCTCTAGCTAGGAGTTCTTGGAGAAGCATTTGGAGTTTTCACTTGTAATCATCTTATACAAGAACATAGCAGAAATTGGAGGGCTTCACCATCAATTGGTTCAGCTTTCTTTTATCTTTCTTGTACTTGTACCTTATGATGTTTTGCATTAATAAACTTGTGAGTTTGATTATTAAATCATTCATAAGTAGCTAAACGTCTTTATCTAGGGAGTAGATGAAACTGATGGCTAAATGATATGAATTGAATGTGATTTACACTTGTTATATCTTGTATTAACTTGTCTATTTGTGCATGTAATAATTACTTGTTATTGCTTGATCACCAATAGCATGTTTATAGCTGTTATTGTTCAATGAGAATTGATAGTAACAATTGAAACACATGAGTAGAGCTTAAGTTGTATGTTCATGAAAATAGAGATACACTTAAGTGGATTTTCTAGTATTTCATGAAAGAAAATAGAGTAGAACTAGTATTTCACCATGAAAATAGGGAAAACTATATTGCTCTAGGCCATTTCATCATGAAAATGAGATTTGGTAATATTGGAAATGAATCCCTCATTAAACAAGAAAAATAACAAGATGTAAATCTATTCATTTGTGTTGTTTATGCCATAAGTGGAACCTACATCCCTAGATTCAATCTTTAGTGAAATTTCTCCGTTTGCATTTAACATTGATTAAACCAGATTTGTAGACAATAGCATTATAATTTTCTTGCTCAGATTTATTGTAAGTCTAAATAATAGAGAAAAATAAGGGTCTAGTACTTGTTTAATTTGCTTCTCGTGGGATCGACCCGATACATACCCTACATTACGATTTTGGCCTGTATACTTACAGTCAATGGGTATAAAATCGGATTTAAACTTGCATTGATATAAAAATCCCGTCACATATGACCAAGAGTATGGAATAAGAAACAGATTTATTTTCCTTAACTTGGTCTTTGCTGTGATTCCGTTATTGATACAGGATCTTATTCATCGAACTTGGGAATTGGTGTCTATGAAAATGCATGATAAGATGAGTTTTGTCCAGTTGAAACTAGTTAGTATAATTTATATTACTTTTGGTCTAAATTTGTCCGTAACAAGTAAGAAGCCAACTAATTCAATAAAATATCAAAGTAATTCACAAGTTTTAAGGTGTTAAGGTGTTAATGTGGGTCGGCCCTAGTATTAGAGTAGGTTTGGTGAAAATTTTGTGAACTTGAATTCAATGTGAAGGCTACTTATGGAGAAAGAAATTATTAGATTCATGAGTAAAAATAGTATCCCACATTATTTCCTGCAGGCTGTTCTATTTATGACCTTGTGACTCTAAGCATTATAACATTTTGGTTTAATCACACTAAACCCCTATTGTACTTAGGTGATTGTTGTAGTGTTTCCCCCACAAGACTTCTTTTCAACAAATTAGCCCTTAGAAAAGATGGTCAAGCTTAAGGTTTGTTTTTTCATATGATATAATAACTTTCAAGAACTTGTATATTAAGTGTCAAGATTAACTAATTCTTGAATATTATGTGTACCACATTTCCTTTTGGTTTTTTTTCCCCCTTAGCTCGTCTTCTCTTCTTTTCTGGCATTCTGGGTTTTGATCACCATGCCGACACACATAGTCACACGTATATAATAAAACTTGTGATTATTTTGACACTTTATGGAATTAGTTGGCTTTCTTATTTGTTATTTTAAGCGCCAACAACTAATCTTAAAAAACTAACCATACGAACACTTAAAGCAGATCGAAAATAACGGTGACAGATCAAATAGTGCATTAAAAAAAGAAAAGAAAATGAAAGAAGAAACAAAGAAGAAAGGCAAGTAAATCAAGGCAACTTATTGTTTAAGGGCATAGGAGTGTCAGTGTCATCTTTGTAGATGAAATGCTAACTATGAACTCTAACTTTTAGTTATGGGGGAAAAATGCAGATACAAAGAATTTAAGGGGCAAGTTCAACAAACACCTAATGACATTGTGGTTTAATGTAGTTAAGCCTAACATTTATAATATTTAACCGTTCTTTTTTTTTTTCATTTATAGTATTTATAACATTTAATATTTATAATATTTTACGTCTACTCTACTCCTATTCCTACTCTACTCTTTTCCTATTCCTACTCCAGCAAGCATATGTTTTCTACCTCAATGTGACAATCAAGTATTTGAACCCAAAAGTCAAAGTACCTATAGTAATACTATATACTATTTCAAAGGAGTTTTGATCTGTGTTTTCAAACTCGGACCGGACCGGTCGGTCCGACCGGTTGAACTGGGAACCGGTCAAGTGTCCGGTCCGAGTTGATCATCAGAACCGGGAGATTCAAGATCCGGTCAACTCCGGTCAAAAACCGGGTTTGACCGGTACAAAACCGGAAAAACCGGTCCAACAGGAGCTTTTGTAGAAAAAGTTCAAATTTTTTTAATATTATGTTTTGGCCCCCTAAATTGTGAAAACTTATTAATATACCTCAAATATTTCATACTTTATAAATATTGTCCTAAAATTTGATGTTATTTTTCAATTAAATCCATAATTTTAATTGTAAACTTGTTAATGTTTATTAAATAATATAAATTGTTACTTGATTGTTCTAATTTCTTTGTATTTTCTTGTTAAATATATTTGAAACGTCAAATATATATGAATATACCTTTATTAATATCAATATGTTATTGGATATTTTATATACAATAATTTAATTTTTAAATAATTTTTATTTATGACGTCATCCGGTTCGACCCCTATCGACCCCCGGTCGAACCCATTGACCCCTGACCCCTGACCTCGACCGAGTCGATATCCGGTCCGGTTCTGAAAACATAGGTTTTGATCACTTCGACTATAAGAATTTCAAGTCAATTGCTCATCTCCTTCTTAGTGTAGAAACGTTGATCAATCAACTACAAAATCAAATCAATCATTCAACTCCATTATAAACTTATCATGCGTATTTCATTTATTTGAACTATATGTTTTGCTTTTTTTCATTTTTATCCCCAAAAGGCAACCGTACTAACATACTCCTGTACTAAGGAAAATGATATAATAGGACTGCATGAGGATTTTTTGGCCAATCCAGAAGATTATGCTACCTTAATAAACACCATGTGGGAGTGGAAGTCAAAGGACGTACCCAATCACTCAATCTAGTTAGATTAATCTGAATTTATGTAGAATTTACTTCCGTATAAAAGATAATTGAAAAAAAGCTAAGGATTGGAAAACCATCAACTAGCACACTCATAGATATATAGTTGAGAAGTACTATTGTTTATTACTTTGGTTTTGTAATCAAGTTTAGGTCACGTTTTTCCTTGAAGTATTCCTTGGGCAAAGTTGTTGTCTCTTGCCTCTCATAACAGGTGGAAAAATTTTGCCCCGATTGCAGGTCATATTAGATGTCCAAATTGGAATGCATGATTACCAATTTGAATAAGGGATAATTTCAGGAACCTCTCCAGAGGTTTTCGACAATTTCACTCGACTTTTTTGAGGTTTACATAATTACAGAGACCTCCCTTGGTGTGATAAAAAAAACAATAATGCCCTTCATTAATTGTCAATTCATTGAAAAACACTATCAACAATGCCATTTTTTTTCCTTTACATTTTTGTTGTGAATTATAACTCAAGGGCATTATAGAAATTTTGAGAAAAGTATAGCCTTTTTGGTTTAGAATGTTACTTAAATAGTGAAAATAGAGGAGGTAGGTGTAATTTTTAGAACTTGAGGAGTGCTTTTTGCAATTGTCAAAACCTCATAGGAGATATGAGAAATTAACCCTTTGGATAATTAAGTCCTACTGCAGACGAGAAAGGTACGCACCTGAAGCAATTATTATTCTGTAAGTAGAAGAATGTCTTGTATAAGAGTATATAGATATAAATTTATTTTTTATTCCATGCTTTAGAGATAAACTGTCATTTGTTTAATAAATTGTATCCTCATTACAATAAAGAAAGCATCTCATGCAGCTTTTATTGCTATAGAACTTTTGTCCTCTTTGCTCAATTTTGTCATGAACTATTACATACTAAGCATGATAAATACAGGGAAAAAACCTTCAAATTATATTTATTCTAATACGTGTTTGACAGGTGAATTAATTGAAACTAATTCCATACTTAGACTGCTGATTTGGAAAAAAGAGGCCAAAATGTTTTTCTGTCTCTGCTCCAGACTTCCCGTTTTCATCAAACATGGCAAACAAATAAGTTTCTATACCTCTTCCTGGCCTTCTTGGAGTGCCTTGTCCACTATTAACATGGCTAATAACATTCCTATAGTAAGTGCCAGCATTTTCAGATGATGCAGCAGGAGGGTTCCCATCAGATGGCCAGCCAGTTTCTGATACAACAATCTCGACATTAGAACCACCTTCTTTTTCTAGAGCTGAATAATGAGCATCCAAAACTGCATCAAAAATGTTTTGATATCCAAACGAACCGTCTTGAACAACTGTTCCTTGTGAGGTGAATGATGCATAATCGAGTGAAATGTTGGCTTCATCACCAATATAGCTGAAATAGGGGTACACATTGACTAGCAATGGTGCATTATTTTGGACTAGGAGATTAATTATAGGTGTAATGAATGGTCTAGCCTCGTTCGAGAATGAGCCTTGTGAGGGAGGATAAGAAATCCCTAGCAGACCTGCAGATATTGATGTTGAAACCTTGATTTGGTCCTGAAGACCTGCCGATGCTAATGCATTTTGTATATTTCCCATGGCTGGACCAACATATTGAGCAATGCTAGAACTTAATGGTACTTCATTTCCAACGGCTATGTATCCGAATTTCACATCTGGTGAGTAGCTTTGTATGTTGTTCTGAACCCAATTTGCAGCTGCCGAAGGATTGGTTGCAAGGGCCTGAATGTCTTCATTGGCAACATCAACTAGAAGTTCTATATTGGTTCCTCTTAAAGCATTGAAAACTTCCGGGACCGGAGAGTAAATTCTCATTTTTTGGATGCCATTTTGATTGTAAAGATTTATAACATCCTGACTTGATGGTAGATTGTTGCCATTGAGCCCATAGCAGACGCCTATAGATTGTACCCCTGCATCAGAATTGATGGACAGCCGTTGAATTGACTTGGAAATTCAAATAATAAGTATAGAATTGTGGCAGATTTGAATTGTGTTACATTCTTTTTTATTACTTTGCAAAACAAATCAAAATGGTTAAATAGAATTAAAAAAAAAATTTCAACTTGCAATATCATTTCACTAGTTGAATGAACTCCAAAATCAAGTAGAGTTTAGCTCTTTCTACTACCTAATGGAGATAGCAATCCCACAGTATAAGCAAAAGATTCTTCGTCTAATTACCACTTAAAATTTTGGAAGGATCTTAATCTCCGAAGTTGCAGGTGTAGGCATGAGTGATTTTCTCACATCAAACATCATGCAATTGCAACTTTAAAGAATTAAACAAGATGCATTGCATTGTTTAAGATAATCTAACATTGAGATTACATCTTCATTAGTTATGAAATGCATGAAGAAAATAATGCATGGTAAAGAAGAGTTTACGTTTACTTGGGTAAAGTGGTCCAGTTGGTATGCTATACATTAATTTTCACTTACTAACTCGTGAGTTTATATACTTAAATACACCAACATGTTCAAAACAAAACGAGAGAGAGAGAGAGAGAGAGAGAGAGAAAGATTCATTGCTACCAAAATCAGATCATAACTAGTGATTTCCATGAACATTTGATGCATGGAAACAAGCAAGGAAATTGTAGACTGGTTGAGATATACCTGTGACTCTGAGACTGAGCAAAAAAACCCCAAGCAAAGTTAGAATACTAGTCATTGTATTTTTGTTGATAAATAAGGCAGAATATAGAAAGGAAAGTTAGAAGAAATTAGCACTCAAAAGATTTGCAAAAGAAAGATATGAAAGAATGGAGTGGCCAGGGTTCTTCTTATAGGGAAAATTTTTCGATTTCAGACCGGTGGCAGTCATAATTAATTGAGTTTTGCCCAGTCAATACTTCACAGTCCAATAAATTGACAAATTCTAGCACAGTTTTTTCTCAGGACTGAAGTATTCAAGCAGGCAAATCTTTAGTGATTGTACAAGAGATGCAACTGACAATATCTTTGAATATCCAGTCAGGCTTGTGATCCCTAATGGACAAATTTAGGCAATGAATCTAGAAAATTCAAGATTTAAGTTGGCTTAAGGACTCGTGCAATTAATAGTCAAAATTATCCTCTACAAAATAAGTAATTGAACTATTAACCCTCAAAAATATTTAAGAAATTGTGATTGTTTTGCGCTCGTTGTTTAAGTTAGTAAATTTGCCACATTAATTCATAAATTATATTTGACAATTATAGATTCTTACCCATTTAAATGCATTGTAATAGAATTCTTTGCTTCCTTAAGGAAGCAAATTTGACTAGAGAATTGAATCAAGTGGTTTACATATCGTGCAAGACAAGGCCATCCATGGACCATGGTCAACTAAAACCTCATTGCCAAATTATGCAACTCCAAAAAATGAGAAGGGTAAATGACTTCAACTGTCCCCCACTTTCACCCATACATGTATTTGGTCCCTCAACATTTAAAAGTTTGTATTATGTTCCTCAACTTATCAATTTTGTTCTAAATGGTCCTTCCTAACCAACTCCAAGCATACTCGCTGCGATTTGATTCATGTCCATTTTTTGCTGAATATTATCCTATTCATGATGGATTAACATTTAATTTTGTACTTTTTTTTTATTTATCAGAATATAAGTCAGATGATAACTAAGCACTATAGCAACAACAATAAATGCAGTTGATAAGATTTTGTAAACTGTTGAATAGTAATTCTTCATCATTTTTTTCATTTATGTAAATTGGAAGATTAGTATTTTTTTATATATAAGTCAAATTAGTTAACTATTGAAAGATTAACCAAGACTATTAAAAGAGGCAAATATGCCTTGTTTTTAAACTTAAAGGATGCAAATAGACATCAAGTCTAACTTTAGGGGGCAAAGTGAAAATTACCATATTAAATTTTGCTACGAGGGACCATTTATAAGTTGAGAGACTTAATAGACAATTTTAAAGTTGAGGGATCATGGGTAAAAGTTGGGCAAAATAGGATCATGGGCAAAATTTGATGGAACGTTGAACTTATTTACCTAAATAAGAATAATAATGCAACAGGAGTGATGTTTACAAAGAATAAACCTCATCCCATACCAAGTTTTTAATGCCACATAATTGTCCTCAAAGCCAAGATCCCCCCCCCCCCCCCAAAAGTTAAAAAATAAAAATAAAAAATAAGGAAAGAAAGATAAGAAGAGTAAAAGAACGTCATTTGCCCTTGAAGTAACTCAAAAGTCTAATTTTATGATGGAGGAGCGGACAACTTGACTAATAAAAAATTTAAATCCATTTATTCTACGATAGTATAAGAAAAATTAATCTTATAACCAATGGGATGTTTCTTTGTGCTCATCTTTCTTTGGAATCTTATAGGCTCTGTTTGGATTCAACATTTTTTGAAAAACAATTTTTTCATTTACAATGCTACAGTAATATATAAACAAAAACAATTCCAAAAACACCATATCCAAACAATATATCAAAAATAACTCCAAATATACATATTTAATATATATATTTCAATTATGTATGTTATATTATATATATATATTATATTAATATAAGTATATTTATTTCAATTATGTATATTAATATGTATATTATATATATTATATCAATTGCAATAAATATTATATATTTATATATAAATATAAATATTTTGTTTAAAATATATTTATATATGTTTATAAATATATTTATTTATTTATTTATTTATATAAATTTATAAATATATTTATTTCAATTTTGTTTTATAATATATATATATTAATATGTATATTTCAATTATGTATATTAATATGTATATTATATATATTATGGCTCTGTTTGGATTCAGCGTTTTTTGAAAAATAATTTTTTCATTTACAATGCTACAGTAATACACAAACAAAAATAACTCTAAAAACACCATATCCAAACAATATATCAAAAACAACTCCAAATATACACATTTAAGTTGTCAATACATATTTTTTGCTTTGTTCTTTGCCTTAAGTACGTTATTGATGTGATTTTAGTTGTCAAACTAGGAAATCAATGTCCATGATAATTTCTATTTCTGTCTTTTCTAATCTGAATTCCGTGGCTATGGCTGAAGAACCATGTTCTAACTTTAACCCTAATTTACTAGGATCGTCTAGTATGTAGGGTTTGTTCTCATGTGGTTTAGATTTTTAAAAGTGATTATGGTGAACAATTAGAATCAGCTAAAGTTACTTTTTTGTAGATTCTAAATTTTACATTTTTTGGCGACTAAATATTGAAAATGTAGATGTAATAGCTAGTTAGGGGGATTAAAAGTAAACCGGGAAAGCCAAAAAACTGGACAACGACCCTACCCGATTTGGGAAAAGAGGAAACTGGAGCTGATTCTGATGTGCAGGTCGATTTGGATTGATGTAGAAGGGGTAATGATTCGGTCCACATGCAGGATTACATTTGTAATGTTGTTTATTAAGGCTAAAATTAATAGGAGAAGACCTAATACCCTTTCATCAAATCTTAATAGTTGCAATCATGTATTTTATTATTATTGGAATATGAGATTAGTAGCTTCTTGTGTTTTGAAAAAAGATTGGGAGATGTCTTATCCGGTCTCAATCTGACTGAGTGTTAAACCAACGAGTCAAAAGTGTCTAAGGTGATGCTAAGCCACTTTAAATGTAAAAATTTTGATCATCCAACTATAGGAATTTTCAGTCGATGATTCGACTCCTCATTGTAGAAATTCTGACCTCTCGACCATAAATAATTGGGTAAACTACTTGTTACCCTCTGTGATTTTAGATAATGTCGGATGATTCCCTCTAAGATTTTAAAATAACTACATAACCCCCCGATAAAGTAGAAAATGGACGAAATGTACAATCAGTTATAGCGCTTAGAATAAATGTATTTTAAAAGTGCATATGACAAAATCTTATTATTCATGTAACCCACTTATATTTTGTATAAATATCTACTTTATCTCCATGTAATTTTTGCATTTGTCCACGTAATCTCCTCAAAATTTTATACAAGGTAGTTAAGCCATCGATTGATTTAGCATTTAAGTAAAGACACTATTAATATTTCAATTAACAACGTTACATAGATGATTTTCCGCCAAGTTTCTACTTTATATAAAACTATAGAGAGGTAAAGTGGATATTTTGAAGAGCAAATTACACTCTATCCTCCTGTGTTTTAGTATTTGTTTACATAACCCTTATGATTTCAAAAGCTATACATGACTCGCTCATTGTTTGGATTAAAGTATCAAAATGACAGAATTTGTAATCCATAACGAAGTCAACTAAAATATCCCTATGTAAAGTTGAAAATTATTTATTAACCACAAAAGAGTTATGTATATATATTGAAAATCATAAGGGGGTTATATAGTAAAATACTAAACCATAAGAGGGTTATATGATAAAATATAAAATCATACGGGGTTAGAGTGTCATGCATATTATATTTATATATTTTGATTACTTCAACCATTTTAGTTTTTAAACAAGGGTAATTTCGATATTTTCATAGGTTCAGTTATGGATAATCATTTTTGTCACTTTAACACTTTAATCCAAATTATGAAGGAGTTATTTATAACTTTTAAAACTATAGGAGGTTATGTGAAAATTAACTATATCACATGGATAAAATGTAATTTGTCCTATTTTAAAATGTTAGGGGGATCATGTGGTAATAGATGAAATTTCAGGGGATTATTTGTAATTTGCCCTAAAATATTCAAATCAATTATTTGAGGCTTGAATTTTAAGTTTATCATGCTTACTTTGTTTATTTAAACTATTTTTTTTTCTATTTTTCCCCAAGAGGCAACAATACTAATCTACTCCTATGCTAACGACAAAGATTCAATTGAAACACCTTAACCGTGGAGACAGAGAGAACCTACCTTTAGGCCAGATGGGTGCACAATGGCAACTTCGGGATAATTTGCTAACTTTGATGCACCATGCTTCCTTTTAAACATCATGTTGGAATGGAAGTCAAAGGAACGATGTGAACAATCCGTTTGATTAATCTAGACGTAAGCAGCATGTATATCCATGGAGAGATAACTGACAAAAATGAGGATAGAAAAACCACACCAATAAATAATTGAGAAGTACTGTTGTATTATATTTTGGTTTTTTAAACTAAAACAAGTTTTGGAAAAAAAAAAAACTAAAACAAGTTTAGATGTCATTTTCCCTTGGAGATGTTCTTGTTTCTCACAACAGCTGGAAAAAATTTGGCGTGATTGCAGGGCCTATAAGTATGCCCGCGTACCAGACCAAGTGTTGGCGTCATAATTTCATAGATTGGTGTATTGACTCGGAGAAAGTGCGTGCATGTCTGGCGCTGGAAGAGGATCCCTCATTAATATTTTTTGGAAGCGGTAAACTCACATTGCATAATACACAAAATTAAATTTGATCTTATATATCACAAATGATACACTCACACACATATACATACACTCACGTATATGTATGGGTGCCACACATGCATACATACATACATATATATATGTATATATATATATATATATATATATATATATATATGTGTGTGTGTGTGAATATATATATAGACACACACACATGTATGTATACATATATGTGTGTGTGTGGATACATACAAACATATATATGTATGTGTCTGTGTGGATATATATGTGTGTGTGTGTGCGAACGCGCGTCAACACATACATGTATGTATACATATATATATGTGTGTGTGTGGAAGCATACATATATATATATATATATATATATGTGTGTGTGTGTGTGTGTGTGTGAATATATATATATATATATATGTGTGTGTGTGTGTGTATGTGTGTGTATGTGTTCGTGTATAAGTGCTTAACAACGATATATTCTTTTGAAAATTTCAGTTTGTTAGTGGAAATGCTATTAAATTTTGATTTGACCAGGAAAAATTTGAGGTTGACCAACATATATATTGAATTTCTAGAATCATGGGCCAAACTGTCCACTGGGGATCACAGGCCACATACATGTTATTAGTTTGCATCTATTCTACAATCACTAAAGACTATTGTGTAGCACATAAAATTTGGTTTGCAATCAATAATATTTTTTAAAGCTCTATAATTAAGTAGTGGGGATGCCAATCAATTTTTAGTTGACCATGGCAAATATGAAGTGAATGGTCTTATCTTGTGTTGGAAAATATGTGACCAACTTGGACACACTGTAAATCAACTGATCCAATTCTAATCTAGTCCTATAGCTAGCACTTAAAATTTGGTTTGGAATCATTAATATTTTCTTCTAAGTTCTATGATTAATCGGTGGAGATGCCAACCAATTTTTAGTTGACCATGGCAAATATGAACTTTTCGGAAATGGGGCCTCACAAGTTCCATTTCGCACAAGTTGGTGTAGATTAACAATTTACTCTTAATTCATACCAAATTACTTTCAGTTTACACTAAATGATAATCATCAACTTATACCAAACTGTACTTGATTTACATCAAATAATAACAAATCAACTTACACTGAATTACACCTGATTTACATCAAATCAGACTTAATTTATACCGAAATCATATTGATTTATACTTTTTTTTTTTTTGTCAGCAATGATACAGTGTATAACCTACTCTATCCTAATCTAATCTAGGGGCAGGGGGAGTTTAAGGAGACTTGTGTTAGGGACTAGTGGGTATATAGACCCAATTAGACTAAGAGAGTGTTATGGCACTACTCTTAGATTCAAACCTCACCTGCAGTCCAAGGAGGAACTTAAGTCCCTCCCTGATAGCCAAGTTGATTTATACTAGATGTCAACTTGTGTAAAATTGTACGAAATACAAATTGTGAGGCCTCGGATCCGAAGTTTCCGGTCTTGTCTTGTGTTGGAAAATTTGTGACCAACTTTCACACAGTGTAAATCAACTGATCCACCTCTCTAGTCTAGTAGAGCATGATCTATGACTCCACAAACATAATGAGAAGTTGAAAACCAACAATTGAAATTCAAGTCAAACTCATGCACTTAAGGGGGCTAATTGGGGATGGGGACTCTACAGTTGTCAGCCATGGTATATGCACTCACAGAAAAGTAAACTCGTATGAACTTAACAAGCACTGAGCAGCTGTACTGTGTCTGGTTCTGTGCGGCTATTATACTTGCAACATTATTAAATGTACAATCACATTATATTGTTATATTCGTGGAATAGTTAGTATATATAAATAAAATATTTTACATATATTATGTATAACAACATAATGTGGTTGAGAATAAGATTTTGTTGGCTGGTTAAATAAGTTGTATTGTGAATTAGTAAGGTTGGCTACGTCGGATTCAGCCCATAATGTTAGTAATAGAGGTCAGAAAGGGATTAGTATCTGTTGCCTCCGCGTCCGTTTGAGTTTTTAAGAAGTAGCAGCCTCCGCGTGTAGCCAGAGCCTCGTTTTGATTAATGGAAAATTTCCCTTTGCCTCTATATCGTTTTTTTCCCTTTGATTGTTCCTGTGAGTTTATGATTTATTATCAATTTGGGTCCATCAGAGTGGTATCAACCAAAAAAATTAAGCAAAAATATATTTCATAAAATCAATATATATGGGGAGGCAATTTACACACATAAAAATATGTGTGGGAGAAAAAGAATAAGACCAATAATAATTTATTAATCACATCATAAAAATAAGACTTTCAACTCTTCACTTTTTTCAACTAAATACAATGATATGACTTCCTATTTATAAACTAGATGACATGGTAAAAAAGTATTATAACTATAAGAAATTTCCTAATGAAATACAAATTTCTAAATAATAAAACTACCATAACTTGATTCCAATAGAATTACTAACATTCTAACTTGACTAAAATACTACAAAATAATAATATGAAAATTTCTAATTTTGATCCTTGATTTAATATGCCAACAAGCTGCATATCTTGTACAATCAATCAAGAATTGTGATAGCATATTCGTCAATATATTGGGCTGTGACGTATTGACTGGGCAAAACTTAATTAATTATGTCTGCCTAACGTCTGAAAAAATGGGCAATATTTTCCTATAAGAAGCACCCTAGCCACTCCATTCTTTCATACCTTTCTGTGCAAACCTTTCGTTTGCTATTTTCTTCCAATCCCTCTCAGCTATATTCTCTACCATTTATCAACAAAAGTACGATGACAACTATCCTGACTTTGCTTGGGCTGTTTTTGCTTAGTCTTAAAATCACAGGTATATCTCAACTCTTTACATGTTCCTTGCTTGTTTCCATGCATCAAATATTTATTGCAATTGACTAGTTATCTTATTTTGTAGGAATTAATCTCATTTTTTCCCCTAATAGTTCTAAACATGGATGATGGTGTATATAAGTATATATACTCTAAAATCTGTAACTGACTATGTAGTATATTAGCTAGTCCACTTTACACAATCAACCCTTTTCTTTCACTGTGCATAATTTTCTTCATGCATGTCATTACTAATGAGGTTATAATCGCACAGTAAGATTGTTCAACGTGAGACACATCACTCATGCATAAAGCTGCAAATTCAGATTCATATGCTTCCATTTTTTAGTTGTAATTGAATCCAAGAAACTTTTGTTTGCACTATGGTAGGTGTTATCTACATTAGGGTTGTACAAAGAGCAAAAATTGTTTATTCAACTATTTAAGCATTTTGATTTGTTTTACAAATTAATTTAGTGGTTTGATTTATGTTACAGTGATCTTAGCTGCTTTTGTACCATCAGATAATACATGCAAATCGAGTGATTGGACATTTGAAAAGTTCATTTATGGAAAGAAAAAAAATATCATTTATGAGTTTAGTTTTGTTAATCATGATAGATAAACCCTATGCAATATTGTACATGTCAAGTTTTCAACAGAGGAAATGGAATTTAGACACCCTTTTTAAGCGAAAAATTTTGTACTAATGAACAGTAGAAAGGGAGTCTAATAAGCTACAGCGGTAAAAAAAAAATTCAATTCACAAACAGATGAATAGAGATCGTGACACAATCTAAATCTCTCACAATTCTATACTCATATTTAATCACTTATTCATCAATTCTTATGCAGAGGTGCAATCTATAGGCGTTTGTTATGGGCTAAATGGCAACAATCTACCATCAAAACAGGACGTCATAAATCTCTACAATAGATATGGCATCCAAAGAATGAGAATTTATGCCCCAGACCATGAAGTTCTCAATGCTCTAAGAGGAACCAATATAGAACTTCTAGTCGATGTTGCCAACGAAGACATTCAATCCATTGCGACCAATCCTTCGGCAGCTGCAAATTGGGTTCAAAACAACATAAAAAATTACTCACCAGCTGTGAAGTTCAGATACATAGCGGTTGGAAATGAAGTATCATTAAGTTCTAGCATCGCTCAATATGTCGGTCCAGCCATGGAAAGGATACAAAGCGCATTAGCATCGGCAGGGCTTCAGAACCAAATCAAGGTTTCAACATCAATAGCTGGAAATCTGTTAAGCGTTTCTTATCCTCCCTCACAAGGATCATTTTCAAACGAGGCTAGACCCTTCATTAAACCTATAATTAATCTTCTAGTCCAAAATAATGCACCATTGCTAGTCAATGTGTATCCCTACTTCAGCTATATCGGTGATCCAGTCAACATTCATCTCGATTATGCATTATTCACCTCACAAGGAACTGTTGTTCAAGATGGCTCGTTTGGATATCGAAACATTTTTGATGCAATTTTGGATGCTCATTATTCAGCTCTAGATAAAGAAGGTGGTTCTAATGTCAACATTGTTGTGTCGGAAACTGGCTGGCCATCGGATGGGAATCCTCCTGCTGCATCATCTGGAAATGCAGGCACTTACTATAGGAATGTGATTAGCCATGTTAAGAGTGGACAAGGGACTCCAAGGAGGCCTGGAAGAGGTATAGAAACTTATCTGTTTGCCATGTTTGATGAAAACCAGAAGCCTGGAGCAGAGACAGAGAGACATTTTGGCCTCTTTTTTCCAAATCAACAGTCTAAGTATCGAATCAGTTTCAACTAATTCAAGTATCAAACATATACTAGAATTATTCTGAAACTAAATCCAAGTTTCAAACATGTACTAGAATAAATCGTTTGAAGATCTTTTCCTATATTGGGCATACAAAGTATGCACTACTTCTTGATGACGACATTGAGAGGCAGTAAAAAAGTTCTAGCACAGCACAGACACGCTTTCCTATTGTAATGAGTATGAAATGGATTAAAATAATGAGACTTTATCTCAGAAGCATGGATCAAGAAACATATTTATTTTTTTAATTTGGTCTTTGTCGTGAGTACGTGATAGATTGAATCATAGTTGCCTAACAAGGAAATCAATGTGTATGATTAATTGGGCTTGAATTCGAAGTAATTTACATAATTTTGTTTATTGTTCACTATAATACTTTTTGTAATGAGATATATGTTTAGCCAAAATTGTTAAGTTCATGAGCAAAAGATTATATTCTACATTAGTCCGAGAGATAAAGAAAGAGCGGTTAATATATAAGTAAAAGTCCGAGATCTAATCGTTTAAATTTTTGGATCAAGAGTTGAGTTTCTAACTTACATATTGAATTCTTTGGTGGACTCTCTTGAGGTGCTTCTCCTAATCAAATTGGTTCTCATCAGATTTTAGAATTAGAGCTTAGTGGTTGGTCTTGTTTTGTTCTTTCTAGCTAGAACTTTTATGAGAACAATTGGAGACTTCATTATACAACTTATTTTGTTGAAGAAATAGAAGATCATTGGGAGCTTCTTCACTAATCTTGGCTCAGCTTTTTTAGCCATCTTATACAAAACTATAGGGATATTACATGGTTAAATACAAAAATTACAGGGGATAAAGTAGATATTTATACAAATTGTAGGGGATTAAGTGAATATTATGATTTCATCACACCCACTTTTGGTGTGTGTGTGATCTAATTTCCATAACTGATTATGCATTCCATACATTTTTCACTTTATACAAAACCACAGGAGATTATGTGGCTATTTTAAAACCTTAAAGGGTCATCTGGCATTATTCAAAATTGTAGGAGATTATATGTAATTTATCCTTTTTAAAATATTTTTTTGACTTGTTTCATAAACACTTTTTTAACCAACTTTTTACTCTTTTAACCATCTTTTTATATAATATACATCATATCATAAAAAATTCTATAGTGTTATTTCAAATAATCTCCTATCGCTATAGTGTTGCATCGGCTAGTTATCTTAAACTAGATTTAGGAAGCTTTTCGTTAGTGTAAGCAGTTTTTTCCTTTTTTAACCTTCCACCCCTCTCCAGACTCTTCCCACCCTCAACTATCAAATTCAAGATTTGAATCTTGAACCTGACAACGAGCAGAACTCCAAGAGTCCTCCCTTGGCTACTAAGCCAACCCCAACGATTGATTTAGGAAGCTTTTCTTGATTCCATGAAACATGCTAATCTTGTTTATCTTAGCCATTAGTGGCTATTAAAAAATATTCATTGCAACTTTTGGCATGAAGAAACCTTGACGGAATTGCTGAGAAAGCTTTTAGGGTTGCTAGTTCAACATTATATATATAACTTATGTTTTCAGAACCGGACCGGATAGCGACTCGGCCAAGGTCAGGGGTCAGGGGTCAATGGGTTCGACCGGGGGTCGATAGGGGTCGAATCGGATGACGTCATAAATAAAAATTATTTAAAAATTAAAATATTATATTTATAATATCTAATAATATATTGATATTAATAAGGTATATTCATATATATTTGATGTTTCAAATATATTTAACAAGAAAATATAAAGAAATTAGAACAATTAAGTAGCAATTTATATTATTTAATAAATATTAACAAGTTTAGAATTAAAATTATGAGTTTAATTGAAAAATAACATCAAATTTTAGGACAATATTTATAAAGTATCAAATATTTGAGGTATATCAATAAGTTTTAACAATTTAGGGGGTCAAAACATAATATTATAAAGTTTGATTTTTTTTTAAAAAAATTACTGTTGAACCGGAAAAACCGATTTTTTTCCGGTCAAACCCGGTTTTTGACCGGCTTTGACCGGGTTTTAAATTTCCGATTTTTTAATAAGACTCGGACCGGCTACCTGGCCGGTTCCCGGTTCGACCGGCCGGTCCGGTCCGAGTTTCAAAACAGAGTATATAACCTTCTGTCTCATCTTAAAGAAATACTAAACCAATTGATCTCAGTTGGCCATCGAAAGAGTAACTAAGTCCCTCCCTGGGCGTAGGTTAGGGGGTTGAATTCTTGATTGCATTTTCTCTCTAAAATATTTTGGTATCTGGTAGAAGGTTATTTAACATTCTTCAAACCTCTTAATAGATTAGATAGGTTCATCTGCCTCCTCTTTCCTCTAATATAAGACCAATTGTAACAGTGTTGTATTAGTGATTCTTAAAGACATACTAATAGATATTATTGTTGTCTCGTACATCGAACTTCAATTCAATGTTGTTTCAAGAATTATCCATCTGTTTTTCAAAAAGAGTTTTAGAAGCAGAGACAACAAATAGTTGAAGAGCAACCTTGTCTGGATTCTACCAAGTGGGTACAATGGACTTCCCATTCTTCTATCCTCATCAACGATCCCAACGGACTGTTTTAATTTATTGCTTCTAGAATATCAGGCTCAAATCCATAATGCACCTCCAACTGTAAGACCCATTCTCCATGACATCAATATTATTAATGGTTCCTATTTCTATTCATTTGCAAAGTTAGTCTTGGTCAATGTAGTTAACAATCAAGTGGCTGTAGCACATGAAAAGGCTGTCCAAGCTAGCATGATGCAACGTTTGTTATCAAGTTATGAAATTATGTCTGTTTGTTGTTCAAACAAAAAAAAAAGGTAAAATAGAAAGAAAGAAAAATGCTACTGAACCATTGCTTGTCCTCAAGCAATAAGAAATACAAACCAACAATGATCCAACAATTTGAAATTAAACATATGTGTACCATTCAACTTCATTTCCTAAAAAACAAGGCAAATAACCATTATACAATCATCCAATTAAGCTCAAGTACTCATAATATCAAGTAAATATACCCTAATTATGCTAGTTCAATTCAATTTATCATCTTCACCTAATTTCACAAGCAAGTCATATGATCAATAAAAATGCTATCTAATCCCATGATCATCTTCTTGCTCAACTTAAAGAGGGATTTATTCATATAATTTAGCTAAATATATACTTAAGTTGTGAAAGTGCCTTTTTACGCGAAAATTAATTTTTTTAGATGAAAATCACCGGTTACTCAACACTTCACATACTCTAGTTGCGTTGCATACTCTTAATTCAAGTACCGTTATACGCGAAAGTCGACGTTTGTAGATGAAGATTCCTGGTTACTAAGCACAAAAACCATTGAAGTAGAACAACTCTTATTCTGTTTTTTCCTTTTTTCTTTTTTAATTTTTTTAATTTTTCTACTTTTTTTAAGCAAAGATAATAAACATTTCCTCAAAAGAATAATCATGAGAAGAGTGCTACATTTATTGACCATATTTATCACTTATTTTATAAAATCAAATAAAGAGAAGAAATTTCATTGAATATGCAAAATGTAAGCATAATTTTCTCCACTTTAAAAGATATACTTTCCTATAAATACACAAATTATAATCACATAATAGTCATTTCCAAGTTAATTGAGAAAAGAAGTTTCTAAATCATATATATTTATCTCAAAAGTAGAAGAAATTTGAACTACTAATGGTATGAAACTGGTTACCCATTGGATAAAATTGAAATAATTTGAAACTTTTTGGATAATTTTACAATTTTGGAACCAACAAGTCAATCACATACAATGCATACAATCTCAATTCTCCCCCTCCCCACACTTAACATGCACATTGTCCTCAATGTGTAAAAAGGGAAACCAAGATAAAGAAAGTAATACTCCCCTATTGTTGCGATTGAATATGAAGCTTCAAGATCCATTGTACGTGTATCTCCAACACTTCATGAGTTCCATTGGATAACCATTAATGATATAAACCTAAAAATGGAAAATGAGAAACAAAGATGATAACAAAGACATTAATAAACATATAACGGCGATCCGTAACTCCTAAACCTTTGTAGTGGTGATGTACCTATAGAAAATACACAATAAACTACTCAAGGTACAAGGGAATACATAAGAAAAAAAAGAAGAATGAAGAATGAATCAGGTCTCACGTTTTAGAATTCGGACAAGAAGGCAAAACATGACTTGACAAAACGTGCCTTCAAGCCACGTTTTGTGTGAGGCACGTTTTCTTCCTTCTGGGCATAACTGAAAACGTGGCTCATGTAAAACGTGGCTCGATGGAGCGTTTTCAAACCGCATTTTCTGTACAAAAATTGTAGAATTGAAAACGTGGCTAGTGTAAAACATGGCTTGATGGAGCATTTTCAAGCCGCATTTTCTGTACAAAAATTGCAGAATTGAAAACATGGCTCATGTAATACGTGGCTTGATGGAGCGTTTTCAAGTCATCCACATTTTCTGGTGCAAATTTTTGCAGAAATGCCAACTTTGGAAAATTACACATGTTACCCCAATTACTCAAAATGCATCATAGATCATTCTTTTGCCAAAATTATCAATGCACACACATGTAAAACGATCAAAACATGCATTTTACCCTTTTTTAACGGATCAAATACACCGTTAACGCAAATCAAGGGGCTGAGTTCTTTGATTGAATTTCGTCTTTTTCACCTCATTTGGTCACTTTTGCTTCTATTTCCAATACCTACAAATGAAAAACAACAACATAATTCAAACACATAATTTAAACCTAAAATCACACCAAATTAACATAAAATACTAAAATATTGGGTTGCCTCCCAACAAGCGCTTTTGTTTATAGTCGTTGGCTCGACTATTGAACCTCATTTCTCAAGGAGGCTTTGTTAATGAATAATCCACCATTTTAGGTCGTGGTGGATCATTAAGAGGTGACTTTATAGTAAAAGCCACATGTTCTAAAGATGTGAGAGGTAGAAGTGACTTACCTATCTCAAGTGTTTCATAGATATTATCTTGAATGTGCACCACTTGAGAACTCATCAAAGGAATGTCCGTTTGACCTTCTTGGGCAAGAATACCTTTAAAACCTATACTCTCAACACATTCCTTAAGAGAGGTGAAAAATGAGTCATTAAGGCTCACCTCTTGAGGTTCAAGGTTAGTTTCAAAGGTACTATCATGTGAAATAGACATTTTTCTCATTGAAACACACATTAGATTCATAATTTTCATCAAAATGCAATCCACTTTCACTTGCAATGCTCACCATTCATGTTAGGGTCATAGTGCATATCATTAAAAGAAATAACTTCACATAAAACATATAATTGTTCTTGTATTCTACCAAAGTGAGAAGCTAATTCATCTAATCTTTCCTCAACACTATCAAAATGGTCAGATGTTGCATTTGCTAACTTTTCTATAGCTAATTCCCAAGATGGCTTAGAATCGTTAGCTAATAGTTCACTTTCTAATTCCGAAAGTGAAGGTGCATTAACTAACCTCTCAATTGCCAATTCCCAAGATGATTTAGATTCATATTAGACATATTTGGGTTGGTAATCATAAGAACATGAAGAATCGCTATATGCACATTGATTATCCCAACCGTAAGCATAAGAATTACCCCAATAAGCTCCAAATTGATCAAAACAAGGATTGTAATGCCCTAATTCATCAAAATAATCCACATTTTGTACTTGTCTACATGTATGAGTAGCATGATAACCTCCATACAAATCACAAATCATATGATAAGAATTAAAAGCATTAATATTCCTCTTTTGCTCAATTTCATGCATAAAAGTGTCCATTTGAATTTGTAATGTTATAATATCCAGTTTAGCCTTTAAACTCCTTAAACCATCTTCAAATGACATACCTTCGGTAATTTCTTGGTCACCTCTATTGAAGGAGCTTTGTACATAATAACTATCCATTGCCGATCTTCCACTTCTCAAGCATTGCTCTCCCATGTTTTCTACTCTCCTTGAACCCCTAAACATGCTTTCAAAGTAACTTAAAAACAAGTTTAGTCAAAGAGAATAGATGACTCTAAACATACAAACAAAACACAAACAAAGACTTGAAAAGACACTAAACTTAACAAACAAGACACTTGCCCCAACAAAAACAAGAAAAATTATCTAAATTAATAAAGTTACTCTTAGCACCGATATTGAGAAATTTGAGCACCAAAAACTTGATGTGCGCGGAGTATACATATACAATAAACTCATCCACAATCAAGTTTTACATTTATAAATTCCTAAATACCCCACACGCGATTTATCGCAAGTATACGAATCCTAAGCGAGTATAGGGCATTAAGGGTCGATTCCACAGGGAAGAGTGCAATTACTAGTGTTTTTCAAACTCCTTTATTATTTTAGACTATCACAAGTATAAGAAATTAAATCTATACTATAAAAGTGATAAAAAAAAATACACCAGAAAGCTCCTAGAGATATGAAATTCCTTACTACTCTTGCAAATGAGATTACCGGTTAAGTGAATGCTATTATCTTGGCTAATTATGGCGTAATTTCCTTATGCATGTGAAACCTACTCTCGTAATGAATCAACTATACTTGTAATTAAGCCATACCTACTCTCGTGGTTATGAATTAACTACAAGCTCATTTCTTCTATGAAATTACATGAAACAAGTCACTTAAGTCACATAGGTGCACCTCTACTCTCGTGAATGTACTCCCTAGGTTTATCACTTCCTTGAACTAGTGTTAAATTCCAATTCTCATTGTAAACTTAATACTTTTAGATAATCACAATTAATGGCGGTTAATCATGATTAGAAAAGCAAAAGTGATAAATAACTTGCTCAAAATAATATCATCAAATAACCTAATAAACATCACAAGCATGATATAGCAAGTTCAACCATAACTCTAGGCATAAACTTTAATTAAACATGAAAATAAGGTCCAAACTTGTATTATAGTTAAACATGAAATCAAATACAAAAGAGAAAGTGATAGGAGAGATGTCACCCTTGTCACATGAGTTTCAAACTCTCCATCTTTGCTCCTCCAATTTTCATCCAAATATAGCTACAAATACAAGATGGATAAACTACACTAACTACTCTATACTAATGAACTAAGAAAAACTAGTGAAGACCACATTTTTGTGAGTTTCTCTAACCTTCCAAAGTTGTGAAAATGTTCTCCAAAGGCCTCTATTTATAGAGAATTCAAGCTCAATATGAGTTGTTTCTAGTTGGCAAAATTGACTCTTGAAACTCTCTTGAGTTGTTTCTCCAACTTTCCAGCCTTTTGTTGGTCAGATACAGCCGGAATTGCTAGCTGGAATTGAGTTGGAAAAGTTGTGCGAAAGCAAGGCAAGTTGATGAGAAAGTTGCAGAAAACAGGTGAGAATATGCAACTTGAGAATACGCAACTCAAGCCACGTATTCATTGAGTCACGTTTTAACTTCTGCACTATTTCAACTACTATTTTGGTCATGATGGAGGTCGAATCAACTCTTGTGCAAAACATGAAAGTTGTAGCCCTTTGAGTTAGGATTCCAATGCCTCAAGAATCATCCAATTTGGAGCTCTGTGAACTGAAATATGATCAAAATATCAAAGACTGGTCAGAGCTCTATTCTAGCTTATGACCACAGAATTTGCGCTTCTGTATTTCGACTTTTTAACAAGGAAAACAACTGATCTGGATTTCGATGTCTCATACCAAATGTAGATCTATCTCTCAGCTTCAAAAAGATTTAAGAATCACCTCAATCCAATGCTTGTCACTCAGGATATTTCTAAAATACCACAAAGGTGTCAAAGCTGTGAAACTTGCTTCCTTTTGTTCTTGATTGCATTTCCTCTTTTGCACTTCATATTCTCTTTAAACCACTTCAAATCATCATCAATCATCCAAATATATTCTCAATTCATGCCATTTGATGATTGAATCCTTAATCCTACAAAAACATGAAGTTTTTGCCATAAAAATTCATAGAAATGCAATTTTTACCATTTAAACCACAAAATGTATATTTTCACTAGAATCTTAGTTAATTAACTAGAAAAGTAACTAAAACACACCAAAACTAAATAATAAAACACAGTTAAAACACGTAAAATATACTCTTGTCAGCTACTCTTTATGACTTTTTGATAATTGAGTATCATGTCTATATGCAGCTTAGAGCATGTTGTTGATTGATAAAACATTATAATGAAAAGGAAAATTATTCAACCATATATTTGACTAAATAAAGCAGTAACTAGGATAAGAATTTCAACATGCAATAGTATCATGTTCTTGTGCAATTATTCAAGAAAATATTATAATTAGACGTGTTTGTTTTAGCATGTTTTAGAGACTACTAATTTAGCCTTTTCAGTTTGTATTCAAATTTCAACTCAAAAAACGTTAAATTGTAATTTGAGTGGATTGTTTCAAGCAATACATAAAAGTCTTACTAGTACAAGAGAAGGGACAACTGGAAATGAAAGAGAAAATGATTGCCCCTGTGAAAGGTTTACATGCATTATCAGGGTTCAACCATTGTAGGCCTATTTAATAAGGCTAACTCTTGATGAAATAGCTACTAGACTTTTGCACCTTAAAAATATAAATCAAAGGATAGCCCAACTTCATTTTCAGTTATGAAAATCCAACCATATCAAGGTAAATAACAACAAAGTAGCAACCTAATTGATAATATACTTCAGTTATAACTGAGAAGTCACAGTTTGATTATTAAAGCTTTAACAATTATGGCTCTTAAGTTTTATTAATTCTTCAATCTCACACTCATATAACACTTCACAGCCACTATAATGTAGTCAAACACAACTAGTTTTTGCTTGCGTACTACGCAATTTGCACGATTTATATAGACTATGTGGATTATTCAACTCAATTTAAAGGCAATAGTTTATTGATGACAAGCTTTTATAGTTGACAAATATGACAGAGGTTTGTTTGATCTGTTCTAAGGATCTGTTTGATAACATAAAAAAGTACTGAAACTGAACCTTTTCAGACATTCAGATGTTTTGAGTGTTTGATAAATGAAAATCCATCTGCTGAATTTGTTAAGTAGTACTGAACTTGTGTGTATTTTTTTCAGTACAAAAATTCTAACTGAATGCTTAATTTTGATAAGAATCAATAGAATTACTTCAACTACCTTATCTTATCTACCAAATCTACTCTTGTTTGTTAATTATGTTCAAAATTCTTATCTAATTAAATAACCTGATATTCTCTATCTAACGGTTTTCTATTTCTCTTTTATTCATTTTTAATGACGTTCGCATCTTCTCCATACTTCTCATATAATATATTTCATCTTTTATATTAATTTGATTTAAAAATAAATATTGTCATTTTTATACCTAATAATTTTAAGCTAATCAAATCATAGGTTCTATTTATTTTTTGAATGAAAAGATATAAGGGTAAAATTGTCAAATTAAACTTATTAAGTATTCAGTTATAAATATTTATCAAACAGTATAAATAAATTTAGCATTAAAATTCAGACATTCATATATTTATTTTCAGTACTTAAAATTCAGCAAATTACTTATTTCAGTATTCATAATTCAGATTCAGTTTTATCAAACGAACATAAGATATGAAAGAGTGAAAGTATTGTAAAATTTTACGGTTACCACAACTTGTACATGAATGACTAGTAATTGCGGAACTACAATTCTTATCCATATTTGATTTATTTATTTTTTTTCATTTGTAAGTCAAGAATTTTATAAATGAATTTGTAAGTCGAGGATAGTTTTTCACGTTTTAGTTTATAAGCTCAATTTAGGAATTAATAAATTGTTTCAAAAAATCAGGGGCTTTTCTTTTGAGAATTTCAGTTCGTTTTTGGCGATTCTAAGGCAATATACTCTCTAGTGATTGAGGTTCCAAGACTCCACAAAAGTGAGATTGGATGAAACTAATTTAAATTAAACTCAAGCACTACATATAAGCACTTATGTATATGTGTGTGTAAGTGCTCAACAATGATATTCTTTTGGAATTTCAGTTTGTTAGTGGAAATACTATTAAAGGGTTAATCACAATTAATCCCCTTCAGATTACCCCAATTCTCAGTTTCCTTAACCTTTTTTTTTAATCTCACTTTATCTCCTATTGGACAAAATTAACCCTCTATTATTCTAGATTTTTATCTTTTTTTTCCCCTTTTTCTCTCCTTTGTTTTCTTTGTCTCTTTATTCTTTCTTTACTTCTTCTGATTTTCCACAAAAAACTTCATCTCGGTGATTGAAGATTAAAAAAAATAGGAATTGCAAAGATCTATTTTCTTCTCAAATGGTCATTAAATATGCAAATTCCTTTCCCAAATTAAATAGCTTTTTTTGACTTTTCAATTCTTTTTGTTTTTTCTCCTTCCCATCCTAGTTTCTCATTTTATTCTAAAAAAAATCACAAAATGAACTTGTGACTTGATTAATGATCAATAATTACAATTTGCGACGCATGGCATTGAACAAAAGGTTGAAATTAGCTTTTGTTGTCTTTCCAACCTTTACCCATAGACCCAATTACAAACTACAAATAAAGTTTTCTATTGGGATGAAGTTATCTATTAGGAATAATGGAAGAGAGAAGAAAAAACAAGAGAGAAATAAATGTAGGAGGGAAAAGAGGGGAAAGGAAAGAGAATAAATGAAAAATTAATATAATGGAAGGGTAACTTTGTCCTATACGAGATTACGTGACGAAAATTAAGAATTAGGGGATAAAGTGACAAATGAGGTATACCTTAAGGAAATTAATTGTAATTAACCCTACTATTAAATTTTGAGTTGCCCAGGGAAAATTCTAAGTTGACCAACATATATATTGAATTTCTAGAATCTTTGGCTTAACTGTCCACTGGAGATCACAGGCTTGACGAGTACACATAGATGTTAGTATTAGATTGCATCTTTTCTACAATCACCAAAGATACTCTTTTAGCACTTAAAATTGGGTTTGGAATCATTAATATTTTTTTCTAAGCTCTATAATTAATTGGTGGGGATGCCAATCAATTTTTAGTTGACGAGGGCAACTATGAAGTCAATGGTCTTGTCTTGGGTCGGAAAATATGTGATCAACGCTCGCAGACACTGAAAATCAACTGGTCCGCCTCTCTGGTCCATCTGATTAAATTCTCTATTCCAGTAGCATGATCTGGGACAGGAGTACTCCCACAGACAATAATAAGACGTTGAAAGCCCTCAAATGAAACTAAAGTCAAGGTCAGGCACTCAAGGGCGCTAAGAGCTCATAACTGGGGAGGACTAACTCCACTATGTACTTCTAAACTTGTATCATTTCCTAATTTACATCTTAAATTTCAATTTTAGACACTTTACATTCTAAACTCTCGCTTTTGGATACTTTGCATCCTCTCAAATTTATCTAATTAATCCAATCAATAACAATTTTAGCAAAATTAACGGTCATAGCAAAGTATCCAAAAGCGACTGTGAAGTATCCATAAATGACTGTGAAGTATTGACTGGGCAAAACTTAATTAATTATGCCTGCCAACCGTCCGGAAAAATCGACAATATTTTCCTTTAAGAAGCACCTTGGCCACTCTATTCTTTCATACCTTTCTTCCGCAAACCATTCTATTGCTCTTTTCTTCCAATTTCCCTCAGCTATATTCTGTACCATTTATCAACAAAAGTATGATGACAACCATCCTGACTTTGCTTGGGTTGTTTTTGGTTAGTCTTAAAATCACAGGTATATCTCAACCTCTTTACATGTTCCTTGCTTGTTTCCATGCATCATATGTTTATGGAAATTGACTAGTTATATTATTTTGTACGAATTAATCTTTTGTTTTTTCTAATAGTTTTAACCATGCATGCAGGAAATATGCAGTATATCAACTAGACCACTTTACACAAATAATTCTTTTCTTTCACCATACATTATTTTCTTCATGCGTGTCATTACTAATAAGGTTCTTATCTTATTTAGATTGTTTAACGTGAGACTCATAACTCATGCATAAAGCTGCAACTTCAGATTCGTACCCTTCCAAGTTTTAGTTGTAATTAAAACGAAGAATCTTTTGTTTAAACTGTGGTAGTTTTATCACATGCAAATCGAGTGATTGGACATTTTCAAGGGTTCATTTATGAAAAAAAAAAAATCATTCAAGAGTTTAGTTTTGTTAATCATGATAGGGTAAACCCTATGCAATATTGTACATGTTAAGTTTTCAACAGAGGAAATGGAATTTAGACAGCCTTTTTAAGTGAAAAATTTTGGAGTAATGAACAGTACAAAGGGAGTCTAATAAACTACCGCGGTAAAAAAAATTTAATTTACAAACAGATGAATAGAGATCGTGACACAATCTAAATCTCTCACAATTCTATACTCATATTTAATCACTTATTCATCAATTCTTATGCAGAGGTGCAATCTATAGGCGTTTGTTATGGGCTAAATGGCAACAATCTACCATCAAAACAGGACGTCATAAATCTCTACAATAGATATGGCATCCAAAGAATGAGAATTTATGCCCCAGACCATGAAGTTCTCAATGCTCTAAGAGGAACCAATATAGAACTTCTAGTCGATGTTGCCAACGAAGACATTCAATCCATTGCGACCAATCCTTCGGCAGCTGCAAATTGGGTTCAAAACAACATAAAAAATTACTCACCAGCTGTGAAGTTCAGATACATAGCGGTTGGAAATGAAGTATCATTAAGTTCTAGCATCGCTCAATATGTCGGTCCAGCCATGGAAAGGATACAAAGCGCATTAGCATCGGCAGGGCTTCAGAACCAAATCAAGGTTTCAACATCAATAGCTGGAAATCTGTTAAGCGTTTCTTATCCTCCCTCACAAGGATCATTTTCAAACGAGGCTAGACCCTTCATTAAACCTATAATTAATCTTCTAGTCCAAAATAATGCACCATTGCTAGTCAATGTGTATCCCTACTTCAGCTATATCGGTGATCCAGTCAACATTCATCTCGATTATGCATTATTCACCTCACAAGGAATTGTTGTTCAAGATGGCTCGTTTGGATATCGAAACATTTTTTATGCAATTTTGGATGCTCATTATTCAGCTCTAGAAAAAGAAGGTGGTTCTAACGTAGACATTGTTGTGTCGGAAACTGGCTGGCCATCGGATGGGAATCCTCCTGCTGCATCATCTGGAAATGCGGGCACTTACTATAGGAATGTGATTAGCCATGTTAAGAGTGGACAAGGGACTCCAAGAAGGCCTCGAACAGGTATAGAAACTTATCTGTTTGCCATGTTTGATGAAAACCAGAAGCTTGGAGCAGAGACAGAGAGACATTTTGGCCTCTTTTTTCCAAATCAACAGTCTAAGTATGGAATCAGTTTCAACTAATTCAAGGGTCAAACATGTACTAAACCGTTTGAAAGTCTTTTCCTCCATTTGTCATACTTAGTGTGCACTACTTCTTGATGAGGACATTGAGGAGACATTACAAAAGTTCTAGTATAGCAATAAAAGCTCCATAGAGATGCTTTCGTATTGTAATGAGTATGAAATGGATTAAACTAAAGAGACTTTATCTCAAAAGCGTGGATCAAGAAACATATTTATCTTCTTCAATTTGACATTTGTTGTGAGTACGTCATAGATTGGATCTTTGTTGCCTAACAATGAATTCAAAGTTATTTAGAAATTTATTTATTGTTTAGAATAATACTTTTTGTAATATGATAAATGTCTAGATATAATTAATGGTGACTGGAAAGATAAATATTCGGTCATGAAACATGTTTTAGAGAATAATATGCATAACATGGATTAGCCCCATTATCATTTCACCTCCGAGATTCAGCATGGTTAATTTTATTTTTATGCAATGGTGCTTAAACTAGATGTAGGAGGCTATTCTTGACTACATGAGACAAGCTAATCTTGTTTGTCTTAGCAATTAGTGACTGTTAAAAATCTCCGTTGGAACTTTTGGCACGAAGAAACCTTAATGGAAATTGCTGAAAAAGTTTTAGGATTGCTAGTTCAACATAATATGTATAACCTTCCGGCTCTTCTTAAAGACATACTAATAGATGCTACTGTTTCTCGATTTTGGACTTCAATGATGTTATTTCAAGAACTATCCATCTATTCTTTCCAAAAAGAGTTTCAGAAGCAGAGATAACAAATACTGTATCAAGTGGGTACGATTAATGGACTTCCCATTATTCCATCCTTATCAAAACGAACCAAAAAAAAAAAAATCTTTATCAAAACGAACTGTTTTATCCAACTGTAAGTAAGACCCATTCTCCATGATATCGTTAATGCATGGTTCATACTTCCCGTTTATTTGCTAAGTCATTCTTAGTCAATGTAGATAGAAACCAAGTAGCTGTACCGCGTGAAAAAGCTGTCCAAGCTAGAATGATGTAACGTTTGTTATTAGGTAATGAAAATAAGCTTGTTCTGGCTTCGGCCTCCAGATGACTTTAAAAAAATGAAAACAAGTTTGTTTGTATTTCAAAAGAAAAAAAAAAAGAAACAAGAAAAATGCTAATGCTACTCTTCAGGAGTATTTTACAGTTAGTATCATGTCTATATTCAGTTTAGAGCATTTTCATGAATAATAAAACATTATAATAAAAGAAAAACTCAACCATGTAGTAAACTAGGTAACGTAGTAAATAGGATAAGAGTTTCAACAAGCAAATACTATCTTTTTCTTGTGCAATTATTCAAGAAAGGGAAAATTGTTTAAAACGTCCCTCATATTTTACAAGATGACTTTTTTCGTCCCTTACTTTTAAAAGTGTAATTTTACGTCTCTTATAAATTCACATTGACTAAATTTGGTCCCTACCTAGGTTTCCGACTAGTTTTTGGTCGAAATCTACCACATGGCTTGCATGTTATCATTTTTTAAGGGTAAAATTGTTAAATCAAATTTTTACATAATCCGATTCATAGTCCCTCACATTTCACAAAATGAATTTTTTCGTCCCTAACATTTTACAAAATGAATTGTTTCATTTCTCATATTTCAAAAAATGAAATTTTCCATCCCTCACATTTTTCAAAATAAATTTTTTCATCCCTCATTAATAATGTGTACGAATAGCTTTTTTTCTATAAACCCATGTATATGTCTATTTGATTTTACTTGAACAGTACGAATAACATGTAATTTATGTATATTGGATTTAATCTAAACATGTTAATCGTAGTTATACACATGCTATTCAATAGATATATATAGGGGTTTAAAACTAATAATTTTGTTTGAAACCCATATATATTTATATGATTTCACAATTTGAACCAATTCAATATTTATGACCTTTCTCTTTTGGTAATAATTTATTTATTGAGTTGTATAATAATGTCATCTAATTAATGGGTCCTAACTCGAATTTTATAATTGTGATAACAAATTTCAGTTTAAATCTGAAATTTCTACTTGACACTTTTAAGACCAACAATTAAATTACTTGCCTTGTGATTGTCTTAAAATTTGAAAGTGTCAATCACTTATTTCTTTTTGTTATACTTTTCTTTTGTTTATTTTTCTGTCCAAATTTAATTCGATATAAACACTCGATAATATTTAGGATTAAATGTCTTCTTCATTTTCAAATTTCGAGCAAAAGAAAATGCATATAAGTGAAAAACTAACAATTTTTTTAAACCCATGTATATATCTATTTGATTTTACTTGAGCAGTACGAATAGTATGTAATATATCTCTATTTGGTTTCACATGCTATTCGTACTATTTAAATGAAATCAAATAGATATATACATGGATTTAAAAAAAAAATCATTCACATACATGATCAAGAAAAGATGAAAAAATTCATTTTGAAATATGTGAAGGATAAAAAATTCAAAAAATTTATTTTATAAAATGTGAGGGATTATGAATCCAATTATATAAAATTTGATTTGACAATTTTGGCCTTAAAACATGATTACACGCAATGCATGTGATGAATTCCGACCAAAAACTAGTCGGAAACCTAAGTAGGGACCAAATTTGACTAATGTAAATTTGTAAGGGACGTAAAATTACATTTTTAAAGGTGAGGGACGAAAAAAGTTATTTTGTAAAATATGAGAAACGTTTTAAACGATTTTCCCTTCAAGAAAATATCTTTTAATTAAACTTGCGTTTGTTTTAGCATGTTTAGAGCCTATAATTTAGCCTTTGCAGTTTGCACAGTCTCATCAATTTCAAATTTCAACTCAAAAAAACCTGAAATTATAGTTTAATGGGATTATTTCAAGCAAGAAATAACTTCACTTTGCACCCCTAACTTGAAACACTTTTTTAGTTTGCATTCTAAACTTCAATTTTGAACACTTTGCATCTTAAACTTAATTTTGAATACTTTGCACCCTAAACTATTAAGTTTGTTCCATTTAAGTCCAATCAATAATTACATTTACAAAATTAACGAGATAAATGATACTAAAAATTATTGACAATGTACCATTTTTGTTCTAACTATGATCTCTTAGCTTTTTTTACTGCTTTTAGTACATTGTTGTTGATTTATGGTTTCAATCACTCATATATAATCAAAATTAATAAGATAAAAAATGGTGCAAATTAATGACAATGTATTTTATCTTTTTTACTACGATATCTTGGCACCTTTTGATCACTTTTGATACATTATCATTGATTTGTTGACTTCTCTTGCTATTAATTTTGCTGAGGTTGTCATTAATTAGATTTAAATGAGACAAAACTTGAGAGTTCAGTGAAAATTTAAGGTTCAAAGTATCTAAAATTAAAATAAAAAGTGACACAAATTTAGGAGTGTAAAGTAAAATTAGTCCTTTCAAGCAATACATAAATCTCTCACTAGTACAAGATAGGGACAACCGAAAATGAAAGAGAAAATGATTGCCCCGGTGAAAGGTTTACATGCACGATTTCAGCCATTATAGACCTATTTCTAAAGCTAACTCTTGACGAAATAGCCACTAGACTTTTGCCCCTTAAAAATGTAAGGGATAATTTCAGAAACCTCCCTTGAGGTTTCATAAAATATCACCTAACTCTCTTAAACTTTTCAAAATCTCACTTAGCACCCTTGAAGTGATAGCAGGGTCATACACTAATATCAAAGGTGATGAATTATCAATAATACCCTCGTATTTAAATTTTCTAAACTTGTTTTTCTTTCTCTAAATTTTCTACTTTTCTTTAACAATGTCTGGACAAACATACATACATACACATATATATATATATATATATATATATATATATATATATATATATATATATATGTATGTATAATTGAATTGCAACTGTCGATAAAATATAGGATTTAATCAATGAAATATTCAATGCATTTGGAGAAGAATAGCTGCAAGTCTTTTTATTTTTTTTCCTTTTTTGGTGTTTCACAACTTTATTTATTTATTTATTCCTATTTATGTAGAGTGCAAGAGAAATAAAAGTAATTGAAACTCCGAACAGTTTTTCAAAGTCTGACTTTTTCTATAATAAAATTTTCATATTTCACACACCATAAAAAAAGTCTGTCTATTTTGAGTAAATTTTTTGTTTGATACTAAAGTTGAATTTTATCTATTACTAGGTTTTTTTTTGCTCAAATGTATGATTTTACATGCTAATTACCTTCAACGCTATGAAGGGTTCTATTTGTAAAAATGGTTTAAAAAATAGTATTTGCTTTTACTATTTCTTCCTACTGTAGAAGTGATTATTGGTTGTAACATAAAATCTTACCAATTTTCATCTTTCCACTTTTAAGATGGTTCCAATTTAGTACTTTATTTCTTGGTTTGTAAAATGTTCATTTTTTTATAGTCTAAGGGTATTAAAGACACTAAAATAATCTCTCTCCTCAAACATGAATTTTTTAATATTACTTTTGGTTAGAAGGGCTTCCAATGTTATCAAAATGTCAATTCAAAAAGTGCTAAGTGAGATTTTAAAAACCTTAAGGGAACTAGGTGATATTTCATAAAATCTCGGGGAGGTTTATGAAATTATCCCCAAAATGTAAACCAAAACACGCCCAACTTCCTTCATTTGTTATGAAAGTCCAACCGTATCAAAGTAAATGGTGACAATGAAACGCAACCAATTTGATAAGACATTTGAAATGACAAGTCCAGTTATCAAGGGAGCAAGTGATGAGTCACTCACCGTTGATAATTTTTTTTTTTTTAAAGGAATATCAAATGTACCTGCAATCATCCAAAAAAGTTGACGCCTTAACTTGGTCAAAAAAAAATATAAAATCCAAATCACATTTTATACGTAGATTTTAACATCACACGTGGGGTTTTATAAATTTTTGTTCTGTATTTACAAGTTGTTAAAAATAAATTATATTCTGAACAAATGATATTATATCCCGTGTGTTTTGAACAAAAATCGGCCGAAATGATTATTCTGACAATGTGTTAGCCTTGGTCCTATCCCTCACTTACTAATCCTCCTCCGTCGTAACACCTTGTTGGATCCAAAAATGTAAAAAGTTACTTTCAAGAGTTAGTGGGTTGACACATAAATTTAAACGAGAATCCGAAATAGGTCAGTGGTTTGCAGTGTACTATACTACTTAAGATCCATTAAATTATAATCAAACACCATTAATTTTGCTTGTGTACTACTAATGTAGTTTGCACGATTTAAACAGAATAAGTAGATAACTTGTTAACTTAGATTTTATTAAGGGAAAATCATCAATTTAGTCCCTAAACTTTTTTTTTCTGTCGATTTAGTCCCAATACATTATTTATAGCCAATTTAATCCTTAAACTTATATTTCAGTTCCAATCAATGAGTTTAGCGGCGGCGCCACCGCATAATTTCCATCGGCTTCCCAATCGAGCAACCATAAGGGGTATTTTAGGGACTTCCATTGCGGAGCCTTAACCAAAATTAAAAAAAAAAAGGTGCAATCTTGCCGTTTCAATTGGTAATGGTGGTTACTCCACCAATCTCCTGCCGGACGGGTTACTCCATTATATTCTTCGTAAACCCCATTATCTGATTTTAAATTGACATCGTCACTGCTACAGCCATAGCTATTTCTCCGATGATTCTGATTCCGGATGGTCACGGTCGGCGTCGTGGTAGTGACTCCATTGGCAAAGCCATAGCTGTTCCGCCGGAGAAGAAGATGGTTCGGATCGGATCTAGGATCAGAATAATCGAATGGTTGAATATCCTTAGCCCTTGATTTGATGGATTGGGACTTGAAAGCTGAATCGTGGCAGGAGTCAGGAAGAAAGATTCGAAGGGCAAGAGAGGTCAAGGGGTCGATGTGGATGTCCTTGGTGGCAACTCTGTCGGTGAAGGAAGGATTGGCGGCGGCGAAGAGGTGAATGATATAAATCAGTGTCATTGATGGCAAGTAACTCAGCTTTCTTACAGCCACAATTGTATCCATATCTAATTGCAACTGCTCCGACATACAAACCAATCCCAAAAATAGATTTTTCCATCTCCAAGGTCTCCCGACGCAGTTTGATGGAGTCCAAATGAAGAATCTTTCCTCCTAGCCACAGCCTCACCAGTCCTTCTGCCCTGCCAAGCTCATTGCCAGTTTTCAAGGCTTTAGCAGTTATTTTGAAAAAGGGTCCTAAACTTTGGAGGTAGAGGTCCAGATTTTGCCTTTTTGATGCTTCAATGATGTCAGCCATGGTTGGAAAGCTGCGTCAGCAGTAGGGGCGGTGTTTACCCCATCAAGAAAATTGTCTTCTCTCTCAGTTTTGAGGAGGGAAGCTGAACAGAATTTGGAGGAAACTGCTGCATTAGGAGATGAAGCGAATAAAGAAATGGAGTGGGTTCTCAAGGTGGGTGCTTCCAAATGAGGAATATAAGTCGAAAAATTCTTCATAGCTTGTGTTAAAACCATAGCTGCCAAAAAAGGAAAACGAGAGCCAAAAGGATGTTGTGTCACCCGTCCGGCGGGAGATTGGTGGAGTAACCACCATTACCCACTGAAACGGCAAGATTGCACCTTTTTTTTAATTTTGGTTAAGGCTCCACAATGGAAGTCCCTAAAATACCCCTTATGGGTTGCTCAATTGGGAAGTCGATGGAAATTATGCGGTGGTGCCGCCGCTAAACTCCTTGATTGGAACTGAAATATAAGTTTAAGGATTAAATTGGCTATAAATAATATATTGGGATTAAATCGACAGAAATAAAAAGTTTAGGGACTAAATTGGCGATTTTCCCTTTTATTAAACTCAATTAAAAGGCAATAGTGTATTGATCACAAGATTGTATACTTGATAAATGAGACAACAATTTGTCTGATCTGTTAATGTACCAAGAGTGTAATAGCAAAACTTGTAACAAACATCCTTTGTCCTTTTTTGGTTCAAGTTCTTTTCGCTAAACCCAGGTATTAAAAATGAGAATGCAGATCTTTTTTATTACCAAAATTAGAGTTCAATTTTCTTCACCATACAAGCAGCAAGACAGAAGCGATCAATTTTACTCAGATTCTAAAGTTAAAAGACAAAAATATTCAGGTAGGAAAAAGGGAAATCAATTAAGATCTGTTCATTCTCCCAAAAAAAAGCAGACGGGATCTTCTGTCAATTATATCTGTCCATTTTTCATATTCAATGCAAAATTACATAGTTCCACTTATTAATACTGCTAATGTGGCATATAACATTGAATACATATTTAGAGGGTGCTTGGTAAATGAGTTTCAAATTCAATAATATTCTAATTGTACCCATAGTCTTCTACTTTAGAATTTCACGCCGTATGATTTAGATGAGATTAGGTAAGTATTTGAGGATGAGATCCTTGAGTTTGTCAGTGTTGCAGTTACATGCAGTCATGTTGATTCAAAAAGTAGGTCATCCATGCTAAAATTGAATTTGTAATCCATTTACCAAATACTCCCTAAATATGCATTTAATATTATGTGCCACATCAGCAATATTCATTAGTGGAACTACGTAGTTTTGCATTGGAGGCAAAAAATGGACAGATATAATGGACAAAGGATCCCGTCTGAAAAAAAAAAGAGCATTGCTCTCACATTGTAGGGATTAATCTTTCCTACCCTGATAGTGTATAGTATTAAATGAATGATAACTATGCAAAATTTGAATTTGAACTCCAACTTTTGCACATCTGTCGTTGATTCAATAGTGATAGTGTATAAACTGCCAATGTGTATAAAATTTGCCCTCAATATAAGAAGAGATGGAAGGTTATATATATTTTGCTGAAGTAGCAATCCTAAAACTTTTTCAGCAATTTCCATTAAGGTTTCTTCGCGCCAAAAGTTCCAATGAAGATTTTTAACAATCACTAATGCTAAGACAGACAAAATTAGTTTGTCTCATATAATCAAGAAAACGTTTCCTACGTTTAGTTTAATATAACTAGCAGATGCAAGAACTATTGCATAAAATTTGTATTAACCATGCTGATCAATCTCGGAGGTGAAATGATAATGGGGATAATCCATGTTATGTATATTATTCTCTAAAACATGTTTCATGACCGTATTTTTATCTTTCCAGTCGCCATTACAAAAAGTGTTATAGTGAACAATAAACAAATTTTCAAATTACTTTGAATCCACATAAACCCAATATAATGATAGACAGAGTTCATTGTTAGGCAGCTAAGATCCAATCTATGACGTACTCATGACAAAGTCCAAATTGAAGAAAATAAATATGTTCTTGGTCCATGCTCTTGAGATAAATTCTCATTAGTTTAATCAATTTCATACGCATTACAATACGAAAGCATCTGTACTGAGCTTTTATTGCTATACTAGAAATTTTGTACTGCCTCCTCAATGTCCTCATCAAGAAGTAGTACATACTTAGTATGACAAAAACAGGAAAAGACCTTCAAACGATTTATTCTAGTACACGTTTGATACTTGAATTAGTTGAAACTGATTCCATACTTAGACTGTTGATTTGGAAAAAAGAGGCCAAAATGTCTCTCTGTCTCTGCTCCAGGCTTCTGGTTTTCTTCAAACATGGCAAACATATAAGTTTCTATACCCCTTCCGGGCCTTCTTGGAGTCCCTTGTGCACTCTTAACATGGCTAATCACATTCCTATAGTAAGTTCCTGCATTTCCAGATGATGCAGCAGGAGGATTCCCATCCGATGGCCAACCAGTTTCCGACACAACAATGTTTACTTTAGCACCACCTTCTTTTTCTAGAGCTGAATAATGAGCATCCAAAATTGCATAAAAAATGTTTCGATATCCAAACGAGCCATCTTGAACAACAATTCCTTGTGAGGTGAATAATGCATAATCGAGATGAATGTTGGCTGGATCACCGATATAGCTGAAGTAGGGATACACATGGACTAGCAATGGTGCATTATTTTGGACTAGAAGATTAATTATAGGTTTAATGAAGGGTCTAGCCTCGTTTGAAAATGATCCTTGTGAGGGAGGATAAGAAACGCTTAACAGATTTCCAGCTATTGATGTTGAAACCTTGATTTGGTTCTGAAGCCCCGCCGATGCTAATGCACTTTGTATCCTTTCCATGGCTGGACCGACATATTGAGCGATGCTAGAACTTAATGATACTTCATTTCCAACCGCTATGTATCTGAACTTCACAGCTGGTGAGTAATTTTTTATGTTGTTTTGAACCCAATTTGCAGCTGCCGAAGGATTGGTCGCAATGGATTGAATGTCTTCGTTGGCAACATCGACTAGAAGTTCTATATTGGTTCCTCTTAGAGCATTGAGAACTTCATGGTCTGGGGCATAAATTCTCATTCTTTGGATGCCATATCTATTGTAGAGATTTACGACGTCCTGTTTTGATGGTAGATTGTTGCCATTTAGCCCATAACAAACGCCTATAGATTGCACCTCTGCATAAGAATTGATGAATAAGTGATTAAATATGAGTATAGAATTGTGAGAGATTTAGATTGTGTCGCGATCTCTATTCATCTGTTTGTGAATTGAATTTTTTTTACCACTGTAGCTTATTAGACTCCCTTTCTACTGTTCATTAGTACAAAATTTTTCGCTTAAAAAGGGTGTCTAAATTCCATTTCCTCTGTTGAAAACTTGACATGTACAATATTGCATGGGGTTTATCTATCATGATTAACAAAACTAAACTCATAAATGATATTTTTTCTTTCCATAAATGAACTTTTCAAATGTCCAATCACTCGATTTGCATGTATTATCTGATGCTACAAAAGCATCTAAGATCACTGTAACATAAATCAAACCACTAAATTACCTTTAAAACAAATCAAAATGCTTAAATAGTTGAATAAACAATTTTTGCTCTTTGTACAACCCTAATGTAGATAACACCTACCATAGTGCAAACAAAAGTTTCTTGGATTCAATTACAACTAAAAAATGGAAGCATATGAATCTGAATTTGCAGCTTTATGCATGAGTGATGTGTCTCACGTTGAACAATCTTACTGTGCGATTATAACCTCATTAGTAATGACAGCATGAAGAAAATTATGCACGGTGAAAGAAAAGGGTTGATTGTGTAAAGTGGACTAGCTAATATACTACATAGTCAGTTACAGATTTTAGAGTTTATATACTTATATACACCATCATCCATGTTTAGAACTATTAGGGGAAAAAATGAGATTAATTCCTACAAAATAAGATAACTAGTCAATTGCAATAAATATTTGATGCATGGAAACAAGCAAGGAAGATGTAAAGAGTTGAGATATACCTGTGATTTTAAGACTAAGCAAAAGCAGCCCAAGCAAAGTCAGGATAGTTGTCATCATACTTTTGTTGATAAATGGTAGAGAATATAGCTGAGAGAAATTGGGAGAAAATAGCAAACGAAAGGTTTGCACAGAAAGGTGTATGAAAGAATAGAGTGGCGAGGGTGCTTGTTATAGGAAAATATTGCCCATTTCTTCAGACGTTTTGCAGACATAATTAATTAAGTTTTGACCAGTCATTACGTCACAGCCCGATCTATTGACGAATATGCTATCACAATTTTCTCAACACTTGAAAATTAAGCAGGCAATTCTTGATTGATTGTATAAGATATGCAGCTTGTTGGCATATTAAATCAAAGCTCATAATTAGAAATTTTCATATTGTTATTTAGTAGTGTTTTAGTCAAGTTAGGATTTTAGTAATTCTATTGGAGTCAAGTTATGGTAATTTTATTACTTAGAAATTTGTATTTTATTAGGAAATTTCTTATACTTACAAGATATGCAGCTTGTTAGCATATTAAATCAAGATTCAAAATTAGCAATTTCCATATTATTATTTAGTAGTCTTTTAGTCAGGTTAAGATTTTAGTAATTTTATTGAAGTCAAGTTATGGTAGCCTTATTGTTTAGATATTTGTATTTTATTAGGAAATTTCTTATAGTTATAAGACTTGTTTACGCAGTCATCTAGTTTATACTAGGGAGTCACATTATTGAATTGAGTTGAGAAAAGTGCAGGATTGAGAGTCTTGTTCTTATGATGTGATTAATATATTATTGTTGGTTTTATTCCTCTTCTTCCACGCATATTTTTATGTATGTAAATTGCCTTTCCATATATATATATATATATATATATATATATAAATTTTATGAAATATATCTCTTGTATATTTTCGCTTAATTTTTTTGGTTGATACCACTCTGATGGATCCAAATTGATAATAAATCATAAACTCACAAGAACAATCAAAGTGAAAAAAACGACACAGAGGCAAAGGGAAATTTTCGATTAATCAAAACGAGGCTCTAGCTACGCACGGAGGCTACTTCTTCCTAAAAACTCAAAACGGACGCGGAACCAACATACTAATCCCTTGCTGACTTCTATTACTAACATTATGGGCCATATCCGATGTGGCCAACCTTACTAAATCACAATACAACTTATTTAACCAGCCAATTAAATCTTTTTAAGTTCAATCCGGTCCCTAGGGCAAGGCCCATAATCCCTGGTGGACAGTTAAGCCCGTGATTCTCATTCTCAACCATTAATTTAAACAGAATAAGCAGATAATTCGTTCACTTTGATTTTATTAAACTCAATTAAGAGACAATAGTTTATGTATCTGTCTGACGCGTGCTCTCCTTAAAATATATTTCAGGTGTCATATTTTTTGAAAATATAAGATTAATTAATGAAAATAAATACAAGGGTGACTAGATAAGATTAAATAAGAAAATTATATAAATGTAAGGGAGGGTAATAATTATCTACTCTATTCCTACTCTAGTCTTATCTAAAAGAAGGCCCAACTACACCCTATAAGGAAGCCGATGGGAACCATCAGACTAAATGGATCCACTACACACCCGTATATGTTTGAGAAAATCATATATTGTGAAATAATGAGAGATAACCCACCAAGACTTAAAATCTTTGGTGGTCGCCACCAGCCATTTGGACTGGTGGTTTCCTTTGTTCTTTGTCCTTTTTTGGTTCAAGTTCTTTTCGCTAAACCCAAGTATCAAAAAAAGAGACTGCAGGTCTTTTTTACTACCAAAATTAGAGTTCAATTTTCTTCACCATATATGCAGCAATAGACAAGAAGCGATCAATTTTATTCAGATTCTAAAGTTAAAAGACAAAAATATTCAGGTAGGAAAAAGGGAAATCAAGAAAGATCTGTCCACTCTCCCAAAAAATGAGTATTGCTCTCCCCATCTGCTAACTCCATTTAAAAATTTTGTCAATGTAAATGTCTCTAATGGTGTGTGTTTGTTTGCACCATCCTTACACATACCAGAATTCTCCATGGTACAACATCATACAGGCAACAAAAGTTACAGAAGTACGAGGGGTTGAAAACTCCAGGTTTAGCTGATAAAGTGCCTTAAGTTGAGCCAAAATTTAAAGTCAGTTATATGGACATTTAAACTTGTGGAACACATGTCAAAAGGAAGCATAACTCCAAGCTCTTAATTCTCCCATACAAATTTCTTCCTAAGAGTGTAGTTTTACAACATCTCAGTTACCCATTATCGATAGCTCACTCCATCACCACTTACAACCTCACCGATGCAGTACATTTTATTTGTCCCCTGTCCATCACCAAGTATTCTTAGTGCAGCCTCCTTGTCGATGACTAAAACCATTCCGATCCCCATATTAAAAGTCCGTCTCATCTCAGCCTTGTCTATTTTTCCGGCCTATAATGTTCACAGGTAAAATAAAAGTGTGAATACTTTGTGTGAAAGTCTGAGCACAACCAAAGTACATCAACAGGAACATTACAGCCCTACACTTAAATATGAAGATTCATAGCTTCAAAGTATATCAGTCACAAACTCAGGTTATTGAAGAAAGACTGTCTCACCTCTTGAATCCAATTGAAAACGGGAGGAACTATCCAAGAGTCCTTATAAATAGCAGCTCCAAGACCTCTCGGAAAAACTCGTGGTATATTATCTGTGAAACCACCTCCTGTGATGTGGGCTATACCTTTAACTCCTCCTTTGCTAACTATGTCAAGCACCTTTATTAAAGAAATCACAGAACAATTATTGTACTATGATTCACAGAAAGCAAAACTAAAATAGGATTGAACCATCACCTGCTTAACATAAATGACAGTTGGAGCCATCAAAGCTTTACCCAGTGTGACGGATCCACCAGGAAGTTGGTCATTGAGAGAAAGACCACTTCGCTCGAGAACCCTGTGAATAAAGTGGAAGTGCAACAGATATGAGAAATTTATCGGCAGAAGGGTTCATTAGACACTGATAGTGATGTCCCTAGCAAAGTCTGCATAGCCTCTTTAAAGAAATCAAACCTTCTGACTAGAGAAAATCCATTTGAATGGACTCCACTAGATGGTAGACCAATGAGAATGTCCCCAACTGTGATGTTTTTCCCATCAATTACAGAGTCCTTTTTGACTATGCCGACTGCAAAACCACTGAGATCATACTCACCAGGTGCATAGAAATCTGGCATTTCTGCAGTCTGAAAGGATAAGCAATCTTTCAATCACAATTGAAAGAGCAAAAAAGCTTTCTGAAATATGTACCAGTCTCCTGGTTTCACCTCAAAAACTGCTGAAACCATGAAAGAATTAAAAAATGCAACACAGTAGGATCACTTTGATTAAAGGCAATCAAGTACAAAAATCAGAAGATCATAACTTTCAATTGAGAGCCATTTTCTAATATTCCCAGGACAAAACACAAGGAGAAAAAGAATGATGAACTGCTTGGCATTAATTAATCATTGACAAATTTAAATAATATCTCAGAGCCCCAGATTACAGAAGAATACCTCTCCTCCTAAAAGAGTGCAATCAGACTGTTGGCAACCGTCAACAATACCCTTTATGACCTGCATAAAAACTGACAAATCACACACTAAAGAACTTCAACTGTAAAAACCACTAAAAGATTACCTGGTAGACATAAATAACATACTTTGTCAGCAAGATCAATGTCAAGATGGCTCGTAGCAAAGTAATCAAGGAAAAATAAAGGCTTTGCTCCAGAAGTGACGATGTCATTAACACTCATTGCAACCTGATCCGAAGGTCAGTGATTAACTCTAGCAACAAAAGCCAATTATATACAAAACTGCAAAAAGATTTACCAAATCAATCCCAATAGTCTCGTGAATTCCACTTTCAAATGCAAGCTTTAGTTTTGTTCCTACACCATCTGTGCCAGCAACGAGATAGGAATCACCTGCTCCAGGCGATGCCAAAAGAACAAAGGAAAGAAATCCATCAGCAAGTTAATCAACAATGGACAAAATAATCCCTACAAGAAAATCTTCTTCCTTAAACAACAGAGAGCAAGATACAAAAGAGAAGGCACAGCGAAGGACAACAATCACATTTAACTTGTATAGAGAAATAATATGCACTGATGGGAACACCTTGGTTTGACTTTTTAATCTATAATACTCATTCAACTTGTGAAAAGGGGAGACAATGGTAGCAATCACAAGTCCATCATGCAACATAAGGGTGAAACCATTCTCATAACCAAATCCAAATATCTTGTATCATATTTTCATGAGCTATTATAAGAACCTATCATCAAATGAAAGGGACAGCCAAAAAGGAATTGAGGAGGGGTTCTTTTCTCTCCATGTAAACCATGACAGGCACTGATAGATGCTATGCTAAAGCATCAACCTGCTCCTTTTCGTTTCCACTACCTATAACTTTCAATTACCTGTAGGTAACCACATAACAATTAGATGTCAGAGCAGAAAAGCAGCGAATTTCTCAATCTTGAAAAGATAACTTATACATGCACAGCTGTGAAAACTAGAAAGGTGCCTGCTAAAGAGAAACTAGAGCCAAAAGCTAAGAGAAGAATAGTAAATTAGGGCAGGATGAGCTCAAGAAACAAACCCTGAGTGAAGAAGTACAGATAGAAAAATGATTGAGGTTCTCACAGGTTATGTGGTAAAGACAACAAACATCTCAAAAGGAATCAATATTTGTTGAGCACTTTCAAGCTCAAAACATTACAAGCATCAAATCAGAAATCAGTTTGTCATAAATGGGAAAAAACTGTATTGGATAAACTACTATCAGAAATGTACAATCTTAGAAAGTTGCAGCCATTGAATCTTTCCTACAAAAAAATTCTAGTCCTAAAATTGTAAAAAATGAACAAGACTGGAAAGTTTTGGCAACTGCAAAGAGTTAAAAGATCACTGCCAAGCCCTGCTCAAGGAGAAACAAATCATAATCCTGCTGCGCTAATAACTAGACAGAACACTACCTGACTTGATACCAGACTCAATTCTTAACAGAGCAATAAAGAACAAGAAATGTAAAAGGGCATACACTGCACAACCTTCAAACTAACAAAAGAAGAGTGATAACCATGCACAAAAAGAAAGAGTCGATGCCAATTTTTTGTCCAGCAAGAAGCAAGAACCATGTTGAATGAAGAAGAAAAATATCACGGTATTTTGAGAGGTAGATTTCCATTTTCCAATTGAATATCTGATCTTCCTTACAGACTCGAATTCTTCTTGGCCATCCAAACTTCGTTCTTATGGCACATCACTAGGAAAATTACATTTCTCAAGACAGCACTCATTCAACCATGGAAATCAAATTTGAAACCAGCAGTCAATAAGATTTTGATCACAGCTTATATATCTTTCTTTGGCCATAACTTTTCTAAAAATCTTAAGGTAACCAAACAAATGCAAGATGAAGAAAGCCTGACTTCTCCAATTCAAAATTAAACACCACCAGGAATCTTCACAAAACAGCCAACATAAGCATACAATACAATTAGTATTCCTCAGATGATTGTATATATTTTCTCCACATACTTTGGGAAGATAAGTCGTAAAAAGGGCAATCAAATTTGATCTAATCTCACTTGGTTTATAAACCACTAATGGATCAGTTCAGTTAAATGCCCAAATAATTCGCACAAACCCCAAAGACCAAAGTGTCATTTATGATTGCCATCCTATCCTGTTCATGAGACCTTCTGACCTATCAAGCCCATAGTCCATCAATCACATAAATTAGACTAAACTAAAAACATATTCCATCAACACATTATCACAAATTGCAAATATTACGTCAGAAATATTGGTGCAATCTGCAATGACATCCAAGGAAACGTTCAGGAAAAAAAAAGGCAAATTTGTTTATAAATTAACAATATTCAGAACTTATTTACGACTAACTGAATGTGCCTAATTAGTTCAAAGAACAAGAATAAAAAGAATATTTAACGGCTAATTAGTTCAAAGAACAAGAATAAAAAGATTATTTAACGGAACTCTACCTAGAGGATAAAGCCCTCCAAATCCTCCAATTCCAGGTGCCATCTTGGCAATTCTTCTAACAAGTTCTGATCCAGCATCAATGTCAACACCAGCATCCTTATACGTGAGTCCTTCAGTTTTCTCATCACAACTACTACTTGAAATTGAAAGGGCACGACTACTGTTTGTACTTCTAGAATTCAATCTTTTGCACAGCCCAGATGGCACGCAAAATTTTGGTCTGAAGCAACCAAACTTCAGTATTGACGTATTCAAGTCCTTGTTATAAAACTCCTGCCGAGGGGTTGTTACAGTCGGAACACCCTGCAATAGTTCTCTACTTGCTCCATAGGCGGTGGACATGACAAAGTTGAGAAAAAAAATTGAAAGTAGCAGCCTGACACCCGAATTGACCCTAGAAGAAAATGAAGGAAAAGTCCAAGGTCAGCACAGAGCACATAGCCTCTTTCGTTAAAGTTAAAATTTTGTACAAAGGATGCATCGAATGCCTGAGGTTCCATTTTGTCCAATGCAAAATGCAACATTTAGTCAAAATTCATCAAACTCCCATAATTAAATCCAACAAATAAACAATATCTAATGTACAAGCGCTTTGATTATTATTTTTTTTTTTTTGGGTTCGTACACAGAGCTAAATGAGATATTGAATTCAATTTTGGGGAACCCAACTGACGAAAAAATGGAAGTAAATATAAACAACAGGAGGAAGATAACGGAATTCTGAATCCATTAAAACTAAAATATTTCCCGAGGCAGAAAGTAAATTACTAAATCCTCCACCTAATGTTGCCACAAAATAGCAACAAAAAAAAAACAATTTTGCTGTCGCAATTCCATTTTCGCGTACCTGATTCTGCGTAGCTGATGCTTAAGAGGCGTGGATGAAAGGCTTCTCTGCGTCGTGCTGTTGAATGAGAAAGGTGAAGAAAGTTGAGGGTTTCTGGGGGTTTTATGCTGGACGTCATTAACCATATAGATAAAGAGGGAACAACCCTGCCACGTAGGATAGTCATCCGCCCATGTGGCACGCGGGGATTGGTCGGTAGTGAGGATTGGTTAAAAGATAAAGAGGGAAAACACGTGCCACGTAGGATGGTCATCCATCCATGTGGCATGAGGGATTGATCGGTGGTGATGATGTGGGATTCATGCTAGATTGTTTTTTTTCCCTTTTTTACATGCGTCCTTTTTTTTTTCCCAAAAGTCTAGCTCTTTTGGATTGGCCAATTTATCAAAAATAAATTTTTCAAATATATTATTATAGTAATACACATAATTCAAAAAACATCTCATCTATACAATATATCAAATATTTCAAAAAAATTTTATAGTAAAAATTTTCTCATATACACTGCTACAGTAAATTTTTTCAAAACACCCCAAAAAATAGCTAATTCAAATGGAGCCAATTGTTTCCTTTTTTTACATGGACCCATTTTTTCCAAAAGTCATGTCATTAGTCATTAGTCATTCTTTTGTCAGAATTACTCCTTGGTCAATAAAGAAATTACGCTTTCCCCTAAAGACTTTATTTTTTGCTTGTTTTGCTGCTACTGTATTTGTTTTGTAATAATCTATGGTTGTGTGTCCATATCTGTCAAATAGCCTCCACCACCAAATTTTCATTGTCCGAGAACACTTGCTTCCACTCTTAACAATCCGACAGCTCATCTTTGTACGGCTATGGTAGGATATTTCGTTAACCGTTGGGCAATTCCCTCGGCTTTCTGTTCGACATTTTCTCTTTTTGGGTTCCGTTTAGGTTGTTTCCCTTCATTTCATCTTCTGCTCGCTGGTTTTTGCTATCGCTTGCTTGATGTGTTTGTGGTGAGTGTGCTCTATCCTTGTTCTTACCTTTGCTTTCCTTATTTTGTGCTGTGTGTTTCTACGTCTGTTTCTTTTTGTTCCGTATCTTGTCATGTTTGTTAGCTTTTAGTTGGTTACTGTTGCATTGCCACTTCCATAAACACGGGTGCAGGTTCTTACTCTTTCTTCCTCTGCTTTTTATGATGAGAATATGTAGTATTGTCTGCATTGATCTTGTTCGTGTTCGTGTTTTCTTTGCTTCCAGAGATTTTCTGGCTTTTCTTTCCTTTTTTTTTAGCTCTTTTCACCTATTTGTTAGTCCTTTCCATCCTTGGAACCTTGCCCTCTAACTTCTATTTTTGTTTGTTGCTGAGTTTTGTTTGGCCTTCTTTCTTTTGGTCCTTTATTTGTTTGTTGCAATGCTTGTTCATGCCTTTTGCAGTCTATTTTTCCCCCTTTTACCTTCTTTTTCGTGTTGTTCTTTCTTTGCTTCTATTGTTCTGTGCAGGCGAAAGGTTTGCTTCATTTTTTGAATCCTATAGTGGTTGGTTGCGGCGATCTTGTTCACCTGGGTGTTACTTTTGCTTTGGAGACATGTACTTCTAATCGGTGCTTATTTGATCCAGTTCAGGTTTTTTTACTATTCTGACGTCCTGTTTCTTTCTTTAAATAGCTTTGTTCTGCCTTGTACTTTTTCATGTTGTTCTGCGTTCGTTTATTGTTGCCCTGCGCTAGAACTTCTTCTTAGAAAGATTGTTCTAGCCTGTGTTGTGTAACTCTAATTGTGTGCTTCTAGGTCTGTTAATATTTAATTGTTTCTATTTTTTTCCCCTGGTTGTCCTACACTCTAGACATTGTTGTTTTTGGTTGTTGGTTTTATTTTATGTTCTTGCATCTTCCGATCTAAGAACATGGATAGGAATGCAAGGCGTCGTAAACGCTATGCGAAAATGCCAGAGCATGAAAAAGCTGATCTTTTGTGTAGTCGCCGTGACGCTGATGCTGCAAAGAAAAGAAAGCTTTCTCTTCCTAATATTCGTCATAAAAACAGGTTACCTCTTCGTGAGGGGGAGGGTAGTGAACACGTTGCCGGAACCTCTCTTGATTGTGTTTTTCCTGGTGGTCCTTTTCGACGTGGCGATGGTAAAGATTATGGTCAGTCGACTCACAATTCGCCGGACTCTTTTAGTAATCTAGGTATTCCTGCACTTAATAGGCGGGACGCTAGGGATATTCATCGATCAAATAGGCTTTTTAATACTAAATTTGCTGCATTAGATTCTCAGAATCAAACGTTCTTCTCTACTGGACCATGCCGTCTATTTCTGTCTTCTTCTCTTGGTGATACGAGTTGAGTTTTCTCTGCTTGCGTAAAACGCCTCTTTCTATTCTTTCCACTTTAAATTTGTTTATTGTGTGTCATCTTGTGTAGGTTGGTGGTTAATGTTGCAGAGCAATACATGGAATCAACATTTGTCACCAATGAAATAGTTCAGCCATCTATTTGCAGGAACGAAAATAGACAACTTTTTACTGAAACATCTCTTCTTTATCTGCAATCCAGTTGCCAAAATTAGCTTTATGGTGTTGTGCATCGTACAAATGATGCTCGATTGTGCTCTGACAAGCAACCATCTGCTTTTGTGGGATCGGAAGCTCTGTCTTTTAGTTGATATGGTCTTTTAGTTGACTACCGCTAAATTACCTCTTAACAAGACCAAATGCATGGCTAATCTGAATGTGCACCCGACATTTTTTTTTTGCCTGCCATATGCCCAAAATATTTTTTGCATATCTCAAATCCTTTCAAACAGAAGGTACATTGATTTGGAATAATTTATCGTTTTCTTTTAATATTTTTGCTACCATAATTAGTTTTCCTATTTTTTGCCTCTACAACTATCAAATCAAACAATTAAAATCTAATTTTATGTATTGACTTTACTTTATAGATTTAGTCCTACTTCTCTTCTGAATTGTTGACAGCGCATCCTAAACTCTGCAATTCGTACTTCGTGTCTAGATGTGTATGTCACATTTCCTTAACGTTACTTTTGCTTTTCAGATCAAACTGTAATGCCCGGTGCAACCCAATGAGTACAAACAATTTCACAATGATGCACAAAGATATATCAAATTTAAGCACAATAAAGAAAACTTAATTAAAGAGAAAAGATAAGAAATGCAAACCAAATATCAATCCAATAGCCTCTTCAATTGATGGCGATGCTAACCAAGATGTACAAGTGAAGGTTCACTCCTTCCTCACCCCAAATACTCTTTGGTTGAGCCAAGGAGTTTTACAACAATTCTAGTTAACCCTCAACAACCTACACTTGAAAGATCACTCACCCAATTAAGAACTATTTTATACAAATGAGGCAACCTTCACCAAGGTTTTACCACTCCAAGTGATAGGTTCACCTTCACCAAGGTTTTCACTTGAGCAACCTCACAACCCAACTTTCCCAACCCCTTATACAACCAACAAAGAATCTTTCTACTCAAAAATCTCACTTGTAAGCTTGTATTTTGTGTTGGCAAAAGTCCATTGTCTTCTTGTGCTTTGGGGTGTTTATAGAAGGTGAGAAATGGCTTCAAAAGGCTCTCCAACGGTCAAATATTAAATGCTGTCAAAACTAGCCGTTGGCCTGTCGGACGTCCGAGACCTCCTGTCGGACGTCCGAACCCTGCGTCCAAACCACCTGTCGGACGTCCGAACCCTGCGTCCGAACGTAGGTAGAGAGTCATCAAATCTTTGCGAAATTTCTCGGACGTCCGATGCGATCGATGTGAGTTCGAGGCGTGCGTCCGATCCTTCCGGACGTCCGATGCTTCCTCACGAGCGTCCGACAGAGTTTCCTTCTTAATGTTCTTCATTCTTTCGGACGTCCGATAGCGTCCGACATGAGTGCCCTGTTTTTGCTTCTTCTTTTATGCCACAAGAATCTGTTCTAACAAATTACTCACATAAAAACATTAGCCCAAATCTACATTTTGGTTTGTTAATCATCAAAACCAAGGATTGATCGACCAAGGTCAACAATCTCCCCCTTTTTGATGATGACAAACAAAATGAAGATTTCTTTTATCAAATAAGTTCAAATAAAGCTCCCCATTAGAAAGTGCCAACATACAAAGAAATTTCAATAAATCCTACTCCCCCTTTTGGCATCAATCAAAAACAAACTCCCCCTTTATTTTTCAAATCAAGACCATATTGAATATCAAAATTTTCAATTGTACTTACAACCATATAGCACTTCTTGGATCAAATCATCATGATGTGCCTAAATATGAGAAATTTCATTTGGTACCCTTTCTTTATAGGGTTCTTGGGAGTTAATACGACATGATCTAGCAATCCACATGAATTTCATGCCTTTTCTCATATTTTTCTTTACATAGCAATCATTTTGCATATGTCCAAATTTGCAACAAAAGTTACACATGATAGAAGTATTTTGCACATAGGTGGATTTAATGCAACTAATTTTCTTACTTCTTATCATAGCAAACTTATTTGTGCCTTGAAAAGATTTGCTTTCTTTTGTTTGAGAAAACTTTTGTTTTTCATTTTGGAGAAACTCGTTCAAGTCATTAATTCTTTTCTTTAACACATTTTGTTCCTCCAACATTTTTTCATAAAACTTTGTTTTCTCTTCTAACTTCCTTTTCAAATTATTTTTGCAATCAAGAACACTTTTTTGATTTTTTAAATCATCATTTTCCATTCTCAAACATTTGTTTTCTTGAAACAGTTTGGAGTTTTCTTCCAACAAATCATTTATTTTTGTTTTCAAATCTTTATTTTTAGCATAAGATTTTCTCAAACTTTTATGCATTTTAATCATAAGAATTTTCATATCATCATCTTCATTATCTTCATCACAAGAAGAGTGATAAGAACTTACCTCATCTTCTCCAACGGCCATTAGTGCCATTTGGGCCAACTCTTCTTTTTCTCTTTTTGAATTGCATTCATCCCATGTAATTTTACAATCTCCTCTTGAGCATCTCTTGTTGAAGGTCTTCTTGGAACTTTTGATGTGAGGAGTTGTATCATTGTCCACTTCCATGAATTCATTACCCATGAAGGATGGGTTATCCCCCACTTGAGATGCTTTAAAAGTTATGCCTCTCTTATACATTCTTGCATTTTCTTCCTCTTGCACTTTGAATTTCAGCTTTAATTCATAAGAGGTTAGGGTATCCACAAGAGATTCAATGGACATAGAATTTAAATCCTTTGCCTCTTCTATAGCATTTATTTTGTTTTCCCATTCTTTTGGCAAGGCATTCAAAATCTTTCTATTTTTCTCACCCAAAGAATATTCTTTTCCAAGCAATTTAAGATCTTCAATAATGTCACAAAATCTACTACACATCTTATCAACATTTTCAAGAGGATGCATTTTGAAAAATTCATATTGAGAAACAAGCAAAGATTTCTTTTGTTCTTTAATATCTTGGTTACCTTCATGAAATACACACAATTTATCCCAAATATCTTTAGCTGATTTACAACCTTTAATCCTGCTAGATTCATTTACATCTAATGCATTGTACAATATACACATGGCCTTGGCATTTAAAGAAAGGTATCTCTTGTCTTTTTCATTCAATTCTTGTCTAGTCTTTAATCTACTCAAATTGGTGGTGGAGTCAACTATTCTAGCTTCATAAGGACCATCTTCTACCACATACCATAATTCAATATAAACGGATTGTAAGAAAATCATCATTCTTTGTTTCCACATGCTAAAATGAGAACCATTAAACATAGGTGGTCTATCAATAGATTGCCCTTCTAAAAAGGAAACTTTTATGGTTGCCATGATCTTTACTCTAAGCGGTTAAGCTTGATCAAAAGAGACCAAGCTCTGATACCAATTGTAATGCCCGGTGCAACCCAATGAGTACAAACAATTTCACAATGATGCACAAAGATATATCAAATTTAAGCACAATAAAGAAAACTTAATTAAAGAGAAAAGATAAGAAATGCAAACCAAATATCAATCCAATAGCCTCTTCAATTGATGGCGATGCTAACCAAGATGTACAAGTGAAGGTTCACTCCTTCCTCACCCCAAATACTCTTTGGTTGAGCCAAGGAGTTTTACAACAATTCTAGTTAACCCTCAACAACCTACACTTGAAAGATCACTCACCCAATTAAGAACTATTTTATACAAATGAGGCAACCTTCACCAAGGTTTTACCACTCCAAGTGATAGGTTCACCTTCACCAAGGTTTTCACTTGAGCAACCTCACAACCCAACTTTCCCAACCCCTTATACAACCAACAAAGAATCTTTCTACTCAAAAATCTCACTTGTAAGCTTGTATTTTGTGTTGGCAAAAGTCCATTGTCTTCTTGTGCTTTGGGGTGTTTATAGAAGGTGAGAAATGGCTTCAAAAGCCTCTCCAACGGTCAAATATTAAATGCTGTCAAAACTAGCCGTTGGCCTGTCGGACGTCCGAGACCTCCTGTCGGACGTCCGAACCCTGCGTCCAAACCACCTGTCGGACGTCCGAACCCTGCGTCCGAACGTAGGCAGAGAGTCATCAAATCTTTGCGAAATTTCTCGGACGTCCGATGCGATCGATGTGCGTCCGAGGCGTGCGTCCGATCCTTCCGGACGTCCGATGCTTCCTCACGAGCGTCCGACAGAGTTTCCTTCTTAATGTTCTTCATTCTTTCGGACGTCCGATAGCGTCCGACATGAGTGCCCTGTTTTTGCTTCTTCTTTTATGCCACAAGAATCTGTTCTAACAAATTACTCACATAAAAACATTAGCCCAAATCTACATTTTGGTTTGTTAATCATCAAAACCAAGGATTGATCGACCAAGGTCAACACAAACCAAGTTCCTTTTACTTTTTGCTCTAATTCTTTTCCCACGTTGGTTTTGTTTTTCCGTGTTTTATCTTTGTTGATACTTTTTAGTTAGTTATAGTTCCATTTTGCATCTCGCATTAACACAGGTACAAGGTCGGCATCTTTGATGAAAATTTAGTTATTGCCTATAATAATCTTATGCATCTTCTCTTTTCCTTTGCTTCCAGAGGTTTTTCACCTTTTCCCTGACCCTTTGAACCTTTTCAATCATCTGTTAATATTTTCCTCTCTGCCTTCGCTATTTTTTCCTATTGTTTCTCTGTTCGTTTCCCCACTGCATCACTAAGAATTTGATTGTTCACCATCTATTTGCTTTTATCTTTTACAGCTTTTTTCTGCTTACAAGTAACTTCTAAAGTTACTAATCTATTCCTTGCTTCTTCCAAAGTTAAACTTTCCGGTATAATGCCAAATTTAATCTTCCTTTCCAGTTATCGTGCTTTTCAAATCAGTTGTTTTCATCCTTTTTGTTAATACGTTCTCTATTCTTCTAATTATGATTATTGAAATGAAGATGTGACGAGTCTGCTGGTCTTAATTAATCATCCATTTTTACTACTTTATTTTATGTATCCTCACATTCCATTTTTTCTATGGATTCCAAATTATATAATTTTAAGTTTAATTTTATTCCTTTGTTTAAACATATGCTCCACCATCTTCTAATTTGTTATAGGACCTTTTACCATGGAAGCTAACGATGTTCCCCTATCTGCTATTGATCTATCTCTGCTGAATTGGAGTGTTATTCTCCGAGCAATTGAAGTCACTTATACCAAAAATAATTCCTAGTCTCATCAAAGACTTCGCACGTTTGTATTGGCAAATGACCAGGTAACATTGATCTGGTTATCTCTTTTCTATTATGGCTGTTAAGTTGCATCGAAACATAACTTTATTCTTATGACAAAGTCTTAGCATTAGTGTCTACGCTGCTGGAGATATGATTGAACAACTTGCCGACTTGCTTGTGTCTTTCAAAAAATACTACATATCTAAAGCTACTGTTCGTGAACCACGAACTTGTGCTAATGCTAATGAATATCCGTTCTATTGACTCATCACTACAAACACCATAATACATGAAATATAGGAACCTATTCCTTCATTTCCTTTTTATTTTCACTTAAAACCCTTTTTCTATGCTAGATATTTGTGCTGATACCCATCATTTGATAAGTACATAACAGCTTTCATAATGTGTTTTTTGCACCCCCAGTGAAGTTTACCATACGTATTCTAATATTTTCTTTTATACAATGTATGTTAGATGTCATGGGAGTTGTTATCTATATTTTGCCTCCTAAAACAATGCCTTGTCAAGGAGCGCCTTCTACTTCTCGAGATTATGTAATTATTGATCAAAGATAAATCCTTCATGAGTCATTTCGTTCTTTTCCTATCATAATTTATAAAACCAAAATGAATCCATCAGTAAAGTTTATGCCCTCTTTTTCTTCACAGTATGAAACCGATGATTCTAACCCGTTGGAATGGATTCGAAGAAATATATGGTTCGATCATTAGAGCCCCTGGACGCTATTTTCTAATCATTGTAGCGATAAGAGTCAAAGTCACAACAAATAATTGTAACTATGTTCTTTACCCTCACTGTTTAAAAACATTAAATACATCCATTGCTTTGAAAACTCTTGGTATTAACAGTTTTTTTTTGTTTTGATATCAAACCTAAGCTTCTCGACCTCTCATTGTTTAGCCATTTTGGTGCCTCTATTCGCTCAACAGGCAATGCATCTTGATCACTGGTGAGAAATTTTAAATATCTGCTGCATTGTTCTCTCGTTTACATTACACTGCTTAAGGACTATTTTTTTCATATCAGGTACCATAGCCATGCGCTTGCTATAGACAATATAATTAATCAAGGAAGTTACACTGATCCGCGAGTTCTTCTCCTTCCTGTTGCCGATAATAGAATTCTTCATATTACTGCTGTGCTCCAACAAGTTGCAATTTTACTCTTTTTTATATTCCATAAATCATGTTTACCTCCTTTCTATCCTTATTATTATTGTTTTACAGAGAACAAACACTGCGTGGATTAGAGGAATCATCGAAATTTCCTTTAGGCCCCAAAAGTTATTCTATATGGCATGCCCCCAGTGTGATCAACCAAACAGCTCTACAGCCACTTGGATAGTTAAATGTGAATACTGTCAGGCTAACATTGAACTGTTACCAAGGTTTTTGTAGCTATTCTATCGATCTATTCAGTTTAACTACTTATCTTCATAACATTGACTGCTTGCAAACTTTTTCATAACAGTCATACCATCTTTTCCCTTACAGAGCTTGTATTACCATTTCGATTGCTGTTTCAAGCGGATCATTGACTGCTACTGCTATGGGAAATGAAGCTGAAAAGTTAATTGACTACTCAACTGCTGAGCTCCATTATTTGTATGAAGAGGTGCCTACCGATCGCTATCCAACCACAAATATTTTCTTCCATTTTTTTTCTCTTTACATTGATTCTCTTTGGTCACTTTCTTCAAACAGAGAATTGATATGGCTTCATACCTCATACGTACTTTGCATCGAAAGACAAATTTATTCTACATTAGACCTTCTTCTTCCAGATTTGCCCGGATCAAATGTGTAGCCTATGAAATAATTACTTCTTACGCTACGGATGAAGCCATGGACATCAATGATGTCAACTTTGACAGTCTTAACATCAACAACTAAGCTCTTGGTCACTTAGCTTTAACTTTTAAACTATTTCCAGCCAGATGGCTATTAGACTCTGCACTTTGTTTTTATATTCATCCCTGCATCTGTTATGCATTATTGCAGCTACATTACAGCAATTTAGATGTTCTATGTATTATCATCTTTTTCGTATGGTCATTTTACACTTCACAATTATCAACCTTGTTGCGAAACTCCGTTAACCGGATATTCCTGGGCATATAAATTTTTGAATTTTTCCACCGCGCACCCTCCTAGTACAATATAACGGATCGTCCACACAATGAAAGTGGTTTTCTATTACAATACTACTAAAACAAATCCTATCCATCCATCCACTATTCAAACCTGGTAAGCATTAGATGGACACAATGGATCTTCTGTCCTACTCTCTATCTTATTTTTTATTATATTATTATTTTTCCTTCATAAATATCATATTTTAGTTTTTTTATTTCTTTAAGATCCAATAACTATTAACTAAGTAATAAACAAAATTTAACAAACTCAAAAAATTAAAATGCATAAAAAATGAGATTCTTTATGAATTTTCTATTGTATTTTTTAATTTTTTATTATATATTACTTTTTTGAAATTGTTGTATTAATTTTTTACTCAATTAACAGTTATTAGATCTTAAGAAAACAAAAAGAACTACAATATTATGTTTATAAAGGAGAAATAGTAATATAATAAAAAGTGGGACAGAGAATGGTACAGAGAGTGGGATAGAAGATTCATTGCAATTAGATGGGTGGTATTGTATGTAAGCTAAAACAATCCAAGAATATCGACGTCAATCTTTCTAAGTGGAGAAGGACAATTTGACTTATATATATATTTTTAATTGAAAGAATCACAAAAATAGTGCGAGTGAATATAACTATTTTATATAATATGTAATAAAAAAGTGTATTATACACAAATATGTACAATTGAAAGTAAAAAAAAAAAAAGCATTGGTAAAGGAAAGCATGAGAATTGGAGAGAGATAATTTTGGTAGAGTAGAATTTGTGTGTTAGTTGAGAGAGAGGTAGTTTTGATTGAGTAGAATTTGTGTGTTAGATGATAATAGAAATAAGGGTTAATGGATCATAGAAATAAGGGTAAATTTAGAAATAAATAAAATTAATACCAAGTTAACAACCCACACAGGCTTATTATTGCAAAGATACTTTTTTGGCAAATTTTTTGGTAGATCCAATTTACGGGCCCACATCTAGACCGTGCAGTCCATATTTTGCCATATATCCAAATTCTCATCGCCAATGTTCAGAATTCAGCATAGGCCAATAAAAGAAAAAAGGACCCCGTCCTTCTATCCCTTCGGCTTGCACTCCGCCTCCATTACCGTTACAAAAAATCAGCACCACTACCTTTCTTACCTACTTTGTTCCCCACCTCTCAATAATCACCGCTCACTTACTCCTTCTGTGCCACCACTGACACCTCTTGCTACCTTCTTTCCTCACTCTCAATCTGCAAACTCACCAATAGATTGTCCTCACCACAAGCATCCCTCTGTTCCTCCGGCAACAAATTTTAACCAAATCGATCTTCCTTTTTAATTTTCTGAAGATATTTAACACTTACATATCCATCTTCCTCTGTGCCCAAGGTTTTCTATTTTTCTTTTTTTCTGTCTTGTTGCTCTCTTTATCTCTAAAGGGTGGAAGTGAAGAGAATATGGTTACGTTCCTGCAGATTTGGGATGCTACGAATGCACAGTTATTAGACTTGATCTGGAGCTCAACCGGAGAGGTGACCGAGTCACTGGATCACCGGTTCAATCATGGATTGAGCGGATCAATCACGAGTTGCATAATGGTTATATTATAATATAATATAAATAGTATAATTTCTAAGTTGGTGATTCAACCGATAGTTTAATTGACGATTTTTTTTATTTATCGCTTGAATTGTCAGATCATTGACTGATCAACACATTTGTTGCTTAATTGATTTAATTAGCAGCCCAATCCAATCATATGGTTAGTTCGCCGAATTGACTGATTCGATCGTCGGGTTAGGCCATATTTTATAACTATGAATGATATTTTTTCAATGTCACAATAATCATTGATTTCAACATAAAATAATTGAAAAAAAAATTGGTTAAGGTTACATAACATAATAAAAAATTATAAAAGAAGAAAACATTCTGAATTTCTTACTATCCGCTTACTTTGTAATCAACAAATTCCAGTGAACAGATTGTGGCCCAGTAAATCTGCACGAGCACCATATGACTCTTCTTATCCACTATACAGTTCTTGATTGTTGACTACGCTCGTCATATCAACCGATATTGTCGGCTCTCTTTGGCAATTGGCCCGCCCTACCCAATGTTTTGAAAATCGGGACCGAACCGATTGGTTCGACCAGTTGAATCGCGAACCGACCATGACACTAGTCCGGTTCTATACTAAAGTTGAAATTGTTAAATAATCGGTCAAGACCGGTCAAACTCGTCAAAACTGATAAACCAATTTGGCTTTTCAATTTTTCCCTTAATATTTTTTTAAGTTTTGCAAAATGCAATTGCCAATAATCAAACTCATGACCTTTGCTATTGAAGGCCAACATAATAACCATTGCACCATCACATCCAATTTGTTTCTTTTGGAAACACATTTATATGAAACAAACTTCATCTTTCTTTCCTCCATTTTTCCTACAAAATTTTATCTTCTCATGACTCTTTTTTTCTAATTTTCAACTCTCTTTGTCTCCTCTTTTCTTTTGTCATCCCCTTTTTAATCAAACCTCTTTAGTTTTAATTTATTTATGCTTTCTTCCATCTTTTATTTTTGTTTTTGTCTATTAAATTGAAAAAAATAAAAAAAGAATTATTTTTCTTTAACCCTAAAAACTAATTATTAAATGTCACAACCACTCACTTTCATCTTACTTTTTACTTCTTATTAGGTTTGCATCTCTATTTTCGATTTTCCTGACTTCCTCCAAACTTCAAACTTCTTTTTTTTTTTTTTTAAGTTGCAATCTCTAAATCCCAAAAACGTGAATTAAAATTTAAACTCACAATATCTAATTCCCATAGACAGGAATTTTGTATAATTTCAAGATATTTTGGTATTTTTAGGTTGGATTTAAGATTAATTTTTTGGTAGATATAATTGAGATTGAAATAAAATTTATTTGTTTCAACTTATAATTTGAAAAATTTACTTTTGAACATCCAAGTTCTTTGAAAATATTAAACTTTTCATCATATAAAGTTTTAAAATTAGTCCATTGCATGTCTTATTTTGTGCATACATATATTTATATAAATTATTTTTTAAAAAATTCATTGATCAAGGTTAAACTGGTTTGATCGGTTGAACCTTGACCTGAATACTTCACCGATTCAATTAATAGTCCGAGTTTTAAAATATTGGCTCCACCCAATGAGTCTATAAGCTAGCCAAGCGATGATATTGTTTTCTTATTCATGTGATTAAGGCAGTATTTTTCAACTCGTGGGTTCATGAAAATTTTTGGCTCTTTTTTTTCCCTTTTTAAGAAGTATGGTTACAAGAGAAAAGGGCTGTTCTTATTTAACCAGATTAGTCTTAGTAACCATTACCATCACCTAAATCTGCTGAGGGTAAAGGAGGAAGAGGAAGAGATTATGGCGGTGGTGGAGGAACCAGGGGGTTTTGGAAAGAGAAGGTGAAGAACAAAGTCGAAAGATAGCGTGTTAAAGTCAAGCGGAAAAAATTCCTAGCATTTGAGTCTAATTCTTGTTGATGACGCACCATGTGTTTGAGCCACTTGATCTATGGGTGGGGTCATAAACTGGTCTACTGGAGTATTTGCCTATGTTTTTGACCCGAAAGAGGTGAGATTGAAGATGTAAGGAATGAGAGGAGAATTTGAACCCCAAACCTGCCGAGAACTATTTGACTTCTGCATCTACAATGAAGAATGGATTTTTTTTTCTTGTACTATTTTCCCCACTTGTTCGGATTAAAAGCAAACTGAAAGAGTACTTTTTCATACGATGTATATGTTACATGGCAAAATCAATGAAGTTACTAAACATTTCATGATTCCCAGGCACCATAGGCATTAATTGAGTTGGAATTTGAGGCAAACCATTGATTACCATCCTTTACAAATGCAAGGTTGGATTTTTGTATTAATGTAATTGGCGGGAGGTGTTGCATAAAACAAGGGGTGACGATTGCATTATGCTGAGGTGAATTTTACAATTTTGCTTTGTTCTTTGGCTGGTTTTGGCCTTTGGTTCATTATCAATTACTTTGCAGCTTCTATCTCTCTGTTTCTTTTTGACAAGAGTATTTAACTCTGCCTTCAGAGAAGTATCTGATCAGTTTCTGATAATTTTGGACCTGCAATGGCCCCCTCAATGCTAAAATCAGCTTCTTGTATCTCCATTTGCTGCAGCAGCTCGAGCTCAAATACCTAACAATCAACATAACATGCAAGATTTATGATCCCTAAAGTGTGAAATATGTACTTGCACTCTATTTGCTTGTTTTATGCATACTGTATTAGTAATTTTCCTTCAAGATGTTACTTTAGTCATATTTATATAAACTGAAACATTTAGCCTTGTTAAAGGCTTGCTTGTTCAATCTAATATTAAAACCAGCTGGTAATTTTGTATCAGGTTGCCCAGATCCTTTAGTAATTGTGTAGTGTTTGGTAATGTGGATAGCAATAATTCTCAGGATGATTTGTTTGTAAGTGGTGGCAAGGTTTCTTTATAGATAACATTATTCTGTCTTTGTCCTACCATGCTCCACACTATACAACCAAACCTACCACTTGTTAACAATGCCAAAAAAAAAAAAAAAACACACAGACACACACACATGCATTCACGCAACTAGTACAAAGAACTCAACAATAAAATAACCAGCCTAGTCTACCTGATGCATAGCCTCAAAGCTGAAAAACTAGTCCAAAACAATGCACCATTGCTAGTCAAAGCTATATTGGTGACCCAGTCAACATTCAGCTCAATTATGCATTATTTTTTTTTTGTCATTCATCATTTATTGCTCTACTTCTACTTTTACTCCTACTCCTACTCTACCTTAATCTAGGGGGGAGGTCCAACTGCGTTTAGGGGGAAATCGACGGAAATTGAACTACCATTGAACCAGGTTTGAACCCTAGACCTCCCATATTGTGACAAGTGATGGAAGGCAAGGTTTGAACCCTTGACCTCCCACCTCACTAAAACTTAGTGTTTGGTGGTGGTCAATAGCCCAAATGGCTAGTCTTTGGTGGTGCCTCTTCCAGCCCAAATGGTTACGCATTATTCACCTCACAAAGAATTGTTGTTGAGGATGGCTTTTTAGGATATCAAAACATTTTTTATGCAATTGTGGATTCTCGTTATTCAGCTCTAGAAAAAGAAGGTGGTTCTCGTATAAAGATTGTTGTATCGAAAACTGGCTGGCCATATGAAGGCAACCGTCCTGTTGCATCATTTAAATAGGAATCTGATTAGCCATGTTAAGAGCGGAAAATGGAATCCAAGAAGGCTTGGAAGAGGCATTGAAGCTTACGTGTTTGCCGTGTTTGATGAAAACCGAAAGCCTAAAGACCAGACAGGAAAAGCATTTTGGCCTTGTTTTTCCATATCAACGGCCTATGTAATTAGTTTTGATAAGTGTTTATTTAACATATTTTTAGTGTGTTTTGTTAATTGATTTTTGGTATGTTTTAGTCGCATTAATAGCTAAATAACTAGGTTTCTAATAAAGTTTGTATTTTGTGATCTAAATGTGAAAAATTGCATTTTTATAAATTAAAGTGGCTTAAACTTCATGTTTTTATAGGTTTAAATAACTAAATCAGCAAATGAAGTAAAATGAGAAGATATTTGGATGATTTTTTGATGATTTGAAGCAATTTAAGATGAACATGAAGTATAAAATGTAATCAAGTGTTAAAAAAGAAAAGACTGGCTGCTATGTAAAAATCTGACCATTATAAAGATCCGGCCTCGAATCCATTTGAACTCACAATCGAATCTAGGGTTGGATCTGGTTCAGAGTTTTTTTAGCCAATTTGGCTCTTTCCCCAGACCTAAGTAATCTAGACTGAATCCAACACCGGGTCTTAAAAGTTGAAAATCTGATCTAGCTTGGATCAAACCAAGATCCAGTGCCACATCTATAGTTGATACAACTCCATGATATTATTTTGTTGTCCAAAATTCACTTGTACATTTCAAAAAGTTCTATCTGTACACACCTTTCAAAACCCATTTGTACATGTCTATGTTTTCATATTTTTACCTTTGTAGATTTGCATAATTCATTTTCAAACTAGCCCAACACTGTTGGCATGAAGAACCCTTGGTGGAAATTGCTCAACAAGTTACAGAGGATTGCTAGGTTGAACATAATAGAAACTTCCCTCTTCTTGAGAAGAAGAGAGAAGAAATAGTTTCTATCCCCAACCTCAAACATATTTAATGTTTTTAACCGGAAAAGCTTATTGATGCAATATACTTGTCAAGTTTTAAAATTAATATATATATATATATATATATATATATATAGATTCTAATCTGTTAACTCGTTAACAATATAGGGGCATTGGCGTGAATTTTAACAAAACAAATTTGTAATAGCAATATTTGAGCAAGTGATATTGAATCACAAAAAACTGTTCTTAGATTACATTTAGATACATCCTTTACAAATTTGGTGCTAAAAATCCTTCTTCTGAAAATGAAAGACTAAAGCCCCGTTTGATAATCTAGTTTAGCATTTAAAATTAATGGATTCAGATCTTAATATGTTTAGACGCGTTTGATAACAAAAAATAGAACACTGAATTAATTAAGTAGCACTGAATTTTTTAGACAAAACTTGACTCAAAAATTAAGTGATACACTATTTACTTATCATTGAATGCGATATACATTCAAATGTATCACATTTAGTACTCAATAATTCAATAACTTAATGGATTCAAATTTCAAACATTAGATTTCAATTTTTAAATTTTAATTTTATCAAACACACCCTAAATGCTGTATGGCTTTTTAACCATTGCATCAACGAAACTAACTCACAATGATACAAAAAATACAAAAATGAAAAGAAGCAAGACATAGAGTCATGCCCTTGATATGATGGTTGTCAAGTCTCTATGGAATGCTTGAGGAGGTTTGAAACCAGCGTATGAGAAGAATACAGACGGAAAGATGTTTTTATGGTCGTCAGATTGTACTTTTGTAAATTCCATTTGGAAAAATTTGAAAGATTGAGAACAAGGGATAAGAGCAATTGGTAAGAGTAGAGAGTGAAATTAGAGGATGGAAGCATATGATTTAGCAAAGGAATCCATTTACAAAAAAAAAAAAACGATTCTAAATCACAATATTTCTAATCTATAAACACAAATATAAAAATTCCTAAAATTAATAAAATGGGTTAGTTTATTTCCATCATTTAATCATACATGATGTAGTATAGAATTTTCTGTTTCTTCGTTTAAGTCGTACATTACTTAGTGCAGGGTCATCCGAAACGGTCATCAGAGCTAACGCCTGCTTTTGTTCGGATGCCATTGCATAGCTGCTACTTACTCATAAAGTTGCGAAATTTTCCCAACACTTTCCTCTTCTGCCTACACACTTCCCAAAGACACTTTTCCACCACAGAAGCTCCAACCATGGAAGCGCCAACAAAGGACTGTCCCATGATTCATAGCCATCTTCATCACACCAAAATTAAATACCATAAATCTAAGTCGATTAAAAGAACTTTAGGAACCCCATTTGAATCCATGGACAACTAAACTAATTAGAAACAAAAAACAAATGAGTTTTGGTTAATCAATTTTGTCTTTGCTCAATTCATGTTGCTCCTTTGTACGCTGTTATTCAATATCAAAACAAGGGGATTGTAATTGATGGCATACAAAATATGATACACTCTTTCTATACTTAAGGTAGAGAGACATGCTACCTCAATCTGACTAACTAAATCTCAAACCCAAAAGTCAAAGTAGCTAAAAAGAAGCTAAGTATTTTCAATGTAGAAAGTTTGATCACTCAACTATAAAAACATTAAATCAATTATTTAACCCCTTTTGCATGAAAACAATTTGACCACCCAAGTATCTTAAATTTAGATCAATTATTCACTTTCTAAGTTATAAAGTTATCTTGCTTATTTCGTTTATTTTAACCATTTGGTTATTATTTTCTTATTTTTAGATTAATTAGTTGTCTATTTCAAAGACAATTTACAGTATATATTTTTTTTTAATTTTGCCATTGAATAAGTTTAAGTTTTGCTTTCTATTATTTAACATGTTGAGACTTCAGGACTTAAAAATCTTGGGTTCAAATCTCCCTTTTTCCTAACCATTTCTTAAATCCTACTATTGAAAAAACTTAATAAACGTATTTACGACACCTCATTTATTTGAAGCCGTTTTATTGCACATGAGTTTATTTCTACTTTTTCATCCTTCTAAGGTGGAGAGAATTAAAACTCTTTGTTTTGTGACTTTCTTTTGCTCAATATGCTAAACGTGAACAAAAGAAAAAGGGTAAAAATAAAAAATCATAACTATTATAAATGCTGGTTGGACTAGAAAGCGGATGTCCATGTTATTTTGAAATCAAGAAGTGAGGTCCTTAATTTTTGTAAAAGAGGGGAGGGTAGTTAATTTACCTATACCTATAGTATATGTTTAGATGACTGTATTGTTTGAAATGCTGGAAAATCAGAAGGAAAAGAACTTGCAATTGGTTTGAAAGAGTTTTCTTCTGGTGGTGAACTCAGTTGTGAAGACCAGTCATGAGGCATATAAAAATTTTGGTTTGAAAAGAGTTTTCTCGACACTTAAAAACACCTATTATCTCACGTTCAACGAAAACCTATGATCCCTTCTTGTTTATTTTTTCCATCCTTTATTAGTTCGAAATATGATTCATTAAAAGGTTTATATGATTGAATCCAATAACATAAGTCCTTAATTAACAATCATACTCTTTTGGAATTCCAACTTGTTAGTGGAGATGCCAACAAATTTTGAGTGGACCATGGAAAATATGAAGTTGATTACCAATTTGCATGCAATGCAGATTAATTTATCCACCTCTCTAGCGCAGAAACATGTTACAAGATTCCCAAACGATGATGACATAGGATGGAAACTAATTAAGTTAAACTTACACACTTAAGGGTATTAATTAAGATTTAAGAATATATACAGAATTCTAAATTTTCTAAAATCACTGACTGAATTCTACACAGGGAACAGCTCTTTCAGGACTGGAATATGCAAAGATGTGATTAGTTGCATCTTCCTTGGAGAATTACTTAAGAATTTCCGGCTTAAATTTTGAAGTCAATATAGTTTATCAATATATTGGGCTGAGAAGTATTGCACTGGGCAAAGTTAAATTAATCGAGCCTGATCAACCGTCTGAATAGGACAATTTTACCCTATAAGCAGCACTCTAGCCACTACTTTTTCATAACTTTGTTTGCAAGCCTTTGAGTGATATTTTCTTCCAACTTTGCTTTGCTATATTCTTCCCCGTTTGCCAACAAAACTGTAATGACAACAATCCTCACTTTGCTTATAAAGTTAGAAGATGACAACTATCAATTATTTAGCTGTATCAAGCAAGAAAATGATAGTCCACAGTCGAAGAACCATTAAAACTTGTTACTATGAGTGAGCTTCTTATCTCTTTATATATAGCCAAGTTTTAGATGATCTTTTAGCGTATTCAATAGAAACACATAAGAAAACTGTCATTGAAAATGCCAAACCCTCGTAGTGAAGAGAAAGAATAAGGCAAACACAGAGCAAAAATGAGCAACAAAGTTTATACAAATTTTTGTGTCTAAAAAAAAGACAAGCCCAGTATGTATTAAGAAAGAAACAGAAGTTCATCAAAAGAAGAAACTCGATCGCATCCATACATGTATCACTAACCTGTATCACATTCGAAGTTCAAACTATAAAATTTAATGGACTGAACTATTGTCTTAAATAGAATTATTTTGTTTAATGTGCAGATGGTATAATAATAAAAATATTTATTAAACATGGGGGTAACATTGCTGGAAATGATCAATGTGTTCATTAACTAAGTTATTGCAATTGCATAACGAATTGCTAGTATTACTATATAAGTTTAAATGTACAATAAGTAATATTAATTTCAAAGCAAAAAGAGAAATTTGATTCGATTCAGCAGATGCATTTTCCTAGTACTTAAAGATTATTGATTGAACTCTCCACTGAGAACGTGGCAGGACTGGAACACACAAGGATGTTGTTAATTAGTTGCATGTCCCTTGGATAATCACTTAACAATTTCCAGTTTAATTTGTAAAGTATTGAGAAAATTGTAAAATAATTCATCAATATATTGGACTGTGAAGCATTGAAGGGGCAAAACTTTATTTATTAAGTCTAACCGGCTGTCTGAATAGGAAAATTTTTACCTATAAGAAGCACTCCGGGGCACTCTATTCTTTCATAGCTCTATTTGCAAAGCCTTGAGTGCTATTTTCTTCCAGTTTTTCTTTGCTATATTTTCCCCCAATTATGAACAAAACTACAAGTAATGATAACTATAATGAAAGGGGGAAGAGGTGGCAGGGGAGGAGTGAAAGGGGATCAAGGGTGCTAGTGGTGGTGGTGCGAATGTCAGGGGAGAATGGAGATGGAAGAGGAAAATGTGCAAATGTGCTTTTGAATTTGTGAAATTCGAGTTTGGGTGGAAACGAATTGGGAGAAATGGTAGATTAAGTGAAAAATTAGGTCAACATTTAGTGAATTGCTATGTTTGCCTTTTAAATATGATCACGTCATTTGTCTGTGGCTTATTCCAGCCGAAAGTTGGCTGGAAAAGTGACCAAAGTATAAAATTGAGCTTTATTTATTTATTTATTAGAAACTAAAATAGCTGATTTTGATTCTGAAGGATTAAAATTTTGCATCAACAATATGTGAGGAAGAACCGGTGCAATTTTCCCTTTTTATCAATTTTAATACAACTTTTGGTTGAATTTAACTACCTTACCTAAGTTTGTCTAGTATTTTGTGAAAATTGTTTGAAAGTAGATCATGCCTCTCTTTCTTTTGTTAACAAGAGAACTCGGAGCTGCTATTCAAGAGTGTATACTGGGTAAATTCCATCCGTGACTTTTGCGTCAGATTTGAGGATGAGAATCCACGTTCAAATCATACCGATGCATCACTGCACCTTCTACATATTTTCCGGACCCTCAAGCACTATCCTTCCATTTAAAATCAGGACGGAGATGAAGTGACCAAAGGATTTAACTATTCTATTTGTTTGATTAATCTTAGGCCGCCTTAGCATCCAAGCAGAGATAACTGACAAAGACAAGGATACAGAAACCATCAGCAAGCAGGCCAACAAATAATTGAGAAGTACTGTTTTTTTTTTTAATTAATACTTTGGTTTTCTAAATTAAACCTAGTTTAGGTCACATTTTTCCTTGGAGTATTTCTTGGGCAAAAGTTATTTTTTCTTGCTTTTCAGAACAGCTGGAAAAATTCAGCCTCGATTGTAGGCCATATAATCCACCTTTGTTCACTGTCGTTCTTATGGGACCAAGTTTTGGGCATCATAATTTCAGTTTGGAGTATTGGCTGGGGAAAAAATGCATGTAATTTTGGCATGTACAAATAGCCATAAAAACTTGTTGGCAATTAAGATGCAAATTTGAGAACAAACAATTGTGGATAACTTTTTTTTTTTTTTTATGTACTAGTAGTGTATAATTTTCTTTACACTAATAAGTTTAAATCATGTCATATAGCAAGCATATATTCATAGCTATTAGTGTAAAAAAAATCACTATACTGTTAGTATATAAAAAATTAATTCAATAATTATTGTTATATATTGTCATTCACTCATGGAGATATTTTGTGTGGTCTCGTAGCATGTTATAAGGCCATTATAAGTTGTTACCAATACACCATTCCCGTTGCATTCACATAGCTTTCTCAGTACTACAATTTGTTAGTGCAGATGCCAATCATGGCAAATATGAAGTGGATGGTTTTGTCTTGCGTTGGAAAATTTATGACCAATTTGCACGCAGTGTCAATGAATTGATCCACCACTTTTGTCCAGGAGCAACATCCAAGGCTCCACAAACAATAGCAGCAGCGGATAAAAACCCTCAAATGAATTCTACATTACTGCTTAAAAGAGGCTAAGAAGTTTACTAAAATACGTTTTTAATGGGTGAGGGCTCAATAATTGTTAGTTGTAATATATGCACTGATATGAGAAATTTATGAACTTAAAAAATAAGGATTAAATTTTTATATATTATCAATATAAAGTTTTTTTTTACACTAATTGTTGTGGACGTGTGTAAAAATTAAATTTTCAATTTAAAATTAGATTACGTTGCATACATCCATAACTACTTGTATATATACTGATAGTGCATAAAAAAATTATCCAAAAAATAAGCATAAAACAATAATAACTTCTTACCTGTTTTTGAGAGTTCTATAGCAACATAATTGTTGTTTTACACTTGTTATGTGTATATATTGGTAATCTTGGTGGATTAATTTATACTGTTAATACATGTTTCGTAGAAAATAACGTTGATTGAAATTTGCACAAGTCCTTAACCATACTTAATCGTTGAACTTTCTAGATTCATTGGCTAAACTGTCCACAGGCCTGACTGAATAATTTGCACCCCCCCCCACCACCCAAAAGTGTTCAAAATTGTTACATTTGTTCTCACTATTTCTACAATAGAACCTTGAGATGACACATATTGGATGTTGCATTTTTTATTTTCTTTCTAATGAATGGTAATTTACTTAACATTGGACTTTTCTTAGATTTCCAACCATATGAATTACAAGTATACAAAAAATTTATTTGATAGTTTGACCATATGCATTTTCTCCAGCGACGTACTATGAATATTGACAGGTTGTCAGCCTGTGCAATAATAAAACCTGCTGAAACTAAAAGTAATTTCTGTGGATAGCGGTGAGTAGGTCGAATCCACAGGGACTGGGAGTAATTGTTTCTTTTCAAATTCACAATGACAAGGAGGGTGTTTTTATATCACGGGTGACAATTTAAGCAATTCAACTAAAAGTAAAACAATAAAAATAAAATAGCCAACCTAGAAATTAAATAACAATTTACTAAAATCAAATGAATGATAACTAATGATCTAGCCAAGAAATAACTTTAGCAATGGTTCACCTAATTGATCATCGATGTAAAGTCAATTCCAATTATTTATTAATAAAAAAGTTATAACTATCAAACAAGCGATGACAGTCAACCCCTCCTTACTGTGTCGGTGATTAAGGTACGCCCGTTAACCACTGCTCTGATTGAGAAATAATTCTCGATACGCCCGTAAAATTTAATTTCTCAATTGCCTTACGTATTAGAGGAGCCCTATTCTAACCAAATAACGCACTACCAGAGTTATTTAGATTAGCCCGCGTATTCTCCTGGCACAAATCCAATCATGTCAGTTGTCACTATATCAAGACAATTAAACAATTACGGATTTAATGTCCAAATTGACAATAAATTACCAAATTAACTAATTATCCGGATCCAAGACAATCAATTAATTAAATAACCATAAGTACTAAAATCAAGAATATGCGAATACCAATAAATAAAAGAAAAAGATAAAATTAAATTGATCTCACAATTTTTAGGTGAATCAAAGCCTCCGTTGTTTCTTGACTAGACAAAGGGATTTAACTCATCCCTTGTCTACTCCTACGAAAAAGAAAAGAAAAGCAACTAAAGATGAAAGGAAAAGTCAAAGGCTCTACCCTTTGCTCCTGCCATGCGTAAGAATCAAAAAGCAAAAAGAGATCCGATGGAAAAGTCAACAAAAGTTAAGCTAAAGAAGAAAAAGAAGTCCCTTGCTCCTAATTCTAATTCCTATCTAATTGCTAACTCTACTGTGCGGCGCCCCTTTTTATTGCTATCCTTTACGGCGGCTCTCCCCTTCCAGGAAGACTTCGGCCAAAATGACTAAAAAGGTCTCGCGTCTCTTTTGTTCTAAAAATGTCCCTGAGTGCCTTCTTTTTGAATTCTTTCGCGATGACTGTCAAATTGGCATTGATTGTGGTATTTTCATTCTACTCCTTGAAATAAATGTAAATTACGAAAAGTGAGTAGAATCTAATAATTAATTCACATCAGGTTAGGTAATAGGGAAAATTAATAATAAAATAAATGATAAAATTGCAACCTATCAATTCTCCCCATATCTAAATCATGCTTGTGCTCAAGTATAAGAACAACAAACAAACACCTATATTTGATAATGGCTATTGCTCCATTTATCTTATTGCCAAGATACCAAGAAAAACATATATCAAGCATCAGTGATCAAGATCCAAGAAACATCACCCTGGTTAGCTTCTAAACCACAAACTTCTCTAATTTCAGGTTAACTAATCTAAGAAAAAGGAATGACACACAACATTTATCAACAAATGGTCCAACTATTAACCAAAATCTCAACATTAAATCCATAAATCGGCAAGCTGACTTTTATTATATACACTAACACAACATTCACTTTTTTTCATGTTTTCTATTTTTCTGTTTTTTTTAATAGTAACACAAGATTTAGTCTCTGACCATTGAAGCTTTTTTTATGCGAACTCTGACATTCGCCAGATGAAAGAACCCCGTTAGTTAGCTCCTATCGCCACGTGACCACGCACTCATAGCAATTATTACTTTTTGACCCGAAAATTGACATTTTTGGTGAAAATCCTTGGTTACTCAGTAGTAAATACTAGTGGGGTACAGTCAACTCTTATTCACAGTCAAATAACACCAAAAATTTAAAATAACACAAAAATCAAAAGAAAAGTTGCAGCCGTTGACTCATTTTCAAATATGGAGAATTAAGGTTAATAATCGGACTAATTCACATGAAAATGCCAATAGTCATTCCTTATAACTAGGAAAGTTAACCAAAAATTATAAAAGTCACACAGTCGTTGATATTCACCACGGAAATATTTTTAGACTCAACCACATTAACTTGATGCACTTTTATTATTAAAACTTGGCAATAGCAGAATTAGAGTCAACAAACAAACATCAAGTCTTGGCATGCACTTACGAGCTAATCACTAAAAAGAAAAAAAAAATGAACGAAAGATGGACAAATAACAAACTAAAAAGAAAGAAAAAAAATCTAAAAACTCAAAACTAAAGACACTAGCACCATAACTGCTCTCCCCACACCTAAATCCTACATTGTCCTCAATGGAGGTAATAAAGTAATTAAAGCGAAGAGAACGATGAAACTTCCCTGTTGAATAGCTAAGGGATAGGAGGGAACAGTGGAATGAAACCGATGTGATGGAAGTACGCGGCCAAGTTCTGAGACATCTCAACTCAATTTAACTAGCAAATGCAAAACTTTGTCCACCCAAAATCTCAACAAATTCTCCAATTGGACAGTGGATATCTCAACTCAAAATCGGCAATTCCAGCAATAGCAGTTTAGAAATTTGACAATAATAACTCAATTACAAACTCTCAGCTATCAGTCAGGCAACCAACCCAATAGAAGCAACAAAATCAAGGCCAAATACCCCAAGCAGTACCACTGGTGTGCCACATAGTTGAAGTAAAATCTCAAACGGTCAACCCAAATCACTTGATATCCCAACCAATAGCAAACGGCACCAGAAATAAGAAAGAATCAAATCGTGCACAGAACTCCCAAATAATAGGCGTAAAATCAAGCAAATCAATCCCACTAGTGCAATACAGGGGAACCAAGTAAGCAAGGGCAACAAGAAATTAAAATAACGATAGTCCGGAAAATGATGTCCCAGAAAATGAACTAGCGATTGGGAGCATACAATACCTCTACCTGTCAAAAATTTGACAAGTAGCGACGGTGTGCACGGCAAAGGAAAGAGGAGAGGTGGTGGAGCACAAGCGTCACAAGAGGGAGTAGAGCCTGGCGTGCGTCATGGTTGGAGAAGGCGGCGCGCGACAGAGGGGGGCTCGGCAGCTGCGAATGCTTGTTGGGTGCGTACAGCTGGTGGTAGTATGCACAGGTGGAGGTGCGCGTGGAGTAGTGGAGAGAAGACGGAGGGAGCTGGTGGCGCGATTCGAGGCCGCGCAGCTGCTGAAGTGAGATAGGCTCGCGATGGTGGGTGATGGAGGCGGACGCGAGGCTTGGAGACGCGGTGAGCTGTGGATGGAGACGGTGGCGGTGAACGGCGTTGCGTGGTGCTCGCGGCTACGAGCGGCGCACTGGCGTGCGCGTCGACTGCGATGGAGGGCTGGACTCGGCGGCGCTGGTGGTAGGCGTGCGGCGCGACACTGGTCGCACAAGGTGGTGGCGATGAAGTTCGGATGAAGGGGCGGCGGTGAAGGCTTTCGGCCAAAAGAGTGAAGAAGGAAAGGGAAACAGGGGCAGCAGGAGAGAAGAGGAAGAAAAGGGAAAGAAAGAAAGAAAGAAAAAGAAAGAAAAGAAAAGAAAGAAAAAGAAAAGAGAAAAACAAAAACAAAATAGTTTTTGGTTTTTTTCTTTGAGTTTTATTTTTAATTTTTTTTTAAAAAATTTTCTTTGGAATTTTTTTTATCTTTTTTCTTTTCTCAATATTACGAATGAAATTCACTTTTAAAATTCAAAATTAAAGATTAAAAGAAAATCAAAAACTTTTCTCAAAATTTGAATGCTTACCTTTCCTGCTAACATGACGCGGGCACGTCATGTAGGCATGAAGTGAAGAGCTCTCCAGGTTACTTGACGCGAGCACGCCATGAAGACAAGAACCCCTTCTGACGAATCTGACCATGAGCTCTTCATGGGACTTGACGCGGGCACGTCAAGGGGATCGAAACCCTTTTTACTAAGCACCAGGAAATCACACTGTGCCACGTGCCCAGTTGACGCGGGCGCGTCATGTCAGAGGGATACCTACGAATCATCAAAAACGAAAATTGAAGCAAAAAATCAGTCAAATCTAAGGAAAAACATATTTAAACTATCAAACAAAAATGAACAAATGACTAAAAGAAATTGGATTGCCTCCCAATGAGCGCCTTTCTTTAATGTTTTTGACTAGACATTGTCATGTTTGTTCAGGGAGAATAAAATCTTGTGGCTCGTTTCAATGCTTTATCCTTTATATAGTCCTGATAACCCTCATAAATAGAGTAATTCTTGAGCACACGAGCTACAGTCTTCCATGGACTAGTAAATGGCGCTAAACAAGTCAACGATAATTTGAATTCTCCATTCACTCCTCCCTCACATGCATTTATTGGTTCAAGATATCTTGTCATCGCCACTCTTAATTTATTCCTGTAATAAAATTCAAAATTTTCTGGTATAATCAAGTCAATTTGATTACCAGGAATTGAAGAATAAGAGTCAGGAGAATATTGATTAAGGAATGGAGAAGATGTCACCGCATTTGGAGATTGTTCACTGGATTCATTCACTTGAACGAGTTGATACTGGAGTCTCATTTCTTGCACTTCAGCTTCCTTTTCAACTGCATCTTTAGATCCGTTTTCTTGAAACTCCTGCAGTTCCATGTCATTTGGCTCGATAATTGCACTCTCATCTTCTTCAAGGTTGATATTGGTTTGTGAGAGCAATTCTTCAAGGTGAGAAGCTAATCGCGTTATCCTGGATGTCAATAGATGTATTTGCTCCGCCATCGCTTGTGTCTCCTGCTGAAATCGATATGTATTAGCAGCTAGTAATTCAATCATTTCTTCAAGAGACATACCTGACATGGATGATGATTGTTGAGACTCTTGCTGTTGAAAACCCATTGGTCCGGTCGCATAATTACTATTAGAATCATCCTTGGTCATACCCGTTTGAATAAGGGTCATACCACGTTTGATATTGAGGTGAAAACTCTCCAAAAGTATCGATTGGAGCACTTAGGCCATCTTGAAATGCGGGGTATATGTCGGTTGACTGATTTGAGGCAAAATAACTTCCACAATTTGCAACAGCCCATTGATCATTAGGAAAAACATGAGTCTCATAACCCCATTCAGGAATAAATTCCAGTCTATCATCAAAATACGGAATGTTAGCAGCCATAAACTATATAAAAAAAATAAGAGAAAAATAAATAAAAAAATAAAAACAAGATGAACTAAAAAAGAAACAAATTAATTTGGCACCAATCCCCGGTAATGGCGCCAAAAATTGACAGGTTGTCAGCCTGTGCAATAATAAAATCTACTCAAACTAAAAGTAATTTCTGTAGATAGCGGTGAGTAGGGTCGAATCCATAGGGATTGGGAGTAATTGTTTCTTTTCAAATTTATAGTGACAGGGGGTGTTTTTATATCATGGGTGACAATTTAAGCAATTCAACTAAAAGTAAAATAATAAAAATAAAATAGCCAACTAGAAATTAAATAACAATTTACTAAAATCAAATGAATGATAACTAATGATCTAGCCAAGGAATAACTTCAGCAATGGTTCACCTAATTGATCATCGATGCAAAGTCAATTCCTATTATTTACTAATAAATAAGTTATAACTGTCAAACAAGCGATGACAATCAACCCCTCCTTACTGTGTCGGTGATTAAGGTACGCCCGTTAACCACTGCTCTAATTGAAAAATAATTCTCGATACGCCCGTAAGATTTAATTCCCCAATTGCCTTACGTATTAGAGAAGCCCTATTCTAACCAAATAATGCACTATCAGGGTTATTTAGATTAACCCGCGTATTCTCTTGACACAAATCCAATCATGCTAGTTGTCACTATATCAAGACAATTAAACAATTACGGATTTAATGCCCTAATTGACAATAGATTACCAAATTAACTAATTATCCGGATCCAAGACAATCAATTAATTAAATAACCATAAGTATTGAAATCAAGAATATACGAATACCAATAAATAAAAGAAAAAGATAAAATTAAATCGATTTCACAATTTTTAGGTGAATTAAAACCTCCATTATTTGTTGACTAGACAAAGGGATTTAACTCATCCCTTGTCTACTCCTACGGAACGAAAAAGAAAAGAAAAGCAACTAAAGATGAAAGGAAAAGTCTGATTCAGGCTGTTGAAAAAAAAAAGATGAAAGAAAAAGTCAAAGGCTCTACCCTTTGCTCCTGCCATGCCTAAGAATCAAAAAGCAAAAAGAGATCCCATGGAAAAGTCAACAAAACCTAAGCAAAAGAAGAAAAAGAAGTTCCCTGGCTCCTAATTCTAATTCCTATCTAATTGCTAACTCTACTGTGCGGCGCCCCTTTATTGCTATCCTCTGCGGCGGCTCTCCCCTTCCAGGAAGACTTCGGCCAAAATAACTAAAAAGGCCTCGCATCTCTTTTGTTTCAAAAATGTCCCTGAGTGTCTTCTTTTTGAATTTTTTGTCGATGACTGTCAAATTGGCATTTTCATTCTACTCTCTGAAATAAATGTAAATTACGAAAAGTGAGTAGAATCTAATAATTAATTCATATCAGGTCAGGTAATAGAGAAAATTAATAATAAAATAAATGATAAAATTGCAACCTGTCAAATATTAGAATTTACATCTTCTAGTCTTGCACAAAATTTTATCTAATATGCAAATTTTATACCATTAGATGACATAGTAACTACTAAAAATGATGAATCACAAGCCTTTTTTGGTTACATTTTTGTAACATTGAATAAATTAGTCTATTTATAACAAATATATAGTTTTATAAAAAAACTACATACTAATATTGTACGTTTAAGCTAATGTTGTGGCACCCCTGAATAAAGGTATTGTTTCTCTTGTACAATCACTTAAACTTGCTTGCTTAAATTGCCAAGTCTAGAGAAAATTGAGATCTAATTCGTCAATATTTTGGACAGTGGAGAGTATTGACTGGGCAAAACTTTGTTAATACGTCTGCATGCTTAACCGTCTAATGCCCAAAAATTTTCCCTATAAGAAGCACCCTAGCCACTTCATTCTGTCATGTCTTCCTTTGCAAATCTTTGAGTGCTATTTTCTTCCGATTCTGCTTTTGCTATATTCTCCTCATCATCAAAACCATAATGACAACTATCCTGCTTTTGCTTGGGCTGTTTCTGCTTAGTCTCAGACTCACAGGTATATCTCTGCCCCCATGTTCCTTGCTTGTTTCCATGCATTAATGTTAATGGCATGAATAGTTGTCTTATTTTGGTAGGAATAACTTCATAATTGCTATTTTTATTTAAGTAATTTTAAACAGGTAGGTTTACATGAATATATAATTCCTAGAGTTGTAAATTATAGTAATATGTATGCAGCATATAAACTATATAGGCCACTCTACACAAGTAATCTTTTCCTTACTATACATTATTCTCTTCACTCATGTCATTAATATTAAATAACGAAGATGTAATCTCAAATTTATTAGATTGTTCACCTGCAATTTAATTAGATGAAGATCCTTTAAAATTTAAGTGGCAAAGGAAGAATTTTTGGTTTTAAAATTTGGTGATGTTGTCTTCATTAGATATACAAAGAGCAAAGCTCTAGAATCCTTGATTTTATATATAGCTGATGTACGCAGTGGGCAGAAGTGTAAGTTGACCATGAAATTTACATTTTATTAATTTCAGCATTTTTATTTGTTTTACAAATTACGATTTACGAGTGCTTTATTCTTTTTCTTTTCTTTTGCATAATTTCAAGGATACATTCAAACCGAGTGGTAAAACATTCTCAGAGCTTAGTAATTGATGAATCATGGTAGAGTCAAATATTATGCACATATATATTTTGTGTCAACTTTAATTAGCAAAGAGAATTGATTTTTACAAACCATTTTATAAAGAGAATTGAACACAAACTCTCTATACTTTCATTTTCCATCAATCACTTCAGATGCAGGGGTGCAATCTATCGGAGTCTGTTATGGGCTAAATGGCAACAACCTACCCTCCAAACAGGCCGTTATAAATCTTTACAAACGAAATGGCATCCAAAGAATGAGAATTTACGGCCCAGATCCTGAAGTGCTCAATGCTTTAAAAGGAACCAATATAGAACTTCTTGTTGATGTTCCCAATGAAAGCATTCAAGACGTTGCAACCAATCCTTCAGCAGCTGCGAATTGGGTTCAAAACAATATCAAAAAATATTCACCAGCTGTGAAATTCCGATACATATCAGTTGGAAATGAAGTACCTGTTGGTTCTGCCGTTGCTCGATATGTTGGTCCAGCCATGGAAAAGATACAGAAGGCAATAGCATCAGCAGGGCTTCAGAACCAAATCAAGGTTTCTACCTCAATACTTACAGGTCTAGTAACCAATTCTTATCCTCCCTCACACGGTTCATTTTCGAACGAAGCTAAACCATTCATTAAACCTATAATTAATTTCCTAGTCCAAAATAATGCACCATTGCTAGTCAATGTGTACCCCTACTTCAGCTATATTGGTAGTAGAAACACTATTCCACTGGATTATGCATTGTTCACCTCACAAAAAACGGTTGTTCAAGATGGAAAATTGGGATATCAGAACCTTTTTGATGCAATGTTGGATGGTCATTATTCAGCTCTAGAAAAAGAAGGCGGTTCTAAGGTAAACATTGTTGTGTCGGAAACTGGCTGGCCATCTGCCGGGAATCCTCCTGCTGCATCATCTGCAAACGCAGGCACTTATTACAAGAATGTGATTCGTCATGTTATGAGCGGGAAAGGGACTCCAAAAAAGCCTGGAGCAGGCATAGAAACTTATTTATTTGCCATGTTTGATGAGAACCAGAAGCGTGGAGAGGAGACAGAAAAACATTTTGGCCTCTTTTCTCCAAATCAACAGCCTAAGTATGGAATTAGTTTCAAATAATTCAAGGGTCAAACGTGTACCAGTCACCAGAATAAACATCGTCTGAAGAGCTTTTCCTGTACTTGTCATATGATGTATGTACTACTTCTTGATGAGGAAATTGAGGAGAGATATAAAAGTTATATAGCAATAAAAGCTCCACAGAGATGTTTTTTCTTTTTTAATTATTATTATTGTAATAAGAGTTTATCTCAAGAGCATGGATCAAGAAAGATATATATCCTCTTGGTCTTTGTCGTGAGTATGGCATAGATTGGATCTTAGTTGCCTAATAAGGAAATCAGTTGAGTGGCGAAGCAAAGACCTTACAGTAAGTAGGGTCGAACTTTAATGCAATAGAATTTCTATGAATAAAGATTATAATGTTACATACATATTATAATTGTCTTTCACGAATACTCATCTTCTGAAAAAGTTACAAAATCAACTCAAACGTTGTAAAATCAATTCAATGCATATTTTGTTAGTGATATCTATTGTAATATAAGTAACCAGAAGATCATTCATCCATTGATCCCTTATAACTGATTTTTGACGGTCTTTATTCCTAACACTTAATTTTGTTGAACATCTTTGATTAAAAGGACAAAAAGAAGCAAAAAGAAAGAACAGAAAAAATCCCTTCCCACACCCTTTCTAGTCCCAACTTCAAGATCTAGCATTTGAACTCTGAATTTGGTAGTCAGGAGAATTTTAAGAACCCTCCCTTGACCACAAAGATGTTGAGGAAGATTAGAACTATGATGAAAAGTAATTTTTGGATCACCACCCAAAGAGGCCAATGCATCAACCATCAAATTGGACTAAAATTGTATATAGTTAGATTTTCATTATCTCTCTCTCAAATTTCAAATTCGAAAAAAAGAGAAATTGGTCACAAATAGGAACTTGACCTGTTAAACACTTGAAATTGCTAACTGTTTTGCATTCAGTTGTGTTACAGTTATTATTTCTCAAATATTTTATATATTTTTTAATATAAAAAATAAAGTCTTATGGGGCTTATGCCCCAAGCCTAAGATTTACATACACCTCATCTCAATGGATTAAAAAAAAAAATGCTCTACTTGATCCCGTCACCTTTTAAAACACTATTCTACATGGAGTTTTTTTCGAAATTTAGTGGGGTCAATTGACCATACTTAGACCTAGCTCTTCCCCCACTATGATTATTTTGGGTGTTTGTGGATTGAAAGCTTATTATTCATTGTAATATGTATTGTGATGTGATATAATATTTATATAAAATGGTGGTTGAAAAGATAAAACATGTTGAGAATATACGTTGCAAAAAATATAACATGGGATAACACGGATTAGCACCATTATCATGCCACCTCCCTCCAGGATGCAGCATGGGGAACATTATTTTTGTGCAGTAGTGTTTACATCTCCCACTTATCTTAAACTAGATATTGCCACAGGAAGCTTTTCTTGATTAAATGAGACAGCTGATCTTATTTGTCTTAGTAATTAGCGATTGTTAAAAACTTCATTGGAACTTTTGGCATGAAAAACCCTTGATTGAAATTGCTGAAAAAATTACAGGATTGCTAGTTGAACATAATATGTACTTCTGTCTTCAAAAAAGCACATACTAGTAGTTGTTGTCTCGTCTATCGAACTGAAACATATTTAATGGTTTAACCTAAAAGGCTTATTGAACTGTCAGCATATATTCAAGTTTCAATATCTGTATCAAATTAAAGTCCAGTTCAAATAGATAGAAAATATGTCTATAATACCTAGAACATGGGAATCACAAAGCTTTTGATATTGTGTCAAGCACAAAAATTACTATATAAGTTTACAATGATTTAAATTCTTTATTGATTTAACATTTTTGGCTAAAGTATAGCATGTTTTGTTTGCAACTAAATGGTTGTACCTCCTAGAAACGAAAGAATAGCTCAAGAAACTTTTTATACGACTGAAGTGTGCGTCTGTTTCGTTTTTTCCTTTGTTTCATTTTCATGCAAGAAGATGGGTGTTTCGATATTATGTTCAGACTTTCATCTGGGCAATTTCACTTTCTTATATATTATCTTGTCCATACACGAACAGCGTTTCCAGATATCCAAAAGGTAGTGGCTTTTGGAATTCCTATTATACTCCTTTGAATTCCAAGAAATTCTATTTTAAAGTTTCATTTTCAAGAGAAAGTAAATTTTGAGTTACTCTTTCTTTTGTTAAATTATATTGCATTCATCCTAACTTGCCAAGAGAAGAAAATCAAGAAACTTTGACCCCCTTCCCCCCCCCCCCCCCCTCGTCAAAACACAAAAAAAAAAAAAAAAAAAAAAAAGCGAAGAAGAAAAAAAAATGAAATGGTAAGATATTCTTTCTAATTAATAGATATCTACCAATTTGAAAAGTGAAACCTTCACTTAACGTGGAAAATTTCCAATGATATTGCATTCTCTTTAAAACTTCCAAAGGTGGATTTTATCTTTCGGAAAAGATTTTTTCCTTTCACAAAATTTCCAAGGAAGCATCCAAAGAGAAGATTTAAGAGGACTGATAGTAAAAGTTTATTGATCTTGGGAGTAGCTAATAGTAGAGCTGTAAACGAACCGAATCGAACCGAGTATCTCATGTTTGAGCTCTGTTCGTTAAGCAGTTCGAACAACGTTCGTGTTCGTTCGTTAAGTTTCGAACTCCAAACTTGTGTTCGTGTTCGGTTCGTTAAGTAAAATTCGTGTTCGAGTTCGAGTTCGTGTTCGGTTAGTTTAACATAAACGAGCCGTTCGTGAACATGTTCGAAATGCTCGAATCCAAATTATTTTATGCTTTAAATATGCCATGCAAATTATTAATTATTCTTAAAAATAATTAAAGCACTAAGTGACTAAATTCTATTATTCATTAACTATATAACTAACATTAACATAAAAACAACAAATAAAACAAAGAAATTTGCTCTCCAAATACAAAAGTCCAGCCATAAAATTAACCCTAAAATTTGTCAAATGATAATTATGTCTATGTTCACGAACGTTCGTTAAAACTCGCGAACATACTCGTGTTCGCGAACGTTCGTTTAGCATGCTCGCGAACGTTCGTTAAAACTCGCGAACATGTTCGTGTTCGCTCGATTATTAATCGAACAAAAAAATTCGTTCGAACTCGGTTCGTTTAAAATTTCGAACGAGCCTTTCACGAACACGAACGAGCCGAAACGAACCGAGCTAACGAACAGCTCGGTTCGTTTAACAGCTCTAGCTAATAGTGACCCTAGCGGCCATGTATAATGCTGAATTTACACGTTTGCCTTCAAAATCAAGATTCTTGAATCTTTGCTTTGATTGGTAAAGGCTGTAATCCTAAAGGACCAAAAGTCATGTAATTAGCTAATTAATGGATTACAAGGATTCATGAATCTCATAAAGTGATCAATTAAACTTATCTTTGCATAGATGAAATTTTATATAAATTATGTATATACATTTGTACTATGTATATATGTTCTCGAAAAATGTGATTCATGCTAAGATTCATCCTATCAAAAAGAAATAATTAATGAAGTTGATTAATAATGCGAATGGACACTTCTACATCTATAAATAAACTCTTGGTACCTCTTGACATTCATCTAAATTTGTGTGATATCTCATTAATAGAACAGGCATTTGAGAGAGTTTGAGGGAAGATCAAGACCATCCATCAAGCTCAAACGTACTCGATGGCACAAGGTATATCTTAATTTTTGTACTATTTTGTAATTTATGAGTCGTCGTAGCTGAAAATCTTTAGATGCTGATCATTTTCCTACACTGTATACTTCCACTTGAACTCCTAAAATGAATTTATCGGCAACTCGGCCATCTTTTTCATTGCAGGGGTACAATCTATAGGTGTCTGCTATGGGCTCAATGGCAACAATCTCCCATCTAAAGAAGATGTTGTAAATCTTTACAATCAATATGGCATCAAAAAAATGAGAATTTATGCCCCAGACAATGAAGTTCTCAATGCTCTAAGAGGAACCAATATAGAACTTCTAGTTGATGTTGCCAATGAAGACATTCCATCCATTGCGACCAATCCTTCGGCAGATGCAAATTGGGTTCAAAACAACATCAAAAATTACTCACCAGCTGTGAAGTTCAGATACATTGCAGTTGGAAATGAAGTATCATTAAGTTCTAGCATCGCTCAGTATGTCGGTCCAGCCATGGAAAGGATACAAAGTGCATTAGCATCGGCGGGGCTTCAGAACCAAAGCAAGGTTTCAACATCAATAGCTGGAAATCTGTTAAGCGTTTCTTATCCTCCCTCACAAGGATCATTTTCAAACGAGGCTAAACCCTTCATTAAACCTATAATTAATCTTCTAGTCCAAAATAATGCACCATTGCTAGTCAATGTGTATCCCTACTTCAGCTATATCGGTGATCCAGTCAACATTCATCTCGATTATGCATTATTCACCTCACAAAGAACGGTTGTTCAAGATGGCTCGTTTGGATATCGAAACATTTTTTATGCAATTTTGGATGCTCATTATTCAGCTCTAGAAAAAGAAGGTGGTTCTAATGTAAACATTGTTGTGTCGGAAACTGGCTGGCCATCGGATGGGCATCCTCCTGCTGCATCATCTGGAAATGCAGTCACTTACTATAGGAATGTGATTAGCCATGTTAAGAGTGGAAGAGGGACTCCAAGAAGGCCTGGAAGAGGTATAGAAACTTATCTGTTTGCCATGTTTGATGAAAACCAGAAGCCTGGAGCAGAGACAGAAAGACATTTCGGCCTCTTTTTCCCAGATAAACGGCCTAAGTATGTAATTAGTTTCAACTGATTCGAGTGTGATCAATAGGCATGGATCAATAAACATATTTATTCTCTTTAGTTTGATCTTTGACATAAGTACATTATTGATTGGATTTCAGTAGCTAACTAGGAATTCAATTTCTATGATAATGCTTTCTACTTCTGCTATTTCTTCCTATATGTAAAGCAAGAGCCTTGGCATCTAGTGTTAAATAAATTGTCCTTTTTCTCTTTTTTGACAGTGTATGTATTTTCATGTTTACCCTTACATAATCAAGATTTTAAAACAAACATTAAAAGCTTCAAATAATTCTTTAACTTCCATAACTTCTTGTCACTATAAAATTGGTTCTTATATTACTATTGTCATCCGGTATATATGTGGTATTTTTGGTTTCTCTCTCTTAACAAAATTAGCTTTGCACCTAATATTGGAAATGAAAGTGTGTAAGCTATCATGTTATTTTTGAAACTAATCCTTTCAGTTCACAATCATGTCATTCATCTATTTCATCTTTTAATGTATCCATTTTGTGTATTTTTTTTTTTAAATTTATCCATTTTGGTTCTACATGGCTTTCTGTTGACCACTCAAGCATGAGAATCTTACCTTGTTAATATCTTGAAGCTGGTTTTTACTATTTTACTTGCTGCTCTTCCTCTTGAATCTTAATGCTGATAAATTGGTATTTTTTAGTAGAGCCTAAAGGAATGAGATGGACTACTAAATATTTGGGATATCCTTTCATGCTTCCGGATAAACCATGGTTTATGTTTGAATTGACAACTATATGGTAAAGTATTTTTGTTTACCATACCACTGTTTATTTATTGTGCGACGTATGTGAATTAAAAAAAATAATTAAAGAATTTTAAGTTATAGCATGGATAGTACTCATTAACCCTATTGACTATTGTACTCTCGCCCTTGCCATGCAGCATGTATAAAAATTCTTATGCTGTAGTTTTCTGGTGAATTTCTCATTCTTATTCACTATCGAATCCAATTAAAAAGAGAAGGAAAAAAATAGAGCAGTAATTTTAGATATCCAACAGGAGTGGCCTTCGAAAATCCTGTTACTCCATTTAAAGGCTTGCAAATCTGTTTTAGATTTGACAACAAAAGTAAATTTTGACTTCCTACAGGAAAGAAAAAAAAAACATGAAGGAGAAAAAATATGAAATGTTAGGGTTACCTTTCAATCTCAAGAATCTTGATTTTTTATTCGATGGCTAAAAACTGTAATCCAAAACGTTTGATGATCTGTCACTCTTTCTCTCCATTTCTTCCCACATAAAAGAAATAAAGCAGAAGAGACAGAACTTCCATTTCTGCCATTCTCTTTCTGTTCTCCCCCATTTAAAACTGTCATTGGAAGAGAACTTCCATTTTTCTGTCCATGTATTTTCTTTTCTTCCCTTTTCCTTCTGTCCAAATGAACTGTAACGGCGTACTTTTCTTCGGGCTGTTTTTCCCAGAGATAGTATGCAGCATTACTCCAATCTGAACGGACTATAAATTTTTTTCTCCTGCGCTGCCCAACGAGATTTCTCTGCTCCACCATCTGAAGAGACCGCCATGCGTCGCTGGCGAGTCGAGTTCTGTTGAGCATGTAGCTCCCAACTGCTCTGCCATTTTCCATAGTTCATGATCTTCACTCTGAGACTCAAAGACAACCTTGCAACCCTTCAAAACTTCCTTCCTAACCGCCTTCAGGATCTGACATAATCAAGATAATCCAATTAATGCGAGCAAAATTGATAGTATTATAGGTGGGAGAAGTTCTTGAACAAGAAAGTGGAAGAGTAAACACAAGATTAATTGAAAAGCCTTTAATTACCACAAACTACCACAAATTCACCCAGTTAAGAAAAAGGTTTAGGAGTTGTTGAGATAGAAAATGATTTCATGATGCAGTTTTTGCCCAAGATAAAGCAGGACAAAATAGCGAGGCATACTTCCATTTCAAATGTTACTGTCTATTTGGCAGAGGGATGATGGTCGTCAAGGAATGCAGCTAAATCAAATGATACCTGATAGTTAGCACCTCCTCTACAATGCTCCTCTAGCATGATAATCAAGTAAAATGTGAGTCACATCATACATATATGCTTTTATCCCTATTGATTCAAGTAGATTAAAGTTCAAGCAACACAAACATTCAGTGCTGTAGAGGCGCACCTGGTGAGCCGGACTAAACAAAGGGTCAAAAATAAGAGGTCGCAAACACTGATATAGAGGACAAAAGCTCAGAGTAAAATCCTTGGAATTTTACCGGCTGTACATCTCAGTCAACATGGCTCGTCCCATTGTCCAGTAAGAAAAGATATGCCTCAGCATAACTGAGACTGACGAAAATGAAATAAACCAATTGAAATTGAAACAATCATGGGAACTAGACATACTAGATTGAAAAAGATACCATGTTTCTGTGTTAACAATTAATGCCTTTCCATCCTCCAGCATTCTTTCTTTAATTGGTGTCAGAGCTACTGGCCAGCATCATTGCCATTCTACTCATAGCTCTACCATACCAACGTTTTTTCTTGCTAAGATATACGAAGGGTGGCAATCGGGTCGAGTTCGGGTTGGCGGGTCGAGTTGAGATCCGAGTATAATAGAAAACCTGTTGACTCGAACTTGATCCGCCAACTCGAAACGAGTCAGGATACCTGACACGAATTTGAAAATTTCGGATTGGCGGGTTGACCCGAAATGACCCGAATTTTAATTTTAATTTATTAATTTATCACTGTAATTTTTAATAAAATCAAATTCTCACAAAATTAATTACATAATCAAGTAATAAAAATTTAAATAAATAATTTCAAATCAAATCTAAAATAAATTAAACATCATAAAAGTGTTTTATCCCGACCAAATATAAAATAAATTAAAACAGTATAAAAGTAAAAAATAATATAATATATTATTTGTCCAAATATAATAATTTCAACTTCACACAAGTTAAATAAATTCATTTAGGATTAAGTAATTAATGCCTTTGAAAAAAATAACTTAGTTTAGTTAGATAAAATAATTTTTATATTTATTAAATTATTTTTAATTTGTAAACGGGTCATATTAGGTCACCCATGGATTGACCCAAAATCGATGTGTTTTCTTTTCGGGTTCATCGGATTCGACTCGATTCTGATCCGAACTCTAGAAAGCTCAACCCAAACCCATTAATTTCATTTTAGCTTCGTGTCGGAAATTGCTACCTCTAGATATATGCCCTATGAAGCCATTTTCATGGAGTAGGCCAACTATTTAATACTTGACCACGTTATGTATTTGTTGGTCAGACTTCACGGAATTTTCCGGCTGTACAAAATGCTGCTGGAATTGTCTATAAATCGAGGCATTTGCAGAGGCTTGGTAAGAGACGAGAGCTCATTTGGGAAATCTTCCCTTTTGTGATATATTGAGTACTCTCTTGTTTTGTCTCCTTCTTGTTTTGGGGTTTTAGGAATTTTGTCCCGAGTTTGTTTTTTTTTTCATTATAGTGGATTTTGATCAAATCACCACGTAAATTTTTGTGTTATTATCTTTTATTATTTTTCTCCTCATTTTATTACCGCCTTTGTTACCACTTTTGTGATTTGTCAAATTAACCTTTTCATAATTACTAGGACGGGATTCTAATAAAATGGATTAAGATGAAAGCTATTCTCATCCAAGATGAAGTAGAAGTAGCGCTGTTCAAAAAGGAGAAAAAATCAGAAAAAATTATGGATGAGCAATTCAAAAAAATGGATAATAAGGCCCTCTTGGCAATTATTCTAAATCTCTCCGATAAGGTTTTATGTGAAATTGCTCAAGGAAAGGCAACCAAAGATTTTGTGGAATAAACTAGAGATTTTGTACGTGAAAAAGACGGTGGTGAATCAATTCTATTTGAAACAAAGTTTGTATGTGCTTCATACGTCTATAACTTTGTATCTTAATAAATTTGATTCTATTAATTTAGATGTTTGGTAGTAAACTATGTTGTGATTATGGCTGCAAACGAGACGAGTCGAGTCGAGTCGAATTTTGGCTTTATCGAGTCGAGTCTTAACTTAATTTCATCGAACTCGAGCTCGAGCTCGATAAGTTGGTAATTTTCAAGCTCGAGCTCGAAAAAAATAAAAAATAATTATATTTATTTTTTAAAAAATAAATAAAATAATATTTTTTCTTAATAAATGATAAAATATTAAGGATATTTATGTAACTTTACTATTAAAAATAAAAATAAATAAAATAAATATATATATTCGAGCCGGCTCGCGAGCTAACGAGCTTAATGTTTTAAGCTCGAGTTCGACTCTGGCTCGACCAGCTCGAGCTCGATTTCAGCTCGATATTGATCGAGCTTGAATCGTGAGCGGCTCGATTCGTTTGCACCCCTAATTGTGATCAAATGTAGCAACGTGAAGAGCATGACAACACTAGATTTGTTAATTTAGATATTGTTAATATATATGTGACCATTGTCCAACACACCTTTCTTTTTTTCTTTCTTTGCTCTTGTAATAGCAATTTTTTTTCTTCATTTCCTTATTCATCTATCACCTTCTCCTCGGTTACTTGCTACACTTTTCAGTGTAAAAAATGATTTGCATGTATCAAATTTGTAAAAGCTTATTATATGCTTTATTTAGACTGATAGACAAGTAGTTTGCAAAAGTAAAGCATATCCTTGAGCATTTAGCAGCCGATAACATACATAACAAACTTGACTAGACTTCCATTCTTTAAGCATTAAAAAAAAAAAGGTTAATTAATCCAACTACTTGAACTTGTTACAACGACAAGTCTACCTAACAATGCTAATGCTACAAGTTTACAAATTGTATTGGGAAAAAAAATTTGCAATCTTGATCTTAACCAAACATAACCATTATAATTAAACTAAGAAACTAACCGTCATATTAAATTACTTCATCCGTTCTATTGAAAGTATCATACTTTTCAATTTGGATGTCCTAAAATATTTGTCAAGTTGAAAAAATCAAATCACCTTTTAGTCTCTCTTTCAAATATAGCATTTCTTTCTAATCATATGCATGTTACTATTCAAATTTAAATTTTGAATTTGTGACGATAAAATTAGAAAAGAAGCACTATTCTTAAAAAGTTAGAATCCCCAAACATAACTAAATAATTAGGACGGAAGGAGTAATTTAAGTTCAATACGTATTAGTTCGACTTTAATTTACCAATCAATCAAACTAAACATAAACAATATTTATGTTCCGTCAAATGTCATGTTTGGCTTCAATGACTTAATAAGTAGGAATGTTGGGATTCACATATAAAATGTTCAAATTATTTTAACTCGATAAAAGTTTGTTCAAATTCCTTAAAAAACAAATGATTCCTTAAAAGTTTGGATAATTGAGTTTTTCAAAAATTAGTTTTTCAAATATTATAAAAATTTTTAAAAAGTACTCTAAAAAGTAGTCTTAATTTTTTTAATGTTTAAAAAATATTCCAAAATATATTTTAAAAATTCTACTATTCTTAAATATTTCAAATATACTCTAAAAATATTTCAAAATATATTTTAAAAATTCTGTTACAGTAAAATTTTTTAAAAATACTTCAAAAAATAGCTAATCCAAACGGAGACTTGAATCAAATTCAGTGGGGTTATCATTGAACACTTTCAGACCAGGTTAAGGATTCAAACCGAACTTTAGCCCATATGTACCAAGCTTTCCTCACCCCAGACAAAACCACAATTACCCAACTAACCAACCCAACCCCATATTTCTCTCTTGATTTCTTCCCTCTTTCCCTCCTTTTCTCTCCAAACCCTTCCTTCCTTCCTTCCTTCCCAGTTCATGGAAACTTCCCACTTCCACTTCCAGTCCCAAATCTCGCATTTCCCTTCTGAATTCATGACCCCTTTCTCCACCAAACTCGCCCAACCATTCCTCCTCCGCTTCTCCTCCACCGTAGCCACCACTTTCAAGCTCTTCTCCACTGCCACCACTCTTACCCCTTCTGTAGACCATGCTGTAGTTATAACTCCTGACCAGCTTATCCCGCCGGCCCGGCGAAAAAGCTCAAGAGGGAAGAAGGGGAATAAGTTGATTACAGAGGCTCAACTTAGACAGAATTGGTTGGATTCCCTCTCCTGCCCTTTCCCTGAGAAAATTGATGATAATAGTAGTAGTAATAGTAATTGTTCTAGTGACCTTCTGAACTTCCATGGCAATGGGAGTCCGAATTTGGGTTCCGAATGGGTTATTGGAGTTGACCCTGATGCTTCCGGAGCCTTGGCTCTCTTGAAACCGGGTCATTCTGCACAGGTATGGCGTCCCGTGTCTATGTACTTTATGAATTTTGTTTGTTCTTTAGTTAATGGTATGAATTTGAAATTTGTTCTGCTTTTGATCAGTGCTAGAAACCAAATGAGATGCCAATTGTGTTTGGCTGCATTGAATGCTGGTACCTTGTTCTTTGGAGATTATACATTTGTGCACTGCTCTGGTTTTGTCTATTTTGGCTGAATAGGTGCCTCTAATTCACAAGGGTTGTGCTTTAATCAGCATTTTAATCATTGGGTTCTTATTATTAGCAAAGATAAGCATGTGTTAAAATTGCCAGGGAAGTCCTGGATTATAGTTTAATTAGGCTTGATACTGATATCCCTGCTATTGAATCTTGCTGTAGAAGTATTTAATGACAACTTCGTGGAACTGAGTTTGCTGCGCAACATGTTTTTACAAGTCATTTCAATGATTTACAATAGATAGCGCATGAAACTACCTGGGAATGAGTTTCCACAAGAAAGAGAAGAAAGGTTTTAACTTTTAAGTAAGGTTCCAGTTTGTGTGTTTTTGTCCTAGTACTGACAGATGTGTCTAATATTGAGAAGTCTACTGATAGATACTTGATATAAAATTGCTTATGAGTGAAGAACAAAACAAAACAAAACAAAACAAAACAAAACTGAGGCTGTTCATGGTGCTCATGTTTTAGTTAAGCCGTTGTTGAGAAGGTTATAATATGTTGGTAAGAAGATTTGAGCATTGTCATTTTGTTGCTTTAGAGTTGACAAAAGTAGAATTTCAAGTTGACATCTAAATACATATGAATGAATATGGCTTTTGGGGTTCCCGTCTTTGTTATTGTAGAATGTACTGGTACTTGTCTTTAAATCTAGTCAATCACTTTTTGGCATTGAAATGAGTTCTACACTGATGGAAGTCTGGGAATTGGAAGAGCTTTAACTACGACTTTCTGCTGCCTAAGGGGTTAATAGACTCATTTTTTCCCCATGTTATCCAGCTTGTTTATAATCTTCTTTTTCTTCTCCCATTTGCAGCGAAGTTAAAAATTCTTCTTTCCAATGTTTTGAATTATCACCCTTTCCTTAACCTCTGTATGTATCCTTCTGTTTTTTTGGGAAGTCAGATGAGTGGGATTGGTAAGTGAGCATTCTTTGATTCTTTGGGATATCAACCACATGATCCTTCACCACTTATACAGTCTTCTGTTTTCTTTCTGCAAAACTCTAGGTTTTTGATTCCCCTCACTTGAAAGTACCAATTGGCAGGAGATTGCGGAAGCGTTTAGACACAAAGTCTATTGTACAGTTGCTTAATAGTTTTAATGCTCCAATGGGTACGTATATTTGTCTGTTCCAAAGCTTTTCAGGTTTTCATTTGTGCAGTAGTTTCTGAAGTGATCAGTTTTCTTATGTTTCTGCTTTATCTGCTATATAGCTAGATACTGTGTTGTGGCATTTTTATAATAATTTGTTTTCCTGTGTCAAATTTATTTACTTATTAGCTGGAAAGACATCTCTCTAAGCCAAGTCTCGTATTTCAGGAACTACTGCCTATATAGAGCAATCAATTCCATATCCAAAAGATGGTAAGCAGGTTAGCAAATACTACCAACAGCAAGATATGTTCTTTCCTGTAAAAAAGATGTTACCATCTGAGACTATTATTCATATTTTAAATTCCTTGTTTAGATGCTGACAAGTTTGTCTAATTGTCCTTCTGACAACTCTCATGGCTTCAAAAATGATTTTTGTTTTTGCTGTCTTGTGTACTTTTATCTTAATGTGGTGATACACTTATTTATTGACATCATCTGTACCCAAATGCAGTGAGATTCTAAAATATTTTTATTGTGATACAATTAATAAAATGTATTGATTATGGTTTCAAACAGTTTGAAGGTTCAGAAAAGGCATGTTACATGGTTTGATAGCACTTGTATGTTTCAGCATAGCCATATATGTGGAGTATACAATATCATTTTGATATTTTATTTACATTTTATTTAGGTTTTTATTAGTTGACTATTTGCTGGTCAAAAAATTTTCTGCTGGCTATACCAAAATATGTCTATTGTATGGTACTGCTCCAGTGGGCCACAAACTATGTTTAACATGCCTCCAAACCGGCCACAAACATTGCAACCAGGAATGATGAAGGTAGCTATTTTTTGACTGATGAATGGTTCTTACGCTTTTGGAGTATGCTCATCTTCTTTGTAGAATGAACCTGTATCTTTGATGTGCTGCTGCTGCCTTTAAATAGCCATCTTATTTGGGGAGTCTGGGAAAAGAATCCTCTGTTTAGACTGCTATTTTATGATTGTGAGTGAGAAATTTTCATGAAGTCATCTGAAAAGCCATATCTGAGAACAAGGAAGAGGACTGTACTTAAAATAGTATTAAATCAGATTGGGTGTTTCAATTGAGAAATGGTTTGCATGTTTAACTAAATTAGCAATAATCAGGCTAAATAGATAGGAGTTTGAAAAGGTTCTCCTCTTGTTAGAAGTCAGTCATGTGTATATACATGTCTACTTCTGTTCTTTTCTTCATATACATCTTATTTTTTTTAAAAGAAAGGACTGCAAATATGGAATCCTTAATGTCTTGCTAGGATTTGATAAGTTGAAGTTAATGTATGATAACGTTAGACATATTGTCTGCATAAAGGCTTCCTCAGTAACAATGGAAGTTGTGGCCTCTTTTTGGAACTGAAGTGAACCATTATATGTCAAGCTAATGTTTAAGGATATAAAGACTTCAACTGCTCAGCATAATTCTGCCGCGTATATTTCGGATGTTTAATGTGAAGTTTGATTGCACATTGGAATTTCTGTGTGACAATTAAGTCCAGACTTTTTAAATTCTTGACTGGAAGGTCAACCATACCTGTCTCAATGAGGACTGGTTTCTCTGCAAGTAGTTTAACTTTCAATTTTGTTATCAGTACTTTTACTGTTCTCTATGAAAATGTCCGTCTTCTTCCGGGGACAGTATATATACACTACTGTTCATATATCAGTTCCTACAGTTTCTTCATTCAGAGCTTTTTTTTCCATCGATAATTGATTTGAATATAAGTTTTAATGCTTCTAGGGATGGTGGAGCGGAGGATTTGGATATGGACTGTGGATTGGGATTTTGGTTGCCTCTGGGTTTTCTGTTATTCCAGTGCCATCAGCTGTGTGGAAGAATGGGTTCAGGCTGTCAGGAAGCAGTTCAACTAAGGTATTAATTGCAATACCTCAATCTTGCTTCCTTGCTCCAATCAGTCAAAGAAGCTTTTGAAGGAAACTTGCGTATTAGTTTAATTATTGGTAGTTGGCAACATGTCAAATCTGTTTATTGTTTTCATTTGTCAAATTTACTGAACTGGTTGATGTTCTTGCACGGTAAAGTGTCTAATATCATTTGAGCCATTCATGCTGGCTATCTTTGCATTCAAACTTGGCAAGACTATTCGGATTTTTGTCAGTTGCTAAAGCATGAGAAGAAACTATCCTCGTTCTTGCGGCCCTGGTACCTAGGGAAAAAGCTTTCAAACATTTACATGACTTGACTTGAGATTATTCGATTTTTTGGAAACAGTTACCTATAAGAAATCCTCTTATTATCCAAATTGCTGGTGAACTAGTTAGGACTTTTTTAACAACTGGAATTGATAATTGTTATGCCAAATTGTACAGGCATTTGGGTAGAATCATTTGACATTGTCATAAAAAATTTCTATGAGAGACAGAGAGAGAGCTCAAAATTGTCTAGTTATGGCTGCAGAAGTAAACGGGTGAAGTAAAAGTGACTCAGTCATGTGGAGAAAGCAAATGAGGTCAGGAAACAATGGACAAAGATGGTGAATGGAATGATAAACATCTGAATATGATGGTGTTGGCTGGAAATTCTGTGTGATGGGGGAGGGTGAGGATCTATGCAAGGTGAAGTCTGGCACTTTTACTTTGTTTTAAATGTAAATTTAGTATTAGAAGTTGTAGCAACAAAAAAAAAAAACCTATTTTCTGCTAGGGACCCACACGTTTTAGATAAAGCTATCCTTTATAGACTTTCTCAACTTCTAAACTGCACTTCTAATGTACTTATCCTATCGTATTTTCATACAATTGTATTTTACCCCCTTTTATGCAAGTAGCTTTCAAGTACAATGCTAGAAAAAATTATTGAACCTGTGGTCGGTCAAAACTATTAGTCGGGATGAAGTTAAGTTTCTGGAATTCTAGTCTGACAATAATGAGGCAATTTTGAAGCTGTAATCTTAGGTTGAGGGCTGGGTCTTGAAATGATCCTATACCTGTTGGGATGGACGCCTACATGTCAATTCAATCCAAGGAAACTTTTTTGAAACACTATGGAACTTGGAATGGTTAACTTCAGTGGGATAATAGTTAAGAAATACTTGCTTGTTCAAGTAGTGCTATTAATGATGCGCTATATCTGCAGAGGTTTTAATGGGCTCTATGATTATGCTGAGGTTGCAAGAAGCTTAGAAGTTGAGGTTTCACTTCAACTCTAACCAAATGTGACAGCTAGTACATGTTTAGCACTGATGTCATGTTTTCATTTACATATACAAGAGATTTCTTAGGGGCATGAATAGCATATCAAATCTGACGGCTTACCTAGTTTTATGGTTTGGGATTTTTTTTTTTGGTTTATTCTAGATTTGTCTTTGTCTCAGCATAGGATAAATTTGTACTTCTCTGTAGTCCTCCAAGTAGGATTTAGAAGGAGAATCAAATTGTTGCCACTACAAGGGTATATTGACCTAGTTTCCAATGTCCATGTGAAGTAGTTAGTTTCTTAATCTAGCTCCTCCATATTTCTTGGCACTGAATTGAACTCTATAATATTTTCTGATACATTCAACCTGGACATGTGGATGGCCAAGCAGATGCACTTTCTTATGTTCTCTATGTTACTGAAGTTCATGCAGCATATACTGCATTCTTCTAGTACTGCAATTTGTGCTGCACATGCTGCATCCTTCCACTCTTTCTTTAATTAATGCCTCAAAGCAGTTAATTTTTGACTGCTGCATGCCATCTTTATGACTTCCTTCTTTTGACTGCTTTATTCAGTCTCCTTTAGTACAACCTATGCGAGATTTGGAATTTTATATTTTCATTCTTCTGATATTAAAAATATTGGCAGGATGATAGCAGGGAAGCTGCATCCATGATGTTTCCCTCTTTGAGTTCTCAGTTAAAGAGGAAGAAAGATCATGGTTAGTGTACTCCTCAATTGTGTTCTTTGTTTTCATCTTCACTGAGAATAAAATATGTAGTTTTCATCTTTTGGTCTGTTTATTTGGGGGGATAGAAAGTCAAAGTAGGGCAGGGATACTTGAATGCCTGCTCTGCAGACTTGAGTCATAGTATTTTTTACCCTTCTTGTTCCAGATGAAACCAGCATTGATTCGCCCAGTTATCTATTAAAGCCACCTAGAATGTTGGCCAGTTTGCAAGGTCGAGGTCCTTATTAGGATCTTGACCAGCTTTTCTTTTTCACCCATTGATGCAAAAACATCGTATTCATTCTGAGTCTTCTTTTTGCATAGTTTCTTCGTGTTCTTTTTAAGGTGTGGAAGTTGGCACAAAGAGAACACGATAGGTGACCTTTAGTTAACTTCTTATGCACTATTATTTCCACATTGTATACAAAATATAAGAGCTACTTGCAAGAATCTGAGGTCCCATAGCATTGCAATACCTTTTATTTGTTTATTTCTTATGATATCCAAACCTTCCTTAGCCAATTGTTCGTCCATCTTAATCAACTAGTCTATATAAGAGAGTACTCGGAAGTGGTTTAGGAAGGCCAGGAGGCCCGGGGATGTCCTCCACCAGAGTGTAATCAAAATTTCTCCTTGTTGTTTACTATCTTTCTTGAACCAAATGATGCAGCTATTTACTTCGTTGGTTTCCTTAATTACTAATGATTGTGACTACAAGCTCTTGCTTAAGAAAATTGCAAACGACCATGCTAGAACAGATTAAAATGCTACTGATGCAGTTAAATATTCTTTTGTAGGTCGAGCAGAGGCATTGCTTATTGCTGCTTATGGAAAAAGCTTGAAAATGAGTCTTTATGATTCATGTTTGGTGGATAATTAACTCCTCAAGACTGGGATTAAGAAATCTCATCTTTCATGTGCAAGCTTGAGCACTTAGCTTCTCGATGTAAGATGAGCCTTATCCATGAGGAGCCAAGTAAAAGAAATTGCTGATTGATCGAACTACTAAGAGATCTCTTTGGTTTTAAAGTTCAATGAGATCGATTCTTGGAGATGGGAGCAATTGCTATGGTACTAACATCAGTTCTTTTTAGGGGTAACAGTCAATTCTTTTGGTGCTATGCTGTATTGTGGGTATAGGATTCTCAACCTCTTATCCTTCTGATAGTAGAATTTCTAATCTTGGTGTCCCTAGCAAAAAGATTATAATGTTTAAAGCTGATTAGTAGAATCTTTGAAGAAAATTATATGCTTTCCAGGATAAAATGTCACTTCCACGATTTTATCCAGAATATCCCCTCTGACAAAAAGTCGCATATTATTTACCCCATTTGCATGGATGAAACTTCAACATGAGACATAATACTGTGTCTGACAATTAACCTAGAATAAGACTGATGGGTGATACTGCACAAAGCTGTTATCTTCAACCTTAATTTTTCTGGAGTTCTTACTAGTTCAATTTTCTCCAATGCTTTGGTTTGAATGTGTCCTGATGCATTTCTCAACGTTTTATCTTGTATCTTTTCCAGCTTGAATACAAAAAGTCATGCATGGACTGGTATTGTTCCTTTTGCAAAATGATGCAGATATCCATGTACTTTTCCATAAGTAGGGAGACCTTTTGTATGTTTGTTTGGTAATGAAAACATGTCCCCCAGATCTTTGGATGACTCTTTCTTCTTTCTACCAATCAACGTATAGTAGTATTTAGCAACCAGATCTTTGGAAAAGATGAATAAAATTTTGTCTGCCAACGAATAGTAGTATTTAGCAACCCCACAGATGGAGATATTAACCTTTATAATATATTCTTTGTGATTTGTAGTCTGTGCCTTTCGGATACGGGGCAGGGACGGACATCAGGTGGACCGTCTCTGAGCTGTTCATCGCCAAGATTTGGCCTAAAAAATTTGTATGATCCTGATCACTTCTTGTACGTCGTTTTTAACGTGTGTGGAGCTCGTAAAAATTTGTTTTAAAATTATAAAATAAAATTACGCCGTGTGAAAATAAAGTTACGCGCGGTACAAAATGTATATAATTAACCGTTCCGGGTCCGTGCCTTTCACCTTCACTTATCCTGTTATCCACGCAAGGCATTATTCTTGATCTATAGTTTCCCATCACTAGTTCAGTTATCCTCTGAGCCTGAATTTTAACAGCAGTAATAAAAACTCTTGGAAGAGTGGCTGCTGCTGTACATGACAACGGCCTTATCTCCTAAAGTAAATGAACTCTTTCGTTGCTAAAACTTAAGAAAGAAGTTGCATGAAAAAGTGCTTGGTGCAAGATGAAATGTCAATAGCCTATCAAGTACACCATTAGTGAGAAGTATTTGCTGCAAAAGAAAGACAAAATGCAAAACAATAAACAACTAATAAATGCAAAACAAGTCTGATTGACCAAATTACTTGCATATTTTCAATAGCCTACACTGAATTTAGAACTAAAAATGGTTGGACTAAGGTAAAAGGTCCAACTCAAATGACAACGTTGTTCCCCTTTCTAATTGCATTATAGGAGGGGTCGCTACGGTTCAGATATGAATCGGAACTAACCTGGCGGTTTGTTTAACTGGAATTTGGAAATCGGAACCAAAATCATAATTGTAACTAAAGGTTCAAATTCATGTTCACCAAAATTTTGAACCAGAATCAAAATCGGCAGTTTGCAACTCGTTTAAACCGTCTAAAAACATATTTGCTACTTGAACCTGTTTGGCCAATATAGAGTTCAACATCAATAGTCAGCATCTAATACCTGTTATATCACAAGCATCCTCCAAACCTAGTCCAACAACCCATTGTCCCATTCCATTACTAAATCTATATTCCATGACTAATCTAAATCTAAGATCAATCTAATTTAATCTAATCAACAATGAGATATTTTTTTCATAAAATTTGTATCATTTTTTCTTTTTTCCTTGCATAAAGTTCATTTTTTATAACAAGAAGTATTTAAACATAATTAAAAGAACTAAACTGTAATCGGAAGAAACCAGAACTATAGGTTCAAGAACCGTAATTATAACCATCCTTGTAAGGACTGGTTTAGCTTCTATATTTTAGAAGAACTTGAATCGTCAGTTATTAAATCGAAACTGATGGTTCTGTAACTGTGGCAATATCTACGTTATTGTATATTTAGCAAATAATTATTGGCAATATCTACGTTATTGTATATTTAGCAAATAATTATTTGAAACGGGTCACATAAGTAATAACGAACCATCTAAGCAAGACCCCAAAATCCTAGTCTAGTCTCGCAAGGACAAAAGGTAATAAGGTAGTTTGGTCCACCAGTGCAAGTAAAAGTGCTGGTTAGATCATCATATGCATAACTATAAGACTGACGACACTGGTTCTTGAAGTATAATGAATAACTTGTGGGTGGACAAGTTTGAGGGGACCCACAAGTTTGTGGGGATCCAAACTTTCCTGTAGAGCAAAACTGTGGTTGATTAAAAGCCAAACATGCACTTTTGCAGCCAATAGTAGCTCCCCCAGAATCATCTCTTATTGCCAATCCTTGAGGGCAGATTGCATTCAAATCAACAGGACAAGAAGTGCTTGTGCAGTTGCTTCCGGAACCAGATTGTGGGGTGATCGAAAGCGGCAAATTGAAGCCATCAACAAGACTAACATCATAAAAATCCATCCCATTGTCTGCTGCCAATGTGAATTCTGCCAAACTTGCTGGTGGAATTGCAGCTGCACCATTGCATGAAACTTCACCTGATCCACAGTCCGCTGTTTTGCAGAAAAATTTCCCCGAGTTGTCGTTAGAGCAAAATGATCTTGCCCAAATACGCCCTACCCATTGTGCTGGTACTTCTATGGAGAGTGGAGACTGATGACTTGGAGGGTAATTCGAATCCAGTTGTGGGCAGTTGTGCTACCCCTCCACCAGATAGGTTTGCTGGCCATATTGCATAGGGGCAGTTGTTTGTGAAGGTGAATTGAACTGACTGAACACCTGCAGTATAATGTGAGGGAATCTCTTAATATTAGGTCATAACAAAGAAAGCATGAAACACAGCAAGATATTTTTAATTTTGATATTTTATTTACATTTTGTTCAGGTCTTTTTATTTGAGCATTTGCTGGTCAAAAACTTTCCTGCTGGTTACAGCAAAATGTGTCTATTGTACGGTACTGCTCAATTGGTTACAAACTATGTTTAATATGCATCAAAGCCAGTCGCAAACACCGCAACCCGAAATGATGATGGTAGCAACTTTTGGACTGATGAATGGTTCTTGCTCGTTCAGAGTGAGCTCATCTTCTTTGTAAAATGAACCTGCATAAGAGTAAAATGTTCCTGCACTTTCTTCATTTAGATTATTTTTACATCGATGTCTATTGTACGGTACTGCTCAATTGGTTTCAAACTATGTTTAATATGCATGAAAGCCGGTCGCAAACACCGCAACCCGAAATGATGATGGTAGCAACTTTTGGACTGATGAATGGTTCTTGCTCGTTCAGAGTGAGCTCATCTTCTTTGTAAAATGAACCTGCATAAGAGTAAAATGTTCCTGCACTTTCTTCATTTAGATTATTTTTACATCGATGTCTATTGTACGGTACTGCTCAATTGGTTTCAAACTATGTTTAATATGCATGAAAGCCGGTCGCAAACACCGCAACCCGAAATGATGATGGTAGCAACTTTTGGACTGATGAATGGTTCTTGCTCGTTCAGAGTGAGCTCATCTTCTTTGTAAAATGAACCTGCATAAGAGTAAAATGTTCCTGCACTTTCTTCATTTAGATTATTTTTACATCGATGTCTATTGTACGGTACTGCTCAATTGGTTTCAAACTATGTTTAATATGCATGAAAGCCGGTCGCAAACACCGCAACCCGAAATGATGATGGTAGCAACTTTTGGACTGATGAATGGTTCTTGCTCGTTCAGAGTGAGCTCATCTTCTTTGTAAAATGAACCTGCATAAGAGTAAAATATTCCTGCACTTTCTTCATTTTGAGCTTTTTTACATCGATATTTCGTTTGAATATGAGTTTAAATGCTTCTAAGGAAAGTGGAGCAGAGAATTTGGATATGGGTTGTGGGGGACTTTAGTTGCCTCTGATTATTCCAGTGCCATCAACTCTGGCAAAGAATGAGTTCAGGCTATCAGGAAGCAGTTCAACTAAGGTATTAATTGCAATACCTCAATCTTGGTTCCTGCTCCAAACAGTCAAAGTAGCTTTTGAAGGAAACTTGCCTGTTATTTTAATTATGGTAGTTGGCAACATATCAAATCTGTTTATTGTTTTCGTTTGGCAACAATTCTCATAGTAAGCTGGTGTTAGTTTTCAGTATATCCAAGTTTATTGAACAGGTTGATGTTCTTGCAAAGTAAACTGTCTAATATCAGTTGAGCCATTCTTGCTGCTGGCTATCTTTGCATTCAAACTGGCATGACTATTCCAATTTTTGTCAGTTGCTAAAGCATGAGAAGAAACTATCTTCATGCTTGCGGCCCCAGGTACCTAGGGAAAAAGCTCTCAGACATTTACATGACTTGACTTGAGCTTAATCGATTGTTTGGAAACAGTTACCTATAAGAAGTTCTTTTAGAATCCAAAATGCTGGTGAATTAGTTAGGACTTTTTTAATGAGTGAAATCTTTTGGATGTGAATCGATAATTGTGATGTAAAAATTGGACAGGCATTTCGGTAGAATCATGTGACATTGTCATAAAAAATGTCAGAGAGAGAGAGAGAGGTTTGGGGGGGGGGGGGGGGTTGTAAGACAGAGCTGAAAATTGTCTAGTGATGGCTGCAAAGTAAAACAGTGAAGAAAAAAGTGACTCAATGATGTGGGAGAAGCAAATGATTGTCAGGATACAATGGACAAAGATTTTGCTGGAAATTCTGTGTGTGATTGGGGGAGGGTGAGGATCTGTGCAAGGTGAAATGAATCTGACACTTTTCCTTTATTTTAAATGTAAATTTAAAATTAAAAGTTGTAGCAAAAAAAGAAAACCTATTGTCTGCTAGGGACCCCCCGGAAACCTTTTTGAAACACCATGGAACTTGGAATGGTTCTCCAACATGCTTCATCACTAGTCATATGTGCTACTCCTTGTAAAAACAATTAGTATGTAATCCAGGGACCCTGTGTCCTATTCAATCACTTGACACTTTCCACGTGTGTTACTAATTTGCAGTGGGATAATCGATAACAAATACTACTTGCTCTTTGAAGTTGTGCTGTTACTAATGCGCTATATCTGCAGAGGCGTTAATGGACTCTATGATTATGGTGAGGTTTAACATTCCACTCTGTAACCATAAGAGAAATTTTTACTTCTCTGTAGTCCTCAAAACAGGACTTGGAGGCGGAATCAAATTGCTGCCCCTACAAGGGTATATTGACCTTGTTTCTAATATCCATGTGAAGTAAGTAGTTTCTTAATCTAGCTCCATATTTCTTGCACTGAATTGAACTCTACAATATGTTTTGGTACATTCAACCTGGACATGTGCATGTCCAAGCAGATGCACTTTCTTATGTTCTTTATATTGCTGAAGTTCATGCAGCACATGCTGCATTCTTCCACTCCTCCTTTAATTAATGCCTCGAGCAGTTAACTTTTGACTGTGATTAAGAAATCTCATCTTTCATTTGCAAGCTTGAGCGCTTTGCTTCTCGATGTAATACAAGCCTTATCTGTGAGAAGCTAAGTAAAAGAAATTGCTGATTGATTGAACGACTAAGAAATCTCGTTGGTTGTAAAGTTCAATGAGATCAGTTCTTGGAGACGGGAGGAATTGTTATGGTACTAACATCAGTTCTTTCTAGGGGTAACGGTCGATTCTGTAGGTGCTATGCAATAGTGTGGTTATTGGATTCTCAACTTCTCATCCTTCTGATAGTAGAATTTCTAACCTTGGTGTCCCTAGCAGAAAAGATTATATTGTTTAAAGCCGATTAGTAGCATCTTTAAAGAAAATTATATGCTTTCTAAGGATAAAATATCACTTCTGTGATTTTATCTGGAATATCCCCTCTGGAAAAAGATCGCATATTATTTACCCCATGTGCAATTATGCATGGATGAAACTTCAACATGAGATATATATTACTGTGTCTGACAACTAACCAAGCAGAATATTGGATTAGTGATGCTGCGCAAAGCTGTTATCTTCAATCTTATTTTTCTTGAATTCTTGCTAGTTCACTTTTCTCCGATACTTTGATTTGAATATGTTCAGACATATTTCTCAACATTTCTTCCTGTTTGTTTTCTGGCCTTGAAAACAAAAAAGTCATGCTTGGACTGGTATTGCTCCTTGTGCAAAATGATGCAGATACCCTTGTGCTTCTTCATAAATAGGGAGATCATTTGTACGTTCGTTTGGGAATGAAAACATATCCCACAGATCTATGGATGACTCTTTCTCCTTTCGACCATCAGGATATAAAGATGAATAAAATTTTCTGTCTGCCAATCAACAGATAGCAGTATTTAGTAACCAGACAGATAGTGATATTTGTGATTTGTAGTTTGTGCCTTTCACCTTTACTTATCTTGCTATACATTCAGGGGCATTGTTCTCGATCTGTAGTTTCCCATCACTAGTTCAGATATTTTCTGAGCCCGAATTTTAACAGCAATAATCAAATTTCTTGGTGGAGTGGCTGCTGTACATGACAACGGCCTTATTTCCAAAGATAAATGAACTCTTTTTGTTGCTAAAACTTCAGAAAGAAGTTGTATGAAAAAGTACTTGGTGCAAGATGAAATGACAATAGCCTTGATATACTTATCAAGTACACCATCACTGAGAAGTGTTTGCAGCAAAAGAAAGACAAAAGGCAAAACATTGAATAAATAATAAATGCAAAACAAGTCTGATTAAGGTAAAAGGTCCAACTCAAATGACAACATTGTTCCCTTATCTAATCTCATTATAACATTTTAGCAACTAATCATTTGAAACAGGTCGAATAAGTAATAACAGAAGATCTAAGCAAGACCCCAAAAATCCTAGTCTAGTCCCTCAAGAGCAAAAGGTAATAAGGTAGTCTGGTCCACCGGTGCAAGTAAAAGTGCTGGTTAGATCATCATATGCATAACTATAAGCCTGTGGACACTGGTTCTTGAAGTATGATGAAAAAATTGTGGGTGGACAAGTTTGTGGGGATCCAAACTTTCCTGTGCAGCAAAACTGCGCTTGATTAAAAGCCAAACATGCACTTTTGCAGCCAATAATAGCTCCCCCAGAGTCATCTCTTATTGCCAATTCTTGAGGGCAGATTGCATTCAAATCAACAGGACAAGAAGTGCTTCTACAGTTGCTTCCAGAGCCAGATTGTGGGGTGATCGAAAGCGGCAAATTGAAGCCATCAACAAGACTAACATCATAAAAATCCATCCCATTGTTTGCTGCCAATGTGAATTCTGCCAGACTTGCCGGTGGAATTGCACCTGCACCATTGCATGAAACTTCACCTGATCCACAGTCTGCTGTTTTGCAGAAAAATTTCCCCGAGCTGTCGTTGGAGCAAAACGATCTTGCCCAAATGCGCCCTGACCATTGTGCTGGTACTTCTATGGAGACTGATGACTTGGAGGGTAACTCGAATCCAGTTGTGGGCAGTTGTGCTACCCCTCCACCAGATACGGTTGCTGGCCATATTGTGTAGGGGCAGTTGTTTGTGAAGGTAAATTGAGCTGACTGAACACCTGCAGTATAATGTTAGGGAATATTAGGTTGTGAGAAAGAAAGCATGAAACACTTAACATATCTAGCTTATCTGTTCTAACACATCTGGTGTCAAATAAGTTTCCAATACATCTATTCACCTTCCATCTCAACTAAGACTTTAATTCTTTTTTTAAGAGAATAAAAGTGTAGTGAATATGCAACATATATATAACCCCCCCCCCCCCCAAACCAAAAAAAAATACAGTAAAGTGTACCTTTTTTACTAAGTGATTACTCAAAATACCAGCAAATCTTTAATTCAGCGTATATTTAGACTTATAAAGTTTTAACATAATTTTAAACATAATAAAGATTTAATATGTCAAAATTTCAAAAAATTATAGTGATTAAAGTACTAAGCTTGCATATAACATGTCGGGGCAACTGTATTTAAAATCCAGCAAGAGAGATATTATTGAACGAATTTTACATCTATAGATATAAGTAAGCATTCTTCTCCCACTCCTTGCCCTACCTCCTCGCTTCTTATATTCCATCTCTCCCTTGATTCAAAAAGGTAAAAAAAAAAAAGAAGCATTCTTCTCCCACAAGTATGATCTCTAAAGAAATAAAGAAATTTATGGTTAACGCAGAAGCTTCTCCCCTAATCGTAATAACAAAAAGTACAATTTTTCTACACAAACTAATGCTACATCATTACCAATGCATGCGTATATTGATAAGGGCAATAGTTTATATGTTTGAATTTAGTTCTCTTGATATATTTTTAAACAATAATGCTACAAAAATCTTTGCATATTTTTTTTTTTGGGTTTTTCTTTGGGACGTTTTTACATGCTTGCATTCACAAAAATCCGTTGTACCCACAAATCATGCATACATAAAGTACTCGTGTAATATGGCGCAGATACTTACCACAGATGAAGAGGGCAGCAAAGCTTAGGAAGACAAGTTGCATGACAGAATCCATGGCTTAATTTCTTCTGAATTCTTTGGGATATGCTCTTAAACACGGTATGTATATATGGATATATATAGGAGTTGGAAGAACATGAAAATAAGGAAAGGTTTGACAGAAAGGAAATAACCATGAACCGGCCATTTCTTTTATGGAAAGTAACTACAAGGTTAATTATGAATGGCAACTTCCTTCTTCCACATTGTTTCCAATTTCCTTTGATGAAATAAAATAGTTGTACCTATATAACTAAAATATGTCCGTAGATATAATAAATACTTATTTAAGATTTTGGTTTTGCTAATAACAAGAACAAGTAATTTCTATATGTAACCAACTTGCCTGGAGAAACAATCACCCACAACTATTGCAAAATCAATTCCCAATTGATACTAAAAATTAAAAGAAAATTAGAAAAAGAAATTAGTAATGCCCTAAGCAGCTAGCTTTTTCAGATGCGGAAGAGTTGAATGAATGTAACAATAATAATACCCTTGAGAAATGGCGCACGATTGCTCTTTGATTTGCTGTTGATGTAATTAGTAGGCAAAGTACTAAATCTTTGACCAACACAAAGTTATCGAAGAGAGCGAAGTTGAAGACGGTGATCTTGAAGTGTATTTGACACTATCCTTAACATGTTATTTGCCTCCACTACAACAAAATATTTGCTAATAGGTCAAGGCAAATTACCTCTATGATATAATAAGATTTAAAGAAAGTGAAATAACAAATATTCTGAATTTCTCACAAGAATGATCTACGGGAGTTTATTTATGAAGAGTTTTGTTTATTTTATAGAAAGAATATTTCTCTAATGGACACATAGTGATCAGGCACATTCTTATAGGTTTTGGGATTCAAATGATGGCAATGAAGCATCTTCAAGCATGAAAAGGTGCCAAAACACTCTTTAGAGAAAAGAATTTTTTAAATATAAATCTCAATAAGTAAGGCATAATCAGCTCAAGGTCAATTCTTCATTATTCCCTAGACAAAATTAACTACGGTAAACAAATTGAATACCCTTTATTGGAGCTAAAAAGTAAAAACTCAACCCAATGGATATCCAATTTGGCTCAACCTTAAGGGTTAAAAATGCATTAAATTCCAATTCATATTTGACTTTCGCATAATTCATTGATTTTGATTGTGATCACAACACATGATTCAATTCAGATGGACTGACTGAAGCCATGGTCAATAGAGCACCCTGACTAAATCCAGTATTTATGAAAAAGGCCAAATGATCTAAACATACTAACTGCTTTGCTCACATTTCAAAAGATGGGATAATTTTATCAGGAACTCATGATATGATCATGGGATAATTTTATCAGGAACTCATGGGATAATCACCAAAAGATTCATTCATGATTCTTTCATTCCTAGTACAGACTACCAAAGTTTAGAGCATCTGATACTCACTCAACCCTCTACTTCTCCTATTCTAAAAACATCAATAACTCGGAAACCACATTAATTTGATTGTCAGAGTGACCTCGGAGATTAGACCCAGGTCCTTTGACAACTCCTTTGTATGAAGGTCATATTCAAGAGCTAACAACCTGAGGTCATATTCAAGAGTCTTTAGGGGGTAAATGTAGAATAAGGGGGAGTATATAAAATTTCAAAGGATAATCTATATTGAGAAATGAATTTTCTTAAATTTAATGAGGCAGGACAACTAAAAAAGAGAATTTAATGAAATTTAGAGAGTACAAATATGGTGCAAACTTAAAATATTACTCATCTTGAATTACTTTCTGAAATATTACTTGGGGCATGGTCGAGTGCTTTGATGGCAAAATCTGAATGCAATGAAGAACAAAAATGCCTGCTAGATGAGCATTGGAGAAGGAGAGATGAAAACTTGAGAATTTATAGAGCAAAGTATTTAAAATTGATAGTTTATGGCATAAAGTGTTCAAAATTGAAATTTAGGGTACAAGTACATAAGTGGTACAAGTTGGAAAGTACAAAGTGATTAGCCCTAACAATTTTAGTGCCACAACAATATTTCACCTAATGACCAAACGTTTCAGTGGCAGTCAACAGTTTTTCTATATTATGAAAGACATTACAGTCATTTTAGTTCAACATGCCGTGGCAATATACCTTTAGCAGATGGAAAACTTTGCATTGAAAATGTAGAGACTTCCAGAATTATATTAAAGAGGTAAAAAAAAAAAAAAAAAAAAAAAACTTGAGGATGAGAAAGGCATAGTAAGCTTTGGTTCTTGATTGCCAATAAAGACGTTGATATATAGGCTCTGATGAGGCACCTTTTGGAATCCTTTTAGCATTTTTTAGCTCATTATTATGGTTTACTCATTCTATGTTCCAATATTTCAAGTCTCAAACTTTAGTGAAATAATTTATCCGCTAGAGCTCTATAAGACTGGGTCTTTCTATTCTCACCCAGTTAGCCTTGCCTTTCCTTGTATCTACTGTTGCAACAGTATTGAGCTTGATTATGCCTTCTTGCGGTGGTAACAATTTGTTCTCATCTCTTGTGCTTCCCTCTTCATCTACTTTCTCCCTCTGTACACTCTAACATTCAAACCATTCCTACATTGCCCCAAACTATCGAACCTAGACACTTTCTTTTCCTGTTGAAATGTATCTAATTTTGATTGGTCATAATTTATTGCAAAAATTTATAATTATTCTTCCCTTGATTTTAGCCAAATATTGTTTTAACTATCAGATTTTACTTATATTTGGTTAATGGCACGAAATGTAGGAAAAGGAGCAAAACGTGACAAAAAAGGACAATTTTCCAATCAATTTGATAGTAGCACATTCAGAACTGATTTCCAAGTCTGAATCAAATTCAAGGCAGTATTGGAAGAAGATTTTGAAGATTTTAATTTTCATTATTAGTATTAGTATTGGATTAGGAAACTTAGAATATTATTTTTAGTAGTTTCCTTTTTATATTTTGGGGAACATATCTTATTATTAGTAGTTGAGGTTAAGTAGGAAACAAGGAATAAAAAAGGCAGATTCCCGCGTGATTAGGAGTTGGCCAGCAATAAATTCGGTAGGAACTTTTTTGAAGTACAACACACGGCCGTCACTTGATTGGGGGCTCTTCTCCTGGCCTTTTCGTTGGTTTTAGAGGAAAAATCATATGCAATTGTTATCAATGGAGTCCTGCAGATTTCTCTTATAAATATGGCACCACAGTAACCAAGTTAGTACTAGCACCTCGTGATCACCAATTTAATCTCTCATCTCAGTTCTTTCTTTCTTTTGTTTTCTTTTTTTCCCTCGTTTTTTTTCATCCATAACAATGTAGTTAACCACAATTGCCCTTACTATTACTAGATAGGACGAAAGGCGGCTCTTTTTTACCAATTAGAATCGTCGCATCCAATCTAATTAGTCATTTAGTTTACCGTAATATAAAGAAAAAGTAAGATACGGTCGACAAAGCCAAATCATAATTTTGTGTTCTATTTTCCTTCTTTCTTCTTTGTGGGAAATTATGTATACTATTATACATAAATTCTTTTTTGAATATGAGACCTTGATTATGACAATACATAAATACCCTCAATGATATTACTTATTAGAAAGTGCATTCAAATTTAGGGACATGATACAGTCCTAATTATTTTGTAAGAAGGGCGATCTTGAAAAGAGAAACTCAAACGCTCAGCCATCAAAACGAAATCGCTCTTTTAGCTTAGATATAGATATAGATATATAGATGAATCTTTGCAGTTAACAAGGTACACCATATTGATCAATAAAAGTCAATGGTCGGTAGCAAAGCTGGCATCATCCTTGAAGGTGTCCTTTAGGATAGAAGAGCTAGAAAGCAAAACGAAGGAGATCAGTAAATTAATCACAAGATGCCTTTAGATATAGATGAATCTTTGTAATTAACAAGGTACACCATATTGATCAATAAAAGTCAATGGTCGGTAGAAAAGCTGGCATCATCCTTGAAGGTGTCCTTTAGGATAGAAGAGCTAGAAAGCAAAACGAAGGAGATCAGTAAATTAATCACAAGATGCCTTGAGCTTTCAAGAGTCATCCTTGAAAATGTCCTTTTGGGCAATAGAGCTAAAAACCAAATTGAAGGAGATCAATAAATTAATCACAAGATGCCCTGAACTTACGGGGAAGCCAATTAGTGCAATAATACACCATATTTTATAGATGGGAATCTGCAAGTGGTGGAGCTGGGTAAGACGCTGCAGATGCAATTGTGGGGCTCCAGGCTTCAAAATAATGCAAAAATGACAATACTGAGTTGAAGCCAGCTTATTGATGACAATACTGCTTGTATTTTAAGCACGTTAGATGTGAAATGTGAGAGTTGAATGCTGCCTGAGCTCATTCCAGTCTGAATGAACCTTTTGCGATAGCAAAATGTTGTTCTCTACCAGTCTCATTCAGTCATTTGCAATATGATTATGGTTATTTATTAGTGTGAACACACATGATTGGAATGAACATTTGTTTATTTATGTGGAAAAAGTGATCTTGTTAACGTTATTTTTTTCTAAATAGCAGCCTGCACTAGCGATTGCGCTCTACTTGTTTTGGAGTAAAATGCGGAAGATAGAGGCATAATTAAATCCGCATGCCTCTAGTCATTTACCTACCGTATATCTATATGAGGGCAAAACTCGGATCACATGCATTAATGCTAACAATAATGATCTACAATCAGTGGCGGAGCTAGGAACTAATTTTGGGGGGCGGGGGAAGGGGGGGTGAGTCTCTGTTATTTGGATCAAGTCCAAATAACTTTCAAACATTTTGTTTGGATCCTTAGGGGACAAATTGAATTTTTTGATCAATTTTTGGAGGGCAAAACATAATAATAAAAATTTTTTTACTTAGCAATTTTTTTTTAACAATTGGAGGGGGGCAGCCAATTTTGGGGGAGGGGGGTGAGCCTCTATTATTTGGATCAAGTCCAAATAACTTTCAAACATTTTGTTTGGGCCCTTGGGGGGGGCAAAGTGAATTTTTTGATCAATTTTTGAGGGAGCAAAACATAATAATAAAAACTTTTTTACTTAGAAATTTTTTTTTTTAACAATTGGAGGGGGGACGGCTGCCCCCCCTGGGCCCCCCCTTCCCTCCGCCCCTGACTACAATTTCATTCTATAAATACCATCTCCCGTCGCATTGCTTAGCACCCCAGATCCTCTTCAAGAACTACACATTTCTTCAAACCCTTTGTTCCTGAAGAGAACTTTTGTTTATTCCCAAACACCAACCAAGGCATCATGGCCCCTCTCACTTGTGATTTTGAGGTCCCCTGCTCAATCCCTCCTGCAAGGTTGTTCAAGGCCTTCTTCCTTGATGACCACCTCATTACCAAGATGCTGCCACAGGCCATTAAAAGCGTCGAAATCGTTGAAGGAGATGGAGGAGTTGGATCCATCAAGTTGATCACTTTTGGTGAAGGTTAGTTCTAAATATTCACTTAATCATCATTTCATTATTTTTTGTCCATAAATTCTTATAATTATATATATATATATATATATATTTTTTTTTTTGAACTTTGTTGAATGTTTAGGTAGTCCTTATAAGGGTTTAAAACAAAGAGTCGATGGAATTGACAAAGACAACTTCACCTTCAGCCATACTATTCTTGAAAGTGATGCCTTCAGTGATAAGATTGAAAAAGTAGCTAACGTGATTAAAATCGAAGCTTCACCTGATGGAGGGTCAATCTGTAAGACCACCAGGACATGCCACCTCAAGCGCAATACCAACGAACATATTGAGGGAGCAAATCAGGAAATTAAGGCAGCAAAAGAAACGTCCTCAGCCATGTTCAAGGCTGTGGAAGCCTACCTCATCGCAAATCCTAATGTATACAACTGATCAATGCTGCCTCATATATGTCCACATACTTGTTGGATGATTGAAATAAACATATTGAGGATCTGTTTTCTTTGGTAGCTCTTTTCCTGAGCTTCAATTGTTGGGTAATGCGATTTTAATGTATCATCAAAGTGTGTTTTGCTTGTAATATATTACCGGTCATCAATAATAAATCTTGTTTGAAGCTTTGATTTATGATTGCGCCGTGAGTGACACCTAAATTTTTAATGCCTATGTTGAAATTTGAAGCACCCCTATTGATTGGAGAATCCTTAGGAAATATCTATCACCATTTTAGCAATTGCCCAAAATTTGCTTAGTGACGAAAATGATGGTTTAATAAGGTTAAGAAATGTCAAAAGTTGGCTAGTTCTTCAGTGTCTGTGGAATCCATAGTTTCTGTTAATTATAAATGTCTACAATTGTTGCATAATTGACTATTAGCACCCATAAGTATGCTTATGTCATTGACTATCTAGCCTCCAACTCGGATGGAGTGCTAAGAAAATACAAGAAAAATGAAAATTTTGTTTGAAAAAACAGCCATCTATAGTTATTTATACAATTATTACTAAAGTGGTCCAATCAAATCCCTTTTTGAGTATAAGGGATTTCAAACCGAATTTAGCAACTTTCATACTCGATTTTGCCAGTAAGAAGGTGTCACCCAGTGGCGGAGCTAGGAACTAATTTTGGGGGGCGGGGGGAAGGGGGGGTGAGCCTCTGTTATTTGGATCAAGTCCAAATAACTTTCAAACATTTTGTTTGGGCCCTTGGATGGTAAAGTGAATTTTTTGATCAATTTTTGGGGGGGCAAAACAAAATAATAAAAAAATTTTTACTTAGAAATTTTCTTTTAACAATTGGAGGCCCCCCCCCCCCCTTCCCTCCGCCCCTGAGCACATACAAGTAGCTAGCTTCATTCTTATACTTTTTCTTTCTAGCCATCAATGTACTAGGTTAGAAGCTAGCTTTAGTACTTTTTTTTCCCCAAAAATATGAGGTATATTATAGTATTAAATTAGCTTCAGTAGAGCAGATGACATCCTTGGGAAGTTTACTAACCAAATTTAGACATGACATGGGCAGAAACATTGTTTTGCCTTCTCACCTGAACAACTCCGCCAAATGCATGGACCAGGTTACCAATCATAGACAAGCCTGAAGTTTAACTATTAGTTCTCTGCACAATGCTCAGCGCATCACCTTCCAGGATGAAATGGGAGATGCCAAAGTCGCGGGCGAATTGTAAAGCTTTGAAGAAAGCTAAGCATTGCACATGTTCAGCACTAAGAGCACCAAAAAGCCTCTCAGCCATGACTGCTGCTATTTGTCCCGGATGTTTCCGCACCACTAGGCCAATTCCGGCTCCATTTTCAGCAAAAGCTCTATCAACATTTATTTTTAAAAGGTTCTCATCAGGTGCTGTCCATTTGACATGATCATCTGTTCTTGTGAACATTAATCCAGTAGTCCTTAACAAAAGCCAATGCATACTCTGCAACTTGAGACGCTTCACTCTCTTTTCCTTCAAAAATTTTCTCATTACGCCATCTCCAAATGAACCAAGAAGTTACCGCAGCAATCTCTGCTGCTTGTTTCCCCCTTGATTCTAACAGCCATGCAAACCATTCTTTGAAACAAGAAGCAAATGAATTTCTGAGAAACTGATGAGTTTCTAGTGCTCTCCACAGTCCACACCTCTTGGGCAAAATCAGAGTAAAAAAATACGTGCTTATAATTCTCAGCTTCACAACATCTGCTGCACCCTCTAACTTCGCCCTTTAATCTAGCAAATAAGTTATGTCCAGTCGGCAAGATTCCAGAGCATGCTCTCCATATGAGAACTTTAACCTTCGGTGGTGTATTAAGATGCCATAATTCATTCCATTCAAGAAACTCTTCTCTTTGCTAACTGATGAAGACCCTTCTCTACCTTTCAGCAAATTTCTTACTGTCCTCACTGGGTGGTATGCTGATTTTACATCAAATACCCCATTCTTTGTGTGATACGGTACCAACTCATCTTTTGGTCACTATGGTGATACAGGGATTCTCAATATTTGTTCCATCTCATGATTAAGAAATACTGCATTGAGAAAATGAATTTTCCAGCCTCCTGAATCATAATCAATGAGGTCACAAACTCTTGCCTCCGGCCATAACGAGATTGCATGTTGAGCCACTTTAAACGTTGATTGCACCAGTATCCAGGGATCATCCCAAATATTTACAGGTTCACCGTCACCTATTGTCCAATTAAACCCCCTTTTAAGCAGCTTTCTTCCCTGTAATATGTTTCTCCCTAAGAACGATGGATTAGGCCTAGGCTTAGCTAATAGAAACTCTATTTTTGCAAAATATTTACTTTTCAAGACCCTTGATGCAAGTGAAGTCAGGTTCTTCATCATTCTCCTCCCTTGTTTCGCTAGGACCTGGGAGTGCTAAGTTCAAAGACATCATATCTCTAAAGCCCTTACCACCCTCAGATTTTGGATTACACGGTATTTCCCACTTTAACCAGCACACTTTTATTCATCCCCTTTCTGAACCCTGCAGAATCTCCTTATCAGTGCTTGGTCTCTTCACATAACCCTTTCATAAGCTGGAAACAAAACATTATGTGTGAGGATTGCTTTGGCAACAGACTCGATAAGAACCTCTCTTCCGGTTTGAAGAGTCTTTTCCTTCCACCCTTTCAATTTACGCCATATCCTATCCTTCAGAGAAGCAAAAATTACATTCTTTGATCTGCCAATCATGTATGACAATATCATCCACTTGCACCCATATGTAGGAATTTCCAGCATTCCAATATCAGATATTTGAATACAAGTGTGAAATAAATGCGTACTGTTCTCCGAAAATAGTTTGAGAGATTGAGAGATGCGTGACAACCCTGATCAACACGTTGTGGTTCGCGTACTTGACATAGGTGGCTCATTCTCCCTCTCCAAGTTCTGTATAGTGGCTATCAGTGGGACAAACCACCCTAGCAATAGGATGTTAGGGTTAGATAGGAGAGAGAGACCTAACCTTTCACAACTATGGTGGGACCTTCCTTTAAGATAACCCTAATTTGAATAGCAGGCCCTACACATTGCATCTCACACCAAATAAATAATTGAGATAAACTTAGGCCCCAATTGTAGTGGATCATATTGTAGTAGACTTTACCGGTCTTCGTTTAACCTATTTTTAACAAAACAAAAACAATCACTAGAAATCCAACTTAAAAAATAATTCTCACACCCTAAAGTTTCACAAGTTCCATTCAATAATGTTTGTCAAATTCGGGTCCACATCTCTTAGTTCAGCTAGGATCCGACCCCTTTACAACACCTTTTACAACACCATGTCGCCTATATTATACTAATTCACCAAGAAATAAATGAGAAAAAAAGGAGAACATAAGAAGGGGGGGGGTTACATAGAACTACAAATAAGTCGAGTCAAACTGAGTACCTCCTGTTTGAAATCTGTTTGTTAAACTACTTGAACAAAACTTGTATTCGTCCAATAATATTCTAACTCCAAATCTATATCCGTGTTCAGTTCATTAAGCAAAATCTTAGATCGAATTCAAATTCGAGTTTGACTCATTTAACATAAACGAGCTATTTGCTAATAATTAGGCCTATATTTGTGAACAATTAAGCCTAGAATAGGAATTAGGTCCATAAATTTTGTAAAATGACAATTAGGTCCATATTTGCGACCGATCGTTTAAATTTGCAAACGAGTTCATGTTCTCTCAATTACTTATCAAGTCAAAATATTCATTCGAACTTGACTCGTATAAAATTTCGAATTAGCCATTATCGAACATAAATGAGTCCGAACGAGTCGAGCTAATGAACAGCTCGGTTCTTTTAACAGCTCTAGGTTCAAAGGGCTGGTTGTGTATTTGTTGCTCTATTTCTGGCTTAATTGCTGAAGACTGACAAATTTCGGGAGTCTCACATGCAATCAGGCACAATTATTCCGCTTTTACCTTCACACGCTTTCCTCATACAATGCTCACAAGCGTGATAATCAGATCACATTTTATTATCCTTTTCTGCTACACCGTAAAACACGATTCCAACTCCTCTAATTCGATAATTTAGATTTTGCCTGGAACTATGAGAGAAAGAAAATTGATTTTCTAAAATTTAGACTTTATAATCAGGTAAAATAATCATACAAGAACAGCCCCATATTATGTTCACATTTGAAGGTTACATCTCCCAGAACATAGTACTAAAGCGAGCTTCCAGAGTGCATTTGTAATCTTATTACTGATAACGTGATGGTGGCTTTTGAGTTGTTTCACTAGCTGGCGCACAGAAGAGAGGACCGAGACAAGTATATAGCCTTGAAGGTGGATAAGACCAAAGCATATGATCGAGTGGAATGGAATTTTCTCGAATATATGCTGCAAGCTATAGTTATTCCCCGGAGATGGAGTAATATAATCATGGAATGTTTGAAGTCAGTTTCTTTCTCAATCATGATTCATGGGAGCCATACAAATCACTTCAAGTCTACAAGGGGTCTAAGACAAGGTGACCCCTGTTGCCTTAACTGTTCATCTTATGCGCAGAAAGATAATCATTACTTATCTGAAAGATGGAAAGGCAAGGATTATGGAATGGAATCAGAATCGGAAGTGAAGGATCTTCAATTTCCCACCTTTTTGCAGATGATAGCTTGTTCTTTACCAAAGCAGTGGGGCAAGCTATAAAGGTGGTAATGGAGGTTCTCAGGACTTGTGAAAAAGCTTCTGGGCAGAAAAATAACATTCGGAATTCCCGCATGTATGGAAATTTGCAACTCCGATCAAAACCAGATACTTGACGGGTTTATACCCGGATCCAGATCCGTTGAACCTTATCAAATCTGAATTTAGGTCCAGGTCTTAGTCAGTTTCAAGTTCATAATTTGGAGAATTTACATGAGATTTTAATTTTAGATAAATTTATTTCTTGTTCCAATCGTGGAATAAATTCAATCCAAATTTATTGTTTATGCAAATATTCATTATGACTTAGGTACCTGTTGCTCCCTTATAATTAGGTATTAATAGCAAACCTTGAAACCAATAAATTACCCCTGCAATAAATCTTTTATGCACAATTATTGTATACACTTGTAATTCTAGATGAATACCACATATACAAATATTTGAGTTTAAATTGAAATGATGTAACATGCGTCTAGATTTGTTATTGTATATACTAACAAAAATTAATCCATAATAATAGTCTAATATATTTGGATAGTAAAAATATAATTGTGCCCTCATTGCTAGAATATTGTCAAATGTTCTTCCTTTTCTTCTTCTTGTTTAAATTTCTTTTTCCTCTTTCTCAATTTCTGCTATGAACTACAAGTTTAGATAACAATGTGCTAAAGAGTTTCTTATAAAAAATTTAATTATTATAAGAAATTAAAATTTATACATTTATTCTATGTATTTTCTATTTTATTAATAGATTCTTGTTATGCATTAATTATTATAAAAAATAAAAACTAAACATTTAATATAAATATTTTGCTTCTGTTTTCTCTTTTTCTTCATATTCTTTTATTCTTTATACTTATTAATAATTTATTTGACACTTAATCAGATATAGTTATTTTCTGTCAAGTATAACTACCGTAAATTATTATAAGCAACTAAAAAGTGTATATTTAGTAATATTATTCTTTGTAATTTCTATTTTTATTAACAATTAGTGCATCACAAACATCTTATTAACAATTAATGCATACTAGTGCATCATCAACATATTGTCAACAATTATCCCCCTTTCCCCTCCCCTCTTTTTAAATCTCACCCCTCCTCTACTAGAAAAAGAAATTTTTTTAAAAAATATTATCAACAATTAATGCACAACAAGAAACTGTTTAAAAAAATATTTAAATTGTTTTGGTCATAAATTAGAATTTATTAAAAAATTAGCAATAAGTATCCACAGGGCAGTGAATTCCTGTTCTATATGATAAACTCCTATCTCTATCCCTTTACATCAGCGATTAACATAACTAATTCAGTAAAAAGATCTCAGGAACAGAATTGCACTTCAAACTTAGCTCCCAATTTGTGTTTAGTTCTTGGTGTTTTCCTCCATCCAGCTACTATATTTGTAATCACTTGTGCTATCCTCCAAATCACAATTTCTGCTGCAGTAGCTTTGCCATTAAAAACTCCTGTTTCATTCTTTCCATTTGATATATTTGGATATAATATATTTATATATTTGGATGGATGGAGATATTCTTTACATATGCATCATATTCATATACTCCCTCCCTTTTTTTATAACTGACGTTTAAGGTTTTACACACTAATTAAGAAAAGTTTTTCATTGCTTAAATCTGTACACTACTTTCCTTTTGTACCCTCATTAATTGTCCAATTCACCCATATTTTCTCTCACTAGAGTACTAAATGGTGCTGTTTTACACTACTTTTACTAGGCCAATAGCAATGCAAACCAACTCCCACCAAACTAAATGTTTCTAAAATGAAGCAATAATTACTAGGAGTAGTAATTAAGAACCCTGTATTGGAAAAGAGAGATAAAAGGGTAAAATTATGAAAAAATAATTAATACTGTACGGAGATAATAAAACGACAGATAAAAGTACACTAGAGCAAATTTCTTAAACATCAGTTATAAAAAAAGGGAGGGAGTACTAGGCTAGGATGTTGGATGGATGCATCATATATTGGATGAATGCAAACTTTGACGCAAATATGGATACACACATGAAACAGTTTATGATTGATTACTCCAGCATGTACACCTTGCACTATGGCGTGCAAATCCCAATACAAATACCGATGTGAATCTTGATTGGCTGGTTAGGATTGTATGTTGGGGAAGCACCTTTGTCATCGTGATTGTGTTCAGCCAATTGAAAACAAAGAAGAATCAAAGTATTCACTGGGCCGGATTGTATGTAGGGCGAAGCAGCTTTGTCATCACGATTGTGTTCAGCCAATTCAGCCAAAGAAGAATCACATTAACTGATAAAACACGATTCTTGACTCTATTCAACAAAGATTCATTTGTAATGTTATTTGCCCACCATTCTATTTCTATCCATGGATGCCTCTGTAAAGTAAAGAAGGCTGCAGTATTCTCCCCCGTATATATATGCTGAATAATTACAAGAAAAAAATAGATGCTCAATAGATTCCTTTGCACAGGCACACAGAGAGCACCGATCTACGGAAATGATCCCCCCAACTAAGAAATGATCCCCCGCCTTAATATAGTGATGGCGAGAGAGATAGGCAAATTCATTCCTTTTCTCATGAAAAAAATACTTACGATAGTTAAATATTAGGCAAATTACATTTTATCCCCCTGTGATTTAGTATTTTTTTACATAATCCACTTATAGTTTCAAAAACTATACATAACCCCCTCGTAGTTTGGATAAAAATGTCAAAGTGACAGAAATAGTCATTCATAACGAAACTTCTAAAAATATCGAAATTACCTTTATAAATACATGACACATTAATCCGGTATGATTTTTATATTTTACCATATAACCCCCTTATGGTTTAATACTTTACCATATAACCTCCTTATGATTTTCAAAATATAGACATAACCCCCCTTGGTTAATAAATAATTTTCAACTTTACATAAGGATATTTTTGACATTTTAGGTAACTCCGTTAAGAATGATCATTCCCGTCACTTTGACACTTTAATCCAAACTATGAGGGGGTTATATATAGCTTTTGAAACTATAGGGAGGTTATGTAAAAAAAAGCTAAACCACATGGGATAAAGTGGAATTTGCCCTTAAATATTTTACATAACTAAATAAAAATAAATATAATTATGCATTAAAAGAAATTGTTTACAAGAAAACAACAGTATATGTTAGACCACCTAAGTAGTCATGCCGGCCGTAGTCCAAAACTATTCTCCAACTTCTAATCCTCCTATGACGTGCATGATACAAAAAGAATAAATCTGATAAATGGAAAAGTTGCGTATAAGAAAACCAAAATCTCTAGAGACAAGCACTATAAGAATCAGTATTTCTTCAACTTTATAAAATATAAAAAAGAAGAAAATCAATAGAAGGAGTTGGTGGATGGCTCTAAATTAAAATGATCTCCAGTCATGTATTTTTTGGGGTCCGGTAACTTCAAATATAGAACTTTTTAATCCAAATGTATATTTTTTAACGTTATGTTATAATATTGGGCAAGTTCATGGCATCGCACTTTTAAAGTTTAAATGTACGATATATGAATGGTTTAAATTGATCAAATATAAAATTTTAAAACCAAAACTATCAAATCATTTTCTCAGATTATAAAATAATCTACATAAATTACAAGATTATGCAACAAGCATTCAAGAAAGTGACTAAATCCAATTTGCACCCCAAAAATTATATTACTTTTTTCCACTTTACACTCTAAATTTTACTTTTGGACACTTTACGCCATAAACTCTTAATATTGGATACCTCGAACTCTCATGTTTGTCTCATTTAAATACAATCAATAACAACATTAGCAAAATTAATATCATATAGAACCCTAAAAATCGATGACAATGTGTAAAAGTGGTCAAAAGGAGCCAACATATCATAGCATAAATAAAATGATAAATTATTATTGATTTGCACCATTCTTTATCTCATTAATTTACTCACAATATTAAGAACTTTGACTATATAAATCAATAACAACGTGTGTGGTCAGAAAAGAGCCAATGGATTGTAATTAGAACAAAATGATACATTTTTATAGATTTTCACCATCCTTAATGTTGTTAATTTTGCAAAAGTTGTCATTGATTAGACTTAAATTGGACAAAATTAAAAGTTTAGGTTGCAAAGTGTCCAAAATTAAGAATTTAGGACGTAAAGTGTCAAAAATTAAAATTTAAGGTATAAAGTGAGAATGTGGTATAAGTTCCAAGTTGTAAAGTGCAGTTAGTCTACTAATACTACCTGAATAACATTTAATATAGATCCTAAAAACATAAAATTAGGATTCTTGTACACATTAAACAGAAAAGTAATTTAAAAAAGGGTTAATTACATTTACCTCCCTCGAGGTTTAGCCAACTACCAATTAGTCCCTGAGATTCGGCCAATTTCAAAATGAACACTCAAATGCATAAAATCATAAAACTAGACCCTTTCTGCTGGTGAATTAACGTTGACTGCTACATTCAGCGAGTCAGCAAAAAGTTGCACTGAAAATCCCAAAACAGCTCATCAACCCTTGACTCTTCTTTCTTCTTTGCATCACCGCCAGAAAAGTTACATAGGTGTAGTTGCAGACTTTGCAGGCTTTGAAACTGTCATCGATCTCTTTTTGGCTAATCATTCAAATTTCAAACGAACAAACCATTTCTTTTGTAAGCAGGTTTTCATTTTCAGAAGAAACAAGAAGCAACCCCACTAGCTACTTCGACATTCATTTAACAATTTCCAATCTCCGTCGGTTCCAATTAATAGCACAACAATTTCCCAAGTCTTAGGCTTTGATTCAAGAAAAAACATAGCCACAATTTGAACCTCAAGCAAGCAAACATGAACTAACATCTAGCAACTCATACAACAAAAAGTAAATCTCGAATAGAATTCCTTCAAACGTGGGACCTCAAGTTTGTCACAAATCCAGTTTGATACGGTTGTTGGTGGACCTTTATGGTTATGAGCAGTGTTTTAAAAGGCGTTTGCGGGGTGAGTCCCGAATAGGGTGTTCCAATACCATCTCTAGCCGATTGCACAAGGCGAAGGTATTCTAGGGTGTACACCCCAAGCATTTGGCCACAACTTTGAAACGGGGCATTAAAAGTATACGCCTCACAAATTGTCTTTAAAAAAAAAAGAAAAAAATTTAACTTCATCAATTAAGTTTTAAATTTTTTTAATATTCAGCTTTATTACTAATTTACTATCTATTATATTGTGACATTAAGTGATTTTGATATGAATTTATTTGAAATATAATATATGGTTAGGCAAGAAAGGTAAAGGAAAAGAGATTGTTACCTATAGATTGGATGTTGTGATGTGATGAAAAGTCCGAAACCACCATCAACTATTGGAAGAAAATTACCTAGTATATATATACTAGATGAAGATGATGACATGGATGATATTGATTTTGATAAATAGTATCATTTTATTTGTTAGTTTATTTCTAATTATTGGTGTTATTCCTTGTTATGTATTATAAGCAATATGGGTGCTAATTTGATATTTTATTTTTAATGCTAGTTAAGTGTGTTTATTGAAACAATTAACTTTTGAAATTTGTGTTTACTTGAATTTATGTGTTTGTAATTTAAGTGCTTGATAATATGGAGACTTCTGAGTTGTTACTAATTTGTTTCTAAGATTGAACTTTTTGTAATGTTAATTATTCTACTATTTTGTGTAGCTAATATTAATATGTATGTTTCTTCAATTATTAATTAGAGTTATACAATAATAATTCATTATCTGTATAAATTTTCTTAATTTTGTGTAATTTTATTATATATATTTATATCTTCAAATGACTTTTTTTTATAATATATATCATATTTATATATACTAGTTTTTTCAACCTCATGCGATGCGTGAGGATGCCCTGGCTATATGTTAATCAAGATCAAATGAAGGTAAGTGGATTAATGTAAATTGGTTATATATTTAATACATGATAGGTGTTAATAAATGTGGAGATTTTGACTTTAGGTAAATTGAATATTGTTGTTACTCGTTTACTCATTTGATTTGTAATTTTCTCTTAGATAGTCAGTCTTTGGCTTAAGATCTTTGTGAATTCTTGATACTATAAATAAATGATGCATTCATTTAAAATGTACAAGTACATACAAATATCATAAATATGGTGACGCTGATCAGTTTTAAAATTATGCACACACTATTTGTATCTAATCAAAAATGAAATAAGTTTCAACAAGATCAGCCAGGTGAGAGTGTGAAAACTTCACCTTGTAAAACTGCCAAATCCAGGTCTTCAATTGAAGAAAGAAACACATCCAATATGTTGCTTTCGGATGGCTTTCTCTCAAGATTACATAGGCAAGAGGGCTAAAACTCTAAATGAAAAAAATACCAATAAAAGTATCTAAAACTAAAGGTTAGGTAGTACATTACTTTTCTGAAATTTCTTATCAAGAATTAGTTCAAACATGTTCAAAAAATCTTTTCTTGTTATACATAATAGTGATTAAGGCGCACTCAGATGTGTATATAACTAATTAGAATAAAAATATTTGTAATAATAATTCTCTTATAAAAGTGAAGTATTATAGGGGAAACAAGTGTATGGACTTAATTTGGGTGATGTTAATAAAGAAAAATTGAAGAAATGTGTGTCAAATATAGTAGATAAACATGGAGAAATTGAACGTAAAAATATGGGAAGATTCGAAATTATGGTAAAATTGTTGTTTTATTATTTTGTTTTAGAATAAATCCATTTTATCCTTTATAATAAAGGCAAAAAAAATAAAAAAAAAAAAAGAAGAAAGAACTAACAATGCAACACCGTAAAGGGTATCAAGTTTTATATATGGCACATATATGCTTCCTAAAAAATGCCACTGGAGGGAGAGGGGAAAGAATTCTAGCGTCTGAACTCAGGAGCAAGAGGGCAAGCCCAAACAAATGCCTATGAAATGCCACTGGAATTGTTGAAATTTACAGCATAACCAGTCTATCTGCCTATGAAATGCCACTGAAGTTGCTCAAAAATACCGGATAACCGGCCTGCCTATGAAAATGCCACTGAAGTTGCTCAAAATTACCGGATAACCGGCCCATGAGCACTGTAGCAACTCCAATTGGCACTTTTAGTATAGTAAGGATTTAAAAAATAAAAATTTGCGAGGCTTACGCCTTATGTCGGCTTTCGTCCCGTTGAGGCGGATACTAAACGCCCCACCCAATACCTTCACCTTTCAGAGGAAGGAATTGGTAGACTTCGTGGTGTTGGCAAGATGGCACCTGCATGCAAGATACGAAGGTAAGGGCGGCCATAGTTTTTGCTTTTCAGAGTTTCTACCAAGTGCCAAAGTAGCTGCCTTTGCTTGTTGTTTTGATTACTTCCTTTGCTTGTGATTTTAATGAGGGTTATTATCATTTTACTCCATTAACGTTCAGTATCACTATCAATTTCCTCCTTAACGTTATCTTTTAGTCACTTTACCCCTAAAATTAATAGTCAAATTTAACGGAGTTTGTTAATTAAAGTGAAAAGACTTAATTAGCCCTTAAAATTATTATCACTTTATCCCCATAAACTATAGCCTCATTATCAATTTATCCCCTGGATTTTTTTTAGCCAATTTATCCCACCATTAAATCAATTCAGTAAGTTAAAGAACTTTATAAGAAAGTACCATCCTCTTTGGATAATAAAAACAATAAAAAATTTAGAGTAGCTTTTCTTCATTTTAGTATTAAAAAAAAGGTTAAAGTATTAATCTCTTTCTTCTTAACAATCTTATTAATATTCAAAAAAAAAGATGGGGATGGGGGGAGGGAGGAGGGGAGAGAAAGAGAGAGAGAGAGAGAGAGAGAGCTCAATTCTTTTGAAAAAATACAAATAAGAAAGAATTAAATACTTTTATTATTTTAAAATTATTTCACTTTTCTATTTACCGCCAAATTTCAATTCTAATCCCAACAATTTTAAAGTAATACGATAATGTTAAACTTTTCTTTATTTTCTTTGTTTGTAAAATCTAATTTTCTGTCTCCTTCTCTCCTATCTCCTTTTCTTTTCCTAGTATTAATAAGTGTGAAAAAAGAAATTTGAGAAAACCCTTTTATTTTTATATTTTTGGATCTCTTAAAGTAAAAAAAAAAAAAGAATAACCATTCCAACATTTGTTATTTTTAATTATATATAAAAAGGGTAAATGTATTTAAAATTTTTGACAATACAAGTTAGATTGATGATGAGATAAAATGCCTAGAAAATAATTTTAGAAATTAAAACAATTGTATCAATATAATTTCAAGGGATAAAGTGATAATAACAATGTGATAATGCTATAAAATTAAGGGGTGTTTTTGTGCAAAATTTCTTAACATGTTAAATTGAATTACTTGGGGGGTAAAATGATTAAAAAATAACATTAGGCGGTAAGCTAATAGTGGTGATATAATTTAAGGGAGTAAAGTGATAATAACCCTTTTGATTGTCCATCTCCTGATTAATCACTCACTTCGTACGTCCAAATTTATCCAGAAGAAAACTACTCAGTTAATTCAACCAAATTCATTCCAAATCCAGTCATTTGAAAGTCAATCAAAATTTCCAAACTACATAGTAGTTACTCAAGAATGTCCCCTCAGCAATGAATCACAAAGCTAAAAGATTGATCTTTCAACAAACACTTGAATAGATAAATTGATAAATTTTCGTACCCAAAGGTTGACTTAATTTTTTTGGTGCTAAATTTGTACTTTTGGGTGAAACGCAGAAAGGAAGATAAGTCATTTTTTTGTCAAAATGTCATCATTTAATATATATGTGAGAAAAGTTACAATATTCCTAGCATATACATACTACTGGCACACGGCCAGGAAATCTTTATGGGCTTCAATCCTAAGCCACACAGGGAAGTCTAGCTCCCACTTGTTTCATCAATTAGGTTGATAGCAAATTTTGCCAAATCATGACTAGTGCGATTATATTCCCTTCCAATAAATATGAAGGAACATCGCCAAAAGGATCGACTAAGATGTACGATATCATCTACCAACACATCTAACAGAGATAACCCAATACATCTGTGATTAATTCTATCCACTAGACCTTTACAATCTGAATGTATGAGTAGAGATGTCCACCCTTCTTCCAGAGCTTTGAGCATGGCTGATCTGATTGCTTCAACTGCTAATATGGCAGCATCCTTCATCATTCCAGTAGGGATTGCCCATGTTTTGACAAGTTTTCCATTATGGTCCTTTGTTGCGATGCCCAATCCCCCTCTACTCATATTTTTGTCCATTGCTAGCATCCGTGAACATTAGGATGGCATGTTGATCCTAAGGTTCTTTTGTCATGGTTATCATTGGTACTTTTGGATCATCCTTTTTGCTTTCCATTTTCTCCAAGTCCCACATCTGTTTGTACTCCAGCCATTCTCCCAGAGTTCTATAAGAGATCAGGTTACCTTTTGTGCTTTCCTTGTTGAAGTTGCAGGCATTCCTTGCTTTCCACAATTGCCACAAGAAGTTTATTGTGGCTTCTATGTGACTGATGCCGTTAACTCTGCTTCTAGCACCTTGCAACCCTTCCCACCACTTCCAAAAATTCCACGATCTTTCTTGAATACCGTCCCATTTGATAGGGAATGTCTTTCAAACCTCTTCTCTAGCTTTACAGTTGAAAAAAAGGTGCTCTAATGTTTCTACCTCTTCACCACAGCATATGCACCACTTATCCTCTTTGCCAGTTCTTCTATACACTTCTTCATTGGTAGGTAGGATGTTATGGAGACATTTCCATAGGAAGTGCTTCAGTTTATGTTTTATGTTTAGGTCCCAAACTTGATGCCATAGTGTAGGATCATCCTTTCCTGTGCTGGATCTCTCATTTGGTTGCATCTTATTGGCTTTCTTGCTCAATTTCAATCAGGCTTGAGCATATCCTGACTTGGTGGTATAATCTCCACTATTGCTATGCCTCCAAACGAACCTGTCCTGCCTTTCCTGGATACTGAGAGGGATCATTAGGATTTGTTCCATCTCTTCTCTTGAGAAAATGGACTGAATAAGATTATTGTTCCATCTCTTGTTAATGATCAACTCACGGACTCCATATATGTTGCAATTTTGAGGTCTAGCTGATCTTATTCGTCCATTCATACCATTGGGAATCCATCTATCCTTCCAAATTGCAGTTGATCTACCATTCCCTATCTATCTCCTAAGTCTATCTTCTAGCAAAGGGATTGCACTATGAATGTTCTGCCATATCCACGAGGAACCTGACTTTGCTTTGGCCTGCAAGATAGAGGAGTTCGGAAAATATTTCCCTTTCATTACCTTACTAACCAGCAACTCAGGTTTTGTTAGTAGTCTCCATGCTTGCTTGGCAAGTAAGGCTTCATTGAAGCACTTTATATCACGAAATCCAAGTCCTCCTTTACCTTTGATTTCTGTCAGGCCCCATCATTTTTTTCAATGCATTTTCTTCTCGCCTTGGTCATTTCCGCACCAAAACTTCGCCATCATGTTGCTTAATGCTTTGCATAGTCCATCTGAAAGCTTGAAAACTATCACGAAATCCAAGTCCTCCTTTACCTTTGATTTCTGTCAGGCCCCATCATTTTTTTCAATGCATTTTCTTCTCGCCTTGGTCATTTCCGCACCAAAACTTCGCCATCATGTTGCTTAATGCTTTGCATAGTCCATCTGAAAGCTTGAAAACTGACATGGTATATGATGGTAGAGCTAATGCCACGGATTTGACCTCTTTGCCTGCATTACTTAACATCTTGCCCTTCCATCCTTGCAGCTTGTCAGTCATCTTGTCTTTCAGGAACCTGAATGTGCTGTTTTTAGATCTTCCTATAACCATAGGGAGAGGAGACCCAGATACTTTGCCTGAGAAACATGCTGGATATTGCCAAGAGTTTGGAGGACATCTTGTTTATTTGCTTGGGAGGTGTTTCTGCTGAAAAGAACTGCTGATTTCTCAATGTTGATCTTTTGCCCTAAAGCTAGTTCATAGATTTGAAGAATTCTAGTGATCTCACTTGCCTCCTTAGAGTTAGCTTTACAAAAAATTAACGAGTCATCTGCCAAAAACAAGTGGGAGATGGCAGGACCATTCCTGGAGATTTTAATTCCTGTTAACAGATTGTTCCTGCAAGCAGATGTCAAAAGATTTACAAGACCTTGAGCACAGAAAAGAAACAAATATGGAGACAGTGGGTCACCCTGCCTAATGCCTCTAGAAGGACACACATAACTTGTTTTATTCCCATTGATATTAAAAGAGTAGGAACAAGAAGATATGCACCCCTTGATCCAATTGATCCACAAGGGGCAGAACAAGGACACAAAGCAAAAACTTCCATTCTACTCTATCATAGGCTTTTGACATGTTTAGTTTAAGAGCCATATATCCCTCTTTCTTGCCCCTCCTATGATTAAGCCAATGGATATATTCATGTGCTATCATAACATTATCCAAAATTTGTCTCCCTGGTACAAAAGCTACTTGACCATTATTTATGCAATCATTCAAAAAAGGCTTCATTCTATTTACAAGAACTTTGGAAATAATTTTATAAACAACATTGCATAAGTTGATTGGCCTATATTGAGAAAGATTCAATGGCGTATCAATCTTAGGAATTAGTGTCACTAAAGTTTCATTCAGAGCTTTGCACATATGGCCCAGCTGAAAGTAACTCTTGATAGTCTCCACTAGGTCCTTTTTAATGATACCCCAGAATCTTTGAAAAAATAAAGGAGACATACCATCTGGTCCTAGGGCTTTATTGGGATGCATGGAAAATAAAACCTACTTAATTTCCTTCTCTGTTACAAGTCTAGTGATTTGAAGGTTCATCTGTTCTGTAATTGTTCTAGGAATGCCCTGAAGAATCTCATCGAAATTTGTGGGCCATGAGCTTTTAAACAATTCCTGGTAGTATTTTGCCACTTCTTCACCTATCTCCTCATCTGTTTCACACCAACCACCTTGTTCCTTCTCCAATCTGGATATCCTATTTCTCCTTCTTCTACTGGCAACTCTCATATGAAAGTAAGCTGTGTTTTTGTCCCCCTCTTTTAGCCATTTGCATCTAATTTTTGGGCCCAAAATGCTTCTTCCTTAGCATACTCAGCACTCAATTTCCTTTTGAGGTCTATAATCAAAGATTGCTTGTTCTGTGCATTGCTTTCCTGTGTCTTCTCAATTAGGTCTTTGATAGCCTGAATGTTGGCTTTACTGTTGGACTGAAGTCCTTTGTTTCCACACCTTGAGTGCTAGTCTGCATTCCTTAATTTTCTTTGTTATTCTGTATCCCGTGGATCCCAATTGTTGTTTCTCCCAGGCAAAATCCACCACCTTTTCTACTTCTGGATACTGCAGCCATCTTGCATCAAATTAGAACCATTTTCTCCATCTTTTTCTTACGGGTCTGGTATCCATTAATAGCATAGCATGGTCAGAAGCAACAGTTTGTATGCGCATCAAATTTGCTCCACTATTGTTTATGCACCAATCTACACTTGTTAGAGCTCTATCTAATCTCTCCTTTATCTCTTCCCCAGAGCTCCAATTATTGTTCCAGGTCCAAGGCAAACCTTCAAAACCAAGGTCAACAAGCTCATTTCTGGCAATGAAATTTTTGAACTTACTAAAAGACCAACTTTCTCTTGACTTGCCACCCCACCTTCCATCATTGGAAACTATATCGTTAAAATCACCAATGAGCACAATTCTATTGTTCCACAACCTTCTTCTCTCAGTTAAGATTTCCCACTATTTCCGCCTAATCGATGCCACTGAGTTTGCATATGTACATATACACCACTAGCTGTCTGATTCCTGATTAGCAGTAATCTTAACCTCAATGGTGAAATCTGTGAACAAAATTTTACCAATCTTTAGTTCTTTGTTCCAAAAGATAGCTAAACCACCTCGGGTTAACCACAAAAATATTATCATAGTTGACTCTTTTTTTTATTTTTTCCATGATTTTTTTTTTATTTTTAGTTTCACTAAGAAACGCCAGATTTGGGGAGTGAATGTTACAAACTTCCTTGAGACTAGGAACCGTCAAAGAGCTCCCGGCACCTTGGCAGTTCCACGCCAAGACTTTCATATTGCATCGGGAGACCACTCCAGGCTGGTCTCCATCACCTTCAGCTCATTTTGCATTTCCGTTTCACCTTCCTTTTTGCTTCTTTTTGGATTCATTTCCTCCTCTTTCATCATATCCACCTCCATTGGTTGGGACATTTTCCTTTTTCCACCCACTTCCTCTCTCACCGAACACCCATTCTGGCAGATTTCCATCAGTGGTTCCCTGTTCATCATGTTGCTGTTATTCCTTCTTCTGAGTTTGACCTCTCTCAGCTTGCTAACGTTCTTATATCCTTCGTTTTCCTTCTTCTGTGGATAGCTTTTGTCTGGAGTTTCCACTTCCAGTTCCGTTGAGCTTGCCATGACTTTAGCTGGATCCGATACCTCTGAAGATGACTCATTTGTAGATGCTAATGTGTCGTTTATGAAGAATTGGTGGTAGTGGTGGTGGCGGCAACGAATGAGAAAGGGATAGAACTCTACTTTATGTTTTTTTTTTTTTGAGGAATTCTGCAAATTTTGTTAGGGGGAATTTCTGTGCATGTATATGGTTGAAGCTTGTTCTTTGATTCCCTAAACAACGTGTCTAAGATTTTTCTTTCTTTTTTTTTTTGGATTTCTATTAATACTTCTTACTTATTTAGGCCCTATTTGATAAGTCAAATTAACACTTAAATTTAATACATTCAGATCTTAATATGTTTAAACACATTTGATAATAAAAAATAAAACATCTAATTTAATTAAGTGACATTGAATTTTTTAGATAAAACTTACTCCAAAATTAAGTTTAATATTTTCAACAATGTTATTGTGGGGGTAGGTGATTGTGATTTGGCCAAAATTTAAGGACTGATTGGTAGCTTGGTCAAACATTAGGGGAAGTAAATGTAATTAACCCAAAAAAAGACCTCCTAAAAAAACGTTCAAAAGAGCGTAAGTTTTAGTTTCTGTAACTTCTAACAGCGAAATACGAGCTACTGATCGTGTGCCACGACGTCCCAGGGTTCCTAATTTCACCGACTTTATTTTACTAAATTATAGAATTAATTACTTGTCCTCAACTGATTATTCAAGTTTTGTTACAGACTAATTATATATCTAATTCACCTGACATAAGTTTTTTTTTTCTCTAACGTAAGTGGAAGGGTTGGAACACAAGACTTCCTACTTGTATTTTTTCCCCCAAATTATCCAACCGACTCCAAGTTCACGAAATGTAAGTCATTAAATCACATGTTAAGTGGATTATACAAATCTTATCTTGAAATAAGAAATTGAGCGTATAGCAATCTTTTAGTGGCTGAGATTTACCAACTTTATGATAGTAGATAGAAACACCTTTGGGATGAAAAGATAATGAAGTAGTTGAAAGCAAAAATCTTTTCAAGAATCCCTTTTTATTGGATTAATCTTTCCTACACTAGAGTGTATATACTATCAGTTTTGGATGAATGATAACTATATAATTTGAATTTGAAATTTAAGTTTTTACACATGTGTCATGAATCTAACAATACTGTCAGTGTATATAAATTTACCCTTTTTTATTTGTCTAATTTAGTTAGAAGTTAAAAAAGGGAAAAGAAAATTGATTAGATGTTTAACTCTTCAGTTGACAAAGCACAGGCTTAAGTTCACCGTGAAACTTCAATGAAGTGATGTGAAACTTATATTTCCATTATAGTTTACTTTAGCCTATGATTTCTGTTATCTTTTCCAAATCAGTGATCACATGTCATTGGTCACGAGTTTATTGTCCACTCTCGATCTCCGGTCACGGGTCAAGATTTCACATGACTGATCCATGGAAATAGATAACAACATCTTTCTCCACATAGAGGGAAGGAAAAATGATTACTTTCTTCAAGATTGCCATAATTAAAACATACCTACCTCAACTTCCTAAAACTAAATTTACCTTCCTTGTTAATTCGTCTAAGTTATATTTTCTCATTTTGTTCCTATTTCGATGAGTTCACCTCTCTTAACATTAGTAAGTTAATTTTGGAATTACATGATTTTAACTTCTTTGTTTAATTCTTTTGCTGGGGATCGACATTGCTTAAGAAGGCTAAATCTAGAATTTAAGAAATTAGAGAAAACCATATGTTGTATGGATTAATCTTTACTACACTATTGATGTATACACTGACGATTGGATCAATATCACATCATCTAAATTTGAATTTAAACATCAAAATTTATATATGTAGCATGCATCTACACCTGATAGTGTATATACTATCAGTGTATAAAAGATTTACCTTATTTGTGTATGTGAGTTTAACCAAAAACAAGTAATAAATTGTAATTATAACAAACATCATCAGAATAGAGTCATTACCCTGGATATTTTATACGTGTGTTGATGGTTCCCTAGCCCCTACACAAACTTTTTGTCGTTGCTCAAATTGGATTGTAGTGTGGAAACTGCAAGGCTGAGAATCTTGTTAGTAAACCACAATTTTTTTTATCTACAAGCAGACACAATTTTTAATCATCTTTCACAACATGGACAAAATTTTGGTCAGATGGAAGCTGACTCGAATAGAAAGGGAGCATGACTTCTTGTCAACAAGTGCCGTATAGCCAAAATAGGTCCACAAAGAGTAGTTTTTATACTCCAAAAATAGGCAATTTTTGTTGAGTTCACATCTGACAAGAACGTTTACTGGTTTGAAGGTTGAATACTTTGAAGTTAATAATCGTGAGTGACATGAAAAAGTACTTTCTACTTTTGACCTTTTCTGCTAAAACTTTGAATCTTACATTAGAATCAATATGTCATACATGTGACTTTCCTTACCCTTAAATCCAGCATCAAGAAAAGTTGTACGTACAAAAATCTATCTCAAATTCAGAAGCCAAGAAAGCTGAAAATTTCAGAAAAGAAAACTCAAGAGTATCAATGGAGTTGATACATCATGAAGTAGTACTCCAGAGTGCTTCTCCATACCTAAGTGCTCCCACTAGTCCAAAGACTCCAAACCGTGGCATGCAATTTTATACTGCACCTTCCAGTCCTGCAGAAGAAGCACTAGGGGATGATCTATTTTTTGATGATTTTGAGTTCTCAACAAGTCAAAAATTCGATGACTTCATTGATCTAGAGATCAGCCAGAATTCTGAACATATCCCGGTGAATGATCAGCCTCAGCAGCAGCAAGGAAAGCCAAGAAGAGAGCGCGGAGGATCACTACCAACAATGGCATTTGCCGATGAGCTTTTCTACAACGGCCTAGTCATGCCTCTAAAGCCTCCACCTAGGCTTCAAACGAGTCAAGAAAATGGAAACAGTTTCAGACAAGGGTCAGTTCCTTCATCACCAAAATCACCTCAGAGTTCAAGCTTTATTAAGGTTCCATTTGTTCACAAGGCCGTGTGGAACGATGATTTTGATCCCTTCAAGGTTGCGTTGCAAAAAGTATCGAAGGAGAGTAGGGGACGAGCTAGCAATGCCCGAGGTAGCCACAGGCGAACGAGGTCTCATTCACCGTTTAGGACGACTAATTCATGGAGATGGAATGATCAGCATGATGAAGCAAAAGAGGATAAAATTTTGAAAGATCAGGAAGTCTTTGGACAAAAATTTGGTCTGCCGAAGGAGCCTAAGGGCTCTCCTTATGCAAGGTTTGTTATTAATCAAAACAAGCAAGTGGAAGAAATCGAGAAAGGACGGAAAAAGCCTCAGAAATTGCAGTCTGGAGGAAGGATTAGGCCTGTGAAAATGGACCATGAAGAAAATGCAGTAGCTGCATGGAAAAATAATGTCACTGTGGAACGTGGAATGAAGAAGATAAGAAGCATTTTCTTGAAGTATGCATTATTTGGGAGGGAGAATAGTGACGAAAAAGCAAGTAACTATCAAAGCTCTACATTATGGAAGTCGAATTATTTCAAGAAATTAAGCTTCAAAGTCAAGGGAAACAATAATCCTAATGGAAACATGAAAAAAAGAGGGATAGAAGAAGAAGATCCAAAGATGCAAGTCATAGAATCCAAGCGCAACAAGCCTTCTTTAGCTCTTTGCTTGGGGTATGGATTTGAACACCATAAAAACATGGATTATAGCCTATGATACAGGTGAAGCATGTCCAAGAATAAAATTCCAGAACCACATATGTACTATTATTCCATGTTTTCTTTCTTTCCTTTTTTTTTTTTTTGTGGCCTTCTTTTGTATATATTTTTTGTTTTTTTGAATTGTGGCGGTGCATCACGAGCTTTTTTTGTATCTGTATCGGAATAATAATCACTTTCTATAGTTCTATATATCAATGTTTGATCTAAGTTTGATGTAATTTTAACGGTCCTAATGGACCTAGATTGATGACCTCCTTCTTGCTAGTGAAATATTTGTCATGAGGAGCCTCACTCTTGTATTGTCCCTGATCTTTGGGTAGAGACAAATATTTATGGCATATTTTAAGCATAAATTATCAAAAGCTACTTACATTAAAGGAAAAAAAAATTAGGGGTCAATTTGTTGCATTGATGTCTGTTTATGAAGTAGGTATATTTTTTGTCAACACACTAGGACACAAAATTATGTTATGGTGTTTATTTATCTAATTTTTTTGGCATATTGGGGATTCACCTTTCAATGTGTACTTGTGAAATAATAAAGCTGCAGCGAACATGGATTATTTGTCAACAATCTAAAATTTCTTGAATGTCTTCATCCAAACAATTTTTTAATCAACAGAGTAAAGTAAAATATTGTAACTTTTAGTTTGTCACCCTTTTCTTTTTCCAAGTTACTTCTTTAGGGTACTTTCAATTCCTGAACTTTTTCATTATCAAGTTTTGTTTTTGTCTACATCTATTTCTTTAACATATAAAATAGAAATTTACTTTTTGATACAGTAGAAAGCTTTTTCTCCCAAAAGACATGACATATACTGTTTTATGTTTAATATTGGTACAACAGAAAGTATAACACTGCTGGTACAATAGAAATTTCAAATACCAAATTTTCACTTCAGCAATACTTGAACTGTTGAACCCCATATCTTATTATTACAACACCTCAAGCTGGATTAGTTTTCCTTGTAAATTGGAAAGACTTCCCAGTTTGTAGAAAATATATGCACAATATGCAAAAATTCTGTCCAACAAGTTGAAATCCGCTGAGTCCCACGTAGATTCATGTTCTTGCCCATTGGACAAGTGTCTTGAAACCTACCACTACGAATATTCTATTCTTGACTCTTGATCTTATAGGTTGAAATTCGTTCTTGACTTGTAGATGAATTGTTCAAATCCAATTCCTCAAAAAATTTAAAAAAAAATTGTTAAAATCCAAATAGTCTAGAGGAAACTTTCCGACGGGGCTTCAAATTATTCACTTTGCATGATTTTGATCCCTCAACTACAAATTGTAGCAAATAAGCCCTTAAACCGAAAAAAAATTGTTTAGTTTAAGAACTTTCAATAAGTTCGGGAGTTAAATATAACGGAATTGGGGGCAAAATCAATCAAACAGAACAATCAACTCATGATTTGATCAAAAACCAAATATATTAAGTCAACTAATGAGTTGGAGTTTAATGTTTCTTCATATTCTTTCATCTTCCACATTTTCTAATTCCAATTTGATGAAATAATCAGTCAACCAGGCCTTTTAGGCTGTTTTAGTGGGCTGACTATTTTATTTGGTCAGCTTTACCCTAATTCCATCACCTCTAAAGTCCAAAGTTGATGGAAGTCCTTAAAGTAAGTATTTTTTTGTCCAAGGATTTATTTGTGATAATTTATAGTTGAGGGGCCAGAACTAGATAAATGCAATAGTTTAGGGTTTGTCTGGAAAGTTTCCTCAACGCTTTATAGCTCTAAAAAAATCCAACGTGTAAAGTACTGTTTTTTTTTTTTTTTTTTGGGTAGGAAAGACTTGCATAAAATAAAAGGAAAGGTTACAACTTAGCAATGTATCTGGGGAAACAGACTCCCCTAAAATCATCAGACAAAATAGATTCTAAGCTGAGAGGACAGGAATCTAGAAGTGAAAAGAGACACAAAAGCTTTACACCCAACTTTGCTAGTGCATCTGCTCCTCTGTTTGCCTCTCTGTAGATGTGCTTTACTTGCACTTGCTGGAAATTAGAGAGAAGGTACCTGCAATCATTTACGATAGGGGCAAGGTCATGACCTTCAGGAATTGAAGTGTTTAGCATGTTAAGGACAACTTCACAATCGCATTCAACAATCAAACGTTGGATATTCAAAGATCTTGCGATTTCGAGTCCATCTCTAATGGCCCAATATTCTGCAATCAGATTGTTGGTGAGGCCGAGCTTACGAATCGACCCTTTAATCTAAGTACCAAGATGGTCTCTTATCAGGGTCCCGCATCCACCGAGACCATGGGTGAGCAGGATCCATTAGAATTCAGTTTAAGCCATCCTCTAGGTGGTGGAGTCCATCCAATGAGGGCCTGGCTTTTGAGTAGGGGAAGGGGAGAGCGGCTTGGACCAATAGCGACAAATTCAGCAGCCAGATTTAAAGCTTGAATGTAAGGGAATTTCCATGCTCTAACGAGTTCGAACAAAAGTTTGTTTCTATTGTTCCAGAGTACCCAACAAGAGAAAGCAAGAATGACGCTCCAAGAAATGGAACCGTAGGGGGAGGGGCAGGAATTTTTGCAATTCTGAAGTAGCCAAATGTTAAAAGATTTCCAAGGGTGGTGAAGAAAGGGAGGCTGGATTTTATCCGGAACTCTAAGGCTCGGGGACATCCTCTCACCACATGTGAAGTATTGCTGAGTACACTCCAGTAAGATACCATCTTCCGGTCAGGGTACGTTAGGTATCAGGGTAAACTACTAAATAACTCTTAAAATATTTCAATTAAAATTGGTTCCTCATCTATTTCAAGTTTTTTTTTTAGGGTATCTATTTCAAGTTTTAAATCGATTCTTCAATAATAAAGTTTCAAACGCTTATCCTTCAAAATCACCGCATTAAAGCTAATAGGTCTAAGGACAAAATTTGATAGATCTAATGCTTTAAATAGACTAAAACATTAAACGTTGATATTTTATTTTATTATTGATGGATAAATTTAAGATTGAAATAGCTAATGCAACAATTTGAGACAATCAAAATAGTTTAAGGCCTCCCTAATATAAATTTTCCGTTTGTTAACAAAAAATAATAATAAAATCCACATCTTATATGTTTTTATCCGTTAGGATAAAATCAATTAAAACCAATTTGTTGATGTGTTAGTAATCTAATTTAGGCTAGACCATTTAGTTTAATAAATCAAAAAGAAAATCTCAAAAATTATACACTACATAAGTTGAAAAGATGGTACTCCGAGGATGAAAAAGATATAAAAACAGGTGAAAAATGTTTTAAAAAAAGGAAGGAAAAGGAAAAAATGATGGTACTCTTTTAGCTTAGAGGTGGCAAATCAACCCACTTAACTAAATTTACCCATACCCGTCCATGAATAGATGGGTATGAGTATCTTAAATTTTTGTATATGAGTATAAATGGGTTACCCAATAATACCCATTTATTAAATGGGTATCATTGGGTAACCCATCAAACCCAATTAACCCATTTAAAATTCTCTTCCCCCCAAGTCTCTTCTTTTCCCCTACCTTTTTTTTTCAAATTTTTTATTTTGTCATGATATTAACATTATTATTATTATTATTATTATTATTTGTTGGTTTTATCTTATTATTTTATTTTTTCTTAGTTTGTTAACTTGTTCATTTTTTAGCATTACCAATTTATGATAAATTTTAGCCTATTTTCTTATCTTTATAAAATAAAATTTTAAATTTATATATGAAAAAAATGTTAGGGGTTCAAAATTTTTGGATTAAGTTTTTATATTAATTTTTATAGTACTTAATTCAAATTTTTATATTCGTATTATTCAATTATTAAATAATAGGTAATTTTCTGACATAGAGTATAAATGAAAAAAATTGGTAATTAAGTTTATTGAACATTATAAGTAAATATTTAAAACTAATGATGGGTACAAAGAGTGGTATAAATTGATAACTTAGTTTGCAAAAATGAATTTAAATGAGTTTGCAAAAAGTTAAAATAAATGAGTTATAAATGGGTAATTGGGTTACCCAATTCATTTTTTGATTTACCCATTTATACCCATCTAATTAAATGGGTATAAATGAATTGACTCACTTATGCCCATTACCCATTTTACCCAACCCAAACCCGCCCAAGTCACCCATTTTGACACCTGTATTAATTTAGCTCAAGGCACTTGTTACTATATGGGAGATGATTGTTGATCTCATCTAATGACCTGTTAAGAAGCTAAAATTGAACCTCAATTTTCATAAAATGTGTAGCTTATTTACGACAAAGTTGCAGCACAACAAAAACCTCAGGCGAATATATTATATATATACCAACACGACGTCGTTTTTGGGCTGCAGATTAACTGCCGTTATGCTCCTTTGACCAGCAGCCCTAACTTCTGAGGAATTTCGATTTGACCCAGGTCATTTTATACAATTCCGTTTTTAACTCCTTAATTTGACCTGCCCCTCCCAGCAACAAGAACAAGAGAGAGAGAGAGAGAGAGCATATGTCTGCTTCCCCCTGAGTTTCCCTCGAAAAGATTTTAGTCCTTTCTCCTTTCTTACGTTTGGATTAATTTTGTGTCGTTCTTTCTCCATTTTGCAGTTTCTCTAATTTAAATTATATTTAGGATTGAACATGTGAAGAAATTCCTGTGCCTTTTACTTCTCCAAGGGAGTTGTGTTTGTGAATTCTTGAATTTAAGGTTCACTTCCAAATCCATAATCATATTACTGTCAAGGTTTTCAAAATCAGGATCCTACCTAGGATCATTTTTCGGTTTGTAGGATCGGATCGTAGGATCGAATCGTAGAATCAGTAGATCCTACAAAAAAATGTAATAAATTGTTATATTTATAATTTTTAAGTTTGCAATTCATAAATATAGTAACAAATAATGTAATTCATGTGCAATCAATATAATTATATTGTTAATTAAGGTTAATTCATTTCTAAAGGTTGTAAACCATATTAATTTATTATAATAAAGACACAAAACACTAGCTCCATGTGATAACCTATAACAAAGATCATTTATTCACTTTAGTGAATTATATGAGTCAAATTTAAAAATTCATCAAATTTTCTAGGTTTGGAATTGGGCTTAATTATTTACATGGATTTAAAGCACTCTGAATATAGTTTACAACGCAACAAATGATACTCAATTTCGAGTTTTCTACACAAAAATATAGTCAAAATACTAAAATTGTTATTTAATTTATTGAAAATAATATACTCATGTCAGAATCGTAGGTTGGATCGTTAGTGTACGATCCTACGATCCGGATCGCGATCCTAACAACTATGATTACTGTTTTAGAGGCCAATTGATTGTAAGTTTCACTCTAGACACCAAAAAACACGTTAAAACATTTTTTCTAGTTTTTTTTTTTTTTTGGGTAGGAAATTGGGTAGAACTTAAAAAGCAGAGAGGCGACGGGGAATCTAAACTTACTAAAGATATCATGCTAGTAATAACTAAGCCTAAGAAATTGATATTACAATATCATGAATATCATTGTGTTATTATTTACATTAACTTTTAATTCTTCTTTTCCCCCATTCCACCAGGAGAAAATGCCAAGAAAATGGTGGACGATACAGCTTTTGACTACTAGTACATCCTAGAGGGGAAAATCTTAATATAACTCCTGATACAATTACACATACTACAATGGACCTACTTGCATCAAAGGAGAGGAACAATTCTACCCAAATGATTCCCAACCTCTCCCCTAAGAGGAGATGACAGCCTAGTATAATACAATGCTGAATCTAGCGGAGAGTTCAGTGCTCCATAGAATGAACAAAGGAGTGCAAATTTGAGACTTGAACCATCTAGAACAGAAAATTTCTGAGCTTTATTCCAAGATTTCAGTTGGCCAAAGCTTTTTCCATGTTGAAATCTCTTCATTTCTTTGGAGATTTCGGATTCCTCCATAGAATCCATCAGCTTCATTTCCTCCTTCTCGATGGTCTTTTCTACTGAGAGTTGTTGTTCTCCACCTTGAACCAGGAGTGTACTGATTGAACTCCAGAACAACGCTATCTGTAGCACCAAGTCAGCAAAACAAACTCTGATCAGTACAGGAAAAATCACATGTTCCATGACAACTCAACAAGGTCTCAATAGTTGATACAAGTAACAGTTAAAGCATCAGCAGCAGAAGTAGCTTCTTCAGGGCTAAATCCTTTTTACTGAAGTTTTTCATTTTAACAGGACAAGAAAATCTTGGTACTCATCAGAACTGTATTTTTTCTCTTTAACGTCTTCTCTGTGTGATAAAAGTAAAATCAGCTGAAAACATGCTTTTACATGTGGCATTGTCCAGATCGTTAATCCAGGGAGTGGTGTTCAATGCAATTATATCAAGTCCAATGAGCAAAAATCCGAAAACTAATGAGGTCCAGAGGTTCTCCTGAGTGATCTGAAGTACAAGAATGGACCATGGTCCAATTATAATTGATTATGGGAATGGACCATGGTCCAATTATGGTCTTGTAGTATTCATCAGAAAGTGGGAACTCAACTAAAAGAATTATTATTCTCTGGATGACAAGGAGACATGAATGTGTGAAGGAAAAGTGGGATGCATCACTAAAAAAAGTCATTCCAGCTCCACAACCAAACACAGGGGCAAGGGAAACAGAAGTCTTTTTCAGCTTTGATTGGCTTTAGATGTTCCACTGAGACATCACTAATGACCATGTTGGCAGAAAACATGACATCCCGAAGAGGACTTGTCTAGGGGACCAATTACGGAGCACAAAGGAAAGACCCACATGCAGAAAGATAGGAGTCAATTTGGGGCCTACTTAGAGTTGAGGTCTTATTTGTGATGATAGTAATCTCCATTCCATTTTGAAATATGTTAAATTATAACTGCCTTGGTTCAATGAACTCAAAGAAGGCTACCAACAGGTGATGGGATGGGAACATCATTCCAACTTTTCCAACTTCTAAGGTCTATTGGGTGTATGGTTTGATGATTCCCATCTTTTGTGAGTACCTTCTGCTCATGTGGGATATTTTTTACCTGACTGCAAAGCTCTCAGGATCAGGGCCCCCTTCTAAAACTACCACAAGGAGTATACTTGCGTTTCTTACGTAATCCATTATATTTTGGTCATTTTCACCAAACTTGAAAGCATTGTAAGAAATGTTATTTCAAAGGAACAACTCCTGATTTACTTCTTGAAAGTCCCAGTTCATCATCTCTTCAAAGGGTTCTTTTTAAAGAGTTCTTTAGTTTTATAGATTCTTTAGAAAGAGAATAGACCCTCATAAAAAATGTCAAGCTGCTCACCACTTTCATGACAACGGCAGTAGTTGGAATTCCCATCACATGTTTCCAAGTGACCTACGACACCATACCACCAACCTGCACCATATGCCAGACATTATCATCAGTCAACAAATCAGAAGATCTGAATAGATTGGATCACATCTTGAAGAAGCCAATGAATATTGGTTGCGTTTCAAAGACAATATTCAATGAGGAATCCATCAGATTGTGCGATACATGTCCTATTGCTTTATCAGCTGACAGAACATTCTACCTAACAAGACTGACTAGCCACCTTCTTTTCTAAAGGAAATAAAGTATTTTCTATTAAAAATTAACTGGACACGTTTCTTTTGATGATCACATAGTATACTGCCAGAACCAATCAAAATTAGTGTGACACTAGTAAAATGAGCCCTTCAAGTCCAAAAAACAGCTAGCATCCATTTCCTATTGGTCCTTTGATAAAGGTTACATTCTTTTTCTATCTTACTAGTTGCTCTTTTATCTGAATTATCTGTAGCAACCAATTACCAACTAGCTTAATCAAGGAATATACCTACCAACTCAATGAAGTTTCTTGCAACAGCTCATCGTTATGGGAAGGGAATCATTTAATGGCATCTAACTGCCACCCTACATTCAGCTGAGGGGGAACAGAGAAGAAAGAAAAACAGGAAAAGGTAGCTATTTTAGGGATTGATTTACTACGGATGAAGTTTAAAGTGTTCATTTGCAGAAAAGTTTCCAATTTTGTCTCGCATAACCAGTGATTATATACTAATAGGGCAACAGAAGTTATTCTTTATTATGTGATAAAAACAGCTTCACAATCTATCAGTTATAAACCAAAATATGATTAGATAAGAGGGAGAAAGAAGCAATTGATGAAAGAACTAACCATAAGGGAATTCTTTGTTTCTTCTCCATTGAATTTCAATGTGATCACCAGGATGCAATTCACTCAAACAGTCAGAGATATGAAGATCATGTGGAGGGGTATCAACAGGTGGTGCTCTTATTCTGTCCCATGTCACATCTGTCTCCACGGCAACTGCTCTGTTTCCATGTGGAGGATATCTGCAGTAACAGAAAAATTCATTAACACCCCAGATAACTGAGAAGATTTCATTCACTAAACATTCGTAAAAAAACTAAAGAAAATGAACAACTGATATCTTTTCAATCACCTGGCCTGGAAAGTATCAGTTCTGGGATTATAGCTAAGTTCTGCATCGTAGCATGACAACATAAAACCAACATGCCCATGCTGCAAAAGAGCTCAAGAACTATCAGGAATTGTACAAATACCACACAGAATTCTGTAGAAATTGTCATGAAAAACTTGAAGTTGAAGAAAAATCAGTACCTCACGATTATAAATCTGAGCAGGGAACAACTTGCCAGACTCAAGAGCAAGATACCAGGACATTACTGAATCAACCGGAGGAGAATTCTTCCTCTTGGTTATCCTATTCTTTAAGCTGGATCTAACTAATGAAAGAGGCCATAATTGAGACAGATAATTGAAGGACCCTTTTGGCGTTGCTTGATTGAAGCAAGAATCTTTTCTTGTAGCAATATGCCACTGCCACTCCCTATGGGCAGCGGGGCCAATAATTCTTCCCCATTTCTGATTCATATGCTTTTCCCACAGATGATCACTCATACATCTATCTCTCAAAGACCGGCAAACAGCGGCCATACTACACAAGCCCTCAGGGGGGAGCTTCTCAAGAATGCATTCCAATACTAATTCAGGCAAATCCAATATGGACATGATCTCTGATGATGATGGTGAGCTTAGCTCATCAGCATTATGATGTACTACTGTCTTGGAACTGGTTTGAAGAGTTCTTTTCTTGAATGACATCATCATCTCGGAGGCAAAGAACCTGCTGCTTTTAATGGATTTGGTGAGGAGAGATAAAAGTGAAAAATCTTTCCAACACCAGAGTGAGAGCAATCTCATCTCACAAGCCAACAAAGGAAGTAGCTTGAAAGAAAGAGACTTGTAAAAGAAGATGATGAATGAGCAGCAAGTTATCAAGAAGAAAAGCATTTGAATGGTGCAGGATTCAAGTTAGGCATATACGTTATATAAATTGAACAAAAGATGTCTTAAAAGTTAGGCAAGACCACCAATTGTCCAAAAATGCAATGAAAAACAAGCGTAAGCTTCGAAAACTAACAGATATAGGATCTGCCTTTCAAAAGATAATGGTCAGCAATTGGATTGTCTGGACGAAGCCCACCAAACACAATGGTGGACCTCGCCAAAGTTCCTAGAAACTACAAATCAGAACAGGGGGAAATGTGAAACTCACATGTAAATTAGTAGTTTTTTCTTTTTCTACACGCTGAAAAGGTGGGAATTTGATCAAATGGGGCAATATGTATTCTTCAATGAAGCTTGAAATGCAAAATGAGAGCAAGGAAAGTGGGAAGAAAACAGATCTATAATGGGCTGCGGCCACCTGAAAATCCCAGGAGAAACGAAAAGAGAGCTTTCTTTTATTAGTCAAATATGAAGGCTTCCTCCCCTTTTTATCCAAAGCTCTCTTTTTTATGCTACCACAACTAAGGAAGAATCCAGGAAGTTGGTAATAAGTATAAAGATTGAGACAAAAAGTTAGGTGTAGCTAACTAAATAAAGGATTGATTGCTTAAACAAATCAAATTCTGTAATGAAAACAAGAAAATCTCATGTGGGTTGAAGAGGATAAAATGGAGATATTAATGATGATAATGACGATGAAGAAGATGGATGAACTTGAAAAAAGCTTTGATGGGACCCTTTTTCTTTCCAGTTCACCAAATTCCCACCTCATCAGAATTCAACCAAATCCTCCTCTACCCACAGAAAAAATGTAAAATTCTTTTCTTTTTTCTCTAAGAACAAGAAGAAAAATGGGTTGCAACTTGCTAGTTGTTCTGTTAGGACAGATTGGAGAAAGGAATCAAAATCTTTGGTTACATGGGCAGTTAATTACAGCTAAAAATAAAGGGGTGCTTTGGTTTCTTCTAGTATATACAAGTTGGGATAAATTTAGAAACCTTCCCTGATGTTTTTGATAATTTCACTCGGCTCCCTTCAGATTTATATAATTACAGAGACCTTCCTTAATGTGATAAAAAGACAACAATACCCTTCATTAATTGTCAACTCATTGAAAAACTCTTTCAAATATTAAAACTCTCTCATTTATTATCAACCAATAATTCAAACTACAGTCCTTTCCATTTAACTATCTATTCTCTTCTTCCTACATCTATTTTTCTTTCAAACTCATTTATTTATTATTATCAATCAAATGTATACTATCACCACTAATAAAATCACCATACACACCAAACCACCAATACTTACATATCTTGATATCTATTCCCAATTCTCAATTTTTCATTATTATTAAATAGTTTCATTGCACCTATTTTTGTTTTCAATTTTTTATAGGCATTAGCAAATTGAAATTGTCAATTGACAAATTGAGTTCTAATTTCATTACCAAATTAGATGAAGAAGACGATAGTGATAGTGATAGTGATAAAAAAAATAAAAATTAAGGATAGGAAGTGGAATAGGAACTAAATATAGGTTATACTGTTATGGTTGTCATGAACAAAAAGTGTTCTTGACATATATTTATAACTGCATTGTGTTTCTATTTTTAATTTACAATTATTGATGTTATTCCTGTAGAGAGAATTTGATTGATTTTGAACTCTGTGTTAATCGAATACATTGGATATTGATATTAGTAGTGATGGTTTAGATTATTTTATATTAAAAAGGTGGTAGCCGTGCAATTGAAATTTAGGGATATTGATGAATATTGTTGTGTATTAAGTAAAATCTGATATTAATATGAGATTGTAGGTAAGTTTTTTGGTATCTGATGTAGCGTTTATAGTTGATACAATGATCTGCATTAAAAATTTTTAGGCAAAAGAGAAATATTATAACAAAGATAAGTGTTTATTTAATGATGATTTAGATGTTGATGAGTAGATGACAGTGATAGCAATCAAAGATAAATAAAATTGAAACTGTGAACCATTTTTTTTTCCTTTACATTTTTGTTGTGAATTATAACTCAAGGGTATTATAGAAATTTTGAGAAAAAGTATAGCCTTTTGGACCTAGAATGTTACTTAAATAGTGAAAATAAGAAAGGTGGACATAATTTTTAGAACTTGAGGGGAGCTTTCTGCAATAGTTAAAAACCTCAGCGGAGGTACGTGAAATTAACCCATAAAAGTTTGTGGACTTCAAAGCAGAGTGGGCTGCACTCTTGCTTGGCCGCCTCTCCCTTCCGCGTCCCTTTCTCTTTTCCCTCAATTTTCCACAACACACAGACACACACAAGCAACTTGGGATGGGATGGGATGGGATGGGAGGAAAGCCAGGCCTACCAGTGAATGCATCCGTTGTTTGTTGGGATATAAATGAAAATCAGTGATGAAAATTGTATGAAGCTCATTGGTTTGAATTTCTTCCTTTTCTTGCTTGTTATAAGCCTATCACTGGCTGCTAAACTCATAATTTTTTGCCAACCACTTCTAATATACTACAAAGTCTTTGCCTACATGTGGATGTTATTATGGTTAAGAAAATATAAGGTGGCCACTTTACTTTTAAAACAATTATCCAGTTGTTTAATTTAATACGGTTTTCTTTTTCTTTCTTTTTTTTTGCATGAGAAGCGCACGTACACATTGCGTGATTAATATTTTATGGAGATTTCTTCATTAATTTAGGAGCAAGTTGTGTTGCCCATGGTCTTTGAACTTGAAATATAAGTCACTTTGATGTGCTTGTCTACTTTTTACTTGACTTGAAAAGTATAACAAAAATAGAATTTGAGACTAAAATGGAAAGCTTTTAAAATATGAGGGACAAAGATATTTCATTTTAAAAAGTCAAAGCCTAAAAAGGTGGAAGGTAAAATTTGCGTTCATAAATTGTGAAGACAAGTTGGTTAAGGAAACCTTAGTTTAACATGAGTTGCGTCTTGATTGTTACTAAATCTATTTCTTAATTAAGAGCAACCTCATTCTTTGCATCGCATTCTCCTAACGTAGTTGTTTGGATTGTAAATTATTTGAGATATTTTTACTATAACACTTTTTGTGATGTGATGTATGTGAGATAAAAAGGTAATTGAGAAGATTAAAAGCTGTATTGAAAATTGTAATAGTGACGTCGACAAATATATTTGGACAAATAATCTACTGTCCATAATGTAATCTACTGTCCCAACCAATTGTAGCTACATGTACCCTCAAAAACAAGCACCAAAGTAATGTGATTTTTTGTAGAAAAATTTTCATGTTTCTCATAAACATATTTTTTTAATCACATTTTTACCTCACATATATCAAATTACTACAGTATATTTTTCTAGAAAAACTCCTAAAAATAGCAATTCAAATAGATTGAACTTGCAATTTTTTCCAACTAAGATACCAGCTTGATTTTTCTATCTTTTCTTTTCTTTTTTCATTTTTTTTGTCGTTGGGGGGGGGGGGGGGGGGGGGAGGTTGGGGTCCGTATACAAATCTGTCGGATTGAGGATATACTCCTCAATTATCAAGTCCACTTGACTTTCTTCAGTGCATATACACTTGGGTCCATCTAATGTGGGCACTCATTAGGTACTCATTAGGATGTATTTGTAGTTCCAATGTCAAAATTTTTTTTAAAAAAAACGTAAAATTAATTAAGGATACCATATAAATGCAAGAAAGGTAATAATTAAGAAAAATCGTTCAAAACGTTCCTCACATTTTGTAAAATGACTTTTTTCATTCTTTACTTTTAAAAGTGTACTTTTACGTTCCTTACAAATTTACATTGGTCAAATTTGGTCCCTATCTAGGTTTCCGACTAGTTTTTTGTCGGAATTCATCACATGCCTTGCATGTGATTATTTATTAGGGTCAAAATTGTCAAATCAAAATTTACATAATCCATCTATAGTCCCTTACATTTCACAAAATGAATTGTTTCGTCCCTTACATTTCACAAAATAAATTTTTTTATCTCTCATTGACCACGTGTACAAATAGTTTTTTTAAATTCATGTATATATCTATTTGATTTCATCTAAACAGTACAAATAATATGTAATATATCTCTATTTGATTTCACCTAAACAGATTGATATATACATGGGTTTAAATCTAATAATTTTGTTTTAAACCTAATATATATATTTCACCATGTGAATCTATTCAATACTTGTAGCCTTTTCTATTTTAGTAATAATTCATTTATTGAGTTATTTAATAAGAGTATCTAATTAATAGGTGTTCTATAGTCATGCTACAAATTTCAGTTTAAATCTGAAATTTTTATTCGCTACTTTTAAGACTAACAGTTGAATTTCTCGCCTTATGATTATTTTAAAATTTGAAAGTGTCAACTACTTACTTCTTTTTATCATACTTTTCCTTTGTTTATTTTTTTGTCTAAATTTAATTCGATATAAACACTTGATAATGTTTAGAATTAAATGACTTCTTTGTTTTCAATTTTCAAGTAAAAGAAATAAACATGAGTGAAAAACTAACAATTTTTTTTAAACTCCTGTATATATGTATTTTAATTTCACATGAACAGTACGTTCAGAATAATCAAATAGAGATATATTACATGCTATTCATATTATTTATGTGAGATCAAATGGATATATACATTAGTTTAAAAAAAATTATTCGTACACATGAATAATGAGGAATGAAAAAATTCATTTTGTAAAATATGAGGGATGAAAAAAATTCATTTTGTGAAATGTAAGGGACGAAATAATTCATTTTGTGAAATGTGAGAGACTATAGATTAGATGATGTAATTTTGATCAATTTTGATCAAAAACCTAGATAAGGACCAATTTTAATCAATGTGAATTTGTAAGGAATGTAAAAGTATATTTTTAAAAGTGAGGAACGAAAAAGGTCATTTTATAAAATATGAGGGACGTTTTGAACAATTTTTCCTAATAATTATTAGTTTATGCATTAACTGTCATACCAAATATTCAAATCTTGAATTTGACAATAGAAAGAACTCTAAGAGCTCTCCCTAATCACTAGACCAACTCCAAGTGATTATTAATTAAAAAAAGTCTATATAATTTGTTTAGGGCTATATTTGTTAGTATATAAAAAACATGGCTATGTTATGGTGCCAACTTGCCTACATATATTGGGGAGATTCCCACAACTGCCATAAGATTTGTACCGGGGAAAAAAATGCCATAAGATTGTGGCAGATCAATGTGTGACGACATTCTTTTCAATTAACTAGATTTGATGGGTTATAAACCTTTTTTTAATTTTCTACTGTCGTGTTTCACTGGTGGCATGCACCTATCCTAAGAGTACATTTGATATATTTATTGGTTGTTGAGATCTTGAAAATCTTGGATGGATATCCCATTATTGCTTTTAATTGGCTTATCAATCTAGCCCCTAGACGTTTTTATCAACAAAAAACTGAGTCATCCCTTTCCCTTGTTGCCTTTTTGATATTGATATAAGGCACAAGATTGAGAAAGTAGACTTTCCCACCACCTCCAATTTGAGAATAAGGGATGCAAGTCAAACCATCTTAAAAATAAGAAATCAATAATCGGCGTTTCTAGCAAAAGATGTTATAGGGGAGTCTTGTAATATTGTTTGATAACTCAATTCAACACTTAAATTTAATGGATTCCGATTTTAACATATTTTTTTTAAAGATCTTAACACGTTCAAATGCGTTTGATAACCAAAAATTGAGTATTTGAATTAATTAAATGGTACTGAATTTTTTAGATAATGCACGATACTTTTTAAGATAGAAGGCACAAGAAACACGTATATGGAGTATCTTCCAATCAAAATATTTTGAAAAATTACTACTGTGGATCATCATTTTTATGTCTCTAAAAATTAGTTTGGACAAAATCTCAAAAAGAAGAAACAAATTGAGAAATAAAAAGGCTTCATAAGAGGGAAATACACCTTTTCATCCCTATTGGTTGGGTGATGGGCCAGTTTTGCCCCTATTATTTTACCACAAACACATTTCATTCCTCTTGTTTCAATGCTTGGTTGATTAAGGACAACTGGCGAATAATCTCTCATTTGGGTTGAATTTAGCGTTTAACCAATCAATTATAACCGAATGAAGATCATGCGAAGCACAGCACGAGTCAAAAGACTTTAGCATTGACAAAAGCCAGCAAATCCTAATCTCTTCCACTCATTTTTTTTTTTTCCACTTTTTGCTCTAGGCTGCGAACACCATCTGTCTGACAAACCCTAGCAAAAATCACCAATTTGTCAGTACTGCAATCTTTGACTTACATGTCGTGTTTCTCACAGGCTTTGTTCAATCATAGTTGACTGATTAAATGTTATCTTCCATCCAAATTGAGAGATTAATTGTCACTCACATGTCGTGTTTCTCACAAGATTTATTCAATTATAATTGACTGATTAAATGTTATCTTCCAACCAAATTGAGAGACTACTAATTGTCAATTATTCTTAATTGGTCAAAAATGTATACATACGGAACGAAATGTGTTTTGACTCACATGTCATGTTTCTCACAAGCTTTATTTAATCATAATTGACTGATTAAGTGTTGTCTCCCATCCAAATTGGGAGATTAATTGCCACTAACATGTCGTGTTTCTCACACGCTTCATTCAATTATAATTGACTGATTAAATGTTATCTTCCAACCAAATTGAGAGACTACTAATTGCCAATTATCCTTAATTGGTCACAGGCTTTATTCAATCATAATTGACTAATTAAACGTTATCTTCCATCCAAATTGGGAGATTAATTGCCACTCACATGTCGTGTTTCTCACACGTTTTATTCAATTATAATTGACTGATTAAATGTTATCTTCCATCCAAATTGAGAGATTAATTGCCAATTGTCCTTAATTGGTCAAAAATTGATACATAAGGAATGAAATGTGTTTATGGTAAAATAATAGCGATGATCGAATTAGCAAATCTACCAAACAATAGGTTTGAAAAGGTATTTTTCTCATTCATAAGCAGACAAACAATGCAGAAAATTTCACTAAACGTAATAGTGACGAATAATTAATACAAATAGGTGACTAGGGATACAAAAAGAAGAAGAAATAAACCTAAAAGCTTTCCTGTAACGTCAAAGAACATGTTTGTGTTTTCTTTTGTTTATCTTGTTTACTAGAAATTCACACACAAACACAATGTAGTAATGTGTTTAACGTCATGGTCATGGAGTCCCTTTCAGTCAAATGAGTTAATGGTAAACAACATGGCAATTGTAATATAAATCCTGGAACCTGCTGTACATGATTGTTGCTTTTGTTCACCCCTTTGTCAGACACACGTAAAGTAACAACAAGCACATCGGCCACGGGCGGTGCGTGGAAGCACGCGCACGTCTCAAGCACGTGGTGGTGGGCAATTTTGTTGATTTAGTTGTACGTTGTCGGCAGGATTGCTGATGTGAGCTATGGCCGGGCATTTATTAGTCCACTTGGACCTTGTAGCTCGCAACATTTGTAGCACAAACACCCTACTTCACTTTGCCAGTCGAGAGCAAAATTACTCGAGATGTATTTGCGTGCATCAAAACCACCGAATTTTGATTTAGGTGAAAAAAATCTAATAAAAGTGTCAAAACACTCCGTTATTCTAATCAAATTACCTGTTAGTCTCTTACATTCCTTCTCCCTGTAGAATATGATAGATTAGCTTATATAAATATTATTATTACGAAAAAAAAAGATGCTTGCTTGTATCACAAAATAAATTTTTATTTTTTAATCATTTTTTTATTTAATATACATTACATCTCCAAAAATACTATAGTAATCCTATTCTATATAATATTACTTTAGAAGAAATTTGTTGTGGAAGTAAATTAGGTGCTATGAAATATCAATTGCCATTTTATTTGTACTGGTGATTTAACCACTGGGATCAGTCCAATAAACAAAGAAGGACTCTTAGAGTCTTTCCTACTATCAAGTTCAGAGTTTGAATGTTGTATTTGGCAATTAAGGGTTGAAAAGGTGTAGAAAGGGATCGGAGGATTAAAAAGAAACGATCCCTAATGATTTTATTTTGTACCCTCGGAATATAGTAGCCTATCATGTGTTTTCAATAACCATGCAAATAATTTTGGGTAAATGGAACACAATTTAAGAGGTAGATACAAATTTTTGAACATTCATAGTAACTGTATGCCTATTTTTTATATTTTGTTCCGAGCTACAGAATAGAAAAATCTTAAAGTTATTGATAAATAAACACATGGATGTAATAAAATTGAATAAATCTTATATACACTGACAGTGTATATATTATCATCATTTAGATCCATGATATATGTGTAATATTTGAATTTCAAATTTAAATTTTACATAATTATCATTTATCCAACGCTGACAGTGTATACATGTTTTTAACTTTTCATTGAAGGTTAGTTACAATATTCCCTTGGAAAATGCATGTTTTTCACTTTCTTCTATTGACGATCCAATTAAATTAATCTACATCCTTAACTCTTAATTTTTCTGTATGTAATCAACCTAACAATCCCAAGATGAATAAGTGAATCTTATTCTGTTATGTGGGGTGAATAATGCAACGAAAGGAGATAAATGCCTTCTTTTTAAATCAATAATTTGTCAATTCAAGACGAAAATGTACATTGGGGAACATCTTTGTCCACCTTGTAATTTTTATTTATTTCTATACAGGGGCATATTTGTTTCCTCATTTTATGTATGTAGTATCACACGTTTTCCACTATTTTATTGAGGGCATGTGTGTCATTTTCATGCAATATGTGCGACTAAAAAGACAAAGTAAATTCATTTTAGACTAGAGTTTTTTAGGATACAAGTTAAAAGTTTACGGGATGAATTAAATAAATTGTACAGTAAAAGACACAAAGTGGAAATTCTTTAACTTTTGAAGGTGAATTTGTAATTAAACCTGATTTGTCGTCATTCTTAAGAGATTCTTAAGTTATAACCTATTTATGGATAAATTGAAAACGAGCTTAATTATATATATATTTTTTAATTTTAACCATTTAAATGAAAATCTCTAAAATCTCTTAACTAACATGTTGCAAAGAAAGAAGTAACATCAATAACATGTCGACTTGGGTCAAAATATGTAACACTTGAGGGCGTCTTTATTCAAAAATTGTAATTTTTGTTCATATTCATAGAAGTTATATCTGTCTACCCATTTTTATCCATGTAAAGTCTCTCGTTTATCTCCAAACTAATTTTCTATTGAAACATATATGTCATTTTCCTGCAATTTGTGCATCTAAACTGATGAAGTTGGATTCAATTTGAGCTTTGTTACGATGATTGTATCCTGTTGGGTAAAATTGAAAAGTTTTTGGAAATGGAATGATTTAATACACAATAAAGGGTGCAGACTAAGAATCATGTACTTTTAAGGGTGCATCTTATAAATAATATATAATTAACCCCATTAATTAGTGTCCTTGAAAATAATCTCATCTGACGAAAACTGCACCAGAATTGCTGCAAGTATTGGTAGAAGGAATGTCCAGTTCAGAAGGTTATTCAATTGATGTCACATTGAAAATTGCAAATTTGACCTGAAAATCGGCATAAAATAGAGTTTGCAGTACACCGACCAGGTTGGATAGGATTATTAATCTAATCTTACTTTAATCTTTGGTTAGAATAAAGAAGAGGGACAACTCAACCGACTTTGTGGCATAATAATCTCACTTTTCCTGGACTCACTTTTGGGACAACACATCCCATAGGAGACAGGAAGAATAAGATTAATATTTGCAGTAGGGCCGTGAACATGTCGTATCATAAAATATATTTTAGGTGTTATATTTTTGAAAAATATAAAATTAATTAGGAAAAGTAAATAAATACAATGGAGGATAGGCAAAATTAAATAGAAAAAGTATATGAATGCAAGGGAGGATAATAATTGTTAGTATATATATATAATAGATTAGGTGAATATTAGGTGTGTAAATGAAGCTCTAAGGGACCTGCTAGAAAAACCCTTATAGTTTTACTATAACCAATCAAGCTAGATGCAGCTTGTGGTAATGGCAAACAAATATAAATGCATCTATTTAACATCTTAACAGATGTGCAGACTTGATTTTTCAGTCTTTTGTACAAAGATACCATAGTTGAGTAAATGACTGCTATTAACATCTCATGATAGCATCTTAATTTCTTAAACAAGGGGTACCCACAGAATTGTAGGACAAAAATCTGCCAAAAACTTTTTCTTATAGGACACTGGACCATTTTGATTTACCAAGATTAAAAGGGCAAAAAAAAAGAAAGAAAGAACAACGACATCGTTTTACTAGAATTCATGCACTAATTTCCTCTTTTTATTCTGTTTCCTCTGCATCATAATTCTGCACAAGTCAGTGCTTCTAACTTCTCCTAGTTAAAAGGGGTAAAGAAAAGGAAAAAGGAAAAATTTCTGTGGTTCATTTTAAAGGATGAAGAAACTTGAAGAAGCAATAAAAGCTTTGAGATGCGGAATATCATGGACAGCTTTACTTTGCTATAGTATAAAAATCATTTTACTACCAAGTTCTGATCCTCAATAAATGCCAAAACAAGAAATTTCCTGTCTTTGTTTTTTCTGTTGATTACAAAAGTTCATTTTTACGTTTAATTCTTTACAAGAAATCAAACAAAATCCACTCTAGCAAGCGAATTTGCAAATGATCAATATTGGCAACCGCTGTACAAATCAATATGCTTCCTCAAGACACATAACTACAAAAAGAAAACACATGCAACATGCTGAGACAATTCTGTTTAAGCCAGATTATAGTGCTTGGCCTTCAAAGAGAGATATAATCTGTCTGCAGTCCACTATCAGATGGCCGTCCTCCAGCCATTTGTTGAACTCTGTCAAATTTGTATTTCACAGTTCACTCGAAATTCAAGTGTTCAAAGACATCAGATCTTCCTGTACGTGCGTAAGAACATGCCACTGCATTGGTGAACGTAGCGATTTCTTTTTGCTAGACTAAGATATTCACAAACCATCCTTCTTTGCTATACAAACTGATGACAACAGTATCCCAACCATCATTCTCATGGAGATATGCACATGCATAAAGCTGCAGCATCAGTTTTAGGTGGCAAAATTCAGCAAAAAGATCACTTCTTTTAATGCCTTGAAGTGGCTTATGAACTCAAGCTTTCAAGTTTGATAACCAAACTGGATGTAGATCTTAGTCTATTGGCCATCTCGTGGAGCAGCTATAACCAAACTGGATGTAGATCTTAGTCTATTGACCATCTCGTGGAGCAGCTATAACCCTCTCACCTATCTCTTGGCCTACCCACACACTGTCGAGATGTTATAGAAGTGGTAACAAGGCATCAGGTAAAGTCATTTGACTAGCAGCTCTAAGTTCCAATTGTGAAGCCTCTAAAAGGTATCAAGGATACCGGCTTGATCGGTTCCTTTCTGCACTCCTAAACTGGGAGCTCCCATGGGATCTCCAGCCCTCTTGCCACCTGCCACCACCTCTCTCAAACTGGTAATTCTGGAAATCTGCATGCATTTTGGATGTGTTTCTTCCACTGCCTGTATTCTGACCATTTCTTATCTCTTCTTCCATATCATATTGTGACCGCTGTATGTATAATTGGAAAAGCAGAAGTCAGAGGAGAAGAAAATGCACAGCACAGTAGTTGTAGAATGGATAGATTCTGCAAGGTAAATTTAACAATGCACTACGAATGTGATGGAAAAGGGCTACTAGGACATGAAAGCAGCATCATCTGCAAGAAATATAGAAGGGCATCAAGATAAAAAATAACAGAAGGATTTGGTGTAAGAGACTTGAGGATCCATAGGCTAACGAAGTAACAAGTCCTTAATTCATCTCTTCTGCCTTCCCAAGCAAAACAATTTTCAAATGACCTTTTGCCAATATATCACCACCAAGTATGAGGTTTGTAACCTGGCAGCAATTTTAGAAGGTCATTTAAGAAAGTTGCTTTCTTGTTTATTCCATCTAAAAATGAAATAAATGTCAGGGATTAGAATGAAAAGAACTCAACCTCCTCATCAGGAATATTGTAACTTAAATGTGTGCAAAGCAGTTTAACTTAGATTGGGATTCCAACACACTAAAAAGCCAAATGATCATTGCAACTAAAACACTCAATCAACTCTGCTTGCACCTGATTTTACTGTTGAGGCACAAGCCCATACCACAGACAAAAACCAATTCTTTGTTCCAACTTGATGATTCGTTCATCAGATAACCGAAGTCTAGAATTTGAAACTTGCTTCCATACTGCAGAAAGGCTTTGGCAAGTATATTCTCATAATTAAGGCTATATGCAATAATTCACTATCCTTGCCCAGTCATTCTATTTGGCCTCTATAATTTTGTTTAAGGATCAAGTTGAGTGTTTCATTATTTTCTTCACATTTGCTTCCTCACTGTCAAAATGTGAGGTTGCAATCCTAATAGAACATTTTAATTTGGTTAAACCAGAAAATGAAATGTTTTAATTTGGATTCTTTTCTTCTAAATTAGTAACTAAATTACTAAGAGATATGACTATGCAAAACTATAAATTTATCGCACTACTTAGCTTTTAGTTTAACAAAAGGAAGCAGTAAATATAGCCCTTCTTTTAGATATTTCGTCACTAAAAATGCTAATGAGGAACCTTGGCCTGTCTTAGAAAAGGACAATTGCATTAATTTCCAATGCTTTATCTTGTCTTTGTAACTGTAACTCCAGTTGTATTCAACTCCTCACAGTGTTGCCAAAATGTTCTGTGGTCAGTGGGTTTCTGCTACAGTGCACCAATTTTACACTCTGTTTCTACAAGATGCATAAGGTGATGAATAAATGCAATACCTTGAGAGGGTCTGAAAGGACTGCATATGCCTCTCCAATCATTTTGAAGAGCCTGTCAGCATCTTTATGAACTTCTTCTGCTATTTCCTTCCACATCCCTTCATCTCCATTCTCACTTCTAGCCAAAGATTGCGCAGCCTACATAGGTATTGCTTTTCCAAGTAAGAGTAATGTCAAAGTCATGTGAATATGGCAGCAGAGATTTAAGCACAAAACCTTGTCTGGATGATGTTTGAGCGCAGCTCTTCTATAAGCCTTTTTAATTTCTGATGCAGCTGCTGATGGATCAACTCCCCTGGCAATACAAAATCATTAAATTCGGTTATTAACGGGAAGGATCTATAATATCATAACACATGTAACCAGGAAAAAGTCACATCTAAATCACAATGATACTTTCTGATAAATTACAGACTAAATACGCATATCTTCTAAAACATGCCCTATAGGGGCTATAAGAGTAGGTTTAACACAAAGATCCAGAAAATAAATGTTCTTCTGTCAGACCTATTCCGCCTGCCAATCTCTCCATGCCAAAGCGGTAATGTCATAACAATTACGAAAATTAATCTCACTTAATTCTAATTCTCTTTTCCCTGCATAACAGCTCAGTTGACTATCCACCAAAGTTCATATTTGACCAGGCAATTAAAGCAACAAGCGTCAAAATTTCCATTCCATTGATTCAAATCCCACCAAGCACCAAGGGACCAGACATCTACAGAGGATCATGATATGCCCATAGTATTGTTAGTCACCAGACATATCAAAAGTTATACAGATCTGTTCCAAGCAATAGCAAAAGCTTTTTTTTTTTGGTAAATTCAAATTACCAAATATTGAATTACAAGTAGCAAGAGTTCTTAAAGATGCTGTGAAGTAGAAGAAAACAATGCAGATAGAACTATACCATGCTTCATATAAAAAAATGCTGTTTGACTCCAAATTTCTAAACCACCAAATTACTCACTGTAACTGAACTGCTCAAATAATTCCTAGTGCCAGGTGAGATCAATGCATCTGCTTATTTCCTTTTCATATTCGACTTTTTTGTTATATCTGTCGAAGCTCACTTAATGCTTCAACAAAAGAAAAAACTATTAAACCTCACCCTAAGTCATTCTAACAACTAATCTTTCCTATTCTAGTATAGACAGAAAGGCTGAATGATATCTATCTAGAAACATCTAAGACAACAAATTTACAAACATCATGTATATCCCTCAACTTAGAAACTATTTTGAACTTTTTAGGTTGAAATCATGTCTAGCGCAACCATGACATAGGAACTAAAGAAAGTTTTCTGTAAAACCAAGGAGGTGTTCATCAAACCCAACTAATGAAAAAATCTGAAAAAATGTTTAACAGGATTTGTTGTACCAGAAATTTTTTCAAATGCAAAAAGTTGTGAAGTTTATAAACTCTGTCATTGTTTGCATCAATCTGCCATCCATTTGCATTATAGCTTACTTGTTTTAATCCTACTTGCTGCAAATTTCCACAATTCCTCGGACCAATTGGCTGCTCAAATAATGTTCAATTAAGCAGGTATCTGTAAAGGTTGGCAGTTACAGTGCTTCCAAGGCTCTGATTACCCAACTTCAATTGAAGGGGGAGGAATTGCAGAGGCCAACTGGTTTTAAAAAATGGAAAACCCTTTTTCCCAGAGATACTAGAATGACAAGAAACATTTTTCCCCTGAGCCTATTTGGGAAAACAAAAAGCTCCAAAAATGGTGCCACTCTTCTCCACTATGCTACTGTGAAGCACTTGTAGCTGAAAACAAGCACAAGGTTTTAAGTATATTGGCAGAAAGGAAACAGTGGAACTCTGGCCCAGGATTGCTGGGAACTTGTGTCAAGTTGTTCGGAACTCTGGGAAATGCCAAGAAGAATTTTAGATGTCATTTTTTTCAAAGAAGGCAGGGAAAGTATACAGCACATGACGAAGCTTTGGAATGTTATGCACGTTTTTTTTGTGGGTAATATTGGTTGTAAGGTGTAGGAGAGCTTTTCAGGACTTAGCAAAACTTTTATGGATTGTAAAGCACTAGATGTTTTATATGTTTTCTAGTAGTGAGATAACTACTACATGCAAAGAACGTGCAATGAACCCTTTGCTTGAATTACAAGGGTACTTGTACACTTCTTTTATTCATGATATCCCCTTTTTTATTACTAAATATGTACCAGTAATGGAAAACCAATAGAAGAAAATTTCCCAACCCTGCCAAAAAGTCCTTTTCACTAAAAGACAGGTAAATCTTCTCAATAGGTACGAGGCATAGCTCTGGAAGAGTCAAAATTCACAAGTATCCTCAACCAATTCAAAAACCATCATAAACCATTGGAACAAAGTATACAACCTCTTCTCTTACTTGATCTAATCTATGCTGTTCTCTCCAGAGTTTACAGGCGCTATTTCCTACTCAACTAAATCAAACATACAAATGAAAACATCTCAAGCCATAGAAGACCAAATTTCATGGTAATGCCACTCATAAGATCTCAACTTTGAGTTAAAATGAGAGTTAAGTTGATGGCATTCATACACCAACTAGAAAGCAACATGCTGAGAAGATAGCTTTATCTGTCTTCTCCATTGAATCCATATAAGGGGGGAATGGAACAAAAAACTTATTTTCTGGGAGAGTTTTCTTGAAAAGTAGTACTGTAGCACTTCATTGGATAGAGTTATGAGTGATAAAAAGGTGATTGGTGTAAATGATAAAAGAATCTTTTTACAAAATTACTCCAAGTACAAGCAAACTAAAAAGAGCCCTTTTTTCACATTTATCAGCTAAAATTCTTCCAATCGTACAACAATTTCATTAACTACAAGCAGAGAAAACAGTTCATGCTGATAAAATACCTATCAGCAAAGAACTAGGTCAGAAGTAAAAAGTGTCAAAAAAACGAGAAACGAAGACATCAATATGGTTATCTTAGAAATGTACTACACTATTCTGTACATCATAAAATTTTTGAAAAAGCTGAAGCAAGGCAAGCAGACTGTAGCCAGACCATATTACCCCAACTGATTGACATATGATAGTACACATATTTCATAATTAGCAAAATTAATTGTTGGCAGCAACTGCAGTCTCAAATGCCATTAATTCACATTCAGAAACTGAGTATAAGGATAAATCAAACTTACAGAATGAGGTACATATTTAAGGGAATTTCCTTTCTGGAAGCTTCTTCCATCTGAGAAAGCTTTATTTGAGCTTGCTTAAGCTCATTTATATATTTCATTCTGTCAGATGATGCCAACTGATAAGTTCTATCCTCCAATTTCCTGGTGAGAAGAGATACAAGCCTTTGTAGATCAAGAGCTGCTTGTCCATAATCTCTGATCAATTCATAAAGAGCAGCACGTCTGGAGAATGCCTGCAAATGTGTAACAACCCTTAAAAAGAGTGAACGGATAAACTAAGTCTATCAAAAAGAAGATTTGAATAATAACCATTTTAAGTCTGAAACCTAACAGTTGCAGCAAGAAAAGATAAAATTCAGTTTCTTTGATCTAAAGAGGCTATGCATATACTGCTTTTACTTTTAAAGATGCAAACAGCTGCAAAATCAAGTATATGGTCATGCAATTCAAGTTTGCAAGACTACAGAAGCTACAAAAAGTAGCCAGTATCGAAGAGTACTTCTCTCAGTCTGGCTAAAAGGGAGATCTTCTCCAGGTGGCAGCTAAAGTTTTTTCTTTTCCCCCCACTCTAATTATCCTAATCTACTTTCAATACCCAAAAGATAACATGTAAGCTATGAGTGCATCCAAGACTAAACAGATGTACAAAGTACTGAAAACAGTTTAAGTGGAGTTGTATATTTTTGTTCTAATCCAGTATTCATTGTCTCGGCACTCCTAAAGTTTCTCAAAGCAATAAATTTACTAATCGAGTAAAAACCTAATTCCAAGCACTCAAATATCCAATTTATTCTTCACCAAAGTTCAGATGACTTTAAGCACGTTGCTCATTGAAAACTTAACAGCATTAAATCCATCCTCACTAGTTATGTTGATTTAGGTTAATAACTAGATATTCATTAATTGCCTTTTCTTCTTATTTTCCTCGAAGTCAAGTATTACACAAAGTTACGATGCACTTGGTAGAAGATGGCAAACCATTGCTAAAGATGCAGACAGTATCTTCTAACAGCATCTGTCCAAAGTTTAGAAAAGTCTACATTTTTTAGAAATAAGGACTGGGAAAATTAAGAAGTATTTGGAAAAGTTCAACCAACATATGAGGCCACACAAAAAAGCTTTGGAAACATAGAAGGATCAACAATTATTTCATTCTGGGAAAAAACCCAGCACTAGGAGTTAAATTCTTGAAGAAAACTACACTGATATAAAAATCAACTCATGTACTGAAAGTACTATGTAAAACATTCTAAAGTATTTCTCTGGCTCCATTCTTAAGTATTTTCTTCGGACTCCTAAATGATAATCTCCCACAAGCAACATGGAGACCCCACTCTGTTTGAATCAGAAAACCTAAAGTCAGATGAACAGCCTCTTTTTCGATCTAAAATGTTAGTTTGGTGATCTGCGGAATTCAAAAGAACATTAAGAGGACTTAAAAGTCCCAATTCATAATCTGAACTAAATAGTTCCTAAGCAGCATGATACTGAAAACTACATATCAAGGCAAACCTTCAAGTAATTCGCATCAAGGGCTATAGCCAAGCTACAATCAGCTATTGCATCTGCAAATTGACCCATAGCTCGATATGCAGCAGCTCGATTACAGAAACATATTGATGCAAAAGGCCTTGACTCAACATTGCATAATATAGCAGCAGTGTAGTGCTGTACAGCTTCTGCATGCCTCCCTGATTGAAATGCTTCATTTCCTGCACCCTGAAGCCAAAATGCACGAGTGCTTTACACCCTAGGAAACAACTCCACATGGTGCTATTTGCAGTTTCTAATATGTATTTGAAGAATTTATAGCATTGGAATTCATGAAAGAGGAAGTTTACAAACACTTGTGCCCGCATGCAAACCAAATAAAGAAAGATGGAGACAGCCAAGAATAAGAATTTTAATAACTAAATGCACGATAATATTTTGCTTTAGTTCAAGTGTGTCATGTAGCTACACACTGTCTATATTTCATCAACAGTCCAGATCTGTGTTTTGGTCTTCCTTCTCCCTGTTAAAAGATTATAAGAATTAGTCTTTATTGATATATCATCGCCTTCCACCAATAATTCTATCAGTCCTATCATATTCCATTAAAGAACCATACCCTGAATAGTTGTAGCTAAATGTGCCAAATGAAGCCCAACTCAGCAACATTCAAAGACTGGTATGACATTTTTATACTAATAATAACAGAATGTAACAGCATTTTGACATCAAAATTAAGCGGTAAAAGGGTCCCTTAAGTCCTGTCTCTCTAATCTCTAGCTAAACCCAAATCTCCTTTCCCTATCTCGCAGACAAAATTCAACCAAATTATGATATTTCAGTAGCATCTTTTCCCCTCTATCTCATGCTTGTCCTTCTCCCTTTCCTACTTGAGTCATTCCTCCCTCCCCAACACCCCCCCAGAATAAAAACTTCCTGAGTCAAAAACCTCCATAGCCAGGCGCCATGGTCAACAGGCAATTCTATTTTGATTACTTTCTGTGCACCAGGAAGACGAAGCAACTTACTTTTGCACTCAGATAACATCAGCCACCACCTAAGCCTACTTCATTCCCCACAATGCCCTCTCTCAACCAAAGGTGGACAAGTGGTAGACAAGTAAGCCTACTTTAGTGGACAAGTCGTGGTACTTAGTTTCCCAAAGCAAGCAGTCTATAATTCTGTCAATGGCTCCATTATAAGAAGAGAGGGGGGGGGGGGGACCTTGATTCCAGGGAGGTTCTACCAAGTAAATTTCCATTTGGCGCATGGACCAATAAGACATGCAGTCATTAATGCATTAAGGACAACAGCTCCCAGAAAATAAGCTAATCAAACTTTATAGAAAACCTTGATCAATGGCAACTGAACTTTATGCAGGCCAAGGATGTGTATCTTCATAAAAACCTCGATCAATGTTGCCAGTTAACAATATTTCAAGTATCCACAAGAAATAAGTTCTTGAATAGTCTTTTTAATATTTCAATAAACTATATGTTTACTCAATTGGAGTTCAGAAGTCACCAGAAGGAGAGTTTTGCTTTGCTTACAAATTCACTTTATGAATAACATACGTAAATGAGAAGAAAATACTGGATGTCCTAATTCTATCCAGAAATATCATCAGCACTCTCAGGGCCAAACATGCATCATGAAAATTCAGCATGAAATACAACTTCATAAAAATGCTGAAAACCTACTCTTAACTCATTAGACGAAGTGCAAGTTATAGAGACCAAAAGTATTGTTGTTTAAATCTTGATATGCACACCCTAATAACAAAATCTGCCGAAAAAAGAAAACTCATTAGCTAAGAAACTGCATGCTGGAATCATTCAATTACCACATTGAATGAAATTAAATCAATGGATGGTAAAAATACAAGCTTAGGGCATAAAAAAAATCATCTAAATCCAGAAAGTTCTCCTTCAAAATGAAGCAAATACATTCCTTTTCATATGTTTTTCCCTTGAACTGTGTACAAATCACCAAGTTCCACCATAACACCATCCTACAAAATCCCTTTATTTCTAAACATTATGTCACCAATGAATAGAATTTCCTTCTCCAATCTAATGGATTTGAAATGGCCAAGCCTTCTCCTTCAACACAGGGTGACTGGCCAAGTGAAAAGCTAACCATCTTGAAGGTCAAAAGAACAGGATTTCACTCAAGAAGGATTAATACAACAACTAACACCTCCAAAACAACTCAACTCCTAGAAGAACGACATACAAGCTTTCTTGACCTTAATCTATACCAACTCCATCTGACAGATTTGAATGTGATTATGTCAATACATTATTACATTAGGAAGCTAAAGCTTTGATGATCATGACCCCTGAAACGTAACCTGTAACAAGGCTATTCCATCTCTGAACAGAACACATATAACAAGCACATTCATCTGTACTGTCTGATCAGTCAATTTTTGGTCTATAGTTTCTTCTGATGTTTCCAAATAAGCCTCACTTTTTAGGAACCACGTACGTTACCTCTCTTATGAGCAAGCTTTTTAAGATCACTAAGCCTTGATAGATTTGGTCAAAATCTTTAGAATAATAGATGGCTTAAAATGTAAGAAATATGTTTATAAGCTGAATCCGCTGATAGCAAAAATTCACATAAGATCTAATGCAATCAAACCTTTTAGAACTGACCCAAAAGGAAGATAATGAAAAGAGAAATCCACATTAACCAAAACTTTGGAAAAAGAAAATCCAGAATAAGCTAAATCTCAAAACAATTTTTTGATCCTCTAAGCTATTGTCAAATAGCTCTAAAGTTTTACCAGAGTACTAAGTCAAACAGTCCAACAGATCAATAATAAATCAAATATATATATATATATATATATGTCCAGAAAATCATAAAACATCTTCTTTTACATGAAATTTCGAATCTAATCCCTGAAGACTGATGGAATATGGGAATTAAAAAAGCTATCCAAGAAAATCTCAGGCTAATCACTCGTGTTTTTCTTTTAAATTGTAATATGAGGAAAAGGTTGATGGCATAAACAATACAAGCATGACATCAAAATACGGGCATAAAGAATAACAACCTTATTATGTAAGAGTTCACGTATGGTGCCAGCCAAAGGAATGAGAGATTCTAAATTCTTGCTTTGACCCCTGCAGAGAGGATCCAAGTGAGAAACTAAACAGAAATTAGCAACTTGGATTTATCATTAAGACAATCTTAAAAATAGTGTTAATGCAGACAGATGCATAGAGTGTGGTACTTCTCTATGACAGGGAGTGACTCCTCTTGCTTCCTCAAAAATTCAAGAGCTTCCTCCAGCCTTCCAGCATAAAAGTGAGCCTTAACAAGAAGTGAACAGCACCAAACCCGGGAACGAGAGTCCTTATGTGCGTCAGAAACATCAAATTTCGATACAAAGGCACCAAGGTTCTGACCACACAACTGAATAACATCTTCATACCTCTGTAGCTGTAAAATGAAATCAACATTCATAAACTTCTAGTGGAAAATTATTCCAATGCAGAATGTGCATTAGAAAATTTTCATTATAAGGCAAAGCTCCTTAGTGAAGATTTTTTGTCAAGCATATTGAGACATACCATAAGAAGAGAATTAGCTTTGCTTTCAAGTAAATGTTCTGAGTAAGGACTTATAATCAGTGCCTCATCAATTAAACCCAATGCAGTCTCCGCATCAGCAGACGTTCCTTGTTGCAAACATTCGGCGGATTGCTTCATGAACTCTGATACTTTCTGGCAGCCATGGATCAAAAATTACTGTCATTAGAAGTTCCAAATTGCATTCATCATTCTTTTTTTTTGGCATATTTATCCAGAAACAAAATTAAAGCAACATTTTTGCTGACATTCTTCTTTTAATAGGGACTTGTATCAGCAAAATCATCACCAGCAATCACATTCATCTCAAGTTAAGCCTACCTAGAAAGGAATTTGACCTCAATCTCACAAATGATATGGGCTTTGTTTAGTTGACGGGAAAGCAATGAATGCAATCACATTCCAAGTTCACCCCTCAGATTCTATACCAAGACAAATACAGTCAGTGATTGGGAACTAAAATACTCTTGCCGGGAACTCCAAATATACGAACATAGATAGTGAAGAACAGATTTAATTTTCAGAAATTCAAGTAAGCATACTCTTCTGAAGTTCAACTACGCTTGATTCCCAACTAACAATTTCTTTACGTTCCCCTAGCAATAGCAGAGGATGCTATATATGACTGATTAGTCTAAAACTACAAGGTGCAAAGTTTATGGTGAAACATAATTTATATGTGGACACAATAAATCAAGTAACTAATAACCTGATTGACAAAGGAAGAAGATTCTGGTTTTGGGGTTTATTAGAAGAAATTGAATCAATTATTAACCATGCACAACAAAAGATATTAGGCTGGAATCATTATCCATCTAGCATGGCATTCAGCTTTTGCAAATTGTACAGACCTGGAAGAAGAACAGCTGATTAATACAACTAATTACTACACATAACAAATAAGGCTGCTCTAACTCTATATTAGATCCCATCTCCATTCTTTGTCATCTATCTCCTTTTTCTCAATTCATAATCACTTTCACAAAACATTAAAAGATCAATCATGAAGAAAGACATAACTTTTTCTATAGGATGGTATGTATGGCCTATCAAATTCCACAGACTATGAAATGAAATGCTACCTTAAGATTTAGGATTCACTTGAGTTTTGAAGACAAATTCCTAGTTTTGAGGAATCATACATGCTACTTGCCAAAGTCAGGAAGTTGGACCAATTTATTGAAATTGCTTAACCTTCCAGAATCCAAGAACAAACAGATTAAGCTATATGCTTTCTCTGCAATATATGGAAGTTACACAAACAGAAATTGGGTCAAAGCTCTTTAATCCTGAAGTCTAAAACTTCTGGTGGCCCAAGTCCCCAACAGGTCCAGGCCCAAGTACATCAGTAATTTACTTGGTTCAAGTTGTATGCTACTAACAAGGTTGGGTGTCCAATATCCAATTCTGTAATCATGTGTAACTGAGAATTTGGGAATGTGAACCCACAGAAAACTGCAATTGAGGCATATAGTAAGATATTTCAAGCAGGATTTCTTTCTTGCATTCCAATTGAGAAAGTAAACTATAAAAGGATGTTATATGTGCTTAACAAATATTCTTTTCCAGGAACTACTTTCTATACTTAAGTAGCTTGTCAAATTATAGAAAGGGTGTACAACCTATGCACACAAGCATATTCAATTGTGAGATCCACAAACCTCCAACCCTTGACTTGATTCTTAAGAATCATTTTGTTGTTCAATCCTTATAAGGTAAATTTCCAAGTGCATGCATAACACTGAATCATCAGGTCCAAAGGTTGGTACAATGTCCCAGATCAGTGTAGAGTTTTTACCATTCTGTAGAGAGTTTACCTACATTATTTTATACTGTCGTAGCTTTGTTACAGCAAAAAGGTACTTTTATACCTGTGCCTTTTCTAGGCCCTCAGATGCTTCTACCAAAAGTTTTCGATCCGCACAGACGTCACTCCCCGCTTGCAAGCACTTCATATAATGCAATGATGCATCATCAACTTCCCCTAGGGCAAGATAGCAACTAAAGAAAAGAATCAGTAAGAAACATGAAAGCATAAAATAACTATACCTTCCTGCTGCTCAAAGCTCCAAAATTACAGTTCCCAAGATTCAAAGCATATCACTCATAAATAGTGAATCAAATTTGTATCAATTTCCAAAATTGAATCACCATTAGCATTCAAATAACAATGTGCTATATAGCCTATAAATCTTAGGAGGCTTTGGAATTATGAGTCAAAATTAATTGACATCACTATAGCCAATCTTTTGTTTGATTAGTGCTCTAAACCACACATCAAAGATGTTTACTTTTTTATCCTTATTTTTGATACAGCTGGACAATCCACAATCCACATAAACGTTAGTTGATATCTCTCCAATATCATCTTACCATGGACCTCAATGCACACACGCACCTCTACAGACAGGAAAAGAGAATTATCACAACTATTGACTTCACCGTTGACGGCTACTTGTGGAGATTTCAAGATAGTACTCAAAGAGAATAAGAGCATTTCTCTACAACTAAATCTTGTTTCAATTTTTTAGTTCTTCAACATTAAGATCAGGTCATTTCAGTAACTACATAGGGGGAAAAAATTGCACTACTGTGAAGGATTACTTCCACTGACCTCCCTGATATTTGATATAGTAATAAAGATCTTCCCACTGCTTTTGGAGGCCTGACTAACCCCATTTTTTGAAGTTATTTTATAATATTTTGTTCCGATAATCTAGTCTTGATCACCTGCCCATGCTATCTGCCTATAAGTGTAAAGCGTTTAAGTAGGGTTAGGGTAAAGCAACTAAAACACCTTCTGTCATTGTTAATTCAAGACCAGAGCAGAGGTTTCTCACCCTAGGAACTGCCAATACTAACCCAATTGTAAAAGCATATTAAACATATTATAAAAAAAAGAACAAAAATCATGACAAACAAAGAAGTACTATATCATTACCAAAAAAAAAAAAAAATTCAAAACTGATTCATGAAGAAACTCAAGGGAAAAAAAGAAGATTATACAAACACGTGAAAAAAATAAAATAATAATAATAATAATATCTTGCATTTGAAAAAAATAAAAATATTAATAATAATAAAAGGGGAAAAAAGCCAAGAAGTAGACAGGTCTTACTTTGCAGCTCGAACTTGCACTCTGAGGAAGCTGGGATCTATCACATAAGCCTTCATACAATCTTCTAGAGCATCTTTTATTCTTCCAAGAGACATACGAGTTGCAGCACGGTTGCTATAGCACAACATCAGAGCCCTAAGACAGCCCTTGGATGTCTCATTTTCAGGAACAGAGTTCACCCCTTGAGAATAAAAATCCTCCGCTTTAGACAAATCCCCAGTTGCATAGGCTTGGTTTCCCCTGATGCAAATCCACATTATATGCATGGTTTCAGAAAATGTAAAATGCTACACCAAATATCAAATTTGCAGAGCCACTCAAGCTACTACAACCAAAATGAAGAACACAAAAGACATTTGGATAAGACTATTATTCATCATCATGCAAGAATACAGTAAAGATTGCTCTGAGAATATCTAAATGAATCCACACCTGAGTCGCCATTTTTCACAAGCTTCCTGGGCCACTATGCTGGCAGATGTACTTGAGTTATTCTCTCCCTTGGATTCCTGTTTCTTAACTGGCTCGGAAATATAACCAGTTTGGTTCAACAAGGTAGATGCATCACCTTTTCGACCTTGCCTGGGGGACGAAAGTGCACACGTTCCAGAGACCGGAAAATAATCTAAACGGGATGATGAGTACGAGTCTTTGCTATTTGGAGACAAACAATGTGAATCTTGACCAACTTTGGATCGACTTTTCTTCTTGGAGGCACGAGCTGTTGTCAATGATTGACCTTGGGCAGCAGAAGATGCAGCAAAGATGAAACTACCCTGGCCACTCTCTTCCATTCTTGGAGCAAAATCGAAATGACTGTCCCCATCACCCTCCTGCTTCCCAATCCCTAAGCCAGAACTTACTTCTGTATCCGAACCTGTGGCAAGTGTATCAGCTGCAGTCACAAAGCTATCAGTGCTATAGTCTAAGTGTTCGGTTGCAGATTTGAAGCTTTCCGTCTCGGTCCCCGATATAGACTCTTCAGAAGGTCCCTCGGCATTAAATACTTTATCAAAACAGTATGCAGATTTTTCCTCTTCCTTCTCTTTGCACTTTTCATCATCATTTATATCCAGACGTTCTGCAGCATCAACCAGTTCTTCATCTGTCATATCGTTTGAAACTGCTGGATGTGACTCATTTGAGGCACAATCATCATCAACATGGAGAGTCTCTTCTGATGTTACTGAAGTTTCTCTTGAGAAATTACTCTCTGCCAGGGTCTCCTGATAGGGAGAAATATCCATTGGAGAATACGGTTCACAAGAGTCATCAATTTCCTGCAAATTTTCCCCCAAGATAATATCTTGTGTGGAACTCAGCTGAACTGGATTGAGGTTTTTTGACTTAACTTTCTTTTTCTTTGATCTAGTGGCTTTAGACGAATCCTTTTTTGTTTCAAATTTTCTATTCAAGTTTCCTATCATATTCAGTGTTTTAAACTCTACATTTTGCATCCCCATGTCATCCCACTTGCTACTAAAACTAAAATGAACTTTCTTTTCAGTTCTATCCTGAAATGTAGCCTCAACAGCATTCCCAAAACCATCAAAACGAACACCACTGCCCACAAATGGCGATGACGATGTTGTACAACTTTGATCTTCCAAACGCACTTGACTATCACTCAAACTATCACTTAGCCCTGAAGGGATAGAGTCAGAAGCATTATCAGGCTTGGGACCAGACCAATTTCGGGCCTGCTTCTGATTACATTCTGCTGTAACTGAAGACAAGTTTCCACTCCCCATTTTATCTTCTTGGCCTAAACCACTATCGATTTTTTTATTCTCTCGACCACTCAGTGACTCTTCGATCTTAAAATTTTCCATGTTATCACGAGGAACAGTCTCTGAGCTTCCACAACTTCCCTGATTAGCAAAGCTCTGAGAATTAATCCTACTTAGACTCTCTTTAATATTCAATTTCTTCAATTCATTCTGGAGCTCTTCCCTGAAACTCCTAACCTTTCCATCATTCTCGATATTTAACTGTCTCATATAATCTGGCAAATCACACTCAGCCGTCTCATCAATATCCCCACTCGTTTTCTTCACATTTCCACCCAAATTCACACTTCTTTCTTTTCCAATTCTCAAGTTCATAATTTCATCAGCTACTTCATTCTTCTCCATAAAACTATCCAATCTCGAATTCGAAAATAAATTACCGTCACTACTACCAATTCTACTGCCCCCAAATGCAAATGCATCACTTCTCAGATCAAAATGACCCGAATTAAGAAAACCCGACCCGGAACTCATTTCGGATACGGGTCGAAAGGGATTAACACCCGGGTCATCTCCCGTTGAGCGGAGATGATGGGCTGGCATGGCTTTCTTCCGCCGGGTAATCCGAGGAGCCGCCTTAGACGACAGTCCACCGGGCTTGGTGGGGCCCAATGCCGGAGAATTGAACCCGAAATTAGGGTCCATTGCACTAATCGGATCCGAGGAAGCAGAAATTGCACTAGTCTTATAAATATTTCTTTTACTATCGAAAAATTCAAATGAAGAAGAAAATGAGGTGAGAAAAATCTGACCGTTAGGGTTTTGAGTGGTGGCGCGAGGCGGAGCTCCAGAAGAGTCAATGAAGGCCGGCGACATAAGTCATCTAATCGGACGGCCAGGAATTTATGAGCATTTTTTTCATTGATAATGATCAACCCAACGGGGAAAAGTTAGTGATTATGGGAAATGTAGAATATTGTGGCCTTTCCGTTTTTGATTGTTGGGGAAGAGAATGGAAAGAGAAGGCTTTGGTGGCTCATTTGTAATTTTGCTTTTGGTTTTTCTTGTTTTTTTCGAAATTATTGGCGTTGTTTGTTCCCACATTATTCGCCTATAACAATTTAGCAGTACTTGATTAAATTATGCGCTGCCTTGCTCTCCATGTTGCTTCGGTTTGAAGGAAAAGAAAGAAGGACATATGTGTCCGTTGGAATTTTTTGCAATTTATTAAAGTTTTGATAATGTATTGGTTATGAATGTATACAATTATTAGCCTTTTATTTAAGAGAATTAAAGAAAATTGTTTCTACACAAAATAATTTTATTATTATACACAAAATAATTTTATTAATTAGTTGTTTTCATTTCTTTTCTTAGTTTAACCCAATTTTTCGTTGAAGTGGGCTATTAACTAATAGGCGGTTAAAAGCTTGATAATATAAATTTTTTTAAAAAGAAAATGAGTAAAAAATCTCGATAGCTTTTAAGTTAATCGACTTTTGGCTGTCTAACTATTAACTGTATACTTTTACTCTTCAAACTTGTAAAGGAGTATACTTTTTGCTTTTTTTATTTTTGGTCACGGCCATGAATGATTTTTGGATTGAAATTGAAGGAAATGCAAAAAAAAAAAAAAAAAAATTTTGAGATTTTGAATTTGGATGAGGGTTGAAAATGATGATGATGATAGTTGTAGGAATTTTTTGGCTGGTAAATCATGAAACAAGAAGAGGTCCTCTGATCCTTTTGTACTTGAAAAATTCTTCTCATAATCATCAGTGAATCCCGAGCCGGAAGAGGAAGCACAAAGCGGCAGCCTCTGTGTTAGGTTTTTTTGGTTAATTATATTTATCTCCTTTGAAGTTTGACTAAACTAAGGATTAGCCCCTAAAGTTTGGGGGTGTGTTTTTGAAAAAGTATGTGTCAATCAGTTGAGGACATTTGTGCCCCTCAAAACCTGCAATGGCAAATCAAATGTGCTTATGACCAGCTGGTTTACCGGCTAAATGGAGTGACATGACCTAAGAGGCCCGTTTTAAACAGTTAAATGACCTTTCTGGCCAAAAAAAAAAAAAAATTTGGTGATGAAGCGGTGCTATTTTTAATAGTTGAGTGACTATTTTGGCCATCTATTCAATAAATTATGAGACACAACTTTTGAACGTTATTTAGTTTTTTTTTTCCACATTATTGTCTTAGTTGCTATGTATGTTTTTCATTTTTGGTAAGGGTAAACTTAGACGACTTTGGCTTTGATCACCACTATAGGTCAGGGTATGATTTCAGAATCATAGAAGATTTGTGCAGATCATTCCCCAATATAAACCTTACATCGACGGCAAGATGTGAATAAATAAATGATTTTTTATAAAAAGAAGTGAATCATTCTTATCAATTGAGCCAATTTGTATGTATTATCATGTGCTATATGATATTTTAGTGTTTAAATAAGTTGTATTAATGCGTACACCACGCAGCACAGTTGTAAGCGACGGTTGTAAAAGGCTGTGACCAAATGCCACGTGCTCAAATTCTTAACAGCGATTTTGCCCATTACATTGGAAGTCCTATGCGGATATTCTTTTTATCTTGACGACAAAAAGAACAACAATAATATCATTAGAATGTATTCCTCATTCATTATGTCAGTTGGGAAGATGTATTTATTACAGAAGCGTAGTTCAATGATATGTGATGAATAAATTGGTATACTATCATAATTTGGGTGGTAAAATGAAAATAAGGTTTACTTTAGTACATTGAACAATTCGATGTTAGGGATGTTGATTTGATGCGAAACTTGGGTATGATTATAATTGTGTATATATATATATAGGCAATCATATAGTTTAAGAGTTATATGCTATTTGTTTTGTGTGGGTAGTGAAGGAATTTTATATTAGATTTGGTAGTTAAGAATCCATGATTGAAAGGAATGTGAGATATTTTCTTATAATATTAGGTATAAACTGTCACTTAGGGGGAAAAATCATAATATACTATTCATTAGTGGAGCCAATTTTACTTGACTTTTGGATTTTAGTTGATACTTCTTGTTTAAGCATCATAAAGTTTTATTTGTTGCGTGTGAAGGTTTGACTCAAAAAGCTTTCAATCAAATATTTTATTTCTTCGCCATCCTAGCTATTGATTTTTAAAGTTGACCAAAAGTTTGGCTTTGAAAGCAACTTAGAATTTGAGAATCTCTTCTTGGTAGAGTTATTTGTATGATTTTTATAGCATTTTCTTAGAACTTCAAAAGAAAAAAAAAATTTTGATTTTGTCATATAGATCTTGTGCAAATCTTTCAGGATACATCAGTTTGATTGATGATATTATATTGAATTAGTGGGTTATTTTTCCAAATATATTTGCTTACATCACCATTACAATTTTTAATACAACTTTTTATCTTCCAAATTACTTTTTTATCTCACATACATCACATTACAAAAAGTGCTACAGTAAAAATATCTCAAATAACCTTCGAGTATAATGTTCAGTTGCATATGGTTTTGATGTAGTTGGGAATATATCTTTATATGACTAGATTTGTAAGATTAAGGTGTGATTGTGGAGTTGGTTATAATTAAAGTATTAGTTGTTCCTTGAATGTGAGATTATGAGATATTTAAGGAATTTCGAATTGGTTCATGTAGTTGGCATTGTTACATATGTTGGTTTTAAGTTATTGTTGTCATTTGGAAACTTCGTTGGAAATCCAAATTAAGGATGGATGGTTTGGGATTGGAACAATCCCTCGTGTACTTTGCTATTGAACTCATAATTAAAGATTGGACATGGCAAATAGAATGGATACTAGGTTACATAGTTAAGGAAAACTTGGGTTTCATCAATTCTTTTATAAGAGTCAGTCTTGTACAATTCTGGAAAATTAGTCATAACTTGGTGTAGAAATATCGGAATTGAGTGATTTAAGTCGTTTTTGAAACTAGATTCATAGACATTTCCAACGTATAAAATACAGGTTCTGATTCTTTCCCTTTTGGTTCTGCACTGTACAGAAGCACTAGAAATGTCCTGTTTTTGAACGACGATAGGCCAGTTTGTGTTTTGAATCACAAAACAAGTCTTTCAGAAATTGTTAGTATTAGGAGTCTAGTTTTCAACTATACTAACTTTGTAGCTTTTAAATGCATATGGCTTTAGTTATGTTTGTTTGACTGAGCACTGCCAAAACTGAAAATCATACATAATAATGCTACTTTGAACTAGGTCTCATCTCATAGGTGTGGGAAGCATTTTTCTACATTTCTCGTTTCATAGGTCCCGAATTAAGTAATTTGGAATTGTTTATGGGCAGGGAGGCCGTGTACTACGAGAATTACTTGAGTTAAGTTGGGTATTGGTTTATTTGGCCAAGGTAAATAGTTTTGGTGCTCGTTCATTTTCAACTCAGGTTTTATGAATGAAATGGTTTCAACTGCTTATGTTAATATGAAATTCAGTGTGGGTAAAAATACATTTATTGCTTTTGACATACGAAGAATTATGATAAAGATGGATATGATTTGTTTCTAAATTTTGAATACAATGTATGTTCTGCAGTATGAGCTCGTGATTTTTGGTTACTATCTTTCTCTTTTTTTTTTTTGATAAATAAAAGAAAGAGGTGCAACACGAGGACTTCTCAAAGGGTCACCCATCCTAGTAATACTCTCGCCCAAGCACGACTCGGTTAGAAACTATTTCTATCATTTTTGTCTATCTGGCCTACCTAGAGGGACAAATAGTTAGGAACTTTCTGTCTGTCCGGCATACATAGTGAGACAAATAGGTAGGGACCTTTTGTCTAGCCTGCCAGACGGAACAAATATCTAGTTACTGATAGAGTTGAAGACTCCATTTGTTAATATTTTCAATGAAGAACCCATTTTATTTGAAGATGTATGATCAAGTATCAAGGAAATTCTATCCAATCTTCTCTCTTTAATTAATGAATGAAGCAGGAGATTATGGGCTTGCAAGTTGGAATTGGAAATGTATCTGTATAACGATGTTAAATAAGTTTCAAAGTTTGTTAGCATTAGTTAGTCTTTGGTAATGCCGAGACTCATCTGAACAGATGATCACTTCCAAGAATTTTGTGGTCTACTAGATTCATACATCTTTTGAATGTATGAAGGTACGAAGAAAAATCTGAACTTGAGAAACTACCACCAAAGAGGTATTATTTGCTGATTCTTGATCGCATGATGAATGAAAATAGCTGATTCCTGCTCATATCTCAGAAGAGGATACCAAGTACTAGATCAAAAGAGTATACTGATCAAATTTAAATTCAGAATTAAGCTCTGCTAAAGCCCTATATGTGTGTTCATGGATATCGGATGAGGCTTATAAGCATTACGTATCTGTCCATTTGATGCATTAGGCTTTTTTGGGCATGCTATGAGCTGCTTCAATGAATTTGTTGGATATCCAGAGTGGAAATGTGGGACTGATTTGCAAGCTGGAGTCTGGGATCGACTTGGTCTCTTCTGACAAGTATTTCCAATGCTTCCTCTGAGAATTGGAGATACGATCACCCAACCATACTATCCCAGCCGAATTTAGCAGGCTAGTGTTTGTTGTAGTCTTGTAGATGTTTCATTGCACCGTCATGAGAAAATTTAAAAAAAAAAACTATTCGTACACATGATCAACAAGAGATGAAAAAATTCATTTTGCAAAATATGAAGGATGAAAATTTTATTTTGTAAAATATGAGGAACGAAACAATTCATTTTGTAAAATGTTATGAACTAAAAAATTTATTTTGCGAAATGTGAGGGACTATGAATTGATAATTTTGCCCTTAAACAATGATTACGTACAAAGCACGTAGTGGATTCCGACCAAAAACTAATAAAAAACTTAGGTAGGAACTAACTTTGATTAATATGAATTTGTAAGGGACGTAAGATTACACTTTTAAAAATGAGGGACGGAAAAAGTCATTTTGTAAATTGTGAGAAACATTTTAAACGATTTTTCCATATATATGTGTGTGTGTATATGAACATAGTAGTAAATTCATAAACTAATGAGTATCCTTCTAGAAAAGGAATAGATTAATATATATATATATATATATCTAAACATGCGTGTGTGTGCGCGCGCGCGCGTCCGTGTGCACGTGTTCGTTCTTGAAAATGACACGCTAAAACACCAAAAACATGCACCAAAAGAAAAGATTCTTAAATCCCTTCATAGTCCTCAACCTTTTATTTGTTGGATTTAATTTTTATCTCACCGATATGTTATTTGTTGGATTTGGATTTTATATATCCCACCAACCTATTATTTGTTAGGTTCAGATTTTATCCCACCAATCCGTTAGGTTTTAATAGTTGTCCAAGGTTGGGTTATATTCCACCGATCAATCTAATTTCAAAATGATTCTGTAAATTTTCTAGTTGTTTGGGATTGGATTGGATCCTGCCGATTGATTTAAATGCTTACTAATTTCAATCTTGTTTAAATGCTCACTTTGTTTGTTTTGGTTCAGTTGTATCAAAAGTAGGCAAGTTAGTAATTTGGTGTTTACATTTTTATCTTGAGTTTTTTTGAAACTCAAACAAAGATGGGCAAACTATAGATATCAAATTTTTTCCAAAAAATTTGTTAATTTTTATTATGTCTTTATCTCTATCATTGTTTAATTGATCATTTTTTTTTATTTTGGTAAGAAAAAAGAAAAGAAAAGAAAATGGGATTTTCAAATTTTAAAAAAAATACAATAGTGGAAATTTCTTTTTGTCTTTAACCCAACAAAATTTCCCCAAAACCCAAAACAAAACCCACCAAAAACCTGGAAGAAAAAGAAAACAAAAAGCGGTCCATCAGCCCATTACTTTGTTTTAAAAAAACGAAAAAAAAATTCCTCACGCGCACGCGCGTCTTATTCCTCCATGCAGCGTACCAGAAACTAGTACGAGGAGGTGGGTTTTGAGGTAAGAAAAATTCGTTTTTGTTTCCCATTTTCTTTCCCCACAAGTTTACCAGTACAAAGTCCACCTCATCCTTGCAAGAATTATCAAGAAACCTCTGAAAACAAAGCAATCAAATGGCCCAAAATAAGACAGCAAAGCCGATTCTCATCCTCACCATTGAGGTGAGGGTTTTGTAGTTTTCATTTGATTTAAAAGGAAAGGATGCATTGCTGATAGAAGAGGGGGAGTGAGGAAATTTGTGGAAAAGTAAAAAAAAAAGCCAGAAAAGGAGAAACGAAAAGGAGGGAAGAAGCGTTTTTCTGCAAAAAAAAAAAAAAAAACTGGAAATGAGCTGGCGAACCAGCTCCATTCCAATTCGATTTTCTCTTTCTTTACTGATCTTTTTGGAGTAATTATTTTTTCAGCACCTTCAAGGGATAGAGAGGAGGAACTTTCGTGTTAAAATGTTTCCCAGATAATCACTATAAATCCCTCAAATCGAGGCCCGAATTTGGGTCTTCAAAACATTTTTCTGCAGAAAAGTAACGGAGCTGGCGAACCTGCCCTGTTTCTTGTCAAATTCAAATTTTGATTTTAACTCTTTAAACGATATCTCTGTCTCTGCACTATCTCTAGAGGCAGTAGAACAACTTTTGTTTTGAAAAAATTTAGAAAAAACGTTCCAGATCTTTCAAATCAAGACCCAAAATAGCGGGTTCATCAACGCTAAGATCTCTGCGACGAAGCTCTATTTGCTTCGTTTCAGGAATCGACACGTATTTTCTTGGGGTATCTCAGCTCGGTTGAATGCACAAGCATTCTCAGGTAGCTATGGTTTCTTCTCGTGTTGATTTAACACAATTTTTATGAAGATTCAAGCCGATTAGACATGAGCTTTAAGTTTTTTGCTGCTGTCGATGTTTGATGATCATGACCATTCCTTTGTTGTGCTGATTTTGTGATTATGTTGGCTTGGTACTGGTCCCTTTACTCATCTGACGCATATCGGTTGAAGTAGGAAAACATCAGGAACTATGAAATTGATTTAGAACCATGAATTGAGAATGTCTTTCTTCTTCTTGCAATTTTGCAGTTTATAAAATCGAAGTCCATTTTCCTGATTTTTGTGATGTGGGTTTGGAATCTTTAAAGATACAGGTTGTAGGGTTGGTTATAGGGTCGTGTCCTTCTTATGACAAAACATGTGATTTTATTTTGTTAACTAGAATGATTCCTCCGTAAGTGTGCATGTTTTCTTTTAACATGTGCATAAATGAAAGCTCAGATGGTCATGAATCGACCTGGCCCTGTTTGAAATTAAAAAAATTACAATTTAACCCCCTAATTTTTGCATAATTACATTAAGACCCAAAAAGTTGTGAAAAATGAATGAACTGCTCCCTTTAAAATTTTAATTTTATTTTCTTTTCTTTTCACATGTTTTTTCATGTTGATTGATAAATTAATTCTAGGTTTTCCAAATATAGTTGAGGCTTGAATAATTTAATTAGGTTTAGTTTAATTAGATAATTTAAGAAATTAATATAAACGATTTGGTTCAATGGGCTAAGAATTTGTTTTGGTATGGTTTTGTATGTGGGCTTCAGTGCTCAAGCCCATAGTTTTTTTATTTTGTCTAATAAAACAAATGGGCTGGTTCGTTTTTTGTGACAATGGACTATTTTTAGCTTGGGCCGAAGAGGTTTCTAGCCCAAAACAAAAATAAAAGGCTCGGTATTGTTTTCTTGCAAAGTCAGAAATGAAATTTGCAATTCAATCCCTGATCTTTTGAATAATTTTGTTTTAGCTCTAAAACTTTGGATTTCTTTTAATTAGGTCCTTAATTTAATTTTATTTTGGTCTGAAACTTATTTTTCTTTGCTTTTGGTCCCTAATCTTTGTAAATATTATAATTAGCCCTAAAAACCTTTCAATTTTTGCAATTGAATCCTCAATGATTTTGATTTCTTAATAACAATTGTTTACCTCCTTTAATTGTCGATCATGCTTCATTTAATTAGTAAATTTTAGGAATTTTTATGTTTATAAAGTGAATTACTATATGTTAACATTTGTTTTGTTAATTAAATTGGTGTCTTGACCGTTTTATTGATTTTTGGAGTATAGATAGGATAAACTCTAGCTCATTTAGTCATTACTTCAAGGGAGGTATCATCTATTATTATTTTAAATTTAGCAAATTATCCATTTGGCCCTTTAACTTTTAGTTTAGGTAAAATTAAGCACCTTAACTATTTTTGGTCAACTTTTAGCCCTCAAACTTGTAAAATTGGACACCCGTGACTCTTTTGACCAATTTATCCGATTTTGCAACTGGAAAACCAATTCACACGAATGGCAATATGCTTTGAAGAAGGGCATTTGTGTCCGCATATTCTAAGCAAAAAGGGAACAATTCCTCATTCTTCCCATTTTCTAACCTAACCCAACCGCTAACTTGTTCAACAAACAAATTGCAAAGGGAAGAGAAAGAAGTTTGCCATGAAACAAGAAAAAGGGAAGAAGGTAAAGTCAAGTGAAGGGAAGAAAAAAATGTGCAAATATCACAATCCTCTGCTTCCTATTTGTCCTTGCGGTAAAGTCACGAAGATGATTACTTCTTAGACTGATAGAAATCCAGGGAGAAGGTATGCCGTTTGCTCAGAAGAAGTTGGTGACTGTGGGTATTGGAATTATATTGATGACGAGATATGTTGTCGTTCTATTGAGTTGATACCAGGCCTTCTAAGGAGGATCAATGCAACAGAAAAGCAAAAAGAGGAATTTGAAACTGCAGCAGCAAGATTCGAGGCAAAAGCTGCCAAGTTGAAAGCAAAATTAAGAGAAACAAAGGAGCAGCTACGGTGGCAGAAATGGTTGAATAAGTTCCTTGTAAAGGTTCTTATAGTAAGTTGGTTGGTTGCTATTATAATAATGCTTACAAAGAAAAAAAGAGGTGGAATCTCTCCTGAGATGCTGCAAATTGGGGATAAATGCAATGGGATTATGCAAATTGAAGGTGATACATAAAGGGCAGTGTGTAACTGTGATATATAGCTATCGGTACTGCTAGTTTTGAGGAAAATGGATGGAGCAAATGGATGTATGATGTATGGTGCAGAGGGTTAAGGAGAAGTGTATTGTATTCTTTAACTTTACAAGTCTCTGTTGTATGTTGGATTAGTGTAAAAGTGTGATTGAACCCAGTCAATGCTAACTGTAATTTTCGACAAGTAATGTAATGAGAATTATTTATCCCAATTCCCATGTCATGGGCTTTGTTGGATATATTTGATTGTATTAGTCAACAAAAATTGCTATACCAAACCATATAAATATAAGATAACAACTGCATAACATTAGAATATAATTAGCAAAAAGAAATTATAATAATCTTTGCTTGTAAATACATAGAATAATCACTTTCATAGGAAACAGACAAATGCACAAAAAGCAATGACCTTTGTCCATATTGCTAGATGCCAAGCACAGGCATATGTTTTGATTCCTCACAAAAAACTATTCAAAAAAATTCATTTATCGTCTAAACATTCTAGTTACATCCATTCACAGTCAATAAAATCATCACAAAAATATTTGCAGGTCTTCCTTTTTGTCAAGGCTGGTGACAAAAGATGGTGCAATATTTCAAGAACTTGTTCCAGATCCAGCAGATCTTCCCTTTCCTCTTCCCTTTTCCCTGCCTCTTCCTCTTCCTCTTCCTCCACCTTTTCCCTACCAGTTTCCAACAGCAGATCTTCTCATTTATAGTCTGGACATTCTAGTTACATCCATTTACAGTTAAAAAAATCATCACAAAAACATTTGTAGGTCTTTCTTTTTGTCAGACCCGGTGACAAAAGATAGTGCAACATTTCAAGAACTTGTGAAAGATCCAGCAGATCTTCTCTTTCCTCTTCCCCTTCCCCTGTCTCTTCCTCTTCCTCCACCTCTTCCGTGCCAGTTTCCAACATTGAAAGGTGAATTTTTACCCAAGTAAGCATAGTTGATATTAATAAAACCTTTGTCTGTATCTGTCAATGGCCCTTTTGATGTACTTCTCTTGTACATATGAACTGGTAGCCTTGCGGTGGATTGCTGGGATTGAGGTTGATGTGTTGGCTGTTGCTAAGTTTTTTGCTGATTTCTTTGTCCCTGATTGTTGCTTACCTACATATTAAAGAAAGCATTTCAAATCACAAAAAAAAGTCATAAAGAAAATGAAGTTATAATGAAATCCAAACTCACACGTTGTCTTTTGGTTGGAGCTTCCTGCTGCTACTGATTACATGATTGTTCAGTAGGTGCTGGTTGTTAAAAAGGTTATTGTACACTAGATTACTTAGGAGGATTCTTGCAAGTCGCAGCATTATATCCAATCCCTCCACACTTTCTACAATGGATTACAACCCTTCTTCGCAACCTTTTACCATGATGTTTTCCTTCTGTAACATCTCTCTTTCTAGCTTTCTTTAGCCTACCAGGTTGAGTAACACTTGTTGGTGGATCCAACTCCAGCATATTTGACTGTGGCCATTGAATGTCTTCATTAATAGGCTGTAACACATTATCATAGATGGTAAAAAATAGTTCCCTATGATAGCAGTTAGCCAATATTTTGTAGGGATCCTTATTAACTCTATGTACAACAGCAATTGCATAGGAACATGGAATGACACTCAAGGCACACAAATTGCATGTGTACTCATTTTTCTCAAGGTCAACAGTAAATTGGGCTTCCCGTGGCCCTTTTGTCTGATAACCTGCTTTTGAATTCCATATTATTTTTCATTGTGCTGCACGTTTGACCATTTCTTCCACAATTTCTCTAATGAGTGGTCCACCATTTAAATTGTATTTTTTCATTGCTGCCCTTCTTTTTTGGATCCTTTCCATTAGGTATTCTCTAATGGCCTCCATCATAGAAATAATAGGCTAGTCCCTAACCTCTAAAATATGGCCATTAAATGATTCACACAAGTTATTAACCAGCATATCATACTGTGTATATTTGGAAAAAAAGGCCTTACACCAATGTCTAGGATGTGGTCCTTTTTTCACCTATGCATGTGCTTCTTTGTCATATTCTTCAAGCTCATCCATGGATTTGTTAAAATGTTCAACTGTTGTGTAACTTGCTATACTCCACAATCTATCCTTCAAACCTAATTCTGGATGTTTTTTCTTGAAATTTCTATACATGTGTTGAACACAGTATCTATGTTTAGAATTCGGTAATACCTCTGCAAGTGCTCTATCCAATCCCTACACAAAATATCAAAATAGGTGTAAGTTAGATATCCAAGAAATGTCATAATAGTTTAGAAGTTTGAGAGCTAAAAGCTGCCTATACAAGATAGTTAAGGGGACTTAATTTTACCTAAACTAAAAGTTATGGAGCTTAATTATACTTTTACCTTCTGTTGGTCAGACATGAAAGTGTAATGTCCCTCATTTTGTATTTTCAGGTCGCCACTCAAGAGGGTTAAGAACCATCTCCATTTCTCCGTAGCCTCCTTTTCAACAGCTACCCATGCAACTGGCCAATAGCCATTGTTAGGGTCTACTGCAATAGCTGTCAATAGTTGGCCTGGATATCTACTTTTAATATGACATCCATTCAAATACAAAATAGGTCTGCATCCATCTTTAAAGCCTTTCTTCAGTGGGTCAAGGCAGCAGTACATCCTCATGAACCTTGGATTACATCCAAATTCTCTAAATGGAGTGAACATAACCTCCATTGTACTGCCAGGATGAGTCCTTTTAATCTTTTCACGATATTGCCATATTTTCTTGTATTGTGACTCAACTGACCCCTTAATCTTCTCAATAGCTAGTGACTTCGTCTTAGCTGCAACATACTTAGATATTTCTGCCTAGTAGTTTTCGTGGACTGTTTGCCTTAACTCTCTCGTTGGTAGATTGTTGTTTAATCTTATCCTCTCTACATACTTGTTAAACTGCCACTTGACAGTAATATTCTTATTTTTTCATGCATGGTTGCACGTTTCATAGACATCATGCATAGTCTTTACTACCAAGTCCTTTGTGCTCTCGAGCATTCTCTATTGAAGCAAATACAAACCATTTACATGGCTCTCTACACTTGGCTCTCACCCTGGTGAGTTCATTTTTACAGGTCCAAACAGGTTTACCCATCCTAATCTCATACTCAGTCACAACAGATTTGAATTGTGCTCTTGACTTAAACTTTATCCCAATCTCGAATTTGAAATCTTTGAGAAATTTCTCTAGGACAGAGTCCTTGTATCTCCATTTGAATTCATCATCTGATAAGCCATTATCACTACTTAGGTGATCAGGGATGTAATTTTGTTGGAGTGAATCTGTATCCTCTAGTCCCTGGTTAGATTGGTTTACTGGTCTAGTTCTCCTTCTCCTAACTTGTTTCTTTCTCCTACATTGCTGTTGTGTTTCCAGGTCAATTTCTGTTTGCATGTCTAAAACATTCTCCTGTTCTGAACACTGCATCGGGTCAATTGTGGTGTCACCTCTTTGTTGTTGCTGTAAAGTTTCACCACTGCCATCAGCATTCGAAAACAAAATGTCCAGCATTTCCTCTTCACCACCATAGCCATTGGCACCACTAAATCTATCATTTTCTTCCTTTGATTCTGATTCTGATTCTGATTCATTTTTAATGTTTTCTATACCTATTGATTCATTAGCCCCACAATTAGATGTTGCATTACTATAGTCTGTTTCATTTTCACCCTCTGCTATCCCAACATTAGTAGCTGCATGATTGCTTTTTGCTCTTTTTTCACCCCCAACTGCCCCAACCATACAATCCCTTCTAGTACTTTTCTGAGTATCTACATATCTAGTTATGCATTCTTCCTCATCTAATTCCTCTATGACAATTTCATTTTTTTTCCCTTATTTGGTGACTCTATTATTAGATTATTTTTCAGTTCTTCAATTTTTATTACTGTTAGATGGTGACAATACACTTCCATCACCTTGAATTTATATGTCCAATCACAGAATGTCCTAACATGAGTATCAATGGATAATTCTCTCAAATCAGTCCCCATGTTTGCAATTGGTTCAATGTAATAGTACAAAATGGCTGCATTACGATGACGAACTTTTTCAACCATTTTATTCAACTCATGGATTGACATACACTCAACATCACACATATCTACATAGTCCACTTCTCCATTCTCATAGCTGACATAATTTTCCCAATTCTTCCCCCGTGGTGTAACCTTATGCTAAATATTTCAGATTCTGGAGCTACATACCAATATGAATTTTTTGTTTCAATACAAGTTGGGCTTACAAGAAGTGCAAATAAATATACTATTCAAAATTCAACTATAATTAATTAAATTTCAATTTCTGCTTCACATGCTTTTTGAAAAAGTTACCCTAATGTAATACCCAAATCCAAGTTAAATAATAAAAAAGTTTTAACTTTTAATCAAATGCTGATTATTCGTAAATTCCTACACTTATTGAACAACTAAACAACAAAATTAGGTGCCCACCACCATACCCCCACATCTAGGACCACTACCACGTTACTTTCAGTAACCCCCACCACCAAAATTTTACCTAAACCCATCGAACCACTGAATATGCTAGCTATTTCACATTTAAAGATTCCAACAAAGTTACATACCATATAAGCGAGGACCGGATCAAAGTATGTATTTTTCGATCTAATTTGCCACTCCATTGTTGTTTCAATGTCGATGATACCTAACTATTATTGAATCCGACAGTGCTAATTCTCTCTTTCTCTTCTCCCTCCACAAAGATCCTCAAGGGAAGATGAAACAGGGTAAGAAAAATGCAGTTAGGTTCGACTTGTTTGGACGGGTTAGGAAAAGTGAGGGAAGAAGGAGGAGCTGTTTCCCTTTTGCTTAGAATATGTAGACAAAAATGCCTTTTTTAAAGCATACTGCCATTCATGTGAATTGACTTTTTGGTTGCAAAATCGGATAAACTGACCAAAAAGGTCACGGGTGCCCAATTTTACAAGTTTGAGGGCTAACAGTTGACCAAAAATAGTTAAGGGGCTTAATTTTACTTAAACTAAAAATTAAAGGGCCAAATGGATAATTTGCTCTTTTAAATTCTTTTATATGCTCCTATGTGTTTTTTTTAATGTGTGATCGCATATTTTGAGTATTTTTTTCTTTTAATTACTCATTGTATTCATTTCAAGTCTTCATTTATTTTATTTAATTTTTAATAATTATTTGAGAGGTATTTAAATGTCAAATTGTAATAGATAGGTGTTTAAGAAATGTATTTAGTTAGGCCATGTAATAGATAGATTTTATTTTTGCTAAAATTATAATTAGTTAGATAAATGTAATAGATAGGTTATTATTTCCAAAAAAAAATTCCTTTCTAAATTGTAATTATGACCCCCAATGTAATAGTTAGTTTTTATGTACTTGCATGTTTGTGTGCTTATGTGTTTTATTCGCTTTTATTAGGATTTTTGCATATAGATATTATATTTATGTGTTATGTGCTCCATATGTTTTATGTGCTAATTTGTTTTAATTATACTTTATATGCTTTATTTATTTATAATAAATGCATGACATCACCACACTAATCCAATGTTAGTTGTAGATTTTTTTTTTGATTTTTTACTAGTCCAATGCTAATGAGGATCTGTAGAAATGGATTAGTTCAATGCTAAATCTTTTAGACCGTTTTAGCTCTAGAGTCATATATTGTGTGATATTTATTGCATCTCATGCATTTTTTTCTATTTTAAGTTAGTTTCATTTGCATGATATTTTTCCTTACTGTTATTCCCTTATCTTCTACATGTTCAAACCATATCATTTAGAATTATATCTTATTCTAAAAAATTAGAAGTAAGTTAGTCTATTTAGTTGACTAAATTAAGAGAGTCACTCTTCAAATATGGAAAATACACAAGTATGATTTTTTAATCTTAGCACGCTATTACCCCTCTATAAGAAGGAAAATTGAATCAGGAATTTTAGTCTCTCATAGCCATTATATTGCATTCCCCTCTTTTAAGTCATGTACATTTATCCATATATTATAATTTCCTTTTTTGAGTCTCATCCTTTGCAGTTTTTGTGATCTCTTCAAAAAATCACTCTTGGACGTCGCAATTAATATGATTGGTACCAATCAAAATTTGAAGAGACATTTCGATCATTCCGATATCCTTTAGGTTTAAGTTTGCATCCATAGAAAAGCATGCAAAATGTGATAAATTGTATATATTAGATTAGAAAAATTTTCGACTAAACCTCGCAACTAGTTATTGGTTAGGTTAAAAGGGTATCTTAAATCAAAATCTTTGCATTCTCTTTTTTCAAATGTGACTTCCGAACTTTTTTCTCTTGTTTTCAAATACCTAGAGTCATCTAAAAAGATTTTATATGTTTTTATTTTAAAATATATTTTGGATGACTTAATACACATAAACTCGATACCAAGTGGCAATTTCTATTTTTTTTTTTGAAAATCCTTTTGGGACCAAATCGTCGTATTTTATAGGTCCTATTTTAGGTCCTTTTTTCTTTATTTTTTAAAATTAAAAACACATTTTTAAATATTCCTTTCTCTTTTTATTTTGAAAAATGGAGGCGTAACAGTAATTTTTGCATTTATCCGCATAATCTCCCTATACTTTTATATAATGTGGTTAAACCAACGATTAATTTAACATTTAAGTAAAGGCATTGTTAGTATTTCAGCTAAAAATATTACATAGGTTATTTTCCGTCAAGTTTTTACTTTATATAAAATCATAAGAGAGTGAAGTAAAAATTTCGAAATGTTAGGGGAATTATATGGCAATAGATGAAATCACAGAGGGATTATATGTAATTTACCCACGCTCTTACTCTGTATATTGAGTGTTGTATTTGGCATTAAGAAGTTGAGATGATGTATTTATATGTGAAAAATATTTTTTGATGAGGAAGATGATAAGAATGAGGGACAAAGGTAGTTTGTCACTTGCTTCACTCATGAATGAAAACTGGGCAAGTTTGAGGCAAGACAATTCACCCTCATCCTTAGTTCCATGTTACAAAAGCTCTCCCAACCATCACTCCCCTGCTTCCTAAGGGTATACACACAAATAGATATTGTGAGATCACCCATATAATTCATTGAATTTTATTTATTTAATTATTGGTGCTGAATGCAATCTTTTGTGACTAATTGAGTTGTTATTTTTGGGACTTTTGGTAACTGAGTTTAGAGTTTAGGAATATCATTGATAATGTTAGGGTTTAGGCTATATGCTTTAAAGAAAACAAATAAATGAAAAAAAAAGGACAAAATAAAGTCGGGGGACTTATTGTAGCATTGGACACGTTAAGCTTTGGTTCCCAAGACTAAGCTGGAAGTGACGGAACCAATTCAACTCTTACAAATACATTTCACATTCACAAGTTTTTGAACTTTCCGGTTGAGCTTAGGAGATTGAAGGGGGAAAATGTGAAAAGTGACAGATGAATTGAGAGAAAGAAAGAAAGCTAAAGATAATCTAAGCTTCAATACCTTTCCTTTGCACTTGTACATATGTAATTGATTACATACAATATTAGATGAATTATTTTTAAAGGATGACAGGTCTATATCCTATTCAAGTACTCCTAAATAACTAAGGGCTTGTTTGGAAGCCCTGTTTTTTACCAAGTTTTTATTATACTAATTTTTTAACAACTTGTGCCACAGGAACCCCCAAAAACTTATCAAAATTTTTAACCTATACACTTAAAATATCTAAAACACAAAAAAAAAAATTCCCTTCCCCTTTTCTTCTTCTTCATCCCCCACCACCACCTCCATTGCCGGCTCCGTCGCCGGTTCCCGCGCCAATTTCCGGTGTCGATGCTGATTTTCTTTTTTTTCCCCTTTTTTTCCCTCTCCCCCTCTTCCTCCCCTGCCATCATCCTCTCTTGTCTTTTTTTTTTCTCTCTACGTCCGGCGCCATTCCTCCCCCACCTCTCTGTGAAAAAAAAAAAGAAGGATGGTGAGAAGCGGGAAGGGGACAGGGGAGGCGGGGGTGGCGGGGCAGAGGGGGGAGGGGGAAGGGGCAGAGGGGGTGGCAGGGGGAGGGGGAAGGCGGGGCAGAGGGGCAATGCGGGGGGAGGGGAAAGGGACAGAGGGGGTGGCAGGGAGAGGGGGAAGGCGGGGCAGATGGGCAATGCGGGGGGAGGGGGAAGGCGGGGCAAAGGGGCAATGTGGGGGAGGGGGGAAGGGGCAGATGGGGGTGGCAGGGGGAGGGGGAAGGCGAGGCAGAGGGGCAATGCTGCTGGGGGTGGCAGAGGGGAGGGGGGCGGCGGGGAGAGGGAAGGAGAAGGGGAAAGGGAGGAGAGGGGTGGCGGTTGCTGGCAGGATGCTGGGGGTGGCGGAGGTAACGGGGAAGAAGAAGAAGAAGAAAAAGAAGAAGAAAAAGAAAGGAAAGAAAAGAAAAAAGAAAGAAAGAAAAAGAAAAAGAAAAAGAAAGGGAAAGAGAAAAAAAAAAAAGTTTTTCACCTTACAAAAACTTCTACAAAATTTTTTCAAAAACTTTTATAGTGCACTACAGTAAAGTTTTAGACAAACTCCTAAAAAACTCAGATTCCAAACAGGCCCTAAATTTGATTAAAATGATAACCTTCTAACAGCTGCAAGTTTGATTTTTTTTTTTTTGGTTATTTTTGCGTATTAATAAGATAGTGAGAACTTGAGGTGTAAGCATCTTCGACTGAGACTGAGATCTAATCACATGATGCTGAATAGGTTGAGACATAGAAGCTTTAGAGAAAGGTGCACTTCTCTGATTATATATCACATCAACCATAGTGATGCTTTTTGCTCTTTTTTTACCACCTATGATAGCTTGATGAAAAGAACATAGTCATATACTCATGCTTCTATACTCATGTTGAATTAGAGAACATTGTGTTGCATCTCGATGGGCAAGAATATTGACAACTGCAGCAGTATCATATCCAAATCCTGGACAAACAAAAAAGACCTCGTGATTGATTGCAAATTTGACATAGACCAGAATATGCAGTGCTATATCATCTTGAACATGGTATAAGAAATTTTGTATGTTCAAAGAAATTAACCAGAACAAGAGTAGTGGATCAAATCTTATTGATCAAAAACAATAATTGAATTCAAACCTTTGCACTCTTCTTTTACATCTTTCTTAAATCCTAGTTGTACTTGAAACAAAGGAAAATAATCACACAAGAAGCATCTAGCAAGATTTGAATTGATAAATTTGAATTGATATCTTCAGATTTTCATTGAAATAAAAACTTTGTGCGCAATGACAGGGAACTGAATTTTGAATAGTTTACAAGTTGAAATTATTCAAGTTAATTAGGTAATAAACACACTAGTACTTTAGTACAAATGACACCTGCATAAAAGAAAATCTTATGCTTTTATCATTGTACATCAGAAAAGAAACATTAGAAATAGTTTGTGAACTTCATATGGACAACAACATCCAGCTTAGATTGAAGATCAACATTAAGCAACACTAGTGTTGGAATTCTACAAGTATATAAATATTAAGTTGATGAGTAAAGGTAAACTTATCAATACAAAACTCTCTTAGGCAATTAGATATGAATCGGGATGACCCCCCAAGTATAAGAAATTTCAGCACTTTAATTTATCCTGTTCAATCCAAAAATGAAGGTAAATCACTGATACAAGAATAAAATAAGATTTTCATATAGCAAGATTAACATAAGTATTAAATATAGAGTTGTTTGTTATTTTCAATATACAAGCATAAAACAAAAAAAAAAAAAAAAGACTGCAAATATGATGTAACCCATAAACTAGCAAAAATAAATGTTCTTGATGAATTTTAGATTACAAACTCTACACCTACCACAACATTGATATCCTTCTATGTCTCACCAAGAACTATTATATTAAGCAATTACTAAAGCTGAATCAATTTTGTGAATTTTTTTCAAAGTCTTGAATCTGAACATTCTCCACAAGTGCAATTTCATCCCCGACAATAGTCGCTTCTACTTCTTTTCTTATTCAGGTACTACCTCCATTATCACCCAAAGGAAGATCATCTAATTCTTGAGAAAATATTTGCTCAATGCTAGGATCTCTTGAGTAAACATCATAATTGCCTGCTTTTGATGTTTTCATTACATCCTTCCAACTAGATTCTAACGGATCAGCCACATACCAAACTTGTTCAACTTGAGTTGACAAGATAAATGGCTCATCAGCTAATGAGTTGTTCTGATACATCACATAATCGAAATTCACCAAAGTGAAATTGAATTCATCTTTCTTACAACCTCTTACATTGTCAACCCAATCACACTTAAATAACACATACTCCATGTTCATTGTGTAGTAAATTCTAAAAATATCAATTAAAACTCCATAATATGTGACTTCTCCTAGACGAGAATTCTTATCCTTCACACTGGCACAACTCATATTACTTGCTTTACACATAACTCCACTATTTTGTGTCATTTTGTTTGACTCATAGGCCTTGGTCCTAAATCGAAAGCCATTGACAACATAAGTTTTGTAAGATCTCACTCATTGATTAGGACCAGCCGCGAAAATTTTGATTTCATCTGGTACAGATTCAGCAGATGTTTGGCACAAATTTTCAATCAGAAAAAATTCACAAAAATGTCGCATTCTAACAAGTAAAAAGGTTTATATACTAATGAGAAAGTCAAAAAAAACTCTGAACTTACGTATTTCTTAAACCATTCATGAAATGTATCATTATGAAGCTGCTGAAGTTGGTTTAGCCTGGTATAAGGATAATTTGTTGCTAGAGTTGACTTATGGATACTGATATACAATACCAAAAAAATAACTAATCAGAATACCAAGAGACAACTGGATGAATGATTAGAAAAATAAACCAAATAACTTACGTTCGGTATGGTTCTACAGCATCTAAGTTCCCAAGAATGTATCGATGCGCTTGAATCCAAATAACCTGATCAAGGGAGACTTTTTCCCCAAACAAAGGGCAACCTATGTGAGCATTAGTATCATCATTTGTGGGTACTCCATTCTCTTGAATTTTAATATTTTTCAAGTATCTTGAACAAAAATTGAGGCACTCTTCTGTTAAGTATCTTCTAACAATTGACCCCTCCGGCCGATCTCGATTATGGACATATCGTTTTAAGTGTTGAAAGATACCTATATTCAATACAATGAATTAATATAAAAATTACAAATAATGAAATTTAAATAACATGAATACCATAAAATCTTTAGAGTTGAACTGACCTTTCAATGGGATACATCCATCGGAATTGAACTGCTCCAGCTAACAAGGCTTCATCAACTAAATGGATGGGCAAGTGTTTTATTATATCAAAAAATGATGGAGGAAATATCTTTTCCATATGGCATAATGTAACTGCAATTATATCTCGAATTTTTTTCAACTCAGATTTGTTGTTCAATTTTGAGCATAATTGCCTAAAGAAGTTCGAAAGTTCAATCAATACTTTTATCACATTTTTCGGCAGTAGCCTATGTATTGCTATAGGAAGGAATTGCTGCATCAGCATGTGATAATCATGTGTTTTAAGACCAGATATTTTCCGATCATGAACATGTCTTGAGATATGTGATCTACATCTACTCGGCAACTTCATATCTTTCAAGGCTTTACAGAAGATGCCTTTGTCTGTCTTGCTTAATGTAAAAAAAAGCAAGTGACAAGATAGAAATAGAACCTTGCTCAATGGGATGCAATGGTTTTCTAATTTCAAGTTCTCTAAAATCTTTTCAAGAGTTCAAATTATCCTTAGTATTTTCGAGAGCTATAATTGTATTGACCAGATTGTCAAAAAAATTACCTTCGATGTGCCTGACATTAAAGTTGTGAGGTACCAAATTATTGCCCAATATGGCAGCTCAAAGAAAATACTTTTTTTCTTCCAGAAGCAGTATTTATTTTTATTAAAGTTTCCTATTTGTCTTCTTTTAACATCTTCCTTTTTGTACTCAATAAGTACTCCATCTAACTACTGCAAAATATCTGCTCCAGGTAACAATTTTGGAGATCCTCCCCATTCCATATTTCCATCAAAAGATACTTTATCCTTTTGCGTTCTATCACTCTTATGCAAGAATTGGCGATGGCCTATAAAATAATATTTTTTCTAATGCTTCAAATGACAAGACTTAGTGTCCTCTGCACAACGAGGACATGCCTTCTCACTCCATGTACTCCAACCCGACAACATTGAATAAATTGAAAAATTTCTTATTGTCCATAAAAGAGCAGCTTTTAACAAAAAAAAAAATTCAGTAGATGCATCATATGTTTGTATACCAACATCAAACAATTCTTTTAATTCCTCAATCAACGGCTGCAAATAAACATCGATCTTGTTTCTAGGTCTTTTGGGACTCTCAATAAGCACAGATAATAGGAAAAATGGTTGATTCATGCATAACCAAGGGGGTAAATTATAGATTATAAGCATCACGGACCATATGCTATATCTCAAATTCATTCTACCATATAGATTGAAGCCATCAGCAGTTAGCTCAAGTCTAACATTCTTAGGATCAGCAGCAAAAGATAGTTTTGTTCATCAAATTTTTTTCAAACTTGAGAATCAGCCTAATGTATATAGACCCCATCATCCCTACATCCCTCTATGTGCCATTTCATCAATGAAGCAGTTTTTAAAGACATGAAAAGTTTTTGAAGTCTTGGTTTTAATGTAAAGTGTCTCATTCGTTTTGCAACTATCTCTTTACTACCTTCCTTATATTTAGAGGTTTCGCATATGTCAAATCTTTCTTTCATTACATCTTCTCCCTTGAACAATAGACAATTGTTAGGGCATGCATCATATGTCTTACAAGTGAAACCCAAGTCTTTAGTTAACTTATTAGCCTTCTGATATGAATTTGGTAAGTTAGACGGCTTTGGAAGGGCTCTCTCGAGCAACCTAAGTAATGTAAATGACTTGTTGGTCCAATTAGATTCAACCTTCAATTGCATCAAATGTGTGATGAAAGAGAGTTTTGTAAATTCTTCATAGCCTGGATACAATTTTTTTTCAGCATCTTCTAACAATTCAAGAAACTTTGTCGTATCATTGTTAGGTCCGATATCGTCTCTTAAGGTTTGATTTAAAAATTCTCTATCAATATGCATGCCTATTCCCTCCTCAAGCATCACAACCATTTCATTATTCGAGTCAAAATGAGACATAGATTCATGGTTTTGAGTTTCATGTAGAGATACATATGTTTCCCATGATATACCCAAATCTTATAAATCTTTTGAAATCCCCAAAGATGACAATGGAACTTCACATCACTTATGCCTTTGAAGTATCTATTTTTATACTTAATGCATGGACAACATATAGTTGAGTTATAATCTGTCACGTTTTTTTTTAGCAAATTTCAAAAATTTCTCAAATCCAGTGACATACTCTTTTGAGTGAATATCTCCTATGTCGATCTAACTTTTGTCCATAGAAACTGCCAAAACTATTGTAAACAAATTAATTGAAAGAGAATGAATTTAGCATTCTTGATGGAAAGACAGAAAATCAAGGAATTTATAAAGCAAGCTCACAAAATAAAGTAAAGCCCCTAGTATTAATAACAACAATTTCACTTAATTGAAACATTCAATTCTAAACAAAGTGATACAAAATAAATGCCCAGCAGTCATTTAGTAACACTTAAAAACACACACATATATAGCAAACAAATTTCCCCAATGATGCATTCATATTTGACCCAGGTTCCATCAAACATATAGTCCCTTTATATTAGTCACAAAAGCATACTAAGCAAAGCAAATCTATCCTAAAGGACAACAAGCATACGTCACAACAATATAGACCCTGAAATTAGACTATAAAATCAAATGAATTTCATACAAAACATCATTTGAAATGTCAATCTCTTTTGACTATTAGCCAAATCTCAAGAATTCTAAAATGCACATAATTGCTTCACAATATAGACTTCCATAAAGGAGACAGTAAGATGCCCCCTGAGCTCTCATTAGTTTAGCATTCATTACACAAATACACTTGTTCAAAAAGTAGTATTCAAATGTTCTTAATAACTAAACTTAGAGAAATCACTCAAATTGATCAATCCGACTTTAAGATATCCATCCAACAGAAATCAGAAGTATAAAATTGTAGAGTAGTCAATAGAGATAGCTTATCAAGTTTATGCAAATAAACCTGCACTCACTATTAAAAAAATAATAATTAAAAAATAACTAATACGATCTCATGATTTCATTGGCAGCCTAATTTCATACACATGATGCAAGACCGAATTTCTACTAAATCTAATTTCTTGTACATGCATCGAAGACCTAATTTCATAGCATCAGTTTTGTTGAAAAAAAATCTAATTTCATCAACTTATTAGGAAAATAAACAAACAAGAACATCGAACTAAAAAATCCAAAAATAACATGAATTGTGAGGAAATAACAAATTCCTATTTTACAAATTTAGAATGTGATAAAAAGTAAAGAAAAACAGTCTAAAATTCTTGGAAAAAAAAAAAGCAAAACAAACAAAAAAAGATTAATAAAAAATGAGTTTAAAAACCTGAAGAATCTCGGTCCTTATCCAAATTCTGAAAAATTCTCAGATCAAACAAAATTCTCAAGCGCCCACTGCAATGATTTCAGCTGAACTCAAAAGTGAAATTGGAAAACTCTCAGAGCTTGATATGGAGGAAAATTGGAAAATGTTAAGAGGAAAGAAGAGAAAAATTGAAAGAAGTTGATATCGAGATTGATGCGGAGGGAAAAGGAAAGGCAAAACTAAGAACAAGAAATTGAGAGAGTGGAGAAGAAATGCTTCGGAAATAAAGAGTTCAATACTTTTTTTCTATTTTTTGGTCTTTTGAAATGGCAATCCTGTGTGGCAAAGTAATAATTAAAACTGTATCCCAAAGGGCAAAGACGTTATGGGGCAAAGTAATAATTGATTGTTCATTACTTGTCATTTGAAAACCAATCATCCGTTGTTTTCATTTTGAAATTCATTAGTTTTTTACAAATGAAAATTTTGGTAAGTGATAATTTGAAACTTTATTTCTATTGTTAGATTTTTTTTTTATTTACAAAAAAAATAGATAAAGCTGGATTTTTTATGACCTGAATGGGTGCTGGTTACAAAAGGTTGACAAACGACGTTGTTTTATCCCTTCTTATGTGACATGCTTAGTGGTGTCATAAAAAATTTTGTATTTATGATCCCCACAATATTACAAGTCACAAAAAACCATCTTTCCTTGTAGTGTGTATTAGTACCAGTTGAATTGGTTCTGCCACCTCCAACTTATTTTTGGGACTGGGCTAGAATAAGTCCACGACTTTGTTTTGTCCTTCTCTTTTTTTTTTCATTTATTTGTTTTCTTTAAAACATGGCATAATCCTTAACATTATCAATTATTTCCCTAAACCTCTATACTCAATTTACGATGTATTACAAAAAGTTCCAAATATAACAATTCGAAGTCACACAAGATTCCATTCAACCCCAATAAATAAATAAATTTAAATGAAATATGTGTGTGCCCTCACAAATATGGATGTATGTATATATGTGTATATATATATTTGTACGTACATATACATACAATAATAACTTGAGTTACCATAATAAATTGGACTAATTTTTTCTACACTGTTAGTAAATACACTAACGGATCTAGACACATGTTACATTATCTTAATTTAAATTTAAACACTAAATTTTACATATGTGATATGCTTCTAAACCTACAAGTATACACACTGATAGTGCAAAAAAAATTCATCTTAATAAATTACATACATATACTCATCCATTTACCATAATAAGTTATATTGTAGAGTATGATAATTTATTGTAAGACTAGCTCTATTTTGCAGTTCTGAACTTGTATTACCTTCCCATTTTACACCATAAACTTTAAGTTTAGACACTTTGCACCTTAAACATTTTAGTTTTGAACACTTTTCACCGTAAATTTTTCACATACATATATTCAAGGTGTAAATTAATAACAATGTATCGTTTTGTCCTAACTACAATCTTTTAGTTTCTTTTGACCAAAGCAATACAAGAAATAGAAATGAATCACGACCTGGCCTTTGAAAATGATTTTTGAATGCCATAGTTGCCAAGAGGAGTTAGTTGTCTTGGAGGAAAATATATAATTTTGAGCCTAGACTTTGGAAGGACTGTGTGAATTACTTTATAATGAGTTCTTAGCAAAATGTTGCACACACTGAAGAGGACGATGAGCATAGAAAACGCCTAATCTTTCTAATTTTGCTCCTTTCTTACAACAAGACTATTTTTTTCCTTTAGTTGTTTTATCTTCCTGTCTTCTTCAATATAACATTCTGCTAAGAACTCTCCATGCTTTTAGTAGAAATTCCACTTGTCCTCTTAGGTATAAGTCTCAAAATCATTTTTTTCTGGAAGGTGACTAATTCTCCATGGAAACCATGGTACCGAAAATTCATTTCAAAGATTAAGATTAAACCTTGACTCATTTCTACTTCTTGTATTGCTCTTGTAAATTGTTGACTAATTTGGTCATCTCGTGTTGCTTATGGTTTAAATCTTGCATGAAACTCATAATTTCTTCCCTTTATGCATCTATCATGTTAGGAAATTGGTTTAATTTCTTTTAAATAGGTTTCTTGTTTTGTGTGGAAACAATTAGTTTTCTAATTGATTATAGTTACTTGAAGTAGTAGTCAAAAAATTTTCTAATTTGTTTAGAATTAGAAGTTACTTTCTATTCTCTACAAGTCTAGGAATTAGAATTGGCTTCTTATTATTATTTGATTTTTTAGCCAAATAATGTTCTCTATAAATAGTTGAGTTGACATACTATACAAAAGACATACAAAAGCATACAAGAGGCGACATATAGCCTTATACGTGGATGGTGAGAGAGCGTTTTTGGAAGATGAAAGATAGTATACAAGGGTTGGGATTAGATTCAAGTTGTATTCTTGTATAAAATTTTTCTCTAATAATAAAGAACGAATTTCTCTCCGTGGACGTAGATTCAATGGTGGAGTCGAATCACATTAAATAGTGTGTGTCGTTTATCTTTCATACTTGTGGCTTGTTTGTCATTAAATTGTTGTCTACTTGATATCTCAATAGTTGTTTATTTTGCGCTTGAATCCTAACACATCATTTGAATTTTCATTCTTGGCTTTCCATATGTTCAATTTTGTCCCTTTTCAGGACAAAGACTACTTTCTTTGGATAGGTGTTTCTCTCTTCTACAAGAACCCCAATTGTTACAGCAGGCTGGGAAATGAATGTGTCTCTTGGTCCTTTATAACTTCGAGTAAAGTATAGAATAGTAAGAACTTAGTATAGTTCTTCATCATCTACAGTCAATTTCCGTTCGCTTTTAGCACCTTCATTGCTATCATCTACCAATATGTAAAGAGTTATTTCAACCTTATCTTCAAATACATTACCCTATTATTAGACTCAATCGATCACAGTCCATTTCTATATCCACAAGAATTTTACTAGTTACCGACAGAATTCTTCCTTGTTTGGCAGGTTATTGCATGGGGTGGGGTTTACCTAGTATGTACTCTCAAGTAACGATTGTGAGTTCTCTTATCAACTAAAAAAATTTTCTTTTAGGAAGCCAAATGAGCAATTCGAGACTAAATAGAAATTCTTTTCTTCATTTAAGGTTAATATTACCAAAATTTTCCTATGTCAATCTTCTTTTGAAAACTAGATTTTGATCCTTAATTCTTAAGTATTCATAAACTAGATTCAGAGTACAATAATTCTTGAGAAGGGACCATTGGATGATTCAAAGCACAACTAGCCCTTAATTATCCTCGTTGTCAACTACTATTTGCATCATAAGTTCTAGAAGGGGCAAAAAATCAGCTTCAAACAACCATAATTGAGATTCGTAACTCGTCTAACCTATAAAGGAATGAAAATTGGAGTCAAAGTTCTAAAAAGAAGTCAGTCCATAATCAAATCATAACCTATTCAAAATTGGCAACAAAATTCGAAGCATTATAATCTCATGAATGCTAATTTCCAGGACTGATTTTCAGTCATCTTTAAAGGTCAACTGGATTGAATATATATAAGGATCTAGCTAGACCAAGATTTTTATATGAAATTTATGCCCTATGAATCTACTTTGATATGCAAAAAACAAGACTTAAATTCTGATATTTCTACTCCAAGATATAGGTGATTTTCCAACATTGCGCATGGATAATTGACATCCAGATTTGACAGTGTCAACGAAACTTCTCATATCTAGAGATATACAAATCAAACAATTTTGATCATCTTACTATTAGAAACCTCACTCTCCGTACTAAGACTTTCATGAGCAAATATTCCCATATTCTTAACATAAACCTCCCAAAATCGACCATAAATCTATAGAATCACCGTTGACATATTACTATTGAACTCCAAATCTGCCAATTGTTCGAGATGATCACTCACTGAGATATACCAATCGTATAACTATGATTCTTGCAACTCTAGAAACTAGGTTCATAATACTAGAACTCCCATGAAATAATCATCTTAAAATTCAAATCATAACTCACTTAAAACTATCATCTAAATTTAGTGCAACTTTTCGTACAGACTATCTCAGGCTGGTTAGGCACTACATTTTAACTCACGATAACTTGAGCTGCATAACCTATATGGCTACGATATTTACACCAAAGGAAACTAGAATAAAAAAGATAGAAATGTTATGGGTACCAATCTTAAATTCTGGTCAAAACCTATACAAAAATCGATGAAAATTCATATATCACTATTAGAGCCGATTTCTGACTAAATTTAGAGTTCCACTAAATTCTGCGGAAAAAGGACTAGGATAAAAATTTTGCATGTACAGAAAACCACATGACTCTAACTTCAGAGTCAACAAACGGCAATCAGTTCTGACTTTTATATACAAAAAGGACCTTGGACGAAACATTTATATGTGCTGAAAGTTACTAAAAGCTGTATAAAAGTCTGCAGCTACGGGATTTTTATCTCCCAACTCTTCTACACAAATTTCATGCTGCAAATTAACTTCATAAATTTGTGATTCTAAATGAAGACTCATGTTATAAACAATTGAAATCATGCTAATATCAAATAAGATGCCAAATTACTGCGAAAATCCTCACCTCAAATAGAAGGTCTCGCTCCTCCTTAATTCCATGATAGCCTTTGTCCACCTTCTTGTTATGTTTCTTTCTTTTTTTTCTTTTTTTCATTTGCTTCTATACATCTCATCTCTCCAGATGCCCAAAATAAGAGCTAAAGGAAATTTTCTTTAATGCAAAGGGATGCTAAATGACTGTCTAAGAACTCCCAAAGCAAACCAAAAGCGAAACTCCATAAGCCCAAAAGAAGCCTAGCTTCAAGTCATTCAGCCAATTTGCAAGATAACCAGAAGAATTTCCTATCTTTGAGAATCACTAGATTGATACACTCTCTGTTTTCAAACTCGGACCGGACCGGCCTCCGACCGGTCAAACCGGGAACCGGCCAATTGTCCGGTCCGAGCTAACTTTAAAAACCGGGAAATTAAAAGTTCAGTCAAACCAGGTCAAAACCCGGGTTTGACCCGGTTTGACCGGGAAAAATAAGAATCGGGTTCCACCATGCATCTCAAATCTCACGCAAGGAAAGGAAAGAGAGGGACCCGCATCTCCTTGGCTCCATGTGCCCAGCCCAAAATCCCAAAACGCAACCATTTTTGTAATGGGACATGCATGCACAGTTGATTACTGCTGCAGTGCTGCTACATCCCGGCCACAACTCGCTCGCACGTGTTCATACAACATCCATATCTTCTTGTTGCCCCCTCTCCATGCAGGTATGTAGATTCTTTTTTTGTTTGAAGGTCAAAATATTTTTAATATTATATTTTGATCCTAGGTTATTAAAAATTACTAATATATCTCAAATATTTCATACTTTATAAATATTATCTTAAAATTTGGTATTATTTTTTAATTAAATCCATAATTTTAATTCTAAACTTGTTAATACTCATTAAATAATATAAATTGCTATTTGGCTGTTCTAATTTCTTTGTATTTTCTTGTTAAATATATTTGAAACATCAAATATATATGAATATATCTTTATTAATATTAATATGTTATTAGGTATTTTACATATAATATTTTAATTTTTAAATAATTTTTATTTATGACGTCATCCGGTTCGACCCCTATCGACCCCCGGTCGAACCCATTGACCCCTGACCCCTGACCTCGGCCGAGTCGATATCCGGTCCGGTTCTGAAAACATAGGATACACTATCTTTTCCTAATCGATTAACTGAGAGGAGGAGGCTAAGAAGATGAGACGACTAAGAGAAGTAGGAGTTGTTGCATGAAGAAGAAACTATGGATTCCTCAGTGGCCAAGTGGATGTGAGTGAAAAAATTGCAAAACAACCCCCTATAAATTTGATATGTCAGCCTCGGGTTAAAATAAAAGATTGCCCCTGAAGTTCACGTATTTCTAATTAAACTAACAAAATGAAAAGAAATATTTAACTTGAGCCCTAAAATATTCCACGAATCGGTTTAATGGTGTCAATTGAGTAAACTAAAATTAATCGGGAAATGTTGAGGGATATTCATATTTCGTTAACAAGGATTGATCTTGGGAACCATTGTCAAATCAATTATATGAATTAGAAACTAGTATAATTTTAACATAACTTAAATAAGATCATAATTTCTGGTCACCATGGTATATGACAAGTAGAGTAGGGGAAAGAAATGACTAAGCTCTGAGAAGAGTGGGAGGAAGAGGAGAAAATGGGAAAAAGAAGGGAAAGATGTATATGAATTGATAATATAGACTATCAGAGTTGAATGTATGATACGTATAAAATTTAGATTTTAAATTTAAACTAAGATTAATTGTCATTTATTCATAGTTGATAATGTATATACTATTAGCATATTGAAAAGTAATCCACAAAGGAAGGGGTTGGGCATTCTTCCCAATTAATTTCTATACACGGTTAATAGATATACACTATAAATAATTGTTAAGATTCCACGATGGATGGAAAAGAATATGATCTTTTTACTTTTGAGTGGATTACTTGAAATTAAAAGAGTTTACTAACCAAAAATTTACAATCCATATATTTGAATGGGCTCTTAGATAATGGAAAATGAAAACATTTGGATTCTAAATTAAAAAAGAGATCATTTTCATACAATAATGATGAATTAAGTCTACTAAATAGAGAGTTATATGGAAGAAGGAGGATTTTATTTAACAATGTGGAAACCAAAGCATAAATAGTTGCCATGCGGTATGGAATTAAGTATTACATTAACTCATCTTCTAGAGTATAGCTGTCAAACAAATCCATTTAACTAAATTTACCCATATCCGCCTATGAATAGAGAGGTATGGGTATCTTAAATTTTTGTATATGGGTATAAATGAGTTACCTAATAACACCCATTTATTAAATGGATATTATTGGGTAACCCATCAAACCCAATTAACCCATTTCGAATTGTCTTCCCCCACCCATTTTTTTTTCAAATTTTTTATTTTGTCATGATGTTAACTACTTTTGTTTCATTATTATTATTATTATTTGCTGGTTTTATCTTATCATTTTATTTTCTCTTAATTTGTTAACTTGCTCATTTTTCAGCATTACCAATTTATGACAAGTTTTTGCCTCTTTTCTTACTTTTCCAAAATGAAATTTTAAATTTACACATGAAAAAATGCTAGAGGTTCAAAATTTTTGGATTAAGTTTTTATGTTAAATTTTATAGTGCTTAGTTCAAATTTTTATATTCATATTGTTTAATTATTAAATAATATGTAAATTTGCGACATGCAGTACGGATGGGAAAAAATTGATAAATATTTAAAGCTAATGATGGGTGCAAAGAATGGTATAAATTGATAACTTAGTTTGCAAAAATGAATTTAAATGAATTTACAAACAGTTAAAATAAATAGGTTATAAATGGGTAATTGGGTTATCCAATTCATTTTTTAACTTACCAATTTATATCCATCTAGTTAAATGGATATAAATGAGTTGACTCACTTATACCCATTACCCATTTTATCCAATCCGAACTCGCCCAAATCACCTAGTTTGACACCTCTATTCTAGAGTGACTAGATTTAAACTTGTGCATTACCGCAAACAATTATTCAATAAAATAGTCACAATGGCCTTTTTATATTTTCGTCTACATCAAACAAAATTATTTAAGTTAAAATGGTAAACTGTCCTGCCAAATTTGCATGATTTATTTCTTCTAGAGAGACATTATCTTGGAAAATTAGTAATTTTTTTCGGTAAAAATGGCTAAACAATTAAATTTACTAAATATTCATTACTCAATTCTGTAAAGGATTTTTATATGGTTAAAACTATATGGTTTTAGTTACTTTATATGATTAAAATAAACTAATTCAATAAAATTGATAAAAATTGTTAGGATAGAGAAAATAAAAAAATTGATTGTTAAGAGAGAGAAAAATCATTTAGGCCTTGTTTGGTAAGCCAATTCAGCACTTAAATTTGTTGGATTCAAATTTTAATATGTTTAAACATATTTGATAACAAAAAATAGAATATTTTAATTAATTAAGTGGATCTGAATTATCTAAGCAAAACCATAACTTAATGCAAAATGCATTCAAATATTCGGATTTTAGTACTTAACAATTTAACAAATTCACATGTCAAATTTTAGATTTCGGGTCTCAGTTACTATCACTTAAATGTATCATTTCTTTGTCAATTGAATATGCCCCTTGTTTGTGAATTAGCTGGCCATATAGTATAATTAATCAATTGATTAAAAACCTTGCTTATATATATGCATATTCTTTTTTTTTTTTGAAACATCTATAAAGAGAATTGCAATTTTGATCTCAAATATTTGAAGGATAAGTACTTCTAGTCCTTAATGTTTAGATAGAAGCAAATATAGTCTTAAATGTTTTAATTTTTAAGTACATTAATTGATTTTGTTATCATAAAACAAATTTTAGACAAAAATTAAAATACATGAAAGTATATAATTAGCTATAATTTGTAGTAAAAGAGGACTAATTACTCGCATGCCAATCACGTGAGTAATTACTCTTTAACATAGACATAAAAAAAATTGATTGGCAAAAAAATATTTTGGGTTAAACACTAAGTAATCACATGATGGACATGTGGGTAACTAGTCACTTTCTATTACAGATGATGACTAGCAATATTTTTAAAATTTTTGCAAAAAATTTGTTGTCATCATATGAACCTAATTCTAGTAGTAATCAATGAAAAATCAATTATTAGGACTAAATGTACTTAGAAATTGAAATATTTGGACCTATATTTATTTTTATCTAAATTTTAGAGATTATAAATACTCACAAATATTTGGGACCAAAACTATAATTCTCACCGAATATATATGCATCATGCTATGGTGGCGAATGACGACCAAACGAAGACCCAAACCTCTTGATTTACACTCTTATTAACATATCTAGTCTATGCGCGAATGTTGTTGTTTCCAATTGAGTTCCAATTGCTGATGTGGCGCGTTGCCATTGGCCAATTGATGGTCGTCCATCCGTGTGAATTCCCTCGTGTGAATTGGATGTTTGCCGATTGTTTTGTTTCTTTGTTTGCTTGGAGTGGTTGTGTCGCTGATGTGGCCAATCGTTATTCACTGGAGAATAACGATTATTCTCTGGTGGTTGTTTAGTTGTTTTTATTATTATTATAACATCAACTAAATAGACAAAGAGGGAAAAGATTTGCCTAGATTCTCTGGTGGTGTGCACGTGACTTATTTATCTTCTACCATTAATTTGTTGCTTTCGAATTTGGTGAGGCGCTGGGCTCGAGAAAGAGAGACATCAAAACTCAGAAGAATACCTTTCCTCCTCTCCTTCTTTCAATGTCCGTCTCTCTCACCTAGAAAGCCCTCTTCATCTCTTGTTGTTCCTGTTCTTTATCACTAAGGATGTCATTTTCCCTCTCTTATCCTTCCATTTTCCGATCGACAATAGCAAAAACCAAAGATATGGTGGGTATTTTTTACTTCAAAATCTCTTCCTCCCTCTTTCCAGAGCTTCTCTAATGTTTTTCTTTTCCCCTTTTTTGCGAGTTTAGATGTCTAATTTTTTTTTTCTTTTGTGATATTGTGATGTTGCAAGTATGAAATTTGGAGATTTTCTCCATCGTCGTCATGCTATTTTGTAAGTTTTTCCCCTCTTTTGAAATCCTTTTTCCTCTCTTATCCTTCGTTTTCTCTTATCGACAACAACAAAACCAAAGATCTGGTTGGGTTTTTTTGCTTCAGTTCAAAATCTCTTTTTCCTTCTTTTTCCAAAGCTTCTCTAGGTTTTTGTGTTTTTTTCCCTTTCATTTTTAATTTCCTTTTTTTCTCTTTTTGTGATGTTTTGATGTCGCAGTTACGAAATTTGCAGATTACCTCTGCCATTCTCATGCTTTTTTCTAAGTTTTTCCCCTTTTTTTAAAGGTAAGTTCTATATGGTTATTTTCTATAAAAAAAAAAGACTTATTTTTGCTGTATCCTCCCCTTACTCTTGCCTTATTTCCATCTTTTATGCATTTAACAAATTTGAGTAAGTTCTTTCTGGTGGATTTAAAAAGTTTTTTGCCCATGTTTGATTATATAATTTGTATATTTTTGTGATGTTGCAGGTCCAAAATTTGGAATTTTCTTTGCTTCTCTTAAAAAACTAATAATGTGGTAGTATGGATCAACATTATTCTCAGCCTGTTTTGCATAATATTGGTGAATATTTTGAGCAAGCCTTCTTCTATTCGCTTATATGTGATTACAGTTTATACTCTGCTTTTCTTTATTTTTTTTCTCTACAAAAGAGATTGCTTTGGATTTTTTTTTCATTTATTTATTTGTTTTTATGACCTATTAGATGTAAGTTTCAATTTTGGTTATCATGAAGTGTTTATCCTCTTAGTTGTGTCTTGGAAAGTTTAGTTTTCTAACATGTTTTCTTGAGCCTTTTATATTGAAAATTTATAAATCCTCACTAGATGTTGGGACTCATTTGTGTATTTCATGGGTCTGTCCCTTTTGTGTTTTTTTGCACGTAGGGTTGCTTTTTTTTTCTTCTTGTTTTTTCCCCCTTTTTTGTTCTAAAGTACTGTAATGATACAATCATATTTTATTTATCAAATGTTTGATAGAATGCTAAAACCATTAATTTGTTATATAGTAGCTAAAATTGGGAAAAAAAATTGTCCACTCTAACCCACTTTCTTGACTTTCAACCGAAAGGCTTTGTTCCTCTATCTATGAATTTCCTCTTCCTCTTCTCATGGTCTTCACTTGCTAATAAAAAAGGAGAGCTATATATGCTTATGTTATCTCTTCTTCTATTGTAGTTTTAAAAAAAAAAAAGTGGAGATTGTTATGTGATAAAGCCTCTAAAATTTCTGAAGGTAGTTTCCTCTATTTTATAGTATTCTCTGTATCATCATTTGGCCAGTAACGCTTACTAATTCATCTGCACAGAGGTTATGGTAGGCTTCCTTTTTTCCACCTCTAACATCAGTGCACATGAGGTGATAAAGTGGGTGTATTTCTCCTGTTCTTTTGTTTAGGCCTTTATTTTCCATGGTTTGGTTGCCCGGTATATGTGATTTTCCTCCAAAGAAATATTTTTGCTAAAGTTCTCTCCTGAATTTCTCGCTTTTGACCATGGGCTCGAGGAGTCTGGACAACCAAGTTTAATCCTTTTTTTAACTGATCTTTATTTTGTTGAATGTCCCTAACAAATATTTGTGTTATACACTAATATGTATTATTGCATTTTAAGGTGGCTTTTTCTTTCCACCTCATTTATCACATACATTCAATAGATGATTTTACCTTTTTTTTATCTTTTTTTTCTAATTTACCTAATTCAATATGCATTGTCAGGTTCTCTATACTAAGCTTCGGAACATTATGATTTGTTATCTAACATTCGGCAGTTAGTTAAGGTACTTTCCATCATACTTTTTGTTCTTTAATAGTTATCAAGAAATAGTTTTTGCTCTTTTTTCCAATTTACCTAATTCAGTATGCATTGTCAGGTTCTCTATACTAAGCTGCGAAACATTATGATTTGTTATCTAACATTCGGCAGTTAGTTAAGGTACTTTCTGTCATACTTTTTGTTCTTTAATAGTTATCAAGAAATTGGGGGCCTTTTACAACATGTATGTGTTTTGTTTGTCCATTGCAACAATGTATTATCAGGAATTTGTATTTAATTATATGCTTTTGGTATTATGTTAAATATGGTCTAAGTGATATGAAATAGGACTCTACTCTTCTAAATTTTCAAGTCTCAACTTGTGCATAGATTATTAAAACCATTGACATTCATGTATTTGCTAATACTTGGGTGTTCGATTTTAGTTTACCAAGTTGCATATCTGTTAATTTCAATGAATTCATTTGAATGAAGACAATAAATAATGCTTTGCATATGATGCTTGCTAATAATCAGTGGTTTATTCCACTGGGGCAAATCTTGCTTTATTTTTTTAATCTTTAACTCCTTTTTAAAAACTAGAAGTGAGATTTTTTGTCCTTAATAGGTTTACCTTTCAATATGTAAGTTGTTGATTGGAATTGTTTATAGCCTAGAGGGGCTTGACTTTGATGATAATTTCATGGGATATGCTTGACTTCAAAAAATTAATGATAAATCTCATTTTGTGCTTGTGAAATGAATGGTGGAATTTTCCCTTTCTATAAGGCAGAAGTGTTGTTTGGATTTAAGCGTTTTGTCTTCTATTATTTTCTTAAATATGCTTTTAGTACTTCTAGTAATAAAAGAGTTTCACTCATTTGCATTTTAGATGGTTAGGTATTGTTATTTTTCTGGTGGTGACTTTCTTTTAATTGACAAAAGATTTTTCACAATTCACCTTGAGAATGAAAATTGTGATTCAGCTTAAGGTGACATAGCGATAACAAAATAAATGTGCTTAAGAATAACATGGGCTAAGGCTCACAAAGAATCATAGTCTTTAAATTTTTGTCAAATACAAAAAGGTCAAATCATTTCTAATGAAACTATTGCATTACTTTGGCATTGATCGTAAACTATGGAAACATTTTGTTTTATTATTGGTTATGCATGCAAGTTCTTTGTGTAATTTTCTAACTAAAGAGAGAGAATTAGCAAAGCATTAAGGGGAAAGCTAAGTGATTTAGTTGTCTTTATCTTCCACTTCCATGCTTGTGATTATGTTCAAGCATGTTCTAACACTTGATTGAGAAGTTTGGTTAGCTTTTGCTATCACAGTTGTTGAAGAAAAAAAATCAATAATAAAAAGTTACTTAGGGGTTAGAACAAAAGATAACGAAGTTAAAATAGCAAAACGATGATGTGAAAGGTTAATAATATAGCTATTATGGTAAAGTTTGCTATGCTTTTTTTTATTGTTGGTTTTTTCAAATCTTTCTCCTGATCAAAAGTAGAAGATGACAAGAAAAATAAGCAGATTAAAAGAAAAACATGGATTTTCAACCTAATTGAGTCATGTAAAATGGCTGTGAACGGATGTTGTGTGCGACGCATGATTTTTTTGCATTGTAATTTCTTCTTCTTTCTCAGTACTTCTCTAGCCTTTTGGTTTTTTTGTGGGGTTTAGTAGTCTAATTTTTGTGTATTAATTTGTATACATATGTTGTAGGTGCAAAAAATTGAAAATTTCTTCCAGCATCAGGTTCTATAAAATTTTTCCCTTTAATAACGTGTATTCTATTTGGTTATCATTTTAAAAAATACAAATTGAGCATTCTGTTTCCATCTTGTGCCTAATTTTTTTGGGATTTTTGCCATATTGGAATCTTAATTTTTTTTCCAAAATGCATTTAACAAATTTGAGAAAGTTCTTTTATGATTTTTTCCTCTCAAAGATATTTTTGGGCTATCTAATCTGTTTATCTTTTGTGATATTGCAAGTCCAAAAATTGAAACTTTGCTTTCATTCTCTTTCGTGGTTTTCCCTCATCTCTTGTAATTCTTGCTTTTGTTTGCTTTGCTTAACTACTTTTTTCCCTGTATTTTCTTTACTCTGTTTATTTGTTTACTTAATGTTTCTATCTGTTATTTTTCAATCTGCTGTTTTCTCTAAGCCTTTTTCCTCAAGTGAAAAAAATAGAAAAAAAATGATTTTGTGTTTGTGGGGTTGCAAAGTAAACATTTGGAGCAAAGCAGAAAAGAAAATGTGAAATTTGTTAAATTGGTTGTTATAGAATCTGATGAAATGAGGATGGCCTTTGCTATATTTGTTTTAGTTTCAACAGATCCCGAGTCCAAGAAAGCGATGCTGGTCCCTAGCATATTTGTCCTACTTGCTATATTTACAGCTTTTTAATTGCTACTGTTTTGTATTAGCTTTATTAATTTATGTTTCTTGTAGAAGAAGAAAATTGTAGTTATAGTACCTTTAGTCGGAGTGGACAGAGGGGATAAATTGTGGTTGTATGTTTTTTTGTGATTTTTGTAAATTGTGGTTATATTCACATTTGAGAGTTGAAGCAAAGAAGTTGGGACCGCTAGCTGAGCCATATTTGGGGGGAGCGCAATCAATGTGTACATTGGATGGCCAAATGTAGCATTTGATCCATCCAGGTTATAAGTTCTCGAGAGATGCGAGATTTGTTAGAAATGGATGTGTTAGGAGTTGCATATCATTATTTTGTTTCTATTTAAGAGGTTATGATCTCTTCCAATGTACCAAAATAAATAAATAAATAAAAAGGTTCCTTTATGATATATATCTTTGGTGCTTCTTGCAGGATTTTTTTTTTCCTTTTGATTGGCCTTATCCCATAATGTTGTAAAATTGCTCTGGCAGCAAAAGTGTATAGAAGTTTTGAGGTTGCTTTCCTCAAAACTCAAAAGATAAGAATATTTGAAGAATGAGTTTGGAATTATATCGAGTAATGCAAATATGTTAATATAGTTGCTTTTAAGTATGAGATTTCATTTGTAAATATTGAGGATACCAAAATATAATTTGTATGTTGGGTCAATGGTCAATAGTATATGTCCTTATCATGTCTTTCTCATGCTCTATTGTATCTTTTAAAGGTATTGTATTATAATTTTCATCTTCTGAACTTTATATTTTTAATAATTTTAAACTAATTATATACTTTTTAAGAACACAACTTTGAATATTTTGTTTGTCATTCACATTTATAATAATTTGTAAACTAAATGAGTATAATTGGGCATTTATCTACTGTGCATTACACGGTGAATCCCTCCTAGTAGTCCATTAATTAGGCTTGGGAATGAATGAAGCCAATCTCAAATGTGCAGATCATTCAAAGAGTAATTAGATATTTGGCATAACTTAAACATTATTCTTTGAAACAATTAACAATGAAAATGGAAAGTGGAATAGAATTCATAGAGACAAATGAGTTTTGGATTTCTACTACTTTACATAAAATAATTGTGCTTCCTATTAAATAGCACAAAATGTGAATAAAGTTTCTAAAGATCCCTTTCTATAATTGAAATTTGTCATTTCTACTCTCATTATCATGATTGTACCACCTTCATTTTACAACCATATATTTACACACAATTACTTCCACTCTTCCCCATATTTTCAACACCTCTTTATCAAGTTGTACCTAAATGAAAAGTCAAGTATTTTTGTCTGCTTACATGAATAGAAAATTTAAAATGAGCCCTATTAACAAAGACAAGATTGCTACACTTTTTCCTCCATCATTCACCTCCTTTTTTGCGTATCCAATGCTTCAAAGGTCCTTTAGTTACACTAGAAAATATATAAAAAAAAAACTACTATTAGCATAACAAGTGCAAACATTCAAATAAACACATCAAATAATTTAATCTATAAGCAATAATAACAAAGCACAAAAATTAATATGATCAAAGAGACGAACTTGTCTCGTGTATGATGCGACAGCTTATTATGAATTTCCTAATTTCTCAACTCACATATTCATCAACAATTACATTCATAATTCCACACTTTTGAAATTTTCCGAAAATCTTCACCATTCATTTCTTTTCAAATGGTAACAATTGATGCATACAATTGATGTGAAAAAAAGCCTCAAATCCATTTTTCTTTCACCCTCCTTAACTTTGTGCGTTCCACCTAAAAAAAAAAAAAAAGTGTATCACCAACTACAGTAAACACACCATCTCTCTCTATCTACCCTTTAACATTTTCCCATTCCTTTCCGACCCTCTTTTCTCAATTTTTGCAGAAACCCACAACCCTAAAACTCTCTCTCTCTCTCTCTCTCTCTCTCTCAGAAACACACACTCACACACCAGCTCTCTCTCTCTCTCTATCTCTCTCTGTATTCATGTACATTTATACGTATGTGAGCCCTTTCTCGCTAATTATAAGCTTTTCATGTCTCCTAGAAACGATGACGTCTGGCACTGTCTTCTTGTCCGAGAACAAACCCTAGACTTCGTCTTACTGTCTTCTCCGAAACAGCTCCGATTCAAGCTTAATGGGTCAAGCTGTGACTTTTGTCTGAGCTTCTTGACCTGCTCACATTGCCAATATGACTGATCGCCAAGTTCATTGATCTTTTCTCTCTTTTATTTTTTTTATTTATTTTGCTTTTATGTTGTTGGTTGTGTGGGTAAAGCTTGATTTCTAGTTTATGTTGACGTGGATATAGTAGAAAATGGGAGAAATGGTTGAGCAATTAAGAAATTTTGGCACTGTTGGCTATTTGTTTACCTCAATTTTGGCATTTTCAGTTGAAAGTTTTGATTTTTTTTAGGGGATTATTTGAATGGAGTTAAATAATGAGGAATTATTTCGTTGGAGTTTAGTTTTTGCTAGAATTGTGGTTCGAGCGATTTATCAATAATTAAGGGAAGGTATTAAAGTTGCTAGCCTTTTTACTTTGTGCTAATTATAATGCTCAATATGGATTGGGAAAATTTTGGTTTGTACGTTGAAAAATAATGGGAGGAAAATTGAAGAACCTGCAAGAAGTGACGAGTCTTAAGCCATCGTGATATTGGGAGATGCTTGTTTTACATGTGTTTTTTTATTTGGATGATCTGCTGCTGTTTGGAAGATGTAATTATTTTGTTGTAGACTGTATGACAAAATGAAAATGCTGAAAGTGATGGGTTGTAAGCAAAAACCAAATCTTGAAACTTGTAAGCAAAAAAGAAATCTTGAAACTTTTGGCATAATAAAATTATCCATTGATGGCTATTGCAACTCGCTTTGGTTAATTACAAACATTGTTGTGTTGATTGATAGTTTCCTATGAGTTGGAGAATTTGTGATTGGAATCAACTACAGTATCACTTTTTTTATGGTAAATTGGAATCACAATTATTTAATTTTAAGGTTCCTGCTTAATGCAGTAGTACTTTCTTAAGGAAACAGAGTAAGATTTGTCTGAGTTGTTTAGTACCATCAAAAGTAAAGCTACTTGAAGTGTCAAGTTTTTCTATGGAATTCTTATGTGATTTTCTTTTCTATGTGCCATTTCTTGGAAAGAGCTCTAGCTTAGTTGCTCAATAGTTGAAATGCTAAATCTCTACAATAGTGTAGGTTTTCTGGAAGTCAGCATTTACGTAGTAACAAAGTGTATATTTGGTGGTTAGTTTCAGTTTGTTTTTTAGTATCAGCAAATGACGCTGTCCTTTTCATTGAAGAAGTAATGGAAACTAATGAACTGAATTTTGAGAGAGCATTTTCCACCCTGCTGTCCATTGACACTCTATTATAGCAACCCTGGGTTGTTATTAGAAATCTTACTTGCTTCAGCCTTTTGCAATGGTATTGATGTTGAAGCTTTGAAGGGAATGAGCTTGTTAGTTTTGAACAATTTGCGTGTTTATTTTGAGTTCCTTGATACAGGCTATACACGATGGCTAGATATTTGTTTATCAAAATACATGATTGAACATCATGCTTTTGCTTCTGTACCGGAGCCATGGGTAGCTTAGGAATGCCTTAGTTTGCCTGAGTATCCTGCCGTTTTAATTGCAGATTTCACCAACAATGTAAGGAAGATTAAGTGTATTATATTCTGCAGTTTCCCTTTGTTTGCTTATCCATATTTCTTGTTTGTATGATCAGGTGTTTAATTTTGGATCATTCACTGAAGAGGAGATCAAATCCTTGCAAAAACAGCCTGCAAAAAATACTATAGAAATTACATTTGGTTCTTTGGATGCTGCAACTTTACGATCTGTTGGCATTTTTAACACTTAGCTGACAGAGCCTGATTACTCTAAGGAATTACCCTCAGTGAAGTTAGTTTCTAAACAAAATGATGAAAAGCCTCTTTGCATTGTGGAAAATCCTACAAGGTTAGGTCCCATAAATGTGGAAGCAAATGGAAACACCTCCAAAGTAAATTCTGACCAATACATTAGTGATGGATACTCGAAACCGAGTCAAGGAGAGGAAGCTTTTAGTTCTGAAAGTATATCAAATTTGTCTAACCATTCAAATTTGAAGCAGCATGTCCAGGGGAATGCAACTCAGTTGTCTACCTCTTCAGTATCAGGAGGGGATGATCAACCGGGTTCCAAGGGTAATGTTAACGGGGTTTCAAATGGACCTGCTGTAGCTGCTAGGCAATTGCTACCTCGAGGATTAATCAATCTGGGGAATCTATGCTTCTTGAATGCAACTCTCCAGGCACTTCTGTCATGTTCTCCATTTGTTCAACTATTGCAGGAGCTAAGATGTCGTGATATACCTGAGGTAACAATGCAAACTCAATGTGATTTTGTTTTGCGATAATCTGTAAGATCGTGAATAGCGAATTTAACACGCTGAGCGTAATACTTTTATTTCCACCATCTTGTTTTCCATCCATCTTAGATTGGTTACCCGGCATTACGTGCATTTGTTGAGTTTATCTCTGACTTTGACATACCTCTTAATTCAAGCACAAGAAGAGAGTTGGGGGGTTTGGAAGCTGGTCAGCCTTTTCGCCCTCTCATGTTTGAGTCCATCTTAAAAGCGTTCACTCCAGACATTCCTAATTGTCTTTCAGGCCGACCAAGGCTTGTGGACATATTCTATTTGGTCTCTTCCTGTTTAAAATGCTCGTTTTTATGATCTTGGTTTTATCTTTTTTCCAGAAGATCCTCCTTTTTGGCTCTTCTGTCTTGCTCTGGTTGCTAGAATCATGTCAGTTCTTTTACTTAGTCACAATGTGAAGGGAAATATTTCACTAATAGTCTGAGTTCAGTCTATTAGTAACAGCTAAAGGATATCAACCTTGTAATCCTAGTTCGTCTGTAAAAAGACTGAACCTTTGATCATTATGTGTTATACATGATGCTTATTCATTTTAGTTTGTGACTTGCCATCAATAAATTGGTCAATTAGCTTTGACATTTTAGAAACAGCTTTCTTTTTTTTTTTTGGTGAAAAACTAGCTATAACATTATGACCAGGAAAACTATTGAAGTTTTTTAGAGGAATACACATATTATACATGGGTTTCAAGATTTTATTATATGAACATGAGATATTTTTATAGTTTTTTTCTTTGTACTCTAGCATACATGTAACATTGATGTTTTGATGTATTAATTTTTTGGTTTCTTACTTTTGAAAGAAATAATGGCAGTTTTTGTTTAGATATGGAAAATTTTCAAAAGTGCTAACAAGTTACTTTTCTGGGCAAATACAAACATTTGTAGTGTCACTATGAATCGACACTCTGTGCGAATTTTCTATTTTGGCTCATTGTTCTGTAATTTCTTTAGCATTAACAGGCTTGAGCTTTAGTTGTTGTAACTGCAGCTCTTTTCCTTTTTCTGGCAGGAATTTGTTTGTGAATGCTAATTGTGAATGGGTTTTGCCTTAGCTAAGACTTAGCTGTATTTGTATTTGAAGGAAAAGATGTGAATAACGAGAACACAATTAGGAAATGAGACCTGAGAAAGATAATGATTATAGTCATGAATCACATGTGAATTATGCTTGAGGACATCACTGTGGTGCGGATTAGAGGTGGCAAAATGGATTCAAATCCATTTATCCATCCATATAAACCAAGTTTAAATGGATTTGGATGACTGAAAAAAGGATGATCACTTTAAATGGATAACCATTTTAGACCAATTAAATAGATGGATTTGCATGGATTATTCACTTGATCCATATAATTCAATTTAGAAAATAGAATGCAATAGGAAGACGGACAGAAAACTCGTGTCACACCCACCGCCAACTCTACAAACGGATTGCACGCAAACCCATGACTCACAACTTCTTCCTTCCAAATAACGTCATCGTTGTGGGTCCACAAAACTACAGAACATCATCACCGAACACTTGTATAATTCACAAGAAAGAAGTGGAGCTAGAAACAAATAGTCAAAATGTTGATAACTGGCCTCTACGAGTTATTTAAATTTGAGAAGAATCTTTTTTGTTATTGTCTTGTACTTCCTTCAGTATTGTAGATTTTTCCCTTTGCATATATATATATATATATATATATATATATATATATATATATATATATATATATATTGTAGATTTTTCCCTTTAGTTGGTTAATAATCAAATGTTCTTTGTCTTCTACTAAGGACCTGTTTGGAGTTGCATTAAAAATTGCTTTCCCAATAGAATTTTTAATAAAAGTACTTATTAAGTGCTCAAGTGCTTTTAAATATATTATTTGGAGACATAGTTTAATAAGTACTTATTGTATTGGGTAATATGTAATTTAAAAATTTTAAATGTATTTATCTCTTTATTTAGTTCATAATATAGGATAAAATGATTAAATTTAATGTTTATTTTTTAAATCACAAAAGCTACTCTAAAAGCACCAAATTTAAACTTTTGCTAAAAGTGCTTTTAACACCAAAAGCACCACTCCTAATTTTATGGGATGATGTTCACCAAACGTCTTGATAGTACTTTTAGCACCTAAAAGTGTATGTTTACCAAAAGCACCGCAACCCCAAATAGGGCCTAAATCTATTCCAAGTACTAAATTCATCATTATCAAATGTTTGAACTCAAGTTGCTTTTTTTTTTTTTTAGTAGGAAAAGGGTGAAACTTAAGAAGTAGGAAGGAAGAAAGGGATTTAAACACAAAATTGATTCTTGGGATTTGAACCTTAACCAGTTGCTTCCCTTTTTCTTCTTTTTTAATCTTTTTCATTTTCACTCAAATTTTCTAGTAAGATAGTTTGTTCCAATTCCTATCCTGACTATAGAATGAAATTTTTATTGCCAATCTTTTACAGATTATGGAAATGGAAAAAAATCATTCTTTTTTTTTGGGTAGCGGCTTGAGATAATCTTTAAGCACTATGAATCAAAACTTTCTTATCACATTATTTTGTATTAGATTTATTGGATTACATTCTAACCAATCATTGTAATCAATTTGGATGAATTCCTAATTTAATTAATAAGAATAGGATAAGCAGTAAAGAGGTGTGGGAATGAACTAAAATTGTGAAACATCATCCAGGAACCAAAAAACTTGCAAGAACAACAAAATATGGACTACGGAATACAGACAACAAGAATCTGTATGCACACCCAAAAAAAAAAAACTACAGTACTAGTCTACTCTACTAACTGGTTTAATGGATGGATTATGGTTTTCCATTATCAATTTAGACCCTATCCATTTATATCCATTTACTAAATGGTTATAATTGGATTGGATTAATTTTATCCACTATCCATTAAAGAAAAACCATTTATCAACCATTTATCCATTTTGCCACTTGCACGGGTACATGATTTTTATGGCAATCCTGTTCTCAGTGTATATAAAATCTGATGTTTTGTCCTTTCCGGATTGTCAGGCAAGAAGATGCTCAAGAGTTTCTTAGTTTTGTCATGCATCAGATGCATGATGAATTACTAAAACTTGATGGACTAGTTTCAAATGGAGATGGTTTAAACACTTCTTTGGTATCATCTGTTGAGGAGGATAATGATGATGATCACTGGGAGACAGTTGGTCGAAAGAACAAAACTGCAATTACAAGAACACAGAGCTTTGTTCCATCAAAATTAAGCGCTATTTTTGGAGGTCAACTTCAAAGTGTTGTGAAGGCAAGAGGTTGGTTATGTTCATACTATCACAAGGGGATTGACTTCTTTTCTTTCAGCCTTCATGATGCAAAAATATACTTCCCTTGATACTTTATTGTTTCCTATTCCTTGTGACTTTCTTTTCTACTCATAGATACTCTTCTGAGATCATTTTGCGAAAAGTTCTTTTCTGCTGAAAAGGATTTGATTATCATTGGCTTCTTGATTAGAGTGAAGAATTCTTCCACTGCTCAAAGGATCTGATTGCCATCCTTAATTAGAGCGTGTCAATGTTAAAGTAAGAATAGGAATACTGATCTAGACAAGCCAGCTTTTACATGCTCAGAAATCTTATGGTTATAGCAAGTTTTAGTCCGGAAATTTCGTGGACTGAGAAAACAGGTTTGTGGGATGTGCTCAGCTGAAGAGGGATAATGGAAGTTGAGAATGGTATGCCCACACTATACTTTTTTGTTATAGTGAAAACTAAAGGGATTATGGTAATGGTCCTCAACCAGCTAAGTGGTCTTTGCGTTTTATGTTATCTATGTAATTGTCTAGGTCTTTTGGAGTGATTATTTATTATTATGGTTAGTACTATTATTTTATGTTTGTGTGCAACAAAATATGTTGTTCCCAATCCCTAATGAGGGACTGAGAAGTTCTTTATTTTATCCCTTCATGGGCAGATTGGGGTTAGCAATTTGTGATCGTTGATGACAAAAACCTGTTTCTGGTAGATATTTCCCATTATCTCCTCTCTGTAATCATTGTCAGATTTGTCTGCTTTTACCCTTAAAAAACAACTTTAAATCTGAATATTATATCTGCTCATTTCTTGCTGTAGTTGAAAATAGAACTATAACTTTGATCGATTTTTGTATAAAAAAAATCAGATTAGTAAATGAAATTGGACCATAATCTTAGTAACTTTAGGGGTCAAAATTTTTTTAAAAATATTCTATTTTACTTTATTTACACCTTATTTACACACACTGATTTGCTTGCATCATCAATACATTTTCCAATCACCTTTTTATCTTACATACATCATATCAAAAAAGTGCTACAGTACTTTTTCACAAAATTATCTCAAATAATTTACAATCCAAACATGTTCAGCGCTCTTTGCATTTGGAGTTTAAACATTTTTGCTTTAATTTTTTCCGTTCGAGTTTAAAAGAATATCCACTGGAAATAGACAGGTAGCAGTGGACTTCATTTTCAAAATTTTGCATCTCAGTTGTAGGTGAGTCCTTATCTCAATTGGATTCTTTTCTTCTTTCTTACCATTCAAGGATATTATTCAAAGTTCTAAAACAGTCAGTAACTCGCAAATAACCTTAGTTCTTCCACCTGCCTGAGCAAGACAGATTTCCCGAACTTAATCCTGCATGATTTACTTTGTATCTAGCCCTCTGTGCTTGAAAAGGGTGTGGCTGATGTTGTTTAATGGACATCTTTGTTTGCCAAGCCTACTTTATGTAATATGTACCTGAACTAGAGTATTCTTGCTTTGTGTTTTTGGATTCACCATCGTACTTGATTGAATCCTACTGTCTGTAAAGATTTTTTGGATAATGCCCATCTATGTAAATTTGAATTTCAAGCTTTTTTATGTGATTGGGTGTTTTAAAAGAGAATAAGTTAGTTGGGATCCTTTTTTGCGCCTTAAGATGTTCTAAAAAAATGAAAAACGGTTTATGAATTTGTATGATGGGTGTCTTTTTCATACAAATTTTTATGATAAGCCCTGTGGTACATTCCTCATTATCGCTGAATTTCCAACTTTTTAACTTAAAAATGTTTAAATTGTTGATGCCTTTTCTAACTTCAGCATAATATTCACTGGTGCATTTTTATTTGTGTGGATTTCACATTTATGCTTATCAGATTGGCGTGTATAATATTCTTGTCTCCTCGGTTTTGTAGGTAGTAAGGCATCAGCTACTATTCAACCATTTCTTTTACTCCACCTTAATATCTGTCCAGATCCTGTCTGTACCATACAAGATGCACTAAAATTGTTTTCTGCTCTAGAGACCCTTGAAGGTTATCGAACCTCTGCAGTTGGAAAGGTAAATTCTTGAAATTTATTGGGTCTAGACCTTCTACGGTTTTAGCTTTATTTCCTTTTGCCGTGGATAAAAAAAAGATATTAATGTGGTTGCATCATCATCAACATTAGACAATTTGGACTTCAGAGTAATAGGATTGGGATGCTAAATCATGGTGTGTCTCTTTGGCCATGTGTAATGATAAACATGATATGCATGGTTTTAGTAGAATGAAGGAATAGTTTGAAACTTCTGTCCACTGAAAGTTATTTGGCTTTAGTACTCATTTTGTTTCATACTTAAAACCTGGAAGCTATATTTCTTCTTATGCGCTGTTTGCATCCCTATCCAGAATAACGTTTGTGGGGTGAAAACCCTAAATGAAAAGGAAACAAGGAGTTCTTGTGTCAGTTGTTTAGTTTAAGCTAGTCTGAAATTGGTGATTGTTTTGAAATTGTAGTTCTAATAGGCTTTTACTGCATTCAGTTAGAAATACAAGGACTAGTAGCAACTTTAAAGTTTAGTAACACCGGCAAATGAAAACAGGCCTGTTAGATGATGCAACTTGATGCGGGATGCACATCCATTTCTAGCAATACAGGGTCACGGGGCTCCTTCTGAGAGAATTGTAACTGGATGTAAATAAAACAGGCTTAAGCAGGTAATTGCTAATAAAGCCCAGTTAATCAATCTGGGAGCTTTTTCCAATAAGTTATAATAAGAGAAATGAACTTGTGTCAACTGGGCGCTAAGAATATGAAAGGCTTTGAGAAAGTAAGAAATGGAGAGAATGAAAGGAAGAGCAGGATAAGTTGATGATTGACAACTAATTGAAGGGAAATTGTGGAGTAGAAGTAAACCAAGATAGAGAATATAATGCAAGTAGAATGAAGAGAGAGTCATCCTGAAAGATAACAAAAGGATAAAGAGGAATAGAGGAAGAGATTCATATTACAAGAAAACAAATAGCAGGAAAATATTAAGAGAACACAAAAGTGAGGTTTTTTTGGGGGGGGGGATCGAGGAGCTTGGTGACCATGGAGAAAGAACTTGGGTAGATAGGGTTGATTGACATTGATTCTGGGCTGATGCGAGTGGATCAGGTCAATGTCATTGCTGGCATCCACATTGATGGATGGGTTGCAGCACATACTGATCTTATATCGTGGTACCAAAACTACAAAGTGAACCAAAAGTCTAGTGGAAGGCAGCAAAGCTGGTTGAAGAACAGATATCAAAGGAATTTATAGACATGATGCTTCATTTCTGGGCTTAGATGTGCCGGATACTGGCTTGCACAGTTGCACCAACAACACAGTCCATACGTGCCCCCTACCCATCTGTATGGTACTGCATGTGAACGTTGTTGTTCCTTGTATCCCTGGCTTTAGACAGATGCCCCTTTTCCACTATGGCCGCAAGCAAATTGTTTGTATCAGATGCTTGTCTCATCTATTGTGATGCATTCTGTTGTCTTATCTGTTTATTTTACTGATTCTAGTATTTTGACACCATGGTGTGCCTGGTTAGGTTTAATAATGAAGTTAAGAGTTTTTCCTCTCTTTTTCTTTAAAATATAAGAGCTTGTTCTTCTTATAGTTTCTGCCTGGTCTTTCATGTCTTCCATTTGTTAGAAGTCGGTTTCTAGTGGTAGTTATAATTTTTTTAAAAATAAAAAACAACTAAAAGAATGGAGATAACTATCCTTAAGTATGTACTAATTGTATGAGGATACATGATTAGTCTCAGGCCGAGGTGGTTAATGCTAACAAATCAGTTAAAATTCTGGGGCTCTCAAAGATAATGGTATTGCACTTGATGCGATTCAGCTACGAGGGCCGGAAAAGTACAAAATTGCATAAGCCTATACACTTCCCATTGGAGCTTGTTCTTGGGCGTGAATTGCTTGTCTCTACTTCTAAGGTACACTTTCTATTTGCTCCATTATTTTGTAGTGAAGCATTATTACCACTGTGGCTTTTGCTGAATTTTTTTTCAAGTTACATCTCGTGGCTTTTTGGCGGTTCTTATTCACATTTCTGTGGATATCCTGTATTATTCTTGAAAAGATTTTCTTGCCTTTTTGTTTGACGTCATGTAACTCTTTTACCCCCTTATATATATAAAGGCATCTTGAAAAGGTGCTTTTCATTGCCTCATGACATGGAAGTGCTCTATGATTCCCTGTAACATAGAGCTTTTACCCATTTCTGTGGAGTTAAAGAGTCTCTTACATAATGAACCTCCAGTGAATGAGAAAAGCTTTTTGCTGTTTTGGGCTTAGTCTAGCTTGATCCATTCCCTGTCATATCTTATGTTGCTGCTTAGTTATAGACTGCAGCGAGTGCCAATTTCGGCACTTGAGACGAGGAATGAGTATCAGGAATGGCATATAGCACAAATATCTCCGCCATAAACCTGAATAGGACATCTTTTAGCTTAACATTGTTGTATTGTGAAGCATAAAGCTATTCGTATTACCTTTCATATGCGTGTCTTTCTCCAATGGTTGGATACTTTATTTGGATGGTAAACATTTTTAGAAAAAATGTTGAACTAGACAAATTACTCTGTACTCACATCCCCACTTGTATCCAAATAATTAATTACATTCATGCAGCTGTACCCTATACTGCTCTCGTCGAATCTCTAGGACCTGGGGAGGCACGCATTGGTTGCTAAATTGAGGTTTCCATTTTGCAGACCCTTGAATGACCTCTTTAACAGAACTACGGAAATAAACGATACAGTTCAGTCGTTATTGCAACTCGGTTTCTTTTAAAATCATGAAGAAATGATTCAGACCTCAGAATAAAGTTGATGTAAAAATCTGCCGAAAGAGTTGCTGAAATTTAGTAATATAAGTAATTGCGATGGGTCATACAGACATGTTTATATATAATTCCTATGGGTATTTCTTTAATTAGATTGTGGTTTATATGTTTTTGGTACAGGGTAGAAGATATGAACTTGTGGCAACTATAACTCATCATGGTATGGACCCTTCGAAGGGCCACTATACTGCAGATGCCCGCCTTCTCAATGGAAAGTGGCTACGATTTGATGATCAATCTGTGACATCCATTTCTGATGAGGAAGTGCTGCACAATCAAGCGTATGTTTAATTCTACTGGCAATCGTAGTTGGATGACTGGGAGATTTTACACCTTGCTACCAGTTTAGTGGGTGAAGAAGCCCTTGTACATGTACCTTTCAATATTGAGGATGTAAAGCTAATATAGATGTCAAATTAGTTGATAACACCAAACAAAAGTTTCTTTCAAGGAAGCTGTTGTCATTGTTGGATAGGTAAAAGAGCAGAGGCTGTTAGGATGGATGTCATAACATACATTGAAGAAAGAACATTCCAATTTGAGGTGAGTCCGAATACTAGAAATTGGTAGTTGATGACACATTTGACTCTCTAATTGCATTTCAATTCTGCATATTCTATTGTTTCATTGACAAAGAATATGCATACCATTCTAACTTTCAACTAACGATTTTGTTTTGCACAACAAGGAATTGAACCGGATGAAGGTAGATATGGCAAGGATTTTTTTTTTTTTTTGGTGCAGAAGAAATGGGATTGCATTGGCTTAAACGTAGAGGTAATACAAAGTAATCACCAGTACGTAATCAATTTATAGAAGTCTTTTTGCAACATATGTGAGTAACACCAAAATAAGAACGCAAAAGCAACATTCAAATTGTTTATGTATCTGCTTAGATGAGGTGTCGATTGTTTTATGTATCTGTTTACATGGAGCAACAGAATTTTACCGTTCGCCACCTCCTCCGCCGCTACCAAAACCACTACCAACACCAACACCCTTGCCAGCACCAATTCCACCTCCATGGCCACCACCACCTCCTCCACTGCCTATACCGCCTCCTACTTCTCCTCCACTACCAACGCCAATACCCTTGCCAGCATCAACTCCTACTCCAACTCTAATTCCCACACCAATTCCGCTGCCTCCGCCTATACCACCTCCAACACCAACACCCTTGCCAGAACCAGTGCCAATTCCTACACCAACTCCAATTCCAACTCCAATTCCCACACCAATTCCACCATCTAAACTGCCACCTATACCACCTCCAAATCCACCTCCTACTCCTGCACCAAATCCACCACCATACCCAAAACCTCCTACAAGACTTCTGCCACCACCTCCACCTCTTCCTCCTCCAATGCCATCTCCTAATCCCTCCTACTCCAAATCCTTGTCCACGCCCAAAGCCACCACTAACGCCTTCTCCTCCTCCATCATCACTTCTTCTCCCTTCACCTCCACCAGTTTCCCCTACATGTCCACCAGCTCCAAGTCCATTTCCATGACCCAAGCCACCTCTAAGGCCACCACCTCCTCCTCCTCCACTGCCACCAAGTCCTCCACCGGCTCCAAATCCACTGCCATGACTTAACCCTTCTTTGCTACCACCACCTCCCCTTCCACCAAACCCTCCTCCAACACCAACACCTGCTTCTAACCCTCCACCTTTATTTAAGCCACCCACAACTCCTCCACTACCTCCACCTACACCACCTCGTCAATCTCTTCCAACAAACCCTTCACCACCTCTATGTCCACTAGCATCACTACCCGACCTCTCTTTTCTATCTTGCCATTTCCAAGTGTAACTGCACTAAAGTCTAACACCACAGTAAAGATGAGAAGGAGCACGCAAAACCATTTTTGAGTATAATCCATATTGTTCACGGGGCAAACAAGCAGTAACTCATATAAAACATGTCATATAGTAATTAGAAGACACCATAACGCTGTTTCATAGTAGATGCATGCAATAATGCCATAAATGTCATGTCCCTTACAGGCCTGGTTTCACCTCAGTTTCTTATAAATTCATCCAATTTTGGTTCTTAATACTATTCCATTTCAAAATGCAAAATGCCTATGTCTATGCCTATTTGGGTCAGGTGACGGAAGATCATGATCTTTACTTGACTAGTTACCTCCAAGGGCAAGGATCACCGTGCGCGAGCATTGTGGTTAATGCAACTTACGTTATGGGTATAGCTCCGAGAATTTGCTCTTAGTAGAAATAGAACATTGTCTCGTCATATCAGAGCAATTATTCCTTGTGTAGGTTTAGTAATATACCATTTGACTCCATATCATTAAAATCGTAACCAAGGAGGTGTTTAGGTCATAGTTCCCAAATCCCGGTTTAATGAATTTTTAAAAAAATAAATTATATAAATATATGTGCATAGAATAAGACATTCAATGGATCAATTTAAGGCTTTATCTGATAAAAAGTTTAATATATAAGAACTTGGACTTTCACAAATAAATTTTTTTATTTTAAATTATAAGTTCAAACAAATAAATTTTATGTTAATTGTATCTACCAAAAAATAATCTTAAATCCTACCCAAAAGTAGCACAATATTCTGAAATTAAATAAAATTCATGTATTTGGGAATTAGACATTGTGAATTTAAACTTTAAGCCATGTCTTTTGGAATTAAAGATTGCAACTTAGTTATAAAAAAAAAAACTTGGAGCATAGAGGAAGTCAAGAATTAGAAAGTAGAGACGGAAACTAGATAAGAGGCAAAAGGTGAAAAGAAAATGAATGGATGTGACACTTAGTAATTAGTCTTTAGGGTCAAGGTGAACCTATTCTTTTATTTTTTTTATTTTTTTTCAGTTTAGTAGTAAAAAAAGAAGCTGCCGATTCAACAGTTCATTCTGATTCGAATAGTTCACATCGGTTCTTAAATCCTATCAATCCAAAATATGAAACAAATCGTAGTAATGGCTGGTTCACGGTCCGAATAATCAAACTGAGCCAACCGACCAATCCAACCCGAGTTTCAAAACAATGCAAGTAGTATAGCAAAATGGCATTTTGGGTTTGGGAAGCTTATTAAAAGGAAACAAAAAAGAGAACATTTAGGGAAGCTTTCCCGCTTTTCAATGCAAAAATGGCATCATTTAAAATTTTAAGCACCAATATCAGACTTTTCAAATAGTGCTTAAAGATTAAATCCATTCTGAACGTGATTTCAATTATAACTATTATCTTCACACAACAAAAATATACAATTCTTCTGTGGTCCAAGAGAGATTCCAAATCAAAGTAAAAGGAGAAGGTTTAAGGATGGAATCAGCACTCTATTGTCGCCTGACGGATTTTCCTAATCGACCGAATCGGTCTTTCACTTGCAGAAGTATACGACTACGGAGGTCAGGCCTCTTCAGCATGACGCTGTTTACGGATTTCTTTAAATTGCAGGCCTTAGCTTTTTGATTGTTGTATGGACCATGGGGATGAGCCCGCCCAAATAGATGAATTAGCATAGACGAGTTGTATAGTGGACTCCATCGGCCCAAATCTACTTTGACGGCCTTTGGAATGCCAGATGCCTGTATATCGATTAATTGGAAAAAAAAAAAAAAAAAGATAGAAGTTTTCAAGAGCGATATAAGAAGTTTAGTTACCATATTGTGCCAATAAATCTTTGTCATTATTTAAAATACTAAAAAAAAAATTTCTACTTTGTTCATTTCTTAGCCCAGGAAAGAATAACAATGAGGTGGTCTATTGTGTCCATAGGAAAAGCAAATTAATATGCCTCCTCAAAATAAGGGGAAAATAAAAGTAGTAGAATTATTCAAATGGTTTAAAAAAAAAAATCCAACTTGTAGTTATTCTTAGATGTAAGTATTAAGGAGATAATAAACAATTTATCTTTCTAAATGCCATATAAAAAGAGAAGTTTTAAGACAAGAAGTGGCAATTTTGGCAAATTAAGTAAAGATTGAGTCTGTGCTATCATTGACTTGATATTGCGTATAAAACTTTTTTGTCAACCTAAAAAATAATTTCTTCGCCTACTACTCACCGTCTTTATTTTTAAGTCAACGTAGAAATTTCTATGTAATTCAACAACCTTTTACTTTAGGCAAAAGACTATTCTGTTGGCTGACCTTTTCAATATTTCTTAATAAATGTATTCTTGTTTTTGATTAAAGAGCAAAAGGAAAAAAAAGGGAAAAGTAGTGTATTCTCGTTACGTTGACTATATGTTATTTGATGAAGTCCTGTCTGGGTATTATTTATAAACCAACATGTTAAAATTTCTAGAGAACTTTTGATGAATTGGAATTCTTCCATTCAAAGACGAGTAGGGCATACTTTTGACATCTAGGCATCAATTGAAAAGTACTCTTTTAAAATTGCCTTTCTATTTTTTCTATCCTTAAAGAAACATTTGTCCAAGAGAAAGTTGGACTAATAACACAAAGTCAAATGCTGTCATATTGGTTTATTTTCTTTGGAACAAGAGTCAACTATCCATTGAACATTTCAATATAAAAGCTTCTTCTAGCGTAGTTTTTCAACAATTGGCAACTAGAGAGAAAGTTGGGTTTTGTGGACTGCTAAAATTTATTGTGATAGCTGTTTTGGAAAGATGTCACTGCAAATAAATATCATCATTTCAAAGTTCTTCAGTCTCTCCAATTTTGAGCTTGATTACTCAATGGTCCAATCCTACTGCATGAATTTTGCTAGGAAATTGTCCAACATTTAAAAGTTCTTGTAATTTGACCAAATCTCCAAGGAAAAGATTGTTTAGTATAAGCTCAGAAAATGTGTTAGTTACTAATAATTAAAAGGAAGGAATTAGAAAAGAAAAAGAAAACCAATTTGAGTTAGATTTTAATATTTCAAAGTTAGTTGAAGCACAATAAGACTTGTTATTACTCACATCTTAATGCAAAGATCATTTCAAGTTTCTGCATTCTCCATTATTAACTAGTCAAAAGCTCAACTTTAAAGACTGCATCATTTTTTGCTAAAACTTGTCCAATATTTCAAATGAAGGCTTCGTCTAAAATTTGACCAAATCTCTCACAAAAAGATTATTGTTTCTTATTGGAGTAGTAGATATCACTCAAATGTCAAGGAGTTAGTTTCTTGTTGTGTTACTAATATTGAAAAGAAAGGAATAAAAAACAAAGGAAAAAGAAAACCAACTTGAGTTAGTTTGCAAGATTCAAAAGTATTCACAATCTTTATTATTAATTATTAAACTTAATTAAGATATCACTCAAATGTCGTGGAGTGTAAGCATGATCTTTACACATGGATTAGCCTATTATCTACATTAATTAGACTCTTTCAATTTCACTATCTAGATTAAGTTTTCATTTTAAGTCTATCAAGTTTAATGACAATGCACTAGATTAAAAGATGCAATTGGATGTAGCATTTTGATATTATTGAAATTTTTGTAATCATTTTGCAACATAAAACTTATCATTTTAGTAGTATTAATTAATTCAAGTCTTTGTTTTTCCAAAATCAACTACATATAGAAAGTAATTGAAAATGGTAGACAAAAATTTATAGCCAACTCTCACCCCCTTATCATAAGTCAAGCTTCATTGGATGATTTTTTTTTTTTTTTGGGAGAATTGGCGAGCTATTGGATGATTATTTTGCTAGGCTATTATAAAAATATTTTACTGTAGCACCTTTGTGAATAAAATGTTTTTTGTGAAAAAAAAAAGAATTAAAAATTATGATTGGAATTCTTTAAAAACATGTTTTGGATAAGCATGCCTAAACAAATTGAGATTTTCCCACCTTTAAACTTGTGTCATTTTATTGAAAAGGGTAAATCTTTTATACACGTTGATATACATTAACAGGTCTAAATACATATCATATATATAAAGTTTGGTGTTCAAAATTAAATTAAATATTGTGACATACATCTATATCCTTCAATGTATATACTCATAGCGTAGAAAAGATTACTCCTACTCCTACTCCTAATAAAAATTTGTATTCTATGTAAATTTAAGATGAAGGAGTGTTTGTCTGAGTCTTCCTTAATTATAAATCTTATTAGAAGTTTAAAGTACCATAAATGGGTCCTTCCACTTTAAATAAATTAATCAAGTTTTCAGATTTGCCACACAACCTTTACCTACGTCAACTCACAAACAGAAGTCAAATTGTGTATAGTTTTATTAGACCTTTGTAAAAGATGAGAATGTGGACACTATACAAGTTTTTTAACCATAATTCTAAATCCTACAACCTAAAGCCTAATCCTCAATGGTGATGGGTCTATCTAACAGATGCAAGCACCCATTAAGATGTAATTCAACCATCGAATTTTTAAAAAGATCAATTAATTAGGAAAAATATATAAACACAAGAAATTAATTAGGAAAAAGTATGTAAATGTAAAGAAGCAAAGTAATTTTTAGTATTTATATATATATATATACATAGTAGGTTAGATAAAATTTAGGTGTGTTAACGAATACTATCCATTAGAAAAACCCATTAATTAATAGTTCGCACTTGAATATATCCTATCTTCAAAGAATTAATGGTCCAGATTATGTCACATCATTTCATCAAATGATGTGATTAGACCCAATTTTTAAAGATTCAATAATCCAAATTGTACCACACCACTTTATCAAATGGTGTGGCAAAATGTGGACCATTGTGTTTTTAATGATCGGATCAACCCAAATCTTGGCCTTAATTAATAACCTAATTAACAACCAACAAATAAATTAAGCTTATAGAGAGGACAAAAGTGGGGCCCATTCCTTCCTAACGAGGCATCAGATGACGTGGTCCCTCACGTTACTGCTGACGTGGGTGAAAACTCAGAGAGAGAAGAAGGTTACGATTTACGCGGAGAATCGTGTCTCAAAAAGCGCGAGGACCAAAGCTGATGAGACGAGGCGGGGTAAAATAGGAAAGAGGAATCTGTGAATCGGTTATGAGCTGTCAAAGCAGGGAAATAGACACGTGTCGGACGACTACGTAGGATGGGCCCACTTTAGAGAGGGACAGCTAGCCAATGCCCACACAAAAACCAATGGGGTTTGTTTGTGTAAGTGGAATTTGAATGAATGAATTTTTTTTTATTGTTTTTAATTTTTAGGCAACGTGCGAAATAGTCCAGTGTGTGAGTGTGTGTATGTGTGTGTGACAGCTGAGGGTGTGCTGTGTGGGACCAATTTTGGAAGAGAAGGATTCGACTCTGACACATTTTGTGGGAAGTTGGCAGGTGAAATGTGGCTTTTGAGTTTTTTCTTTTGCTTGGTATTTACAATTGATTCGTTTGTATTTTGTGTTCACAATGAAATACTTGGAAAAAAAAAAAAAAGAGGAGGTTCATGGTAGTTTCATAAAATATTAAAATTATTTTTCATCACATGAATTGTGCAATTTTTTTGACAAATATTTTTATAAATTTTTGAAAATATATCAGGGAATCCATCATTTTTTTTTTTTTTGTATTTTAAGGGCACAGAACAGAAAGAACGTTTATTATTTAGTGATTTTGCATTTTTGTGCTCATAATGAGATACTTAAAAAAAAAAGCAGGTTCATGGTAGTTTCATAAAATATTAAAATTAATTTTTATCACTTGTATTAAACTATTTTTTTACCAAAAAAATTTCAACAAATTTACAAAAATATGATGTGGAAACCATCCTTTTTTGGTATTTTAAGGGCACAGAATACAAAGAACTTTTGTTATTTAGTGATTCTGCAATTTTGTTTCTTGCTATTGGTTCAATCCAAGAACTTTCAATTCTGTGCACCAGATTTGTCCTTTTTTTTATGTTACTGAAGGTTTGATACTATTTATGAATATACCGCTGAATCCAAAGGGAGAAAAAGACAAGAAAAATGAAAAAGAAAAAACTGGACCAGAATGAACTAGTCAAAAAAGATTAAAATCATGCAAGTTGTTGGGATGAGACTTTTGGGTTAATACCACTTTGTTCCCCCAAACTTTAGACGATTACCCACTTCAGTTCCTAAACTTCAAAATGGGACACTTAAGTTCCTAAACTTATAAATACCTCCCACTTAAGGAAAATTGTTAACAAATCCTGAAAGCCATTGGTGGTCGAAGTGTCCCATTTTATAAGGGTTTAGAGATTTAAGTGTCCCATTTTATAAGTTTAGGGACTTAAGTGGGAGGTATTTATAAGTTTAGAAACTTAAGTGTCCCATTTTGAAGTTTAGGAACTAAAGTGGGTAATCGTCCAAAGTTTGGGGGGACAAAGTGGAATTAACCCGAGACTTTTCTACCACATACGATTTTCAAATGTCAAAAGTTAAAAAAAATTGTGAAAAATTTTTCTCCTATTGAGCTGAACGTATCATTGTGTGTCCCCCCTCTTTACCACATTAGAAACTTGGAATTGTACTGGGATGCAACAATTATTTAATGGAAGCAAATATTAATTAATAGATTGTTTGGATTGTGATTTTTTGCAGAACATTTTTTACATTTTTCATGAATATGTTTTTCAATCATTTTTTTATCTTAAATATGTCAAATTCTTATAATACTGTTTCTTGCAAAAATTCCTAAAAATAACAATCAAAACGAGGCCATTTCGGGTTTTGAGGACACAAGTACCCATCTTTTTTTTTTTTTTTTTTTGATAATACAAGTACCCATCTTTTGACTATTACACATAAACTATTACATAGTAAACATAAGACAAATGAATGCGAAGTTTTAGAGTTTCCTACCTAAAATTTTCCACCATTTTTCAATAGTCAACAATAGACAAATGCATGTGAAACTTGCTTATATGTCCCTTCATCTTCCACAACTTTCATATATATATATATCACCACAACACTAACTAATTCTAACAAACCACAGCCAAGAAGTTGCTTTCAGTAGTGTTAATATGACTTTTCTGCACTTGAAATCTCAGTAGACTGCGTACAAAGATGTTTAAATGCTTTGATGAACAGGTGAGAAAATTTCACTGTCAAAAATTTGGTCATCAAGTCTAAGACATGACTGCATATTTATTGTAAAAGGTCGTTTATAAAAATCTAATGTCTTCATCAATTAAGTCGTTTTCCTGAAGCACGAGAGGTTTAAAATAGCAAGCTAGGTAGGAAGTTGGACAACACCACACGAAATGGATGCCAAATTCTTGAGAAAATCTTTAGCTCTAAAACTGATGATTTTTTTATACTCCTATATATCAATTTTCAAGACTTATTAATGGTATTTTTTTTTTTGGAAGGAATGACATTATTGGTGAGAATTTAAGCTACAACGAATTCTTTACACTCCTATCAACTCGTGACTTTTTTTTTCTAACAGGGAAAAGGTGGGATTTATTATTAATTTTTTTTGGAAGGGGTTGATTTTACAGTAGTTGTGAGAATTTGGCATAAGCTAATACCCTTTTGTTGATAAAAACAGTACCAGAAAACTGCATATGAAATTAATCTTACCTTAAAGTTTTCACTTAAAGTTTTTACCTAAATTCTGTATTTTAGTGATGGCCAGAAAAAGAAAAAAAAAACTCAGTAGAAACACTTAACAGATACAATCAGTTATTATCAAGAATGGGATATTAAAAAAAAATCACAAGTATATTATTAATATTAAGACTCAAGACTTAATTGGTGATTTTAGTGATGGGTTCTCAACTTTGTATTCAAATTCTTCTTTTTTAATACTTTATTCCTTTTTATTTTAATAAAAAAAAAAACCACCTGAAAGAGGTGGAGATTATTACTACATCTGATTTGCAAAGAGTACATGATAAAGGCAAACAGGCCAACTAATTTTAATTAGATGCAAATTCCGGTATTCCTTCACTTGTCCATCAAGAAAATTAAAGAAGGAAAAAAAAAAAAAGGAATAGAACAAAGGTTCTGTATTGTCAACTCTTTGAAAGGAGTCAATCAGAAAGATTTGAATCTTTTGAAAACCCTAGGAAATGTTTCTTTCCTTTAGATATTTGTTTTGACAATTTTTATTAATTTAATAAGATTTACTATTGACCTTAAGATCATCAATATAGTCACCACTACAATAGGGATACGAGGAAACCACCATCCTTTGGGTTGGTGGCCACCACCTAGCCAATAAGGCTAAAAAAGTGGTTTGTTTCAAAAAATTTAGGCAGGTACACTCGTCTAATCCGATGATGGTTCAATCCCTTTCGAATTATTTCTGAACCTCCTTCCTCTCCCCTTTAGTGTAGGATAGATTAGGTTATACAATAATTGCCCGGAAAAAAACAATAGGGACATGAGGGAGCCAACTGGCAATTTGTAGTTTGTGGACAGCGTAATTCTGCACGTATCTGTCAACAAGATCTGCAGCTTCAACTTCGTTTTGATGCCCCTTGTTATCGCGTGTGCCTCATGGCTTGCGTTTGCAAACTACTGGGGTCCAATGGATTTGGAAAGATATTTTTTTCCCAATATATTTAATTTCTGTTTTTTTCCCCCTTGTATAAAGGGTTTTTTTCCCAATATATTAATGAAAGAAGTAATTATTTTTTGACCCTTTTGAATAAAAATTATCGGTGAAGCATTCGTATCTGTTAGTAAATAGGAGTCCTTACACTGGCGGTGTAAAATAACTTATTCCTTATTCATTTAATTCTTTGCAGAATATTTAGCATAGTACTATTTATAGTAGAAAACGACATCTATTCTAAAAATGCATAATTGATAAACTTCCTTAGCTTTATTGTAGTTTTAAGTCCCTTATGTTTCCATCAAATTAAAGCAGGTGGAAAATGTTATGTTTCACGAGATTGATGAAATTTTATTGTGCTATTAATATAATTCTTGGACGATGGCTTTAAGTCGAGAAATGTGGAGATTACTAGGTTATAAAATGCAAAATGATATTTTACTTTTCTCAATAGGCCACAAAATTCAATTTTGCTGTAATCCAGGATATGTGATGATATTGGCCCTTCATTGCCTATTGTGTACTAAATTAGTATATGAAAAATACTTTGCTGGTTAACCATATAAGGATTAAGAACGTAAATTGTTACCTTTTTTTTTTTTCTTTAAAGAGGATCAAGAGTTATTCCTCACTTATCCCTTTTATGGCTTAAACCTGTGATATGTAAGTTATAGGTGAAACGTTTTATCAACTAGGCCGCGCTTGGTTGTCAGTAAATTGTTATCTCCTTTATAATTTGGACTGAAACTCATAATTTTCCAAATCTTGGCATTTCGTACAAGAGGTGACATCTTTATCCAAAAAAAAAAAAAAAAGAACTTTAAACATATTTATTAAGGATTATTTTAGTTCATTTGCACAAGTTAACACCACAAAAAAAAAAGATTATCAGAAAGGGATAATGCTTGTGAGGGGGAAAAAAAAGAAGAGATGCTTTTCATAAATCCGGAAAAAAGTTGGAAATGAAAAAGAAAAATTCACAATTTGTGTGTGTAAAATTTCGTAGCCAAGTAAGTTGTTTAATGCAACAACTGGGATAGTACTTGGGTCAATCAGAGCGAATAAATTCAAACAGGAAATAAGCATATAAAAGAGCACTGATGTTAAGAGGACCACTTCCACGTTTCTCCTTCTAATAAATAAACCATATATTGTCTTGTCATTTTCACAAGATTCATGGAAAATTTTCTCCATCTTTCAAAATTTGTGACCCATTTTACTTGCTGTTTTCTGAGTTGTGTGTCATATTGGCTTAGTTGTAGATCAAATCTCTCTTTTTCTAGAAAGAAAATCATCTTTTTATTTCTTGTCTCCGTCTCTCTATCTATTTCTTTTACGTTTTCTTTTTAATTTTGATGATTGGTAGCTGTGATTTCCAGCATCCAGCCGACCAAAAGTGCGAGTGAAAAGTCCTACCTATTCTCAATAATTGTTGTTCACATGATACAGGCTTCTTTGCCTCTTTTAATTTTGAAGAAAATTCAAGAAAATGTCGGAGGTTGCCTTTAATTGTCATCTATCTATGGGTGAAAATGATTATATTGGAAGAATAAAATGCTCCCATAGAGGAAGACTAAAGACCTCACCATCTCTATTTTATTCGTTCTTTTTTCTTTTACCCTTCCACCCCTCCCCACAATCTTCTCACTTCCAACTGTCGGATACAGGATTCGAATCCCAAACCTGATAGAGAAGACTTCCTATTTCATTCTAAAATTTTAGATTTACTAATGATTCAAATCCAACTATGTAGGACAAATAAATGAAAAGAACCTGTGAAGTAATTCTGGAATTTGGCAAATAGGGAAAAATATTTGTACAAAAACAAATATTGCCTCAAAGATGGTATTGCTTCCATTTACTTTAGTTTGATTCTCAAAGTTAATACACAAACAAAAACAAGATGGGAGTGCATATTCCAAATAATTGTTGTATCCAAACAATATTATTACTTTAATCTCAATTGCCAATTATTGTTAGTTGAAATTTGGGAGGGTGTTTCTGATTAAAAGAGTGTCTGAATGTTATTAACAAAAGACATCAAATAACTTTTTGGGAGAGGTTCTTTATTTCTCTATAGGGAAATTCTAGTTTGATTTTGTATTTTGTTTTGCATTTTGTATTTTGTATTTTATATTTTGCAAACATGGCCAAAGCCTCTATATGTCAATGAACTACTGAAGTACCTCATATACATACAAAATGCGTTGATATTTTTCGTGTGTGTGAAAGGATATTTCTCGTTATATAAGTTATGCAGGAGAATTGAAGCAAAATTTATTATCAATTTTTTTGTAACCCCTCCAATTTCTAGGTTAATTAAGAATGCAATAGGAAGAAATTGAATATATTATATATCCAAGACATCATTGTGTCCTTTTGTGACCACCAAGTGACTATGATTTCACCATCCTAAAATTGCTTTTGATACCGGATGCTGTGGATTCCTTTTTTTTTTAACATGAAGAGATGTTTTAGATTCAGCATATCATGATATCTACTTTTCTAACTTCTAATGATCGATCAAAGAAAGCCATAAATTCCGAATGCAATAATTTGGTCTCTTGAGCCAAAGGATTAAAATAAGGGTTAAAAATAAAAAAGGCCTCTGTGATATACCTAATACACAAAAAAATTTCTCGTGATTTCAAAGCACACAAAACGATATTTCATATTTTGAACTAAATTGTAAACTAACAGAATTCATTAAATTTAACGAAAATGACGGTTTCGGCTGTTAAATTTATCGGATTCCGTTAAATTTACGAGATTTCGTTAAATTTAACGAATTCTGTTAGTTTACAATTTAGTTCAAAACATGAGGTGTCATTTTGTACGTTTTGAAACTACGGAAGATTTTTCTATGTATTAGGTATATCACAAGAGACTTTTTTGTTTTTAACCCTTAAAATAAATATTGGGAAAAAACCGTTATTGTCAAGTATAGTGTCTTATAACAAAATCCCAAAATCTCATGAGTACTTTTTTTTTTCTTCTTAATTTGTGGCATAAACTCTTGTCATTATTCAACAATAGAGAAGAATTTATACACTGTAGGGACCTACTCAACTGGAAAAATAGATACGACTCTGTACTTTGAAAGCCTCGTGACTAAAATAAGGGTGTAAATGAATCTAAACAAGCCTAATTTTTTGTTGATAATTTGGATTAGTTTAAAATTATGTTCAAATTTGACTTATTTACTTCTTGAATCGAGATCGAACAAACTTTTATCGAGTAGAACTTAAGTTGAGTTCAAGCAATTTAAATATGTTACATGTAAAATTTCACTTTTATGCTAATCTAACCAATTTGAGTCGAACTTGAAAGTTTATCAAATATAAAATTCTATTCAAATTTGATTTAATTAGTTAGTGAACTAAATTTGAACAAGCTTTTATTGAGTCAAGTTCAATTCGAATATCGAGTAATTTAATTCATATTTCAACCTTACACTAAAATACTGTAAAACACTAAATATCTTTCCTCTAGGAACTATGCTTGTGTTAATTCACATTTGAAATAGAATTGTTTTTTGTTATATAAATCTTGAAACATGCATGCTACATAAAACTTGAATTGTTTTTTGTTACGTTTAAGATGGATCTCGGAGTCAAAAGTCTTGAACGGACGACTTCTTAGACTGCTAAGTATTTATTTCATTATCAAGATATACAGTGCAAGACACTTGTCAAATTTTCATGTAGAAATACATTAACGACAAATCTAAAATGAGAACACTGATATTGCGGTATGGGTCTTAATATGCACATAAAATCAGGCATTATAATCATTTGTGGATCAAAAAGGTGAAGAGTCTGTCAAACAACCATATATAACAATCCCTTTATTTGAAAGGGAAAGATCATCAAGATTTCCAGATCCAACAGGCCAGCAACGTTTGTATCGTACACGTTGGGGTGAAATAATCCATGTTCTTCAATAATGAATCGTTGACCAATGGAACTTTGCAAAAGCTGAAATTTCCAATACCTTTGGCATACATCGTTTGAAAATTGTGGGAATCGATCTTGGCTGTGTGTTATAGTGCTGCTCTCTTTTTGTTTAGCTTTTTACTGTTCTTTTCAACTTTTTGGTCTTGCTTTCTTCATACTTGGAGAACTACACATAGGCTTTTTGGCTCTTTCTCTGCGTTGAGTTGAACGGTTCCAAATACATGCTTGATCAAGTTGAGATAAGAATCTTTAATGCACATTGATTTGTCAATGTATCATCTTCACTTTATTTAGAAAGCAAGAAGATGCATCCAAGTCAAGAAAATCTGGCTTCTTTAGAGAATCCAATATATCTCAATTGCTTGTTATTGTCAATATTTTTCAGTGCAACGATCGATGTTTGATTCTTGTTTTGTGATTTTATACTTCATCGTTTTTTCACTCCTTTTTGTTAAGCAAACTAAACACAAAAAAAAAATGATAAATACCTTATCAAGTTTTATGGAAAAAAACTGATAGTTAAAGGGCAGCTAGTTTGAGTTCTTTTTGAAAAAAAAAATTGTGGGGAATTACTTCACTTTGATGTTGATTATCCTTACACAAGAAAAAAATTCCTTCGCACCCTTTTATTGGTGTGCTATTTTTGTATTATTTTATGTAGTATTTTTTGCAATGTGAAATATGTGAAATAAAAAAGTAGTTAGAAAGATAAAAAGTTACTAAAAAACATATTTAGAATATAATATCAAAAAAAATTCCAAATAATATGCTTTCCAAATTGAGCCACTATTGTTTGCCTTTCGATTAGTATTAATATACGTAAACTGAAGAGATAATTTTTTTTAATATGTCATAAATTTTTCCAAATCACACGACCTTTTTAGGATTAGGATCCTATAAATATCATTAGAATTTTAAATTTATTCTTTAACACGAAGTTACTAAATTTGTTATATAATATTGGTCATGACTGACATAAGTGGTAGAAGAAAAAAAAATCAAGTCGAATGAAATAAGTTTTACATTTTACCCTCTAGTTTTTGTTGTACCATCCAAACATGTAATGGTAAACTAACATATAGTTAAGTGATCCAATCCAATTTTTTTTTTGTTTTTTAAAATAAAATGACAACCCTTTTCTTTCAAATGGAGTAAACTGTGTGGTACATTTCTCAAAAATGTAAGTTGTCTCAAAATTTTACTGAAGAAGATTTAAAAGGTACACTTTTCTCTTCTTGTAGTTGTGAAAAACAATTTTCCGCATTTTGCGCTTTCCTTATTTTGATTATCTTTTGCTTGGTCGAAATGAGACCTCATTTCGAAAATCGATAATCATGACAGCTTACCAAACAGCAACTGTGCCGCCACACTGTTAAACCACCAGAGGTCCGTTATAGAGTTATCAAATGTGGTTTGTTACAGAGTTATCAAATGTGGTTTGTTTGGATAGTGGGTTATTTCCCCAAATATATTTGCTTACATCACCATTATAATTTTCAATACAGTTTTTTATCTTCCCAATTACCTTTTTATCTCACATACATCACATCACAAAAAGTACTACAGTAAAAATATCTCAAATAATTTACAATCTAAACAAATCTGTACACCTCAGAGCAAAAATTCATATGAAACTCAGACCAAATAAGAAAGAAAAAAACTATACAAGAAAAGATACTTTTTTGAAAAATGAAAAGAGTAAATCTTATATACACTATCACAGTTGGATGCATGATATTTGAGTAAAATTTAGATTTTAAATTTAAATTCAAATAAGTTGTTATACATTTAATGGTGAGTGTGTATATACTATCAGTGTATAAAATATTAAATTAAAAAAAATCTACAAGAAAACTAAGTTCTATTTAGAGCTACACTAGGGCGACAAATAGCTGTGACCGACTAAAAATTAGTGTTATTAATTAAGTTTCCTACGTTATCATTGTAAAAAGAATATTCTACATCCAAAGATTAAATCCAATTTTCTAACAAAACCACCTACAAAAAATGGCTTTAAACGTACAATATGGTTGAACGATAGAAAATTATGGGAACTTTTAAAAATCAGATGAGCCATCTTTTAATTTGTATATACCGTATAAGTTGTAAAAATCCTGTATCACTTAGTATAAAATTTTTCTAAATATAATTTCTTTTCAAAATTTTTACTTTTTTTTTGTATATCCAACACACATCTAAAACCTGTTATTGTAAAAAAAAAAAAAAAATTATAGTGACAATGGAAATTACGTTGTCCATTAATTCAACGTAGGTATCTATTAAAAACAGTACTTTGCCGACAAATAAAAGAAAACCACAAATGAGACGGCTACTTTACAAAAGTGGCATGATAAGTATTATTGTACACGTCTCATAATTGTCTGCTGCCATATGCTTTGTGATTGGTCAAAAAAAGTCAAAATTTGATAAGAAATTGGAAGCATGAGAGCCGAGGCGGAGGACAGTCATATAGATATCCATGATTGACAGAACAGGGCCGGGTTTGGTAGTGGAATTAAGTTGGGAATATTCCCATTTGACTACCCGTGTATTGACGTTTTTGCTGCTTGTGTCAAAATCACGCAAGTTTTAGCAGAGACCGAACTCGGTTCATGTTTATGTCGCTTTCCTCAAAGTAACAATTATGGGAACGATTAAGGGGAATGGCATTATTGCTTGCAAAGACCTTTGTTTTTTTTTTTTTTTTCAATTAGTTCTATTTGGAGAATCGTTTATTTTTCCAAACTTTTTGTCTCTTTGGAAATTTGAATGTAGTTAGGGTTGTTGGAGCCAGACGAATATTCAAGAACCGGTTTCGTGTTCGGTCCAAACGGGGATTGCAGACAGGCACTTCTGGGTTCGATGTGATTGGATTCAGTTATTGTAATTCTTTCAAAAATTTAGTACATACTACAGTCATGTTTAATAACCTAATTCAACATATAAATTTAATAGGTTTAAATCTTAATATGTTCAAATGTGTTTAATAATTAAAAATAGAACATGTGAATTAATTAAATGACACTAAATTTTTTAAATAAAACTTACTCCAAAGAATAAGTGATAAGTTATTTACTTATCATTTAATACGATATACACTCAAATGTATCAGATTTATAACTTAACAATTCAATAATTTAACGGATTCATATTTCAGTTTTATCAAATGCATCTTAAGTTGTATTTATCATTAAGTTGATGTTCATGAATAAAACTTATGCGTACAATGAAGTTATGAATAAATATTATATACACTGATAGTATATCACTGTCACCGTTGGATCCATAACATATGTACAAAAGTTGAATTTTAAATTTAAATTTTGCATAGTTGTTATTCATTCAACGCTAATAGTATTTACACTGTCAATGTAGGAAAGATTAGTTCTAAAGTTATATGATGGTACACCAAATTATCTAAGAAGTATAACAATTATACAATCTCAAAAAAGAAAAAAGGATTAATCTTTCCTACACTGACCGTGTATGCACCGTCGGTATTGAACGAATGACAACTATACAAAATTTAAATTTGAAATCCAATTTTCGCACATGTGTCATGAATCTAATGGTGATAGTGTATACACCGTCAGTGTATATAAGATTTATTCAAAAAATAATACCAACAATAGTTGACCCTGGTCCATCCAAACGACTGCATAGATTTTTGTTGATAATTTTTTTTTTCAAAAATTGGCTAAAACTAATCAAATTGCATTTTTTTCTGTAGAATATTCTATGTTTTTAACTCTGATTATGTGCTGTGTTCATCTTTTGTAGTAGGTTCCTAACAATGTATGATGGCAATATGCAATCAAAAATGTAAGTGGTGGCTCCTTAATTCTTTAATAACTAAGCATAAGAATAGGGCTGATTAAATTGACTTTCACATTCTCGTTACTGATTGAAGCATTAAAGCCCCTTGTAGACATGCATTTTTTGGGTTGAACGTTTAAGAATGGTCGGTTTAGATTTAGGAAAAGATTTGAAAGAGAAATTTTATAATCTTTTAACTATGGAGTCATTAGGTTTAATATTTCTTGTTTCAGTAAAAACAAATTAGTGGGGAGATTTTAAAACTCATAAATTCAGAATAACTCAAAAAATACGAATTCATTTTGTACCCACCCCACTTTTCAAAAAAAAATTTGAGATAAATATATTTCATTGATAAAATTGAAAATATAGGTACTGGACCTGATGTCCAATCACTTTTTCTATTCTAATTATGTCAATTTAGAAGGAGGAAGTCAGTATTTAATTTATACTTTGTGTATTTTTTCCATTGTTAACGAACACACAACTGCACATAAAATGCTATCATTTATAAAAACACACATCTTTATGTCAGTTTTTAATTTGGTTGCGTTCATCCATATCTGAAAACAGTAAATCAAATAAAGTTGCAATATCAAGTCTAAATAAAGCTTTGCAATATGAAGTCTAAATAAAGTTTTTTCAATTAAAGAAAACCCTTGAAGAGGAAAAAAAAAATTCTCTCTTGAAAACAATCGGAGGGAAAAAACCATCACTAGGAAACTATTAGAGAGGAAAAAGCTCCCATGAGGAATTCAAGTAGAGAATTTTTTTTCACATCAAAACGAAAAAGAAATTCCCCTTAGTTTTAGTTCATGAAAATTTTGCACATAAAGTACCACTAACACTAACCATTCTGATTGATTCATTAGTGCGTGATATGGGCATGACTCAAGTGGCTGCAGCTCCTTTTTGACTCAAAACCTGGAAAAAGACCATGAAAAACTAAAGGATACAAAAGGAAAAAGGAACAAGAAATAAATCATTTTCTCTAGTCCAAACTATAGGCTAAGACCAAGTTGCCTAAAAATCTATTGTAATCTTTTTGGCTAGTGTTTCTACGTTAGCATCAATGAAATGTCACTTCACTAAATGACATAATTATGCTTTAACCTGGAGCAAGTACTACAAGAAATTCAGACTTTGGTAGCTTTCCAGGCTGCTGAAGATCATAAAAGCTATCTTTTTATGAGACGAAACTATTGACAGTAAAAAATGAAAAAGGGTTTTAAGTCACAAAAAAAAAATGATTTTAAGTCGCAAATAATGCTATGACATTTATGTAGTAGTCATAAATTTGTTTTGCGACTATTTTGACACTACACTCATTTACAAGTCACAAATAAGCGGTCGAGAATTTATTTGTGACTTGTATGATAGTTTTTACGACCAAATTTTTAGTCACGATAACTACTTTTTAAGTGTAATCAACAATCATCAACGTTGCTTAGTATGTAATTAAGGAACATGGATGCACAGTATTCAGTGATTCGACTTTCAAGTTATCTTCTTGTAGGAATAGGAAGCACTTAAACAGTGGAAAAATGGATCTTGGTACTTAATTATAGAAGCAGTCTGCTCCATGTGTTTACATTCAATATGATCCTGGCCAGTTTGCCCAATAATTGTCTGTTCCACCAATCTAATCAGTTTGATTTGTTGTTCCTCTTTCATTGAATACAATCAAACACAATCAGTATATTCTGACCCTAACAGGAGGAAAATGAAAGGGACAAGCAATGGTTTTATGTAGCTAATAAGGGCATTGTGCTTGAGAAAAAGTGGTTATTATCATTAGGTTCCAAGTTAACAATAATTTTTTTTTTGCCTTTATATATTAAGTATTGTTCTAAGCCTACTAATCAGTCCATTTCTAAAACTAATCTGCCAGGATCTAATTAGTTGATTAAAATCCAAAATTTTTGTGCATTTATAACCAATGCCATAACCTATCAGGGAAAAAAAAATTCAGTAACCAATCTGTCAAGATCTAATTATATGATCCAAATCCGATATTTTTTGCATGGTATAATGATCCAATTGGCTTTGTAAACTCCCAATTTGAAGCTGCGCGTTACCAACTTTTCTTCCAGAAACATATACGGGATTCGAATATTAGGTTTATAAAAAAGTAAAATTAAATTAAGCGAATGTTCGAATACAAAAAGAAGCGATAAATGTAAGTATGTACATTTGAATAATAAAAACAAAGTATAAAATAGGTGTAATAAAGAGTTTTCACTTAACATAATCAAAAACCCAAAAAACAAATGACAACGATTCTATCTAATATTTCCGATCTGATAAATTGAACATTTTTTATTAGTATAAGTTGGATCTTTTGATCTCGAAATCTTTCGCTTTCAATCATAAATATCTTTGCACGTGCACAAGAAAATTGTTGGTATGGGCCAAGCATGGAGTTTTCGCATCTGGGAGCCAACGATTTCGTTTCTCATAAAATATTCTACGAATCTGACGGCTTTGATTATCCCACTCCGACTGGAAACCGCAACCTACTGTTTGGCTGGAATACTCAGCTAAAGTTGAGATAAAACCAACATGCGTTAATTTCCTATAAAGCAAAATTAATATGTGCTCTTTTCCTTTTCCTCATGTAAACATTACACGAGGACTCGTTCATTCTAACGTAGTATTGTTACTCTAAATTGAATGCTTTTATTTGATATCAAAGCAAGTTGGTTCAATTGATAAGAACATATCACTTCTCACAAAAACCGACGTAAGGACTGTAATGAAAGGCAGGCTGTAAAAACTCTTATAAGTAACTTATAATTCCAAGAGTACACTCTGATCCGACATGATAATGATCGGAATTGAATTCATTCAAACTTTATTTTCATTTGTTTGCAAGGGTGGCAGACTGAAAGACTTTGTCTAAATGACGAATTTATACCTCCATCCATAACCTAATAGAGCTAAATCTGAGCATTGCTGTTGGAGATATAAATATTGTGTTTCGTTACATTTAGTTTTAGATGTATGTAATTACATAAATAAAAAATCTCTAGTTGATTGGTAATTATGCAAAACATATATATATTTTTTGTAGCTACAAAGTGATGGTATTGGCATTCCAAGTATTGCTAATGGCACTCCATTTCATTTTTTCTAAAAATACATGAAAAGCTAGAATATCATTGGATTAGCTGTTTTTGAAAAAATTTACTATAGCAGTGTATATGAAAAATTTTTATTATACAAATTTTTTGAAATATTTGATATATTGTATGAATGAGATATTTTTTGAGTTATTGTGTATTATTGTAATATAGTATTTGAAAAACTTGTTTTTGAAAAAATGGCCAATCCAAACAGAGTAATATCATATTATTTTCTTTACCTTTGCTACTACCTTTATTCTTTTTTTTTTTTGGATATACAATAAAATTTCACTCATTCACATGAATTATACTAATGGTAGCAGATACATAAAAAAAAAATGCGAAGAATACAATACAAAGAAGATATTTCCTTATGCTATTTAGAAACTAATATTCTATAACATTCTTAAACTCTAAAATTTTCTGCAAATATAAAAGTGCAACTCCAGTAGATCGTCATTGCTTGTCTTCTGTCGTCAAATCTGATAGGCACGAGTTCTGAATGCCAACAGAAAAAAATTAGATATGACCAAATTGATATGAGAGATCGCAAATCTAACAAGAAAAAAAGGCCAAAGAAAAACTCTCATTCGGAAATAATTAAACTCATTCTAAGAAAATTTTAGGAGAGGAAAAACTTTTATTAGAAAAATTCTAGGAGAGAGAAAATTCTTACAAGAAGAATCCTAAGAGAGAATAAACTCTCAACAGGAGAACCTTTAGAAAAATTTATTAGAAAAATAAAAGGAAAACATCCTAATGCTGGAGGATGGAGGTGAACAAATTTGCTGGCTAAAGAAGTTCTAGAAAGTTTTGCAATTACCTTTCAGTTTTTCCAATCTGATAGTAGCATCTTACTACTACAATATGTTGATATGATTATTAACAAACCCACTTTTACATATTTCCTAGTGTATGATTTCAAAGCTTTGATGAATTTTGTGTTTAAAAGGATTTTAAACTCCTCCATGAATTATCATTAAGCTTTCTATAACAACTTTTAATTGCATCCAACAAATTTTAAAGAATGGGATTTTATCACAGTGTTTTGCTTTTTTCTTACAATGCAACAACTTCTAGTTACATGCATTCAGACATTGCTTTCCTTGATATATCTATTGTGTTTTGCTAAAAATAGGTCCAATGATAAAGACAAATTCTAGTTCTATTGTGTAAGGAAGTCAAGCAAAGTCGAGTTTTTGCTTAATTGAGTTGAATTCGACTTAATTTTACGATGATCAAACTCAATCGAACTCGAGGTCGAATTAATCGTGCTCAGGTTCAAACTTGACCAAGCTCAAATGTAATCATAAAACTTTTTATAATGGATAAGATAAATATTTCACTCTAATAAAATATTACAACAGAATAATTATGTATCTATTATTAGGCTCGACGAGCAGTCACGTCGAATATTTCCAGTCTTGAACTGGCTTGAAATCTCACTTGAGTTCAACTCATAGTTAATTGATATTGATCGAGTTTGAGTTTAAATACACTAACTAGTTCGTTCGAAAGTCTAGTATTGTCACTGTAACACATCACTTCATATCATAATCACAAAATTGAGTCGTCTAGTCATAAATTTTGAGTGTTGATTAATTCGATGTGTCTATATAAGTTCAAGGATTATTATTAATGTTGCTAACATCTTAGGGGCAGGTACATAATTCACAAGTTCTATATTAGTGGAAAGGATTAACTTTTCTTATATTATTAGTTTAACCATTTTTTTTTTCAACCCAAGCAGGCTTGGGTGCAAGATTATAACCTCTACAATTCTCAATCTAGATCTTGCTTGCCTTGTTATTTTTTTCAAGAAAAATTTTTTTATTTTTCATTGATATTATTTTCACATATTTTTTAATCACTTTTTTATTTCACATACATCATTTCTTAAAAGCGTTACAATAATTTTCTCGTGGCACATTTAACATACATCTAAGTCTACTAGGACAAGAAAAAAATTCACACTTTTTTAATCATTACATACATGACACATCTACATATGTGGGGATTAGAAAATGCAAATGCTATGATGAGACCCCAACTTACATTACTCTTTTCCACATCCAATCTCTTCTCTTTTTCCCAAGTGAAACAATCCTTAGTTTATATTCCTCCAAGAATTAAAAAACAAAAAAGCCAAACTTCCCAAAACAATAATGGTGAGAGACTGGAATTGTACTAGTTACCAGAGCATACAACCCACTGTCTAAAGGCCATTGCAGTTGCCTTTTAGTGCTTAGCTGGAATTAGCGGAACACAGCTGGCAAGAATGTACGGACAGCCTAATACGCTGGCTAACCGTCGCCGTCCCATATGTCCACAAGCTCCAACTCTGATATTTATGTTGTCTCCACTCTCCTGGAATATCTATTATTTTCAATATATATATATATATAAACTTTGAATCTGACCGTAGAGAGAATTCTAAGAGCCATTTTCTGATAATTGAACTAATTTCAGTGATTATATATATATAGCAAATTATCCGAGTAGTCATTGAATATATTTGATCACTTAATTATTAATAATATATTTTTACTTATCAATCTATTAAATCTATAAATTTTGAATTATTCCATCTGATTCCACTGTTAACTCTATCATGCATAAAGGTCTAAAAATAATTAGATTTGATAAAATTATTAGTAAAAATAGTTAGAATAAGTTAAAATTTATACTTTTAATAATTCAGTAAGTTACGTGATTAAAATTTGACTATTTGAAAAGTTTAGTGATTACGGAATAATTTCTTCATATATATATATATATATATATGTATATATTATAAGCTGTCCCAAAAAGCCTTATTTATATCAGTGTATGGGAGGGGAGGACCGAAAGGCAAAGGAGAAGCACATTGAGTAGTCACACCACACCGTACTCCATGTATGAAATGCCACTTTTGCCCCTTTCATTTTCTCTTATGGTTAATTGGTTTTAATGTTTAGTTAATAGTTTTTAGTAGATTTAATTTTTAGAATTTAATCAATTTGTTTTGTTGTCCTTGGTGAGTGGAGAGAGAAGGAAGGGGTTTGGTATTACGAAATAGCCCTTGGTTAGATGGGATGAGACTCCACACGTTAAAATTGAGGGATTGAACTTGGAAGAATAGCATTTTAACACATACTTAGTTACACATTTCTAGAGGTTCAAGTAAGCCTCTAAATGCAAGGATGCGAGTAGATCAATAATAAATTAGGTATAAAGTAGTTACATTAGCAAGCGCTTAATACGGACTTGTCAGCAACAATCTTTCTATTATAAGTTTATTCTAAAATATATTCAAGATTAGGAAAAATATGAGATCAGTCGATCAAAATACACGAATTTACTTGGCAGATAAACGACAATACGAGAATAGTAAATTTGTGTATGGACGCTAGTTATTCAACTCATACTTGGAGGCAACAATAGATGTTAAAACCTCATTTGCAAAAATCATATGTCATTATATTAACAAATTTTGATGATCTGATGTTTACTATGCAAGTTTAGGCCATAACCCTACACCAAGTGTCTGGAGACAGCAATTGTTGAACACTTGGACCAGTCAAAAGTGCTATCTTTGCACTTAAAAACTATCCATAAATGGATGTATAGCAGATGCAAAATCTAGAATCTAAATTGCAGAAATTGCTTATGCAATTTTATCTCTTGGCTATTAATTAAAAAGAGCTATAATCTATTTATTGATCCATGGAAGTTGAGGAAGCTGATACATAGAATTTGCATTAATAAAGCATGTATATGGCAAAATGTAATTACATATGTGTCATAAAGGGAAACCACATAATTAATTAACTTCTTCAAATTCAATATCATTCCTAATAGTCAAAACCTCCTCTTGAACGTCAGCATGACCCGTGCTTAGTTCATAGATTTCATTAATGAGAAGTCGACGGTTAGGTCCTTAGAAGAATATTATCCAAAAAAAGCATATTGTAAAAAAAAAGTAATAAACACATTCTTCTCTAAATATGTTTTTGAGATACCTTTTTATCTCACATAGATTATATCGACCAAATTTCTAGATAAATTTATATCCAAAAATAGAATCAAAGTCGGCGTTGGCTTGTTTATCGGTAAATCGATTACTATTTCACTTAAGTTTGCCCTAAATTTATAGTCGGGTCACACTTCACGCCCATCCTATTTTTATATCAATACCGAACCATCAATGTCTCTCAAGATGGTTAATTACGAAAGTATTTGAAGTAGGGCTGCAAACGAATCGAGCCGCTCGCGAGCCGCTCGCGAGCGGCTCGAGTCAAGCTCGAGTCGAGCTCGAGATTAATCGAGCTCGAGTCGAGCTCGAGCCAGCTCGAGTCAAACTCGAGCTCAGAATATTAAGCTCGTTAGCTCGCGAGCCGGCTCGCGAGCTTGAGTATATATATATATTTTTTATTTTTATTTTTATTTAATAATAAAATTACGTATATTATATATATATTTTTTTATTTTTTATTTTCATAGTGAAATTACGGATATATCCTTAATATTTTATTATTTATTTAGAAAAAAATATTATTTTATTTATTTTTTTTAATAAAAATATTTTTTTTTTATTTTTTTCGAGCTCGAGCTCGAGCTCGAGCTCGGCTCGACTTGATTCGAGTCGAGCTCGAGCTCGAAAATTGCCAGCTCGTCGAGCTCGAGCTCGAGTTCGAGCTTGGTAAAATTTAGTCGAGGCTCGGCTCGATTAGCTCAAAGCTCGACTCGGCTCGGCTCGGCTCGTTTGCAGCCCTAATTTGAAGGGAGTAAAATGCAGCTAGTATATAAATTTTACGAGCTCACATGTGATTAAACACGTATTCAGTTGAGATTGTTTTGCATTGTGAAACTTTTCTAGAACTAGTTGTAATTACCATTAATATTCCTGAGGCAAAATCATTGCACCAAAACACCTAGACTTTACAAACTAGAAAAAACGAACAATGAAAATATGGGTATGGGAAAAAGAAAAATCAAATCTCAAATTAAGCTAGAGAGAGTGATTAGAAAGAAGTTCTTCTTGTCCAGCCTTGTCTAGAATTATCCTTCATGCTTAAGTCTATTGGCAAACTCATGAATGTGGTTAGATTATATAAGTTTGTTTACTGCTAATGCATTCTCGTGAAAGTAAAATGTCATTAAATATATCTACAAAATAAGTACATAGTGTGATAAACTACATATTTACTTGAAGTTTAAGATAACTAGCTATAAATTATAACAGGATTATGTTGAAATATGTCCAACTATTTTAACTATTTCTATTGAAACAATCCACATTCAAGAAACTGTCATCAAACACGCACCATCTTTATTTATTTTTTCCTGACAAAATTAAATGCATTTAGTTGAGAATGCCATAATGCATTCATATAAATCAAAATATTGCACATAAATGCAATAAGGAACTTTCTTGAACTACACTATATACATTTATGGATATTGGTTGTGTGTTTTAATTATTAGCATTATTATTATCTCTGGTTAAATATGCTTTTTTTTTTCAAATTTTTTGTGTAGTTTTTCTAGCTATATGATTTTTTAAAACAAATTTGTAATCAATTTAATTTACATTTTTTCTCTTAGTATCTCTTATAATGGCTAATGGTATACAAATGTTTCTCATGCAAACGTTACTACATAATGTAATTTGGCTTATAGAAGCCAAATTTATTTAATTTTTTTAACATTCTTTTGACACCATCACTTTTTTTCTGCCCATTTCGATGCATAATTGAAACATTACCAATGCCATGGTCTCAAAACTTCAAACCTAAAGTAGTCAAAAGTAAGATTAAAAGTAAGAAAGAACACTTCTTGGAAATCACATAGCAAAATCACAAAAAAAAAAGGGAAATACAACTCCTTATTTTGCATAATTCAATTCTCATTTCTAGCCACATACAATCCAAAATTCCAAATCAATCAACAAAGAACTTGCCAAGTTCCTTTCCTCAAATGTAAATAAGTCTCCATCACAACCAAGTCAATTTTACACAACTACAACTTTCGAGAATATTAATTACTGTATCCATCCAAATTCCATAAAATCAGCTAAGCTTAGCCAACATCAAACCCCAAAATTCACCGAAATTCAAGTTTATCCCAAAAAAGCCAATAGGAAGGATTCTTTTGATTTTCCCCCTAAACAGAAAGGTCGTTTTCGTCATTTCACGGCGCCTCCCTCAACATCATCACACATCCCATTTAAGATCCTCAACCAGACAAAAAAATCCAGTCTGGCAAATTCCTCATTTCCCTAAAAACGGTCAAAACAAAATCAGTAAAAAGGTAACAAATCCGTCTTTCTCTCATTTCCCGGGGACAAATTCGTCCTTTTGAAATCATTTATAAGTACATTCCGCTTCGCTTTCCAACAAGCCGAGACCGCCTTCTCCTTTCTCTCTCTAATATCTCTCTCTCTCTCTCTCTCTAAAAACAAACCTTTTCTTTTTTCTCGACTCCTCAAAACCACCGGAAAAAATTGGACAAACCCGCCGCTCCTGCGAACGACGCCGTTTTCCTTGTATACTCCAGCTATCTTCATCGCAGAGAAAACAATCGGAAAACGCCATCGTTCAAGAAAGGAAGGCAAAAAGGACGGCGCCGTTTGGCTCTTCGTCGACTGGTCCATCTATCACAGCTTTTTACTACTACTGCTTCTACCACCACCACCACCACCAGTTCCCCTGAAGAAAACTTTCAGTCCAGCGACGTCGTTTCCACTCGGGGCCGTCGAACGACCTCGTTTAATCTGCCCAGGCAAAAGAACGCGGTCGTTTTCCTTTCTCTTAAACCACCGCCGTCCTAGAACTCTCCAGTCCGCTCCCGCCGTTTTCTTTAATTTGAAACTCTTCCAAAAACGGCGTCGTAGGGGAGCCATGGTCAGAAAATAGAAGCTAAATATAAGATAACAAAAAGATAGGGGAGGATGGGGTCGATGGGAAAGGTGTTGGGGGTGGGATTGGTGGTGGGTTGTGCGGTGGCGATGTGCGTGGTGGCTGGGACGATGGTCGGAAAGCGAGTAAAGAGCCGGAGGCGGTGGACGAAGGTCGTGAAAGTTCTAGAAGAATTCGAAGAAGGCTGCGCCACCCCCGTCGAGAAGCTCCGGCAAGTCGTCGACGCTATGGCCGTTGAGATGCACGCCGGACTCGCCTCCGAAGGCGGTAGCAAGCTCAAGATGCTCCTTACTTTCGTCCAAAATCTCCCCAATGGGTATGTGTTAGTGGTACACGATTTACTATTGTATTCAACTTTCTCTTGGTTTTCGCATTTCGTACATGAACAGTACTATAGTACTATTGCTATACGCATGTGTAGCGTCGTCTGTACTTTGGTAGGTGTTTTTGCTGCGCCTTTTTGGTGTTTGTAGGTGTTATTTTTTATATGCTTATTGTTATTGGGTTTTTGTTTTTAGTAAAACAAATACTCTGGAATGGGTTTTGGCTTGTGGCTGTTTTGGTTTGGAGTTTTTTGTTGCATTCTTGAAATCCGAGGTGGCAATTTTGGATTTGTATGGACTGGTGTTTTGTCTTTTTATTCTTTGGATTATTTAGGTTTTGCTTGGTTGGTTTCCATGACTTGATTCAGAATGTGGTTTAATGAGTTTCATTTTTTTTTTTTTTGTAATTTATCTTGAAGCATGTTTTGGTATTGTTTTGGAAGTTAGTTTCGTGGGAAAGGATGGACCTTTTGCATTTTATCGTTCCTTTGTCTTGATCGTGTATGTATTTGTATCATAGATACTTAATGCTGTAAGTTGCTGCTTTGACATTTGGCATTGCAGTGCTAATTGATTCTTTTGTGTTGTAGAAGATATACTGCGCATAGAAAAAGTAGCACCTGGGAAATATATGTCAAGGAGTCGCCCCCCCCCCCCTCTCTCTTCTTCTTCCCCTCATCTGTTGCTTCTCCTTGATTGGAATTTGTGGCTATATTGAGCCTTGTTATTCGAGACTTGATCTTGTGCTTGAAATCAGTTCTTTGAATAATAAACTTGGTTCTTAATAGGATGTGCATTTCTGGAAAAATTTTTGTTAATCTGCCTGATTGTGGCAGTTACCTTTCTTTGTCGCTTTGCGGTTGGCTAAGTAAAGTAATTATTGTGGATTATGTGTGGCATTTTAAATGTTATTACTTGCTGCATGATTGTGGTATCTATTGGTTTCATTGGACATATAGATGATGGGGTTTTGCACTTTGATTTTGATCCTCCAAAAAGGAAAAATGCTCAGGGAAGCCGCTTAGCTCCTCATCAATGTTTGGATACCATACCCAAAAAACAAAGGAAAAGAAAAAAATCTACATGGTTTTGGTCACAACCATAAGTTCTATACCTATTTTTGTGACCGTTAAGGTTTCAAATCACTGATTTATTGCAGTACTTGATCAACAAATATGTGGAAATTGATTGTAGAATACTTCTTTTCAGGAGCGAGAAAGGTGTGTACTATGGTCTGGATCTTGGTGGTACAAATTTTAGAGTGTTGCGCGTCCAGCTAGGAGGTCAAAGATCTGCTATTCTTGAACCTGGTGTTGAACGACAACCTATTCCTGAACATTTAATGACTAGCACAAGCGAGGTGGCCAAGTTTGTAATCCACATGTTCGAAAACTTTTTTTTTTTTTTTGGGCTTCCACTTGGAGATTTTAGACAATCTGATGTTGAAAATGGACTAATAATTATTGTCCATTTTTACCATCTGCAGGAGCTCTTTGATTTTATTGCTGCATCTCTACAGAAATTTGTTGAGAAAGAAGGAAATGGTTCTGTGGCTTTGGAAGGCAAATTAAGGGAACTTGGCTTCACATTTTCGTTTCCTATGAAACAGGCATCCGTTTCGTCAGGCATTTTGATTAAATGGACAAAAGGGTTCTCTATTCATGACACGGTAAGTATGAATGTCTTGCTAATTTTATTTTTGAGTGACGAAGGCAGAAGTTCTTAATGAAGATGGTTTGATTAGCTTCGTTTACTTTAAATGCATTTGCTGGTGTGTGTGTATCCAAATCCATGCAGTGCTTTTCTCCAAAGGGTTCTGTTCGGTGCTTGTCTGCATAAGCACTTAATGGTCTGTGGATCCTATGCTTGGTTTGTGCTTGGACCAAACATTGCTTAATTGCTTAATTGAATTGATGGTACTGCAAGTTAGATCATCATCATTAGGGTGGAGGGAATAAATTGTTACGCAAACAGTTTTGCAACTCCTAATTTCCGGCTATACCTGTGCTTGATATCTCAGAGAAGGTAAACTTATGTGGTATAATGATCATTTGCTCTCAGGTTGGGAAAGATGTCTCTGAATGTCTAAATCAGGCGCTAGAAAGACGAGGCCTTGATATGAGGGTAGCTGTACTAGTAAGGACTTCCAACTTCTTTTAGGTTTTGATTTCTTGTTTTCTTTGTGACATATTTTAAATGAAGCTTTGATCTTCATGCTTGTTTTTTTCTTTTTGATCAAAATTTGATCTTGTGCCTACTGTTGCATCTTTGAGTTGCTGATCCTATGTGTCAAACTTGTACCTGATTTGGCTTTTCTTTTGGCTCTGGCACTGTACTGCTTAGTAGTCTGATACACTTGTCTTGTTACTTCTTGGAAAAAATTATCTTGGAATTTGTAGTCGAAGCATCTGGGAATTTAGAAATTACTTTTTGAATCAAGTTCTTTTGGACTTGTTTACTTTTAACTTTATTTAGTAATTTATAAAAAAGTGACTTTAGCATATATTGTTGATACTTACAAGGGGAAATGGCATTGTCCTTTCCTGAGTATTATTATGTGCTGTAGGATTTGTCCTGAGCTTTTGAGATTATGCTTGACTTATCTCTATTAAGTTTAAAAATCATCAGCCAGTTAAATGTGTTCAGGAAGACAGGTTTTGTAAATTAAACACGTCAATTATATACAAGTGACTCCAGGTTTACTTTAACTTTATTGAGTAATTTCAACATAAAAAAGTGACTTTAGCATATATTGTTGATACTTACAAGGGGAAATGGCATTGTCCTTTCCTGAGTATTATTATGTGCTGTAGGACTTGTCCTGAGCTTTTGAGACTATGCTTGATTTTTCTCTATTAAGTTTAAAAATCATCAGCCAGTTAAATGCGTTAGGAAGCCGGGTTTTTGTAAATTAAACACATGTCAATTATATACAATTAACTTCATGTTAAAATGTTTGATTAGGGAGGTCATATGACTTGAAATTTTGATAAACTAGGAAAGATAATTCTTGTGTGCTCTACTTCCAAACATCTTGAGTTGTGTATTTCATCTGTGGCACCAAAATTGTTACCGGTGATAGACTTCTGCTGAATGGAAAAGGGAAACAAAAGACAAATATAGAATCTGAATTGATCTCTCTGCTTGTGGCCCATGAAGTCTCTCGTTTGAATTGGAAACTTCTTGGAGACCATCACAGTTTTTAGCCTTCATCAACAGTTCAGAGCTTTTGTGGGGCCAAACTTATGTAATAAAGAAACGTCTGTTGATGCAAAAAGATGGACAGAAGAAATTTCAGTATTAGTTTGTAATATCAACCTTATTTTGTTTGTGGTCAAGATTGCAAGATCATGAACTTATAGTGATTAATAGGATAAGCTGTGCTTTTCCCCACCTTAATCTGACGACAAATAATTGATTCCATTTTTGTCTGGTAGATTTACAGTAGTCATGCATCTTGAAAGGCAAAACCATTTTTGTGTTATTGTTAACGTCTAATGGTTTGAAGAAAGCGCACAACTATTTTTTAACATCTGAGAGATGCATATTGAAAGTTTTGTGTTTGTTACTATGTATTTTTCTGGTTCACAGTTTGAATTTAAGGATTGATTCTGTTGCATGCAGATTAATGATACAGTGGGAACCTTGGCCCTAGGGCATTATCATGATGAAGACACAGTGGCTGCAGTAATTATTGGTACAGGTACCAATGCCTGTTACCTGGAGCGATCGGATGACATTATTAAATGTCAAGGCCTTCTTACAACTTCAGGAGCAATGGTATTTCTCCTTCCTTCTTTTGTGATTTCTGCATGTATTATATCCTCCTCCTCCTCCCCCCCCAAAACACACACACACGCACAAAAACCAAAAAAAAATCCACCCAATAAAGAAAAAGAAAAAGGAGGTTCACTCATGTCTAGTTTTATAGCAAATAGTTCTGCTCCCCCATACATAACAGTAGCCAAATTAAGATATCTCTCTAAGATGAAGCGAGTATTCTTTAGATTACTGATCTTGCATTTTGGATCTTTAGGTGGTCAACATGGAATGGGGAAATTTTTGGTCATCTCACTTGCCTAGAACTTCATATGACATTGAGTTGGATAGTGAGAGCCCAAACCCAAATGATCAGGTATTTTTCGCTTCTTTTATACTTTTATGTACTAGTTTTTTCTAATTTTGATATACTCTTTAGTCTAGTAGTTTGTCTTAATTCTTGGAGGTCCCATTGTTGATGTTTTTCATGCAGGGATTTGAGAAAATGATATCAGGAATGTATCTTGGAGACATTGTACGACGAGTTATTCTTAAGATGTCTCAGGAGTCAGATGTTTTTGGATTATCATTTTCTAAGTTGTTGACACCCTTTATCTTGAGGTAAATGTCTGTCTGTCTGGCATTTGGTGGCCTAGTTATAGTTTCGATAAAAAATGGCAACATATATACATCTTTTAGTGTGACTTTGCCTGTATTCACTTGAGAGGGGATGGACCAGATATGAAAGTTAAAGATGACTAAATAGATGTCAATGAGAGCAACCCTGCTAAACATTTAAAAGAGTTCTGAGGGACCATGACCATTTTTGTCTTCTTTCTGGAATTTTGCACCTTTTAAAGATGGTCAATTCATGTCCTTTTATGTAGCTTGCTCTTAATTCTGGGTTGGCTCAATTGCACCTGAAAATTTAGTATAGCTGAGTGAATGTTGATGCCTTTGATTTCATGACATGTCTCCAATTTTCCATGTGATGTATTTATCATTTGAGTTTCCAGGTAATCTTATCCATTTGGAATATTAAAAAAAAAAAGTAATCTTAGCCATTTTTAAATTCAATTATAAAAAATATCATTTTAGGTTCCAATAGTCGTACACTACCCTTGCTCATGGTCATTCCTTGCTAATCATGAGGGCTGTTTGAAGTATCACGAGTGATTTGAAGCAGCCAATTATTGTGCATCTAACAACTAAAATAAAGTATAAAAAGATCCTCAACTCATTTTGAACTATAGTTACAACTTCTTGATGGTTTTGCTCTGAGCTATTTTGAAAGTAAAGGAGCATGATCAAGCTGGGAATTCCATGGGGAACTTAATGATTTTCTTAAGACAAGGACATGTCAGTCTTAGGAGTTTGATTGGTGTAAGGAAGTCAAATGAGTTTCCTATCTATCAATTATTCAGTGATCAGTCTTTATCTTCTTGTTATCTCTTAACAGTTGATGTTTAGTCAATAAATTCTACTGTTATATCATGCATTTGATTATGCAAACCGGCTCATGATCCAGAAGGGGTTTCTGTCTGCTCAAATAATTAGTAAGCAGACTTGGTGGTCTATTAGCGGTAGTCAAACCAACACCTCAGGGTTTACAAGTATGGAGGCTATCTATGCTTTGGAATAACATATTTTCTGTATTTAAATGGTTTTTGAAAATTCTTGTAGGTCACCCTTGATTGCTGCTATGCATGAGGATGATTCCCCTGATCTGAGGGAGGTAGCCCGAATTTTAGGAGAGATTCTAGAGGTGAACCATTTTCTGACCAGTTCTTGAGCATCCTAATCTCTGTTTTTGAGTATTCTGGCTCTCAATTTTGGTGATTTGCTTTTGCAGATCGGTGATGTCCCTCTGAAAGTACGGAAGCTTGTTGTGAAGGTATGTGATGTTGTCACTCGTAGAGCTGCTAGGTTGGCAGCTGCTGGTATTGTTGGAATATTGAAGAAAATGGGTCGGGATGGAAGTGGAAGCACTGCGAGTGGGAAAGTTAAGGGTGGAAGCCACACTAAGATGAGAAGAACGGTCGTGGCAATTGAGGGGGCTTTATATACAAGTTATACTCTGTTTAGAGAGTACTTGAATGATGCCATTGCAGACATTTTAGGGGAAGATATTTCCTCTCATGTTGTTCTCAAGGTCATGGAAGATGGCTCAGGAATGGGGGCTGCCGTTCTTGCAGCCGCTTATTCATCCTCTGGTCAAGATACCTTGTAGCTGCTATGAATATATAGTTGCCACATACATAGATATATATATATATATATATATATATATATTTATATATATATATATAGCTCCTGTAAATTTTAGGACATAGTTAACTCATTCTAGGAGTGATAGTAAAGGCTAGGCTGTGTATATGTCTCAATTAGTAGACAGCTTATAACATAGCTTACCATTTCATTAATTGGATTTGAGAATGTTCCATTCATTTTTTATATATAGAAAGCAGTGGCTACAAAATGCAGTTTGCTGGCCTAACAGGCCTCAGGTGTAGTGTACCCTTTGCCTTGAGTTATCATGCTTTCTGATACTGTTAATTCTAAAAACTCTTCCATTTGTTAAATTTAGAGTGGTACTTAAGTCATTTGGTGTTGTAAAGGTTCTTAGAAGACCTGAGTTAATCACATTTTATTTCCTTAAAGAATACTTCATTTTTCAGTTTATCTCCTAATCTTTAATTTTGCTCGCTTAAACCTTTTTAGGATAAAATTGTCCTTGCATTATTTTGACTTTTCATTTATCTTGTTTTTCTTTCTTTTATTCCTTTTTTTCTTTCTTCTTTATTTAATTCTTCATCTTTTTCATAAAAATCTTTACCTTAATGATTAAAATTAAAAAAGAGGAATTGCAGAGATTTCCTTAAATGATTAAAAAAATATTCAAATCATTTTTCTAAAATACAATTTTTTTAGCCTTTCAATTTTTTTAATTTTGGATTTTTTTCTTTCCTTTCTAATTTTTCATTTTATTCTCAAGAAAATATTATAAGATGAAATTGTTTTCCTTTCTTTTATTTCTTTTTTTCTTTCTTCTCTCTTTCATCCTTCCCAATAGAAATTTCATTTCAACAAAAATTTTTGTTTTGAGTTTGTAATTGCATATTTCTGGGTGAAAGTTTAAAAGGCATCAAAAACTAATTTTGATTTTTTGTATGATGCCACGTGTCACAAATTTCAATTGATGATTATTAATCAGGTCACAATTTCATCTTAAGATATTTTCTTGGGAATAAAATGAGAAACTAGAAAGGAAAGAGGAAAACCCAAAATTAAAAGAATTGAAAAGCTAAAAAATTGTATTTTAGAAAAGTGATTTGAATATTTTTTTAATCATTTAAGGAGAAGATAGATTTTTGCAATTTCTCTTTTTTAATTTCAATCATTAAGGTGAAGATTTTCGTGGAAAAAAGGAAGAATTAAATAAAGAAAAAAGAGAAAAAGAAATAAAAGAAAGGAAAACAAGGTAAATGAAAAGTCAAAATAATGCAAGGGCAATTTTGTTCTAAAGGGGGTTAAGTGAGCAAAATTAAAGGTTAGGGGGTAAACTGAGAAATGAGGTATTCTTTAAGGGAATAAAATGTGATTAACCCAGATAAAAATGATGCGGTTGAAAAGACGTTCGAAGATAATAAATTACTGGATATCTGGTTCTTTAAAACTTTAGCCGTATGGAATTTTACAAATTTCCCTAATAAATTAGTATGAGCTTTCACCTCTACATTATGGCTTATAGTTGATGTCTTCCTATAAAATTAAATTGAAAATTTTTATCTTTATCACATACATTCTGTTATTCATTTTGGACGCGGGGCAAGGATGGTTCTTCAGCTGTCTGTAATTGTTTGCAGTTCAGTCGAGTCAATGACAAAAAGGCACAATGACCAATTCAATTAACAATGAATGTGTTTGGATAGTAGATTATTTGAAATATGGAGTAATTACTATAGCACTTTGACTTTTAGCCATTCTAATGAGCAGTATTGAGTTTAAACATAGCTATCATCAAATTATGCAAAGAATTTATCTACAAAAACTGACTCTCTGTTATATTAAAGTAATAGAAACAAACACAAGAATTTCTAAGAGTTAGGAGGTAGGTTATCTTTTAGTTTATGTCTATCATATAAGTCGTATGTCATTTAGAGTAGAATTTTTCTTATATAAATTGTGCTTTATACAGTACAATTTGATAACATGTAGAAAGTTGACAAATGATTGTTGTATCAAACTCATTTATTTCACACCTAGATGCAAATAGCCTATGGTGGTATAGAAGGGATCCAATGCTTTTACAATTATCAATAGCAATTGAACAATATAATGTAGATGCTAATTGATAAGTCATAATTTGTTGCTAAATTAATAATTATTTTTCCCTTGATTTTAGCCAAATATTACTTTAATTGTCGGATTCAACTTATATTTGATTAATGGTGCTAATTGTAGGAAAATGAGCAAAATATGATTAAAAGTGGCAATTTTTCAATTAATTTGATAGTGGACTTTTCTTATTTCGGGGGACCATTCTCAAGGAAAAGGAAAGGTGGAGGAAATTGATTTGTAATAGGAATCTTTTTAAGAGTTGGATTGGTATTATGAAACCAATCAATTAGATAATTGGGAGGAGACAAATTCGGTAAAAGGAGGGGAGCATCTTCGTAGCTAGAGACGAAAAAGAAGGCAATAGTTAGCAATTTCTTGTCTTTGATTTGCTTTGCACGGATTGGAGGGAGAAAAAGCCGGATCCCGAGTGATTAAGACTTCAGCCAGCAACAAATTCGGAGTGATCTTCTTTCACGGGAGAATAAAAAGAGCACAATTGCTTTGTTCTTGGGAGGATTATTAATTTTTTGGCTAGTTGGCCGATTTGGCCAGGAACAATTTTGTAAGATTCAGATAGCTTTTTCGCATGGTAGTTCTCCATTAATGGAGGACTAGCCTCCTAATTCTAGTCAAGGGACAACTGAAGATTTGGTTCTGCAATTACTGTGAGATCGAATTTATTTTAATCACTTTCTCATTTATTGGTATTTATATGATTCCTGCTTTTAATTGTTACAGCTCTTGTGTATGATTGATTAGTGCGCAATAATTAATTATTCATATAGGCTATTTTGCTAAATAGGGGTAATTGAATCCGTAATTGTTCGTTATCTCTATCCCAGTAGCAACTGGCGTAATTGGGTTTATGTCAGGGAAACATACGATCTAATTTAAACAAACCCTCTTAGCGTGTTTATTAGTTAGGATTGAGCCTTTCTAATTCTTAATGCAATTTAGAAATTAAATTCTACGGTCGTATCTAGGGTTGTTTTTGGGTTAGAGAAATAGTTAACGGTCGTACCTTAACTATCAAGAAAGTAAGGAAAGGTTTGTTATTTATCGCGTATATGACAACTATAACCAATCTATTAATAAATGTTGGAATTATTTTTGCATCAATGATCAGTGCATGAACTATTTCTGAAGTGTATCCTTGGCTAGATTTTCCCCATTTATTTCTGTTAATTAATTTTTTTTTTGCATGTGATTTATTTAGCTCATTAGCATTTAATCCTAAAACCTCCCATACTTTGAACTCTAGAAGAAACGAATTATCTCCAGTCCCTGTGGATTCGACCCTATTCACCACTATATACAAAATCTGTATTTCTGTTGAGTAGATAATTATTATTGCACAGACTCGACACCTGGCAATTTTTGGCGCCGTTGCTGGGGATTGGTGCCTGATTAATTTGTTTCTTTTTTAGTTCAGTTTTTTTTTTCATTTTTTTTTATTTTTCTCTTATTTTTTTTAATATAGTTTATGGCTGCTAACATTCCGTATGTTGGTGATAGACTAGATTTTATTTCTACAAGGGGTTATGAGACTCATACTTTTTCTAATGATCAATGGGCTGTTGCAAATTGTGAAACTTATTTTACCTCAAATTATTCAACTGACATATATCCTGCATTTCAAGATGGTCTAAGTACTCCAGTTGATACTTTTGGAGATTTTTCACCTCAATATCAAGCGTGGTATGACCCTTATCAAACGGGTATGAGCAAGGATGGTGGGATGATTCCAATTTTAATTATGAACAAAGGCCAATAGATTTTCAACAGCTGGAGTCTCAAGAACTGTCATCCATGTCAGGTATGTCTCTTGAAGAAATAATTGAATTAATAGCTACTAACACATATCAAATTCAACAGGAGACACATCGACTCTAACAGGAGACACATCTACTTCAACAGGTGACAATGAACTTTCATCAGGAGACACAAGCGGGCATGCGTAATCTGGCAGATCAAATGGATCAATTGACATCTAGGATAACGCAATTGACTTCTCGAATGAGTGAAGAATTGCCCTCAGCGACTATTATCGACCATGAAGAAGATGAGGGTATAATTATCTTGACAAATGACATGGAACTGTAAGAGTCTCATGAAGAAGAATTTAAAGATGCAGTTGAAAAGAAAGTTGAAGTGCAAGACATGAGACCCCAACATCAAATGGTTCAAGTGGATGAATCCAGTAAACAATCTCCAAATGCGGTGACATCTCCTCTATTCCTTAATCAATATTCTCCTGACTCTTATTCTTTAATTCTTGTTAGTGAGATTGATTTTATTATACCAGAAAATTTTGAGTTTCATGACAGGAACAAGTTAAGAGTCACGATGGCAAAATATCTCAAACCAGTAAGTGCTTGTGATGGAGGAGTAGGTGAAGACTTAAGGTCATTACTTGGTTGTTTGGCGCCATCTACTAGTCCAGGGAAGACTGTAGCTCGTGTGCTCAAGAATTATTCTATTTACGAGGACTATCAGGATTACATAGAAGATGAAGGATTGAAGCGAGCTACACGATTTTATCCTCCATGAATAAACAGGACAATGTCTGCTTGGGAGGCAACCCAAGACTCTTTATTTTAGTTTTCTTATGCTTTTTGAAATTTTTGTTAAGTGTTAGTTGCATTTAGTGATTTGTTGCTTTTGTGCAGGAACCTGGCAGTTAGACGTGCCCGCGTCTAATAGGCACGCCTAAGGAGTGCAAGTATTTTTCGGCGGTCAGAAGACTCTCCAATAGTTAGACGTGCTCACGCCAAATGGTCACGCTTAAGGGAGGCAATTTTCGTCTGCGGTCAGAATACTCTATAGTAGTTAGGCGTGTCCACGCCAAGTGGTTAACTTAATTTCTGAAAATTGGTCAAAAGATTCTCCAATAGTTAGGCGTGCCCACGCTAGATGGTCACGCTTAAGGATCTTAATTTCGGACGGTTGGTCAGAAAACTCGAAGGCAGTTAGGCGTGCCCACGTCTAACGTAGTGGTTTCAAAAAAAAAATTCCTTTTCTTTTTTTTTTCTCTCTCTTTGCTTCTTCTCTCTTTTCTTCTTCTCCCCCTTTCCTTTTTATTCCTTTCTTTTCTTTTCCAATTGTAAGACCGCAACCAAAGGACTTCAAATTCCACTGCCACCGTTGCGTTGTTCAACGTGGGTCGTCGGTTCTTGATTATCGCTGCTCATCGCGCATAATTCTTCCTCATCTATCGTGGGCCACTTGACATCCTTAGCTGTCGATCGTAGCTTTCATTGTCATCATTTTTGCTATTGAACTCTACATGTCTTTTGCCTCTCACCTACAGTGGTGCCACAACCCCCCTTTGATGATCAGGGAAGTTTTGTTGTCCCTTTTTGCTTTGAATTTTATTCTTTAGTGCTTACATTGGGGACAATGCAAGATTTAGGTGTGGGGGGAGTAATATATTGATATTTTATTGAAAAAGTGCAAGTGTAGGCATTTTTGTTGAAATTTTTGTTTGACTTTGTCGAATTTTGTCCAATTTTTGCCTATCTTTGTGCATATTTGTGATTATTTGGTGGGAGTCAAACCAGCAAAAATAAAATTCCTACTCTTAAGTCACGAATTAAGTCCACTATGGTACTGGAGCAGGGATTTAGGATGTGCAATGGGTTACTAGTTTCACCCTGGTGTCAGAGTTTACTTGATCCGATATACCAAAGTATCTTAATTACGTGAAAGATAAAATTAGAATATAGCAGTGAGCAGGGTCGAATCCACAGGGATTTGGGAATTTATTTTGAATGAATGTAACATTAAATAAAAATGGGGGGGGATTGATATGGAACTGTCTAATTTAATTGCTCAAATTAAAAATAAGACAATCGCAGATAAAATAAATAACAATAAAGATAAAGTAAATTAACGGAAGGAAAATCTCTAGTCAAAGGTATAATCTCCACTAATGGTTCGAATCATTGATCGCAGATGCAGAGATAAAATCTTTCATTTACAAATAAACTGGTTATGGTTGTCAACAAGCTCTAACAACCTGCCTAACTTTCCTGATTCGATAACCACAACAAGTTCTGTGGTTATTGCTCTAGCCAATTAAGCAGTCCTAAACACGCTCTTAGGATTTAACTTATTGACAGCATTAATCATTAGACTGGCCACCAATTATAACCAACAAACACACACGCTCGATTTATTTAGGTTATATCATATATTTCCGCAATAACAAATCAAAAGTTTCTACTACAATTGAATCATGTCACTTGCCATATGCACTAAAATTACCTAACAATTACGGATTGAGCACTCTTAGATGGCTGTTAATTACTCACACAATTAAACAGTGATCAAGTATTTAATTGCAAGAAATAATCATATGCATAAGTGAACAGGAAATATATAAATACTTGCAAATTAAAGTACGTAGGCAAATCAATTCGATCTCACAGTTTTGTCGAACCAAAGCTTCGATTTAACCTCTGACTAGATGAAGAAATTAGCCACTCCTCATAGTTGAATTGCAGCCAAAAGTACTACTCGAGTTCTTAATTGAAAAAGGAAAATAAATTGGGAAAAGGAAGGAAAAACGGGACGGAACAGAATGGCCTGAGCTGATTTTCAGAGTCTCTCCTCTTTTGTTGAACCCGAGGTCTTATTTGACCTAGCGTTCCCCCAGGGCTTCTTTAGCGTTTCTTTCTTTTTTTTTTTTTCCAAAAATGGGCCTCGTGTGCAATTGAAGCTCAATGGGATGCGAGCTTTCTACTGCATCAGTTGTACTGTTCTTTGCTGTAAACTAACCAAAAGCAAAAGCCCAAAACGCTTGCTAACTTGATGCAGTAACAATCATCAACCGAACAAGGCATTGTAGATGAATACTCCTGGATGGTTTCCACACCCCATCATCCCTGATGTAGCGGTTTTCAAGTATCAACTAAGAAACTTGTATCAAGATTTTCTTAATGGAATTTCCTCAATTAGGCTTCAATTTCTCCTTTTCTGCCTCAATTGACTTGAAGTTCTTAGAAATCACACAAAAATTCAAATATAAGTAGAATCTAGCAAATTATCACAACATTTGGTCAAAATAAAGGGGGAAATATTAACAAATAAACTGCCTAATTTGCGCATTAACATTATTCCTGATAAACGATGGTTAGATGTCTCAAAATTTTCTATTGCTAGGATTTTACACTTTAAGGTGTTGAGTATGACATGGTTGAGTTTAAGGGTATCTCTTTGGTGAATATTTAAGATTTTGTGGCTTTTACACTTTTTGGTTAACTTCTCTAAGCATTGTAAATATTTGTCTAGCATTTTTTTTTGTGCAAATTGATTCAACTATTAATCTTAGTTCTCCATGTTTAAGAAATGAAGCGGGTTTGTGTGGTGTTTAATTTTATTTTTGGTCCTTATTTATGAATAGTATTAGGTTATACTTCGCTAGTATTGTCGCCTAGTAACCGGGAGTATTCATCATAAGTGTCGACTTTCGCGTCAAAAAGCGACGATAGCTATGAGTATGTGGTTTTTAAGCGATGATGGCTGAGTAACTGGGCTCCTTCATTTGGCCAATGTCGGAGTTCGAGTCAAAACGCTTGAATGGCTAAAAACTAAGCATTCCCCTTGAAGAAAAAAAAAATCAATCAAGTGGGGATATTCTAGAAAAGAAAAAATATATGCTAATAGTGAAAAATGTGAAAGTATTTGAATGAATTGTTAACCCGCTGATCCATGAATTGTAATGTTGAGATTTTGTTTAATAGTCGAACCATTTGCTTATGAATGCTAGTTGAATATTTTATATTCTTAGATTAGTTAGTCATAAATTGGAGGAGTCCTTAATCTTGAAAGCTAATTGGAGAGGTATTGCTTGAAAAATTACCACTAATACTTGACATATGTTTTAATTGTATCTTGGCAATAGAAAATTTGAGCAATAGCTATTGTTTGAATTTGATCGTTTGATTTGTTGTTCTCATGCTTGAGAACAAGCATGGTTTATGTGTGGGGGAAATTGATAAGTCATAATTTGTTGCTAAATTAATAATTATTTTTTCCTTGATTTTAGCCAAATATTACTTTAATTGTCGGATTCTACTTATATTTGATTAATGGTGCTAATTGTAGGAAAATGAGCAAAATATGATTAAAAGTGACAATTTTTCAATTAATTTGATAGTGGACTTTTCTTATTTCGGGGGACCATTCTCAAGGAAAAGGAAAGGTGGAGGAAATTGATTTGTAATAGGAATCTTTTTAAGAGTTGGATTGGTATTATGAAACCAATCAATTAGATAATTGGGAGGAGGCAAATTCGGTAAAAGGAGGGGAGCATCTTCGTAGCTAGAGACGAAAAAGAAGGCAATAGTTAGCAATTTCTTGTCTTTGATTTGCTTTGCACGGATTGGAAGGAGAAAAAGCCGAATCTCGGGTGATTAAGACTTCAGCCAGCAACAAATTCGGAGTGATCTTCTTTCACGGGAGAATAAAAAGAGCACAATTGCTTTGTTCTTGGGAGGATTATTAATTTTTTGGCTAGTTGGCCGATTTGGCCAGGAACAATTTTGTAAGATTCAGATAGCTTTTTCGCATGGTTGTTCTCCATTAATGGAGAACTAACCTCCTAATTCTAGTCAAGGGACAACTGAAGATTTGGTTCTGCAATTACTGTGAGATCGAATTTACTTTAATCACTTTCTCATTTATTGGTATTTATATCATTCCTGTTTTTAATTGTTACAGCTCTTGTGTATGATTGATTAGTGCACAATAATCAATTATTCATATAGGCTATTTTGCTAAATAGGGATAATTGAATCCGTAATTGTTCGTTATCTCTATCTCAGTAGCAACTGGCGTAATTGGGTTTATGTCAGGGAAACATACGATCTAACTTAAACAAACCCTCTTAGCGTGTTTGTTAGTTAGGATTGAGCCTTTCTAATTCTTAATGCAATTTAGAAATTAAATCCTACGGTCGTATTTAGGGTTGTTTTTGAGTTAGAGAAATAGTAAACGGTCGTACCTTAGCTATCAAGAAAGTAAGGAAATGTTGGTTGTTTATCGCGTGTATGACAACTATAACCAATCTATTAATAAATGTTAGAATTATTTTTGCATCAATGATCAGTGCATGAACTATTTCTGAAGTGTACACTTGGCTAGATTTTCCCCATTTATTTCTGTGAATTAAATTTTTTTTTGCATGTGATTTATTTAGCTCATTAGCATTTAATCCTAAAACCCCCCATACTTTGAACTCTAGAAGAAACGAATTATCTCCAATTCCTATGGATTCGACCTTACTCACCGCTATATACAAAATCTGTATTTTTCTTGAGTAGATAATTATTATTGCACAGACTCGACACCTGTCACTAATATAACAGAAGTAGATCCTAAATTAATAAATGTAAACATTAAAATACTAACAAGTAAAAATATAATACTTTTTTTCACTTGTTGAAATTTGTGTCTCAAATTCAATCCCTACCATCCAATTTCAAATTTGTTAATCTCCCACCATTAATCGTTTCTCCACAATCCAAACTATGATCCCAGAGAACCTAGATCCATATAGAGGAACAAGGTTTTAAAGCCCAAACCATGCATTGAACTAGAAAGGTCACAAGTCACTAGTTCAACCATTGGGTTGACGGTTTCCAACTCGTGATGTCATAAATAAATAAAAAATAAATTATATATCACTACTTTTATCATATTTGCAATTTGTACTCCCACTATAGAGGCAAAGACATAGGATCATAACTATGGTCATTTTGCTAATAAATATATTATAAAACAAACTAAAAGAAAAGCAAAGAAAAACAAGATCTATGATTATATCAATGTGACAAGCTTGATATCAATAAAATAAAACAAGAATTTTACTTTAGAAAATTAGTAAATTACAAAGTAAAATAAAAAAATCATAGATTAGGAAATCAAACTTGGTCATATAGTTTAGGCACAAAATTGAACTTTGTTGGAGGAATTTAAGAGATTAATGGTGAGATGATGAAGAGAGGGATGATTTGGAAGAGAGGAAACTGATGGAAATTAGGTAAAAAATTAGAGATAAAAGAAAGGAAGAAGATTGGAATCTTGGGTCTTGACTTGAGTTAACTATAGGTTGTGGCTATCTAACTAGTTTCTATTTTTTTTTAAAAATTTTTGTCTTCTTTTTTTAAATTTGACCAATTAAATGAATCGGGCTGGTTTAGAAAAAATGGTTTTGATTCGACAATTTACTGGTTGGACTCTGAGCCAATTGGTTTCACTAAATAAAGCGGTTTTTTGACCCCCACTTGGTTTGAAGCATAACGTCACGAACTCGAGGTTAATTCTAGAATTTTTAGGATTGAATCTGGATGAACAGGAAGAAATCAGAAGAATTGGCGAGGAAGCAGATGATTGAGAGCAAAGGAAAGGAAGAAGAAGCATAAGGAATCAGTGAGAGGGAATGAAATCAATGATCGTATCTGTTATTCTCATTAATATGGGTCCCACTTATATAACCAACTCTAACAACTTTTGTCAGATAGCTAACAACCGACTTAACTACCTAATGACCTCATTAATTGGAATGACACCATTTTGCTAGTACTTAAGTGAGACCAAAACTGCATCGTTTTGCTAATCTATTGAGTTAACTGTCTAATGCTCAATTTGAGCCTTTATTATGTGCAAGGACATACAATTTGCAGCCTGACAATCCTTTCCCCTTAAGAATAGACTTTTCCTCAAGTTTGGAATGCAGGAAACTGGTGTTCAATGAAGGATTTGTCCTCCCAAGAAGCTTCTTCAGGCTCCAATTGATTCCACATAATCAAGAACTGAATGATAGGTTGCCCATTTCGCAAAATGACTCTTCTGCTCAGGATTGCCTCGGGCTGTAATGGACATTGATCTTGTGTATTCAATTCTGGTAACTTGGTGGAGCTCCCTTGCACTGGTCCAAGCTTCTTCTTAAGTAATGAAACATGAAACACAGGGTGTAGTTTAGTGCCTGCTTGCAACTTCAGTTTATAGGCCACTGAACCAACTTTTTCCTCAACTTGGAAAGGTCCATAGTATTTGGCAGACAACTTGAGGCACTTTCTTACTGCCACCATTTGTCTATAAGGTTGAAGCTTCAGGAACACCCAATCTCCCACGGAAAATTACCTCTCAGTCCTGTGCTGATTAGCAAAGTATTTCATCCTTTGTTGAGCCTTGACTAGGTTGTCCCTTATGCAATTGGAGATCCTGTTTCTTTCCTGGAGCATATTGGAAGCTGCAGGTACTACATAATCTAAATAAGGCCCCAATGGCAAAGGCACTGGTTTATATCCAAATAGTGCTTCAAATGGTGTTATAGTGAGGCTGGAGTGATAGGTAGAATTGTACCACCACTTAGCCATATTTAGCCATTTGCTCCACTGTGATGGCATTTCACCTGTCATGCATCTCAAGTAATTCTCCATACACTGATTGAGCCTTTCACTCTGACCATCAGATTGAGGGTGATAAGAGGATGTATAGTGTAGTTTTGTCCCCATAACCTTGAATAGTTCCTTCCAAAACCCACTGGTGAAAACCTTATCTCTGTCAGTGATAATGGATTCAGGTAATCCATGCATCCTGTATATGTTGTCCAGAAAAGCTTGTGCAACCACCTTGGATATGAAGGGGTGAGTGAGCTTAATAAAGTGACCAAACTTAGTGAATCTATTAATCACCACTAGTATGGTATCATAACCTTGTGGTTTAGGTAGCTTCTCAATGAAATCCATGGAAATGTAAGTCCAAGCTTGTGTGGGAATCGAAATTGGTTGCAGCAGGCCAGGGTAAGGCACATTCTCAGATTTGTTTCTTTGGCATATATCACAGTTTCGTATGAAGGTTATCAACTCCTGTTTCATTCCTAGCCAGTAAAACGGTGATTTAATCTTCTGCCAACTGCTCTTCTGTCTAGAATGTCCTCCTATTGTTGAAGCATGAAGCACTTGAATGATCTAGTAGTAGCTGAGCCATGATGTCTTGGCAGTGGTTATCCATTTCATAGCTTTTCAGCAATTCTTCAATCCAGCTAGGTCTCACTACAGTAATAGCTAGGCGTGAGTTGAGTGGAGGGTCTGAAGCAGCTTCATGTCTCCTAGATAAGACATCTACAACCTGATTTTCAGCTCTCTTTTTATACTGTATCTCATAATCCAACCACATTAGTTTTGTCATCCACTTGTGCTGGAGAGTAGTGTTCAGTTTTTGATCCAGCAAATACTTTAATGACTGATGATCTGTCCTGATAATAGAGTGACTCCCCACCAGATAATGCCTCCATTTTGTGACTGCCATCACCAGAGCAAGAAGTTCATTTTCATAAACTGATAGTCCCACGTTATTGGTTGACAGTGCTCTGCTCAGAAAGGCAATGGGTGCCTTTCCTGTATTAGGACTGCTCCAAGACCTCCCTCACTGGCGTCTGTTTCAACCACAAATGCCTTCTTAAAATATGGTAAACTAAGAACTGGGGCTGAACACATCAGCTTCTTCAAGTGTTCAAAGGCTGCCTGTGCCTGTGGATTCCATTTGAAGCTATCTTTCCTGAGCAGTTCATTCAAAGGCTTGTACACCAGTCCATAATGTTTTATAAACCTTTTGTAGTAGCTAGTTAGACCTAAGAACCCCCTCAACTCCTTAACAGTTTGTGGTACAGGCCATTGTAAGATGCTAATGACCTTGGAATCATCCATGCTAACTCCCTTGTCAGTGGTGGTATGTCTTAAGTAATCTATCCTTTTCTAAGCAAATGCATATTTGGATTTCTTCACATATAGCTAGTTATCCCTCAATAGATTCATTACAATTCTCAAATGCTGGAAATGATCCTCTAGTGTGGGCCTATATACTAATATGTCATCAAAAAAGACTAGGACAAACTTCATCAGATAAGATTGAAATACCTGATTCATTAATGATTGGAAGGTTGCAAGAGCATTTGTGAGGCCAAAGGGCATGACCAGGAACTCAAAGTGACCACAATGAGTCTGAAAGGCTGTCATGAAGGTGTCCTGGGGTTTGACCTTTATTTGATGGTAACCTACAGTCAAATCCAGCTTGGTTTTGAACACAGATCCTACTAGTTCATCCAGCAATTCATCTACATTGGGTATTGGAAATCTATCATTGATAGTGAGTTCATTCTGCTTCCTGTAGTCCACACAGAACCTCCAGGTCCATTCCTTCTTCTTGATTAGTAACACAGGAGAGGCAAAGGGACTGTTGTTGTGTTTTACAATGCCTCTCTGCAGCATTTCAATCACCTGCCTCTCTATTTCCTCCTTGTGGCAGTGAGGATATCCGTAAGGTTTGAGTTTGGATGGTTGAGTATCTGGTTTAAGGGGTATCTCATGGTCTACACTTCTACTTGGGGGTAATGAGTTGGGAGATTGGAATACATTTTCATACTCCTGCAGTAGTTCCTGTACTTCCCATGGTGTGGATTATAGTCTGTTTTCCTCCCTCTGTTGAGAAGTCATGGCCATGCACATCTGTCTTTTTGTATTCAATGAATGTCCTCAAGTCCTTGCCCCTGATCAGGTCCATGTCACAATTGTCTGCTTGCCCGTGTAGGTGAATCTCCCCTCCTTCATGGTGCAATGATATCCTAAGCTGTTGAAAGTCAAATGTGATAGGACTGAAGCGTGTCATCTAGTCCACTCCTAGTATTATATCCCATCCTCCTAGTTCCATCACCTTGAGGTTGAACTGAAATGGTGTTGGTTAATACTCCACTACACACTAGGACAAACAACATTGCTGGTAACACAAGTTCCATTCCCCATGATAATAGAGAAAGGCTGATCAACCCATCGGTATTTGCTATTTTTTTTATTATAACCAACTCACTGCTGATATAATTGTCAGAACTTCTAGTATCCACTAAGATGAGCACCTCTTCCCCATCTAAAACTCCTGTGAGTGTGATTGTTTTTCTCTTGAAGGCCTGAGATAAGGCATGCAAGGACATTTCCATAGTCTGACTAGGATTTCCAGTATGTTCATCCTGCTCCCCCAGAGCATCTTCAAATGCAGTTTTCTCTTCCTCTTCTAATATCATGTAGTTTGTATGGCCAACCTTGCACTGATGGCCTACCCCATATTTCTCTCCACATTTGAAACACAATCCATTATTCCTCCTATACTGCATTTCTTGTGCAGAAAGCCTCCTAGGATCCTTAGTGCCTTCCTGCAGATTTGCCAACTTAGAATGTTTAGTGTTGCTGCGGAATGGAATCTTATATGAGTTAACTCCCTGTGCTATGGTAGTGTTCCTTGACAATCCAAGCCTGTTTTCTCCTGGAGGTTTGACATTCTCTTTAGAACTCTTATTCTGCAATTTCAAGGAATACTCTTGCCATTGAGACAGTTCGAATGCTTCAGCCAGGGTAGCAGGTTTCAACATCTTGATCATAGGTTTGATCTCTTCCTTCAGTCCACTTATGAAACTAGAAATGAAATAATTCTCATCCATATTTCGATTTTTTATCACCATCAAGGCCTTCAATTCTTCAAATTTCTCCTGATATTCTTCAACATTCCTTATCTGATGCAGCTTATTAAATTCTTTCACTATGTCTCTACAAGTCCTATCATTAAACCTACGACATAGCAATTCCCCAAATTCTTCCCAATTTAGCTTAGGTTTCTCAATTTTAATTCCTTGAAACCATTTGTCAGCCTTGCCTTCTAAGTACATTTCAATTATATCTACTTTGTGCTCATCTGGAACTTGATAGTTCAGAAAGTATTTGTTGCATTTACGTAACCACTCCCTAGGATTCTCTCCAGTAAACATCTGCAAATCAATCTTAGGAGGATTTAGAATTTGAAACTTACTCCAATCCTTCCTGAAGGTCCTCTGAGCCTCACAATCTACTGGTAATCTTTGATGAGCTGCTGGAGTTGGTAGGATTGGTGTCTGGTTTATCATTCTGCCACTTCCTTCGGTTGCCTTCTCCTTGCCAGGTATCATCTTAAGCAGCAGATCACTGAATTTCTGTTCAAGAATCTGATTGAAGTTCTGCTCCATTCCTGTTAACAGGCTCTCCATCCGCCTGTTGTTTTCTTCAAGCTCCATCTTCAAGTCATTCTTGCTCTACTGGTGCTCAGATTTGGATGCATGTAGGGATTCCACTAACTCTTGGAGCTTGATTTCTTGTTTCCTGACTTGCTCTTCTATTGTGTGGAATCTAGTGCTTTCTGCCATGAACTATGGTATGGATTCCAAGGATCTACTGCTCTGATACCACTTTGTCACGAATTCGAGGTTAATTTTGAAATTTTTAGGATTGAATTTGGATGAACAGGAAGAAATCAGAAGAATTGGGGAGGAAACAGAGGATTGAAAGCAAAGGAAATGAAGAAGAAGAAAAAGGAATCAGTGAGAGGGAATGAAATCAATGATTGTATCTGTTATTCTCATTAATGTGGGTCCCACTTATATAACTGACTCTAACAACTTTTGTCAGATAGCTAACAACCGACTTAACTACCTAATGACCTCATTAATTGGAAAAACACCGTTTTGCTAGTACTTAAGCGAGACCAAAACTGCATCATTTTGCTAATCTATTGAGTTAACTGTCTAATGCTCAATTTGAGCCTTTATTACGCGTAAGGACATACAATTTGCAGCCTGACACATAACTTGACTTGGACAGCCACTGGTCAAAGGTTCAATCGGCTTGAATGGGTGGTCTGAGCTAGGTTTTAAAACCTTGTGGAAAAGCAGAAAAGGCCATTTCATAGCAGCTACTTCAGCATTTTTGAGTCATGGGATGGGACTTGGGAATGGAACAATTGCTCTAGGAAGCTAGTATAGTGATGAATTTGAACTAAGAGCCATAAATTATAGGTTTGTTCTCAACTGATTTTGGAGATCTAATTTTACCTTTTTATATCCAAAAAACTATTTTTTGATGTTCTTAATTATCTTTAGTATTGTAATTTTTGATAAAAAAATTGAAAGTCAGAAACATATTTTATGTTGCTTTTGGATTTTGATTCTGGATTTGCTCTATTGTGACAAGGAATGTACTATCAAAATTTTGAGATAATTATTAACTTACTTTATTTTTTTGGTAAGTGGGACATCTTGAATTTAGGACTTTCTATTAACAATTCCTCCCATTTTACCACCCAATTCAATACTTCCCAATTACTAACTCACTTGAAATCCAAAAGAAGCATAACATAATGTAGATGTTGATATTACAAAAGTAGACCCTAAAATAATAAATGTAAACACTAAAATAGTAACATGTAAAAATACAACAAAAATTTTCACTTGTTGAAATTTGGGTCCCAATTTCAATCCCTCCTATCCCTTTTGAAATGGGATAATTTCAGAAACCTCCCTTGAGATTTCTAGTAATTTCAGATAGCTTCCCTCATGTTTTAAAAATTACACATACCTTCCCTAAAACATAGGTTTGGGTTTCACCTCGATGATGTAAGATCAAAAAGTATATTAATGCCGAAAATTGCCCTCATCTAAATTTCCTTAATATGAATAATCATTAAAATTTTTTAAAAGTCAAGAATACACTTGTATACTACCAAAATTATGAGTTTTATTGCTTAATCAATGTCTTGATATTTTCCATCCCCATGGTTTTCTACATCCATCCAAACTTTAAACTCTTATGATTTCTTCTTCCGAAGAAAATCTGTCTTAGATGCCAAAATCCACTGTTGTAATTCTTACCTTCACAATCTTACCTCTCTATAGGTTTCTTCCATATATTGCCTACTAAGCCGTTAGTCATAAAACTCACAATCCTTGCTTTTTCCTCACTCAAACGGCCAAGCCCTCAGTTACCAATATTCTTCTGACCTCTACTCTCAACATTTGGGTTGGTCATACTCAATCAGTCCACATTTTTTTCTCTGAATTGACACAATTTTATTGAGAACAAATTTGATTTCTATTAAGAGGAACTAGGCAAAACATCAACAAAGTGCAAGTTTGGGGTAGTAGTTTTAGTATAGTTTATCAAATTAAACTTTTCCATAATCTAGTAGCTTTTTTGTGCTCAATGATATGAACACTTGGGTTGTTGGTAGTAATGATTGCTTCCATTATCATCAATAGCAGTAGCATATTTGAGTGATAGAAGGAAGGAGACATCTACTTTGATTAGTATATTTGAGTGATAGAAGGTTACAATTTAATGCCCATGACTGAAATAGTTTGGCCACAATATATGGCTTGATCAAGAAGAATTGTTTTCCTTTTTTTATTTTCCTTTTTTCTGTTATTTTTTCCTTTTTTATCAATGGCTTGTCTTTTGAAAAGTTATGAAGGTTATTATGGTCATTGTCTATCATCAAGGGAGGTAAGTGTAATATTGAAAATTTCAAGGGAACTCAATGAAATTGTCAGAAACCTCAGGGGAGGTTTCTGAAATTATCCCTTTTGAAATTTGTCCATCTCCCACAATTAATTGTTCTCCACAATCCAAACTATGATTGCTGGATTCGTATGGAGGAGTATGCAGGCTAATTTTGCAGCAGTTACTTCAGGTTTTTTTAAGTGATGGAATGGGACTAGGCCGCCCCTCTCCCTGTTGCTCACTAATCTCACCTGCCCCACCCCGCCCCACTTCTCTAGCGGTGCCACCTGCGGGGGCTAATAAATTTTTTTTCTATAATTTTATTGTAGTCAAATTTTAACAAAGAATCAAGTATTTAAGTATCAACAATCATAAAGTCATTATCCTTTGTAATTTCACAATTGAAATCCATAAAAACAATCAAACGAAAGTTATTTGAATACAATCCAATATGATGAGACAAATACAACTAAAATAGTCAAATTTTCACTTTTGAGATAAATGCAATCACTAAGTCATTATGGTATTTTTTTGAGAAAAAATGTTATTGTGTTAAGTGTAAGGGAAATTTGCCAAATTGATCCCTAACATTTTCACAAAAAACTTTTTTAATCCATAACATTTAAAATCAGCTAGAATAGTTCCTAACATATAAATTATGAGCCAGTTTGGTCCTAATACTCGTATTTGCTCATTTCTCTGACTAAAAACAGCACACCTCTATCACGTGGGCATAATTTCAAGGGCAAAATCAGAAAACATTCGTTATCCATGGTTTTACAGGCAAAACCTCTTTTGGATTCCTATTAATTATCTCCCTTCCCTCGACACCATTTTGCAAACTAGCCGGAAACCATAAAAAAATTTCACCTTCTCAGTCAAAATAGCTTTTGCACTTTCCTTGATTTCCCTGTCCCCATATCAAACCCCAAGCCCTTCTTCAATTTCACCATACCTCTCAAAATAATTTAACAAAGTCTCAAAACTCATCTCAGTTGGTTGGTACATTCTCCACCAATTTTATTGCTGACAAACCCATCAATTTTATTGCTGGGGTTTTCTAGGGCAAGCAAGAAAGACTCAACATTCTTGAAAGTAACAAAACCATAGACTTTTGATAAAAATCTTGCGGTAGGATGGGATATCATCAACGATGGAAAGAACGGTATGGAGAATGCTAGGATGGACAATCGCAGCTTCTGAAGGATTCAACAATTTGGGAATTCGTGAAGGATTGCAAAATGCAAAATTTCACCTTCTTCAAACTTCAAGTTTTCTGGTTCTCTTGAGATCATGAGGCTTTGGCTTAGTGGTGATGGTGGAATGCATCTGATAGAGTAGGTGCAGGGAAAATGACTCAAGATTGACTAGGAGGAGTGGGTGGAGTTATGGAAGAGTAGCCATTGAAAACTTGAGTTTTGAAGAGAATATTCTCTTTCTTTCAGAGTCTAAAACCATGGATTAACGAATATCTTCCGATTTTGTCCTTAAAATTATATCCACGTGACAGAGGTGTGCTATTTTTAGTCGAAAAAATGAGCAAATACGAGTATTAGGACTAAAATGGCTCATAATTTACATGTTAGGGACTATTCTGGCTGATTTTAAATGTTATGGACTAAAAAAATTTTTTGCGAAAATGTTAGGGATCAATTTGGCAAATTTTCCTAAGTGTAATTAGGAATTTAGTATAAATGTATTAGTAAATTTAATATAACTAATTAATAATTTTTATTAGTAGACATGTATAATTATTAGTATAATTGATAATATTAATTATATTACATATACTCATATTTGCCCTCTCGTGTCTTAAAGATGGGTTTACCACTTCTTAGTTCGTCTTTTGATAGAATAACACACTAATGCTGTGGGTTCAGCTGACATAGAAGTTCACATTTTCAAGTTAATTGGTACACTTTTCTTGATTCTTAATTCTTAATTCTTGCTGTCAATTGCTGACTTTTTATTGATGTGAGGGATAATTCTTTTCGTTGTGTAGACTATTATTAGCAACTAAAAGTAAATACATATTTTGTTCTTTACATATGTGTACCAGAATGTACTTAGTACTAGACATGTATATATAGACAGATCCAGGTATTCCAGGTATTGGCAACCGTACCCCAATTGCACGACAAGATTTGGTCGATTTGAGCCATTCAATTTAGAATTTCAAAATATTCTTTTGATTTTTAAATCAAATGATCTAGATCTGACTAAAGTTAGCTCGACCAGATTTGAGACATTCAATCCAAAATTTCAAAAATAACATTTCAAATTTTTTTTTTTTTAAAAATTGAATGGTCTAGATCTGACTAAACTCAAGTTAGACAAATCTGGCCATGCACTGGACCCTGCGATTGCCGTTGGAGCCTCTTATCCATATATAGAGCCCATAAACGTATAAAATATGACCACGTGTGTATATATATATATATGTGTGTGTGTAGGTACGTGTGTGTGTATATTTTGTATAAAAAAATAAAGTTAATACATATATTTGTTTTTCACATATATGTAGCATATATATGATTTACAATCAATTACACCTAGCAACAATCTTATCTGCTCTAATTTTAAGGCACTATATGTTTTGAGAGAATAGAAGGGAAAGGAAAAGAAATGGAGGGATAAGATTTTTGATGTTCAGGTTGGTCTTTAAGGAGGGAAAGGAAAGGACAAGGAGGAATAAGGTTCATTATTTTTTGTCAGCTTACTTTACATTTTACTATTCATTTTCTGTTTTTATTTTTAAAAAAAAAAATCTATTTTAAGATGTTTTCTAGCCACCATTTCATCACACATAATCACGTAGACTAATTTTCAATTAGGCACTAATATATTTCTTAAATACTCACCCAAAAGATAAAGTTTAATGTTCAATATAGATATGAAATTCTTAACATGTTCCTTGATATTTAGTTTTTTCACTCCCGATAGCTGAGGTGATTGCCTGTTATGTTTAAACCCCTTCTGACGTTTCTCATAATATCATTTAGCACCGTAAAGTTTCTAAAATCTCACTTATATCCCTTGGATTGATATGTTCTGTAATATTTTAGGCCCTTTGGGAGGAAATCAAGAGAGCTAAAATTTTAATTCTAATATTACTCTTATGTTATCCTATTTATGAAGCTTATAACAATAATAAAAATAAAATAGGGTTAAAAAGTAAAGATGAAAAAATATGAACTGATATAAATGCAACAACGAGTAAGTTTGTAGAAATACAATAACTATTACCTAGCATAATAGATGTTGTTTTCACAAAAAAGAAAAAGAAAAAGAAAAAGCATAGGTAATCTCTAGATATTTGATCATGAGATCATTTTTTGATTAATCTTTCCAATATTGTCTTTATTATTTTTCTAGAAGTAGGGTTTACATGCAAATACGTATGAAAAGATTATTTTAATTTTGAGTGCAACTTGAAGTACATTATCTATTAGAACATATTTCTTAAAAAATTTGCTTGACTACCTTAAATTAGTCTGACAAATTTTTTTTAAGTGTTAATTACTTACCAAATTCCTTCTAATTGGTTCTCTTTGAAGCTTTGCTATCATACCACTACTTAGATATAGAGATATATGGAATATGGACCAATATTGGACAACTATTTGATTATTTTTTGTCTGTATTTTTTGGTTTAAAATTCACTTTTTGTTTTGCCTTTTATGGTTAAATATCTATTAAGAGTATAAGAGTAATGACGTCAATTCTTGGACTTTGATGGAGATATCTAATCTTGTTAAGCTGACATGGAAGGTAGGTGAGATTTTAGAAATTTCAGAGATGCTGAGTGATATTATGAGAAACCTGGGGGAGGGTGGGTTTCTGAAATTATTCCAATGTTTAAAATTTTCTGTAATGATTTTAGCTATTTGGTCCTCGAAAATGGTTCTTATTGTGTATATCTAACAGTTAACATGCACATCTAAACTTCAAATATACATACATATATATATATATATTTACCATGAAAAATTTGCTTAGAAAGTCCATGTGAATTACTAGACTAGGACTTGAGAATTCAAAGGTGAAATGTTGAGATAACAAAATATAAAGGAAGGAAGAATTTTTTTTTTTTTTTCATATTTTTAGGATGGATAAATAGTAAGCTTAATAGGAGGAGGATTTTAACAATTTGGACAACTATGATTTATTTGTTTATGAGTTTATAATGCTAAGTATGTGAGATCAGCTTATTATTAATGACATTAGTAATCAAATATTCAATTTTTGGATATGGGATGAAACTGCAAATCTTTTAAAAAAGAGTAGTAGAATTATAGTGAAAAGTAAGTATGAAGAGCTTTAGTGTAATTAATTCTTCAAATTTTAAATCATGCAGTTCAAAGTAGGAAAATAATTGAATGCCAATTCTTGACACATTGATACAAATTGTGAAACTGCTCATAAACCAGATTAGATAAGTTTGGAAATTTGTTATCCTACAATAAATGCCATGAATGGTAGACTCCAAGATTGTGACTTAATTTCTTGCCATATGAAACAATTTTAGAATAGGAAAGAAAGAATTAATGGGCACAGAAAAATTTCTATAAAAGCCCCTTTTGCCTCACGTAATACACACCATTCTTTCTCAAATATTGCCATAGTAATTCATCATAGTGAGCCATGGCGAAAAAGTTGACAAGGGGTAGGCAAAAGGTTCCTGTAGCGAAAATGGAAATGATGAGCAACCTACAGGTTACCTTCTCAAAACGTCGCAATGGCCTTTTCAAAAATGCCAGTTAACTTTGCACACTTACTGAAGCAGAAATTGCTTTGGTGGTGTTCTCTCCAGGACAGAAGGCTACTCCTTTGGCCATTTATCTTTTGAATCTGTCGTTCATAAGTACCCAGCATGCATGGTACCATTAATCGCTGTGTTGTTGCCAATTATCATGAAGATATTAGCGAGCACAAGAAGAAACTCACAGCCGTTGAAAAACACTTGAAAGCTGAGAGAAGATGCGGTGAAATCTTTGATCGGAGGATAAAAGAAGGCCAACATAAGTATTGGTGGCAGGTTCCAATTAGGGAGCTGAATTTAGTGCAACTTCAAAAGTTGGAGAAGGCACTGGAAGACATGAAGAAGAAGATTGAGAATGAATTGCATAAGCGCCAAATTGAGGCAACAAATATATGTCAATACTTGACCAAAAGGAGTAATTCGGCATCTGGCCCTAATGAATTTTCCCCATTTGGTGCTATAGCAGTTGACCATCTTGCAACAACTATTTTAAATGCTAGGGCACCTGTAACTGGTGGTTCCAACATCTCTCAAGGAAACAAACCTAGCTGCTTTTACAAGTTTTTGTAACGATATAGGATGGTGGTCTCAGCTCTCTAGTTATTCTGTGTGTCTTTATCTTTAGGTCCTTTCAATTTAAATGTTTGTTTGTACGGAGGCTCTTCTGTTTAGGTTCCCTAATCATGTCTTGATAGAAAAAAGTTCGGCTTGGAATTTTCTTTTATTGTATGTTCTGTGGGAACATTTATAAGGTTGAATTTAGAGACCATCAGTGAAGTCATAGTTTTATTGACTGAATTTCTTTTCCCTTTGTTCATGTAATTTTGATACACAAGTATTTAATTGAAGTATGAATTCATATGACAAAATATTTTGATTTCCATCCACGTGAATAAGAAAAATAAGAAAATTTTCAAAGATTTTTAGGATCCCAAAACTCAGATGCATTTTTCATAAATAATTCATTTGGGTTTGCATTTGGATATTGCTCAAGTCATTCTTACTTTTCGTCTTTAGCTAGTCTCTTTGATGATGTAGTTTGTAAATATCAGAGGCATCAGAATATGTACACTAGGTATGCTATATCAACTAAGCGAATGTTAGCAACCAAGGGTTTTTCAGAAAAGAAACTTGTTCCTAGATATGCCTCTATGTTTTAGGTTAATATGTGGGATTAGGTTAAATACAAAAGATGGATGAACAATTCAAGAAATGAGATAAATCCTTTATGCGATTTTTCCTCTGTGGCAAATTGTCTCTGAAATCTTTCTTCTTCTTCTTATTGTTTTTTTTTTTGGGTAAGTGGGAGGACTTGAACCCAACACCTATTATTTACAATCCCACCCACATTATCACCCAATCCAACCCTTCCCCCTTGAAATCTTTTGTTAGGCCATGTTTTGCTTGTGTTTAAGAGGCTATTCAATAAACATTTGGTGTATATAACTAAAAGGATTGTATATATTAGATGTTGTAACACAAAGTACAATCTTATTCTCTAAATCCTATTCAGAATATGGCTTTTGCAACTACAGTCTAATTATATTTCTAAAAGTTCCTTGATTCAACGGAAATTTAAGGACTATTTGCTCCTCCTGAGTTTTGTGAGTGAACAAATTATGAACTTGAAAGGGAGTATTGGTAGGTAAATGATTATTAGTAGCAAAATTGATAAAAGTTCTTGTGGTTGGAATTGGGTTACCTTCATCTGATTCACTAGCTTAGTTTTGTTCTCTTGATGTAACCAATGAATGCATAACTAATTTGTATTCTGGATCTTTTCTAATTGTTAAATTGTTACCTTTACTCTATTTTTGCTCTCTTGAATATAAATAAGATCTTGAATAGATTAGAACAAATATTAAATTGGAAAGAATCGTAACTAATTCCATAATATGTAGCAGAAACATTAAGCACTACAGCAAGATGCACATTTCTCCCAACATCACACCGTTAAAATTAACTACTCCCTCCTTCCCATTTTGATAGTCCTGTTTTCCTTTTTCGTTTGTCCTAAATTGTAGTCCACTTTTCAATTGAAGAATGTAGTTGTATTTTAATTTTTCTAAAATATCCTTATTCAATATAAGTTATTATTACTATAAATCTATCCCATTTAATGAGAGTTGATTCTTTTTTTACCATCAATTCAAGTTCCCATAAAGTTGTACTCTAATTAATGTGAGGGTGTTTTAGGAAAATAGCTACCTAAATTGATTGTTCCAACAAAGTTAACTACTTTTTCTTAAACTGTGTGAAAAAATCAGGACTATCAAAGTGGAATGGAGGGAGTACTAATTAGAAACTCCTAAAACTACATTCGCTAATTAGACCCAATTCTTCTTCCAAAACTCAATCAAAATCAAATTAAACGGCATGGACATATTCCCATGCCTATAAAAAAATAAAATAAAATGCACAATGGATTCACAACCAAAAGCCTCCTCATAGAGAGTCACCATTATTAACTAAAGAAAGTTTTTGAAATTATGATTTAGGTTGAGAATAATTGGGGAAGAGTTGATTATGTGAGTAATTGGGTCAATAATCAATTGAATTACTAGATTTACCTTGTATAAATTGGCTATGTAATGTGTTCCTTATTGGCCAAAATTCGACTGGAAAGGTCACTAGGGACCAAAAATGAATACGTTATTAAAATTGCCCATTTTCATTTTCAAGAACTAAATTTCACGTCATTAACATATCAAGGACAATTATTGGTGCAATTTTACTTTACTTTTTCTAATATACCTCCTAGACTAACATATCGAGAAAACCTTACAATACCCAAAAGTTTTATAAAAATTACTCAGCATAAATACATAAAAACACCCTTGCACTACCACCGTCCTCTATGACCGCTCATCCCCTAAACCGGCTATCTCTAACCCCGTCTTGTTCTCTTTATGCCTTCTCTTCCCTATTCTCCTTCCCCTTCTTCCTATTTTGATACCTCATATAATGATTTGGATCAGATTTGGTCTAGATTTATTTCGTCATCTCTCTCTCTTCTTGTTTTCTCATCCTACAACCACTTGCCTCTCCATTCTTCCTCCTCTCTAATCCTCCTTTCTTCTCTCGAGAAAGGATAACAAATAGGAAAAATGTAGTGATAGGGTGATCTAGACCATAGATACCAGAAAAGAGGGAGAGAGAGAAAAGAAAGGAAGAGAACGGAGGAAAGAGATGGCAGTGTTATGGGGAGAAGAGGGAAAGGGAAGAGGGTGGTGGGAGACGCGATGTCAAGAAAGGAGAAAGAAAAAGGGAGGCGGTATAAGTGAAAGAGAGGGCAAGGATGGATATAGCAGCAGTTGTTGGTGGGGTAGGTAGTAGTGGCACATGGAAAGTGGCTGAATTTTACAACTATCTTCTAGGCATTTATTTTACAACCCTCTTCCAAACACTTTAAAAAAATTCCAAAGTTATCATGAAAATTTTATAGTTGAAGAGGCGATTTTTGGTTGGTACCTAGACCGACCTGGATCAGTCCTCTCTGAGATGAAGTGAGGTGAACTCCTGTGTCCGAAGTGAACCTCGGTGTCCGAAGTGAGTGGCGGGGCTTCTCCCCTGGTATCACTCCGACGATCAAGTTAGTATGAGAACGAGAATAATGAGAATGAGTTAATGAACAGTGTGCTTACTTGTTGGGAGTGTGTCTGGGGTATTTATAGAAGAGAGGTGGTCAAGACGGAAGGCTCATGCTAGCGGGACCCACTCTCTGCCGAGGTGGACTCACCTCGTCCCTCATCGGAGTTCATCCGTGTCCCGGACATCATCCCTGAGCTCGGGCTCGGCCGTTTCCATAGCATACTGTGAAGCCGACCTCGGCACCCCCGCCTCAGCTGCACGCTGATGATGTCAACCCACCTGACATCATCCAGGACCAGCACTTTATCTGAAAAGCACTGGAGGCACTTAATGGCACCTGCACCATATCCTCCGTCATCACTCCCAGGCGGCTACAGTGTCAGAGTCAGACCTCCTGACAGGAGACAGAGCCGTAATGCCAGAGAGTGGGTCCCGCTAGCATGAGCCTTCCGTCTTGACCACCTCTCTTCTATAAATACCCCAGACACACTCCCAACAAGTAAGCACACTGTTCATTAACTCATTCTCATTATTCTCGTTCTCATACTAACTTGATCGTCGGAGTGATACCAGGGGAGAAGCCCCGCCACTCACTTCGGACACCGAGGTTCACTTCGGATACAGGAGTTCACCTCACTTCATCTCAGAGAGGACTGATCCAGGTTGGTACCTAGACCGACCTGGATCAGTCCTCTCTGAGAAGGCCGAGCTTGAAAAGCGGCTTAAGGAGGCCGAGGTGAAGGATGAGGAGGCCGTGGCTACTGTCAACAGTCTCAGATCGGCTCTTGAAGAAGAGCAGAAGAGGGGGGACGAGGCGAAGAAGTCCCACGAGCAAGCCCTTGACAGTGCTAGAACCTCGGCCGTGGAAACGTTTCGGAGGTCTGAGGCCTTCACCAGGGATCTCGGCCAACTACTCACGCCGAACTTCATATTTGGCTTCACATCGGCCATAGATGAGGCTGCAGCTCACCTCTCCTCCGAAGCCTTGGAGTCCCTGAAAAACCATGCCAGCTACAATGAGGACTCCAAGGAGTTGTGCGACCGGATGGCCGAGGGCCTCCAAGCTGGAAGGAACCTGACCGAGGTCCAGGCCGAATTCAACAAATGGCTGTCCGAGCTCGACGAGGTGCTCGAGGAGGTTGAAGAGGAAGAAACTGGAGAGGATGCCGGGGGAGACGAAGCCGGAGAGGACGAAGTCGGAGGGGACATCGGCAAAGAGCCTGAAGATGAACACCCCGGCGGAAAAGAGGCCGAAGAGGAGGCTGCCCAGGAGGGAGCCAAGACCGGGGATGCAGCCGATACGGGGGTTTAGGCTTGTAGGCTTCAAGGGGGTGGCCGAGGTGAAGTGTCTAGTAGCACTCCGACTTCGGCCTTGTATTTTTTGTAATACTTCTATTGAATGAAAGTCTGTTTCTTTTCATCTCAGCTCTTTAATTCCTTGTTTCTTGCTTTGACTTCATCCCTTGTTTGTCCCCCTTATTTTTTAATAAAGGGTGCTGGGCATCATATTGTTGAAAAATAACTAAATGGCTGAAGCCATAACTTGACAAGATAATTGGATGAAATAACTGAATGAAGTCACAACTTCAAGCATAATACAACCTAAGGTTCTCGGCGTGCCAAGACCTCGGCACAAATGAGCCATCGCGGTAACTCAATTTACAATACCCTTTAGGGTCAGATTCCACAACTCGGTAAGGGCCTTCCCATTTCGGGCACAGTTTTCCTTGAGGTTCAGCTCGGCTGACTGAATTTTTTCTGAGAACCAAGTCTCCCGGACGGAATCTACGATGTCTGACACGGGTATTGTAATAGCGTGCCAGTGTGTTCTTGTATGAAGCTATCCGGGCTGAGGCGAGGTCCCTTCGTTCTTCGACGAGGTCGAGGTCCAGCTGCCTCTCTTCGTCGTTCACCTCGGCGGCATAGGCTGCCAGCCGAGGGCTGGGAGTAAGGATCTCAGCCGGGATGACAGCTTCGGCGCCATAGGTCAGGGAGAATGGGGTTTCTTGTGTCGCTGACCTCGGCGTGGTCCGATATGACCACAAGACACTGGGGAGTTCCTCCACCCAAGATGACCCAGCTTGGTGTAGTCGGGTCTTGAGGCCATGCAGGAGAGTCCGGTTGAAGTTTTCTGCTTGACCATTGGCCTGGGGGTGGCCAACCGAAGTGAAGTGTTGCTTGATGCCGAGGTCCTCGCACCAGGTCTTGAATGGATTCTCGGCAAATTGTCTCCCATTGTCCGAGATGATGATCTGAGGTATGCCGAAGCGGCAGACAATGCACTTCCAAAAGAATTTTTGAATGGCCAGCCCCGAGATGGTCCGAAGTGGCTCGGCCTCGACCCACTTAGTGAAGTAGTCCACAGCAGTCACAAGGAAGGTATAGCCCCCGACCGCTTTAGGGAAAGGACCTATGATATCTGTCCCCCATTGCTCGAATGGCCAAGGTGAAGTGATGGGGACCATGAAATTTGAGGGCTGGTGATGCTCGGGTGCATGGACTTGGCAGGAAGGACAGCCGAGGACGAGGTCCTGGGAGTCTTGCCGAAGTGACGGCCAGAAGTATCCAAGGAGCATAGTCTTCTTGGCTAACATCCTGTGGCCGACATGAGCTCCGCACAGGCTTTCGTGGATCTCGTGGAGGATATGACGTCCGGCCTCGGGAGTGACACACCTCAGCCAGGGGCCGAGGTAAGAGCGTTTGTACAATTCTCCATCGCGGAGGGCGTATCGAACCGCCTTGCGTTGTATTCTTCTCGCCTCGGCTCGGTCTTCAGGGAGTGTTCCTTGACCCAAGAAAAGGATGAACGGGGTCATCCAAGTATCTTCGGAGTGCACGGGGCAGGCCACCTCTTCCACATATCCGGGTTCATTCAGAACTTCCACTAAAACCGTCTTGTTGAGGTCAGAGAATGAAGTGGAGGCCAGCCGGGATAAGGCGTCGGCTCGCTTATTGTGGGACCGGGGGATTCTTTGGATTTCGAATGACTTGAAATATGCGGTTAGTTGGTGAACCTTGGAGAGGTACCTTTGCATGGTCTCATCCTTAGCCTCGTATTCACCAAGAACTTGGCGCACAACAAGTTGGGAGTCACTGCGGACATGGACTTGCTGGGCGCCGAGCCTTCGGGCCAGCTGGAGTCCAGCAATTAAGGCCTCGTACTCGGCTTCATTATTGGTGGCTGGGAAGCCAAAGCGAAGGGCGTAGGAGCATACCTCTCCTTGAGGTCCTTCCAGGAGTAGCCCGGCTCCGCAGCCTTCTCCATTAGAGGATCCATCGACATACAATGTCCATGGGGATGAAGTGGACACTTCAGCTCCGGCGGAGGCGGACTCCGGACCTTCCGTGAAGGTCAGCTCGGCGAGGAAGTCGGCTAAGGCTTGTGCCTTTATAGCTGTGCGAGGCTCGTATGTTAAGTCATACTCTCCCAACTCGACAGCCCACTTGGTGAGGCGACCAGAAGCTTCGGGTCGCACCAATATTTGCCGAATGGGCTGGTCAGTCCTGACCGAGATAGGATGGGCTAAGAAGTAGGGCTTCAACCGCCGAGCGGCATGGACTAGTCCTAGCACCAGTTTCTCCACCTGAGTGTATCGAGTCTCCGGCCCGCGAAGAGCTCGGCTGACGTAGTAGATCGGCACTTGGGTGCCCTCATCTCGGATGAGCACAGCGCTGACAGCCTCGTCGGCTGCAGAGAGGTAGAGGTAGAACTTCTCCTCGGGCCGAGGTGAAGCGAGAGTGGGCAGGTGGTGCAAGTACTGCTTCAGCTGGTCGAAGGCAGACTGACACTCCTCAGTCCAGGCGAACTGATCAGACTTCTTCAGCACTTTAAAGAAGGGCAGGGCCTTCTCAGCAGATTGAGACAAAAAGCGGTTCAGTGCGGCCAGGCGTCCATTCAGTCTTTGGACTTCTCGGAGGTTCCGAGGTGGGGACATATCTTGGATGGCCTTGACTTTGTCGGGGTTGGCCTCGATCCCCCGATGGGAAACCAGATACCCCAAGAATTTTCCCGAGGTGACGCCGAAGACGCACTTCTTGGGATTCAGCTTCATCCTCGAGTCTCGCAGGACCCCGAAGACTTCCCTCAAGTCTAACAGGAAAGATGAAGTGGCGAGACTTTTGACGAGGATGTCATCCACGTAAGCCTCCACATTACGGCCGATCTGATTCTTGAAGAGCCGGTTGATCAGCCTTTGGTAGGTCGCCCCGGCGTTCTTCAGCCCAAACGGCATGGTGGTGTAGCAATAAACACCTCGATCGGTGTAGAACGCCGTCTTCTATTGGTCCTCTTCACTCATTCCTATTTGATGATACCCTTTGAAGGCATTTAGGAAGCACAGGATCTCGTACCCCATCGCCGAGTCGACGAGGGTGTCTATCCTCGGGAGGGGATAGCAGTCTTTGGGACAGGCCTTGTTGAGGTCGGTGTAGTCTACACACATTCTCCATCCGCCGGTGTCCTTTCTGACCATGACTGGGTTGGACAACCAAGTCGGATATTGGACTTCGTGGATCATCTTGGCCGGCAAGAGCTTGTCGACCTCGTCCGATATGGCCTTGCTGCGTTCGGGGCCGAAGTGTCTTCGCTTCTGCCGCACAGGTCGGGCCTGTGGGTTAACGTTAAGTTGGTGAGTCATAAGCTCGGGTGGCACTCCGACCACTTCATCTGCGGACCACGCAAAGATGTCTCGGTGGTCCTTGATCAGGGAGATCACTTCTTCTTTCAGGGGTGAAGGGAGTCCGGCCCCTACTTGGACCACTCGGTCAGGCTTGGCTTCATCCAAGACCACTTGTTCCACTTCATCCCCTGGCTCAAGCCTGCTGGGCTCTCCTGCCTTGTGAGGGTCGATGCAGTCTATGGAGAGGACAGCCGGCCTCTTTTCTTCTGACCTCGGCGGGGGCTGAGGTCCGACTGCGGCTTGGATGGTGGCGAGGTAGCATTCTCGGGCGGCGCCCACGTCACTGCTCACCTCAGCCACCCCCTCTGGTGTTGGAAATTTGAAGCTTAGGTGGTAGGTAGAATATACGGCTCTCAAGGCATTGAGCGTGGGCCGGCCTATCAGCATGTTGTAAGGAGAGTCCGCTTTGACCACCGCAAAGCTGACAGGCACAGTTCGGCAACGGGGATGACGCCCGATAGTCACCATTAAATTCACCATGCCTTCCGGGTGGACGACGTGTCCCCCGAAGCCGACAAGGGGAGTTCTGACCGGAGTGAGTTGTTCCCGGGTTAGCTTCAAGCTCTCGAAAGTTCGGTAGTACAGGACGTCTACCGAGCTTCCGGGGTCAACGTAGACCTTCTTGACTATATAATTGTTTGTGAGGACCTCAATCACGAGGGTCTCGTGATTGCTGGAGGCAGCGGGGACAGGGTCGCGGGGACCATAAGTTATGACCTCGGACAGCCTCGAGCTCGGCTCGGCCACATCCATGCCGGCTTGGCGGTAGGTCCGCTTTCGGGAGCTCTGGCTGTCTCCTCCCGTGGGACCACCTGAGATGGTGTTGATCACCCCGGCAATGTTTGGACCATAGCCTGGTGACCCGTCGCGTGGAGGCCTTTGGTCCCCTTTCTGGTCCTCAGGACCTCGGCAGTTGAACTTGGTGTCCCGCCTGTCTTCTCGGCGAGGACCTCGGCTCTCCCGATGGGAGGCACTTCGTCCGAAGCTTCCATCTTTGCGGACAAATTGTTTCAAGTGTCCTTGCCGAATTAGATTTTCGATCTCTCGTTTCAGATCGTTGCAGTCTTCGGTCTCGTGCCCAACATCTCGATGGTAGGCACAGTAGAGGCTGGAGTTCCTCCTATCTCTTCTTCCAGGGATCTCAGGAGGTGTTCGGCCGAGGTGGTTCTGCCTCATCACAGCCAAGACATGAGATCGGCTGGAATTGAGCGGTGTTAGCTCAGCGTCCGAGGTGGAAGATCTTCCTTTCACGATCCGGTCAAAGACACTCCGGCTGTCCCGTGGTGGGTTTGAAGTGCCACTTGGGCCGGGTTCACCTCGGCCGATGTCTTTCCTTCTCCGGGCATCTTGTCCCGTACGAGAGGCTTGGGCTTCTCGCTTCATGCGATTCACATCTTCACTTCGGATTCCCTGGTCCACTCTTTCCCAGAGTTCGTGAAGTGTACGAGGGTAATCCCGATGGATTTCGGTGTTGAAGAGTCCGGCCACCAACCCGTTGGTAAAGGCCGCGAGAGTTACCTGCTCGTTCTGATCAGGTATTTGCACATTCTCCTCGTTGAACCTCTGAGCATACGAGCGAAGAGACTCGCCCTGACCCTGTTGAAGGTTCAAGAGATAAGCTGAAGTCTTCGTGATTGGTCGAGACGACACGAAGCGGTGGATGAACCGGTCTATCAGCTCATCCAGGGAGGAAATGCTCCCTGGTTCCAAACTCCAGAACCACTTCCGGGCAGTCCCATGTAGGAAAATGGGGAAAGCCCGACAAATCACGGCGTCGGGGACGCAGTAGAGTCGGAATGCGGAGATGAAGGCGCGGAGTTGATCCTCAGGGTCATCTCGGCCGTCATAGGTGTGCAAGTTTGGAAGCTTGAAGTTCGGGGGCACCCTTTCCCCATTGATGTCATCCGTAAAGGGCGGGGCCCTCATGTAGTCCGAAGCTAGGCCCCCGGGGCGCCGAGGTGGGTCCTCGGCCCGTTTCCCTAGGAGTCCTCGAGAAAACGCTCGGGAGATGGAGGCAATTTTAGAGGTCGCCTTGGAGGAGGCACGCCTGGAGGTACTCCGAGAGAGACGCCCCTCATCGGAGTCTTCATCTGAAGGTGCCTCAGGGGACTTCGTCGGCCTCCTCTTGGAAGATTCGGCCTTTTCTTTCCCCTGTCTTTTGAGGTACCTTCCTAGCTCCTCAAAAATGGTAGGGTTGTGTGATACGAACTCGGTCATCTTGGCGATGGCCTCCTCGTTGTTAGGCTGGGTCCTTGGGGACCCTTGCTCTTCAGAGATGCGATCTTGCTGGGCTCCCGAGGTCTGCCCAACCCCAGTTGAGGGAACTCGACCACTTCTGGAGCGCGTGGATCTCATTTTAGCAATAGTAGTCTCGTTCCCACAGACGGCGCCAATTGAAGAGGCGATTTTTGGTTGGTACCTAGACCGACCTGGATCAGTCCTCTCTGAGATGAAGTGAGGTGAACTCCTGTGTCCGAAGTGAACATCGGTGTCCGAAGTGAGTGGCGGGGCTTCTCCCCTGGTATCACTCCGACGATCAAGTTAGTATGAGAACGAGAATAATGAGAATGAGTTAATGAACAGTGTGCTTACTTGTTGGGAGTGTGTCTGGGGTATTTATAGAAGAGAGGTGGTCAAGACGGAAGGCTCATGCTAGCGGGACCCACTCTCTGGCATTACGGCTCTGTCTCCTGTCAGGAGGTCTGACTCTGACACTGTAGCCGCCTGGGAGTGATGACGGAGGATATGGTGCAGGTGCCATTAAGTGCCTCCAGTGCTTTTCAGATAAAGTGCTGGTCCTGGATGATGTCAGGTGGGTTGACATCATCAGCGTGCAGCTGAGGCGGGGGTGCCGAGGTCGGCTTCACAGTATGCTATGGAAACGGCCGAGCCCGAGCTCAGGGATGATGTCCGGGACACAGATGAACTCCGATGAGGGACGAGGTGAGTCCACCTCGGCCACTCGGGATGGCCGAGGTGAGCATCCTCAATAGTAAATTATAATAAAATTTTAGATAAATATCCAAAAAATTCACTTACTAAATAGAGTCAAAATTTACTTAAAAGTAATTGAAGTATAAATATGGAAAATAAAGGTGGTGATTGCATGTAGCAGTATTATCTCAAATTTTCTGTACTGAATACAATCTAATGGTCAATAATCTATTTGTATATCAAATGATAGATATTAAATATAGGGTATGGTACCCAAAAGGTATCATAGAATCTCCGATAAATTAGAATCATAAACACTTTCCCTCTATATCTAAATTCTACTAATTTTCTCTAACTTTTCCTTCCCTAGCAAATAGAAAATTTCTTTTGTAGAAGACAGATCAATTGGTTTTCTTACCTCCTCGTCCTGTTTTCTAGGGTTTTTTTTTTTTTTGTATTTTAATAAAGTCTCTCCTAGGATTTTTGAGCGAGAGTTTCTTCTCTCCTAAGGATCTCTAATGAAAGGTTCTCACGTCTTGGAAATTGCTGGTGAGAATTATTTCCTCTCCTTGGGGTACCTTGTCAAAGTTTTAATTTGTAATTTTTCTATTTCTTTTATTAGATCTAATTTTTTTCAAATGTGGTTGTCAAATTTGATATTTTCTAAATTTACCTTGTTAGATTTCATCTTGATCTATGGGCTCGAATAAGTTCATTAGCAGACCTGGGAGGCCGCAATCAGTGCGTTTGGAGGCATGCATAGATAATTTGCAGCAACAAGTATTTTATCTTTTGATATTTTCAGAATTTTACAGTATAATATTTCTATCGATTTTTCATATTATAGTACCTATGATCTTTTCTTTAGATCTATTTGTATCTCTGTGTGGTTGATGAAATTTTTGCCATTAGTGCAGATTTAATGAAATGCCGATGTTTTTATAAAAAAAAAAATTATAATTTAGTATTTAAATGATAATTTATACATATATAATATAATGATAAGTAACAACAAGAAACATCCCACACAACCCAATTCTAATCTAATTTCTAACACAGCTGTAACCCATCACTCATCTCATGACCATCCTTTTCTATGCGACCTACTGGCACGATCTCTACTATCTCCATTAATTTCAAGATTTCAATTTTCACTCTCGATGAGCCACAGTCATCCTTAGTCCTAAACCTCTGTTGATTGCAATGGAATTCACTATTTCATTTGTGAAATTTTGAATTTTGAGAATTTTTTTTTTTTTTTTTAATTTAGTTCAACGAAAAGAGTAAAATACTACTTTCCAAATCCATATTGAGACAAAATTGAATTCAAAAGAACGCGAAAAAGGTCAAAATATTTTAGAGCCAAATTGCCAAAATTACTAATTTCTTATACTTGAATTACTGAATTCGATTTCAATGCTTACCTCCAATAAAAGTACTAAACCATGGGTCGAAAATAATAGTAGTGAGTTTGAAACTTGGCGCATAAAATAAATATTATTATTGTGAATTAGATTCTTGCATATGCAATGCTGTAATAGGCAAAGAATCATTAACATGAAAAGAAAATCCTTCAGTTTTTTGGTCAAAGTTTAGAAACCACCACTTTAATTTCTCACATATTCCTATACTCAATTGCCAATGCATCAATAAATCATGGCTGCAAAGTTTGACAAAAAAGCCCACATGCTAAAAGTTCAAAATGAGACCAACCCAGAGCCAACTCTGTCAAAGCGTGATCTGTGAAAAGGCCAATCAACCCAAAGTAGAGCAAATGTCATTTTGTATTTGTTTTCTCCTAACGGATGGGTTAACTCTTCTGGACATACTGTTGGGAAGTGACTTGCACCTATCAAACAAGGAAAGTTCGAAGAGTATCTCCTATATTGGTACTGATAATTAGAGACTTATGCAAGAGCCTTGGTTTGTGAGGTATTTGAGCCATCGGGTCATTAAGGTGTTTGCGTTATTTTGGGCTATTCATGTGTTTTATTCTATTAAGAATTTTAAGCCTATGAACGCTTACTATTCTAATACTTTGTACTCTTCTTATTCATAGTAAAATTCTGCTCCTCTATACATGGAGATGGGTATTTTTACCAAATCACACAAATCTGGTGTTTATCTCTTTGATTTATTTCTATTTTGTTATTGTCTTTGTGGGATGTCAAGGGCCATTGTATCCTTTTCTTTTGTGAATTTTTTAGGACCATCCCTTACAAACTTGTATAAGTTCTAAGAGTCCTTTTCTCCTCTTTTATAAATATTCTAGGAGTGGCCATTACAAACTGGTATTAGAAACTCTTAAGGATTTTGCGGCAATAATCACGGTGTCAACTTTGAAATGCTACAGCTTAAGTTGGAGCCCATTTAGTTTAATATGGAGTTGCCAAGAGCGAAGAAAATGCCAAAGAAGATGAATGATGAGGATTTTGGCGAGTTGGATAAGAAAGTGAAAATAAATTTTCGTAATAAATCTCTTTAATTTAATGAGATTTTATGAGGAGTCAGAACTAAGACTTCTGCTAAAGTCATGTAGAATAAGATCAGAACTTTGTATATGAAAAGGATAGTAGAGAATCAATTTTATTTGAAGAAAAGTCTTTGTAGTTTGGATGATTGAATGCATATATCTATACTTACATCTTGATAAATTTAATTCCATTTTCGTAGAATTGGAGAGATAGATGTGATCATTATTGATATGGACCAGGCACAAAATTTTAACAATAGCAAATTTAAATCTAAATCTAAATCTAGACACAAAAATAAACAGTACAATTATTTTCACAAAAAGGGGTACATTATGTTTGAATGCTTTAAATTGAAAATAAAAAAAAAAGTGTAATAGGGAAATCGAGTAAGGAAGATGTTCAAGCCATTGAACCCAGTGTTTTGCAGTAGTAGTGAGAGATGAAAATATTTTATTTGTGATTGATAACAAAATGAAAACTAAAAATGAGTGGGTTTTAGATTCTAGTTATTCTTATCACATGTCCAATGTAATATTCTTTTTCACTTATTAATCTGGTAATGGTAGAGTTGTTTTGATGAGTATATTTACATAAAATAAGATTGCAATTAAAAATGTAAAATAACTTATGAGAGCATTTATAGTTGTTAAAATGATCCAAGGTCAAAACAAATACTATGAAAATATCAAACTCAAGTCAAGAAAAATTAAGGAAAACTTAAAAGGTCAAAAAACAAAAATGCATTAATAACTTGAAGCAACAGTTTTTTTCTGGTTTTTACTAGCTTTCATTGTCCAAGTGCCATTTTTGACCGGTTTTTATTGGTCAATGATCATCCGGTTTTTCTATTTGACAAAGACTGAATAGATGATAAATTCTTCTATTCAATCTGTTGACTTGCTGGTCGAATTCGAGTTCAAACACAAATCAATGCATCTCGAAGGCAAGTAAGTATGACAGTTTTAATTATCAATAATTTCAGAATTTCTAGCTCTGGTAGGTGAAATCGAGGCATAAAATTGTATTGATGTTCGAGATGAAATCTTCTACTCTAATATTTCCTTTAACCTAAGGAAATTGTATTGGTGGACCAAAGCATTTTTGTCGTGATGTTAGTTCAACAATTGTTCATGAGGAAATTGGTAGGAATTAGTGAGTCAAAATATTTCCTTCAAACCTGTATACCAAAGCTTGAAAACTTTTCCCGCTTAGAACTTGATAGCAGCGAAACACCCCTTCAACATCTTTGTCTTTTATGGGCTCTGATTGCAGGTTCTCCATGTGATATCCCACAATTGAAATAGGAAGAGGACAGTGAACGGAATTCAAGCTCCAGCCCATTGGCTATAAGTAATTTTGATCAATCATTTTTAGTCGTGATTTTAGCCCAAAGATTATTTGTCCCGCCACTGAGTGGGGGCACATGTGTGTATGTGTGTGTGCATGAGCGAATTTGTATGTGATGACTCTGCGTGTGTTTGTAATACCTTACAGTTACCATGAAAATACAGTGTACGTACTATCTTATATGTTTTTGTGTGTGTGGTGACTGCGTATGTATTTTCATATAAGTTTCTATGTATGTGTCTATCACAATTAGTCGAAGATTATCCCAAAGTTTACCATTTTACTAATTGGATTTCAAAATGTTTGGTTCATTTTTTATACAAACTAAGGGTAACTTTGATAAAACTGAAGTTTGAAATTTAAAATCTGAATCCATTAAGCCACTGAATCGTTAATCACTAAATCTAATACATTTGAGTGTATGTCACATTAAACAATGAGTAAATAGTTTATCACCTATTTTTATTTACTTATTATTTATTTTTTGAAGTAAGTTTTGCCTAAAAAACTCAATGTCATTTAATTAATTCAGATGTTCTTTTTTTTCTATTTTGTTATTAAATGCATCTGAAAATATTAAGATGTAAAACAGGATTAGATAATGCTGAATTAGATTATCAAACAGGACCTAAGTATGGCTATAGAATACTGCTTCGCCCAATTCGGCTTAGATTTAATGTGCAATTTTTACCTTAGATTAGCATGCTTTTTGATTCTATCAATTCAAAATATTGTGATTCCGTTACTTTACTAGTCATGATCCCGTTGGTCGGGCGGAATTATATTTTGCTTTCTCATTTTCTCAAAATCAAACAACTTTTGTCATAACAACTTAAGTGTATAAGAAAGTGAAAAATTAAAATCAAATTGGACTTCTATATAAAATTTTATTTGTATTGAATTTGATAGTTTTTATTTCAAAGTCAAATAAATGAGAAAAACAAAGATTATTGAGAAACATACAAAAGCAAGTGAATAGACAGCATTCCCAAGATATTGTGAAAAAACTAATTGTTCAAAAATTTAGTTTTGGGTGTATTGGTAAAGAATCTTAAAAATAATGCGCATGCTAAGATTAATACAAACCTAAAAAACATTTTTTTTATAATAAAATATATTTCATTTAAGGATTACTGGAAATCGTCCAGCACAATTGAGATACATTGCTGCCCTGGTGGCAGATAAACATGCACTAAAATTATAGATCCGCAATTTAACAAATACATAAGATTTGAGAAATTAAGGACAGATCTAAAAAGTACCATAAATTTGAAAAACATTTCATCATAGAATAAGTCGCCGCAGCTCTCTTTGTACATGCTGTAATCGTCAGATCTGCTAATCAACACTTGTAAGGTCCAATAAAGATGGTGAGATCTACCGAGATTGATCAAAATCTGAAATATTCCCTCAGATTTGCTATCCAACTAGTTCAAGCTCAATACTGAAAGTGAGATCTGATGAGAAGACTGAAGAAATTGTAGATCTAACATATAGACCTAAAAAAACTCCAAGATCTGAAAAAGTAAAGAAACAAAACTAAACAAAACTCTCACTAAGATAGTTTAGTGACGTGCGCAGGGTATACATATCAATTTAACCTCATTCTAATCAAGTTTTACATTTATAAACTCCTAAACACCCCACACGCGATTTATCGCAAGTATACGAATCGTGAGCGAGTATAGGGTATTAAGGGTCGATCCCACAAGGAAGATTGCAATTACCGGTACTACTAAAGCTTCTCTATTATTTAGACTATCAATGAATTATAACAAATTTTACCTACTCAAATTATACAAAATAACAAATAAAAGCTCCTTAGGTTGTGGTATCCCTAACTACTCATGCAAGTGCTATATTTGGATCATTTAGTACTACATCTAGGCTAGTTATGGTGTAATTTCCTTAAACATGTGAAACCTACTTTCGTAGTGAATCAACTATACTCATAACTAATTCATACCTATTTTCATGGATATGAAATTAGCTACAAGTTCATTTTTTCAATGAAATTACATGAAATGAATCACTAAAAACCACATAAGTGCACCTCTACTTTCGTGAGTGTACTCCCTATGTTTAGCACCTCTTGAACTAGTGTTAAATCTCAATTTTCATTGCAGAAACAACACCTTAGATAATCACAATCAATGGTACCAGATTAATCATGATTTAAGAAGCCAAAGTGCTAAATAACTTGCTCAAATCATAGCAGTCAAATAACCAAATAATAAACACTAACAATCATAGAAAGTTCAACCAAACCCAAGGTATAAACTTTAGAAACACATAATGAACACAAAATCCAGAACTTGTATATTAACTAAACTTGGAATCAAATACAAAAGATAAAGAGTTTGGAAGGAATACAACCCTTGTCACATGAGCTTTCTTCCTTGCCTTCTTCATCCTCCATCTTCATCCTAATCTAGATAATAAACAAGAATGGAAAAGCTACACTACTCTATACTAAGCTAAACTAACACTAGGGAGATGAAAGAGCTACATTTCTGCAGACTCCAAACTTCTCCCGTATGTCTCTCTTCTATTTGCTATGAACTCCCAATCTCTGCTATCTACTCCCCCTCTCATGGTCTCCATTCTTGCAATCTTGGCTCTTTTATGATGAAAGGTGGTCAAGAAATGAGGCATCCACCTTCCTTTTACAGCTGGAGATGTTTCTCACATGTCTAGCATCCCATGTGAGTTGGTGGAGGTGAAATTGAGTTTTCCGCGTAAAAAGCAGACCTCTCTGACCACAATCCGGCCAGAAATCCGGCCAGAAATCCGGCCAAATTCCGGCCGGATTGCTACAGTGACCATTTGGTCACTTCTGGTTCAATTTCCAGCTCTGCTCCGATTTTGACTCAACTTCAACTAAACTTTTCTTGATGATAAAAGCTGATTTAGCTCTTGACCAAAACATAAAACTTGTAGCCCTTTGCGTTAGCTTTCCAATGCATCAAGAATCACCTCATTTGGATCTGTGTAGGCTGAGAAATGACCGAAATACCCTTACCTGCTCATTGCCCTGTTCCAGTTTCGACCAGTAGAAATTTGCTATTGTAATTCGGCATTTTGACCTGGAAAACCTTCAAACTGGATTTAGATGTCTTCACCAAAGTTGTAGATCTATCTCTTATCTTCAAATTGGTTCAAGAATCATCTTAATCCGATCACTGTAGCTCAAGTTATAGCCGAAATACGAAAATGTGTCAAAACTGTCAAAATACACAAAATCCAAGTAAAAAGTGATAAAAACCTCATTTAACCACTTAAAAACATTTTTTACCAATTATAGCCAAAATGAATCATTTTCTTCCAATAATATACCCAAAGTGACTAAAAATAATATAAAATATCATACAATTATTACGTAAATTAGTCACTTATCATTTAGGAGAGACTAAAACTCTCAATAAGACACCTTAGGAGAGAAGAAAACTCTCACTAGGATAACCTAGGAGAGACTTTATTGAATGAAAGGAAAAGCAAAGGACAAAGGAAGAGGAAGAGAGACCTTGGCTTAAGGCCAAGATCTCCCTCCTATGGAGGAGGAAGGGTAGAGAAGGAAACCTAGAGAGAAGGTAGAGAATCCCTCCACTAGGATAACCTAAAAATCATTTTTAGTTACACTTACAATGATTTATACATGCTTGAAACCTACATCAATTTCACAAAACAAAATTCTATAAACAAAAAATTAACCTATTCCATGTTGTCTGTTCTTCAGTTGTAGTGCAAAAGCCAAAATAGAAAAAGTAAAATTGAGACCCTATTTAACAACCCGATTTATCATTTAAACTTAATAGATTCAGATTTTAATATATTCAGACATTTTTTATGATCGAAAATAGAATATCTGAATTAATTAAATAGTACTAAATTTTCTAGACAAGATTTACTTCAAAAATAAGTCGTAAGCTATTCACTTATTACTTACTATGATATACAGTCAAATGTATCAGATTTAATACTTAAAAATTTGATAACTTAATAGATTCATATTTTAGGTTTCAGTTTTCATATTTCGTTTTATCAAATGCATCCTAGGTTATGAAGTTAATCAAAAAGGCATTTGAAATTGAAATATTCAATTTCAACACTAAAATGAAATCAAAGTAGATCAATTTACACGCACTTTGAGCCAATCCTAATTACAAATCAAGGAACATAAGTGGCATTATTGATACATAATTCATCGTAAATACCAATCAAGTAATCTAAATACAACTAGAGATCTATATTGCGACGATCCACATGCCTGAAGGAGCAAAGAAGACGTTGAGTATGTGTAAGTATGAGAAAAAGATTTGTCATACTTGAAAAAAATATACATTTTTGCAACTTGTTTACTCATACATCATGTATGTAAGTTAACTTAAAAAGAACAACAATTTATGGCTACCGTTTTTCCTCATTATAATCTCTTGAAATAGGGAAAAAAAATAAAAGTGAAGGCCATAACTAATAAAATAGTGAAAACAGGACACCAGTACAATAAATTCGCAATCAATAGTCACCCAGTAAGTTTGTGACTTGTTGAAAATCTAGATGTGAAGACTGATTATAGAAATCAGTCCCTTTCCATCCATTGGAACACTGCTTATGAGTAGGAGACCTTTCTTCTTCTTTCAGAACCTTTACCAAACTTGCCTGAGATAGCAAGAGTAGAATTAGGCCCAATTGATTAGGCAAATAGCTTTCCAGTGTTATGGTTTTGCAGGCTGAGTATATCATACCGAAGGAGATGAAGTATTCGAGAAATAATGCAAAAAGTTTCATGGATACAGGAGAACTCCAATGTATCTAACCCCATGAATCTCACATCTATTACCTGTGAATAGACCAATCATTGAACAATCGTCGAAGAAAAGAATGTACGATCATGGTGTTCAATTGAAACCATCTGCATAAATATAAAGAGGAAAAACAACAACAAATTATGAATATATGATAGAAACAATTTCTGCAAGCTCCCAAACAAAACAAAAAAAGGAACAGTAAAATAAGTACAATAAATAGCAAGCAAAGCACAGGGTAGTAAAACCTTACCGGACAATAAATTAGTCAATAAGAAACGCAAGGGAAAACATTGAAATTCCACAAATCATATTTTTGTAAAAGTAAAATTGGGCAATATTATTTATCCCTAAAAATCTGAAAAAGATTTAGCAATTGATATGTTGTTGAAACTCAATTACTAAATCGCTATGAAGATGATGAAAAAAAAATAGGAATACGCTACTGAAATGATAATTCTTGACATGCCTAGAATTCTTAATAAATAAGAAGGGAAAGGAATCATTACAAAAATTGGAATGGTAACGTTTTCTATTATTTTGTTATGTTTTAAATTTTGGAAAAGATTGAGATAGATAACGGGTGAATTAGCTTTTAATAAAACCTCTCCAGTCACGTGCCCAAATCACGAGTAAGTAGTTGCAATCATTTTACAATTCTACACATATTGTATTTCTTAAATAAGTTAGAGTGACAATTATTTAATTTCATTTTTTAAATTTGGAGATTTATAATGTAATTTTTATTGTTCTTTAGATCTGGAGAATTTTTGCTTCAAATCTGAAGTATCCTTTTTTTCGGATCTGTTCTTTAATATCTGTGTATATTTGATGATGTAATTTTTGTCATCAATACAAATTTTAATGAAATTATAATATTTTATCAAAAAATTAATTTGAGGGATAGACTCTAATTGAGGAGTCCAATTCAATATAAATATATTCATGTCCATGAATGTACACCAAAATTATAAAAGAAATATACAGGTACACAATTACACCAAACACAATCGTATTTGTCCCAATACCCCCATAGTCAGAACCTAAACATACACATACAGGCACTTGTGTATGAAGTTCATAGACGCATGAAAATGTGCCTCTAAATATCACTACGCACATCTACTTTTCTCAAAAAAAAAAAGACATCTTTTTCTTTACATGTATCTAGTTATATTCACAATTGCACCTGAAGACAATATAAGCTACGTGCTTCATTTCTTCTCCTATAGTCTTGTTATTCTTTTTTTTTTTCGGAAACAATAGAATTATTTATTTCTACTAAGAGAGAATATTACAATATATGAGCAAGAGCTCAAACTTGTTCTTTACAAAAGTGTACTAAGACATTGAGGATCAAAGAACTCCTCATCAAAATAAATGTGCAATGCTTGCTTACTCAGTTTATAACTAAGTGTATTAGTACTACCATTACCAGACTGGCTAGCAAATGAGCATGTCCTAAACATTAAGCTTAGATCATTGATGTACTCTAGATGGGCTAATATGCGCATGTTGCTTGGGACTTGACAGATTATCATCTTTAAAATCTGGTTACATGATGTCTGAACCTATATGTTATGCCAGCTTTGTTCCTTTAGCTTACAAAATACCAATTGTATAGCCACCAAATTGTCCAAAACAGCTGATCCGATGCTTCTTTCCTTCAGCATCCACGCTGCGCCAATCTGGTTCAGTGCATTTGTTGCTGTGATGCCAATTCCCATATTTTGTCCTTCAATGTGTTGCCCCACATTAACACTGATGATCAGCATGTTTCCTTCTGGTTCCCCCTTTCCTCTTGTTCGTTTGCTATTTTTGTTTCTGAGATGCTCATACGTTGCTCTACCTGTTGGCATTGATGATACTCCTCCCAGTCGTTTATTGCTTTTCTAACTACTTCCATTGGATGCCTATCTTTTCCTTCAAATTCTGCTTCATTTCTGGCTTTCCAAATCTACCAAAGGATGTCCACTGTTAACGCTATGTGTTCCATTCCATCCTTTCTAGCCTTTACTTCCATTAGCATGCTCCGCCACTTTCTGAAGTCGCTTGTGTATTCATTAATTCCATCCCACTGTAATGGAGCCATATTCCATATCAGCTTTGCTTTGCTGCATTGGAAGAAAATGTGCTCAACTATCTCATTTGTTTCTCCACATTGCTTACAGATTAATTCTCCCTTTCTTGTTCTCCTAAATATAGCTTCTTTTCCCGATAAAACTTGATGCAGGCTCTTCCATAAAAACAGCTTGTGCTTGTGTTTTATTCTCATTTTCCATAGCTGTTTCCAGATTTTATTGCTTACCCCTGTCCAACTTGTTTCTCCCAATCTGCTCACTTGTGCTTTAGACTGTCTATCCTCCTTTGTCAATGCTTCATAAGCAGACCTGACCATGTATTGTCCATTTTTGCTAGGACTCCAAAAGTAGCAATCAGGTCTACTTGTCAAACTTATAGGCGTTTTGAGTATATTTCCAGCATCCTGTGAGCTAAAGGTCCTAAAAATGAGTGCTGATTTCCATCTAAAGTTGGAGATCAGCTCACTAAATTTTGTGACCTTGCAACTCGGGGGTTTTAGGGATTCTACCTTGCCTTCCTTACCTTCCAGTAGCCAAGCATCTTCCCAAATTTTGGTGCCCTTCCCATTTCCAATTTTTTTCCTAACTCTACGCTGCACCTCATCTCTTGCTCCCATCAGACTCTTCTATATCCATGATGCATTGCCTTTTACTTCACATCTTAGTGGTGATGTCTTGGGGTAGTACTTTGCTCTCAACATTTTACTAAGCAAAAGATTCAGGCACGCGAGAATCCTCCAAATCTGTTTGCCTAGCAAGGCTTTATTAAAGCCTTGGAGATCTTTAAAGCCTAGTCCCCCAGTGTTCTTTTCAGTGGACATCTTTTTCCATAAACACCAATGCATTTTCCTTCTCGCATTATCCTCCCCCCCACCAGAATCTTTCCATCAGAGCGTTGATTTCTTTGCATAACTTTTACTGGAAGCTTAAAACATGACATTGCGTAATTTGGCATTGCCATGGTTACTGGTTTTAGGAACACTTCTTTTCCTGCTTGACTTAGCTATTTGTTGGACTAGATCAACATTGTTTTTTTTGCACTTTTCTCTGATGAAACCAAAGATTTGGTCTTTGGTTTTAGTGATTATCATTGGTAGCCCCAAATACTTCCCTTGCTTCACCACCTTTATATGTTCTAAACTACTGCAGATTTCTCTTTGTTCATTCTGTTCCACATTTCTACTAAACAACACTGAGGATTTTTCAATATTGATCACCTGTCCTGAACCATGTTCATAAATATTCAAAATTCTCCTCACTTCTTCAGCTTGCCTCTTGTTTGCTTTGCAAAATATTAAAGAGTCATCTGCAAAGAATAGGTGAGTTATTGACGGGCCACTCCTACTGATCCTCATCCCAGTCAGCCTTTTGCTCCTTTCTGCTTGATCTAGCAAGTTTGAAAAGCCTTCTGAGACTAATAGGTATAGGTAAGGTGACAAAGGATCACCTTATCTAATTCCTCTTGAAGGTATCACGTATCCTTTAGGCTCTCCATTTATGTTGAAGGAAAAAGAAGCTATTGTGATGCACTCCATTATCCAATTGATCCATCTATCACAAAGTCCCAGTTGTACCATGATTTCCTTCAGATATCCCCACTCAACCCTGACGGGTATTTTACATACGTGCAAGCTAAAAAAATACCGAATTACACCCGTTCACTGCAAGTATACAGATCAACTAGTAGTTTAGGGTATATATCGAGTCGATCCCACAGGGAAGAGTGAACAATTACCGGTATTACTAAACCTTCTCTATTATTTAGACTATCAATTAATTATAACAAATTTAACCTACTGAAATTATACGAAATAACAAATAAAAGCTCCTTAGGTTGTGGTATCCCTAACTACTCATGCAAGTGCTATATTTGGATCATTGAGTACTATATCTAGGCTAGTTATAGTGTAATTTCCTTATGCATTTGAATCCTACTTTCGTAGTGAATCAATTATACTTATAACTAATCCATACTTATTCTCATGGTTATGAAATTAGCTACAAGTTCACTTCTTCAGTGAAATTACATGAAATTAATCACTAAAAACCACATAGGTGCACCTCTACTTTCGTGAGTGTACTCCCTATGTTTAGCACTTCTTGAACCAATGTTAAATCTCAATTTTCATTGCAGAAATAGCATCTTAGATAATCACAATTAATGGTACCAGATTAACCATGATTTAAAGAGCTAAAGTGCTAAATAAATTGCTCAAATAATAGCAATCAAGTAGCCAAATAATAAGCACTAACAATCATAGAAAGTTCAACCAAACCCAAGGCATAAACTTTAGAAACAAATAATGAACATAAATTCCAGAACTTGCATATTAACCATATTTAAGAATCCAATACAAAAGATAAAGAGTTGGAGAAGAGATAACCCATGTCACTTGAGCTTCAACTTCTCTTTCTTCATCTCCATTTTCATCCTAATCTAGCCATTATACAAGAATGGATAAACTACACTTACTACACTATCCTACACTAAGGAAATGGAAGAACTACATTTCTGCACTCTTCTAGCTTCTCCCGTATGTTTTTTTTTCTTCCCAAATGTCTCTGCATATAAGCTGATGAAAATCTCCTCTCTAGTCCAAAATTTCTGCTCTAATGATTCTCAATTCTCCATTTGTTAAGGAAGTCAAAAACAATGACTTTTGACTTGGAATAAGCCATATTGTATGCTCTTTTTGTCTTCTGAAGCATGTGCACCGAATTCACTTGCAACTTATAGCTGGAAAGTAGTCTGAACACAAGAGAATTGACTGAACAAATTGCAGAATTTCGGCCAGAAAACGGGCCTACACAAAACGCGGTTACAAGTCACGTTTTGTGTACTCGCGTATTCACTTTGGCCTTACTTTATCTGCGATTTTATCTATCATAAAGGCCAAACTGGCTTTTTTGCAAAACACAAAAGTTGTAGCCCTTTGAGTTAGATTTTCAATGCTTCAAGAATCATCCAAATCGGAGCTTTGTAGCCTGAGATATGATCAAAATACTAAACACTGGTCAGAGCTCTGTTTTCCACTTTGGACAGCTGAGTTGAATTTCGGTATTTCAACTTTTGGACTATGAAAACGGCTGAATTGGACTTTGATGTTTTCATACCAAATGTAGATCTCTTTCTTAGCTTTAAATTGGTATAAGGATCACCTCAATCTGATCAATGTAGCTCCAAATATAGTCGAAATACTGAAGAGTGTCAAAACTGTCTTGGCTTGCATTTCCTTACTTAAACGTTTTTCACTTCATTTTTCTTTTTACCACTTTGAATTCTTCACCAAATCTCTATTTTTCACTTCAATTGGCATCCTTTGGTGGTTGAATCATCATTCCTGGATAAAAATGAAGTTTTTACTATTAAAATCAATAGAAATGCAATATTAGCCACTTTTACCAAAAATGTATATTTTTACCAAAATCTTAGTTAATTTAATTATAAAACTAAATAATCAAACCAAATTAACTAATAAAATGCACTTAAAAATACATAAAATAAATCCTTATCAAACCCTGTCGTAAGCTTTCGACATATCTAGCTTTAGGGCCATAAAACCATGAGATCCTTCTCATTTGTTTTTGAGGTAATGCAAGTACTCATGAGAGATTATCACATTATCCAAAATCTGCCTTCCAAGTACAAAGGTAGCTTGGTTTTTGCTAATACATTTTTCCAAAACTTTTTTCAATCTATTTGCTAAAATTTTTGAAATGATTTTATAAAACACATTACATAGACTTATAGGCCTAAACTGCTTAACCTCAGTGGGGTTCTCAACCTTAGGGATAAGGGATATGTTGGTGTGATTCATAGCTTTCAGCATATGGCCAGAATGAAAGAAGCTTTTGGTGGCTTTTATGGTATCATTTTTAACAATGTGCCAAAATTTATGAAAGAATAGTGGTGTCATGCCATCAGGTCCAGGGGCTTTGGTTGGGTTCATGGAGAACAGTGCAGCTTTAATTTCTTTCTCCTTGACTGGTTGGGTTAATTCTGAATTCATGTGGTCTGATATTGTCTGTGACATTCCCTCCAAAACCATATCAGTTTGAGTCACTCCCTTGCTACTGAAAAGCTCCTTAAATTGGTTCACAACTTCTTCTCCAATTTCCTCTTCTGATGTAGTCCGCGTACTGTCCTTCCTTTGTAGTCTTTGTATTTTGTTTCTCTTTCTCCTACCTTTCACATTAGAGTGAAAAAAATGAGTATTTTTATCCTCCGCCTTGAGCCACTGCGCTCTAGATTTTTGACTCCAGAAAATTTCCTCTTCATCATAAGCCTCCTTTAATTGTCTTCTGAGATCCTTGTTTCTTTCCTTTTTGTCATCGCACTCACTAACGTTGAGCTCTTCTAGTAGCTTTTTCAGATTATCGATCCTCTTCCTAGCATTTCCTTGGAAGTTATTTTTCCAATTCAGTAAAGCCAATCTGTAGTTTGCTACTTTCTTATGCACTTTGTACATATTGGAGCCTATTTGCTCCTCCTCCCACGCCTGACTGATCACTTGTTCCAGTCTCTCTTTTTTCAGCCAACTTTTATAAAAAATGAATCGCTTCTTTCTCTTTTCCTTTAGAGGGTTGGAATCTATAAGCATCATACTATGGTTTGGTCCAAAATTATCTATATGTTTAACTAGAGTTCTGTCAAACATTTGGCTCCAACCATTACTTCCCAAGGCTCTATCTAGCCTTTGTTTGATTTCACCTTCTTGAGTCCAATGGTTACTCCATGTCCAGGGGTCACCTTCAAAACCAAGATCAATGAGTCCATTTTGTTCAATGAAGTTCCTAAAGTCTTTGAAGGTTCCTTCCTCTCTTTTTCTACCACCCCATTTCTCCTCATTTGATGTAATGTCATTAAAATCACCCGTAATCATCCATCTAGGACCCTATAGCACCTTCCTTCGTTCTACAACTTCCCACTGATTCCTCCTAACTTGATTGTCTGTACTCGTATATATGCCTATGAACCACCAGTCCACATTCTTGTCTGTATCCATAATGTGGATTTTCATAGTGAAAGCAGTTGTTTGGAACCCAAAACCTTTACCTCCTTGTTCCATATTATTGTCATACCACCTGACTTATTCATAGACTCTACCACTACACATTCATCAAACCTCAATTGTCTTCTAACTTTCACCATAAACTGTTGTCTATTTTTGGTCTCACACAAGAAGACCATTTGTGGGGAGAGGAGGTTGCAAACCTCCCTCAACTGGGGAACTGTCAAGGGACTCCCAGCACCTTGGCAATTCCACACCAGTGCTTTCATTTATTCATGGGTGGCCAAGTTAGGTTGGCCACCACCCCTTCAGATTGACTTACACAACTTTCTTGATCATTCCCCTTTTTCCACTTTTTCCCAACTATTTCAGTCACTTCCACATCCACCATATCTTCATCAGTTAGTTGGAATTTTCTCTTCCCCGTAGTCTCTTTACTTATCCTAGTATGCTGAACATGTCACAGGGATTTTTTCTTTATCACTGGCGCTTTTAACTGTTTTCCCGTTCTTCTATTTATTCCCTGATTGCTCATTGCCTCCATTGCATCTAGCTGATCTTCTAGTTGCATGCCCTTTGAGGATTGCTCTACATCCTTTTCCAAAACTATATCTAATTGTCCTTCACATAGTCTCCCTTCAGGCATTTCTTGTGCCTGTTTCTCTTTCCCATTTTTGTTATCCCTCGCCTCCTCCCTCTCCTTCATATTTCCTTGTTTTTAGGTGTCACTATGGCATCTCTCTGTATGTCACCCATAATATGTTCACTATCCTTACATGTATTCTCATTCTCACTAGCCTGACCCCTATCCACCAACACCCTTCCACTTGTTTTTGGGACCAGCTCACCATCTTTAAAACCCCACCTTTGTTTGTTTGGGAAAATATTAGCAGGCTGCCTCCCCCTCTTTTCCTTTTGAGGCGACAATTTCCCCCTCCTGCCCTCAACCATGGCCCGAATTGATTATCCTGCTGGCCTTTCCCACCTAAATTGATATCTGAGCAATTCCTTTCACTATGTCCTATTTTGCCACATGTATAGCAGAAGTCAGGTCCCCTCACATATTTGAAACTTAACCACTTCACCTTTCCTTCCATTTTCACCGTGGTACCTCTCATAAGAGGTTGGGAAATGTCAGCCATCACAAGCATTTTAATGTGTCTCCCTTCCTTTCCTCTTCCTTGAGGTATAATCATTTCCTTCGTTTCATGAAACACTGATGCTATCTTTTTTCCCACCTCCTTAGATATCCAATGCACAGGGAGATTCCACACTTGAATCCATAATGGAGCGATGTTAAAATCAGCACCTTCCTCTTCAAATCCTTCAAACCATGGTCTAACAACTAATATTTGGCTATCAATAATCCATGGACCTCCCTTTGAAATTCTTTCTCTATCCTTCTCACTAGGTAGTAAGAACTGGAACGTGTTTACTCCTACCTCCACCACCCTGAGACCTTTAGGGTAGCCCCATGCTAGTGTAACAAAAATTTTCACGCCCACAAAGTTTATGATTTTCTCACCCATTATCTTCCCAACCAGACTTTCTTTGCACTCCTTCACGCTTGGTCCTACATCTCCCAAGTCAAGCTCTGTTTCTCCCCTTTCTTTGATGGAAAGTACAAATCTTTGCAGTATATCAGCTATTTCCTCCGCCATAGCTCCTACTGGTTTTTTGAGAAGGAGTGTCACAGCTCAAGACCAGTCTAGAACAAAGAACAGAAGTGTTTGTTGGCTGACCCCAAAGGAACCCCTAAATACAAATGCACCAAATGTGTGCTTCACTGAAGGTAAGAAGTTCAGGTATATAAGACCTCAAACCCTTCCCAACAGCCAAACTTACTGCTTTAGTACCAAAACCCCATAAAAAGAAGCAAGCACCGTTTGTTTGCTATGAAGAACCAACAGGACTGGAACTGCCCCACCTTTTTTTTAAAAGAATTTTTTTCCTTAAAACATTTCCTATTTTCAGCCCCCCCTTTTTTTAAAAGCTCATTAAAAAAAAATGAAAACTAGCAGGCAATTAAAAAACTTTCAGCTCAAGAGTACATGCAGAACCTTGAAAGATCCTGGGAAAACTGCGTTAAAGATACCTGTGTTAGCTTGGAGTAATGTTTCCGACAGGGAAGGCAGTGGAATACCTTCACTTTGCTGCTTCTGTGTGTCCACCAATCAGAACTAAAGCTGAGATCTTGTCGGTAGTGGATTAATGGTAAACCTAAGAATGTCGGAATGCCTTTTAATGCTAAAGTGGATGGTTGTTTTTAGTGCTTAGGTTGTTCCTCTGTTTTCAGACACAAAACGCTTCAGCACCCTTCCAAGGAGGAAGATTGGCGCATTTCCTAAGAGAGAGAAAATATTGACTCTCACTCGGGAGAGAAAGTTTACCTTTGTCAATGTTTGAAATCTTCTATAGTCTTGATATTCATTATAGAATTTTATATAGCCAATTTCACGTGAAAATCTTTATTTCACAATTCGAATGGGTTTGTCTGTAACACTTTACATATTTCACAATAATGTTTCATGTCAAATTGTTAATGAGTTTGAAGTTGAAACTCACAGTTAAAAGCCACAAAAACAGTCATCAAAATATACATGCTTGATGTGGCATCAATTCCAGATGTAATACTTTGATTGGAAGTAGGAATAGCCTTTGGGTAATAAATTTCAACAGTTTGGCCCTCGAAACGGTTCTTATTTTGCACATCAAACAACAATATTTATCAATGTCAAAATTATATATCTACTGTATGGTTCAGAGGATTAAAGTACAGAAACTTAAAAAAAAAAAAAAAATGAAGTACAGAAACCATATGAAGTACCAGACTAGGATTTGAGAATGGTGTGATTCTGAGAAACCAAATTTTAGGGGAGACTTACTTTTTCAAACTTTTACGATGGATGAATACTATTATTTAAAAGTTATATCTCAAAGCTTTCATTTTATAAGGAAGAGTTTAACAATTTGTACAACTATGCTTTATCTGTACATGAATTCAACAATGTTAAGGATAACTTTTTACGAGCGGCATTCATAAATATAAATTGTCGACTTTTTGACTTCGTGATAAAGTGGATCATCAGCAAATATAAAAGGCATATCTATAATGACAAGTAAGAATTAATATTTTCAAAATTAAGCAGTACAATTTGGGAAAAAAATATTTAATTGAATTTCTATACGTGCATAGACACTGTCATACTGCTGATTGTAAAACAGTTCAGAAAATAGATTAGGACAAAAATTTAATGCAAATCTTTGGCACGTGGAAGCTAATTGAACAATTGTGCAGAGGCTTGATTTGGTAAGTTTTAAATTTGCTATCCTATCATAAATGCAATAGATTGCGGATAAATATGACTCCAATGTGAATTAATTTTTTTCCGTATAAGACAAGGTCACAATAGGAAAAGCGGCATCAATGGCATGAAAAAAACCCGATAAATACCCCCTGCCCTTCCTTCTTCTCAAATATTGACATTGTGAATTGATCAGATCAAGTCACGGCCGAAAAATTAACAGAAGGTCACCAAAAGGTTCCTATAGTTGAAATGGAGAAAAAAGAACAACCTCCATGATAACTTCTCAAAGCGTCGCAATGACCTTTTCATGAAAGCCAGCCAACTTTGCACTCTTAATGGTAGTGCAGAACTTGCTCTGTTGGTGTTCTCGCCTGGAAAAAAGGCTTACGCTTTTGGTCATTCATCTTTCGAATCTGTCACTGATAAGTTCCTTGGAAACAAGCCATCACCTAGCATCCACGGTGGCACTGATCACCATGTTGTTGCCAATCACCATGGTGACAACATTTCTGAGCTCAATAAAATTATCGACCTTAAAAAACAATTGAAAGCCAACAAAAAATGTGAAGAAGTTCTTGTTCAGATGATACAAGAAGGCCAGCACAAGAACTGGTGGCAGGCACCAATTGAAGAGATGAATCTGGAGCAACTTCTGAAGTTGAAGAAGGCACTGAAAGGACTTAAAAAGAAGGTTATCTCAGTTCTTGTTTGAGAATGTACTTTTGAAAAATATAAAGGGTCCTTCCAAAATAAAACCTTAATGGATTTCCCCTAATTACCTAGCTATGTTTGCACGTTTTTCAATACATATAAGATTGTGGTCTCAACACTCGAGTTATTCTCATGTATCCTTTTTTTTTTTTTTTTAAATTATGTCAAAGTAATTCTAAGTCTCTGCTGCATGGATCTCTCCTAATAAGGCGCCCTAATCATGTGTTAGGGCAAAACTTTAGTTCAAAGTTTTCTCTTGCTATTAATTTTTGTTATGTCCTGTGCTTTCAGCTATAAGGTTATAATGTTTTTTATATCGAGATAAAAAATAAAATCGTTATTTTTCTGTAGTAAAGTTTTTTTTTTTTTTGTTTTTGTTTTGCCTTTGCTTACTGATGATGAAACACTGGTACTTGATTGAAGTATGAAATTTTATGAAAAAATTAATTTTCCATCCCATAGAAATAGGAAGAATATATAGAATGCATAACAACTTTTTTCCCCTTATATTCAAGTATGATAATTTTTCTCATCCTTTACACCATTTTTCTTCTTGATTATTTTATGTACAATATGAAAAAAAAAGTATATAAAGGCTTTTGTTTTGTAGATCCATGACATAATTCATGAGGAAAAATGTAAACTCCTTTGTCTAGTCACGGTTATGTTATTCTCATAAATGAGTAAATTAATGACTTTTTGTCGTTTAATTACCTCCACATTTTTTTCCTTAATTGCCACCATTTTTTTTAAATAATGAAAAAATAAATAAATTGAGTTCTACAACTAAATTTATGTTTTGGTAAGAGACGACTAAACCAAATAGTTTGGGTGGGCATGGAGCAACATAAACTCCTCTGTCTTGTCAAGGTTTTGTTATTCTCATAAATGAGTAAATTAATGACTTTTTGTCGTTTTAATAGCTCCACTTTTTTTCCCTTAATTGCCTCCAATCTTTTGAAATAATGAAAAAAAATTGAGTTATATATTGTGATTATCTACAACTTTTATGTTTTGGTTAGAGATGACTAAACCAAATAGTTTGGGTGGGCACGGGGTAGATACTTTCCCCACACTAGTACGTGATTGACCCGCGCCACATTTGTTGGATGAACAATTTTTTCTCCTTTACTCACTTCTTATGTCAGCGAGTACCTAGACACCGAGTGACTGGCAAGAGAAGGTTGGACCATAGGGTGAGACACCCACTATAGTTTAATTTTTCAAAAGAAAAAAATAAAATTAAGAATCATATTGACAAATTTCGTATCATGTCCTACATGTTCATCTAAGGATTGATTAAATAGAATTTGCTCAAGAAAATCCTCATCCAACAAAAAAAAAAGATCATGTAAAAACAATATAGTAGCATATGTTATCATTCTCCAATCTCCAATGCAACTGAACCACAAAGAAATGTAAAAACATAAAACACTTCTCCAACATAATTCATTTTCTTTGTAAGACAATAAGTACTACAATAAAACGATTCAAATTGCTCTGTAGGCAAGCATGAAAAACCTTCCTCAAAAAATTTGAATGAAATATCTGTTGGAGACTAACAAGAAGTCTAAGAAACAGGAAATGAAAAAACTATCAGTAACAAATCTTATTACTAAACAAGTTCAAATCACTGATACGATAAGTTAGAATAATGTTAATACTAATAAATTACTAACTTACAAATCATAGAGGCTTGATCTTTGATTAATGTCCTAAAATAGAATTTTTGCTCCTTCCCTTTGTGCAGAAGTGCGTGAGCAATCTGTTTCCAGGATTTAACTGTGAATTCTCCCTCAAATTTGGTTAAGAATTTAGGAAGTCCATGAACTTTGTGTTTTCACTTTTCTTTCAAGATGGTTCTACGGAAATTTTGAAGAAAACTTTTTTCCTCAAAAAAGGAATAATAATGATGAACTTTCTCTCCTACTAACATATATTTATAGATCGAAATAGCAAGAGGTAGTTTGAAACCGTTGGTAGACAGTTTTCGGACCAAAAGCCAAGACTTCCCAACCAAAAGTCAAGAAGAAACTGATCTGAAAAAATGAAGAATCGCAACTTTTTAGGAAGACATTTCCTAGACCAATGAAGGTTTTAATTCAGACACCTTTTCCTCATTTGTAACACTATCCTCTTCTTGTTTTTTAAGATTTGCATGGGAACATTTTTATAAATGTAGTTCTAGAAAATTTCAAACATATTTTCCCATCCTATTTTTATGTATATGTATGTGTATGTATGTATGTAAGTATGTACATATATTTACCCATAATGCTACAACAATATTTGAAAGCACAAACAGTGATAACTATCCATATGTCGAATCAATTGTTTCATTTTGATATTTTGGAAAAAGATTTAAAAAAATTCTTTTATCACATTCCAGGGCTAGAATGACACACATGTATATGTATTTTTGTACGTGTGTATCTATTTGTTTACTCTGATAGCTAAGGTGTGATTGTCAGTAATATTATATTATTACTTTGATTGGAAGTAGGAAATATTCAAACTTTTGGTTAATAAATTTCAGGTATTTGTTAATCGAAACGGTTCTTATTTTGTACATCATACAACAATATTTACACATGCCAAACTTATATATATATATATATATATACACACACGGTATGGTTCAGAGAATTAAAGAGAAATTTGTCTACAAATATCACATGTGATTATGATAAACTTTTCAAACTTTTTTGATGTCGGTCTAATATGTGACCAATCGAGGGATGTTTGTCATTTTCTAAAGAAAATTGTTGTGGCATTAAAATACAAGATTTGGTAATAACATTCGCCTTCGCTATTCAACACCTAATTTAAATATTATTCTTTTACCCCTTAAATTGATTGATGTGGAAAATACAAAGTAGTTAATTATCAATCTATTACTCTGGAGTGGCTGCTATGTCATCCCAAATTCGCCAACAATAGCCTTTGATAAGAGTATATTTTATGTGTTTTTTGAGTGTATTTTATCAGTTAATTTCAGTAGTTTAATCTAGTTTAGAACTAAAATAATTAGGATTTTGGTAAAAATAGACATTTTTTTATTAAAATGGCTAACATTGTATTTCTATTAATTTTAAGGGTAAAAACTTCATTTTCTTGTAGGATCAATGGTTCAATCATCAAAGAGTGTGAATTGAGAAGAAATCTGAATATTAGTGAAGAATTGAAGTGTATAAAGAAGAAATGAAGTGAAAAATGTTTAATTGAAGAAATGCAGTTCAAGACAGTTTGACACTCTTCAGTATTTCGGTCATATCTGGAGCTAGACATATTGGATTGAGGTGATCTTTATACCATTTTGAAGTTAAGAGAGAGATCTAGATTTGGTGTGGAGACATCGAAATCCAATTCTATTGTTTTCATAGGCAAAAAGTCGAAATACAGAAGTTACATTCTATGAACGAGACTGAAACAGGGGTTTGACCAGGTGATAGTATTTCGATTATATTGCAGTCTACAAAGCTCCGATTTGGATGATTCTTGAAGCATATTGAAGCTAATTCAAAGAGCTACAACTTTTGTGTTTTTCACAAAAGCTAGTTCAGCCTTCATCATAGAGAAAATTGCAGTTGAAGCAAGGCCAAAAGCACAGAGTTGAAAACGCGAGTCATCAAAACGTGGCTTGAAGTCGCGTTTTGTCAAGTGGCGTTTTGTAGCCGAAATTCTGCAATTTGCTCAGCCATTTCTCTTGTATTCATACTACTTTCCAGCTATATTGAGCAAGGGAATTCGGTTGCACATGCTTCAGAAGATAAAGGGCAAAAATGATGACTTATTGTCAAGTCAAAAACATTTGTTATTGACTATCTTAACAAATTTTAGATTTGGGAATTTAGAGGTGGAAATTTTGACTAGCGGAAAGGAGCTTTTGAGCAGTTTTTACGGAGAAAAAAACAAGGGGAGCTCAGACATCTACGGGAGAGCAATTTTCTGGTAGAACACATTCTCTCTAGCTAGCAAAATTTACAAGGAGCACTTGGAGACTTCATCTTGGAATCATCTAGTGCAAGACCAGCAGAATTTTGAGAGCTTCACCATCAACTTGACTAAGCTTTTCTTTATACTTCTAGTACTTGTAACTTGAGATGTTTTCCATTAATGAAGTTATGAGTTTGATTATTACATCATTCATGAGTAGCCAATTTTCTATATCTAGGGAGTAGATAAAACTTATGGCCAAGTGATATGAATTGAATGTGATTAACACTTGTTGTATCTTGTATGAACTTGTTTGCTTGTGCATGGTTGATTACTTGTTGTTATTTGATCACCAATGACAGGTTTATAGTTGTTATTATTCAATGAGAATTGGTAGTAACAATGGAAAAACATAAGTAGAACTTGAGTTGTATGTTCATGAGAATAGAAATACATTCAAGTGGATTAATGTACATTTCACGAATTAAGTAAGAATAGAATTAGTTATTCACCAAGAGATTAGGACAAACTAAGTTGTTTTAAATCATTATTATGAGGAGAATGAGATTTTGGCATTTTTGGAAATGAATTCCTGGTTAAACAAGAGTAGTAACAAGTGTTAAATTCATTCCTTTTAATCTTTTGTGCCATAAGTGGAATCTACATCCCTAGATTCAAGTCTTTAGTGAATTTTTTTCATTTGTATCTTGCATTTATTAAATCAGACATTTAGGTAATAGCAATATAATTTTTCTGCTCAAATTCATTGTTAGTCTAAATAATAGAGGAAATAAGGACCTAGCACTTGTAGACTTTGCTCCTCGTAGGATCGACCCGATTAATGCCTTAAACTACTAGTTAGGCCTGTGTACTTGCAGTCAACGGGTAAAAATTGGAATTTAACTTGTACGTATATCAAAACCCCGTCAGTCTTACGTTGGCGGTGACTCTCATGCAGGCATGCTTACTCCAATGATTGTTTCCGAAATAGGGATACAAACGAGTCGAGTCGAGTCGAGTTTTGATCTAATCGAGCCGAGTCTCTAGTTAATTTTATAAAGTTCAAACTCGAGCTCGAACTTGATGAGCTCAAAATGTCAAGCTCGAGTTCGAACTTAAAAAATAAAAAATTTTATTTTTAGAAATGAATAAAATAATAAATTTTTAACAAATAATAAAATGTTAGGGATATATATATATTTAATTTTACTATTAAAATAAATATATATATAATCAAGTTCGCGAGCAAAGTTGAGCTCGCGAGCGGAACTTAATGTTTTTGAGCTTGAGCTCGAGTTTGAGCTTGACTTGATTAGCTCTAGCTCGAGTTCGACTCGAACTTGTATTCTAGCCACTAGCGATTTGTACAGCCCTATTCCGAAATATCAAAAGGTGTGCCTTTTTATGACCAAATGTTCACTTATAATTTAGTCTTCCAATACTTTATGAATTATTTAAATGCAAATTTAGATTCCTCCTGTTACTTGTTTCATCCAAAAATTACAGGCATGGTTTGGAATTGGACTTTTTATAGTTACACACAATCATGTATGAATGACGTGCCTTTGAATGAATTGATTATTACATATAACACACTAAATTTCGAAGTATTTGGAGTGTCATGGTAGTTATGAAAGTAAGACTCTGAATGACAAAATGGATAGTTGAGTAATATTTTGGATTGTTTTCAAATCACGATTTTAATTTTGAAACATCCAAAAAATAAAAGTATGCCATTAACACAATGTTTTGAAGTCGGATTGAATCGACCTGCTCGACTGGTCGAACTACGAATCGGCTGTGATACTAGTCTGATTCACTACCCACCAAAAAGTTATTTGAACCAATCAATTTCAGTCAAAATTTAGGCGAACCAATCAAAATCGATAAAAAAAAATGGACTTTTGAACCTATTCCAATTAAATTTAATTTTTTAAAATTTCAAAGTCATATAAGTTACTTGATAATTAAAAAAATCCATTGAATCGGATTGAACTAGTTCAACCAGTTTTGAATCGTGAAGCGAAAGCTCATTAGATTCACTTAATGGTCTGAATTATAAACATTGCATTAACAATGTGCGGAGGAAGGAATTACAATGTTGCATCGATTGAGTTTTTCAAATTCTAATCCAAATGGCCTAATTTAATATATCTTCTTTTTCTGGATGGCTTAGTTGGAATTGACCCATTACTTATATTCAATTGCTTGTAACTAGAGAAATATGCTTCCAAATTACTATGTCAAAACTTGATAATTTGCACAGCTAAACATATTTTATATTACTTTTAATCACTTTATAAATATTATAAGAAGAAAATGGTCTATTTTATCTAGAATTAGTTGTAAATGCTACTTAGTGCTTAAATGAGATTTTTGGCCCTTTTACTCGCATGTTTTGATTGTTTTTATAGAAGTTGGAATTGAACTTTATTTTGGACAAAAAATAAGATTGCAATGCATTGATTGAAGTCCTAAAGTTCACTAATTTGGTGAGTTTCAAGGATGTTTTGAGTCACAAAACCAAGAAAATGAAGAAACTTATAGAAGAAAATGTTGGCTCGAATCTCTTCAAGAATCCAGCTAGAAATTTGGAGGGATTGCCGAAGGGATTTGAGGTAGAAAGTTTGGCAAAACAGGGGGCTAGTCCCTCCAAGAATCCGGCCAGAATTTTGGAGGGATTCTAGTCAAACTTTACGACTACAACTTGTTCAACTCTATCATTTCACAACTTTGGGGGGACAATTTATAGTAGATTTGTAGTTGTAAAATGGAGATTCTAGAAACAATCCTTGACCTTATTTCTTCTGTAATGATGAGTTTTATTTTGGAAGCCAAAATTGTTAACTAATTGGAACTATATTCGCATGGAAAATACAAGTTAAAGACTTGAAGATTTCTCTATAAATAGTGTTTGTATCTTTCATTTTGAGGAGAGTATGGAGAGTGGAAGAATACACCACAAAAATACAGCTTTAGATAGCTTTTTTTAGTTCTTTAGTTTGGGTTAGTATAAGATAGTTTAGATTAGTTAGATTCATCCTCTCTTATGTACAGTTAAACTTGGATGAAGATTGAGGAGCAAAGATGGAGAGTTCGATCTCATGTGACATGGGTGATATCTCACTTATCACTTTCTATTTTGTATTAGATTTCATGTTTAGTTATAATACTAGTTTGAATTTTATTTTCATTATGTATTTCTAAAGTTTATGGCTTGGATTTCAGTTGAACTTTCTATGATTGTATTGTATTAATTTCTTGACTATTTGATGCTATTATTTTGAACAAGTTATTTAGTACTTCTATTTTTATAATGATGATTAACCGGTCAATATTTATGATAATCTTAAGGTGTTAGATTTGCAATGATAACTAAAATTTAACACTTGTTCAAGGAAATGCTAAACCTAGGAAATACATTTATGAGAGTGGAGGTGCACTTTTGTGTTTTTTCTGCCTTTGTTCCACATAATTTCATAGAGGTAATAAACTTGTAGCTAATTTCATAGCCATAGGAGTAGGTATGGATTAGTTATAAGTATAGTTAATTCATTATAAGAGTAGGTTTCATATACATAAGGAAATTACACCATAACTAGCCAAAGTAGTAGTGTTGAAGGATCCAAAAATTTTACTTGCATGAGTAGTTGGAGATACCATGATCTAAGAAACATTTATTTGTTTTTTTTTTTTTTGCACATTTTAGTGTAGTTTTATTTCCTTCAATTTGCTAATCATCTAAATAATAGAGAGACTTTACTAGTGCTGGTAGTTATCTATTCTTTCCTGTGGATTTGATTCTTAATACTCTGTACTCAATCACGACCTGTGTACTTGCAGAAAATTGTGTGTGAGATATTTAAAAATTTATAAACATAAAACTAAACTATGGATTGAGCTTAATATTTTATGTATGCCCCACGCTTGTCACGCAAAGATCAAAGAATCACTAATATGGTAAAAAATTCCTTTAGTTTTTTACTCAAAGGTTAGGAACCATGACTTCAATTTTTTACATATTCCTATCGTCAATTGCCCACACATCAATAAAACATGGCTTCAAAGTTATCTAAGGATTGCCAAAAGCCCACATGCTAAAGATCTAAAATGAGACCAACCCAAAGCTAACCGTTTCAAAGCATCATAATGGACTTTCTAAGAAAAGGCCGATGAACTTTGCACCCTAACTAGTGCAAATGTGCCCATAGGATGGGCTTACCCTTGTGGACATACATGAATTGGATCTGTTTGGAGGTGACTTGCACTTATGGAATATCGAAAGTCAGAAAAGGTTCTCATATATTGGTACTTATAATTGGAGAGGTATGCAAGTGAGTGAGCTAGAAAGCTGTTCGAGCCGTTGTGCCACGAAGGTGTTGGCATTAGTTTGGGCTATTCAAGCGTTTTCTTCGATCAAACGTTTTAAGCGTGTATGAAAACTTACTATTCTAATACTTCATACTCTTCTTATTCATAATACATGGAGGTCGGTCCTTTTACCAAATTACATAAATCTGGTGTTTATCTCTTTGATTTATTTCTACTTTGCTATTGTCTCTGTGGGATGCCAAGAGCCATTTTATCCTTTTCTTTTGTGAAATTTTAGGACTAGCCCTTCCAAACTTGTATAAGTTCTAAGAGTCCTTTTATCCTCTTTATAAATAATCTAGCTTGGAGTGGCCATTACAAATTGGTATAAAAGACTTTAGGGTTTTGCGGCAATAAAGATGACAAGAAAGACTGCTCTCGAGAAATTCAATCACGGTGTCAATTTTGAAATACTGCAGCTCAAGTTGGAGCCCATTTGGTTTAATATGGAGCTGCCATGAGTGGAGAAAAAGCCAAAGAAGATGAATGATGACTATTTTTGCGAGATAGATAAGAATGTGGAAATCGTTTTTCATAATAAATCTCTGCTTTAGTGAGATTTTATGATGAATCACCACTAAGATTTCGGCTAAAGCTATTTAGGATAAGAATAGAACTTTGTATACAAAGAAGAGAGTAGAGAGTCAATTTTATTTGAAGAAAAGCTTGCTTGTGCTTTGGATGATTGAATGTATGTCTATATACTTACATCTTGATAAATTTAATTCCAACATTGTAGATTTCGAAAGATAGATGTAAAAAGTATTGATATATACAGGGAATAAAAATTTTACAATAGCAAATTTAAATCTAAGCCTAAATCTAAACACAAAAATAAGTAGTACAAATATTGTCACAGAAAGGGGTACATTTTGTTTGAATGCTTTAAATCAAGAAAAGCGTAACAGAGAAATCGTGTAAGGAAAATGTTAAAGCCATTGAAGCCAATGTTTTGAACTTGTCATCAGAGACGAAAATATTTTGTTTGTGATTAATGTCAAAATAAGAACTAAAAATGAGTGGGTTTTAGATTCAAATTACTCTAATCACGTGTCCAATATAATTTTCTTTTTCACTAGTAAAAAAATCCGGTAATGGTAAAGCTGTTTTGATGGGTATATATTACAGAAAACAAGATTGCAATTAAAATTAAAATAACTTATGAGAGTATTTATAGTTGTCAAAATGATCCAAGGTCAAAATAAATACTATAAAACTTAAGAATAGTGCTATAGTATAAGGGCATTAATTGATAATAACTATACAAATTATTTTAAAACAAAGGGTTTGTTTAAAAGGTGTGTTTTTTGGATATTTGTATAAACTTTACTGTAATTTACTGTAGAATTAATAGAAATTTTTTTTTTGTATATTTAAGGGTTTGTGAAAAATTTAAAAGCTTTCCTTTTTTTTTAAATTTTCTTTTCCTTTTCTTTCTCTTTTTCTTTTTTTCCCCTCCTTCCTTTTCTCTCCTCATCTTCTCTTCCTTTGCTCACATAACAACAGCTATGGAGTTTTTGGTGGCGTTGCCATTGCCGGCCACTGGCTTCTTCATTGACAAAAATTCACCAAAAATTCACCCTCCACTCCATTTTTCGTGTATATTCCATTTCCAGCATTAGTTTTTAGAAAAAAACGAATAAAATTAGTCAAAATTTGAAGAACAATTGGTAGACAAAATTTTTTCCCTATTTTCTTCCTCTCTCTTCTCCATTCTTCTCCCTCCCTCACCCCTCCCACGACCCTCCCTCCCCTACCTCAATCTGGACCAGTTTCTCTCTCCCTCCATCCCTCACCCTTTCGATTGGGGTGGGGGAGGGTTGGTCCACATCAGGGTAGGGGAGCGTGGGTGGCAGAAGGGTGAAAAGAGGGAGGGGGTGAGGAGAAGGGGAAAGAGAGAGGAGGGGAGGGGGGAAGAAAATGAGGGGAAAGGGGGAGTAGGAGAAGTGGGCAAGGGAGGAGGTGGGGGAGAAGAAACAAGAGGAAGAGAGGGGAGGGGAGAGGAGAGGGGAGGAGGGAGGAGGAGGGAGGGAGAGAGCACTTGGGATTCTCGGTGACATGTTTTCTATGTCAATTCAATGCCACCTATAATATTATGCCAAGTGTCCTGTTATTATTTACACTTGTGTTAAACCAAACCAAATTAAATTATTAAAAAATTAAAGTGTAAATAATAACAGGACACTTGGCGTAATACCATAGGTGGCATTGGATTGGCATAGAAAAGCATGTCATCGAGGATCTCAAGTGGAGAGAGAGGGAGCGAGCAAAAAAGGAAAAAAAAGAGCTGTTGGTGTCGATGCTGGCGTTAGTGCTAGTAGAGGTGGCTATCAGTGGCGGCCAACGGCGAAGGTGGTGATAGACTGAGGTGTGGAGAGGAAGGAGTAAGAAGGGCAAAAATTTTTTTTTTTTTAAATGTACAGAAACGTTGTATACAAATACCATATGAGGTAGCGGACTAGGATTTGATAATGATATGATTCTGAGAAACCAAATTTAAGGTGAGACTTACTTTTTCAAACTTTTATAATGGATGAATACTAATATTTAAAAGTTATATTTGAAAGCTTCCATTTTATAAGGAAGAGTTTAACAATTTGTACAACTATGCTTTATCTGTACATGAATTTAACAATGTTGAGTACAACTATCATTAATCTTGTAACTTATTACGAGCGGCATTCATAAATAAACAATGGTGGAATTTTTGATTTGGTGATAAAGTGGATCATGAACAAATATAAAAGGCAGATCTATAATGACGAGTAAGTATTAAGATTTTGAGAAAATATTTAATTGAAGCATGGATACTGATTGTAAAACCGTTTAGAAACCAGATTAGGAAAAAAATTTAATGCAAATCTTTGACACGTGGAATCTAATTGAACAATTGTTCAGAGGCTTGATTTGGTAAGTTTTAAATGCGTTAGATTGCGGATAAATATGACTCCAATGTGAATTAATTTTTTTCCATATAAGACAAGGTCACAAAAGGAAAAGCGGCATCAATGGCATGAAGAAAACCCTATAAATACCACTCTTCTTCTCAAATATTGACATTGTGAATCGATCAAATCAAGTCACCAAAAGGTTCCTGTAGTTGAAATGGAGAAAAAGAACAATCTCCATGATAACTTCTCAAAGCGTCGCAATGACCTTTTCATGAAAGCCAGCAAACTTTGCACTCTTAATGGTGCAGAACTTGCTCTGTTGGTGTTCTCGCCTGGAAAAAAGGCTTACGCTTTTGGTCATTCATCTTTCGAATCTGTCATTGATAAGTTCCTTGGAAACAAGCCATCACCTAGCATCCACGGTGGCACTGATCACCATGTTGTTGCCAATCACCACGGTGATAACATTTCTGAGCTCAATAAATTTATCGACCTTGAAAAACAATTGAAAGCCAACAAAAAACGTGAAGAAGTTCTTGTTCAGATGATACAAGAAGGCCAGCGCAAGAATTGGTGGCAGGCTCCAATTGAAGAGATGAATCTGGAGCAACTTCTGAAGTTGGAGAAGGCACTGAAAGGACTTAAAAAGAAGATTCAGGATGAACTTAAGCGCCAGATCTAGGCAGCAGATATATCTCAGTTCTTGTTTGAGAATGTAGTTTTTGAAAAAGATAAAGGGTCCTTCCAATGTTAAACCCTAATGGATTCCCCTAATTACCGAGCTATGTTTGCAAATCTTTCAATACATATAAGATTGTGGTCTCGACTCTTGAGTCATTCTCATGTATCTTTTTTTTTTTTTTTTAATTATGTCAAAGTAATTCTAAGTCTTTGCTGCATGGATCTCTTCTAATAAGGTGCCCTAATCATGTGTCAGGGCAAAACCTCAATTCAAAGCTTTCGCTTGCTATAAGTTTTTGTTGTGCCCTGTGCATCCAGTTTTAAGGTTGTAATGTATTCGATATCGAGGCCCTAAATAAAATTGTTATTTATCTTTAGTAAAGTTTTTTTTTTTGCCCTTTGCTCATTGATCATGAAACACTGGTATTTGATTGAAGTATGAAATTTTATGAAAAATTTAATTTTCCATCCAAATAAATAGGAAGAATATATAGAAAGCATAACATCTTTTAGTTTCCTTATATTCAACTATATTAATTTCTCTCTTCCTTTACACTGTTTTTCTTCTGGATTATCCTATGCACAATGTGGTGAAAAAAAAAACATATATAAAGGCTTTTGATTTTCAAATCCATCACATAATTCATAAGGAAAAATGTAAACTCATTTGTCTAGTCAGGGTTTAGTTCTTCCCATAAATGACTAAATTAATAAATTTTATCATTTTAATTGCACCCACTTTTTTTCCTTAATTGCCTCCATTTTGTTGAAATAATAAAAAAAAAACAGATTGAGTTGTCGTGATTATCTACAACTTTTATGTTTTGGTAAGAAATGACTAAATCGAATAGTTTGGGTTGCCATCGAACAAACGCTTGCCCTTTAAAGGATTTGATTGACCTGCGCCACATTTGTTGGATAAACGATTTTTTCGCCTTTACTCGCTTCTTATGGTAGCAAGAGAAGGTTGGACCATAAGGTGAGGGCCCCCTTTATAGTTTAATTTTTCAAAATAAAAAATTAAAGAATCATATTAACAAATTTCATATTGTATCCTACATGTTGATCCAAGGATCTGATTAAATATAATTTGCTGAAGAAAACCCTCATCCAAAAAAAAAAAAAAAAAAAGATCATGTGAAAACGATATAATACCATAAATTGTCATTAATTCTCCAATCTCCAATGCAACTCAACCAAAAAGAAACTGTAAAAACATAAAATACTTCTTCAACACAATTCATTTTCTTCAAATTGCTCTATAGGCAAGCACGAAGAAACTTCCTCAAAAATTTTCATTAAATTGGAGTATTCCCTATGCCTATCAGATAAATACCTTGAGGTGACTTATACTCTTGGGATTTTCATTAATTAACATTGGCTGGCTGAGAAATAAAAGGATTAACTAAAAATGAAGAACAATTTCAACCTTGAATAGTTTACTTTTTAATCCTGACAAAAGTACATTTTATAAGCTAAACCAGCGAGTTATACAATATTCTGCATACCGTAACAAAGGTTACTTGATTTATATCTCTTAGCAATAGAAGATAAGGTAGAAAATCAGCGCAGGTATTAGGTTTAGTGACTTCAATCAATATTCCCATTATTCTCACGTAAACATTTATGTTGTGACATTGTCGTTGAAGAAATCTGTAATTTTCATCCGAATAGTTTTGTCATGCATTTAAAAATTTTGATAATAAGCAAATATGTGTCATTGCAGACCAAAAAGTTATTGTTTTATTGACCACCTGATATATAATGTTAAATTGTTTAAGCAATTACGATAGAAACTCCAACTTAAAAGATAATATTATTTTGGATGTTAAATTGTTTAAGCAATTACGATGGAATCATAGCTCTATCCTAAGGGGCATGGTATTTGTTCTTTTTTTTTTTTTTTGGTTCTGCATGAAGGCATGGTATTTTCCAAACGTGGAGGTAAGAGATTGGAGTGGGCACAATTGCATATGGTTGTTATACATTTTTTTTGGTTTAAATTTGGTGTAGATCTACATGTACAGATGTTGTTATATATTGCAATTTGTGTACAGGAACAAAATTTACATGTACGAAAAAATTATATGAGTATATATTAGATTGTTTAAAAATTGCAAAAATTGTACGATAGTACAAAAACCCAACTAAGCCTATTCTCTAAGTTATGAAGATAGATTTTCACCTCGCGAAGAATTGAGCTTTTTCCATAGAAATGGATTCGTTTTCTGTGAATTTCTTAAATTCCTAATTGTCCCGTATGTTCTATTTCCACAAATGTCATGCATTCTGAAACGTCATCCTGTATGTTGTTGTACTAGAATTTTTTAACAATGGTTAAAACCATCAATTACACTTACATTTCTTGAGTAAGGTTTATTATCGACTATCCAGTGTTTCAGGAATGTGAATCTTGAACATATTTTGCAACCAACTTGCTAGTTTGGATCATCAAAATCAGATGGACTGAAATGGGACACAAGTATACGGGGAGAAGATTCAGATGGAATTCTTCCTCCATCTGATCAAGAGAGGCTCTGGTGTCGAGTAACTTCATCATCCTTTTATTATTTCAAAAAAAAAAAATGCACAGTAAAAGTTGACAGGCTTTCTTGTTCTATAGTCTGTCTATTCTTCAAGTTCGGATTCTCTATCCTTTCTTCTATGTCGATCTCTATTCCACACTCTATTTTTTCGCCATGTGTAATTTTATGTTGAATGCTGTTGTGAATATATTATGTTCTGCATTCAAATGTCGTGAAAAACTAGACGATGCAATGGCGATTATCATTAGAAGTATAACAAAAGATCTGGATCTGGATCTTGTTCTTCGTCTTTCCTTGACTTTAAAACCTAGTCATTTTATGTGTAGCACATTGCATATGGTTTATCCATAACTTGGGCAAATGATCCATAAGTCCGATAGGCTCTTCAAATTCGCAAAGTATGTAAATAAATCCAATTAGACCCACGTATTTTAGCATTTCGACTAATTGAAACTAGCTTACAACAACAGCCTTTTTGTCTTTTTTTTTTTTTGCCAAACTTTATGAAATTAATATCAGGGCACAAAAGAAGCACGGTCACCCTGCAATCAGAGCCCATCCTATGAGATGTTGAAAGTGGGTTTGCCTGCCATTAAACAATAATGTTTTAAAAGGTGAGGGCATTGAGTGGAATGTTTTATGTCCGTCCAAGTAAGGCGAAAGTCCTGAGGCATGGAGCTCAAGTTCCACAAATTTTAATTTTTTAAATATATTTAAAAATAAAATATATAATAATGTTACAAATTACAATATTCATACATATATGTATGTATGTATATTACTAAAAAATACAAAAAAAAATTGATAAAATTAAGAAAATTATAAAAAATATTATTGCTATCTAACAAGTAAAATTATAAATTCCGCTAATTTCTGGTCTGGTCTAGGTCATTAAAAAAGATTATACCAAAAATTATAAATTTCGCAAATTAGTCTAAATATCACTAAACTGTGCACTTGTACTAATCTAGGTCATTTAACTATTTTCTTAGCCAAAAATGTTACCGAACTAACCAAAATGTATGATTTGTGTCATTCCGTGTAATTTGGCCATCAAAACAAACAGAATGGATATCATGTGACCTGCAGGCTTGGTTTTTGAGGGGCAAAATCGTCGATTTAGCTTTTTGGTCAATGTTTGTCTTCTGCCCTTGAATATTATGGATAACAATCAGGCTCCATTCTCCTTTTCCATCCTAAGGCCGTTGTGGATTTTGCTCAAATCTGAAGTGGATTTTTCCTTGCTGTCTCCACACCATTATCCAACAAATGGCAGGGATTCGTAATCATTGTTTTTTGAACTAACATCATTTTTTTGCCTTCCAAGAAAAGGAAGAGGATTTTTTTTCAAGTTTTCTTTACAAATAGGTTTTGGGCCTTGCATAAAATGAAACTTTTTGTTCAAACTTGTTTCTTGCTTTCCCAAAATTGCAACCAATACAAGATCAGCCCAAAAAAATTAAAAAACTTGAAAAAACTTGTTTCCAATTCTTTTCCTTCCTTTTGTCTCCTGTTTGCTCAACATGAACGGGGCCTACTTTAAACCTTCTCAAATTTTCTCTTCTACCCTAAACTCCAATTTTGGCATTCAAGTTTCGATGATCTAGATCAAAGCTATAGCAAAGCAGCAACTTGAGCATAGAATCTCTCATAATTGTTTGTGGCTAGATCTTCGATGTCGACTGTTGCTGCAGAGGCCCCGTACTGGGCCTAGACACGTGGCAGCCCAGGTAAAGCCGAGCTGGGCTCCGGCCCCAGGCTCCTGGCGACCGCCCTGGGCCGCACCCCCGCTAGGGCTCCAGGGGGATCAGGAGACCGTCCCGCAGAGGTCGGAGGAGATCCCGCTCGGCGCGGGATTGAGATTATATCAGGAAGGTCTCGGAACGTACGGAGGTCGGACTCTGACCCAGGTATAAATAGTGCTACACACCCATTGCCCAAGGTACGCTCACTATAGGCAAATTACTCCCGGTTGTTACGACCTCCCGTGAACTCTACTCACCGGAAAACTAACTTGACCGTCGGAGCGCCCTCGGGGACCACCCTCGGGCCCCCTCTGTTAGCTCTTCCTTTCTGTTTTGCAGGCTTGGAGTCAGCTCTGCCATCAGCGACCCGAGCTGGTCAGGTCAGCTCTGCTAGGGGAAGTTCCGTGCTTCTTCAGTTGGCGCCGTCTGTGGGAACCGTAAGGTAAGTAAAATTGTGCTGATGGCCAGGACGCGATCCAAGCGCACGGTAGAAAGCACCGGCCCGGGGGGCGGTGAAGGATCCCAGCGAAAGGAAATTGAGGCTTCTCGGGGCGCCGGGGGCTCAGCCCTTTCAGGAGAAAGGAGGCAGCAGATCCTCCAATTCGTGACGGAGAACCTCCCCATGCTGGAAGATATCATCCGGCAGGCAAAGGAGGGGGAGGAGGCTGGAGGCGCGCAAACCTCCAAGGCGAAGGGGAAGGAGAAGGAGCCACTCCCCGAACCCTCGGAGGATGAGTCGCGCGACCAACCCCCCGGGAGGAAACGGCCACGGACGCCGCCTCGCCCGCGAACCTCGGAAGTCGGAGACAACGAAAGGTACTCCCGACACAGGTCCACGGGGAGCAAGCCGAGGGGTCCCTCGCCGGCGAGGCCTGCAAGGAACGGTCTCGTGCGCTCTCCAGACAGGTCTGCCAGGAGCCGACCTCGCGATCACCTGCATTCGGACCCTGCCCGGGATGAGCTTGAGCGGATCCTGAGGCCCCGGCAGTACGAGGACAACTACGCAACCTCGCCTTTTACCCGGGAAATAGAGGACTACCCTCTACCCCGGAGGTTTAAGATTCCGAGCATTGAGATGTACGATGCCTCCACAGATCCAGAAGACCACCTTTCGGTCTTCCTGACGCATATGCGCCTGCAAACCGCCGCGGATGAGATCCGCTGCAAGACCTTCCCTATGTTCCTAAAGGGGAAGGCGCGGCTCTGGTTCCAGGGACTGAAATCGGGGTCTATACGGAGCTTTCCCGAGCTGGCCCGGCAGTTTGCAACCCAGTTCGTCTCCTCGAAGGTCTACGCGAGGAACGCAACCCACCTGATGTCCATCAGGCAAAGGCCCGACGAGTCACTGAGGAATTTCATGACCCGCTTCAATGCGGAGAGCTTGCAGGTCAGGGACAAGGACGAAAAGATGGTGATGGCCGTCTTCACAAACGGGGTTAGGGTAGAGGAGCTTTTCTACGATCTGGCCAAGAAGCCTCCCGTAAACCTGGAGGAGCTCCTTCGCAGGGCGCACGCGGCTGTCAACGCAGAGGAGGCAGCCCGCCTGAAGAAAGAGTCAGATCGGGGGCTCGGAGAGCGGAGAGAACGGAAAAACCCCCCATGAGGTCCGCAAACGGCTTTAAATTGCGAAATTTGAGAGTGCGATGCTCGACCCCAAGAGGTCGGCACGCCTGTTAAAGACGGGAGGCTTGACGCTCAACCCAAGAGATCGGCATGACCGTCTTGAAGGTGTGATGCTCGACCCCAAGAGGTCGGCACGCCGTGACTTACTTTGAGGCAGCTTGTCAAAACCAGGGAGCACGCTGGCTCGGCCCAGAAGGTCGGCACGATTGCCTTGAGAATGTAATGCTCGACCCAGGAGGTCGGCATAACTACCTTGAAAATGTGATGCTCGACCCCAAGAGGTTGGCATATCCGCTAAAATCAGAGTTCGACGCTCGACCCGGGAGGTCGGCGTGACCGCCTTCAAAGCATGATGCTCGGCCCAAGAGGTCGGCACGATTGCCCTGAGAATGTAATGCTCGACCCAGAAGGTCGGCATGACTGCCTGGAAAATGTGATGCTCGACCCAAGAGGTCGGCACGTCTGCTAAAATCAGGGAACTCAACGCTCGACCCAGGAGGTCGGCATAACTGCCTTGAAAATGTGATGCTCGACCCCAAGAGGTTGGCATATCCGCTAAAATCAGAGTTCGACGCTCGACCCGGGAGGTCGGCGTGACCGCCTTCAAAGCATGATGCTCGGCCCAAGAGGTCGGCACGATTGCCCTGAGAATGTAATGCTCGACCCAGGAGGTCGGCATGACTGCCTGGAAAATGTGATGCTCGACCCCAAGAGGTCGGCACGTCTGCTAAAATCAGGGAACTCAACGCTCGACCCAGGAGGTCGGCATAACTGCCTTGAAAATGTGATGCTCGACCCCAAGAGGTTGGCATATCCGCTAAAATCAGAGTTCGACGCTCGACCCGGGAGGTCGGCGTGACCGCCTTCAAAGCATGATGCTCGGCCCAAGAGGTCGGCACGATTGCCCTGAGAATGTAATGCTCGACCCAGGAGGTCGGCATGACTGCCTGGAAAATGTGATGCTCGACCCCAAGAGGTCGGCACCTCTGCTAAAATCAGGGAGTTCAACGCTCGACCCAGGAGGTCGGCATAACTGCCTTGGAAATGTGATGCTCGACCCCAAGAGATTGACATATCCGCTAAAATCAGAGTTCGACGCTCGACCCGGGAGGTCGGCGTGACTGCATTCAAAGTATGATGCTCGGCCACAAGAGGTCGGCACGGCTTGAAATTTTGAAGTCGGAAAGTGCGATGTTCGGCCCCAAAAGGTCGGCACGTTGTACCTTAACTTGAATGGGTTTGTTTGACCCAAGAGGTCGGCAAGGCTCAAAACTTTAAAAAGTCGGGGGCTTAAACCATGTCAGTGGCAATTTGATGCTCGGTCCCATGAGGTCGGCACGCATTGATCAAGTTTGTCGAAACTTGGGAGTTTGACGCTCGACCCAGGAGATCGGCGCGGTTTTCTCAGTGACAGCACTGTACCAGAGGTGACCAGGGCAGAGCAGTGCGCGACGCTGGTCTCCCACGTGGCAGAGTATAGATTAGGTCTGCCTGGAAGCCTTACCTAATCTAGGGGGCTAGTGCAGAGGCCCCGTACTGGGCCTAGACACGTGGCAGCCCAGGTAAAGCCGAGCTGGGCTCCGGCCCCAGGCTCCTGGCGACCGCCCTGGGCCGCACCCCCGCTAGGGCTCCAGGGGGATCAGGAGACCGTCCCGCAGAGGTCGGAGGAGATCCCGCTCGGCGCGGGATTAAGATTATATCAGGAAGGTCTCGGAACGTACGGAGGTCGGACTCTGACCCAGGTATAAATAGTGCTACACACCCATTGCCCAAGGTACGCTCACTATAGGCAAATTACTCCCGGTTGTTACGACCTCCCGTGAACTCTACTCACCGGAAAACTAACTTGACCGTCGGAGCGCCCTCGGGGACCACCCTCGGGCCCCCTCTGTTAGCTCTTCCTTTCTGTTTTGCAGGCTTGGAGTCAGCTCTGCCATCAGCGACCCGAGCTGGTCAGGTCAGCTCTGCTAGGGGAAGTTCCGTGCTTCTTCAGTTGCGTTTGGCTTTTTATTCACGAGGAGATGAGGAGGATTAATTGCTAGGCTCTATCACGATCTCCGCTACTTAGTATCTTTGTTCTGGTAAAGCTTTTAGAAAATTTCACTAGACATCTGCAATTTGGCACGAAAAGAAAGAGGATTTCTTCACGGTCACAAAAATTTCAACGGTGACTTGAGCACCCTTCCTTCCCAATCATAAACCTGTCTAAAACAATAAATCCTTAGCTCAGAGTTGAAACCATGCCAGTTCAAGACTATATTGAAGCTATAATTTTTTAGTCTATTTTTGGGTTTTGAGGGGAGGAAGTTTTAAACTTTTCTCTACTGCTAACGGTTGAGGGAGGAAAAGAGAGAATATGTGAGTAACGAGGGAGAAAAACTTCAACCAAAAATTGTTTAGACGAGTTTACTCCTAAAAAAATCAACTTGCAAGTCAGGTGACATCTCTTCCATTTGTTTTGACAGTCAAATTAATTTGATTAGTTCAGTGACATTTTCGGCTAAGAAAATAGTTTAATGACCTAAACTAGTACAAGTGTATAGCTTAGTGACATTTGACGCAATTTGCTCTTTTTAAATTCCGCCCCTCCCGTGTTGAAAAAAATAAAAAACCATTAAAAAAGAGTAAATGACCAAAAAAGTCACCAAGCTATTTAAAATTGCACTAGTTGCTCACTCAACTTTTGTTTTTGCCAAAAAGGTCACTAATCTATTTAGAATGAGCCTTTCACGTCATTCCAGTGAGATCAACTCTTTTGTAACCGAAAATAAGCATGTATTACTTGCCAATATACATTTTCAAGGACAAAAATGTCCAAAAAATAATTAACACAAGCTTTTCCTTTGCAATTGTGCTATTCTACTCCCCTTCTAGTCCACACCACCCTGTTAAACGCTCACCATCGTTTCCTTTTCCCCTCCCCCCACCTACACCACCTCTCCTACCATCCTACCCTGCTATCCCTACCACCTCTTATCTCACTCATTCACTTCCTCATCCCTGCCATCCTGTAACCTCTTTCTCTCCCTTTCTTCTTCCCGACACACCTTCCTTCGCCTCTTTCCCTGCTATCCCTACCACCTCTTCCCCCTCCTACTTCCTTCACAGAGGAAGTGGGTGTTCAAATTTAGCACTTTACATCTATTTTTGTTTGTATTTCATTCATTTTTTTCCCTTTATGTAAATGGACATCAGTAGACTACTAGTAGCATTAGAACCCATTACTTGAGAACCGATTCGCAATCCAAATTCGAAAGCTACAAAAAGTTAAAAACAACAACAATACTTTTTGTCCCAATTGTCGGTTTGCTCTAGTCTTTTATTTCTTTGATTTCTACTTTCCTCTGCATAAAGAATTCCTCTTCCTTTCCCTCCCTTCCACCCATCTCGTCCATGATCAAATCCAATCACAAAAAGATATAATTCTATATTAAATTTGTTGTAACAATCTAAATATATATAACTCTTCTCCAATTAGATGTCCTAGGTGTTGTCAATGAAGTTCATCTTCATACCTACAAAGGAACAACATCAAAGAAAGAAATCATACTTATCGATCAAAGGTAACAATCACATCTATCAGATCTCATATCAGACTTATTTTAGCATATTCCTTAATTCTGCCAAATAAATAAACAGCTTAATGCCTGTAATCTCGACGCGCTGGGGAGATCATGAAATTGATGAAGGCCAAACTTTAACCAACATGGTGCAGAATATGCCTTTCATTGCTGCTGTAAGAGCCCGGTGCAACCCAATGAGTACAAACAAATTCACAATGATGCACAAAGATATATCAAATTTAAGCACAATAAAGAAAACTTAATTAAAGAGAAAAGATAAGAAATGCAAACCAAATATCAAACCAATAGCCTCTTCAATTGATGGCGATGCTAACCAAGATGTACAAGTGAAGGTTCACTCCTTTCTCACCCCAAACACTCTTTGGTTGAGCCAAGGAGTTTTACAACAATTCTAGTTAACCCTCAACAACCTACACTTGAAAGATCACTCACCCAATTAAGAACTATTTTATACAAATGAGGCAACATTCACCAAGGTTTTACCACTCCAAGTGATAGGTTCACCTTCACCAAGGTTTTCACTTGAGCAACCTCACAACCCAACTTTCCCAACCCCTTATACAACCAACAAAGAATCTTTCTACTCAAAAATCTCACTTGTAAGCTTGTATTTTGTGTTGGCAAAAGTCTCTAGTCTTCTTGTGCTTTGGGGTTTTTATAGAAGGTGAGAAATGGCTCCAAAAGACTCTCCAACGGTCAAATATTAAATGCTGTCAAAACTAGCCGTTGGCCTGTCGGACGTCCGAACCACCTGTCGGACGTCCGAACCCTGCGTCCGAACGTAGGCAGAGAGTCATCAAATCTTTGCGAAATTTCTCGGACGTCCGATGCGATCGATGTGCGTCCGAGGCGTGCGTCCGATCCTTCCGGACGTCCGATACTTCCTCACGAGCGTCCGACAGAGTTTCCTTCTTGATGTTCTTCATCCTTTCGGACGTCCGATAGCGTCCGACATGAGTGCCCTGTTTTTGCTTCTTCTTTTATGCCACAAGAATCTGTTCTAACAAATTACTCACATAAAAACATTAGCCCAAATCTACATTTTGGTTTGTTAATCATCAAAACCAAGGATTGATCGACCAAGGTCAACAATCTCCCCCTTTTTGATGATGACAAACAAAATGAAGATTTCTTTTATCAAATAAATTCAAATAAATCTCCCCCTTAGAAAGTGCCAACATACAAAGAAATTTCAATAAATCCTACTCCCCCTTTTGGCATCAATCAAAAACAAACTCCCTCTTTATTTTTCAAATCAAGACCATATGGAATATCAAAATTTTCAATTGTACTTACAACCATTTAGCACATCTTGGATCAAATCATCATGATGTGCCTAAATATGAGAAATTTCATTTGGTACCATTTCTTTATAAGGTCCTTGGGAGTTAATACGACATGATCTAGCAATCCACATGGATTTCATGCCTTTTCTCATATTTTTCTTTACATAGCAATCATTTTGCATATGTCCAAATTTGCAACAAAAGTGACACATGATAGAAGTATTTTGCACATAGGTGGATTTAATGCAACTAATTTTCTTACTTCTTATCATAACAAACTTATTTGTGCCTTGAAAAGATTTGCTTTCTTTTGTTTGAGAAAACTTTTGTTTTTCATTTTGGAGAAACTCGTTCAAGTCATTAATTCTTTTCTTTAACAAATTTTGTTCCTCCAACATTTTTTCATAAAACTTTGTTGTCTCTTCCAACTTCCTTTTCAAAACATTTTTTTTGATTTTTTAAATCATCATTTTCCATTCTCAAACATTTGTTTTCTTGAAAAAGTTTGGAGTTTTCTTCCAACAAATCATTTATTTTTGTTTTCAAATCTTTATTTTTAGCATAAGATTTTCTCAAACTTTTATGCATTTTAATCATAAGAATTTTCACATCATCATCTTCATTATCTTCATCACAAGAAGAGTGATAAGAACTTACCTCATCTTCTCCAACGGCCATTAGTGCTATTTGGGCCAACTCTTCTTTTTCTCTTTTTGAATTGCATTCATCCCATGTAACTTTGCAATCTCCTCTTGAACATCTCTTGTTGAAGATCTTCTTGAAACTTTTGATGTGAGGAGTTATATCATTGTCCACTTCCATGATTTCATTACCCATGAAGGATGGGTTATCCCCCACTTGAGATGCTTTAAAAGCTATGCCTCTCATATACATTCTTGCATTTTCTTCCTCTTGCACTTTGAGTTTCAGTTTTAATTCATAAGAGGTTAGGGAATTCACAAGAGATTCAATGGACATAGAATTTAAATCCTTTGCCTCTTCTATAGCATTTATTTTGTTTTCCCATTCTTTTGACAAGGCATTCAAAATCTTTCTATTTTTCTCACCCAAAGAATATTCTTTTCCAAGCAATTTAAGATCTTCAATAATGTCACAAAATCTACTACACATCTTATCAACATTTTCAAGAGGATGCATTTTGAAAAATTCATATTGAGAAACAAGCAAAGATTTCTTTTGTTCTTTAAACTCTTGGTTACCTTCATGAAATACACACAATTTATCCCAAATATCTTTAGCAGATTTACAACCTTTAATCCTACTAGATTCATTTACATCTAATGCATTGTACAATATACACATGGCCTTGGCATTCAAAGAAAGGTATCTCTTGTCTTTTTCATTCAATTCTTGTCTAGTCTTTAATCTACTCAAATTGGTGGTGGAGTCAACTATTCTAGCTTCATAAGGACCATCTTCTACCACATACCATAATTCAATATAAACGGATTGTAAGAAAATCATCATTCTTTGTTTCCACATGCTAAAATGAGAACCATTAAACATAGGTGGTCTATCAATAGATTGCCCTTCTAAAAAAGAAACTTTTATGGTTGCCATGATCTTTACTCTAAGCGGTTAAGCTTGATCAAAAGAGACCAAGCTCTGATACCAATTGTAAGAGCCCGGTGCAACCCAATGAGTACAAACAAATTCACAATGATGCACAAAGATATATCAAATTTAAGCACAATAAAGAAAACTTAATTAAAGAGAAAAGATAAGAAATGCAAACCAAATATCAAACCAATAGCCTCTTCAATTGATGGCGATGCTAACCCAGATGTACAAGTGAAGGTTCACTCCTTTCTCACCCCAAACACTCTTTGGTTGAGCCAAGGAGTTTTACAACAATTCTAGTTAACCCTCAACAACCTACACTTGAAAGATCACTCACCCAATTAAGAACTATTTTATACAAATGAGGCAACATTCACCAAGGTTTTACCACTCCAAGTGATAGGTTCACCTTCACCAAGGTTTTCACTTGAGCAACCTCACAACCCAACTTTCCCAACCCCTTATACAACCAACAAAGAATCTTTCTACTCAAAAATCTCACTTGTAAGCTTGTATTTTGTGTTGGAAAAAGTCTCTAGTCTTCTTGTGCTTTGGGGTTTTTATAGAAGGTGAGAAATGGCTCCAAAAGACTCTCCAACGGTCAAATATTAAATGCTGTCAAAACTAGCCGTTGGCCTGTCGGACGTCCGACAGGTGCCTGTCGGACGTCCGAACCACCTGTCGGACGTCCGAACCCTGCGTCCGAACGTAGGCAGAGAGTCATCAAATCTTTGCGAAATTTCTCGGACGTCCGATGCGATCGATGTGCGTCCGAGGCGTGCGTCCGATCCTTCCGGACGTCCGATGCTTCCTCACGAGCGTCCGACAGAGTTTCCTTCTTGATGTTCTTCATCCTTTCGGACGTCCGATAGCGTCCGACATGAGTGCCCTGTTTTTGCTTCTTCTTTTATGCCACAAGAATCTGTTCTAACAAATTACTCACATAAAAACATTAGCCCAAATCTACATTTTGGTTTGTTAATCATCAAAACCAAGGATTGATCGACCAAGGTCAACAGCTGCTCTACGACTCAAAGTGACTTCTTATCATAGTAAGTACCTACCTACATTCTAATTACATTACCATATACAAATTAAATTGTACTTATAGATCCAGATATCTTCACCGCAACTATGAATCTGTCTACGAAATTTGGCTCTAGCATTCTGATAAATCCACCAATCCAGCAAGCTTCTGAGATCAAAACATGGTAAATAATACCCTCATATTTTAAAACTTTTCCAATCATTCACTACTTAATTACATTTGCATGAATAGCTTTTATCCTGACAAAAACATACTATGCAGGACAACAAAAAATGAGTATCAAATCCGACATCTAATGGCTGACAAAGCATACAACGATCGAGCAAGATTGCTACCATTACCAGATGCAGAGGAAATGACCACAATAAGAGACTACCTTCAATTTCCCTTAGTAAATTTCACTTACACAACTCCTTTCCACAAAACACACAGGTCAATCACTATATATCACAATAAAAAAAAATGAATAACCATGCATATATGTGACAGCAAAAGGCTTATTGGATACAAGGAACTCCTAAACTGCTTCACCGAAGTCAAAAATTCTGGTACAATGCATGCCCCCGATGCTTCAAATCTGTGCGTTCTATTCCATAGTGGCCAATTGTCTGTGCATCTTGCAACACACGCGTCCAAGTCAGCCCAAGGTATGATCGAAACCTCCACTTTAACAAAATATTTACAAGTTGTTATCTACTAAAAAAATTACATCACAACAATCTTCACTTGAAAATAGATGTCGATTGACTGTGCAACTAGAAGATTACACTGGAAATATGACCCTGGATCTCTATGGAAATGATGCTTCTCAGTTGCTTCCTTTTACAATACAAGAAATTCAACAACAGGAGCAACAGGTGAGCATATATAAACTAAATACGTTCTAACCTCCTATTATTACACAAACACCTACATATACCTTACTAATAAAAACTTATGATTCTCTTTACATTGTAGAACACACTCAACTATCAAGCAATAGAAGACAGTGTCAGCAGCAGCATAATAGTCTGCTTCATCAAGAAGACTGCTTCAAACTATGTCTCAGGAGCCAACATGAAATACTCGGCTATCATAGTACACAAACTTCCTAACATCACCGATACTTCAGAAAGCAGCTCCAGCGCAATTAGTGGAGAAAAAAATACAACAAAAATGCTCATCGACTCTCCACCACAGCCAGAGACAACCGAAGTTGCACACACACCTGAATCTTCAGCAAATGTAGATAGTAATCTCCTCACCACACTCAAACTGACAGAGAGCCCCATCGAAAAACAGCGCACCGACACCTTGACAAAATAAGCTTAAAAAATACTTTTGAAACTATAAAAAGCTCTAAGAAGCTTTAGTTGTAAATATCTGTAAATACGTGTGAATGTCTATATAACAAATGCAATGCAGCGACCTTTTGCAGAATACACTTATCACTCAGTTCCTCAATGCAATAACAGAAAAAAAAAATCCCTTGACGCCCGCGCATCGCGCGGGGATCACAACTAGTATATATAGATGGATTTGGTTGTTGGTAACCACGCCCCAATTGCACAATAAGATCGGATCGACTTGAGCTTGATTAGATTTGAGCCATCCAAATCAGAATTTCAAATTTTTTTTCTTATTTTTAAATCAGACAATCTAGATCTGACTAATTTCAGCTCAGCCAGATTTGACTGTGATTCGAGCCATCCAATTTAGAATTTCAATTTTTTTATTTTAAATCTGACGGTCCAGTTTTGACCGTGCACTACATCCTGTGGTTGCCATAGGAACCCCTCATTCATGTATAGAGACCCATAAATGTATGAAATATGGCCATATATATTTTTTCATGTAGAAACAAAAACTAAATACATATCTTTGTTTTCACTTATATGTAGCATGTATTTGGTATACAATTAAATTATGGATCAAAAAGTAACTAACACATGACAGTTTCCTATCTTTTCTTTTCCTTCCCTAATATAAACAATACTTTTAACGTTTCTTTTCTTTTCTTTACATATTTAATCCAAATAAGATGGATGGAATCTATTTTCCTTTACTCTCATTTCTTTTTTTTTTTCCACTAGTCCTCTCCTTTCCTTTCTTTTTCACTAGATCGAATCCTCTCCTTTGCTTTCTTTCCCATTCCTTGAAACCAAACTGATTATAAGTCTTTTAATATCTTACAGAAATAATTCATGCAAAATTGTTAATGAGTTTGGAGTAGAAACTTATTCCTAAAGCCAAAAAAAAAAAATGAAGTCAAACTTGATTAATGAATTATGAAAAATTAAGGGTTTAAGAAATGCATTTTTTGGGCAGGTTTAAGAAAAACATGTTGGATATAAAAATATTTACAGGAGTAACCTTAATTTAGGTACAACATTGGTTTCCTACAAATAACATGGAGTGTGCACTTAGCACAAGATAAGCTAGTATTCTCCTCAAAAAATTCATAATGAAAAACCTTCTTTGTATCTCAAGATCTTAATGGTGTTGCTTTATAAACTTGGTTTTAGAAAATTCCAAACACATTTAAGATACATATTTTTCCAAAAATTACTATAACAATGTTATTCCAGAGAAAAGCCACCCAAAACAACCAACTATTTACGCATAGCCAAAACTTTCATTTTCTCTTTTTTAATTTTTTTTTTCAAAAAGCTGTTTTAGGATGTTTTTAGACCCCATTTTGTCACACATAATCACATAGACTAATTTTTAATTAGGTATCAACACAATAATAGACTTGCCAAATTTATCCTTTAAATTTAGTGTATGTGGTGGATCCTCAGTACATTCTAGTTAAAATTGGCAAGGAAAGGTGTCGGAGGACTAAAAATGATCACTTTTTATGTGTTAAAAACTAAAATCGTTCATTTTCATTTCGAGCAACTAAACGTTATCATATGTGATATGGGAGGGATGATTTATGTAAATTTTTCATTATTTTTTGTCTATATTATTTGGTTTAAAAATTCTCTTTTTGTTTTGAGTTTTTTTGGTCAAATAGTTATTAAGAGTGTAAGAGTAATGTCGTCAATTAGTGGTCTTTGATGAGGATAACTAGTCTTGTTAAGTTGACATGGGAGGTTGCCAAGATTTTAAAAATCTCAATGGTACAGAGTGATATTATGAGAAACCTCATGTAAGGAGGGGTTTCCTAAATTATTCCAATGTTTAAACTTTTCCGTAATGATTTTAGCAATTTGGTCCTCAAAAATGGTTCTTGTTGCTATGTTTTCAAACTCAGACCGAGTATCGACTCGGTTGAGCTCAGGAATCAGGGGTCAATGGGTTCGATCGGGGTTGAACCAGATGACGTCATAAATAAAAATTATTTAAAAATTAAATATTGTATGTAAAATACCTAAAAGCATGTTAATATTAATAAAAGGTATATTCATATATATATATATATATATATATTTGACGTTTCAAATATATTTAACAAGAAAATACAAAGAAATAAAAACGATCAAGTAGCAATTTATATTATTTAATGAACATTAACAAGTTTAGAATTAAAATTATGGATTTGATTGAAAAATAATATTAAATTTTAGGACAACATTTATAAAGTATGAAATATTTAAGGTATATTAGTAATTTTTAACAACTTATTGAACAATTTGACCTTTTTTAAAAAAGGCTTTGACTGAACCAGTTCTTCCGGGTTTGACCGAGTTTGTACTTATCCGGTTTTTTAGAATAATTCGGACCAGACACTTGGCTGGTTCTCAGTTTGATCGATCGGACCGGCCGATCCGGTCCGAGTTTAAAAACACAATCTTATTGTGTATGTCTAGCAGTAAACGTACATATGCTAAAATTTATATATGTTTACCGTAAAAATTTGGAAAAATTAAATGAAAAATTCGTCCAGAAAGTCCATTTGAAGTACTAGACTAGGGCTTGAGAATTGAAGGGTGAAATGTTGAGGCAACAAAATCTGAAGGAAGGAAGAATTTTCTTTTTCAAATTTTAGGATTAATAAACATTAATGCTTAATGGTTATAAGTGAAGGTTTTCATTATTAAGAGGGGGATTTTAACAATTTGGACGGCTATGCTCTATTTGTTTACGAGTTTATGGTGTTTAGCATGTGAGATCATTGACTTTGTAGCTTATTATTAATGACATTAGTAATCAAAATATTCAATTTTTGTATATGGGATGAAACTACTAATCTTTTAAAAAAGAGTAGTAGATTTATGATGAAGAGTAAGTCGCAGCGGACACTACCAGAGCTTTGTTTTTCTTGACAAAGCAAATCTAACCTAAAAGACATAAATACCCTTCTCAGTCAAGGCCTTTTTATGGTTGAATTTTTGTAGGACCCACCACAACAATCAATACCTAAAAGATTCATCAACCCTTTTCACGTCATACTGGATTCCTTAATCTCTCACCCTTTTCTCGCTGTCTAAATCCAATGTTTTTAAATCTGAAATGGAAAGTAAATCGAAAACCTTTCGGTTCATGGCTCGACTTCGATTCAAAAGTTTAATAATTTTTATTTAATTTAATATTAAGAATTTGAAATAAAATTAAAATATTTATTTTAGAAAATAAAAACTTAATAATAACTAGTTGAACTGTCTGATTTTTACTGGTTCAATCGGTTTTTGACTGGTTCAATTAATTCTTTGATTTTTTAATTGAACCAAATCGAAAGTATGACTAGCTTGCAGTTCAACCGGTCGAACCAACTGATTCGGTCTTGTTTTCAAAACATTGCCTTAACCTTCATGTTCATTTACTTTAATCTCAGTCCATACCCTGTCAAAATTTCTGTTCTCTCTGCTTTCCTGCCCAACAAATTCTCTTGAAAGTCGTGCAAAACTCATAGCGCCATAGTAGTACTTTATAAGTGAATTTGAAGCCTGTACTTATGGTGGCTTTGGTTTCACTTTTAATGGCCTTAATGATGTTCTTATTTTGTAAAATAGATTGGTTACGGTTAAAGCATTTTTCCCTTCGATTTGCATCAAAGACGTTGATGGGTAAATTCAAGCACTACTGCAAATGATTTATGAAATTGAAATTGGAATTGATGATGGCTGAACTTTCTATAAAGAGATTTTCTCTTACCTTTCAATCTAGAGCAAGTGAATGTGTAGATTTGGAGCCATTGACATCAATCTGCACTTCGTCGGAGGACTACGATGGTAGCAATGAGGAAAGGGAGATAGGGGTGGATCCATCATTTAAGTAATAGTTTATTGATTTAACTTTCATAAGGGTAAATTTGGTATTTGAAACTGCTCTGGAAGGAAAATAATAGCTCTGGCATTATCGCCAGCCAAATTAAGTATCAAGAGATTTAGTGTAATTAATCCTTCAAAATTTTAAATGAAGCGGTTTAAAGTAGGAAAATAATTGAATGCCAATTCTTGCCACATGGATACAAATTTTGAAACTGTTCATAAACTAGATTAAATAAGTTTGGAAATTTGTTATCCCACAATAAATGCTATGAATGGAAGATAATTAAGACTCCAAGATTGTGACTTAATTACTTGCCATATGAAACAATTTTAAAATAGGAAAGAAAGAATTAATGGGCACAAAAAATTTCTATAAAAGCCCCTTCTGCCTCATGTAATGCACACCATTCTTTCTCAAATATTGCCATAGTAAGTTCATCATAATCAGCCATGGCGAAAAAATTGACAAAGGGTAGGCAAAAGGTTCCTATAGTTAAAATGGAAACGATGAGCCACCTGCAGGTTACCTTCTCAAAACGTCGCAATGGCCTTTTCAAAAAGGCCAGTGAACTTTGCACACTTACAGAAGCAGAAATTGCTTTGGTGGTGTTCTCTCCAGGACAAAAGGCTTACTCCTTTGGTCATTTATCTTTCGAATCTGTCGTTGATAAGTACCTTGGAAGAAACCATACACCTAGCATCCATGGCAGCATTGACCGCTATGTTGTTGCCAATTATCAAGAAGATATTAGCGAGCAAAACAATAAACTCACAGCCCTTGAAAAACTCCTGGAAGCTGAGAAAAGACGCGGAGAAGTGTTTGATCAGATGGCAAAAGAAGCCCAACAAAAGTATTGGTGGAGGGCTCCAATTAAGGAGCTGAATTTAGAGGAACTTCAAAAGTTGGAGAAGGCATTGCAGGGCCTCAAGAAGAAGATTGAGAATGAATTGCATAAGAGCCCGATTGAGGCAATAAATATACCTCAATACTTGATTGGACAGAGTAATTCTGAAAGAAACATAGGCCTTTCTAATGGCATGGGTGTCCCGTATGGTAATAGGGCATCTGACCCTAATGGATTTTCCCTATTTGGTGCTATAGCAAGAGATAATGTTGGAACAACTAGTTCAAATGCTAGGGCAACTGTAATTGGTGATTCCAACATGTCTCATGGAAACAATTCTAACCGTTTTTACAAGTTTCTGTAGACATATGAGATGGTGGTCTTAGCTTTCTAATTATTCTATGTGTCTTTTTCATTAGGTCATTTCAATTTTAAATTTTGGTTGTGTGGAGGCTCTTCTAATTAGGTTCCCTAATGATTATGTACCAATAGAAAAAAGTTTGGTATGGAGTTTTCTCTTTTTAATTTAGTTATTTTATGTTCCGTGGATACATTTGTAAGGTTAAATTTTGTTTTGATACAGAGGACATCAGTAAAATATTTTAATACACAAGTTATTGTGCGTTCTTTTCCCCTAGTTCATGTAATTTTGATACACAAGTATTTAACTGAAATATGAATTCATATGACAAAATATTTTAATTTCCATCCACATAAATAAAAAAAGTAAAAAACTATTTTTCAAAAATTTTTGGATCCCAAAACTCAGATTTGGGTTTGCATTTGGATATTGCTCAAGTCGCTCTTTTTTTTTTTGGCCTCTTGCTAGTCTCTTTTATGATGTAGTTTGTAAATCCAGTGGCATCAAAATATATGCATATTAGGTATGCCTCAACAATACAAGCATTAGCAACCAAGGGTTCTAAGAAAATTGTTCCTAGTTATGCCTATATTTTTTATGTTAAATACAAAAAATAAATTCACAATTCAAGAAATGAGATAGATCCTTTATGGGGTTTTTCTCTGGGGCAAATTATCACTTAATCTTTTATTTTGCCGTATTTTGCTTGTGTTTAGGAGACTATTCCATAAATTTTTGGTGCATAAAACTGAATGGAATGTATATATTAGATGCTATAATACAAAATACAATCCTATTTTGTATGTCCTATTCAGAATATGGCTTTTGCAGCTATAGTCTAATATTTCTAAAAGTTCCATGATTCAAAGGAAATTTAAGGACCATTTGCTCTTCCTAAATTTTGTGAGTGAACAAATTATGAAGAACTTGAAAGGGAGTATTGGTAGGTAAAGGATTATTAGTAGCATAGTTGATCAAAGTTCTGGTGCTTGGAGTTGGGATACCTTCATCTGATTTGTGGTTTACTTTTGTTCTCTTGACGTAACCAATTAATGCATAACTAGTTTTTATTCTAGATCTTTTCTAGTTGTTGAAGTATCACCTTTACTTTATTTTTGCTTTCTTCAAGATAAATAAGATCTTAAATAGATTAGAACAAATATTAAAATTGAAAAACTCATAACCAATTCTGTAATATGTAGCTGAAATATTAAGCATTATAACAAGATACATATTTCTCCCAACCCATCACACTATGAAATTAACTACTAATTAGAATCTCCTAAAAGTACATGCAATAATTAAACTCAATTCTTTTCCAAAACCCAATCAAAATCAAATTAAACGGCATGAACATGTTCCCACACTTGTAAAGAACCAAAATGATCAATGGATTCACAACCACAAGGCTCCTCATAGAAATCCACCATTGTTAATTAATGCAAGTTTTTGAAATTATGGTTTAGGTTGAGAATAATTGGAGGAATAGTGGATTATGTGAGGAATTAGGTCAATTTAAGTGATTTGCTAGATTTACTTTTTAAAAATTGGATATGTAATGTGCTCCTCATTTATTCTGGCCAAAATTCAATTGGAAAGGTCACTGGAGACCAAAAGTAAATATTTTTATATATAATAGGCTAAAGCCACCCATTTTGATTTTTAAGGACTAAAATTTCACATCATTAATATATGAAGGACAATTTGTGCAATTTTACCATTTTTGTAATATACCATGTAGAGTAACATGTTGAGAAATACTACAATACCCAAAAAAATTTTCAAAATTTATTCAGCAAAAGTGCAAAACAAATACACCATTATTGCTACCACCTGCCATGACAACTCATCCCTCAAAACTGGCTACATTTTCCTCTTTCTTACGCCCTTTATGACTTCTCCTCCCTATTCTCCTCCCTCTTTTCCCATCTTGCCACCTCATAATATCGATCTAGACTAAATTTGGTCTAGATTTGTTTTCCCATTTCTCTCTCTTTTCTATTGTTTTCTTACCTTACAACCACTTCCCTCTCCATCCTTTCTCCTCTCTAATCCTCCTTCCGTCTCTTAAGAAAGGAGAGGAGGGAGGAAAAAGGTAACTACAATGTGATTTGGACCAAGGATAATCGGGAAAGAGCTAGAGGGATAGAAAAGAAAGGAAGAGAATAGAGGAGAGAGATGGTAGGGTTGTGGGGAGAAGAGTGAAAGGGGAGAGAGTGGCAGGAAAAGAGATGTAGAGAGAAGAGAAAGAAAAAGGGAGGAGATGAGGGGGGAAAGAAAGCATGGGGATAGGTGTAGTGGGGACCACGGGCAGGAACGGTTGCACAGGTGCAACCGTTCCTAGCGATTTTGTACATTTTGTACACCGCGTAACTTTGTTTGCAAAACGTGTAACTTTAGAACAAATTTTTGTGGGCTCCACACACGTTGTTAAAAACGAGATACAAGAAATGATTTAAACCATACAATTTTTTTTGGCCAAATTTTGGCCTAAACAGCTCAGGAGCGGTCCATCTGATGACCGCTCCTGCCCTCATTCATGTAGTGGTGATTATTGGTGGGGTAGGTGGCACTCAATGGTAGAGGTGAATGACGTATGGAAAGCAACTGGATTTTACAATTATCTTCTAGACACTCATTTTACAACCATCTTCTAAACACTCTAGAAAATACAAAATTTTTATGAAAATTCTACAGTATATTATAGTAAAATTTAGACAAATACCTAAAAAATTCATTTGTCAGGTAAGTCAAAATTTTACTTAAAAGTAATTGAAGTGTAAAATTAGAAAGATGTGAGAGATTTAAAAAATTTTTAAGCCCATTAGGAAAATTAATCTTGCAATTGAAGAAATGTAAAAATGCAAAGCCATAGTAGTGGATTCACAATCGCGGGTTGAACATATATGGGCAATTACCAATTTATTGATCGTCAAATGAATTTGAAAAAACAAACTCAAAATCGGTAAATTAGTAATTGGGTTGAATATTCGGTGACTTTTGAATTAGATACCTCAAATATGGTGCAAAATTGGTTATTGCTTTTTAGAATTCGAATCCATAAATTTCAAAATTGGAAATCAAGTAGCAGTAATTTGGAGCGCCACCTCGCTTGAAGATTATATGTACATGTATGAGTTATAAATTAGAATCATAAACTCTCTCTCCACATCTAAAGTCTCCTTATTCTCTCTGACTTTTCCTTCCCCAGCAAACAGAAAACCTTCTTCTGTAGAAGAGATCAATTGGTTTCCTTCCCTTTCAAGCATTTTTTTCGATTTTTTTGGTGTTTTTTACTAAAGTCCCATCTAAGATTTTCTAGTGACAATTTCTTCTCTCCTAAAGATCCCTAGTGAGAGATTTCTCATCTCTTGAAAATTCCTAGTGAGAGTTTGACGAACGTGAGATATACATATAACAATTAAGCTCATTCAACAGCCAAGTTTTATATTTATAACATTTTAAATACCCCACATGTGATTTTTCGCAACTATATGAGTCGCAATTGAGTATAGGATATTAAGCGTCGAACCACAGGAAAGATTTTTAATTACCGGTGATTTTCAAACTCTTTTATTATCTATATTACCATAAATGTAAAAGTAATGAAAATAATACTAGAAAACTTCTAGAGGTATGGAATTCCTTACTACTCTTGCAAATGCGATTACAGGTTAAGTGAATGCTATTATCTTGGTTAGTTATAATGTAATTTCCTTATGTATTTGAAATCTACTCTCGTAGTGAATCAACATTACTTGTAATTAAGTCATACCTACCCTCGTGGTTGTGAATTAACTACAAGTTTATTTCTTCTATGAAATTACATGAAACAAGTCACTAAAGCCACAAAGGTGTTTCTCTACTCTCGTGAGTGAACTCCCTAGGTCTATCACTTCATTGAATTAGTGTTAAATTTCAATTCTCATTGCAAACTTAACACCTTTAGATTATCATAATTAATGGCCGGTTAATCATGTAAGACCCGAAAACAACCTTCTTTTCTAGGCGACCACACAATGGAGCAGTTGATGAGAAAGCACAAGTGCTTGTGAGTAGAAGAGATAAACAAAGTACATATTTCAAACGTAACAATAAGTAAATAAAAAGGAAAGAATAGCAAGCCAATTAACTACCTAACTCCTCTTGAGCTTGTAGGTTAATTCAAACAAACTACTTCAAGTTGATGAATAACAATCACTTTTGTGTACAAAGGAAGGTTCACCTCCTCCTTGTCCCGAACTCCACTCGGTCAAACCGGGACGTTTTACTATTCCTCAGGACAACCCTCACAGAGCTACACTCATGAAGTATTCACTCACAATGAAAAGCTTACAATGAACCTCAGACCACTAAGACTACAAATCTTCCTTGAAGAGTATTTTTTCACTAAAATCTCTCTAGATCTTTTGTATTTTCAGTGTGTCAAAGTTGTTTGAAGTATCTGACCAACCATTATTTATATAAGATCAAGAAAGTGCCTCATTAGTGCTTCCAACGGATAGAAAGTAGCTGAAGAGTCAACTAGCCGTTGGAGTGTCGGACGTCCAATAGCTATATTTTATGCGTTCGACAGCAGGCAGTGAGTTTAAGAGATTTTCTTCAATTCTTTCGGACGTCCGGTGCAAGCTTTTTGTGCGTTCGACAGCAAACAAAGAGATTTGAGAAATTACCTTGTTTCTATCGGACGTCCGGTAGAGACATATTCAGCGTTCGATAGTTTTGTCGACTTCGAAGGATCCTATCGGACGTCCGAAGCATGCGTCTGAAGTTGTGCAATGATTATCGGACGTCCGGTACTGTCTTCTTGAGCGTCCGACAGGTTCAGCACCTCTGTTTTTTTCAAATGTGCTTAATCTTTGAACCTGATTTGTTTCATTACTGAAAAAGCCTTTGAGGAGATGTTAGCAACATCCATTTGTTTTGTAATCATCAAAAGCTAGGGACCAAGGTCAACAAATCATGATTAGATAAGCAAAAGTGATAAATAACTTGCTCAAAATAATATCATCAAATAACCAAGTAAACATCACTAACAAGATATAGAAAGTTCATCCATACTCTACGCATAAACTTTAAATTAAACATGATAAAAATACAAATCCAAACTTGTATTATAAATAAACATGAACTCAAATACAAAGAGACAGTGATAGGAGAGAAATCACTCTTGTCACATGAGCTCCAACTCTCCATCCTTGCTCCTCAAATCTTCATCTAAACTAACTACAAATACAAGAAAGATAAACTACACTAACTACTCTATACTAATCTAACTAATAAACTAGAAAATTCTAGTGAAGACTACATTTTTTATGAGTTTCTCTAGCCTTCCAAAGTTGTGAAAATAGTCTCCAAAGGCTGCTATTTATAGAGAGAATTCATGCAAGAGATAAAGTGTTTAATCATGCTTGAGCCAATAAACAAGGTAGAAATGAGTTGTAAAGCTTCTTTTGTAGTCGTCTTGGTCTCTTTTCACAAGAAAATGGGACAAAAAGCTTGTGTGAACAAAACAAATTTTGCAGAGCAAGTTGCAGCCAAAACTCAGGAATACACAACCTTAGAATTTGCGACTTCAAGCCACGTATTCACTGGTCGCCTTTTCATTTCTGTGAATTTGGCACCATTTTAGCTGCTAATTTCTTGATGATGGAGGCTGAATTAGCTCGTGTATAAAATATGAATGTTGTAGATCTTTGAGTTAGCTTTCCAATGCCTCAAGAATCATCCAATGTAGAGCTCTGTAGACCGAGATATAGTCAAGGGTATTTTGTATTTCGACTTTATGACAATGAAAATGACTAAACTAGACTTCAATGTCTTCATACCAAATGTAGATATATCTCTAGCTTCACAATGTATAAGAATCACCTCAATTCGATTTGTAGCTCAAGATATAGCCAAAAAATGATAAAGTGTCAAACCTGGAAAATTTGCATTTCTTTTTTTGAGTATTTTGCACTTCATGTCTTCTTTAAATCACATTAAACCATCATCAATCGTTCAATTATCTTCTCAACTCACTCCATTTGATGATTAAATCATTAATCCTACAAAAAAAATTAAGCTTTCACTATAAAAATCCATAAAAATGCAATTTTTACCACTTTAACCACAAAATGCATTTTTTTCACTAGAATCCTAATTAATTAGTTATAAAAGTGACTAAAACACACAAAAACTAACCAATAAAACACACTTAAAACACGTAAAATATTCACTTATTAGAGTTATTTCCTCTCCTCGGAATTTTGAGTTAAAATTTTGTAATTTTTTATATTAGATCTAAGTTTTTTTACAAATTTGGTTATTAGATTTGAGATTTTTTAAATCTTCCTTGTTAGATTGCACCTTGATATGTGGGGCTTGAATAACTTCATTAGTAGATCTGGGAGGTAGCAATCGGTACGATTGAAAATATGCATAGATAATATGAGGTTATAAGTATTTTATCGAGAGAATTGCACCAATTGTCTTTCACATATCGCAAGTATGAAAATTTTGTCCCTTAGAATGAAAGGATCAATTTTAATTTGTAACAAATAAATAATGATTAATTTTAGTCCTTAATCACTTTTTCCATCGAATTTTGGCTGGAATAAGCCACAGACACATCATGTGGCCAATTTTTAAAGTGTAAATCTTGCTAATCACTTCAATATTGACCAAAGACCGAAGTCTTACTCCTCAATCTTCTTCAATTCTTCCAATCCCTAAATCTAACATTGAAGAAAAAGTGAATTTGCCACTGCAGAACTACCAAGGTGTGGTTGCAGTGTGCCAGCTATGGTGAAAGCTTCATGGACGGTTGATAACCCAAGAAAGAAGTTCTATGGTGTGCCTATTATGAAGTAAGATTTTTCTAGAATTTTTTTCAAAAGATGAGGATTGAATTTTGAGAACAATAACAAATAATGTGTGATTGAAGAAATGGAGGTTTGCCGAACATTTTTTATTGTTCATTAAAAATCGTAGTGACGAGAAATATTATGATTTGGACTGACAGGGAAATCATGAGCAATTACAGTGTAGAAGGCCAGGTACTTGGGTACAATTACAGGAAACCATCGCTGAGAGCCCAGGCCTAGACAAAGGCTTGAATCAAGGAGTTATTCGGCGAGCAAGGACAGCACATGGCTCCATGTCCACAACCTGATTTGACTTATGGCTTGCTCGGCACACTGATCCTGCTGCCTCAACATTCTTCTTCAAGATTTGAATGTCACCGGTCTTCCAGTTCTTAAAGATAGTGAATGGTCTTCAAGTTCAAAATAGGTGATTAGTTACAGGTTTGGATCCTTTTTTTTGGCCTAATACCCACAATGTGCAACCTCATCAATGCTACAGATTAGGTAACAGTTTGAAGACAATTTAACTTCCAAGATTAATTAATTAAAATAGGCCTGAGCAATGGGATTTACAAGAGTGTGCGGCATCGAGGTATCGTCAATGCTAATCAAGCAAGACTGTCACTGGCTTCTCGCAGCTGATGGTTTGCCGGTTCTCTACACGGATTTCGCTATGCGGAGTATTATGAGAAGCTCAGGAGCAAGAACCTGGACCAGGAACATTGTTTGAACTGATCTGCTAGATTTACCCTTTAAAAATGATCATGTGATGAGCTTGTGATTGATTCTGGCAAAAATTCAACTAGAAAAGTGACTAGGGACGAAAAGTGATCATTTATTGCTGTTAGGGATTAAAATTGCTCCTTTTCATTCGGAGAGACTAAATTTTTACATTAGCGACATGTGAGGAACGATTGATGCAATTTTCCCTATTTTATCTTTTGATATTTTTGGATTTTCACAGCGTAATATTCTATCGATTTTTAATATTGTAGTATCTGAGATCTGTTCTTTAGATCTATCTGTATTTTTGTGTGGTTGATGTAATTTCTAACATTAGTGAAGATTTAATGAAATGCTGATATTTTTATCAAAAAGGTTGTAATTTAGTTTTAAATGATAATTTATACATGTATAATAAAATGATAACTAAAAACAAAAACCATCCCACACAACCCATTTCTAATTTCTAACACACCCAAAACCCATCGCTCATTTCATGACAATCCTTTTCTATATACCCTACTGGCCACCAAAAATGATTGCCTCTAGTACTGCCGCACAGTCTCTACTATCTCCATTATTTTACTATCTCACTCTCGACAAGCCAGGTCATCCTCAGTCCTAAACCTCTATTGATTGAAATGGAACTCACCATTTGATTTGTGAAATTCTAGATTTTGAAATTCAAGTTCTTTTTATTTTCTTTCTTTTGAAAGCTAATTCAATGAAAGAGTAAAATACTACTTTCCAAGTTCATTTTGAGACAAAACTGAATTCGAAAGAATGCAAAATGGTCGTAATATTTAGAGCCAAATTTCCGAAATTACAGATTTCTTTCACTTGAATTACTGCATTCGATTTCGATGTTCACCCCTTGTAAAAGTACTAAATCATGGGCCAAAAATAATAGCAGTGAGTTTGAAAGTTACCGCTATGTTACAAATGAAATGACTAGTGATCATAAATATTATTATTGTGAATTCTTCTTACATATGCAATGCCGTAATAGGGTTAGAAACATTGCTCAAGGGTTAGAAACCATCACTTTAATTTCTCACATATTCCTATAGTCAATTGCCAATACATCAATAAATCATTGTTACAAAGTTATCCGAGGGTTACCAAAAAGCCCGTATGCTAAAAATTCAAAATGAGACCAAGCTAGAGCTAACCTTTTCGAAGCGCCATAATGGTCTTTCTCAGAAAAGGCCAATGAACTTTGCACCTAAGTAGTGCAAATGTCATTTTGGTTTTGTTTTCTCCTATAGGATGGGTTTACTCTTCTGGACACGCCGGTGTTGGATCTGTTGGGTAGTGACTTGCACCTATCATGCGTGGAAATTTAGAAGAGTTTCTCTCCTATTAGTACTTATATTTAGAGGGTTATTCAATAGGGTTAGTTAGTGAGAGCTGAGCCATTGGGTCATTAAGGTGTTTGCATTATTTTGGGCTATTCATGTGTAAGTGTTTTAAGCCTATGAACATTTACTGTTTAATACTTTGTACTCTTCTTATTCATAATAAACTTCTGCTCCTCTTACATGGAGATCGGTCTTTTTACCAAATCACATAAATCTGGTGTTTATCTCTTTGATTTATTTCTACTTTGTTATTGTCTTTGTGGGATGTCAAAAGCCATTGTATCCTTGTCTTTGTGAATTTTTTAGGGCCAGCCCTTACAAACTTGTATAAGTTCTAAGGGTTCTTTTGTCCTCTCTTATGAATATTTTAGGAGCGGCCATCACAGCTGGTATCAGAAACTCTAGGGGTTTTACGGCAATAAAAGATAAGAAAGACTGCCGTTGAGAAATTCAATCACGGTGTCATCTTTGAAATGCTGTGGCTCCAGTTGGGGCCTATTTGGTGTAATATGGACTTGCCATGAGTTGAGAAAAAACCAAAGAAGATGGATGATGAGGATTTCGGCGAGATGGATCAGAATGTGAAAATCATTTTTCATAATAAATCTCTTTAATGAGATTTTATGAGGAGTCACCAGTAAGACTTCGGCTAAAATCAAGTAGGATAAGATCAAAACTTTGTATTCGAAGAAGATAGTAGAGAATCCATTTTATTTGAAGAAAAGTTTTTTTTTCCTTTTTTTTTTTTTTGGTAAGTGGAAGATTTTGAATTCAGGATCTCCTGCTTACAATCCCTTCCCTTTTACCGTCCAACCCAATCCCCTGAAGGAAAGTCAGTTTGTACCAAATGATTGAATGTATTTTATATATTGACATATTGATAAATTTAATTTCATTGTTATAGATTTGCAGAGATAAATGTGAAAATTACTGATATGGACCAGGCATAAAACTTTAGCAATACCAAATTTATATGTAAATCTATATCTAGACACAAAAAATAAGTAGTACAAATATTGTCACTGAAAAGGGATACATTATGTTTGAATGCTTTAAATTGAAAATCAAGAAGAGCGAAGCAGAGAAATCGAGTAAGGGAGATGTTAAAGCCATTGAAGCCAGTGTTTTGCAATTGTCGCGAAAGATGAAAATATTTTGTTTGTGATTGATGACAAAATGAGAACTGAAAATGAGTGGGTTTTTTTTATTCAAGTTATTCTTATCACTGCAATATAAATTTATTTTTAACTTATAAATCTAGTACTGGCGGAGTTGTTTTGATGGGTATACTTACAGAAAATAAGATGTTGTCTGAAATGTAATATTGCTGCTTTGATTGGAAGTAGGAATAACCTTCGGGTAATAAGTTACAACCGTTTGTCTGAAATGAAACGGTTCTTATTTTGCATATCTAGCAACAATATTTATACATGCTAAAATTATATATCTACCGTATGGTTCACAGGATTAAAGTACAGAAACTTAAATAATAAAAAAAGGTACAGAAATGATTCATACAAATGCCACATGCAGTATTGGACTAGGATTTGAGAATGGTTGATTCTGAGAAACCAAATTTAAGGGAAAAACTTAGGGTGTGTTTGATAAAATTGAAGTTTAGAAACTGAAATTTGAAATTTGAAATCTAAAATCTGAATTGATTAAATTATTGAATTGTTAAATATTAGATCTGATACATTTGAGTGTATATTTCATTAAATGATAATTGAATAGTTTATGGAGCAAATGTTACATTAAAATTTTAGTGCCACTTAGTTACTTCAAATGTTTAATTTTAATTATCAAACATGTTAACATTTGAATCCATTAAGTTATCCATTAAGTTTAAATGTTGAATTAGGTTATCAAATATGACCTTACTTTTTCAAACTTTTTGATGGATAAATACTAATATTTAAAAGTTATATCCGAAAGCTTTCATTTTAGGGTTAATTACATTTATCTCCCCTAAGGTTTGACCATATTATCAATCAATCCCTGTAATTTGTCCAAATAACGGTCTCACCCTTTGAATGATCAAACATTTAACAAAAATCCCTTAATGCCGAAAATGCCCTTATTGAGGCTATGTTGCATTAAAAAAAGAACATATTTTTATTTTATTAACCCTGAAGCAATCCAAAAAAATAGAAAAAAAGTTTTTGCTTATTATTTTATAAAAATCATATTTTTACTTCCATAAATAGTTTTGAATCAATAATTATTTTAAATCTTAAAAATAAATATTAAAAATTAGATAAATTGAAAGAAAAATAAAAAAGAAGCAATTATTTTAAATCCTCAAGTATGGTTCGAATTTGTGATTCAAGCCATATTGCGGAGAGCACAAGACATGTTTTCTTCAATTTGAACCATACTCCAGGAATTAAAATAATTTCTTCTTTTATTATTTTTCTTTCAATTCATCTAATTTTTAATATTCATTTTTAAGATTTAAAATAATTATTGATTCAAAACTATTTATGGAAGCAAAGATATGGTTTTTATAAAATAATAAACAAAAACTTTTTTCTATTTTTTTGGATTGCTTCAGGGTTAATAAAATAAAAATATGTTCTTTTTTTAATGCAACATGGCCTCAATAAGGGCATTTTCGGCATTAAGGAGGTTTTTGTTAAATGTTTGATCATTCAAAGGGTGAGACCGTTATTTGGACAAATTACAGGGATTGATTGGTAATATGGTCAAACCTCGGGGGAGGTAAATGTAATTAACCCTTCATTTTATACAGAAGAGTTTTAACAATTTGTACAACTATGCATTATCTGTACATGAATTTAACAATGTCAAGTACAACTATCGTTCACCTTGTAACTTATTACAAGCGGCATTCATAAATAAAATTGGTCGACTTTTTGGTTTGGTGATAAAGTGGACAGTCAACAAACATAAAAAGGTAGATCTATAATAATGAGTAAGTATAAGATTTTCATAATTAAGCAATTCAATTTGGGAAAAAAATTTAATGTGAATTTCTACCACATGCATGGATGCTGATTGTAAAACTGCTTAGAAACTAGATTAGGAAAAAAATTTGAATGCAAATCTTTGGCACATGGAAGCTAATTGAACAATTGTTCAGAAACTTGATTTGGTAAGTTTTAAATTTGCTTTCCTACCATAAATGCATTAGATTGCGGATAAATATGACTCCAATGTGAATTAATTTTTTGCCATATAAGACAAGGTCACAATAGGAAAAGCGGCATCAATAGGCACTAAGGAAAACCCTATAAATACCCTCCTCCTCAAATATTGGCATTGTGAATCGATCAAATTAAGCCATGGCCAAAAAATTAACTAGAGGTCATCAAAAAGTTCCTATAGTTGAAATGGAGAAAAATAACAATCTCCATGTTACCTTCTCAAAGCGTCGCAATGGCCTATTCATGAAAGCCAACGAACTTTGCACTCTTACTGGTGCAGAAGTTGCTCTGTTGGTGTTCTCTCCTGGAAAAAGGGCTTACTCTTTTGGTCATTCATCTTTCGAATCTGTCATTGATAAGTTTGTTGGAAACAAGCCATCACCCAGCGTCCATGGTGGCACTAATCACCATGGAGATAACATTGATGAACTCAATAATAAAATTATCGACCTTAAAACACAATTGAAAGCCAACAAAAAACGTGAAGAAGTTCTTGGTCAGATGATAAAAGAAGGCCAGCACAAGAATTGGTGGCAGGCTCCAATTGGAGAGATGAATCTGGAGCAACTTCTGATGATGAAGAAGGCACTGGAAGAACTGCAAAAGAAGGTTCAGGATGAACTTACGCGCCAGATCTAGGCAGCAAATATGCCTCAGTACTTGTTTGAGAATGGTAGTTTTTATAGAAGATAAAGGGTCCTTCCAATATTATACCCTAATGGATTTCCCCTAATTTCCTACCTATTTTTGCAAGTATTCAATACATATAAGATTGTGATCTCGACTCTTGAGTTATTCTCTTGTATCCTTTTTTTTTTTTTTTTTTTTAAGTAATTCTAAGTCTCTGTTGCGTGGATCTCTTCTAACAAGGTGCTCTAATCATGTGTCAAGGAAAAACTTTAGTTCAGAGTTTTCTCTTGCTATTAGATTTCATACATGTGTCCTGTGCGTTCAGTTATAAGGTTGTAACGTTTTTGATATCGAGATCATAAATAAAAGCGTTATTTTTCTTCAGTAAAGTTTTTTTCTTTACTCTTTGATCATGAAACACTAGTACCTGATTGAAGTATGAAAATTTATGAAAATTTTATGAAAATTTTACATCCATATAAATAGGACTATATATATATTTATCATAACATTTTTTTTCCTTATATTCAACTCTAATAATTTCTATCTTACTTTACATCGCTTTTCTCCTTGATTATTCTATGTAGAATATGAAAAAAGAAAAAGCCATATATAAAGGCTTGTCATTTGTAGATCCATCACATAGTTCATAAGGAAAACCGTAAACCCCTTTGACTAGTCAAGATTTAGTGTTCTTTTCATAAATGAGTAAATTAATAACTTTTTGTCGTTTTAATAGCCTCCACTTTTTTTTCCCTTAATTGCCTCCATTTTATTGAAATAATGAAAAAAAAATTGACTTATCATGATTATCTACAATATTTATGTTTTCGTAAGGGACGGGCACCAGGCAAATGCTTGCCTTCCTTGACCCGCGCCGCATTTGTGGGATGAAGGATTTTTTCTCCTTTATTCACTCCTCGTACTAGTGACTAGCTAGACACACTTGGGGTGGGTAAAATTACTCACTAACTCAAAAATTTGTCATATCCAACCTGATCCGATTCGAAAATTAACATATCCAATCTGTATTATTTGATTGGATCAAAAGAGAATTGAGTACTCATTTAGATGCGAGACGGGTTAGAGTCATATAATTAAAAACTTGCGGGTACCTGACGCCCCGCATATATATATATATATTTTTTATGCACATACTATAAAATAATATTTTTAGAGTTAAATAAGTAATTCCATTGAACAAATTGCATTACAAATATGAGAGATTATAGTTTATTTACAAGATTTATTTGTAAAGGTCATGATCTTATGTTTCATAGAAAAGAGTTTAATTAATGTGGAATATATATTTAAAAAAATGTGTTACTTATTTCAAACTTTCATTGATTTTGAATTCTTTTAATTTTTTTTTACTTTTTCTTGCATTCTCTTTGCATGCTTGTTTCTTAGTAGGAGATTTTGTTGAAAATTTTTTTTATTAAATCTTACATGAATGTGTAAAATACAAAATTAAATTAGTATAAATCATTTTTTTTAAAAATTAAATGATAAGTAGAGTGAGGAGGGTACCCGTTGACCCGACCCTATCTCAGCGAGTACTCTATAATCGAATACCCACTGATATGCAGAGCGGGTAAGAATCAGAAAATAACTGACCCGCAAGGTATGAGTTGGGCCGACCACATGGTCCACGGGGCAGGTATTCGACCTGTGCGCATCCTTACTAGACACCGAATGACGAGCAAGAGAAGGTTGGACCATAGGGTTGGGCTCCCATTATAGTTTAATTTTTCAAAAGAAAAAAAATTAAAGAATCATATTGATAAATTTCATATCTTTTTAGATAAAATAAAAAATTTGAGAACAAATTTCATATCGTGCCCTACATGTTCATCTTAAGGATCTAATTAAATAGAATTTGCCGAAGAAAACCTCCTCCCAAAAATAAAATCTTGTAAAAACAGCATAGTAGCGTAAGTTATCATTCTTCAATCTCCAACGCAACTTAACCAAAACGAAACTGTAAAAACATAGAACCATTCTGCAACATAATTAGTTTTCTCTATACGTGAATAAATAGTGCAATAAAGCGATTCAAATTACTCTATAGTCAAGCGTGAAAAACCTTCCTCAAAAATTTTTAATGAAAAATCCTCTCCCTGAATTTTAAGATCTGCATGGGCACATTTTTTGTAAATGATGGGATTTTAATATATAAGTACAAGTTTAAATCCAATTTATACCCATTTTGACTGTAAGTATACAGGTCAACTAGTAGTTTAGGGCATATATCGGGTCGATCCCACGAGGAAGATTGGACAATTATCAGAACTACTAAAACTTCTCTATTATTTAGATGATCAATAAATTAAAAGAAATAAAACTATGCTAAACTTATGCAAGATAATAACAAATTAAAGCTCCTTAGGTTATGGTATTCCTAACTACTCATGCAAGTGCTATTTTTGGATCACTCAGTACTACTATCTAGATTAGTTATAACGTAATTTCCTTATGTATGCGAAACCTACTTTTGTAACGCATCAACTATACTTATAACTAATCCATACCTACTCTCATGATTATAAAATTAGTTACAAGTTCATTTTTTCTATGAAATTATATGAAATGAATTACTAAAGCCACATAGATGCACCTCTACTCTCGTGAGTGTACTCCCTAGGTTTAGCTGTGACGCCCCCACTTCTCCCTAAGGCGCACCAAAGGGTATCCGCGGAACGCCTGCCTAACTCTCGCTAGGACTCAAGCAATAAACGTTCAACCTTAAAGCGATACTAGATACCAAAATCAAATTAGTACGAATACATATAGGGCGGAAACGTTCATGCTTAACAATATCCATCCATTACCCAACCTGTCAGCATATGGCTCTGATGCCAACTGTGACAGTTCTCATGGTTACATCACAAGGTACCTATCAGCTTGCCACCCGCACGTCGTGCGTTCATAATACAACTTAAATTTCAAAATATACATCACAGATATCCGAATGATACATTAAACTTCCAAAGTACAATCATAAAGGGGTCAAGCCAAAATACACCTGAAACCCTAAAACAAAATATATCCAAAAGGAGATTTCTCCGCGTTAACTCCATTTCCAGTCCTGTTAAGGAAAACAAATCTACAGGGTGAGCAAAACGCTCGTGAGGCCAAGGACACACATGCAAGCACATTGTTCAAATAGCAATCTCAACTTTATTAAATAAAACCGTGATATTTCAATAAAGTACCATTTGAGTAGGAAAAATAATCAGAAACAATTCAAGGATATAGTAGCTCTCAGGAGCTAAGTTCCACTCGCTCTGCCGATGTCATTCGTATACCTTCCCGCATTGACCCTCCTGTCAACCGGGTCGATATTTCCTTTTCCGTAGATCACCACTTACTTCCCTCCGTCCACCGTACACCCCAAGGGCCCACAAGTCTGTTATAAGGCGATACTCTACGAATATGCCAAGCAGGACCTCTTATTAGGTCGAGCTTATAATCTCATGGCTCGCCCAAGTTCCCGACCAAGCCCATTGCCGGCTCGAGTTCAAGGTCGGCCTATGAGTTTGGGCGTCCCCCATTCATTTGGAAGTCGAGGAGGTTCACTCCAACGACATATGTAACCATTACATAACATTGCATTTCATTCATTCATTCAATACATTTCATTCATTCATTTGAAATCAGAACGGATGCGATAAAGTACACACCCGCCCTTATTTTTAAAATCTCTAATAATTACCACAATTAAGCAAGTATCAAAGATTCACACACTTGACACTCACCGAGCAATTTAATAAAGATTATTCGCTGGAGTTCAAGTGTCCACGGTGAGATCCTCTTGAAGGTCTCCTTGTGTGCCTGGCAGTTAATGGTGGATAATTACTCAAGTATCTCAATTATCAAGTAAGATTGTACATTAATACGATCTAAGGAATATTTCACAAAAATGAACCTCAATTACTCGTAAATCGAGGTTCAACTTGCGTTTTATGAAGTATAATATTAGTTGAGTTTTTATCATGAAAATCGTGGGCAAAACGTTTAGATAATATCAAAAGTGTAAAGAGTTCTTGAAAAACTCTATTTCTTTGAAATTGGAAAATTTTCAGCTTTATCATGAATCTTTGAAAAATCGTAACTCACTCGGTACAATTCGAAAATTGGAAAACTTTATACCGTTGGAAACCTCTTAGAAATTACTATAAGTTCCTAGAAGACACTTTTCCATGAATCGAAGTGGAAAGTGCTCAAAAATGGGCTTGAAGGTGCAGACTTGGTTTCAAGGCAGCATTAAGTTGGATTTCGGCCAACTTTGAAAATTCGGCACGATTTACACGTTGCAAACCGGCCTCTGAAATTTGTAACCCAATTAGAGTTGCAAGTGAGGTGTATAGCAAAGTAAGCGGATCAAGAATCGGAGTTTTGAGTACCGAGATACGGTAGCTCAAAGTTGGGGAAAATTCAAGACTGGAGAAGAATTTTCCAGATTTGAACCTCCAACTCTAGAAATTTAATTAGGTATCGAAACGAACTTGGATTGACACCAAAATTGGCAGTATTTCAATACTATATGGAAGGTATCTCTCTGTCAAAATTCAGGGAAAAATACCCTCGGGAAGGTAGTTAACTAATCATCCAAAGTTTCAGAAAATTTCTAAGGCAATCTGCCTTTTGACTTTCATTACCCATTTCAAAACGTTTAATCAAGCAAACTATCCAATCATGGTTCATTTGTGAAATAAAGGCCTAAGAAACATCCATAATGCCTTTGGTAAGTGTTTAGCACCAAAATTTCAATTAATAAGATCACTCCCAAGTTTTTGTCCCAAATCAGTCCAAATATTACGTTTTTCCAAAACAGGGCAGTCCTCTTGTTTTAGTCACAAGTCAATCAATTTAACTCGGAATCGAGCATGGCTTACGCCGTTGGAAAATACATTTATAGGGCTAAAATACCACAGAGGAAATCTTTTCCAAATTCGGCACCCATCTGGTTCAAAATCGGGCATCAATTTGCTGCCTGAACACTCCATTCCAGATGAACAGAGCAACAGGACAGCGAGCTTAAAACATTTGGTTTGGCTTGCTCACAAAGAATCAGAACGTGCATTATATACCAAATTAAAGCCAGGAATGTCTAGTTTCCAACGCCACCAACGGCACATGATTTCGACATCCGAGGACAGAGTTATAGCCAAAATACTACCACTGGTCAGAATCATACGCGAACAGTTTTCCAGATTTGCTAGTTTCTCAAGAAAAATTCATTTGCTCAATCAAACCTCAATATTTTCCAATGAAATTTTTCACACATCTAATACATCCTATAAACATCCAATTCAAGCCATTATACCATTAAAAATTGGCCTGGAAATGGCCGAACATTGCAGGGGCAAAATCGGAAATTTTAGCTTCTTACACCCAATGAAGTTTCTACTAATTTCACACCATTAATCCATCATTTTAACCACTAAACCAACAATATAACCACCATCAATCATCAAATCAGCAACAACCCAAGTGTGGAAATCCATAGAGCCCACTTTTCAAATTTTCCAACAATATCAAGACACCCATACACATGCAATAGCTTAAAGATGCATTTCTACTATCATAATCCAAGTTTAAGGTGTAGGATGAGGTTATACCTCCTTGTTGCTTTAAACCAGAAATTTCGGTCCTCAAGATGCTCCAAGAAACCGTGAGAAACTCCTCCTTTTACTAGCTAGATGATCTCTCCAAGTGACAAGCTAAGTGTAGTTCAAATTTGGTGTGAATCCATGAAGTTTTTGTGCAAGAATTGAAGATGAAAATGGCAACTTTGTGTTGTTTTTTTTGCTGCAGAGAATTCGGCCAAGAGAGAGACTAAGAGAGAGAGTGTTTGGTCCAAATTTAGCTTCTTAAGGAAGACACAATGTGTGGTGCAAAAATCATCCCCAAAGTCAACTCTCACTAGGGTGCGTTTGGTGCGATTACGGCTCGATTTCTCTCGCATTTGTTTCACTAGTGCACTAAACCTCTAATGCACTTATATTCGTGTAAATATTATTCACTCTTAATTGTCCCGAAATAAGGGTCTAAAGTCTCTCAAACAAAATCGTGTGTGTGAAAATGCGTACCGTCAATTTTAACGTTATAACGCGAAACTGCCGAGAAATTCTTATAACGATTGCACTACTAACTATCACTTGAGTATTTATTCATAATATTACCTATTTTAGGACCGTAGTACAAGTCTCCAATATTCCAAGTTCACTGTGCTCCTACGCGGTTAAAATCTCCAAGCACTATTCACTATTTTTACTAAACGCGCTCTAGGAAATTAATTTTTGAAACGAATCATTTTAAAAATATAACGAAGTTATATTACCATGTATTTAGGTCTAATAAGACTAGAAAATATTTCTCGTGGCAAAAATCCAATTAAATAATTTATTAAGCCATAAATTAGGTTTAAATAAAATAATAGTTTTTACGAGTCCTCACATGAGTCGAGTATTAACTCCTCAAATCTCCAATAAATTTGTATCCATGCGTCTTTTGGAAAACTATCCACGCGTGAGTAGTATATGCTCACTTAGAACTTATTCACCTTTAATTCTCGATTAACTTTTCTTAATCTGCTATTGTCCGTTCTTAATTTCCTCAGGATAATCATGCTCTCGAATATAATATCACCTCGAAACACTCGTGTTCACTATCTCGCACTTAAACAATCCTTCCGAAAATTGAAGTTGTTAACGGGACATTTTAAAAACACAATGAAGACATTATTCCATACGAATGGATTTAAAATGGTCGTAATAAATTATTTGGGAAAAACAGGTGGGTAAATACTTAATTCAACCATTAATATTCGATAAAAATAAGAAATTTTTCGGGTCCTCATATCCTCCCCTCCTTACAGAATTTCGTCCTCGAAATTCACACTTGAGAAAATATCATTCCCTTCATGGTTAAGTCTATCTGATCGATCACCAGCTTACGTTTTTTTTTTTTTTTGGCGTTTTAACTTCCTAGAGGCATATACAATCACCTTTTCATGTTTTATTAATATACATTCTAAACCATCATTTGAATCATCTGTGTAAATCACAAAATTACCTCCTACACATGTACACCGATTAACATTCTGCATCTCAAGATTTTCCCTTACATATAGAACCTCAAATGGTTTGCCAAGTCTTGCACTCTTGCAAAAGTCCTTGATAACCAAAGGAAGCATTCGGCTAATTCCGAGAATTCCAAACTTCAATATGCTTTTCTGGTCGTTTCCTCTTATACAATCTTTCATTTTAGTTGAGTCAATAATAATTCCTTCCTTAGATACTGTATAACCTAGAAAGGCTATTTCTTCCAATCGAACTCACAGTTATTGAACTTAACAAAAGTTGGTGTTCTCTCGAGATTCGTAAAACTACCATCAAGTGTCTTTCATGACCTTCTCAAACACTAGAGTATATCGTTATATCATCAATAAATGTCTCCACCGATTTGTCAAAATACGGTTTAACTCCGATACCTTGGGTCCATAAATGCTTCTAGTGCATCTGTCAACTCGAAGGGTGTATCGAAAATTTTAGAGTGTCCATGTCTTCATTTGAAAGCGGTATTAACCACATTAGTTCCTAGGGTTTCCAAAGGGGTAATATCTCTACTTTAAATCCAATTTAGATAGGATCACACCTCCTTACAAATTATCGAATTCTTATCCATATAAGACAAAAACGTAGTTGTTCTTAATGGTCACATCGCTCCAAACTCCATAATCTATAAATACATAGCTTCTAGCCTTCATTCCAAATACGATATCTAGTCCTTAATCGTTAGGCACATTGAATCCATTAATTATTTCCTTTTACTAACTCAATCCACCGATTTTAATATCTCAAATTGGCATTTCCAACATTGAATTCCATTTCAACACTAAGTCCTCACTTCGATCCCGATCTCTAGTCACTATCAAGACCTCAGGTGGTCTATATTTTTCAAGCAAAATCTCGATCACATCCAATACTATTCGCGTCTTATTATAATTCTAAGGGCGTGGGGTAGGATTTAAACATACGTGTAAGTCATAAAAACAATTAAAAGCGAAGTAAGTTTTCATGAGTCATAAGGATCATAATAATTACATCCAGTTGGAAGAGGTTTATGAACTCCTCTCAAAAGGAAAGGAGAATGACAGGATTGTAGCAAAACATGTCAAGTTGCCAGGATACAAAACAACAAAAGATTTTTTTTTTTTTCAAAAGATCACAACCTCCAAAGGTGCTAGCCCAGTCTAGGGTAAAACTACCACCTCTATTCCTCGAGTGAAGTCAAACCATCTCAATCTGTGAAACTTTCGCTACTAGGACCCCGTTCATAGCCATTAGTACTAATTACTCCCATCTGGCACTTGATCGTTTTGCGGTGGACCTAGTTGGCTATTGAGTACTTCCTCTTTTTGAAAGCTCTAGGGCAATCTGAAATCCTATGCTTAGTACTACCACACCTCAGACACTTTCCTTGCTTCATCCAGCACTCGGCCTCAACGTGGTTAACCTTGCCGCAGTATCCACAATGTGCATGAGAAGTGGCGGCTTGGCCAGTTCGAGGATTTTCTTTGCATTTCTTCTCTAATTCTACATTCTGGCGTAGTAATTCAATTTTCTCTGCATATTCTTGTTTCCACCGTCCTTCCCAGTAGTCAGCTAATTTCCTTTGAAATTCTACCTCGTTTCGAAGAAGGTTCAATTCCTTACGCATTTCTTCCAAAGTTGTCATCTTACCAGTTGACTTAAGTCAAATGCTAACCTGTCAGGCAAATCAAAGGATCAAAAGAGTAGCCATGCATAATGGAAGCTCAAGTCAGATTACTCTTTCATTCTTTTGTTCATAGGTCACCCCGAAATATAAATCTTAGTTATTCTCTGCCGAATATGAGTGAGTCCTTAAGTCTCCATAAAATTACTACCATTAATTCCAATTACAACCAGATACGGGGACTTTTTTCCTTGATATAAAATTTTCCATGTCTTACTTCAATCTTCGATACTTGTCTATGAAGTGGTTTGAAAAGGGATCAAAATCCCGTAGTCCCATTAGTGCCTTATAGTATCCTTTCAAATCAATCTTACTGTTTCAAGGTTAGGTCCCTCGGGAAACCAAGATAGACGACCTTCAAGAATTATTTCATTTTCACACCTCTCCTGGTTCTTAGGTTGGCTTATTGGTCCAGAGCTTTGGTACTTAACCAACCGTTCTAAGATATCAATCGTATGGTCAATGGTGGGAGCTATGTAGGGATTTTCCTTCATTTCTAGGGTTTCGGTTCAATCCAGCAATCATTCCCTAATTATCCCCTGGAGCTTGGGTGGCATAATCCTTCGCACTCGGCTCTCTTTTTTTTTTTTTGGCCACTCATAACTTTAACAGTCATCTAAACATGGCACAAAATGAATACACATAAACGAAGTTTGAAAAGTGAGACTTTGATCACGCTAAACAAATACGAGAATAAAAGGGAAGACGTTAAGATAATCGCAAATACGTACAACCCCCAATCATGGATTTGAAATCATAAAACAGTAAAGTCAAACATGTCGTGAGAAATGTTTAATTGCTTCAAAAGGTAGGAAACATATTGAAACAAGACACAAAATACAATGGCCTTTAAGCGAGCGTCACCCTGTCTATCTTTGGCAAAAACTATCAAAATAGTTTAAATCACTAAATTTGTGATTGGCGGAATCCAAAAGTCTTCACTACCTCCGTAGGATCAATTTCATTTTCAGCACTAGGAGTTTTAGATCCCATGTCCCTTATCGAATATCTTGTCATTCTCCACTCATTCGACCAAGGTAACACACCCAACCACCGACTCATCCATCCTATCTTTAATTTCGAGCACTACTTTAACAAGTTGGGTTTTTTTTTTTTTTTTTTTTTTTGTTGCTTTTGAAGCTTCTCACTAGGAGCCTTTGTCTTCCTCGCTCCTTAAATATCTCAATCTCCACTTCAGGAATCCTAGTAGTCTAGACATCCGCAATCGCCATCGGTTCTCGATTCTCCCCTTGAATCACCCTGTTTTCCTCAAATAGCCACTTCCGATGATCGGCCACTATAAACACTCCATTACTTGGGTACGAGTAAGTCCTTTGGAAATAACATATCGTACTAGTTCGGCGAGTTGGATTACACTTCCAACGAGCCCTCCCCTAGGCCCTTCACGGCCATGGTCACCATAATGCGTCTCCAAGACGGTGCAATGCCACCATTACTTTCCGCAACTTACAATTAAGATTAAAAGCTTAAATGGGACCAAATACACCAAATAAACTGGATTTGATCATCCCATACTATCCCACATGTATCACACAAGATCAAGACTCCTTATCATCGACTAATCCAAACCTAAGCTCTAGTTTTCATTCCCACGAGCAGTCACTTAACTTTCCAACCAGTTCCACAGTCCGGCATCCTAAACGTTTAAGCCTAGGATACACTACAGAGATCTAAAGCCTAAGCTCTGATACCAACTGTGACGCCCCCACTTCTCCCTAAGGCGCACCAAAGGGTATCCGCGGAACGCCTGCCTAGCTCTCGCTAGGACTCAAGCAATAAACGTTCAACCTTAAAGCGATACTAGATACCAAAATCAAATTAGTACGAATACATATAGGGCGGAAACGTTCATGCTTAACAATATCCATCCATTACCCAACCTGTCAGCATATGGCTCTGATGCCAACTGTGACAGTTCTCATGGTTACATCACAAGGTACCTATCAGCTTGCCACCCGCACGTCGTGCGTTCATAATACAATTTAAATTTCAAAATATACATCACAGATATCCGAATGATACATTAAACTTCCAAAGTACAATCATAAAGGGGTCAAGCCAAAATACACCTGAAACCCTAAAACAAAATATATCCAAAAGGAGATTTCTCCGCGTTAACTCCATTTCCAGTCCTGTTAAGGAAAACAAATCTACAGGGTGAGCAAAACGCTCGTGAGGCCAAGGACACACATGCAAGCACATTGTTCAAATAGCAATCTCAACTTTATTAAATAAAACCATGATATTTCAATAAAGTACCATTTGAGCAGGAAAAATAATCAGAAACAATTCAAGGATATAGTAGCTCTCAGGAGCTAAGTTCCACTCGCTCTGCCGATGTCATTCGTATACCTTCCCGCATTGACCCTCCTGTCAACCGGGTCGATATTTCCATTTCCGTAGATCACCACTTACTTCCCTCCGTCCACCGTACACCCCAAGGGCCCACAAGTCTGTTATAAGGCGATACTCTACGAATATGCCAAGCAGGACCTCTTATTAGGTCGAGCTTATAATCTCATGGCTCGCCCAAGTTCCCGACCAAGCCCATTGCCGGCTCGAGTTCAAGGTCGGCGTATGAGTTTGGGCGTCCCCCATTCATTTGGAAGTCGAGGAGGTTCACTCCAACGACATATGTAACCATTACATAGCATTGCATTTCATTCATTCATTCAATACATTTCATTCATTCATTTGAAATCAGAACGGATGCGATAAAGTACACACCCGCCCTTATTTTTAAAATCTCTAATAATTACCACAATTAAGCAAGTATCAAAGATTCACACACTTGACACTCACCGAGCAATTTAATAAAGATTATTCGCTGGAGTTCAAGTGTCCACGGTGAGATCCTCTTGAAGGTCTCCTTGTGTGCCTGGCAGTTAATGGTGGATAATTACTCAAGTATCTCAATTATCAAGTAAGATTGTACATTAGTACGATCTAAGGAATATTTCACAAAAATGAACCTCAATTACTCGTAAATCGAGGTTCAACTTGCGTTTTATGAAGTATAATATTAGTTGAGTTTTTATCATGAAAATCGTGGGCAAAACGTTTAGATAATATCAAAAGTGTAAAGAGTTCTTGAAAAACTCTATTTCTTTGAAATTGGAAAATTTTCAGCTTTATCATGAATCTTTGAAAAATCGTAACTCACTCGGTACAAGTCGAAAATTGGAAAACTTTATACCGTTGGAAACCTCTTAGAATGTACTATAAGTTCCTAGAAGACACTTTTCCATGAATCGAAGTGAAAAGTGCTCAAAAATGGGCTTGAAGGTGCAGACTTGGTTTCAAGGCAGCATTAAGTTGGATTTCGGCCAACTTTGAAAATTCGGCACGATTTACACGTTGCAAACCGGCCTCTGAAATTTGTAACCCAATTAGAGTTGCAAGTGAGGTGTATAGCAAAGCAAGCGGATCAAGAATCGGAGTTTTGAGTACCGAGATACGGTAGCTCAAAGTTGGGAAAAATTCAAGACTGGAGAAGAATTTTCCAGATTTGAACCTCCAACTCTAGAAATTTAATTAGGTATCGAAACGAACTTGGATTGACACCAAAATTGGTAGTATTTCAATACTATATGGAAGGTATCTCTCTGTCAAAATTCAGGGAAAAATACCCTCGGGAAGGTAGTTAACTAATCATCCAAAGTTTCAGAAAATTTCTAAGGCAATCTACCTTTTGACTTTCATTACCCATTTCAAAACGTTTAATCAAGCAAACTATCCAATCATGGTTCATTTGTGAAATAAAGGCCTAAGAAACATCCATAATGCCTTTGGTAAGTGTTTAGCACCAAAATTTCAATTAATAAGATCACTCCCAAGTTTTTGTCCCAAATCAGTCCAAATATTACGTTTTTCCAAAACAGGGCAGTCCTCTTGTTTTAGTCACAACTCAATCAATTTAACTCGGAATCGAGCATGGCTTACGCCGTTGGAAAATACATTTATAGGGCTAAAATACCACAGAGGAAATCGTTTCCAAATTCGGCACCCATCTGGTTCAAAATCGGGCATCAAGTTGCTGCCTGAACACTCCATTCCAGATGAACAGAGCAACAGGACAGCGAGCTTAAAACATTTGGTTTGGCTTGCTCACAAAGAATCAGAACGTGCATTATATACCAAATTAAAGCCAGGAATGTCTAGTTTCCAACGCCATCAATGGCACATGATTTCGACATCCGAGGACAGAGTTATAGCCAAAATACTACCACTGGTCAGAATCATACGCGAACAGTTTTCCAGATTTGCTAGTTTCTCAAGAAAAATTCATTTGCTCAATCAAACCTCAATATTTTCCAATGAAATTTTTCACACATCTAATACATCCTATAAACATCCAATTCAAGCCATTATACCATTAAAAATTGGCCTGGAAATGGCCGAACATTGCAGGGGCAAAATCGGAAATTTTAGCTTCTTACACCCAATGAAGTTTCTACTAATTTCACACCATTAATCCATCATTTTAACCACTAAACCAACAATATAACCACCATCAATCATCAAATCAGCAACAACCCAAGTGTGGGAATCCATAGAGCCCACTTTTCAAATTTTTCAACAATATCAAGACACCCATACACATGCAATAGCTTAAAGATGCATTTCTACTATCATAATCCAAGTTTAAGGTGTAGGATGAGGTTATACCTCCTTGTTGCTTTAAACCAGAAATTTCGGTCCTCAAGATGCTCCAAGAAACCGTGAGAAATTCCTCCTTTTACTAGCTAGATGATCTCTCCAAGTGACAAGCTAAGTGTAGTTCAAATTTGGTGTGAATCCATGAAGTTTTTGTGCAAGAATTGAAGATGAAAATGGCAACTTTGTGTTGTTTTTTTTGCTGCAGAGAATTCGGCCAAGAGAGAGACTAAGAGAGAGAGTGTTTGGTCCAAATTTAGCTTCTTAAGGAAGACACAATGTGTGGTGCAAAAATCATCCCCAAAGTCAACTCTCACTAGGGTGCGTTTGGTGCGATTACGGCTCGATTTCTCTCGCATTTGTTTCACTAGTGCACTAAACCTCTAATGCACTTATATTCATGTAAATATTATTCACTCTTAATTGTCCCGAAATAAGGGTCTAAAGTCCCTCAAACAAAATCGCGTGTGTGAAAACGCGTACCGTCAATTTTAACGTTATAACGCGAAACTGCCGAGAAATTCTTATAACGATTGCACTACTAACTATCACTTGAGTATTTATTCATAATATTACCTATTTTAGGACCGTAGTACAAGTCTCCAATATTCCAAGTTCACTGTGCTCCTACGCGGTTAAAATCTCCAAGCACTATTCATTATTTTTACTAAACGCGCTCTAGGAAATTAATTTTTGAAACGAATCATTTTAAAAATATAACGAAGTTATATTACCATGTATTTAGGTCTAATAAGACTAGAAAATATTGCTCGTGGTAAAAATCCAATTAAATAATTTATTAAGCCATAAATTAGGTTTAAATAAAATAATAGTTTTTACGAGTCCTCACATGAGTCGAGTATTAACTCCTCAAATCTCCAATAAATTTGTATCCATGCGTCTTTTGGAAAACTATCCACGCGTGAGTAGTATATGCTCACTTAGAACTTATTCACCTTTAATTCTCGATTAACTTTTCTTAATCTGCTATTGTCCGTTCTTAATTTCCCCAGGATAATCATGCTCTCGAATATAATATCACCTCGAAACACTCGTGTTCACTATCTCGCACTTAAACAATCCTTCCGAAAATTGAAGTTGTTAACGGGACATTTTAAAAACACAATGAAGACATTATTCCATACGAATGGATTTAAAATGGTCGTAATAAATTATTTGGGAAAAACAGGTGGGTAAATACTTAATTCAACCATTAATATTCGATAAAAATAAGAAATTTTTCGGGTCCTCACATTAGCACTTCTTGAACTAGCGTTAAATCTCAATTTTCATTGAAGAAACAACACCTTAGATAATCACGATTAGTGATACCAAGTTAATCATGATTTAAAGAGCTAAAGTACTAAATAACTTGCTCAAAATAATAGCATCAAATAGCCAAATAATAAACACTAACAATGATAGAAAGTTCAACCAAATCCAAAGCATAAACTTTAGAAACACATAATAGCATATAAATCCATAACTTGTATATTAACTAAACTTAAAATCAAGTACAAAAGATAAAGAGTTAGGAAGGAAATGTAACCCTTGTCACATGAGTTCATCTCCTCCATCCTCATCTCCTTCTTCATCTTTGCCTAGCTAATAAATAAGAATGATGAACTACTAGTTAAAATATTCTATTCTATACTAATCTAACACTAAGAAAATGTAAAAACTACATTTTTGTGGTATTTTTTGCACTCTCCATCTTTTGAATCTTGCAAGTCCATGGCTATATATAGATGAGTTTAGTCAAGAAATGAGACTTCAAACATCAGTTTTGCAGCTACAAAGTGGTTGTTACACGTCCATCAATAGTTGTGAATTATTGGAGGAGGAAACAAGTTATGCAAGTGGAGAGCAGCCATTTCTGACCAGCATCCTGCAGGATTATTGGCTGGATAGCTCCCTGCCTTGCTTTGCAATTTATGTTCAGTCTTCAAGGCATTCCAATTCAGTATCAACTTCAACTGAACTTTTCTTGATGATAGAAGCTGAATTAACTCTTGACCAAAGCACAAAACCTATAGCCCTTTGAGTTAGCTTTCCAATGCATCAAGAATCACCTCATTTAGATTTGTGTAGGCTGAGAAATGACTGAAATACCCTGCACTGCTCAATGCCTCATTTCAGCTTCGACCAATAGAAATTGGCTACTAGAATTCGGCTTTTTGACCTAGAAAACCTTCAAACTGGATTTTGAAGTCTTCATAAGATTTGTAGATCTATCTCTTATCTTTAAAATGATTTAAGTATTATCTCAATCTGATTATTTTAGCTCAAGTTATAGCCGAAATACGAAGATGTGTCAAAGCTATCAACTTGCTTTTCATCCAAATGAAATGTATTTCCAACTCCTATACAAATTATGGACAAAATGCAAGTGAAAAGTGACAAAAACCTCATTTAATCACTTAAGAATATTTTACACTAATTATAGCCAAAATGATCCATTTTCTTCCTATAATATAGCCAAAGTGACTAAAAATAGTATAAAATATCATTCAAATATAGCGTAAATTAGTCACTTATCAGTAAACACAATTTTAAAAAAATTTCAAACATATTTTCCTATCCTATTTTATGTGCGTGTGTACATACACATACACACATATATATGGATGTATGTATGTGTGTATGTGTGTATTTATGTATATGTGTGTATCTACACATATATTTACCCATAATGCTACAACAATATCTGAAAGCAAAAACAATGATAACCATCCATGTCGATTCAATTGTTTCACTTTGACATTTTGGAAAAAAAATTTCAAAAATTCTTTTAACACATTTTTGGATTATCTTTTCAAACTATAAGGTGCTACAATGATACACACACATATGTATATGTGCTTATGCATGTATGTGTCTATTTGTTTATTCTTGATAGCTAAGGTGTGATTGTGTGAGGACCCGAAAATTTTCTTATTTTTATCCTATTTTACTAGCTTATTTAAAAATTTATTCACCCGTTTTCTTCAAATAATTTATTTCAACCATTTTATATCCATTTACATGGAACAATGTCTTCTTTATATTTTTAAAACGTCCCGTTAGGAAATTTAATATTTCTGCAGTTCGTTTAGTAAGAAATAGTGGATATACGTTTTTCGAGACAATATTTGATTTGAGAGTATAATAATTTTAGAGAATTAAGAATGATCAATAGTAGACTAAGAAAAGTTAATTGAGGGATTAGATATGAGTTAGTTAATTATATTATCGTTACATGAATTTCGTTTAAATTTCATTTTATCGCGTGCGAATCGGATGTTCGCGTAAATCGAGTCAGAACGGCTAAGTGGAGATTTAAGAAACTTATACTAGACTACTAAGAGTGAATAATTATAGTGTTAAAGGAATTACATTGGAGGGTTAGTGCACAAGTGAAACAAACAAAAGAGAAAACGGTGGTAGGTACCCGCGCGCGGGCACTATTCCTAGTTGACTTTTGTAGGATTTTTGGCCACAAATCTCTCAAGCTTCCAAAGGAAGATTCACACAACAAACTCTCTCTTTTCTCTCTCTTGGAGTCGGCCAAAAAAGCAAGGAAAAGAAGAAGAGAAGCTCCACTCCATTTCACTTCATCTTGCTTCCATTTCTTACACATATTCATCACCCAACTCCTAAACAACTTGGAGATTAACTTGAGCTTGGAGGAAGACTTCATCTTGCGGGTTTTCTTGGGAGTTTTTCGGTCAAAAATTTCTGGTTTCTTCAAGAACTAAGGAGGTAACCATCAACTCATCTAATCTCTCCATTTAATACAAGATTTACGGTTGGAATTGCAAGGGTTTGACACCCTAAGCATGGATTAGGCTAGAGGACTTGAGGTGTTTAATTTTTCGCTTTTATTCTTAGGCTAGCTGACTTGGGGTGAACTCTAGGTAGCTGCCTTGAGGATTAAATGCTTGATTAATGTTGGTTATTTGTTGTATGAAATGTATATGGTTAGAGAGTGAAGGAAAAACCAAAGGAAAGTTGCGCAAGAGTGATGGCCGAAACTGTCCAGCGCTTTTCGTACCTGCATTTTGAATTTGTGTGGGTTATTTTGCTGTAAATTCGTTGATATATGTTGTATATGGTGTGTAGAAAGTTTCTACCAAAAATCATTTGAATTGGTTGAGCAAAACTTGAATTTTCGAAATTTGGAAGAAATCTGGAAATGGGTTCTGGCCGTCCAAACAGTAACTCTTTGATTGAACATATCTCTTTGTACAAAAGTTGAAATCGAGTGCCATTTGTTGCATTTGAAACTAGACAATTGTAGCTTTCCAACGGTATAAAATTCAGCTTCTAGTTCGAACTGAGTGAGCCGTAGTCATTCGGCAAAGTTTGCTGTCCTGTTCTGACTATCTATCCGAGAGAAAGGTAGAAGCTGCATCTTGTGGCTCTATTTTCTCTCACTTGTGAACTGATTTTGAAAATGACTTGTTATGATGAAATGTATATTTTTGAATCTAGTTTCCAACGCCACCAACCATTCTCAATTTAAATTGTATTGAGTGAGATATGATTCAATTTCCAAACTATGACAAAGCTGGAAAACTGGACAGTTTTTCCTTTCTTGCTGGTCGAATGGTCAAACTTGTTTTGGGGATGTTTTGTTTGAAAATTTTGATGTCAATTGACTACCAATTTCTTGTTGGATGTTTATAAGACCTTAGTTTCAAAAATGAACCGAATTGGGACTGATTTCATGGTGCAAAATGTTTGGAAAAGGAAAGAAAATCAAGAGGACAGATTTGCTTTAAGAATTTCCTAAACTTTGGTAGTTTTGTTAACTACCACCCCACGTAAGTTTTTGAGTGAAATTTGATAGACAAATAGTCCTCATATGTATGTTTAATTGTACCAAATTTGGTGTTATTCTAAGACCATTTCGATACCCAACTGAAATCCTAAATTTTGCTTTTCAAATCTGAAAAATTCCTGAATAGTGTACAAAAGTCAGCCGAATTTAAGCTACTATATCTTGACACTCAAAACTCCAAATTTTGTTCCGCTTGTTGTGTTTAAAACCTTGTTTGGAACTCATATTATGTTATGAATTTCAAAGGCTAGTTCACTTTTTGTGAATTTTACCGAATTTCTAAAGATTTTCGAAAAACATGACTGAAACTGTCTTGCTTACTCAAATCAGCATCTTTGAGCTACAAAATGAATGCCTTTTCTTTAAAATCTAAGTGTCTTCTAGGAACTTTTAATACTTTGGAACTAGTTTCCAACGGTATAAAGTTTTCCAATTTTGGATCTACTGAGTGCAAGATCTGATTTTTCAAAGATTGTCACTTAAAACTAAATTTTTTCGATTTGTTGGGAAATGAGTTTTGGAAACTCTTCCCCATCCTTTGATATTGATTGACTGTTTTAAACTCGATTTCATGGAGGAAATCAGTTTTTCTTGTGTTATTAAACCCTCACTTTTGAATCTCAATTTTCGAGATATCGAGGTCTTTCGAGACATTGTTTTAATTCAAAAACGAACGTACATTCTTCCTTGTTTGGCAAGGAGTTTGTAAATATTTATGGGTAATAGATAATTGTTATGATTCCAGTGCTTAAGAGGATCTTGAAGAGAATCTCAGAGTCGAACATTAAAAAACTTTTGCACTTACTCCCTCATTGTGATTTGGTGAGTGCCAAGTGCATGATTTGTTGCAATTATGTGAATTGCTTCTTATGGATTGAATGGTTTATAACTGTTGAGTTGAGTGTGTACATTATCGCACTCGTTCTCTTTTAACTGATTCTATAACTGAACTGCTCATAACTGAATTGCTCATAACTGAACTGTATTTGGTTGACTGGATGTCGTTAGAGTGAATCTCCTCGACTTATAACTGAACTGGGGGACGCCCAAATCTCAATTGGCCGACCTTGCGACTCGAGCCAGCAAGGACTTGGTCGAGAAACTCGATGAACCATGAGATAAATTTAAACTTGATCTATTAAGAGATCTTGCTTGGCCTACTCGAATAGTAGCGCCTTAACTAAAAGAAGAGCGAGCCCGGGACTGGGGTTTGTAATGGTAAACGGGAAAGAGTAAGTGAAGTTCTACGGAGTTAATATCGACTCGGTTGACGGAGTGTCATCGCAGGGAAGTATTTGATCGAGCCTTGGCGAAACAAGTGGAACCTAACTCCTGAGAGCTCCTGTATTCTCATTGAATGTGTTTAATGGAAAATTGTGAATTGCTTAAATGTTACAGCTTTATTTCTTGCTTAAATGCTATTGTTATCTGAACTATGTGTTTTGCATGTTTCTTGGTCTCACTGAGCGTTAGCTCATCCCATTAAATTTGTTTTCCTTAACAGGGAGCAAAATGGAAGGAGTTATGGAGAAGCCGACGCGAGGCACTTTTGATTAGGGTTTTTGAATGTATTCGACTAGACACATTTTGGAAGTTGTATATTTTGGGAAAGTAAATGTGTTTTGAACTTGGGATGTAAGATCGAATATTCGCGTATGGAAATGACTTCTTGTCTTATTTCGACTTTCATTGCTAGTATTATACTTTAAGTTTGAACTGGAATTGCACTGAGTCCTGGCGAGAGTTGGGCAGGCATCCCGCTGATACCCTTTAGTTCGCCTTAGGCAGAAGTGGGGGCGTCACAAATTGTCTGTAATATTATATTACTACTTTTATTGGAAGTAGGAAATATTCAAACTTTTGGTAATAAATTTCAAGTATTTAGTCGTTGAAATGGTTCTTGTTTTGTCCATCTAACAGCAATATTTACACATGCCAAAATTATATATATACCACATGGTTCAGAGGATTAAAGAGACATTTTGTCTACAAATATCACACGAAGCACCGGGAAAGGATATGTTAACAAAGGAGCAAAAGGAAGTATTGAAAATTGTGCTAAATTTTTTTTTCTCAGATAAACTTGTTATAATGTGCATTTTATTTTTTTTTCTATGGTTCATTTATTTTGATATCTTATTTTTGATGAAATTAACTCATGTATATTAGTAATGAAATATAATGCTATAGTAACAGCATTAATGAATAAATCACCGTAAGGACAAATTTATAAAATATGCGAAATTCAATATTCAGTTATCTATAATTATGAATAGGTATACTGTATTCAGTGCTCAAATTCAGATAATAAATTATATTAGATTCAGTACTTAATAAATTAGTAATTTAATATATTCATTTTTCAATTATGTCTGATAAGAGTTTAATTTACGTATTTTTAATGTGTTTTATTAGTTAATTTTGGTTTGATTATTTAGTTTTATAACTAAAATAACTAAGATTTTGGTAAAAATCTACATTTTATGTTAAAGTGACTAACATTGCATTTCTATTGATTTTTATGGGAAAAACTTCATATTTTGTAGGTTTAATGATTCAATCATCAAATGAAGTGCATTGAGAAGATATTTGGATGATTGAAGATGGATTAAAGTGGTGAAATTAAAATATGAAGTGTAAAAGGAAGAAATGCAATTTGAGGACAAAAAAATCAAGAAAAGTCAGCTTTGACAACTCAGACACATTTTCGTATTTTGACTATATCAGGAGCTACAATGATCGGATCAAGGTGATCTTGGTATCATTTTGAAGCTAAGAGATATAACTACATTTGGTATGAAGACATCAAAGTCCATTTCAGCCGTTTTCTTGGTCAAAAGGTCGAAACACAGAAACTTATCTGGATGGTCGAAAGCTGAAGCCCAGAATTGACCAGTCTATGGTATTTTGACCATATCTCCGTCCTCCGATCTCCAAATTAGATGATTCTTGAAGCATTGGAACGCTAATTCAAAGGGCTACAACTTTTGTGTTTTCCACAAAATCCAGTTCGGCCTTCATCATGGAGAAAAATGCAGTTGAAGTGAGGTCAAAAGTGAAAACGTGTATGGCAGCCGAATTTCTGTAATTTGCGCAGCCATTTTTCTCATCTTCACACTACTTTCCACCTAGAGTTGGAGAGAAAACGTAGGCTGCACATGCTTCAGAAGACATAAGGAAGAGATATAGCCAAGGTTCCAAGTCAAAAGCCATTATTTTTTACTCCCTTAACAAATTCAGATTTGGAGAATCATAGCAGAAATTTTGGACCAGTGGAAAGGCACCTCATATCAGTTTTATATAGAGAGCAATCAGAGGGAGAAATATATACGGGAGAGAGCTTGAAGTGCAGAAATGTAGTTCTTCCATTTCCTTTGTGTAGGATAGTTTAGCTAGTGTAGTTCATCCATTCTTGTATATTGCTAGACTAGGATTAAGATGGAGATGAAGAAGGCAAGGTGATGAGCTCAAGTGACATGGGTTACATTCCTTTCCAACTCTTTATCTTTTGTACTTGATTCCAAATTTAGTTAATATGCAAGTTCTGGATTTTGTGTTATTTATGTGTCTCTAAAGTTTATGCCTTGGGTTTGGTTGAACTTTCTATGATTGTTAGTGTTTATTATTTGGTTATTTAACTGCTATGATTTGAGCAAGTTATTTAGCACTTTAACTTTTTAAATCATGATTAATTTGGTACCATTAATTGTGATTATCTAAGGTGTTATTTCTGCAATGAAAATTGAGATTTAACATTAGTTCAATAAGTGCTAAACATGGGGAGTACACTCACGAGAGCAGAGGTGCACCTATGGGGTTTTGGTGATTAATTTCATGTAATTTCATTGAAGAAATGAACTTGTAACTAATTTCATAACCATGAGAATAGGTATGGATTGGTTATTAGTATAATTGATTCACTACGAAAGTAGGATTCAAATGCATAAGAAAATTACACCATAACTAGCTTAGATGTAGTACTCAATGATCCAAATATAGCACTTGCATGAGTAGTTAGGGATACTACAACCTAAGGAGCTTTTATTCGTTATTTTGTATAATTTCAGTAGGTTAAATTTGTTATAATTCATTGATAGTCTAAATAATAGAGAAACTTTAGTAATACCGGTAATTGTTCACTCTTCCCTGTGGGATCGACCCGATATATACCCTAAACTACTAGTTGACCTGTATACTTGCAGTGAACGGGTGTAATTCAGTTTTTTTTTTTAACTTGTACGTATGTAAAATACCCGTCAATGTCAAACACACCTTTAGTAATTAGAAAAATTAACACCTTTCGCACGTGCCCTCTCTTTTTGTCCTCTATTTTCTCCATCTGGAAGGCGCATGTCAAGTTTACTTGTTACTGAACTTTACTCCATGAGTATTACTTCTTTTTGTTTTTTGTGCTTCATTTGCCCTTCTAAGTTGAGAGAAGCTATAACCTTGTTAATTTACTCTGTTGACAAATGATCACTTCTCACTAATATTCAAACTCATTAATGGTCAAGTCTTTGACAATTTCTGCAATAAAAATCAGGATTCCACTCAAACCTCTGATTAACACTTAAAACTATGAAAAAAGAAGTTTCTGGCATTTGTTTTGTATCGGCCAATTTAATTGGACACTGGAAGTGAAATCCAAATTCCAATTCCTCTAGGGTAGTTTGGAATATTAGGAGCAAAAATATGTTTTTCAAATTTTTTGAACCATCCTACTCTTAACCACAACAAAAGAATGCGCATGCCTTTTTTCTTGAAAGTTTTTTAATTTTATTAATAATTTAAAAAACTAAAAAGGAGGGGACATAAACTTTACCTCTAAAATACGTGAATATTTTAAATAAACATAAAAGAAACAAGGACATAAATAAACAATGCTTAATTATTTAGTTACTGAATCAAAATTGGACATGTAAATAAATGAACAGCCAATGGAGAAAATCGATATCCATCTAGTCTTTCTTTCAACAATTCATATGCTGTAGCAGTATGATATTATTGTAATTTTCAGTTTTCTCTTAAACAGTCAAAATAAGAAACTTGCAAATTTGTAATCTACAAGTTTGACACTGCGACTGTTTGAAACATTTCTTCTAGGGTCCAATGTGTGAATAACTCATAGCCAATTGCTATAATCATTGTCTTATAAGAGAGTGCTGGTTTTTCCCTAAGTAAGCATCCTCAAGTCAGTTAAATTAAACGGCTAAAAGATAATGTTGGTATGGTATGATTGATGACTTGAAAAAAAAAAGGGTGGAATGGCATTCGTGTTATAAAAGGCATATGCAATCCAACATCTAATTTACCGTCTGGATTTTACAATTGGTAATGTAAGCTCATTATTTACCACCAGTTACTCCCTAAGTTAGAACTTAGCTTGGATTACAATCTTAATTTATGCTCCTACCATGATGGAATAGATTTGATATCTAATAGTTCTAGATAACTTATTAGATTAAATTATTTTCCTAAATTTAAGATAAGGGAGTTAAAAAAAAACCGTAGGCATGTGAGTTAATTTTTTAGCCCTGTTTTTTTTTTTAAAAAAAAAATAGATAACATAAAACTGTCTACTACACTTGCTAATTGTCTACCCGGAGCCAAATGCTTGATCCAGGTGTAGATACGTATGAAACCATCCTAAAATCCTTTGTGAGTTTCTACTGTTGGTTGGATGGGCTTCTTTTCATTTGTTAGTTAATGTCACATTGTAAGGTATGCAAGTATTTTTCAGACATTAAAGGATATCAGTTGAATATCTCACATTGATATTCCAAGGATTTCCGGCCATGTATATAAGATGTTGGGTTATTCCACTAATCGTCAATTGATTTTGATATGAAAGTTCAAGTTGTTTAACATGGAATCAGAGCTGGGCGGAGTTGGGCTTTGGATTTGTTTGTTATTCCATGGGTGGGATTTGTTACCCCATTTATTTTCCCTGTGACTTGGTTCTTTCTTTAATGGTGTTAGTTGAATATCTCATATTCCAAGGATTTCTAACAATATATATAAGATGTTGGACCACTTCACTTATCAGCAATTGATTTTGAAATGAAAGTGGAAGTTATTTAATAAAGGACAAGGTGATGCAATGCTTTCAAAAAGATATCAGAAGAGTCAAAAAGACATTTTCGGGCAGTACAGTTTAGAGGGCATAAGAAACAAAGATAGAAAAGAATAGTCTGTACGGTAGATTAGGCTTCGAAATATAGTACCTTTAATTTTTGAATATAATTATATCCAAGAACTTTTGCTTATGATGGAGACCTCTAAGGAGCTAAAGTTTCCCCATTATGTTTTCAAACATATCAAAACCAGTAAAACAAAAAAAAAAAAAAAATTGCAAATCCGCTTGCAAGATAGGAGTCCACTTGGTCGGGAATGTTTGCCAGGATTCTCAATCCCATCGAACCCACAACAGCTCAATATAGCACTATTCTTCTATATAGTCTGATCGAATATGTACTCCTACACGGATGGCTTATGCTGCTCAATCATGATGCAAATCCTACACCAATACTGTCATTTACAATTTGATAAGGAGAGAAAGATCAGTTTGTCAATTATTCATTGGTTTGTAATTATTGATTTGTTTGTCCATTTTTTTTTTCAAATCATCCATTATTTGTGTTAACTTTAGGGACTGTAATGAGAAGTTTTAATTAAAATCAAACTTTCACTACTGCAAATATGCAGGTTGTACACGAGTATAGGAAATATTCAAATGTCAATCCTATAGGGAAAGATGATCAACTGCCAAAACTACTTGAATTCCTTTATTATTTAGACCAAACTCAATGACAAGAAAATAATGTTACACTAGGAAACATAAATTGAACAAAACACGAGAAAAGCTCCTAGAATCAGTTTTCTCTCTAACCTTGTTAGATAAACAACCCAATTATTGCAATTTATCACCTTGACTAAGTATGGCATAATTTCTTAATATATATGAAATCTACTCTCTGTAGCGAATTAATTATATTTATAACTAATCCACACATACTCTCGTGGGAGGGAGGGTTGGGTTGGGTGGTACGGGAGGAGGGAGTGTAAGTGAGAGGTCTCGTGTTCGAATCCTACTGTTTACACTAAACAAAAAAAAAAAAAACACTTACATGTGGCACACATATTCTCGTGATTATGAAATTAAATATAAGTTCAATAGGGTCTTTGAAATTACATGATAAAAAGCCACAAAGGTGCTTCTCTAAATTATTGAAAAGTGCTTTTGCAAGTAAATTTTGGAGAATCTAAGTGTTTTACAACCCAAAACCTCATGGGCCATAACCTCATGTTATTCCTCTTCAATTTGTTTTTCTTAGGTGAAAGACATTAAAATCTAACGATTGGATAAGAAAGAAGAGCATCATAGCAATAACAATTTCGTAGATTGTGATTTTAATATTCAATTCAGAACATTATAGCCAAGATAGATTCCCGGTGTTGTATTGCATGCTAAAGTTTGATTTGTGCCGGTATTGTATTGCAGGCAAAAGTTTGATTTCTGCTACTGCAATTTTTAGATATGCTGGGGATTTTAACTATTGTTGGGTAGGGATAGGGGTCTTTCTGGTCTCCTTAGTAGGGGTGCGGTTGGGTTGTCAACAAAATCTATGATAGATACGCCGATGCTCGCTACAATTTTTTGCACTCTCTTGCCCCGAAATATTCTTGTGTATTACGTTGAAGTGTTCTAAACATTTTATGGCAAATTACAATTTGCCCCTTGTGATTTAGTATTTTTGTACATAATCCTCTATAATTTCAAAAACTATATATAACTCTCTCATGGTTTGGATTAAATTGTCAAAATAACAGAATTTACAATCCATAACGGAGTCACCTAAAATTAAAAATACTCGTATACAAAGTTGAAAATTATTTATTAACCATTGGGGATTATGTGTATATTTTGAAAATCATAAAGACATTATATGATAAAACATTAAATCATAAGAGTATTATATAATAAAACATAAAATCATATGAGATTAGTGCGTCATATATATTATGTTTATATATTTTGATCACTTTAATCATTTTAATTTTTAAACAAGCGTAATTTTGATATTTTAAAAGATTTTGTTATGAATGATTATTTTTGTTACTTTGACACTTTAATTCAAATCATGAGAGGGTTATGTATAGTTTTTGAAACTATAGAGGATTATGTACAAAAACACTAAATTATAGAACATAAAATGTAATTTGCCCAACATTTTATTGCCTGGCAATTTTTACATTGTCATGCTTTTGTTGTGGGCTTTTTAAGTATACTGGTTGAGAGAAAGAGGGAGACGGAAAAGAAGGAGAATGTGTGGGAAGAAGAGGTGGCGGGGGAGGAAGGAGGGAAAAGTAGGAGGAGATGGGGAAGAAGAGGGGAAGTAGGGAGGTGGGGGAAGGTAGAATGAAGGACAAGAGAGGTGGCGAGTTGCGGAAGGAAGAAGAGGAGAAGGAAGAGAAGGGAAGAAGTGGTAGCCAATGTTTTCAGAACCGGACCGGACCGGCCGGTTCGACCGGTTGGACCGCGAACCGGCCATGTCACCGGTCCGGTCTAATGCTAAAGCCAGAAGTTCATGGAGAACCGTTGAAACCCGGACGAACCGGACGAACCGTTAAGAACCGCGAACCGGCGGTTTTTTAAATTCTTCAACAAAATATCAAGAATGGTGTAGCTAAGATTTGAACTTGGGTCTCCAAGTTTAATTATGACAATCTTACCGCTAGACTATACTTAAGTTTGTTGAGAATTTTACTTGACTAAAAAATATATTAAAACATCAAGTTCTTCTCTTATTTTTTTTTTTCAATTTTTTCTTCTTAACCATTTTTAACCCAAATATCCACAACAAGATTTTCTCAAGTCTTCACCATTATTATCAGGTTATTATCTTTAGCAGATTGTAAACAAGTTGAAAATTTCAACTTTTCTTGTTTTCCAACATTTTAGTAAGTTTAATTTTTTTCTTTTCAAGGTTTTTTTTCTATATTATTATCTTTAGTTGATTTTTTGCATTTTCTTCTTTTTCCCCTCAATTTTCATATGTTTCCCTCATTTTTGTTTTATTTTTTTCGATTAATTAAGGATGAAATTTTTGCAAAAGTAGTGCACATCCGTGTAGGAATTGGGTAGGAATTACAAATAATAACATTGGGTTGGTCAAAAATATGGTAGTTGGCACATAATCGAAGCTATTGATAATTGAATTTAAAATAATTAATGGTATAGGATCATTGAATTTAATATAACATGTTAATTAGTAATGTTTAGTAGCAATTAATTTTTTATGTGTTTAACTGTATATTTGTTTTTCAAAAATTTTTAGTTTTTTTTTAGTTTGAGCAATTATATTTATATTTTTATAATAAAATTTTAACTTTTTCAGCTTAAGTTGATGAAATTGTGAAGGTGGTGTGGTTGCTTTTCATGCCACTGATAAAAGTTTGCTATTCAAATAGTTTATCTTAACTTGAACTCTTTTATGGATTTTTTAAAGGGTTGTAAAAGAATTTCAATATTTAATTTATTTATTTTTTGTGTTTTTATTTGTGATAATTGGTGCACATTTGGATTGTATCTATTTATGTTTATAATGAATTTATGAAAACTTGTGGTGAATTATGATATTTTAATTATATTTATCATTCCATGTTTTGTGTATAACTTTTAGAAAATTTATTATTATCATAACTTAAATTAAGTTATGTTGGTAAAGTTCAAGTGTAGAATGAAACCTGCTTAGTACTTAACACAAAAAAAAAAAAAAAAAAAAAAAACCAGTGAACCTTTGAACCGGCCGGTTGGACCGGTCGGACCGCGAACCGGCCACCTCTCCGGTTCACTGACCGGTCCGAGTTTAAAAACATTGGTGGCAGCGGGTTGGATGGTGGACAAGGGAAGAAAAAGAAGAATGGGTGGTGGATAGCAGTGTTAAATGAGGAGGACGGGGAGGTGGTTACGGTGGCGATGGGTGTTGGCTATGGATAGTAGGGGAAGCAGTGTTGTTTTTAATACACCAATTTTTTTCCCAAGACATCTACGGTAATTCCTAATACAATTATAATAGGTTATAGTAAAATTGTAAATAAATTCACGAAAAAAAACACAACATCCAAATAGATCCTTTATTTGTCATTAGTTAAGCCAAAAAACGAAATCCTAATTAATCTCCACTCTAGATTACTAGTTTTACCGAATAGTCAACACCTACCACATCGAAACCTCAAATCTTAAATCTGAAAAAAGACTTTAACTTTTAATAGTTGTCCATTGCTGACTTATCAGTGTAACAGACCAAAACTATGTAATTCCTTCCAAGCCTGATTTTGATGGCCAAGTCAAAGTCTCTGAGGCTTGACTGATATGAGAAGCAACCAATGGCCTTTGAACTGTTCGTCACGGTCAAAGAATTGAAGTCTTTACGGGAGTGAAAGGTCAAGAGTATAAATATTATTACTCATTATTGTGTCACTATATATAATTGCTCCAAAAAATCATATGAATGGATAGTATATTCATCTAATCTGATGGTCATTAAGTTTTCATTGATTCCTTCAATTGTCTCAGTTGGGCCTCTCTTCCTCTTCAACCAAAACTGTGTAATTCTTTCCAAGCCTGATTTTGACAGCCAAGTCAAAGTCTCCGAGGCTAAATAATATGAGAAGCGCTGCTTGCTCTAAATTTTTATTGCGACATTGCTTAATGTGTAGTTGCGTCTTCCAACAAATTTTTATTAGGGATAAATTCGTATACCTCTCCTGAGGTTATTGGCAATTGTAAAAAGACTCCCCTCGAGTTCTAAAAATTACACTTACTCTCTCCTATGTTCATTGTTTAAGTAACATTTTAGGTCCAAGAGGCTAAATTTTTTCCCAAAAATTCTATAATGCCCTTGAGTTATAATTCATAGAAAAAATAAAAAGGAAAAAAATGGTTCACAGCCTCTATTTCATTCATCTTTATTTGCTATCATTGTTGCCTACCCATTAACATCCAAATCACCACTGAATTAACACTTATCTTTGTTCTAATGTTCCTCTTTTATTTAAAATTTTTTTTATGCAGACCATTTATCAACTATAAAATGCTGCATTAGATATCCAAAAGTTTACATACAATCTCATATCAATATCAGATTTTGCTTAACACACGACAATATTTATTAATATCTCTAAATTTCAATTCTATGGCTGCCATCTTTTTTATACAAAATAATCTAGGCCATCACTACTAATATCAATATTCAATATACTTCATTGGCACAAAGTTCAAAATCAATCAAATTATCTCTATAGGAATACATCAATAATTGTAAATCAAAAATAGAAATACAATGCAGTTATAAATATACCATGAACGCTTTTTTTTTCATAACAACAATGACAGTATAATCTATATTTAGTCTCTATTCCACTTCTTATCCTTAATTTTTTATTGTTTATCACTGCCACTATCTTCATCTCCATCTAGTTTGATAATGAAATTATCATTCAATTTGTCATTTGACAATTTCAATTTGCTAATGCCTACCAAAAATTGGAAACAAAAATGGGCGTAAAGAAACTATTTAATAATAATGAAAAAAAAGAGAATTGGGAATAGACACCAAGATAGGTAAGCATTGGTGGTTTGGTGTGTATGGTAGTTTTGTTAGTGGTGACGGTACATATTTGGTTGATAAGAATAAATAAATGAGTTTAAAAGGAAAACAGATATAGGAGGAAGATGATAGAGAATTAAATTATTGGTTGACAATAGATAAGAGAGTTTTAATATTTGATAGAGTTTTTCAATGAGTTGGCAATGAATAAAGAGCATTGTTGTCTTTTTATCATACTAAGGGAGGTCTCTGTAATTATGTAAACTTCAAGGGAGCTGAGTGAAATTGTCAAAAACCTGAGGAGAGGTTTCTGAAATTATCCCTAAATTTAATCTATTCGGCACAATGCTCTAAGGAGACTATAGAATTCCCCTAATTTAAAAACACTAACAACTGCATTAAGAATTCAAATCACCTACACCTGTTAGAAATTTAAATCGAGAGATACTTATTATGCTTAAGATTCATCCATTAAAGTTGAACTATTAAAGAGTTCATGGTCTAAGATACACAAGTTTGTGCAAATTAGTGGGGGATTGTTGAGTAGTTTGAAAAACTACACAAATCTATGCAAGTGTTGGCACCCCAAACAATGTCTTCTGAACTATGAAGTCCAAATTGTGTCCAGATTTAATGATAGCTCTCTTCAAATCATAGTTATTAAATGTGGTCTAGAAAGGAACCCAGCAAAGGAGGTGGGTGAGTGGTTGAACTAATGGATCACTAAATATATATAAATATTATATCTCATAATTTTTGATATAAGATTATGCTATAAACTATAATAAAAAAAATGCCATAGCAAAAAATGATCATTTAATTTAATTTGCTATAGAATTGTTAATTTACATAAGAATCAACAAAATATAAATTTAATTAGTAATTCACCAAACTTGAAGTGTAAAATTTTATCTGTGTTTAGTGTAATTATCTAACTTATTTACAAATTTTAAGTGCAAAAAATTATTGAAAACAATATTTGTCTTCAAAAAGGTTTATGTAATATAATATCTTTGAAATCCATTTTATAACTTATAAAGTTTGGGGGGGAGGGAGGCCATAAGTTTTTATTAAAGATTCCAAATAAATTTTTTTGGAGAAATAAAAAAAGAATAAAGATAAAATTGATAAAATGTTCACATAGTATAAGAAGGCTATTCAACTTACACATGGCAACTGGTATAGTGGTGAGTATAATATAGTTGCATGCTTAAAGTCTCAAGTTTGAATCTTGGTAAGAGCTTGCTAAAATTTTTGAGGGGTCATAAGTTTTTATTAAAAGATTCTAAATAAATTTATTTTGAAGAAATAAAAAATGAATAAAGATAGAATTGACAAAATGTTCATATAGTATAAGAAAGCTATTCAACTTACATAAGGACAACTTACATAAGGATGGCAATGGCCCGGTTTAGAAACGGGGTAGGGGACAGGGGAGTGTACCCCCGCCCCATCCCCTGCCCCACCGTCCATTTAAAAATATTTACATATTTATATATAAATAAATATATATGTAATATTTAATTTACTTAGTTACCTGATAATGATATTATTAGTTATATGTATCATATAATGTATATTGGTATATGTAATATAATTGATATTATTAATTATACTAATAATTATATGTCTACTAATAGAAATTATTAATTAGTTATACTAAATTTATTAATACATTTATACTAAATCCCTAATTACACTTAAAACAATAACATTTTTTCTCAAAAAAAAAGTACAAGCACAATAATGAATTAGTGATTATATGTGAGGACTCACAAAATTTAATATTTTAAATTCTATTTCGAGCTTATTTAAATATTTAATTGCCTATTTACTCTGATTATTATTTTCTAACCTCTATAGACCTAATTACATGAATTTATAGTTTCGTTATATTTTTAAAGTGATTCGTTTCAAAATTTAATTCTTGGAAGCTCATTAAGTGAAAATAGCGAATACGCAATTGGAGTCAATAATCGATTCGAAAATACAATAACCTTGGAAAAATTAGAGGCTTGCACAATAGTCTTGAAATAGGTATTGTTGTGCTTAAATATTCAAGTGATAGTTATTAGTACCATCGTTATAAGAATTCCTTGGAAATTTCACTTTATCGCGTTTAAATTGGAAATACGCGTTTTCACACGCGCGATTTAATTGAGGGACTCTAAACCCTTATTTTAGGACAATTAAGAGTGAATAATATTTATATGAATATAAGTGCATTAGAGGTTTCGTGCACTAATGAAATAAACTCGAGAGGAATCGAGCACAAAACACGCGCGTGCGCACGCGAGGGAGAGTTGACTTTTGGACAAACACATGGGCCACACATTAAAGCTTCTCTTGGAAGCTACTTTTGGACAAACACTCTCTCTCTTCTCTATCATTTGGCCGGCCATCAAGCTTCGAAAAACAGCCAAGAGTTCTTCAACTTTCATCTCCAATTCTTCACCAAAAATTGCTCCAATTCACTTCAAATTTTACCCACAATTAGCTTAATACTTGAAGAGTTCATCTAGCTAAGAAAAGGAGCTGCTGTCACGATTTTCTTGGCCAAGAAGAGGACCGAAAATTCTGTTCTTGCACACCAAGTGAAGTAGGTAACGATCTAACCTTCAAAACTTGGTTTATGGAAGTTCTAGTGCCCTTATATACTCATGCATGTTCATGGGCAGCTTGTTTATGGTGGAAATGGTTGTGTGGGCTCTATGAACTCCCACCTTGGATATATGGACTGATTTATGGTGTTTTGCTGGTAATAATGTTTATTTAGTGCCTAAACTAGTGGATTAATGTTGGCTTGTTGATAGAAACTCAAAGATGGTGCAATAACCAAAAGTGACCATTTTGCTCCTACTTTGTTCGAGTACTTTGGTACGAAATTTTGAGGTTATAATGGCTAGTTTATGTTGTTTACATGTTATATTGAGTGTGTAAAAAGTTTCATTGAAAAATAACTTGATTTGGTCACCCAAATGTTGGAATTTTCGAAGCTTAGAAATCTGGAATTGGTTCCCGTCACTGCCCAGGCAGTCATCTTGTTTTGGCTATAACTCATCGCTCCGATGTTGGAATCGAGTGCCATTTGTGGCACTGGAAACTAGACATTCCCATCTCCGTTGGTATAAAATGCATGTCCTGGTTCCACTTGTGTGAGCCAAACCATTTGTTTGAAGTTTGCTGTCTTGTTTCATTGGTTCACTCCAGGGCAGAACACGAACTACAACTTGATGCTCAAATGTGAGCTAGTTGTGGATGGATTTTGAAAATGGTTTCTTCTGAGAAAATGTAGCCTTATGAATTTATTTTCCAACGCCACTAACCATGTTCAATTCCAAGTTGAATTGAGCGAGTTGTGACCAAAGTTTGAAACTGACTCAATGAGGAAATTCCTCATCTTGGGCTAAATCCTTAACTAATCTTAGTTTGGGACTTGTACTCGAAATTCTTGGTGTTAATCACCCACAAATTTTGTCTTAGATGCCTCTTAGACCTTTTCTATACAAATGGACCGTGTTTGAGGTACTTTGTAAGCCAAACGTTTTGTAAACGGAAAACGAGACTCATAAGGCAGATTTGCCTTGGAATTTTTGGAACTTGGGTGATTTAGTTAACTAACTTGCCGTGCTTACTTATCCATGAATTTGGCAGAGAAATAGTCCTTATATGATAGTATTATATTGCTAATTTTGGTGCTATTCCGAGGCCGTTTCATTGCTCAACTAAACTTCCAAAGTTCATGACTTGATTTTGGAAAACCCTTGTTAATAAGGAAATTTGGGTAACTTTGAGTTACCATATCTTGGTGCTCAAAACTTCAATTCTCGTTCCGTTTGTTTTGTTCTAAACTTGGATTGTAACTCTAGTAGAGTATCAAATTTCAAAGGCTAGTTCAAATTGAGTGAATTTTGCTGAATTTTCAAAGTTGGCCGAAAACCAACTTCAATCTGTCGTGATAATACAAGTTATCAACTTCAAGCCAAAATTTGAATGCCTTCCACTTTGATTCATGGAAAGGTATCTTCTAGAAACTTTTAATACTCTGAAAGATGTTTCCAACGGTACCAAATTTTCCAATTTTGGATAATCATAGAGTGAGTTATGATTTTTCAAAAATTTCACCAAAAATTGAAATTTGTGACCATTTGAAAGCAATCTGCGTGGGAAACTGTTCACCAGAATCCGGTCTTGAATCCGGCCAGTCCTTGGCCGGATAGTCGGCCGGATTGGAGTTGGAATTTGAAAAAAATTGGAGGTTGGTCTCTGCCTCCAATCCGGCTAGGAATCCGGCCGGATTGTGACGTGGCAATCCTGTTCCGACTTCGGTCGTTTCTTTTGAAATCTATTTGCACGTACTCGTTTTCATCTAATGATTTTTAGGATAATGATCCGCTCTTACTCGAGTTTCGTAACCCTATTGAGTCTCGATTTTTCAAAAGAGAAACCTAGGCTCGATTTTCAAGATACATTCTAATATCGTACTAGTGTACGATCTCCCTTAGTATTTGAAATTATCAGTAATAGCCCATTATTAATTGCTCAGGCACACAAGAGGACCCTCAAGAGGATCCCCCAGTAAACGCCTAAAGCTCCGAGTGACATTTCTTCCTCATTACTTATATTGGTTAGTATCAAGTATATGAATACTTGATACATGCTTAATTGTTATAATTGCTTGGAGATTTTGAAAATGGAGGCGAGTGTGTACTTTACCGCACTCGTTCTTATTTGAAATGAATGATTCATGATTAAAATGAAACGAATGAATTATGAATGATTTAATTGAATGAAATGAGATGATTGAATGTTTGAATGAAATGAAATGGTATGCTATGGCTGCATACGTCGTTGGAGTGAATCTCCTCGACTCTCAAATGTACATGGGTGACGCCCAAACTCATAGGCCGACCTTGGACTCGAGTCGGCATGGGTCTAGTCGGGAATCTTGGCGAGCCATGAGATAATTAAGTTTGACCTAATGAAAGGTCTTGCTAGGCATACTCGTGGAGTATCGCCTTATAAATATCTTGCGGGCCCGAGAGGGCACGGTGGACGGAGAGAAGTAAGTGGTGATCTACGGAATGGAAATACCGACCCGGTTGACGGAGTGTCATCACGGGAAGGTATACGATTGACATTGGCACAGCAAGTGGAAATTAGCTCTTGAGAGCTCCGATATCCTTGAATTATTTCTGTTTACTTTTCCCGCTCGAATTGTTATTTAATGCAATATTATTGCTCTACTTGTTAAATTGAGATTGTTACTTGAACAACGTGCTTGCATGTGTGTTTTTCGCCTTACGAGCGTTTTGCTCACCCTATAAATTTGTTTTCCTTAACAGGATTTGAGTTTGGATTGAGATTCGGAGGAAATTCTCTTTTGTGTACTCTTGTAATACAGTTCCAACTCTTTTGTCTAGATTTTTGGACTATTGTATATTTTGGGCTGTATTATGGAAACCCGATATAAGGATTGGGTGATTGTTATATATCGTTAAATTTGAACGCTTCCGCACTAATTGTATTTATATTATCTGGTTGTTGACTTCTAGTACCGCTATAAACTTGAACAGAAATTGCGTGAGTCCTGGCGAGAGTTGGGCAAGCGTTCCGCGGATACCCTTTGGTTCGCCTTAGGGAGAAGTGGCGTCACAGTTGATATCAGAGCGCTAGATTAGAAATCTATATGGAAGACATATTAGATACTCTACTCTTAAGACCTGAGATCGGATAATTAAGTTATACCTTAAGAGATACTTGGGACATACTAGTGATTGGGTTAGGCATACATAAACGACATTCGAACTAGATAGTGATTTAATTTCTAACCCGAAAGGTATGATTAATTTGCAGGGATGGAAAACGGAAATGGGACTCCGGTAGCTCATGGGAGTGGCCATGCTAATGGTCACGTAGAGTCTCCTAGATCTATTTATTACCGAGTTCTAGTTGGAGGAACCCGTATACGCTATTCGCCTGCTATTCGATACCCCCGATGTGCTTGTAGGGTAACCTTTACCTACCCAAATCACGTTGTACTGGCCTTGGACGACGAGCGTTGTCAGTTGGTAAATGCCAACTTGGACTTACAGGTTGAGGTGGATGAGTTTAGACAAATGGTAGGGACTCAGAGTGAGAGGATTGCTAAGCTCGAGGAGGTACTCGAGGGCGAGGTGGCCATATCTATAGTGGTTCGTGAGGAGTTTCAGAGTACTGGGCCTCGACTTACTAGAATAGAAGAGGAGGTCCGTGATCGGGCTTCCAGGATCCTGACTGATGCTACTAGGCTAGTGGATAAGGCAATAGGTGTAGTCCAGAGCTCTGAGGAGGAGGATCCGGAGGAGGTGGTTTCGCCCGGTAGTCCTATTGTGGATTAGGCCTAATGATTGATTACTTGACTTTTGATCTTTTGACTAGTACAACTAGAATTAGTAGGGGTGATGCTAAGTGCTGAGGTCATTGTATTTTGCATGACTTTGTGGCCTACTTTTGAGGCACTTGCTTTTACTTTAGTTTTCTGTGACTAAAAGTACTCTTGTGGCTCCTGTGTGCTATATTTTTGTGACTATCTCATGACTTGCTAATTGTATGAACTTGACATGTTAATAAATGTAAATTATTGTTATTTCCAATATTTTCTTGATTGGTTCCTGCCTTTTACTTTCATCGTATAATTGATTTATTTCTTGTACTAGGCACGCCTAGGTTATGGAAGGACTAAGAGGTGGTCGAGGTCGTGGGCGAGGGACTAGACAGGCCTAACCTCAGGGAGATAACTAAGAATCGGCAAATGGACCGACTCAGGGACAGGAAAACATTAAAGGTGTTGACCTTGGTTGATCAGTCCTTGGTTTTGATGATTAACAAACCAAAATATAGATTTGGACTAATGTTTTTATGTGAGAAATTTGTTAGAACAGGTCATTGATCCAAAAGAGAATCGAAAAGATTTGAATCAAAGAGAAGTTAAGAAATATGAAGGTTCGGACGTAGAAGATCGGACGCTCGATAGAGGATCGGTCGTCCGACTGACGACGATACTCTTCGGACGCTTGGATCGGACGCTCATTCATTGCTTCGGCCGTCCGACACAAAAAGAATGAACGTTGAACATTCTGATTTCTATCGGACGCAGGGTTCGGACGCAGAACAAATAGTTCGGACGTCCGATAGGTGGTTCGGACGCATGGTTCGGACGCAGAGCAAATGGTTCGGACGTCCGACAGGCCAACGGCTAGTTTCGACAGCATTTAATATTTGACCGTTGGAGAGCCTTTTGGAGCCATTTCTCACCTTGTATAAATACCCCAAAGCAAAAGAAGACACGGACTTTTTGGCCAACACTAAATACAAGCTTACAAGTGAGATCTTTGAGTAGAAATATTCTTTGTTGGTTGTATAAAGGGTTGGAAAAGTTTGGTTGTGAGGTTGCTCAAGTGAAGGTTACTCTCTAGGAGGAGTAAAACCTTGGTGAAGGTGAACTTATCACTTGGAGTGGTAAAACCTTGATAAAGGTTGCCTCACTTGTATAAAGTAGTTCTTAATTGAAAGGGTAAACTTTCAATTGTAGCTAGTTGAGGGTTTACTTGGAGAGTAGTAAAATTCCTTTGCTCAACCAAAGTATGTTTGGGGTGAGGAAGGAGTGAGCCTTCACTTGTATAAGTTGGTTAGCACTACCATCACTGAAGAAACTATTTGGTGGATTCAACTCCAAGTTTGGAAGAAGTTTGGGAGTTTGATTGGTTTGAATTTCTTTTACTTTATTGTTACTCTATTTTTGTGCTTTAAAATTACTTATATTCTTTGTCATTGTATTTACTTGACTACTTGTCTGGTTGAGTATTTTGGTTGTATTTGGTTGCATCGGGGTTTACAATTGGTATCAGAGTTTGGTCTCCTAGAGATTAAGCTTAACCGCTTAGAGTAAAGATCATGGCAACCATAAAAATTTTCTTTTTAGAAGGGCAATCTATTGATAGACCACATATGTTTAATGGTTCTCATTTTAACATGTGAAAATAAAGAATGATGATTTTCTTACAATCCGTTTATATTGAATTATGGTTTGTGGTAGAAGATGGTCCTTATGAAACTAGAATAGTTGATTCTACCACTAATTTGAGTAGATTAAAGATTAGACAAGAATTGAATGAAAAAGACAAGAGATACCTTTCTTTGAATGCCAAGGCCATGTATATATTGTACAATGCATTAGATGTAAACGAATCTAGAAGGATTAAAGATTGTAAATCAGCTAAAGATATTTGGGATAAATTGTGTGAATTTCATGAAAGTAACCAAGATATTAAAGAACAAAAGAAATCTTTGCTTGTTTCTCAATATGAATTTTTCAAAATGCATCCTCTTGAAAATGTTGATAAGATGGGTAGTAGATTTTGTGACATTATTCAAGATCTTAAATTGCTTGGAAAAGAATATTTTTTGGGTGAGAAAAATAGAAAGATTTTGAATGCCTTGCCAAAAGAATGGGAAAATAAAATAAATGCTATAGAAGAGACAAAGGATTTAAATTCTATGTCCATTGAATCTCTTGTGAATTCCCTAATCTCTTATGAATTAAAGCTGAAATTCAAAGTGCAAGAGGAAGAAAATGCAAGAATATATAAGAGAGGCATAGCTTTTAAAGCATCTCAAGTTAGGGATAACCCATCCTTCATGGGTAATGAAAACATGGAAGTGAACAATGATATAACTCCTCACATCAAAAGTTTCAAGAATATATTCAATAAGAGAAGTTCAAGAGAAGATTGCAAAATTACATGGGATGAATGCAATTCAAAAAGAAAAAAAGAAGAGTTGGCCCAAATGGCACTAATGGCCTTTGGAGAAGATGAAGTAAATTCTTATCACTCTTCTAGTGATGAAGATAATGAAGATGATGATGTGCAAATTCTTATGATTAAAATACATAAAAGTTTGAGAGAATCTTATGCTAAAAATAAAGATTTGAAAACAAAAATAAATGATTTGTTAGAAGAAAACTCCAAACTTTTTCAAGAAAACAAATGTTTGAGAATGGAAAATGATGATTTAAAAAATCAAAAAGGTGTTTTTGATTGCAAAAATAATTTGAAAAGGAAGTTGGAAGAGAAAACAAAGTTTTATGAAAAAATGTTGGAGGAACAAAATTTGTTAAAGAAAAGAATTAATGACTTGAACGAGTTTCTCCAAAATGAAAAACAAAAGTTTTCTCAAACAAAAGAAAGCAAATCTTTTCAAGGCACAAATAAGTTTGCTATGATAAGAATTAAGAAAATTAGTTGCATTAAATCCACTTATGTGCAAAATACTTTTATCATGTGTCACTTTTGTTGCCAATTTGGACATATACAAAATGATTACTATGTAAAGAAAAATATGAGAAAACGTATGAAATCCATATGGATTGCTAGATCATGTTGTACTAACTCCCAAGGACCCTATAAAAAATTACAATTGGTATTTTGAAAGTTTTGACATTCTATATGGTCTTGATTTGAAAAATAAAGGGGGAGTTTGCTTTTTGATTGATGCCAAAAGGGGGAGTAGAATTTGAAATTTCTTTGTATGTTGGCATTTTCTAAGGGGGAGTTTTATTTGAACTTATTTGATCAAAGAAATCTTCATTTTGTTTGTCATCATAAAAAAGGGGGAGATTGTTGACCTTGGTTGATCAGTCATTGGTTTTGATGATTAACAAACCAAAATGTAGATTTGGACTAATATTTTTATGTGAGAAATTTGTTAGAACAGGTCATTGATCCAAAAGAGAATTGAAAAGATTTGAATCAAAGAAAAGTTAAGAAATATGAAGGTTCGGACGTAGAGGATCGGATGCTCGATAGAGGATCGGTCGTCCGACTGACGACGATACTCTTCGGACGCTTGGATCGAACGCTCATTCATTGCTTCGGCCGTCCGACACAAAAAGAATGAACGTTGAACATTCTGATTTCTATCGGACGCAGGGTTCGGACGCATGGTTCGGATGTCTGACAGGCCAACGGCTATTTTCGACAGCATTTAATATTTGACCGTTGGAGAGCCTTTTGGAGTCATTTCTCACCTTCTATAAATACCCCAAAGCCCAAGAAGACATGGAATTTTTGGCCAACACTAAATACAAGCTTACAAGTGAGATCTTTGAGTAGAAATATTCTTTGTTGGTTATATAAGGGGTTGGGAATGTTGGGTTGTGAGGTTGCTCAAGTGAAGGTTACTCTATAGGAGGAGTAAAACCTTGATGAATGTGAACCTATCACTTGGAGTGGTAAAACCTTGATAAAGGTTGCCTCACTTGTATAAAGTAGTTCTTAATTGAAAGGGTAAGCTTTCAATTGTAACTAGTTGAGGGTTTATTTGGAGAGTAGTAAAATTCCTTTGCTCAACCAAAGTATGTTTGGGGTGAGGAAGGAGTGAGTCTTCACTTGTACAAGTTGGTTAGCACTACCATCACTGAAGAAACTATTTGGTGGATTCAACTCCAAGTTTGGAAGAAGCTTGGGAGTTTGATTGGTTTGAATTTCTTTTACTTTATTGTTACTCTATTTTTGTGCTTTAAAATTGCTTATATTCTTTGTCATTGTATTTACTTGACTACTTGTCTGGTTGAGTATTTTGGTTGTATTTGGTTGCATCGGGACTTACAGAAAGTAATCAAGTGGCTACTGCCATTAATAGAATGACTGGTATCCTAGAACGCTTAACTGATAGACAAGGTCTTGAACAATTCAACCAACCTGGGGGTCAGGAAAGAGGAGAGAATAGAGTCTTAGAGAGGTTCTTAAAGTTTAACCCGCTTAAATTTCTTGGAGAACCCGACCTTGAAATAACGGAGAATTGGTTAGAGAGGATGACCAACATATTCGTCGTTTAGACTACACTGAAGATAGGCGAGTGATTTTTGCTGCTTTTCAATTTGAGGGAGTAACTCATGATTGGTGGGATATGATAAAAGGGAAATGGGAGAGAGCTCAAACCCCTTGGATCTGAGAGAACTTCACGAGGAAATTCAATGAAAAGTTTCTTTCACCCTTAATTCAAGAAAGAGAGAGGATGAATTTATCAAGTTGAGACAAGGAGCTCTTAGTGTGGCGGAGTATGAAGGAAAATTTACTAAACTTTCTAAATATGCTCCTGAGTTGGTAGTCAATAAAGTGAAGGGAATGAGACGGTTTGTGCAAGGATTTAATGTGGAAATTCAGGAGAGTTTGGCCGCAATCCAAATTTCTACCTTTACTGAGGCTTTAGAGAAGACACAAAGGGTTAAGAGTGCAAGACTGCAAGTGAGAGATTTTCACAATAGAAAAAGGAAATTTTCTGGCCACACTTCTGGACAGGCTAGTAAGAATGCACAGCCTTCCAAAATAGGAAGAGGAATGGAAGGAATAAGGACCACTGGAACTTCTAAGGGAGATTTATCCAGAGGAGGTCGTAGTGGACCGACTCAGGCTAGAAGAGCGCCTTTTACTGGTTCGGCTGTGACTCCTCAAGTTGCATGTAGGTTTTGTGGTAAATCCAACCATTCCGAGAATGACTGCTAGAGAAAGTTGGGGAAGTGTTTGTTTTGTGGTAGTGCTGAACATCAAGTCGCCAACTGTCTGAAATCGCCAAAGATAGGAAGTAACCCTCAGAGACCAAAAAAGTCAACCTCTAAGCAAATCAGTGCCGGAGGAAGTCGACCGAAAGTATCGGCTAGAGTTTATGCACTGGATTATCAACAAATCCCTGAAGCGACTGAAGTGGTTGAAGGTACCATTCCAATCTTTCATCGTTTAGTTAGAGTTTTAATTGATTCGGGTGCAATACATTTTTTTGTAAACTCTAATTTCATGAGTGGAATAGATTTGAAACCAATTAAATTACCGTATGATTTGGAGGTTAAAACACCTACTGGAGATCAAAATTTAATTGCTAACCTGGTGTATAGGGACTGTGAAGTCTGTGTTGGGGAGCGAAAATTATTGACCGACTTGATAGGTTTAACACTTAAGGGATATGATGTGATTTTAGGAATGGATTGGCTAGTCCGTTATAATGTCCAGTTGAACTGCCGAACAAAGATTGAAGAATTGTGCATTCCAGGTGAGACAACTCTGAAATTGGATGTAAGGGGTAAATTGGTTTCGTCTGCACTTATCTCAGGGATTCGGGTTAGAAAATTATTAAGCAAAGGAACTCAACGGTATTTGATTTTTCATGTTAACACTCCTAGTGATAAGGTGAATTTGGAGGACGTACCTGTAGTGAAAGACTTTCCAGATGTTTTTTCCGAAAAGTTAGAGTCTTTACTCCCGGAACGGGAAATAGATTTTAAAATTGATGTAACTCCCGGAGTAGCACCTATCTCTAAAACGCCATACCGAATGGCTCTAGCAGAATTGAAGGAGTTGAAATTGCAACTGCAAGACTTATTGGAAAGGGGTTTTATAAAGGAAAGTGATTCTCCGTGGAGAGCCCCAGTTTTATTCGTTAAGAAAAAGGATGGAAGTTTAAAACTAAGTATAGACTATAGAGGCTTGAATGATGTCAGATAAGAATAAGTATCCGTTACCCCATATTGATCAATTGTTTGACCAATTGTAAGGGGCGGTAGTATTCTCGAAATTGGATTTGAGACAGGGTTATTATCAATTGAGGATTTTGGAGAAGGATATACCCAAAACTGCTTTTAACTCGAAGTATGTGCACTTTGAATTTGCCATGATGCCATTTGGGTTAACAAATACTCCTGCAACTTTTATGGATTTAATGCATAGGATCTTTAAGCCTTATTTGGACAAATTTATGGTGGTTTTCATTGATGATATTTTGGTGTATTTTAAGAATGTGAAAGACCATGAGAAACATTTGAGAATTGTTTTATAAACCCTAAGGGAACACCAGTTATATGCTAAATTTAGCAAGTATGAGTTTCGGTTAAAAGAAGTGATTTTTTTGAAACACATAATTTTTAAGGATGAGATTAAAGTGGATTCAGCTAAAATTGAAGTTGTTTCGAAATGAAAACGACCGGAAAACCCTACTGAGATTCGGAGTTTTATTAGATTAGCAGGGTATTACCGGAAATTTATCCAAGATTTTTCTAGAATTTCTGGACCCATGACTGAGTTGACCAGGAAAAGTGAAAAGTTTATTTGGAGTTCTAAGTGCAAAGAGAGTTTTCAGGAATTGAAAAGAGCCCCAGTATTAGCTCTATCCAATGGAAAGGATAGTTTTGTGATTTACACCGATGTCTCTAAGGAAGGATTGGGATGTATTTTAATGCAAAATGACAAAATAATAGCATATGCCTCTAGGAAATTGAAATTGCATGAAGAAAATTCCCGACTCATGACTTGGAGTTAGCAGCGGTGGTATTTGCTTTAAAGAAATGGAGGCATTACCTGTATGGAGTGACATTTGAGATTTTTACTGACCACAAAAGTCTTAAGTATCTGTTTTCTCAAAAGGAGTTGAATTTGAGGCAACGTAGATGGATAGAATTTCTAAAAGATTATGATTGCATTATTAAATACCATCCTGAGAAGGTCAATGTAGTGGCCGATATTTTGAACTGTCAAGTACAAATGGCTGGATTGATGATTAAGGAACTACACTTGTTGGAAGAAATCAGTTGTTGGAGTCCTCGACTGGAGTCGATGAAGGTTATTTTGGGGAATATTGTAGTGAATTCCACTTTGTTGGAACGTATCAAGGGATCTCAAGAAAAGGACACTGAAGTACAAAAATAGTTGAAAAAAGTTAAAAAGGGAGACAAGTCGGATTTTAACTTAGGATCAAATGGTGTATTGAGCTTTCGGAATCGGATAGTGGTACCGAAAAATAAGAAATTTAAAAAGAAAATCTTGGAAGAGGCACACCGATCGAAATTTACGGTACACTCTGGGGAGAATAAAATGTACCAAAACTTAAAGAGTCTGTATTAGTAGGATAATATGAAGGGAGAAATTGCCCATTTCGTCCAGACTTGTTTAGTTTGTCAACAAATTAAGGCTGAACATAAAAAATCATCGGAACTTTTACAATCGTTGGAGATACCTGAATGGAAATGGGAGAACATCACTATGGATTTTGTATCAGGATTACCGAGGATACAAAAAGGCCATGATGCTATTTGGGTAATAGTGGATAGACTGACCAAATCAGCTCACTTTCTGCCAATTAATATGAAGTACCCATTGGAGAAATTGGCCAAGTTGTATTTGAATGAGATCGTTAGGTTACATGGAATCCCTGTCAGTATTGTGTCCGATAGAGATCTAAGATTTGTTTCGAAATTCTGGCAAAAGATGCAAGAAGTGTTTGGGACTAAACTAAATTTTAGTACCACTTATCATACTCAGACCGATGGGTAGTCTGAGAGGACAATTCAGACCCTTGAGAACATGTTGAGGACTTGTGTTTTGAATATCGGGAAAAGTTGGAGTAAGTTTTTAACTTTGGTAGAATTTGCCTATAACAATAGTTTCCACTCCTCTATATGAATGGCTCCGTATGAAACACTTTATGGTCGAAAATATAGGTCTCCGATTTGTTGGAATTTAGTAGGTGAACGGAAGATTTTAGACCCGACTACGGTGTCGTGGATTGAAGAAACTAATGAGAAAGTGAAGTTAGTCCGCCAGAGAATCCAAATCGCACAGAGTTGTCAAAAGAGTTATGCAGATAATCGGAGGAAAGATTTGGAATTTTCGGTTAGAGATCTAGTCTTTCTTAAGATTACACCTTTGAATGCAAGTTTGATGTCTGGAAAGGAAAAGAAACTACAACCGAGGTTATCCAGCGCGTGGGACAGGTAGCATACAAGTTGGAACTACCGCCGAATTTATTCCGAATTCATAATGTATTCCATATGTCTATGCTTAAGAAGTATCATCCAAACCCCTCTCATATTTTGCAACCGAAAAGTATTGAAATTGATGAAATCCTGATCTATGAGGAGAAACCATTGAAACTTCTGGATAGGAAAGTGAAGGAGTTGAGAAATAAACAGATACTGTTGGTAAAAGTTCTTTGAAGGAACCATGGGTTAGAAGAAGCGATTTGGGAAGTCGAAAAAGCAATTTGAGAAAAGTATCCAAACCTGTTCACCAATCAAGATAAATTTCGATGACGAAATTTTCTTAAGGGAGAGAGGATGCGAGAACTCACAAAAATTTAATATTTTAAATTCCATTTCGAGTTTATTTAAATAATTAATTGCCTATTTACTCTGATTATTATTTTCTAGCCTCTTTAGACCTAATTACATGGATTTATAGTTTCGTTATATTTTTAAAGTGAATCGCTTCAAAATTTAATTCTTGGAAATTCATTAAGTGAAAATAGCGAATACGCGATTGGAGTCAATAATCGATTCGAGGATACAATAATCTTGAAAAAATTAGAGCTTTGCACAATGGTCTTGAAATAGGTATTTTTGTGCTTAAATATTCAATTGATAGTTATTAGTACCATCGTTATAAGAATTCCATGGAAATTTCACTTTATCGCGCTCAAATTGGAAATACGTGTTTTCACACGTGCGATTTAATTGAGGGACTCTAGACCCTTATTTTGGGACAATTAAGAGTGAATAATATTTATATGAATATAAGTGCGTTAGAGGTTTCGTGCACTAATGAAACAAACTCGAGAGAAATCGAGCACAAAACACGCGCGCGCGCGAGGGAGAGTTGACTTTTGGACAAACACATGGGCCACACATTAAAGCTTCTCTTGGAAGCTACTTTTGGACAAACACTCTCTCTCTTCTCTCTCATTTGGCCGGCCATCAAGCTTGGAAAAATAGCCAAGAGTTCTTCAACTTTCATCTCCAATTCTTCACCAAAACTTCCTCCAATTCACTTCAAATTTCACCCACATTTAGATTAATCCTTGGAGAGTTCATCTAGCTAAGAAAAGGAGCTGTTGTCACGATTTTCTTGGCCAAGAAGAGGACCGAAAATTCTGTTCTTGCACACCAAGTGAAGTAGGTAACGATCTAACCTTCAAAACTTGATTTATGGAAGTTCTAGTGCCCTTATATACTCATGCATGTTCATGGGCAGCTTGTTTATGGTGGAAATGGTTGTGTGGGCTCTATGAACTCCCACCTTGGATATATGGACTGATTTGTGGTGTTTTGCTGGTAATAATGTTTATTTAGTGCCTAAACTAGTGGATTAATGTTGGGTTGTTAATAGAAACTCAAGGATGGTGCAATAACCAAAAGTAGCCATTTTGCCCCTGCTTTGTTCGAGCACTTTGGTACAATATTTTGAGGTTCCAATGACTTGTTTATGTTGTTTACATGTTATATTAACTTTGTAAAAAGTTTCATTGAAAAATAACTTGATTTGGTCATCCAAATATTAGAATTTCGGAAGCTTGGAATCTGGAATTGGTTCCCGTCACTGCCCAGGCAGTCATCTTGTTTTGGCTATAACTGATCGCTTTGATGTCAGAATCGAGTGCCGTTTATGGAACTAGAAACTAGACATTCCCAGCTTTCCGTTGGTATAAAATGTACGTCCTGGTTCCACCTGTGTGAGCCAAACCATTCGTTTGAAATTTGCTGTCCTGTTTCGTTGGTTCACTCCAAGGCAGAACACGAACTACAAATTGATGCTCTAATGTGAGCTAGTTGTGGATGGATTTTGATAATGGTTTCTTTTGAGAAAATGTAGTCTTATGAATTTATTTTCCAACACCACCAACCACGTTCAATTCCAAGTTGAATTGAGCGAGTTGTGACCAAAGTTTGAAACTGACTCAATGAGGAAATTCCTCATCTTGGGCTAAATCCTTAACTAATCTTGGTTTAGAACTTGTACTCAAAATTCTTGGTGTTAATCATCGACAAATTTTGTCTTGGATGCCTCTTAGACATTTTCTATACAAATGGACCATGTTTGAGGTACTTTGTAAGCCAAACGTTTTGTAAACGGAAAACGAGACTCATAAGGCAGATTTGCCTTGGAATTTTTGGAACTTGGGTGATTTAGTTAATCAACTTTTCGTGCTTATTTATCCATAAAATTTGGCAGAAAAATAGTCCTTATATGGTAGTATTATACTGCTAATTTTGGTGCTATTCCGAGGCCATTTCATTTTACTCAACTAAACTTCCAAAGTTCATGACTTGATTTTGGAAAACCCTTGTTAACAAGGAAATTTGGGTAATTTTGAGTTACCATATCTTAGTGCTCAAAACTTCAATTCCCATTCCACTTATTTTGTTCTAAACTTGGATTGTAACTCTAGTAGAATATCAAATTTCAAAGGCTAGTTCAAATTGAGTGAATTTTGCCGAATTTTCAAATTTGACCGAAAACCAACTTCAATCTGTCGTGATAACACAAGTTATTAACTTCAAGCCAAAATTTGAATGTCTTCCACTTGGATTCATGGAAAGGTGTCTTCTAAAAACTTTTAATACTCTGAAAGATGTTTCCAATGGTACTAAATTTTCTAATTTTGGACAATCATGGAGTGAGTTGTGATTTTTCAAAAATTTCACCAAAAACAAATTGTGACCATTTGAAAGCAATCCGCGCGGGAAACCGTTCACCAGAATCCGGCCTTGAATCCGGCCAGTTCTTGGCCGGATAGTCGGCCGGATTGGAATTTGAAAAAAATTGGAGGTTGGTGTCTGCCTCCAATCCTGCTAGAAATCCGGCCGGATTGTGACATGGCAATCCTTTTCCGACTTCGGTCGTTCCTTTTGAAATCTATTTGCACCTACTCATTTTCATCTAATGATTTTTAGGATAATGATCCGCTTTTACTCGAGTTTCGTAACCCTATTGAGTCTCGATTTTTCCAAAGAAAAACTTAGACTCGATTTTCGAGATACATTCTAATATCGTACTAGTGTACGACCTCTCTTATTATTTGAAATTATTAGTAATAGCCCATTATTAATTGTTCAGGCACACAAGAGGATCCTCCAGTGAATGCCTAAAGTTTCGAGTGACATTTCTTCCTCATTATTTATATTAGTGAGTGTTAAGTGTATGAATACTTGATACATGCTTAATTGTTATAATTGCTTGGAGATTTTGAAAATGGAGGCGAGTGTGTACTTTACCGTAATTGTTCTTATTTGAAATGAATGACTCATGATTAAAATGAAACGAATGAATTATGAATGATTTAATTGAATGAAATGAGATGATTGAATGTTTGAATGAAATGAATGGCTGCATACGTCGTTGGAGTGAATCTCCTCGACTCTCAAATGTACATGGGGGACGCCCAAACTCATAGGCCGATCTTGGACTCGAGCCGGCATGAGTTTGGTCGGGAACCTTGGTGAGCCATGAGAAAATTAAACTCGACCTAATGAGAGGTCTTGCTTGGCATACTAGTGGAGTATCGCCTTATAAATATCTTGCGGGCCCGGGAGGTGCACGGTGGATGGAGGGAAGTAAGTGGTGATCTACGGAATGGAAATACCGACCCGGTTGACGGAGTGTCATCATGGAAAGGTATACGAATGACATTGGCACAGCAAGTGGAAATTAGCTCCTGAGAGCTCCGATATCCTTGAATTGTTTATGTTTACTTTTCCCGGTCGAATTGTTATTTAATGCAATATTATTGTTCTACTTGTTAAATTGGGATTGTTACTTGAACAACATGCTTACATGTGTATTTTTGGCCTCACGAGCGTTTTGCTTACCCTATAGATTTGTTTTCCTTAACAGGATTCGAGCTTGGATTGAGATTCGGAGGAAATTCTCTTTTCTATACTCTTGTAATAGGGTTCCAACTCTTTTGTCCAGACTTTTGGGTTATTGTATATTTTGAGCTGTATTATGGAAACCCGATGTAAGGATTGGTGATTGTTATATATCGTTAAGTTTGAATGCTTTTGCACTAATTGTGTTTATATTATCTGGTTGTTGACTTCTAGCACCGCTATAAGTTTGAACAGAAATTGCGTGAGTCCAGGCGAGAGTTGGGTAGGCGTTCTGCGGATACCTTTTGGTTTGCCTTAGGGAGAAGTGGGGGCGTCACATTATATTTGTGCCAAAAGTGAAAATTTGACTACTTTAGTTGTATTTATTTCATCATATTGGATTGTATTCAAATAACTTTTGTCTAATTTTTTTAAAGTTTCAATTATGAAATTATAATGAATAATAATTTGGTGATGTGTTGATATTTTAGTACTTGATTATTTGCTAAAATTTAACTGTAATAAAATTATGTAACAAATTTTTATTAATCTTGCAGGGGAAGCAGGGCGGGGGGAGCGAGAGGTGAGGGACGGGTGCGGGAGGAATTTGTAGGCAATGGAGCGGGGGGAATTTGTAGGCAACGGGGCAGGGGCAGGGGAGGCGTTCCCTGCCCCAACCCCGCCCCGTTGCCATCCATAAACTTACATATGGCAAGTGGTATAGTGTTGAGTATACTATAGATACATGCTTAAAGTTTCAAGTTTGAATCTTGGTAAAAGTTTACTAAAATTTCCATAAAATCCGATTTGTTGACAAAATCGGTCGGGTTCCTGGTTTAATTTGGTTGAACTGTTGGGTCATTGACCAGACATTGTATTCTATGCTTAAACGATCTAATTAGAGACTCAACCCGGCCGAATGACCAAGTCATTGTGATGATCGGTTCGACTACCGGGAAGAACCAGATTTAATAACTATGCTTCAAATACCTATTTTAACGTCTATAAAGAAGTACGATTTTTACACTTTGTTTTGAGAAATCAAGAGAAAAGCTTCGTTTCTCAAGTATTGATGTCAAATCTGCCATTTATATGGCAACTCAAAAAATTTCCTTTCTCACCCAACTTGTATAATTAATTTATAATTCTGGAAGTTTGAAATTTGAATTACGGTTACAAAATGAAAGAAAAATGCATAACTATTGATAGTTGATTTATGTTACAATATTTAAATTTTAATCATCAAATGGAGTTGCGTCAGAATTTAATGAAACATTCTTTTACAAAATTAAATTGTGATCGATATTAGCCATACTTTATAAGTACATTAGCTGAGTCATGGATTCTTACGTGGCTTCAGCATTTTTACTCTTTGGAATTTTCCTTCACTGAAAACTTATGTGCCATAGTACCTTCCTTTTAGAATTTATCAATCCAAATCCTGCTCTTAATTTTTTTTCCACAATCAACTTCATGGACAGATTTCAAATATCTCTAAGAATGTTAATTAGAATTAGAATTAATTACAAAACTCCCCTTGAGGTACAGTGACGAGCGCGGGGTATACATATATCAATTAACTCATCCACAATCAAGTTTTACATTTATAAATTTTTAAATACTCCACATGCGATTTCTTACAAGTATACGAGTTGCGATTGAGTATAGGGTATTAAGATATCGATCCCATAGGGAAGATTTTCAATTACCGGTGATTTTCGAATTCCTTTATTATGTAAACTACCATAAACGTAAAAGTAATAAAAATAACACTAAAAAACTCTTAGAGATATGAAATCCCTTATTAATCTTGCAAATAAGGTTACCGGTTAAGTGAATGATATTATCTTGACTAGTTATGGCGTAATTTTCTAATGTATGTGAAACCTACTCTCGTAATGAATCAATTATATTTGTAGCTAAACCATACCTACTCTCGTGGTTATGAAATTAACTACAAGTTCATTTCTTCTATTAAGTTACATGAAACAAGTCACTAAAGTTACAAAGGTGCTCATCTACTCTTGTGAGTGAATTCCCTAGGTTTATCACTTCCTTGAACTAGTGTTAAATTCCAATTCTCATTGCAAACTTAACACCTTTAGATAATCACAATTAATGGGCGATTAATCGTGATTAGAAAAGGAAGAGTTATAAATAACTTGTACAAAATAATATCATCAAATAACCAAGTAAACATCACTAACAAGATATAGTAAGTTTATCGATGCTCTAGGCATAAACTTTAACTAAGTATGTTAAAACACAAAGCCAAACTTGTATTATAACTAAACATAAAATCCAATATAAAAGAGAAAGTAGTAGAAGAGATATCACCCTTGTCACATGAGATCGATCTCTCCATCTTTGCTCCTCAATCTTCATCCAAATCTAACTACAAATACATAAAGGATAAACTACACTACCTATACTATACTACTCTAACTAATGAACTAAGAAAATTCTAGTGAAGACTACATTTTTGTGGAGTTTCTCTACCCTTCCAAAGTTGTTAAAATGGTCTCCAAAGGCTGTCATTTATAGAGGATTTAAGAGACAAATGAGTTGTTTCTAGTTATCATTTTTGACTCTTGAAACTCTCATGAGTTGTTTCTCCAATTTTCCACACTCTTCTTGATTAGGTACAGCCAAAATTGAGAGCTGGAATTAAGATGAAAAAGTTGTGTTAAAGTGGAGTAAGTTGATGAGCAAGTTATAGAAAACAGAAGAGAATACGCGATCCCAGGAATATGCGACTTCAGCTCGCGTATTAAAGGGTCGCATTTTCACTTCAACACCATTTCAATGGATATTTTCTTGATGATGGAGGCCAAACTATCTCTTCTGTAAAACACAAAAGTTATAGTCCTTTGAGTTACATTTCCAGTGCTTCAAGAATCATCCAATTTAGAGTTATGTGGACTAAGAAATAACCAAAATACCCTTGACTGATCACAGCTTTATTTCAACTTTCGATCATGAAATTGTAGTTCTGTATTTCAACTTTTTGACAATGCAAAAAGGACTAAAATGGACTTCAATGTCTTCATATCAAATGTAGATCCATCTCTTACCTTCACAGTGATTCAAGAATCATCTTAATCCGATACTTGTAGCTCAAGATATTGCTGAAAAACTACGAGATGTCAAAGATGTCTTCACTTACATTTCTTCCTTTGAATGTTTGTACTTCATGTCTTCTTTAAATTACTTTAAATCATCAATAACCATCAAATACGTTCTCAATTCATGCCATTTGACGATTGAATCATTAAACATACAAAAACATGAAGTTTTTACTATTAAAATTCATAGAAATGCAATTTTTACTATTTAAACCATAAAATGCATATTTTCACTAAAATCTTAGTTCATTAGCTATAAAACTAAATAAAACACACTAAAACTAACTAATAAAACATATTTAAAACACATAAAAAAGACACTTATCATATAGCAAGTTAATTTTACTCTTTGTCCCCTAATATTATTTTTCTTTCCTCATTTTGCCTACAAAATTGTTAGCCAACTCTAAGGATATAATAGAAATATCAAATAGACATCTTTACTTCCAAGGGGTTAATATAGTTCATTTCATACAGTAAATCGTGTTTTATACTTGAACCCTACATCGTTCTTTTTCCAACTTGTATATTTATTGCTAAAACCTTTAGTAAACTCTAGTTTGTAACAACACCCAAGATAATTAATCTAAAAAAATCAATATTTTTAGCATAATAATGAAAAAATATTATATTGACTTTAAATTTGCGTCTTGTTGGTCTTGGTCCTTTGTCTTTGCTGAAAAATTTTGAGGTCTTTAGGGTCTTGATCCTTCGTCTTTTCTGGAAAATTTGAGGTCACGTATTTGTCACAGTCCAGATCATGACTACGAATAAAATTTGCACGTATTCCACACGTAAAGACTTCAAACCAAATACGTCTCTTTCTTTGCTGGAAAATTTGAGGTCTTGGTCCATTGTCTATACGGCATCCCATTAGTCATTGGTCTGATTAGGCTGGAGTATATATTAAGCTGTGTACCCGTGTATCCTAAATGCTAATTTGCAACTAAATCGCTTCTTAAACTTTAAAACAACAACAAAAAATTACTCGGTCCCTCATTAAAAGGTTTTCATAATGATTGTAACTATTTTCATTAAACGAACATAAAGAATTTGAAAAAAGAAAAACTTAAGCTGAAAATAAGGTTAAATAACTTCTTGTTAGCGTATGAATGTTTCTGTGAATTGCAGGGACAGAGGATAAACATAAAAGAATATGAATTCTCTTATGCTTAATCATCTTTATATGTAGGTTGTGATGACATATTTACACTTGAAAATATGTATCTGCATAAAATGTGCTCCCACAGTCAAGTATTTTCATTCATAGACACTTATCCTTTATTATTTTTTTTTTCTTTGAGCTTGTTGGCTGACATCCTTTATTTCGGTCGAACTTCATTTTTTTCATTCAGTTCTTTTCCATCTTAAACTTGAAATAGAAATTCCTTCGTGCATTGTAATAAAATTACTATGATGCTTTAGAAGCTGTATTTAAACAAAAATTTTATGTTTTACTTAAGAAAAGGAATTACTTTTTGTTTTTACCAAATTATCCAGGGCTACATTTGTCTATCCCCCCCAAAAATTGGATATCCAAATAGTAATTCTCTCGTAAAAGTAAATCATGACATTTGCAACAAAAAAAAATTCTGAGTAATTCCTCAGTTGGTGTTCTTTTACTTTTTTAGGCAAGAGGCTTGAAGTGCGTGTTTACAACACCAGATTTTGATGAATTATTCTGGTACTAGAACTTTTATTAGAGTATCACACAAAAGTAGAATGATCAAAACAACTTTCATGTTTATTTTTCCTTCGTCTTATTTTCTGTTTTTACTAGTTTTAGTACATTGTTACAACAAGAATCTTACTGCATGAGTGCGTCAACAATAGCAATAAGAGTTAAATCCCAACTTTAACGTAATGTACACTCCCCACGGTTTGCCAGAAAAAAGGGGGAAAAAAAAGTTTTATTTGTGTTTGTGGAAGCCGGGTCCTCAATTTCCTGTTTGAAACTGCAGTCGGTGGCGAACTGTTACAAAATGGAAAAAATGCATATAAATGTTCAAAGTTGGTTTATTACATAGATTTATGTATATTTAGTATCAATTTAAATTGGGCTAAACCCCCTACCCTCTCCCTCACCTTATATATAATGTAGTGTAGTACTAATATGTATATAAATAGTCAAATTTAAAATAAACAATATGGTATTTTATTGTGGTAAAATAATATACCATTTCTTGGCATTTTATTATGTTTGTGACAGAAGTATGATTTTGTTATATTAATTTATTTGACTTTTATTTGTCACATTTTATATATTGTTTGTAAAAAAATTAATCAGTATTTATTTAGATTTCGCATAGTATCAAATGTGATAATTAACATTGAATTTTTGACTAATTTTTTTTTTGTTTTGACAAACGATACCAATTTTATATATATTAACACTTGAAATTACAAGAGTTAATTACAAAATGGGGTAACTACCCCCATATCTTTCCTAGCTAGTTCTGATAACCAAGACTTAACTGAATTTTTGACTAATTCAAAAGGCTGATAATTGCGATTTTTATTGGTGATATATATACATTTTTTTTAAAATTAGGTCAAATAAAAAATAGTAATGGTCACTATGGGAGCACTCCTAAGAAAGTGGGATAGGGTGACTGAGGTAAGGGGAGTTTTTTATTTAATTTATATTATAATCTAACATCATAGCACACAATAACAGAATATTTTGATGAAAACATATGAAGAAAATGCAACAATCTAAAAGTTGACCGTTGAGAAACTCGAAAAATTGGGGGTAATCTAGGAAGAAAAATATGCACATAGGTTGTTCAAAATTAAAAGCATAAACATAATTCATTTGAGCGGGCAAAATATATATTTTTTAAAATTCAGGGTGGTAAAGTGTTACCTCCCCATAGGTTAAGGGGGCAAAGTGTTATTTAAGTTCTATTTATGAAAATAATCAAATAGAATGGCATCAATATTTAATGAAACATCTTCTAAAATTTTAACTTGTGAAAATAAAGTCAAAGCTAAGTTTTGTGGTATTACACTATGGTCTATTTCGTGAATCGGTTAATAGTATTCTCCAATTCTGCTAAAACTTTAAATTTTTTCCCCTAAACTTGGATACACGGTAAAATGAAAACATATTGATTTTGGAAACAAATAATAAGTAGAATAAAAACTCAAAGAAAATAAAATATTGTGTAATAGACTTGATATTTTACAATATTTTTACATGTATTGTCCTCTTGGGAGGTAAGGCCTATGCCCCCCTCCGGCACTATCTATCCGCTTAAAGGAATAAAATCTGAACTTTGATTAAAAAAAAAACAATATTTTTAATTTTGCACCTTATGTGCCCCTCCTCAACTTTTGTAAAATCCCTTCCATAACTACATTGTCCCCTTCAAATTTTTAAAAAGTTCACTCCTCTGTCTAAATTTCCTTTTTAAATATCATAGAGTTCTCTTCTCCGTCGAAAATTTTTGTAACCAATAACTTCAGTGGAAGTATTTAATATATTTTAAATCAATTATAGACGTCAGTTTTTGGGTTAAAAAAAAAAAAAAGGACTGTTCCAAATATGTTCTATTACCCGCATTGACAATAAGTTTTTTAGTCCACTACAAAATATTTTCAAAGTGATAGTTGCTCCCCTCTGCCATTGACAGTAACTCTCGATGCTGAAGCACTGTCCCAAAAAATAAGACAAAACAATCATGAACGACGAGTCACAGCAGTACAATCTTCTCTACTGAGTCTTTTATCAATAAATAACAACTCCACTAATTCTATGCTGTCCTATATTAGAGGAAAGCCCTAACGGGCAGCAAAAGATCCTCCGTTACAACTTTTTCTGTTATATTTTTGTTAATAATATACATCTGAATGCTATGTGTTCCATGTAATAATAAGTAACAATTCAAGTTATTTAAAATCTCCTTATTCGTGAACACTTGTCACTTTAAGAAGTTGTATAATAAAGTGTAACATGAAAAATTGTAATATAAGATCTCAAGCCAAACAAGTTTAGCATAAGAAAAGTTTCAAAAGAGATGAAATAAGAAATAGAAGAAGTAATAAGATATAATTATGCATGAAAAAGTCAAAGCATTCCCATCAACTTTGTCTAATTTCACATATTTGTCATAGTCCAGATCATGATTACGAAAAAAATTTGCACATATTCCACACGTAAAGACTTTAAACCAAATACTTCTCCAATTTGGTGAAGTCTCTTTCTTTGCCGGAAAATTTGAGGTCTTGAGGTCTTTGTCCTTTGTCTTTGTTGGAAAATTTGAGGTCTTGAGGTCTTGGTCCTTTGTCTTTGTTGGAAAATTTGAGGTCTCGGTCCGTTGTCTACACTTCATCCCATTAGTCATTGTAAAAGAATATGAAGTTTCTTATGTTTAAAACAATAGACCTTTCTGAGAATTTGTTTTCTAGAGGCATTTGCATATTCCACACGTAAAATCTTCGGTCTTTGCTGTAGAATTTGAAATCTTGGTATCTGGTTGCTGGGAAATAGACTTCTTGGTCTTTAGTCTGTACGAAATCCAATAAGCCCTTAATGTAATATGGCAAGGATTAAAATGTCAATATTTACTGCTCTAATTTTAATTTCCACCCATGAAAAGTAACCTTATGATAATTAGTGTAAATAATATACTTGAAGTGGTATTGAATTTGGAAATACGTAATTTTTTGCTTCGAATTTATTGGAGAAAAATTTTTCAAAACTAAAGCAAAATTATGATATTCCTTTACTCCATGAAATGAAAGTTATGTTATTAGTTAGAAATTGCAATTACTTACAACGCTTATAAGTTTGGCATTTGGCATAGTTGTGATTGTGACAACTAATAAAATTTGCACATTCTACACGTAAAGAGTTTAAATCAAATACTTCTCCAGTTTAGTGAAGTCTCTTTCTTTGCTAGAAAATTTGAGGTCTTGAGGTCTTGGTCCTTTGTATTTGCTGGAAAATTTGAGGCCTTGGTCCTTTGTCAATACGGTATCCTATTAGCCATCAATTTGAATAGGGGAAGGATGCAGTGTAAATATCACTGACTTTTTTTTTTTCTAGCCTCAAAATATTAAGTTGTGCACCTTTGCAACCTAAATCCTAATTTACAAATAAATGACTAAATGAATAATTCAACTTTAGAATAATAACAAAATTACTCGGCCCCTCATTCAAAGATTTTCATAATAAACGTAATTATCTTCAAACTTTTCATTGGACGAACATTTATAAAATCTGAAGAAATGAGGAAAAGTTAGTCAAAACTAAGGACAAATTACTTTTTATTAGTATATGAAGGATTCTACGAATTGCAGAAGTAAGGTAGATCATAAAGAAAAATATTTTGTTTCTTATGTTTAATCAACTTTGCATATAGGATATTATGATATATTTATGCCTAAGGCACATATCAGCATTATATATGCTTCCAAAGTCAAGTATTTTAACTACTTTCCACTGCTTTTGTACTTGTATGCACTGAAATCTATTTCTTTCAATTTAATTTTCCGTTTCAGTATTTTTCCATCTTAAACTTGAAATGGAAGTTTCTGCATTGTTAAAAAAAAAAATTACTACGATTCTTAGAAAACATTGTGCAGACTAAAATTTCTTTTCTTTTTTCATTTTACCTAAGAAAAAGAACTATTATTTAAACCAAATTTTTTCACCTACCAAACTTTGATTGCTAAATTTGTGTTGTCTAACGTGTATGCAAAAGAGACCATTTTGGTCTCTATCCCTCGAACATTGGTTATCCAAATTTTTTTCATATTTTCTGGCTTTACCAATTTTAGTACATTGTACAAAAAAAAAACTTACTAAATAAGTGCTTCACCGATAGCAATAAGAGTTAAATATTAGCATATGAGCTTAAAAACAGAGATTTTAACCTGTCGGACCAATACGTAGCTCTGAACCACGTAATAAAAAATTGAACGTTCCTCCCCTCAATCCCAATTCTATTTTTAATATGTCACTTTTATGTTGATGTATTTTTCTGAAATAAATTGTTTCAGGGGCAGAAACAAATTATATTGTCAACAATTATTGGAGAAAATTTGAAGTGCGAACCATGAAACATTAGTTTCAGTCCGATGCTGTTCTTTGTGGATCTTTCTCTTGTACATTAAATGTACATATTAAAAGCAGACTGAAACCAGTTAAATTTATTTGTCACTAATCAAGCCAAAAATGAATACATTCTTATCCTAATTAGATTCCAATCAAAATTCCACTCAAATTAATGCCTAGACCTATAACATCATGGCCTAAAATCATAAATGAGAAATAAAACTTGAGTTTTCAATGGTTTTCCATTGTTGACTTGTCAATGTAACCCAGCAAAACTGCAAAAGTGAATTACTCTTTCCAAAGATGTTGATAGTCAAGTCAAAGTCTCTCTGAGGCTTCAATAATTTGAGGACCAGAGCCAGCTCTATTGATCTATGTGCAACATAGACGAAGTTCAGCACTATTAGCCTTTCAAAGCACTGCTCTTATTCTCCCCTACTATGGACAAGATAAGCATGAAGATGAAGACAACACAACTCACTGCAATTCTATGGTGGGTCGTGGCGATGATGGCCCTGCCAATATTGGCTCATGGCAGCATTGATCAAAGTCCTGCAGCAGTTAAAAAATGGTTCAAAGAGCTTCGACATGCAAAGGAGAAGTTGACAGAGCTTCACTTCTATGTTCATGACAGGGTAACTGCAGAGAGCCCCACATCTGTACTAGTTGCTCAAGCCAACAGTACTAGCAAATCACCCACGATGTTCGGGGCAACCTACGTCTTCGATGACCCGATGACACTGGGACCTGAGCCCAGTTCCAAGATCATCGGTCACGCCCACGGCATAACCAGTTCGGCTTCGAAAGAGGAAGATGCTTCACAAATTGGCATCATGAACTTGGTATTCAACGATGGCAAGTTCAATGGTAGTTCCCTTACCGTTCTAGGTGATTATCCCTTCTTCCAGAAATACAAGGAGATGCCAATAGTAGGTGGTTCTGGGGCTTTTCGATTGGCCCGTGGAATAGTTACAGCAATGATCCATACTTACAATGATACCACCCAGAATGAAATTATCGACTTCCACGTCTTCGTTCTGCATTATTGACCTTGATTTGATGCCATTTGTTGCTCGTACTTTTCTTGTGGGTTTCTTTGTCGTATAACAAAGATTACATGTTAAGGATATAATCCTTGGATGGTACAAGAAGTATTGAAGGTTTTTTTTTTTTTTTTTTTTTCACTTCTACAGTTCTGCTTGTTTAGTCTCTTTGTTGATAATGTTGATTTTCAGCTAACAAAGAAAGCTTTTCCTTCTCTTTCTCCATTAAATTTTCCTTTTGGGACTTCCTACTTTTTCCTTTTGCTTTAAAAAATCTAGTATTGGTTTTTTTTCCCCTTTTCTACCTTCATTGCTTGTTTCATGCTTCTAAAAGCTTATTTTCCTTAATATTTTCTTAATTCGTTTTTCTTTCCTATACGCAATGATAGTAAGGCGCTTAATTGGGATTTTTTTAAATCTAATTTCTCCGTCAAGATTTCCTGTCTAATTTCATACTAAGGGTGCATATGATAAAACTAAAGTTCGAAATCTGAAATATGAAATCTGAATCTATTAAGTTATGGAATTGTTAAATATTAAATTTAATACATTTGAGTGCATATCACATTCAGTGATAAGTGAATAGTTTATCACTTAATTTTGAGAGCAAGTTTTGTCTAGAAAATTCAGTACCACTTAATTAATTCCAATGTTCAATTTTTAGTTATCAAACAACTTGAATATGTTAAGATCTGAATCATTAAATTTAAGTATTGAATTTGATTATCAAACAGAATCTAAGTCTTTGGCTTTTCATTTCTCATTAGTCTTTTTGCTTGTCCCTATTCTCGATTACAAGTTCTACTTTCATCAGATGAAAAGGGCCAAAAGAGTAAAAAACTTCAATCCCAATCCTTTCATTAAAAAAGCAAATCTGGTGCTGCAAAGAGTCTTGCAAAAGGTAGAATCCACAACTTGATGGCAAAGTATCAAAACTTAATATGATCCCATCTTTAACATGATCCCTTCATATTTCTCAACTCGTTCACACCTAGGGCTACTATCGAGTCGAGTCGAGCTCGAGTAACACCATACTCGAGCTTGAACTCGATCTCAATCAGTGTTACTCCAGCTCGAGCTTGAACGAGTATATAAATTTGAGCTCGAACTTGACTCGACAAAATGAAAATTAAATTCGAGCTAGACTCGTTTGAGTTCGAGTAATATCAAGCCTAAGTTACTCGAGATCGAGCTCGAGCTCGAGTTCCTATTTTCTCAAAACCCAAACTTCCAAATTCAATATCCTAATTTCCAGACTTCTAATATAAACCATGACTAACAAGTGTATATAGTGAAACAGGTTTGCCTTTTCAAATTCATCCCAAATTACAGATAATATCAGTTAACATCCTTGCAAATAAAAGTTAACGAGATATCGAAATAGACTTGAACCACCACTGATCAGTTAACATCCCAAATTAGTGTCAAAAGTTTTGAGCATTACAAAATACAAAACTAACAAGTCAGCTTGAAGTATCACTGATCAGTCCATCAAGATATCAAAAAATGAACAACCACCGCAAGGCAAGCAGACAAGATTCCAGTATGCATCAAGATTCAAAAGGACAGGTGCAACCATAGCTTGTTTAACAAAAGAAAGGTGCTAATCTGTGTGGCATCCCAGTATGCATCAGAGGCCAACCCGATATTCAAAAATTGCAGTCCTATCAAGAATGCAGTTGTATCAATTTAATGGACAAAAGTAAGAAAAAAGCAATTAAGAACTGCAAGATTCCATAAGGACCATACTACTAAATCTGGCTGTTTGAGAGACATCTTCATACTTTCAGCAACTCAACTTCTTTAATTATCTTAACTTGCTGCATATTAGAAGAAAGGGAAAGAAAACAAAACATTAAAAGTTAGAAATAATTTAGAAAATAATAAATTGAGTAACTTATGCACAAATAGTGGTCTCAAATACTAAAATACTAAATATTACCTTCATTTTCTTTTTGACTCCATGGAGATTTGTACACCAATCTCCGGCACACAGCAACACTTGAACAGTATCCAGGTGAAGTGAAGCTCGATAGGAGTCTATTACTCGAATCCCGACACTAAACGTGGCCTCAGATGCCACTGTACTTACTGGAATGGCCAAGATATCACAAGCCATTTGAGACAATATTGGATAGGAAATTCGATTTATTTTCCACCATTCCAAGCAATCAAATGCTTTCAGGTCTACTCTAGTCTTTTGGTGAGGCTTATCTAAATAATCAACCAATTCTGACTTAAGGAGTTCGTTAGTCTCAACTTCATCACAATAGATATCGAAATCATCCCAAGAAGAAGAAGCTGGTGCATTTTTTTGCGGCCCTTCTAAAGAACAATCTTCCATTGCTCTTCCTTCTATACTTGCCATTAAAGCAACATATTCCTCATAAAGATCAAATAGGACTTTTCGAACATTTGAAATATGCTCTTTAGCTTGGTAAGGAGGATACATTTGAGGGTTTGCGAACTCTACAACTCGCATTTTCTGTCTCGGATCTAAAATGGCAGCAATTGCCATTAGCAAATTACAGTCGCCCTAATATTTATCAAACTTGGATTTCATCTTTTTTACCATGGCTCGGATGAAGTCGTCTTTATCATTGACTTGAGCATCTAAAACTTTTTAAATTTTTGCCACCTCTTGAAGGAACAAGTTGCTTGTAGGATAATCAGTCCCAGACATAATATGTGTGGCTGTCCAAAAGTTCTCCAAGATAGAGCAAACCTTTTCTACTTTATCCCAATCATCAGGAGATAGGCAAAAATCATAAAGTGGCTCTCTATCTTGAAAGCGGGGAAAAACATCTCTGAATTTGATGGCACAATTCAGCATCTCGAAAGTGGCATTCCATCTAGTCCGACAATCATAAAGCAATTTTTTCCCGGGTATTCGGAGCTGTTGGGCAATCTTAGCAAACAGCAAAGCTCTTCCCTCGAAGCGATTGACAAATTCCACACTTTTCCTAATATTGTTGGTGATGTCCACTATCTTGGAAAGCCCATCTTGAACCACAAGGTTCAAGATGTGTGCACAACATCGAACATGAAAATGTTTGCCTTCACATAGTAGCTTTTTTGATCTAGAGAAGTCATCCTTCAAAAGTCGGATAGCAACATCGTTGTTGGAGGCATTATCGACTAATATAGTATGTATCTTGTGATCAATTTCCCATTCCTTCACACACTTAAAAATTGTAGCAGAAATCTCTACCCCACGTCGAGATGGTGGTATGTGAACAAAATTGAGAATTCTCTTCTGAAGCTTCCAATTTGAGTCAATCCAATGTCCGGTGATGACCATATACTCTATTTTCTGATTTTTAGATTTCCAAAGGTCAGTTGTGATGCTCACTTTTTGCACATGCTTCAACTTGTTCTTCAACTTCTTCTTTTCAACTTCATAGACGCAATCATTTTTTATTGTTTTTCGAGAAATTTTTTGCCACTCTAGCATTCCCCGTCTCATCATGATGTTAAAACCTTCTTCCTTCAAGATAGTGAATGGATACTCATGCATTAACACCCAATGTGCAGCAGCCTCCCTAATTGCCTCCATATCAAACTTGCCAGTATGTAATGCCGGAAAAGTCGAAAATATCTCATCAGCTGGCTGAAAATTTAGTTTTGTCTACTGTGCTACCATTCTGAGATGCACTTTTCTAGCTGGACACAAAATCTGGTGCCTTAACATGCTTGAAGTTTGCTTAGATTTACCCCTTGAAAGTTTTTCCCTATAATGGAAGCATATGGCATAGAATGTGCCATTTTCTTCAATTTCTTCAAAGTCATCCCAAACTTGTGCTGTTTTACTTCTTTTTGGAATGTGGAACTCATCATCACCTTTATTTTTCTCTCCTTCTTTTATATTTTTCTCCATAGCATTCACTTGTGTTCCTTCATTCTCAACTGGAGTTTTTTCAGTTCCTTGATCAGCCACATGTATTTCTGGATTTGGAGATGTGTTGTTGCTAATAAAAATAGGACTGTCGAGCAATATTGGAGAGGATGAACCTACATTTGATAGCTGAGGGATAGAAGAAACCTCAGGTGGACTACATCCACCTTTAATTTGCCAAAAAAAAACCATTAGCTAAGATTAAGTCTTAAACTATTAGTACATTAATCTCACATGGATCATTAAGTCTTAAACTACAAGGATTACATGTTGGTTATTTTCCCCCTAGAACATGCCAATTTACATTACATGTCAGTTTAACCAATTGCATGGGGGCAAGGTCCATTTAAAACCAAACAATGAGCCAAAATCTAAGCAGTCAACTTAGTCTTTTGCACAAATCTTTTGTTGGGGGCCACTAATTCAACGCCAAGGATAGCAAAATGCTTTCAGGAATTCATATGGGATATAGCAAGTAGAAACATTCTAGAAATTGAAAATATGCAGGCTCGCAGGGTCCTTCCAAAAAACACCAACATAGAATCAGCCACTACAAGAAATTTGGCCTTTTGTGCCAATAAAAAGTCATCACTAAAAATAAAAAAGTCGTAATTATATGCGTATAGTGACGACTTTTTCCATTGTCACATGGTTGTCATTAATTCTATGTCTCAAATGGGTACGTGTGACAACCTCTTCAAAGTCGTCACTAAATATTGTTATTTAATGACGAAGACTAAGTCGTCACTAACGGTTAGTATTCTGTAACGAATTTTCTTCTCACTGTTTCACAAATTTTTTTGTCATAAAAGGTAGCAAAAGTCGTCACAAATTTGAACGAGCACGGTGACGACTTGAACTTGTCACTCTCATTCTTAGTATTCAGTGACAAGAATAGTCATCACTTAGTGAACTTACAACTTTGCCTAGAAGAGTCGCAATTGTTCATTACAAGTATAACATTGTCACGGCTCTCGTTCTGACAATTATAGCAAAACAAATTAAATTTGGCTAAGAGTGACATCTTTTGGAAAGGTTGTCACTGAGTTTTGTCTTAAGGAGTTGAAATTGACCAATACAAATATAGGAACTGAAGCTGGCATTTTCAACAAATATAACAGAACATTCGATTTGACAAAAGGCAAAATCAACATAGAATATATGCCGCAAAGTCATATATTTTGCCATAACACATCTATAAATTAATCAAAACAAAAGTGAATCGCAAATGCTGGGAATATAGTAATCCCACATAATCAGCATAAGTAGTAATGGCCAATACATATCCTTCCCAAAAGATAGAGTACTAGATTTCTAAACTAAAGCATAGACTATAGAACCAGGTCAGATTTCAATCATCTCTAGCAGCATATGCATCAGTCTTTTCACGATCAAAATATGAAGCTAGATTGCATTGAAAAAAAAAAACTTTTCTTTAGAGTTTCAGCATATCCAACTATTGTGAACTTAATAAGTCAAAAAATCAGTCAAAAAGAGAGTTTCAGCCAAAATAAAAGTAAAGAATCTATCTCCTCACCTGTTCATAAGATTTTCCAGTTTCCAGCTTAAACATAGTTTTGGAATCAAACCATATCTAACTCTACGCAAGTCCAAATTGAGAATGGTTTATGACGTTAGAAACTAGGTTTAAAGTGGTACATTTCATTAGAAGACATTGTTTTCAAAATCTTTTCACAAGTGGGACAAAAGCGAGCCACAAGATGCAACTTCCTAGTTTCTCTCGGACAGACAAGCATAACAGGATATTCTACTTTGCCGATTCGCTACGGTTTACTCAAAAAGAACTAGCAAGGGAATTTTATACCGTTTGAAAGCTCTAGTTTTAAATGCCACAAACGGCACTCAATTTTGACTTTTATACAAAGAGTTATGTTCAGACAAATTACCCCTGTCCGGCTACCCTGGTAACTAGTTTCCAGATTTCGAACTTCCTCCAAAACTCAAGTTTTATGTAACCATTCTCTACACACATAATACAACATATATCAATCAGTTTAGGATCCATATAATCAACAAAAATTTGAGTTAAAAGCAGGATAACAAAACAGAAATTTCGGCCAGCTCCTTCTCACGGCTTCCTTCAATTTTCTCTCCACTATCAAACCATAATCAAGCTATAATTCACATAAACATCAACAATCAAGCAATATCCTCAAGTCAGCTACCTCATAGGCCACCTCAAGACAGCTAGCCTAGAATTTAAAACAAGATAAAAGCTTCCTCAAGTCCTCTAGCCTACTATCTTGATTATGGTTTGAAACCCATGAAAACTAACCATCAATTTTTGTGTAAATCGAAAGATTAAAGGAGGTATGAAGGGTTACCTTCCAAGCAACTAAACCCTAGATGTAAGTAAGAGTTTCCTCCAAGATATCACCAAGAACTCCACAAGAGTGCACCTTTCCTCAAGCTAGAGTGAAATTCCAAGTGGGTTGATGGTTGGATGTCGATTTGCAAGCCAAATTGAAGCTAGGAGATGAAGTTTCTTTCTTCCCTTTTCATTTCTTTTGGTCGGCCGAGAGAGAGAGATGGTGAGGGAGGGTTTGGTGTTGTGAATCTTGTATAGAAAGATTGAAGAAAAGTAGTTTTAAGTTGTGCAACAAAGTCAACTCTTAATAGTGGCGAAATAGTGTTGTGTACTACCACTCCCTCTCTTGTTTATTACACTTATGCACTAATCCTCCAAGGTAATATTCCTCTAACATTGTGATTATTTATACTTACTACTAGTCTAGTACTAAATTCTCGAATCTCCAATTAGTCGTTCCGGCACGACTTTAAAGAAACTTTCAACGTGAGCGCGATAAAGCAAAATTGAAGGGAAATTCATACAATACTAGTGTTAGAGGAATTACTTTTCATGAAAGACCATTCATAATGATGTAAATTTTAAATCCAATCTAGCACCATCTATTTTCATAAAAAGAAAAAAAAAGGCTAATTTCTCATGTCTTTCTTCTCTCTTGAATTGATAGTTGGTCTCGAAATGGGGATACTACATGTGCTTATCACTTTGTACTTTGAATAATTAATAGATCAAGACTTTTCCCCTTTCTTTCACTTATCTTAATTATTAAACACTCAATTAAATATCTCTTTAAATTTTGAGCAAAATATACTATATGTAAATTAGATTGATAATCTAGCATATATTTTATTTCTTTTTGTATCTCAATAGATTATCAATTGAGCTTGAAATGAATTATTTATTATATAGGGGGGAGGGATGGGTTAGGTGGTACGGGAGGAGGGAGTGTAAGTGAGAGGTCTCATATTTAAATCCCCCTGCTTACACTAAAAATATATATATAATTATTTAGATTGTGTGAAAAAATTATTCATGTACATGAACATTATAATAATTAATCACTTACCATTGGAAATTAGGTTCTAAAATGAAGGGAAGACACAAGAAAAACTAAAAACATTCTCTCCACCAAATAAGAGGGAAAAGAATGCCATCAAAGTGAATTAAAAAATGTCAGAAATTTTAAGACCATTCATAATGATGTAAATTTTAAATCCAATCTAGCACCATCTATTTTCATAAAAAGAAAAAAGGCTAATTTCTCATGTCTTTCTTCTCTCTTGAATTGATAGTTGGTCTCGAAATGGGGATACTACATGTGTTTATCACTTTGTACTTTGAATAATTAATAGATCAAGACTACTTTTCCCCTTTCTTTCACTTATCTTAATTATTAAACACTCAATTAAATATCTCTTTAAATTTTGAGCAAAATATACTATATGTAAATAAGAATGATAATCTAGCATATATTTTATTTCTTTTTTTCTTTTTGTATCTCAATATATTATCAATTGAGCTTGAAATGAATTATTTATTATATAGGGGCGAGGGATAGGTTAGGTGGTACGGGAGGAGGGAGTGTAAGTGAGAGGTCTCAAATTCGAGTCTTCCCGTTTACACTAAAAATATATATATTAAAAGAATTATTTAGATTGTGTGAAAAAATTATTCATGTACATGAACATTATAATAATTAATCACTTACCATTGGAAAGTAGGTTCTAAAATGAAGGGAAGGCACAAGAAAAACTAAAAACATCCTCTCCACCAAATAAGAGGGAAAAGAATGCCATCAAAGTGAATTAAAAAATGTCAGAAATTTTAAGACCATTCATAATGATGTAAATTTTAAATCCAATCTAGCACCATCTATTTTCATAAAAAGAAAAAAAGGCTAATTTTTTGTTGAAAAAGTTTCTACAAAGCCTCATAAATGCTATGGGTTTTTGGTCAATTTGGTTATAAGGGTGTGGATTTAGATTGTGGAGGTATGGATTTAACCCCATCCAATTCTTTTCAAAATTCATAAAGGCATGTCATATTCATACTTCACTAGATATTTTAATCATAATTTTTTAACTAAAACCATTTGAAACATATGTTTAGAAGTATTGCAATAATTTATGCTAATATAGTTCGAATAAAGTTATGTATTAGAATTATAACTAGTTGTACGGCTTGCACAAAAGTGCGAGGCATGCCCAAAATTATAAACATAGTAAAATGATCGATAATTATCCACTTAAAAAGTTAAGATAGTGAGATAATGATTATGTTACATGCTTATAATTAATTAATGCCTCATAATTTGTTGTTTCAAGCATCATTGTTTTGTGGTCCATCAAAAATTACGAAACTTGTATGCCTAAATCACACAATTCAGATCTAGTTCTAATCGGAGCCAAAGAATTTCACAATCAATAACTTTATCATGAAAATTCAAATATTAAAAACCGAATAAAGCATCTTTGCCTACGCAAACCACCATTCCCATGAGAGGTAATAATACCTTCGATCACTAATACATCAAAGTTTTAAGAATTCAGCAAGAACATGCTTAATGTTGATTTTAATCGAAATCGAAAGTCACATATGTAACCACAACACGTATTCAGGAAGGTAATTTACATTGCTAGGTATGCAAATATTTTTCGGACATTAAAGGGCAAGGTGATGCAATATGCTTTCAAAGAGACACCAGAAGAGGCAAAAATATGTTTTTGGGTAGTCGGTAAACAGTTTAGAGGGTATATGGAAGAAAGAAAGAAAAGAATAGTCTGTATGGCAGATTGAGCTTATAAATATAGTACCTTTAATTTTTTAATTTAACTATATCCAAGAACTTTTGCATAAGATGGAGACCTCTAAGTAGCTTTTAAAGTAGCTTGTTTCTCCATTATGTTTTACAAGATATTGATAGGGTGTTAATTATTAGTAGTTTTACCGTTAATTTTCCTTTTGTCCTTGTCAAATATTGTTTTAATTGTTAATATATACTTATATTTGGTATTTGGACCTAATTTCAGAAAGTGGAGTTGAAGAATACTTAAAAAGGAGATCTTCTTGAGAAAATTGCTCCACACATGGGAAGCTTCCAAATGATCCACAAATTTGGCTCAATTCTACAAGCGGGCCCTTTTCCTTCCTTTTACTGACTAGCAGTTTGCTAGTATTAGGAGTTTTTTAGTATTGGAGTTTTTGACTAGGATTAGGAAACGAAAAAGGGGGAACATTCAGGAGGGCCTTACCTTTTGTTTTCTTTTCCTTATTGGATAGGAACCGAGGAGAATCATATTTTTGTTTAGATTAGGAATAGCTCCGTTCTGGCTCTGGCTTCATTTTTCTTTTCGTTTTCCATTATTCACGACTGGAACACAGCTTTGTCATTATTATTGATTATTAGAGAAAAGATGATGCCTTCGAAATCAATTAAATTGCGTGGACATTTTCTTATGAGGCGTGGCTAAGCTTTTCATCTAGTCAAGGATCAACGCGACAGCGCAGTCCCGAATATCTGTGAGATCGAATTAGTTTTCACGTGTTCCTTAATTTGTTAATATTTGCACGTTTTCTATTTGAATTTCCATGGGATTATTTTGTTAATTGGATGTCAAGGACCCGATATTCAATGTGACTTATTAATCTCCTACCAAATTAATCAATTAAATTCGTAATTGTTTAGTTGATTAATATTTGTGGCAACTAGCGTTTATACACGATAGGGAAACGTGCAATCTAATTTAAATAACCCTGGTAGCGTGTTGATCGGGGTTAGGTTTTTCTAGTTCTTAATGCGGTTAGAGAATTAACTCCTACGGTCGTACCTAGGAGTGTTTCCTGGTTAGGGGTAATTAATGGTCGTACCTTGGTTATCAATAAACTAAGGAAAAGCTGGTCGTCAGAGCTCGTCGGTAACTATAACTAACCTATTAATAAATTAAGTGAACCTTCCTTGCATTGATGATCGGATGAATGGACTGCGTCTAAATAGTTATATCCTTGGCTAGAGTTTGTCTATTATTGATTTAATTTCTGTCTACATTCGTACTTGTTAATTGTTTGTTTTGGTTGTATTGCTTAATTGTTCTTATTTTTATTCCGATAAAAATACCCCGTGTCCCGAACTTGAAAAGAAACGAATTTTCTCCCAGTCCTTGAGAATACGACCTTACTTACCCTGTTTACAAAGCAATAGTTATTTGTGAATAAGCAATCACATTCTGGTATATCGAATCAAGCAAACTCTTCGGGAATAGGATGAATCAAGTAACCCATTGCACACCTAGAGTCCCTGCTCCAGTACTTGGAATTGAGTTTTGATTACTCCGATTGGCAACTAGGTTTATTTTTATTATTGCACAGGCTTCGACAACTTGTCAGATATCAAAACAAATAAGCAAATCCCCCTGCAAGATAGGAGTCCACTTGATCTAGATTGTTTCCCTGGATTCTCATTCCCGTTGAACCAACAATAACTCAATATGGCACTATTCTTCTAAATAGCCTGATTGAATATGCATTCCTACCTTGATGGCTTGTGCTGCTCGATCATGATGCAAATCCCATACCACTGCTCTCATTTGAAGCAGAAGGCCATCCAAATAAATTCCAAAGGGAACATTTTTACTGTTTGATAAGGAGATACAGATTAGTTTGTCAAGTCTTCTTTCGCTTGCAACTATTGATTTGTTTGTAATAGCTTGGATTTAGCATATATTAAACATGTTGTTTACAGTTAAAAATAATTTCTTAGCCAAAAACTTGAGAGGTATTGTAGTTAGCAGAAAAATAAGATTGGGTTACGGTCTATATATGAGTTCGAATTCGACTTCATCAACTCGAGTTCGACTTGATCAACACGAGTTTGATATTGATCAAATTCGAGTTAAATTTAACTTGAGTTACTCGTGAGCAGCTCGATTTATTTACAGCCCTAATTCAGGGGACAAAAACATCTCACTAGTGAGATGAGCTTTTTCTCTTAGATGTGCAAAAGGAAGTGCTACAAAAATATTCCTCTACCTTCTTACCTTTTTTCCTTTCTTTCTGTCACACAAGGAATCCAGCCCAATGAAAGTTTTGGTATTGATCAAAATATGTATATCCTTATGTTTTCTATTTTTTTTGTCATATCGACCGATATGTCAAACTTTGACACTAACTACATTTCAGAGTTTAATTTGGAAGTAAAGTTAAATAGTTTTCCTAAAAATGTTTCATGTTTTTGGAAAATGAAACTGTAAAACTTTGCAATCGAGTATTATTAAGATAGTTTAACAAATGAAAGCTAGAACCCAAGTCTTGCTACGCCATTTACAAATAAAATTCAGTCATTAATCTAAAATGATGCAAAATTCAATTATTTAGAGAATTCCATTTGACAGCATAAATCAAAGTTATGAACAGTAAACCATTTACCACATGCAATGTCGAAAAATGTTTGAAGAGGAGCAGAGCTTAAAGGCAAGGCAATGGGGCAATCGGGATTTCTTACAAAAATTTCGCAAATTTTTGAAGCCCAAAAATGCAAATGCTGAAACTTAGTGGGGCGGCCCCGTCCGTGGTTGTTAATGTAATAAAGCACAACTGCGTAGTGCTTTAGATATTGACTTCGATATCTTCAATCTTTGAAGGAGTATTACTGCCTCTATCGAGCAATAGACAGTGTTAGTGTAGTATGTCATTAAACACCCACATGATCATGAGTCGATCAAGCTCTTTCTCTGAGTTCTTACTCATCGCATGTCAAGCAAATATATTGATGCAACTTGCCTTGCAAGTGAAAAAATAAGCTCTTATAGACTTTAAAAAAGATGTAAAATGTCTCTCGAGTCGACTCATGTCTTGAAATATTGACGATGTTGATTGTTGCCACTGGGAAGGAATTGTTTGTAGCTATAAAAGTGGCCATGTGACCACCAGTGCAGCATCTTATTGGCGACATGTGATTAATATGATCCCTCCTTTGATAGAATTATACTTGTGTTCTTGTTATCTTCTTCAAGTTCCTCCATTCGTTAACACCAATTTTTGATCTTTCTGGAAATGATTTTAGACGTTTCATCCTTCAATGAATTTTTGGTGTTACTGCACTTGTCGCTTTTAAAGGTCATTACCATTTAATAATAAATGCAATAATGCATGACTAAGTCAAATCAATACTATCAATTTTGTCAAATTTTAACATGTTAAAATTGTCAAATCAATACCGTTGGTGTCGATGCTGGTGCCAGTGCTGGTAGAGGTGGCTATCAGTGGCAGCCAATGGTGAAGGTGGTGGTAGATTGAGGTGTGGAGAGGAAGGAGTGAGAAGGGAAATTTTTTTTTTTGTGTGTACAGAAATTTTTTTTTTTTTTTTAAATGTACAAAAACGTTGTATACAAATACCATATGAAGTAGCGGACTAGGATTTGATAATGATATGATTCTGAGAAACCAAATTTAAGGTGAGACTTACTTTTTCAAACTTTTATGATGGATGAGTTATATTTGAAAGCTTATTTAAAAGTTATATTTAAAAGCTTATTTAAAACTTTTATGATTCTGATATTTAAAAGTTATATTTGAAAGCTTCCATTTTATAAGGAAGAGTTTAATAATTTGTACAACTATGCTTTACCTGTACATGAATTTAACAATGTTAAGCACAACTATCATTAATCTTGTAACTTATTACGAGCGGCATTCATAAATAAAAATGGTTGACTTTTTGATTTGGTGATAAAGTGGATCATGAACAAATATAAAAGGTAGATCCTATGTTTTTAGAATCGGACCGGGTATCGACTCAGTCAAGCTCAGGGGTCAAGGGTCAATGGGTTCAACCGGATTCAATAGGGGTTGAATCGGATGACGTCATAAATAAAAATTATTTAAAAATGAAAATATTATATGTAAAATGATAGAACGGTTATTTGGCTTATTTTGCACTGTTATTTTATCCTAATTTTGGCTATTCACGGTGCTAAGAATTGGAATTTCACTCATATTCGATATTTGTGTGAATTGTAGGTGGTAGGCATGAAAAATGATCTCGCGGGGTAAATTTCCAGAAGACTTTTCGTCTCAGGGAGTGGCCACGCCTTAGAAGGTGGACGAAACCGAAAGCCGGACTGCGGTCCATGTGAACCGCGAGAAGCATGGGATAAAAACTCCAAAAGGCTAGCTTTTGAATTGGGCCAGACGTCTGAGAGTTCCTGCGGCGGCTATAAAGAAGGGAAAAAGCAAGATTCAAAGGATCACTACTCTTAGCCTTAGTTTCTCTTTTTCTACTTTTCTTAGGGGAAGATTTGTCAGACGCTTTTATTTTTCTTTTGTTTCTTCTGCGGCCGAATAGGGTCAGACACAGAAGACTTTTCTTTCCCTTGTTTTTGGCATCTGCGTCTGACTCCTTTGCTTTTCGCTTTCGAATTTATTCAACTTCCGTTGGTTTTGGCATTGAACTTGGGGAATCCAGTACGGACTCCCACGCAGAGTCAAGCGAGACTTTTCACTTTTTTTTCTATCTGCACTACTTCACCAATCCAGATTCTTTGATGTTTGCGGGGATGAAATCAATTAAATTGCGTGAGCTTGACATGATGAGGAGCGGCTAATCCCCCCCTCTACCCAAAGGTTGGCGCGAGGGCGCGGTCCATCACATCTGTGAGATCTAACCGAATCTTCATTATTTCTCCCAATTTATTGCTATTCGTGCGTTTCCTGAATTAATTGTTCATGGGTATTTTATTAATTGAATATCAACGGCCGGGTATTTGATTTAATTTAATAGCCTACTGCCACGTTAATTAAATAGAATCCGTAATTGTTCATTTAGTTAACACCTTGTGGCAACCACCATAATTGGTTTTATGATGGGAAAACGCAAGATCTAATTTAAATAAACCCTCTTAGCGTGTTTATTGGTTAGGGTTGGGTTCTTCTAGCTTTAATGCAATTGGGTAATTAAATTCCTACGGTCGTACCTAGGGTTGTTATCTGGTTAGAGAAGCAGTCAATGGTCGTACCTTGACTGTCGAAAAAGTAAGGAAGAGCTGGTTGTCAGAGCTTATTGATGGCTATAACCAACCTAGTGATAAATGGATGAAATATCTTTGCATCTATGATCATTTAATTGGACCGTGCCTGAGCAGTTGATCCTTTGGGTAGAACTTTTATTAATTGCTGTTTTTGGTGAATTGTGCTTTGTGAGTTTTTTGAATTTTGTTTGTTTTATTTTATTTTATTTTTATTTGCCTCCCATTGAAAATCCCCCAATTTCGTTCTACTAATTTGGAAAGAAATAATTTCCTACCTGCTCCCTGTGGAATCGACTCTACTTGCCATTGTACGCAAAATTAGTATTTTTATAGACAAATCCGGTATATCGGATCAAGCAAACTCTTCGGGAACAGGGTGAATCAAGTAACCCATTGCACACCTAGGGTCCCTGCTCCAGTACTTGGATTTGTTCTATAATTATTTAATTGAGGTGGTAATTAGGACTTTTTAGTAATTATTATTGCACAGGTTCGGCACCTGTCAATTTTTGGCGCCGTTGCCGGGGAGCTGACATTTGGATTATTTATTTCTTTTTAAATTCAGTTCTTATTTTATTTTTATTTTATTCTATTCTTCTTGGTATTTTTGCTAGTTTATGTCCCGTTCTTCTCGCACAGGTGAATTGGTATACGATCCTGAGGTTGAGAAGGCAGCGCGTAGGCGGAGGCAAGAGACCAAGAGGCAAAAAGAAGGGCACTTATTCACTGCAAACGAGTCAGCGGAAGACGAAGTAAGCATGACCAACACCCAAACATTGAGGGACCTGGCTGCCCCGGAGCTGACTCACCAGCCCTTATGCATCACATTCCCCACTTTGGCTGAGAATACTGCTTTCGAACTAAAGTCGGGGTTGATTCACCTCCTACCTTCTTTCCATGGCCTCTCTGGCGAAGAACCCCACAAACACGTCAAGGAGTTCGAGGTAGTTTGCTCTAACATGAAACCTCTTGGGGTGACTGAGGAGCAGATAAGACTTAGAGCTTTCCCCTTCTCTCTCAAGGATGCAGCAAAAGATTGGCTATACTACCTACCAACGGGTAGTATTACCACATGGGCACAGTTAAAAAAGAAGTTTTTGAAAAAATTCTTCCCTGCATCCCGGGCTGCGAGTTTGAGGAAGGAGATCTGCGGCATTAAACAACATCCCAGTGAGTCCTTGTATGAATACTGGGAAAGGTTTAACAAGTTGTGCACTAGATGCCCGCAGCATCAAATTAGTGAACAACTGTTAATCCAATACTTCTATGAAGGGCTCCAATCAACCGATAGGAGTATCATTGATACTGCGAATGGGGGAGCACTTGCAAACAAGACACCGAGAGAAGCGTGGGAGCTCATCGAAGCCATGGCAGAGAACTCCCAGCAATTTGGTTTACGTGAGAGCAAGCCTCCCCGTAGAATCAACGAGGTAGAGACTTCATCCATACAGCAGCAACTGTCAGAATTGACGTCTGTTGTTAGGCAATTAGCCATGAGAGACACGCCGCGAGCAAAGGTGTGTGAAATTTGTACTACCATGGACCATTGCACGGACACGTGCCCCATTTTGCAAGAGGACGGGGCGGAACAGGTAAACATGGCCGAAGGCGTGCCCGCGCCCCACAGGCAGTACGACCCGTACTCCAATACGTACAATCCGGGCTGGAGGGACCATCCCAATCTCAGTTATGGGAACAAGCAACAAAATTCATTTCCGAATCGTCCACCAGGATTCCACCAGCCATGGCAATCAAAATCTCAACCCTCGTCCTCCAATTCAGGAAGCTCCCTGGAGGACCTAGTCAAAATCTTGGCCACGACTAATACCCAGTTTCAACAGGAGATCAGATCCTTGGCCGCGAATACCGCGCAGCTCCAGCAGGACACCAAAGCTGACAAGAAGGACCAAGAGGTTCGAATAAGTCAACTGGCAACTGCCATCAATCGCTTGGAGTCCCACGTTTATGGGAAACTGTCATCGCAACCCGAGGTAAATCCCAAAAATGTAAGTGCCATGACGCTGAGGAGTGGCAAGGAACTGGAAGGGCCAAAAGTGGAAAGTTCAAAAAGCAAAAGTGAAGAGGAGATAGAGAAGGAAATTGAAGATGAAGGGCGTATTCGCAAGGATCCTAAGGTAACCTTCACTTCTCCGCCCACTATTAAATCTAACTTACCTCCTTTTCCTTGCAGGCTGGAGAAGACAAAAAAGGTAGAGAAGGAAAAAGAGCTTTTAGATGTGTTCCGAAAAGTGGAGATTAACATCCCTTTACTGGATGCAATCAAGCAGATACCGAAATATGCTAAATTTCTCAAGGATCTATGCACCCATAAGAGGAAACTGAGAGGGGACGAAAGAGTAGCGGTGGGAGAGAATGTGTCAGCAATGCTCCAAAGAAAGCTTCCACCCAAGTGTGGAGATCCAGGTATGTTCACGATCCCCTGTAAGATAGGGAATACACCGATCAGGAAAGCAATGTTAGATTTAGGGGCGTCAATCAATGTGATGCCAAAGACCATTTTTGCTTCTCTAAATCTTGGGCCACTTAAAGAAACAGCCATCATAATCCAACTAGCTGATCGCACAAATGCATATCCAGAGGGGCTAGTTGAGGATGTATTGGTTCAGGTAAATGAATTAGTTTTTCTTGCAGATTTTTATATCTTGGACATGGGAGATGAAAAATCATTAAACCCGTCACCTATCTTGTTAGGTAGACCATTTCTTAGCACTGCCAGAACTAAGATAGATGTGAATGAGGGTACTCTGTCAATGGAATTTGATGGTGAAACTGTGAATTTCAATATTTTTAAGGCGATGAAGTATCCAGAAGAATCTAACTCGGTCTTTGCTTTGAGCGTTATTGAGCCTTTTGTGCAGGAAACTTTCGAATTAGATAGCAAAGACGCATTGGAATTGGCTCTAATCAAGCATCTGGAGTTGGGTGTAACTCTTGATGTGGACTTAAGGGAAGAGTTGCTCCATGCTGTTGAAGCCTTACACTCACTTCCACCCGTATCCCCAAGGTATGAGATTACTTCTCTTTTTGTGCCAGAGGCTCAGACAAAGTTGCTCCCTTCAGTTGTGCAGGCACCGGAGTTAGAACTAAAGCCCCTCCCGAAGCATCTAAAGTACGCATTCCTAGGAGATCGGGAGACACTTCCAGTGATCATCTCTGCACACCTATCTCCAAGTCAAGATGACAGACTGGTGCGAATCCTTAGGGAGCATAAGGAGGCAATTGGGTGGAGCATAGTCAATATTAAAGGGATTAGCCCGTCCTTGTGCATGCACCGGATAAGACTCGAGGATGATGCAAAGCCGGTGAGGCAAGCACAGCGAAGATTGAACCCTCTGATAATGGAAGTTGTGAAAAAGGAGATACTCAAGCTTTTGGAGGTAGGGATCATTTTCGCTATTTCGGATAGTCCGTGGGTGAGTCCTGTTCAAGTGGTCCCGAAGAAGGCGGGAGTGACCATGGAGGAGAACCAGGAGGGTGATATGGTCCCGGTCAGGAAAGCTACAGGCTGGCGTCAGTGCATCGAGTACCGGAGGCTAAACTCCGTGACTAAAAAGGACCACTTCCCCCTCTCTTTTATTGATCAGATGGTAGAACGATTGGCAAGTCGTGTTTACTATTGTTTCTTGGATGGCTTTTCAGGTTACTTTCAGATCGCGATCGCACCAGAAGACCAGGAAAAGACTACTTTCACATGCCCATTTGGCACGTTTGCCTACCGCCGGATGCCTTTCGGCCTTTGCAATGCTCCAGCAACCTTTCAACGGTGTATGGTAAGTATTTTCTCTGAGTATGTGGAAAAAATAATTGAGATATTCATGGATGATTTTAGTGTGTACGGGGACAATTTTGATGAATACCTTGAGAATTTGACCTTAATTCTGAAAAGATGTATAGAGACGAATTTGGTGCTTAATTGGGAAAAGTGTCACTTTATGGTAGATCATGGCATTGTCTTAGGGCACGTCGTGTCGGCTAAGGGAATAGAGGTAGATAAAGTTAAAATAGACCTTATTTCTGTTCTACCTTATCTCGTATGTGTACGGGAAGTGCGTTCGTTTTTTGGCCATGCAGGCTTTTACAGGAGATTTATCAAAGACTTTTCAAAGATAGGAGCACCCCTGTTCAAGTTACTGCAGAAGGACGTGCCATTTGATTTCACAAATGAATGCAAGGTGGCTTTTGATAAACTGAAGGAATCATTGACATCGCCACCTGTCATTCAACCCCCAGACTGGAGCCTTCCGTTTGAAATCATGTGTGACGCGAGTGACTATGCCGTGGGGGCCGTGTTGGGACAAAGAATTGGAAGAATGCCACACGCGATCTATTACGCGTCGAGAGCCTTAAATGGAGCCCAACTTAATTACTCCACGACGGAGAAAGAATTACTAGCTGTTGTTTTTGCACTAGAAAAATTTAGGTCATATTTATTGGGTGCAAAAGTAATAGTTTTCTCTGATCATGCAGCCTTGAGGTACTTGCTGGCGAAGAAGGATGTTAAACCAAGGCTGATCAGGTGGATTTTGCTCCTGCGGGAGTTCGACCTAGAAATCAGGGATAAGAGCGGAGCTGAGAATTTGGTGGCTGATCATTTGAGCCGGTTGCTCACAAATCAAGAGGATCTACCATTAAGAGAATCATTTCCTGAGGAACAATTATTAGCCATTGATTCGTCAATACCTTGGTACGCTGACATTGTCAATTTCTTGGTAACAAATCAATTACCTGCAGGGTGGTCAAAAGCTAAAAGAGATAAGCTAAAGAGTGATGCCAAACATTATCTTTGGGATGACCCCTACCTGTGGAGGCAATGTTCAGACCAAGTGATAAGAAGGTGTGTAAGTGCAGGTGAGTTTCACTCTATTTTGACTTTCTGTCATTCATTTGCATGTGGAGGCATTTTGGTCCAAAGCGGACAGCTCGTAAAGTGCTAGAAAGTGGTTTTTATAGGCCTACTCTGTTTAGAGATGCATATTTGTTTTGCAAATCTTGTGATAAGTGTCAAAGGGTGGGGAATATCTCTCGAAGAGATCAAATGAGTCAAACCCCCATATTATTTGTTGAGATTTTTGATGTCTGGGATATAGATTTCATGGGTCCCTTCCCCTCGTCTTTCGGGTTCCTGTACATTATACTTGCTGTTGACTATGTTTCCAAATGGGTGGAGGTAAAAGCCACCCGGACTAATGATTCTCGAGTGGTTGCAGATTTTATTAGATCTAACATCTTCGTCCGTTTTGGAATGCCGAGAGCCATAGTGAGTGACAGGGGCACCCATTTCTGTAATAAGACGATCACTACTTTGTTTCGTAAGTATGGTGTGCTCCACAGAGTGTCCACTCCCTACCATCCCCAAACGAATGGTCAGGCCAAAGTATCGAATAGAGAGGTTAAGTCGATCCTGGAAAAGATGGTGAGGCCTGATAGAAAGGATTGGAGTGTGAAATTGGAGGATGCTCTCTGGGCTTATCGCACCGCGTATAAAACGCCAATTGGAATGTCCCCTTACAGGTTAGTCTTTGGGAAGCCGTGCCACTTACCAGTAGAATTTGAACATAAGGCATTCTGGGCGCTCAAGCGGTGTAATATGGACCTTATGGAGGCCGGAAGAAATAGAAAGCTCCAATTACAAGAGTTGGAGGAGCTAAGGAATGAAACCTATGAGAACGCTGCAATATATAAGGAGAAGAGTAAAATTTTTCATGACCAACAGGTTTCGAGAAAGTCATTTGTCGTAGGGCAAAAAGTCCTACTGTATCACTCGAGACTTAAGTTTTTTCCTGGTAAGTTGCGTTCCCGTTGGATTGGTCCATTTGTTGTTACTAATATTTCTCATTATGGTGCAGTGGAGATCGAAAGTCTTAAGACAGAGAAAAGGTTCGTAGTCAATGGTCACCGTCTAAAGCCTTATTATGAAGGGTTTAATAGTGAGCAAGTGGAGGTTCTATTCCTTGATAATCCAAGTGGTGAGGTCTAAACAGTTGAAGGCCATGTCTAGCCAAAGACGTTAAAGAAAGGCGCTGCTTGTGAGGCAACTCAAGGATTACAATATTAGTTGCGATCATTCTGCATTACTCTGCAATTTTTCAGTTTCATTTTAATGTTTTGACTGTTTTTGTGGTGTTGGACAGAAGAATAGGGGTTCCAAGGCGTGCCCACGCCTTGGAGAGGTTGCGCCAGGTGCCCTGAGCAAATTGGAGACTAGCAGTTCCAAGGCGTGCCCACGCCTGAACGGAAATTCGTTTGGACATCATTTAGATGTTGTGGTCAGAAGACTATGCCCTCCAAGACATGCCCACGCCTTCCAACCCCTCCGATAGCGAAAAAAAAAAAAAGAGGCTTTGACCAAGACCCTACTTTTTCACTTTTCTCTTGTCTTTGTTTTTTCTAGTCTTGTCACTGTCCGTGAATTGAGCAATTAGTCTTCCAATTTCTCTGTAATCTTGATTTCACTTTCTCTCTGCTCTTTTCTTGCTTGTGAAGCCCGCCGCTGCCGTCCGCTGCCGCTCCATCTTTCACGTCGGCCGTAGCTGTCCGTCGCCGTACACCGCCACCTGCTCACGCCGGCGCCGCTCCACTAGGTCGCGCCGCGCCAAGGCCCAGCCTGCGCGCTGCCTCGCGTGTCCCTTCTCACCCAACAGCAGACCAGAGCCATAGCCGCACGCCGCGCGCGCCGCTTGACCTCGCGCCCCCAGCTCACTCATCGTGCGCGACTACCAGATCTGCAGCAGCCGCCTCCCCCTGCGCAGTTCAGCATCCGGGCGCGCGCCTGCAGCGCGCAGCCCACCTCGCAGACGCGCGTTCCTCAGCACCAGCCGCGTGCGGCCGCAGTACCCAGCAGCAGATCCTCTTACGCGCGCTGCGAAACACAGCCCAGCGACCCCGCACTCGCCAGCTTCTCCCCAACTCGCGCGACCCACCTCTGCCAGGCGCGCGACCTTGCGGCCGCCCGGGCGCGGGACAGCGCGCGACCAGTGCATCTGCGCGCCAGCACCTCCATCGCGCACGAAGCCGCAGCGCGTCCCGGCACACGCGATCTGCCCTGCCGGCCAGTCCCCTGCTGCGCGGCCAGCCACCCCTCCCGTCGTATGTCCCTCTCCTTTATTGAGAGCAGAAATTGGTACCTCTTTTGTGATAAATTTACGCTTCCTGCTGGGTTAACAAGACAATAACTGCTTGTTTTTGGGGGACCATTTCATTGTTGTCTGAAAGTGTGAGTCCACGTACCTGCCTGGGGTTGATTATATACTTGAGACATCTGGGGGCTCTGGTGAATTTATTATTTGTTACACGTGATCAGTAGCTCGCTGATTGTTGACTGATATTTTGATTTGAGGGGAGTTGGTTTGGTCTTCTTTATTGTTGTCGGCTAATTGACGGCAGTGGGGCATTGGTTGGTGTTTGTTGTCTGGTTGGTATTTGATGGGGTAATGTTGTCCCCCTTTGCTGTGAGCTGCTGAATACTTAGTAATTTCGGTTGTCCGTGGTCCCCTATCTGTTTCTTGGTGGTTGGTTGGCTGTATCTAAGCTAATTTACTCTGTCTGTGGTCCCTAAATGCCTCCTAAGAAGGCAACCACTGCTGGCCGTCTGGCTCCCAGCCTCGTAAGAGACGAGCCCCGGTTCAACCCACCATTCGGTCCCGTTTGGGCCTGAATAAGAGCACCATGTCCCCTGGGGAGTGGGAGGAATCGATCACTAATCTTACAGAGGTCCAACAGGACCGATTTAACACCTTGGTGAATCGACCTTTTGCCCCTTGTAAGTGCTTTCATGCCCCTACCCTAGACCATCTGCGAACTGCAAGAGAGGTTGAACAGATGTTCTCGGCAATCGGCTGGCAAAAGTATCTCACCATTAACTACCCCACATTTGAGGAGTTTTGTTGTGAATTCTACTGCTCTTTCGAGTTTATCAGGAATGAATACATCACTTTGGATGAGCCAGAGATTATTCAGTTTAGATTAAAAGCACACAGTATAGTTTTTCCATCAATGAATTTAATCTGACTTTGGGGTTTGTCAGTGAGGATACCATTGCATCCGGAGCGTATATCAATAGTGCTTGTGACTACACCAGACCGTTCAGAACTGAATACATTGACATCTGGAGGGAGTGGTCCACGGATCGGCAAGTTTATAATCCGAGTCAGTCCAAGATCTCTCAACTGAAGGATCCGGTCTTAAAGGTCGTCCACAGGTTCCTGGCTCACAATTTCTCGGGGCAGAAGGATTCCTCCGGCACCCTTACCAAAGCAGAATTCTACTTCCTTTGGTGCATGTGCAACAATGTTAAGGTTAATTTTGGGTGTTGGATAGCCACTCAAATGGAGTCAGTCATTCATAAGCGCAATAAATCGATTATCCTAGGCTCGCTCATTACCCACTTGGCCATCCGATTGGGATTGCTAGATCTCGACAAGGAGTACAATTTCGCCCTAACTCGAGAGATTGAGCTACTGGATTTGCGCAGTTTGGAGCGAATAGGGGTTATTTGCAAAGTGGGCGATGTCTATCAGTTTACGGCCCCTGGTGATGACGATCCACGGCCTCGGGTGCCCACCACTGCACCCTCCACTGACTCGCCACCCCATCCGGATCAGGCGGGCCCGTCCTCCTCTTATCCTCCTCCTGCTGGGGACCCCCGCTACCCGGACCTCCAAGTGGGTGTTGATGAGCTCAACACCCAACTGTCGAGGATAGATGGCCGCCTTATGGCGCTCCAGGTTTTCGCCCGCATTCAGGCAGAGAATCAGGCGGCCTTCTTCGCTCACATTGGATTCACCCCGCCTCACCCCCCTCCGCCTTAGTATCTCATTTTCCCTCCCCGGTGGTCAGGGAAGTTTCTCCTCTTTCCTCCTAATACTTTATTTGTCTCTTCTACATTGAGGACAATGTAGGTCTTAGGTGTGGGGGGAGTGGCTTCCATTGGTTCTTTTTCATTAGTTACTTGGTTCTTTTCATTAGTTACTCGGAAAAAAAAGAAAAAAAAACATGGGTTGAATGAAAAAAAAATGAAAAATGAAAAACATTGTAGTTAGTCGGCTTTTTGGTTATTTCTATGCTTGTTAGTGTTGGGGCGTGTTGCTGTGATGAAGGACACAATCAAAGTGAGTGGTTATGTGATCAAGTATGCTAGCTATGCATTTTGTTTCCCTTGGCAATGTTGTTGAATGTTGAATATGCAGGAATTGACCAATTCTTGTAACTTTTGGGGAGCTTTTGAGCCTTGCTTGAGCATATTATTCTTGTTTGCTCTATTTTGTTTGATTAAGTGGTATCACACATGGTATTGGCATTCTAGAACTTGCTAGTTTATGCATGTCAAGACCACATTTTTTGTTGAATTGGATGCATTTGAAATGATAAGGGCATTTAGGATTTAACCCTCTTCAGCTACCTAAAAAAACCAAGCCCTCATCTTATCTCCCGATAGTGAACCAATTTGAGCTTTTGTCCTTCGTTTCTGGTTGATATCCGTGTTCGTTAACCCAAGACCTGTTTAAACTTTCTTGTTTACCCCTGTGTTGTCAAGGGATGCCTGAATTCCATCATTTGTGCAAAACAAACAAAATTGGGATTGCAAGTGCTGTTAGATTAGGAGCTATATGATGCTATCCTTGTATAAAGGAGGGGATATTGGAAAAAGGCCACTGACCAGAGGACTTTGGATTACAGGGCGTGCCCACGCCTTACAGGACTTTCTCCTTAAAAAAAAAAAAAATCCTAAAGAGACCTCGTGACCAGAGGACTATGGGCTACAAGGCGTGCCCACGCCTTGCGAACAGTTCTAAAAAAAAAAAAAAAAAAAAAGAAAAAATTTGGGGCACTTGTACAGGGTGTACAGCAAATGGAAACTGCCTTATTAGTGAAACTCCTCTGGTAAAGCACTGTGGTTATTGGTGAGATTCGAACATTCTCTTGACACTTTACCCCCTATCTATACCTTCTTCACCCGCCTTTCACCTGAGCCCCATTACAACCCTATTAAAGTCCCTTTGATTTATGTGTTTGGTTCACTTTTAAGTGGTGGAGATGTGATAAATGTGCAAGCCTATGGTAATGGCATTCCGTGATGTTGAATTGAGCGTTCCTAGTATTCATATATATTGTTTGAATTACAACATGTCCGGTGTGTTCTACCTTTGGTGATATTGTCAGGGACCCTAGATGCTTGTGTTAGTGTAGACTACTACATGACCTCTGCTATCTTGGTTGTACTTCTGAGCTCCGAAATGCTTGAGGGCAAGCATTGTCTAGGTGTGGGGGGATTTGATAGAACGGTTATTTGGCATTTTTTGCACTGTTATTTTGTCCTAATTTTGGCTATTCATGGTGCTAAGAATTGAAATTTCACTCATATTCGATATTTGTGTGAATTGTAGATGGTAGGCATGAAAAATGATCTCGCAGGGTAAATTTTCAGGAGACTTTTCGTCTCAGGGCGTGACCACGCCTTAGAAGGTGGACGAAACCGAAAGCCGGACTGCGGTCCACGTGAACCACGAGAAGTATGGGATAAAAACTCCAAAAAGCTAGCTTTTGAATTGGGCCAGACGTCTGAGAGTTCCTGCAGCGGCTATAAAGAAAGGAAAAAGCAAGATTCAAAGGATCACTACTCTTAGCCTTAGTTTCTCTTTTTCTACTTTTCTTAGGGGAAGATTTGTCAAACGCTTTTATTTTTCTTTTGTTTCTTCTGCGGCCGAATAGGGTCAGACACAGAAGACTTTTCTTTCCCTTGTTTTTGGCGTCTGCGTCTGACTCCTTTGCTTTTCGCTTTCAAATTTATTCAACTTCCGTTGGTTTTGGCATTGAACTTGGGGAATCCAGTACGGACTCCCACGCAGAGTCAAGCGAGACTTTTCACTTTTTTTTCTATCTGCACTACTTCACCAATCCAGATTCTTTGATGTTTGCGGGGATGAAATCAATTAAATTGCGTGAGCTTGACATGATGAGGAGCGGCTAATCCCCCCCTCTATCCAAAGGTTGGCGCGAGGGCGCGGTCCATCACATCTGTGAGATCTAACCGAATCTTCATTATTTCTCCCAATTTATTGCTATTCGTGCGTTTCCTGAATTAATTGTTCATGGGTATTTTATTAATTGAATATCAACGGCCGGGTATTTGATTTAATTTAATAGCCTACTGCCACGTTAATTAAATAGAATCCGTAATTGTTCATTTAGTTAACACCTCGTGGCAACCACCATAATTGGTTTTATGATGGGGAAACACAAGATCTAATTTAAATAAACTCTCTTAGCGTGTTTATTGGTTAGGGTTGGGTTCTTCTAGTTTTAATGCAATTGGATAATTAAATTCCTACGGTCGTACCTAGGGTTGTTATCTGGTTAGAGAAGCAGTCAATGGTCGTACCTTGACTGTCGAAAAAGTAAGGAAGAGCTGGTTGTCAGAGCTTATTGATGGCTATAACCAACCTAGTGATAAATGGATGAAATATCTTTGCATCGATGATCATTTAATTGGACCGTGCCTGAGCAGTTGATCCTTTGAGTAGAACTTTTATTAATTGCTGTTTTTGGTGAATTGTGCTTTGTGAGTTAGTTTTGAATTTTGTTTGTTTTATTTTATTTTATTTTTATTTGCCTCCCATTGAAAATCCCCCAATTTCGTTCTACTAATTTGGAAAGAAATAATTTCCTACCTGCTCCCTGTGGAATCGACCCTACTTGCCATTGTACGCAAAATTAGTATTTTTATAGACAAATCCGGTATATCGGATCAAGCAAACTCTTCGAAAACAGGGTGAATCAAGTAACCCATTGCACACCTAGGGTCCCTGCTCCAGTACTTGGATTTGTTCTATAATTATTTAATTGAGGTGGTAATTAGGACTTTTTAGTAATTATTATTGCACAGGTTCGGCACCTGTCATAAAATGCCTAATAACATGTTAATATTAATAAAGGTATATTCATATATATTTGATATTTTAAATATATTTAACGAGAAAATAAAAAGAAATTAGAACAATCAAGTACCAATTTATATTATTTAATGAACATTAACAAGTTTAGAATTAAAATTATGGACTTAATTGAAAAACAATACCAAACTTTAAGAAAATATTGATAAAGTATGAAATATTTGAGGTATATTAATAATTTTTAACAATCTAGGGGTCAAAACATAATATTGAAAAATTTTGAGTTTTTTTTTTGTAAAAACTGTTTGAACTAGAAAATCCGGTTTTTCCTGATCAACCCGGATTTTGACCGTATTTGACCAGTTTTTTACTTACGCGGTTTTTAAGCATGACTAGGACTGGACACTTGTCCGATCCGGTCCGAGTTTTAAACACAAGGTAGATCTATAATGACAAGTAATATTTAGATTTTGAAAACTAAGCAGTTCAATTTGAGAAAAAAATATTTAATTGAATTTCTCCCACATGCATGGATACTGATTGTAAAACTGTTTAGAAACTAGATTAGGAAAAAAATTTAATGCAAATCTTTGACACGTGGAAGTTAATTGAACAATTGTTCAGAGGCTTGATTTGGTATGTTTTAAATTTGCTTTCCTACCATTAATGCGTTAGATTGAGGATAAATATGACTCCAAAGTGAATTAATTTGTTTCCATATAAGACAAGGTCACAGTAGGAAAAGCGGCATCAATGGCATGAAAAAAACCCTATAAATATTGACATTGTGAATTGAACAGATCAAGTCACGGCCGAAAAATTAACTAGAGGTTACCAAAAGGTTCCTGTAGTTGAAATGGGGAAAAAGAACAATCTCCATGATAACTTCTCAAAGCGTCGCAATGACCTTTTCATGAAAGCCAGCAAACTTTGCACTCTTAATGGTGCAGAACTTGCTCTGTTGGTGTTCTCACCTGGGAAAAAGGCTTACGCTTTTGGTCATTCATCTTTCGAATCTGCCATTGATAAGTTCCTTGGAAACAAGGCATCACCTAGCATCCACGGTGGCACTGATCACCATGTTGTTCCCAATCACCATGGTGATAACATTTCTGAGCTCAATAAAATTATCAACCTTAAGAAACAATTGGAAGCCAACAAAAAACGTGAAGAAGTTCTTGTTCAGATGATACAAGAAGGCCAGCACAAGAATTAGTGGCAGGCTCCAATTGAAGAGATGAATCTGGAGCAACTTCTGAAGTTGGAGAAGGCACTGAAAGGGCTTAAAAAGAAGGTTCAGGATGAAGTTAAGAGCCAGATCTAGGCAGCAGACATATCTCAGTTCTTGTTTGAGAATGTAGTTTTGAAAAATATAAAAGGTCCTTCCAAAGTTAAACCCTAATGGATTTCCCCTAATTACCTAGCTATGTTTGCAAGTTTTTCAATACATATAAAAGATTGTGGTCTCGACTCTTGAGTTATTCTCATGTATCTTTTTTTTTAATAATGTCAAAGTAATTCTAAGTCTTTGCTGCATGGATCTCTTCTAATAAGGTGCCCTAATCATGTGTCAGGGCAAAACCTTAGTTCAAAGTTTTCGATTGCTATAAGTTTTCGTTGTGTTCTGTGCATCCAGTTATAAGGTTGTAATGCATTTGATATCGAGACCATAAATAAAATTGTTATTTATCTTTAGTAAAGTTTTTTTTTTTTCCCTTTGCTCATTGATCATGAAACACTGGTACTTGATTGAAGCATGAAATTTTATGAAAATTTAAGTTTCCATCCATATAAATAGGAGGAATATATAGAAAGCATAACATCTTTTTTTTTTCCTTATATTCAACTATATTAATTTCTCTCTTCCTTTACACTGTTTTTCTTCTGGATTATCCTATGCACAATGTGAAAAAAAAAACCATATATAAAGGCTGTTGATTTTCAAATCCATCACATAATTCATAAGGAAAAATATAAACTCATCTGTCTAGTCAAGGTTTTGTTCTTCCCATAAATGACTAAATTAATAACTTTTATCATTTTAATTGCGCCCACTTTTTTCCCTTAATTGCCTCCATTTTGTTGAAATAATGAAAAAAACAGATTGAGTTGTTGTGATTATCTACAACTTTTATGTTTTGGTAAGAAACGACTAAATCGAATAGATTGGGTGGCCATCGGGCAAACACTTGCCCTTTAAAGGATTTGATTGACCTGCACCACATTTGTTGGGTGAACGATTTTTTCGTCTTTACTCGCTTCTTATGTTAGCAAGAGAAGGTTGGACCATAAGGTGAGGGCCCCCTTTATAGTTTAATTTTTCAAAATAAAAAATTAAAGAATCGTATTAACAAATTTCATATTGTGTCCTACATGTTGATCCAAGGATCTGATTAAATATAATTTGCTGAAGAAAACCCTCATCCAAAAAAAAAAAAGATCATGTGAAAACGATATAGTACCATAAATTGTCATTAATTCTCCAATCTCCAATGCAACTCAACCAAAAAGAAACTGTAAAAACATAAAACACTTCTTCAACATAATTCATTCTCTCTTTAAGACAATAAGTACGACAATAAAGCGATTCAAATTGGTCTATAGGCAAGCACGAAGAAACTTCCTCAAAAATTTTCATTAAATTGGAGTATTCCCTATGCCAATCGGATGGGACTCATATCAGATAAATACCTTGAGGTGACTTATACTCTTGGGATTTTCATTAATTAACATTGGCTGGCTGAGAATAAAAGGATTAACTAAAAATGAGAACAATTTCAACCAGGCAAGTGATACTATAATGTCAAAACCATCAATTAAGCTTACATTTCTTGAGCTGGAAGGTACGAGTAAGGTTTATTATCGACTATCCAGTGTTTTCAGGAACGTGAATCTTGAACATATTTTGCAACCAACTTGCTAGTTTGGGTCATCAAAATCCATTTCAAACACAAATCCAAACTTGTATTATAGATAAACATAAACTTAGATACAAAGAGAAAGTGATAGGAGAGAAATCACTCTTGTCACATGAGTTCCAACTCTCCATCTTTACTCCTCAAATCTTCATCCAAATCTAACTATAAATACAAGAAAGATAAACTATACTAACTATTCTATGTTAATCTAACTAATAAACTAAGGAAATTCTAGTGAAGACTACATTTTTGATAAGTTTCTCTAGCCTTCCAAAGTTGCGAAAATGGTCTCCAAAGGCTGCTATTTATAGAGAGAATTCATGCAAAATGTTGAATCATGCCTTGGGCCAATAAACCAGCTAGAAATGAGTTGTAAAGCTTATTTTGCAGCTGCCTTGGTCTCTTTTCACCAAAATTCTTGTAAGAAAATGGGACAAAAAGCTTGTGCGAACAAAACAAATTTTGCAGAGCAAACTGCAGCCGAAACTCAGGAATACACGACCTTGGAATGCGCGACTTCAAGCCACATATTCACTGGTCGCGTTTTCACTTTTGTGAATTTGGCACCATTTTTAGCTGCTAATTTCTTGATGATGGAGGCTGAACTAGCTCGCATATAAAATATGAATGTTGTAGATCTTTGAGTTAGCTTTCCAATGCCTCAAGAATCATCCAATGTAGAGCCCTATAGACCAAAATATGATCAAAATACCCTCGACTAGTCAGAGCTCTATTTCAACTTTCAATCATGAAATTGCACTTCTGTATTTCGACTTATAACAATGAAAACGACTGAACTAGGCTTCAATGTCTTCATACCAAATGTAGATCTATCTCTAGCTTCAAAATGTATAAGAATCACCTCAATCCGATCATTGTAACTCAAGATATAGCCAAAATACGATAAAGTGTCAAATATGGAAAACTTGCATTTCTTCTTTTGAGTATTTTGCACTTCATATCTTTTTTAAATCACTTTAAACTATCATCAATCATTCAATTATCTTCTCAACTCACTCCATTTGATAATTGAATTATTAATCCTACAAAAAATGAAGCTTTCACTATAAAAATCCATAAAAATGCAATTTTTACTACTTTAACCACAAAATACATTTTTTTCAATAGAACCCTAATTAATTAGTTATAAAAGTGACTAAAACACACCAAAACTAACCAATAAAATACACTTAAAACACGTAAAATATGCACTTATCAGAGTTATTTCCTCTCCTAGGGATTTTGAGTGAAAGTTTTGTAATTTTTTTTATTTTTTATATTAGATCTAAGTTTTTTACAAATTTGGTTGTTAGATTTGAGATTTTTTTAAATCTACCTTGTTAGATTGCACCTTGATATGTGGGCTTGAATAACTTCATTAGTAGATCTAGGAGGTAGCAACCGGTACGATTGAAAATATGCACAGATAATATGAGGTTATAAGTATTTTATCGAGAGAATTGCACCAATTGTCTTTCACATATCGCAAGTATGAAAATTTTGTCCTTTAGAATGAAAGGATCAATTTTAATTTGTGACAAATAAATAATGATTAATTTTAGTCCCTAATCACTTTTTCCATCAAAATTTGGCTGGAATAAGCCACAGACACATCATGTGGCCAATTTTTAAAGTGTAAATCTTGCTAATCACTTCAATATTGACCAAAGACCGAAGTCTTACTCCTCAATCTTCTTCAATTCTTCCAATCCCTAAATCTAACATTGAAGAAAAAGTGAATTTGCCACGGCAGAACTACCAAGGTCTGGTTGCAGTGCGCCAGCTATGGTGAAAGCTTCATGGACGGTTGATAACCCAAGAAAGAAGTTCTATGGTGTGCCTATTATGAAGTAAGATTTTTCTAGAATTTTTTTCAAAAGATGAGGATTGAATTTTGAGAACAATAACAAATAATGTGTGATTGAAGAAATGGAAGTTTGCAGAAAATTTTTTACTGTTCATTAAAAATCGTAGTGACGAGAAATATTATGATTTGGACTGACAGGGAAATCATAAGCAATTACAGTGTAGAAGACCAGGTACTTGGGTACAATTACAGGAAACCATCGCAGAGAGCCCAGGCTTAGACAAAGGATTGAATCAAGGAGTTATTCGGCGAGAAAGGACAGCACATGGCTCCTTGTCCACAACCTGATTTGACTTATGGCTTGCTCGGCACACTGATCCTACTGCCTCAGCATTCTTCTTCAAGATTTGAATGTCACCGGTCTTCAAGTTCTTAAAGATATTGAATGGTCTTCAAGTTCAATATAGGTGATTAGTTTCAGGTTTGGATCCTTTTTTTTTTCTTAATACCCACAATGTGCAACCTCATCAATGCTATAGATTAGGTAACAGTTTGAAGACAATTTAACTTCCAAGATTAATTAATTAAAATAGGCCTGAGCAATGGGATTTACAAGAATGTGCGGCATCGAGCTATCGTCAATGCTAATCAAGCAAGACTGTCACTGGCTTCTCGCAGCTGATGGTTTGCCGGTTCTCTACACGGATTTCCCTATGCGGAGTATTATGAGAAGCTCAGGAGCAAGAACCTGGACCAGGAACATTGTTTGAAGTGATCTGCTAGATTTACCGTTTAAAAATGATCATGTGATGTGCTTGTGATTGATTCCGGCAAAAATTCAACTAGAAAAGTGACTAGGGATGAAAAGTGATCATTTTTTATTGTTAGGGATTAAAATTGCTCCTTTTCATTTTGAGAGACTAAATTTTTACATTAGTGACATGTGAGGAACGGTTGATGCAATTCTCCCTATTTTATCTTTTGATATTTTTGGAGTTTCACAGTAATATTCTATCGATTTTTAATATTGTAGTATCTAAGATTTGTTCTTTAGATCTATCTGTATTTTTGTGTGGTTGATGTAATTTCGGCCATTAGTGAAGATTTAATGAAATGCTGATATTTTTATCAAAAAGGTTATAATTTAGTTTTAAATGATAATTTATACATGTGTAATAAAATGATAACTAAAAACAAAAACCATCCCACACAACCCAATTCTAATTTCTAACACACCCAAAACCCATCGCTTATTTCATTACAATCCTTTTCTATATGCCCTACTGGCTACCAAAAATGGTTGCCTCACACTCTCTACTATCTCCATTATTTTAATATCTCACTCTCGACAAGCCACGGTCATCCTCAGTCCTAAACCTCTATTGATTGAAATGGAAATCACTATTTGATTTGTGAAATTCTAGATTTTGAAATTCAAGTTCTTTTTATTTTCTTTCTTTTGAAAGTTAATTCAATGAAAGAGTAAAATACTACTTTCCAAGTTCATTTTGAGACAAAATTGAAATCGAAAGAATGCAAAATGGTCGAAATATTTAGAGCCAAATTTCCGAAATTACAGATTTCTTTCAATTGAATTACTGCATTCAATTTCGATGCTCACCCCTTGTAAAAGTACTAAATCACGGGCCAAAAATAATAGCAGTGAGCTTGAAAGTTACCGCTATGTTACAAATGAAATGACTAGTGATCATAAATATTATTATTCTGAATTCTTCTTACATATGCAATGCCGTAATAGGGTTAGAAACATAGCTCAAGGGTTAGAAACCATCACTTAAATTTCTCACATATTCCTATAGTCAATTGCCAATACATCAATAAATCATTGTTACAAAGTTATCTGAGGGTTACAAAAAAGCCCGTTTACTAAAAATTCAAAATGAGACCAAGCTAGAGCTAACCTTTTCGAAGCGCCATAATGGTCTTTCTGAGAAAAGGCCAATGAACTTTGCACCTAAGTAGTGCAAATGTCATTTTGGTTTTGTTTTCTCGTATAGGATGGGTTTACTCTTCTGGACACATCAGTGTTGGATCTGTTGGGTAATGACTTGCACCTATCACGCGTGGAAATTTAGAAGAGTTTCTCTTCTACTAGTACTTATATTTAGAGGGTTATTCAATAGAGTTAGTGAGAGTTGAGCCATTGGGTCATTAAGGTGTTTGCATTATTTTGGGCTATTCATGTGCAAGTGTTTTAAGCCTATGAACATTTACTGTTTAATACTTTGTACTCTTCTTAATCATAATAAACTTCTGCTCCTCTTGCATGGAGATCGGTCTTTTTACCAAATCACATAAATCTGGTGTTTATCTCTTTGATTTATTTCTACTTTGTTATTGTCTTTGTGGGATGTCAAAAGCCATTGTATCCTTGTCTTTGTGAATTTTTTAGGGCCAGCCCTTACAAACTTGTATAAGTTCTAAGGGTTCTTTTAATCCTCTCTTATGAATATTCTAGGAGTGGTCATCACTGCTGGTATCAGAAACTCTAGGAAAGACTGCCGTTGAGAAATTCAATCACGGTGTCATCTTTGAAATGCTGTAGCTCCAGTTGGGGCCTATTTGGTGTAATATGGAGTTGCCATGAGTTGAGAAAAAACCAAAGAAGGTGGATGATGAGGATTTCGGCGAGATGGATAAGAATGTGAAAATCATTTTTCATAATAAATCTCTTTAATGAGATTTTATGAGTCACCAGTAATACTTCGGCTAAAATCAAGTAGGATAAGATCAAAACTTTGTACTCGGAGAAGATAGTTGACGGGGTTTTGATACACGTACAAGTTAAAAAATTCGAAATACACCCGGTTCATTGCAAGTATACAGGTCAACTAGTAGTTTAGGGTATACATCGAGCCGATCCCATGAGTAAGATTGAACAATTACCGGTACTACTAAAGCTTCTCTATTATTTAAACTATCAATGAATGATAAGAAATGAAACCTACTGCACTTATACAAGAAAATAACAAGTGAAAGCTCCTTAGGTTGTGATATCCCTAACTACTCATGCAAGTGCCATTTTTGGATCATTGAATACTACCATCTAGGCTAGTTATGGTGTAATTTCCTTATGCATTTGAATCCGACTTTCGTAGTAAATCAATTATACTCATAACTAATCCATACATATTCTTATGGTTATGAAATTAGCTACAAGTTCATTTCTTCTGTGAAATTACATGAAATGAATCACTTAAAACGACATAGATGCACCTCTACTCTCGTGAGTGTATTTCCTATGTTTAGCACTTCTTGAACAAGTGTTAAATCTCAATTTTCATTGCAGAAACAACACCTTAAATAATCACAATTAATGGTACTAGATTAATCATGATTTAAAGAGCTAAAGTGCTAAATGACTTGCTCAAATAATAGCAATCAAATAGCCAAATAAAAAACACTAACAATCATAGGAAATTCAACCAAACTCAAGGCATAAACTTTAAAGATACATAATAAACACAAAATCCAGAACTTGCATATTAACTAAACTTGGAATCAAGTACAAAAGATAAAGAGTTTGACATGAGATAACTCATGTCACTTGAGATTCAACTCCTCCTTCTTCATCTCCAACATCTTCTTCATCTAACTAATAAACACGAAGGATGAACTACTCTATACTAAACTAGCCTAACACTAAAAAAATGGAAGAACTACATTTCTGCACTCCCATGTTTCTCCCTTCCGTATGTCTCTCCAATCTTGCAAGTTTTGGCTATATAAAGATGAAAGGTGGTCAAGAAATGAGGTTTACACCTCCCTTTTACAGCTGGTAATGTTTCTCACATGTTCATGTGACTTCGTGGAGGTGAAATTGAGTTTTCCGCGTAAAGAGCAATCTTCTCTGACCACAATCTGGCCATAAATCCGGCCAAGTTCTGGCCGGATTGCTACAGTGACTTTTTGTGCAATTTCTGTTCAATTTCTAGCTCTGCTCCGATTTTGCATCAACTTCAACCGAACTTTTCTTGATGATAGAAGCTGAATTAACTCTTGACCAAAACATAAAACTTGTAGCTCTTTGAGTTATCTTTCCAATGCATGAAGAATCACCTCATTTGGATTTGTGTAGGCTGATAAATGACTGAAATACCTTTGACTGCTCAATACCCTGTTTCACCTTCAACCAAAAGAAATTGGCTACTGTAATTCGGTTTTTTGACCTAGAAAACCTTAGAACTGGATTTAGATGTCTTCACCAAAGTTGTAGGTCTATCTCCTATCTTCAAATTGGTTCAAGAATCATCTCAATCCAATCATTGTAACTCAAGTTATAGGCAAAATACGAAAATGTGTCAAAACTGTCAAAATGCACAAAATCCAAGTAAAAATGATAAAAACCTCATTTAACCACTTAAAAGTGTTTTCCACCAATTATAGCCAAAATGATTCATTTTCTTCCAATAATATAACCAAAGTGACTAAAAATAATATAAAATGTCATACAATTATTACGTAAATGAGTCACTTATCAAACTCCCCCACACTTAAATCATTGCTTGTCCTCAAGCAATCCACACATAATCAACTACAATGATTCAGGAGGTGAAACAATATATGCACTTTTGTCAAATTTAATTCCTCATGACTTGGAAAACAATCATTATACAATTTTTCAAATTACACTAAATACTCATAATATCAAGTAAAGAAAAGATAATTATACCTTAATTTTAACAAGTTAAACTTAATCTCTCACCCTAACCTAATTTCACAAATAAGCAAATCACATAGTAGTTTTATAGCCTTTCTCCTCCTATAATTATCTTTTTCTCAAAAATTTTACAACTAAAAGGGATTTATTCTCACTAATTTTACTTAAATAGTGAAAATGCCTTTTGACACGAAAATTGACACTTTTAGGTGAAAATTCCCCGTTACTCAACATTTCACTTATTTAAATTGCTATGCATACTCGTAATTCAAGTACCTTTTTATGCGAAAATCGACATTTGTAGATACCAATCCCCAGTTACTTAGTACAAGAATCATTGGAGTAGAAGAAAAACTCTTATTCTCCCTCTTTTTTTTTTCAAAAATAAAGGACATTAAATAGATATTCCCTCTTAGAAAATATATAAAAATAATCAAAGGAGGAGTATAACCTTTTATCTACTATATCAATCACTTATTTGGAAAATTAAGTAAAGAGAAAAAACATGCAAAATTATAGGCATAATTTTCTTCACTTTACCGGATATACTTTCTAAAATGCAAAAATCCTAATTGCATAATAATCATTTCCAAGTCAAATGAGGACTAAATCTTCCAAAATACATATATAATTTCAACAAGTTGAAGAATTAGAGCACCTAAAGTTGGAACAATTTCGCCCTTTTTGAATAAAAGTGCAAAAATTTGAAAAGTTTTTTTTTTTTTTGGTCATAGTGAAATATTGGAAAAGATTTTAGAAAAATTTTGACAGAGTTTCCCCTTGTAATTGGAAGAAACTCGCTGCCAACAAATTCAATTTTAAGAAAATTATCCACATGGCAAGTATTTCAAACACAATTCCAACATTTCTAAAGCATTTAAATCCACAAAATATCATCACATGACATTAGAATGCAAGTTCAAATATTTCTCTCTCCCGCACTTAAACTTCACATTGTCCTCAATGTGAGAAAAGGAAAATAAATAAAGAATAAGAAAATACTACTCTTATGACTTGCGCAAGCGGAATCCATGGCAATGTGATGAATTTTCAACCTTAATTGAGAAAGAATGGAGAGTTCAATTATTGCACCTTGAAAAAGACAAAATCAACTTCTTAAAAATAAAAGGTTGCAATCAACAAGAAGAAAACATGCAATTCAAGGAAAAAGGAAAAATGATCAAGCATGTGGAACTATAAAATGTTCAAGGGATAAAAACATGAAATGAGCTAATCTTTGCTAATCAAATATATGCATTAGTATCCAAAGCAAAAGGAAGCTAATTTCACAAAATAACCCCACCATTATAAACAAAGTAAGTTCCATTTATACATTTTGTCATCAATGATCAAGTCCCCTCAAGTACAAAAGTAATCTCAAAATGGAGGCAAACACACCTAAACCAAAATATAAATGACCTTCGTGAGAATTTATGAAATACTAAAAACCATTGAACCACAAGAATTATAAGTGCATTTATGAATTTCATCAATTAAGGTCATCTTCAATTCACCTCTTCTTTTAGAATTACCTAAGAATTCAAGAAATGATAAAGCGGTTATTTGGCACATTTTGCACCGTTATTTTGTCCTAATTTTGGCTATTCACGGTGCTAAAAATTGAAATTTCACTCATATTCGATATTTGTGTGAATTGTAGGTGGTCGGCATGAAAAATGATCTCGCGGGGTAAATTTCCAGAAGACATTTCGTCTCAGGGCGTGGCCACGCCTTAGAAGGTGGACGAAACCGAAAGCCGGACTGCGGTCCACGTGAACCGCGAGGAGCATGGGATTAAAACTCCAAAAGCTAGCTTTTGTTGCAATCAATTGGGCCAGACGTTTGTTTTCTTCTTGACTTCTCTTGGGCGGCGCTACATATAAAAAGGAAAAGGAGATTCAGAATGAGGGAGACCCTAGCTTTAGTTTTCTTTCTCTACTTTTTGGTCAGACGCTTTTTCCCTGTTTTTCTTTCCTCTCTTCGGTAGCAATTAGAATAGACCAGACGGCTATTTTTCCTTTTTGACTTTTACGGTTGCTTGGGACAATTTCGATTAGTCTTTTTCTTTGCAATTGTGGCTCCAAAACAAAGGCGAAGGCAGAGCCTTCTCTGTTGTGACGGCAATTAATTCCTTTCCCCAATTCTTCGTCAAATAATTGAATGAATTCAATTAAATCACGCGGGATTGACACGATGAGGAGCGGCTAATTTTCTCCTCTGCCCAAAGGTCGACGCGAGCGCGCGGTCCATAATATTGTGAGATCTAATCGAATCTTCATTATTTCCTCCAATTAATTGCTATTCGTGCGTTTCCTGAATTAATTGTTCATGGGTATTTTATTAATTGAATATCAACGGCCGGGTATTTGATTTAATTTAATAGCCTACTGTCACATTGACTAAATTGAATCCGTAATTGTTCGTTTAGTTGATACCTAGTGGCGACCACCATAATTGGCTTTATGTTGGGAAAACGTAAGATCTAGCTTAAATAAACCCTCTTAGCGTGTTTATTGGTTAGGGTTGGGTTCTTCTAGCTTTAATGCAATTGGATAATTAAATTCCTACGGTCGTACCTAGGGTTGTTATCTGGTTAAGGAAGCAGTCAATGGTCGTACCTTGACTGTCGAAAAGGTAAGGAAGAACTGGTTGTCAGAGCTTATTGATAACTATAACCAACCTAGTGACGAATGGATGAAATATCTATGCATCGATGATCATTTAATTGGACCGTGTCTGAACAGTTGATCCTTTGGGTAGAACTTTTATTAATTGCTATTTTTAGTAAATTGTGCTTTGTGAGTTAGTTTTGAATTTTGTTTGTTTTATTTTTATTTTTATTTTCCTCCCATCAAAAAAAACCCCCCATACTCTGAAGTCTAGAAGAAACGAATTATCCCCAGTCCCTGTGGATTCGACCCTACTCACCGCTATATACAAAAATCTGTATTTTTCTCGAGTAGGTATTTATTATTGCACAGGTTTGGCACCTGTCAAGAAATCATTCAACCAAACATCTTTTCATTCATTAGGTAATCTATATTACTCACATGAATATCAAAAACTCCCACTAAACTAATTAAAATGCTACATTGGCCACTTAATATGCAACTTTATCACCAAGCCAAATTAAGCATAAAATTAGCAAAAATTCACCAAATAATCACAAGCTCATGAGTTACACATCACCAATAATCATCAATAATCTCAATAAGCACAATGTAAAGCACCAAATTTCACAAAATGAAAAAAATTCGAAATTACCCAAAAATTAGAAAAAAGTGATAAATGGCAAAATTCAAATGACAACATTTGGTGAAGATTTGTTACCTCAAACTTGTTTGTTGATGATTATGGATACAAATAGTGAAGAATCCCCAAAAAATCTCACTCCAATTCGGCCTCAAATAGAGAGTTCAAAAATTTGAAACCCTTGTTCTTGCTAAGCTCAAATCCGAATTTAGACTTGTTTTTGAAGAATTTTAGCTATGAAATCATCTCTCAAGTGAAAATGGAGTGTTTTGGTATAGTTGATTTGAAGATTGGATGGTGAAAAGAGTGAGTATAGTGAGTAGTGTGTGTTTTAGGTGTGAGTGTGTGTAGGTTGAAGGAGAAAGGAGAAAAATTGTGAGGAATCTGTTTTTCACAGATTCTTCTTACGCTGGTTACTGTTCATATCCGGCCAGAAACCAGAAATTGAAAGGATTCGTGGAGGGATTGCTGGAGGGATTCGTGGCAAATTTTTTTTTTTTTTTTTTTTACATATCCGATCGTAAACTGGCTGGATATACGGCCAGATTTCTGACCGAATACTGTTCATATGAACAGTTTTTTTTTTGTATCCGACCGGATTTACGGCCGGATTCAAGGCAGTAGCTCCACAAAAATTTTTTTTTCTCCCCTGACTATCCGGCCAATAATTGGCCGGATTTATGGTCGGATTTGCTGCAAAAAAATCTATTTTCTCCAGTTTTTCCTTCAAATTTGCTTGGCCAACCTTCCGCATTCCACCGGTATCCACTTGCTTTCATGTTCTTTGAATAAAATCCAAGTTGAACATGATCATGCATGAATACAACTTTAACATGAAACACTTTAAATGCATGAAATGCAGCAATTGAACATGAAAACTCCCTTTTTGCAATTGAGATCATTTGCATGAACCCTTGCTATTACCACCTACAAAACACACAAAAACACTAGTTAAACAACTAAAACTTACTAAGAACAAGAAATTGTTGGGTTGCCTCCCAACAAGCGCTTCTTTGTAATCATTAACTTGACTATTTCACCTCATTTTTTAAGGAGGTTTGGTTAACGAATAATCCACCATTTTTTTGTGGTGGATCATTAAAAGGTGACTTTATAGCAAAAGTCACATGTTCTAATGATATGAGAGATGGAAGTGACTTACCTATTTCAAGTGTTTCATAGATATTACCTTGAATATGCATCACTTGAGAACTCACCAAAGGAAATGCCATGAGAGTATCTTGGGCAGCAATACCCTTAGAATCTATACCTTCGATGCACTCCTCAAGAGGGGTAAAACATGAGTCATTAAAACTTACCTCTTGAGGTTCGAAGTTAGTTCCAAAGATATTATCATGTGAAATGGATATTTGCTCATTGAAACACAATTGAGATTCATCATTTTCATCAAAATGCAATCCATTTTCACATACAAAATTCCCACCATTCATGCTAGGATTATTTTGCATATCATTAGAAGAAATAACTTCACACAATGCATTCAATTGCTTATGTATTCTACCAAAGTGAGAAGCTAATTCATCTATTCTTTCCTCAATCCTATCAAAACGGTCGGAAATTGCATTAGTTAATTTTTTTAAAGCTAACTCCCAAGATGGTTTAGAATCATTAGCTACTCTTTCTATTGCCAACTCTCAAGATGGTTTTGATTCATATTTGACACATTCAGGTTGGTAATCATAAAAATATAAAGAATTACTATAAGTACATTGATTATCCCAACCATAAGCAGGGGAATTGCTCCAATTAGCACTATATTAATCAAAATAAGGATTGTAATACTCTAATTCATCATAATAATCCACATTTTGTGCTTGCATACATGTATTAGTAGTATGATAACCTCCACACAAATCACAAATCATATGATAAGAGTTAAAAGCATTAGCATTCTTCCCTTGCTCAATTTCATGCATAATTGTGTCCATTTGACCTTGTAACATAATTATATCAAATTTTGTCTTTAAGCATTTCAAACCATCTTCGAAAGACATACCTTCAGTAATTTCTTGGTTACCTCTATTGAAGGAGTTTTGCACTTAGTAATCATCCATTGCCAATCTTCCATTTTTCAAGCATTGTTCTCCAAATTGACATACACTTCTCATTACCTAAAATTGCTTTTAAACAACTTAAGAGCAAAATTAGTAAGAAGAATAAGTGATGAAATACATACACACAAAAAACACTAAAATAACAGAAAATAACATTCACAGTATAACTAATAAAATGTCTAAACTAATAAAGTTGCTCTTCACACTGATATTGCCAAATCTTCCCCGGCAACGGTGCCAAAAACTTGACGGGTTTTTGGAATACACCCGTTTCACTGCAAGTATACAGGTCAACTAGTAGTTTAGGATATATATCGGGTCGATCCCACGAGAAAGATTGAACAATTGCTGGTACTACTAAAACTTTTCTATTATTTAGATTATCAATGAATGATAAGAAATGAAACCTGCTGCACTTATACAAGCAAATAACAAATGAAAGCTCCTTAAGTTGTGGTATCCCTAACTACCCATGCAAGTACTATTTTTGGATCATTGAATACTACCTTCTAGACTAGTTATGGTGTAATTTCCTTATGCATTTGAATCCGACTTTCGTAGTGAATTAATTATACTCATAACTAATCCATACCTATTCTCATGCTTATGAAATTAGCTACAAATTCATTTCTTCTGTTATATTACATGAAATGAATCACTTAAAATCACATAGGTGCACCTCTACTCTCGTAAGTGTACTTCCTATGTTCAGCACTTCTTGAACCAGTGTTAAATATCAATTTTCATTGTAGAAACAACACCTTAGATAATCACAATTAATGGTACCAGATTAATCATGATTTAAAGTGCTGCAGTGCTGAATAACTTGCTCAAATAATAGCAATCAAATAGCCAAATAATAAACACTAACAATCATAGAAAATTCAACCAAACCCAAGGCATAAACTTTAGAGATACATAATAAACACAAAATCCAGAACTTGCATATTAACTAAACTTGGAATCAAGTACAAAAAATAAAGATTTTAAGAAGAGATAACCCATATCGCTTGAGCTTCAACTCCTCCTTCTTCATCTCCAACATCTTCTTCATCTAGCTAATAAACAAGAAAGATGAACTACTCTATACTAAACTAGCCTAACACTAAGAAAATGGAAGAACTATATTTCTGCACTCCCAAGTTTCTCCCTTCCGTATGTCTCTCCAATCTTGCAAGTTTTGGCTATATAAAGATGAAAGGTGGTCAAGAAATGAGGTTTACACCTCCCTTTTACAGCTGGTGATGTTTCTCACATGTCCATGTGACTTAGTGGAGGTGAAATTGAGTTTTCTGCGTAAAGAGCAGCCTTCTCTGACCACAATCCGGCCATAAATCCGGCCAAGTTCTAGCCGGATTGCTACAGTGACTTTTTGTGCAATTTCTATTCAATTTCCAGCTCTGCTCCGATTTTGCCTCAATTTCAACCAAACTTTTCTTGATGATAGAAGCTGAATTAACTCTTAACCAAAACATAAAACTTGTAGTCTTTTGAGTTAGCTTTCCAATGCATGAATAATCACCTCATTTGGATTTGTGTAGGATGAGAAATAACTGAAATACCCTTGACTGCTCAATACCCTATTTCAGTTTCGACCAAAAGAAATTGGCTACTGTAATTCAATTTTTTGACCTGGAAAACCTTAGAACTAGATTTAGATGTCTTCACTAAAGTTGTAGGTCTATCTCTTATCTTCAAATTGCTTCAAGAATTATCTCAATCCGATCATTGTAGCTCAAGTTATAGCAAAAATATGAAAATGTGTCAAAACTGTCAAAATGCACAAAATCCAAGTAAAAAGTGATAAAAACCTCATTTAACCACTTTAAAGCATTTTTCACCAATTATAGCCAAAATTATTCATTTTCTTCCAATAATATAACCAAAATGACTAAAAATAATATAAAATGTCATACAATTATTACGTAAATTAATCATTTATCAATAGTAGAGAATTTATTTTATTTGAAGAAAAGCTTTTTTTTTCCTTTTTTTTCTATTTCTTTTTTGGTAAGTAGAAGATTTTGAATTCAGGATCTCCTGCTTACAATCCCTTCCCTTTTACCGCCCAACCCAATCCCCCTGAAGGAAAGTTAGTTTGTACCAAATGATTGAATGTATTTTATATACTGACATTTTGATAAGTTTAATTCCATTGTTATAGATTTGGAGAGATAAATGTAAAAATTACTAAGATGGACCAGGCATAAAACTCTAGCAATAGCAAATTTATATCTAAATCCAAATCTAGACACAAAAAAGAAGTAGTACAAATATTGTGACAGAAAGGGGTACATTATGTTTGAATGCATTAAATTGAAAATCAAGAAAAGCTAAGCAGAGAAATCGAGCAAGGGAGATATTAAAGCCATTGAAGCCATTGTTTTGCAATTGTCATGAAAGATGAAAATATTTTGTCTGTGATTGATGACAAAATGAGAACTAAAAGTGAGTGGGTTTTATATTCAAGTTATTCTTATCACTGTCCAATATAAATTTCTTTTTCACTTGTAAATCTAGTACTTTTTGATGGGTATATTTTAAAAAAAAAAATAGGATGTTGTCTGAAATGTTATATTACTGCTTTGATTGGAAGTACGAATAACCTTCGGGTAATAAGTTACAATCGTTTGGTCCTCGAAACGGTTCTTATTTTGTATATCTAGCAACAATATATACACATGCTAAAATTATATATCTACCGTATGGTTCAGAGGATTAAAGTACAGAAACTTAAATATAAAAAAAAGTACAGAAACATTTCATACAAATGCCACATGTAGTATTGGACTAGGATTTGGGAATGGTTGATTTTGAGAAATCAAATTTAAGGGAAAAACTTAGGGTGCGTTTGATAAAATTGAAATCTAGAAATTGAAAGATGAAATTTGAAATCTAAAGTTTGAATCCATTAAATTATTGAATTGCTAAGTATTAGATCTGATACATTTGAGTGTATATTTTATTAAGTGATAAGTAAATAGTTTATCACTTATTTTTTTTTGAGCAAATTTTACATTAAAAATGAAGTGCTACTTAGTTATTTCAAATGTTTAATTTTTAATTATCAAACATGTTTGAAACATGTTAAGATCTAAATTCATTAAGTTATTTATTAAATTTAAGTGCTGAATTAAGTTATCAAACATGACCTTACTTTTTCAGACTTTATGATGGATAAATACTAATATTTAAAAAGTAAATCTTATATACACTGACAGTATATACACTATTATTGTTGGATTCATAACATATATGCTAAAGTTAAATTTCAAATTCAAATTTTACATAGTTGTCATTCACCCAACGCTGACAGTGTGTCAGTATAGGAAAGATTAATCCATATTTAAAAGTTATATCCGAAATCTTTCATTTTATATAGAAGAGTTTAACAATTTGTACAACTATGCTTTATCTGTACATGAATTTAACAATGTCAAGTACAACTATCATTAACCTTGTAACTTATTACAAGCGGCATTTATAATTAAAATTGGTCGACTTTTTGGTTTGGTGATAAAGTGGACAGTCAACAAACATACAAGGTAGATCTATAATAATGAGCAAGTATAAAGATTTTCATAATTAAGCAATTCAATTTGGGGAAAAAATTAATGTGAATTTCTACCACATGCATGGATGCTGATTGTAAAACTGTTTAGAAACTAGATTAGGAAAAAAATTTGAATGCAAATTTTCGGCACGTGGAAGCTGATTGAACAATTGTTCAGAAACTTGATTTGGTAAGTTTTAAATTTGCTTTCCTACCATAAATGCATTAGATTGCGGATAAATATGACTCCAATGTGAATTAATTTTTTGCCATATAAGACAAGGTCACAATAGGAAAAGCGGCATCAATAGGCACAAAGGAAAACCCCATAAATACCCTCCTTCTTCTCAAATATTGACATTGTGAATCGATCAAATTAAGCCATGGCCAAAAAATTAACTAGAGGTCATCAAAAGGTTCCTATAGTTGAAATGGAGAAAAATAACAATCTCCATGTTACCTTCTCAAAGCGTCGCAATGGCCTTTTCATGAAGGCCAACGAACTTTGCACTCTTACTGGTGCAGAAGTTGCTCTGTTGGTGTTCTCTCCTGGAAAAAGGGCTTACTCTTTTCGTCATTCATCTTTCGAATCTGTCATTGATAAGTTTGTTGGAAACAAGCCATCACCTAGCGTCCATGGTGGCACTAATCACCATGTTGCCAACCACCATGGAGATAACATTGATGAACTCAATAATAAAATTATCGACCTTAAAACACAATTGAAAGCCAACAAAAAACGTGAAGAAGTTCTTGGTCAGATGATAAAAGAAGGCCACCACAAGAATTGGTGGCAGGCTCCAATTGGAGAGATGAATCTGGAGCAACTTCTGATGATGAAGAAGGCACTGGAAGAACTTAAAAAGAAGGTTCAGGATGAACTTAAGTGCCAGATCTAGGCAGCAAATATATCTCAGTACTTGCTTGAGAATGGTAGTTTTTATAGAAGATAAAGGGTCCTTCCAATATTAAACCCTAATGGATTTCCCCTAATTTCCTAGCTATTTTTGCAAGTATTCAATACATATAAGACTGTGGTCTCGACTCTTGAGTTATTCTCTTGTATCCCATTTTTTTTTAAGTAATTCTATGTCTCTGTTGCATAGATCTGTTCTAATCATGTGTCAAGGAAAAACTTTAGTTCAGAGTTTTCTCTTGCTATTAGATTTCATACATGTGTCCTGTGCGTTCAGTTATAAGGTTGTAATGTTTTTGATATCGAGATCATAAATAAAAGTGTTATTTTTCTTTAGTAAAGGTTTTTTTCTTTACTCATTGATCATGAAACACTGGTACCTGATTGAAGTATGAAATTTTATGAAAATTTTACATCCATATAAATAGGAAGATATATATATATATATATATATTTATCATAACATTTTTTTCTTAGGGCAAATTCCATTTTACCCCCCTGTGGTTTAGTGTTTTTTTACATAACCCCCTTATAGTTTCAAAAACTATATATAACCCCCTCATGGTTTGGATTAAAGTGTCAAAGTGACGAGAATGATCATTTGTAATGGAGTCACCTAAAATGTTAAAAATACCATTATATAAAGTTAAAAATTATTTATTAACCAAGGGGGATTATGTGTATATTTTGAAAACCATAAGGGGGTCATATGGTAAAGTATTAAACCATAAGAGGTTATATAGTAAAATATAAAAATTATACGGGATTAGTATGTCAGGTATTTATAAGGATAATTACGACATTTCTAGAAGTTCAGTTACGAATGACTATTTCCGTCACTTTGACACTTTAATCCAAACCATGAGGGGATTATGTATAGTTTTTGAAACCATAGGAGGGTTATATGGAAAAAAAACACTAAATCACAGAGGAGTAAAATGTTATTTGCCCTTTTCCTTATATTCAACTCTAATAATTTCTCTCTTACTTTACATCGTTTTTCTTCTTGATTATTCTATGTAGAGTATGAAAAAGAAAAAGCCATATATAAAGGCTTGTCATTTGTAGATCCATCACATAGTTCATAAGGAAAACCATAAACCCCTTTGAATAGTCAAGATTTAGTTGTTTTCATAAATGAGTAAATGAATAACTTTTTGTCGTTTTAATAGCCTCCATTTTTTTCCTTAATTGCCTCCATTTTATTGAAATAATGAAAAAAAATTGACTTATCATGATTATCTACAATATTTATGTTTTCATAAGGGATGGGCACTGGGCAAATGCTTGCCCTCCTTGACCATTTGTGGGTTGAAGGATTTTTTTCTCCTTTATTCACTCCTCATATTAGTGAGTAATTAAAAACCTGCCCATACCCGACGCCTTGCGTACACACACACACACACACACACACACATATATATATATTCATTTATTTATTTATTTATTTTTATGCACATATTATAAAATAATATTTTTAGAGTTAAATAAGTAATTCCATTGAACAAATTGTAGTACAAATATGAGAGATTATAGTTCATTTACAAGATTTATTTGTAGAGGTCATGATCTTATATTTCATAAAAAAGAGTTTAATTAATGTGGAACATATATTTAAAAAAATGTACTACTTATTTCAAACTTCCATTGATTTTGAATTCTTTTAATTTTTTTACTTTTTCTTGCATTCTATTCCCATGTTTGTTTCTTAGTAGCAGATTTTGTTGAATTTTTTTTAATTAAATCTTACATGAATGTGTAAAATACAAAATTAAATTAGTATAAATCATTTTTTAAAAAATTAAATGATAAGTGGAGTAGGGGAGGGTACCCATTGACCCAACCCTATCTCAACGAGTACTCTATAATCGAATACCCACTGATATGCGGAGCGGGTAAGGATCAGAAAATAACTGACCCGCAAATTATAGGTTGGGTTAGCCACATGGTACACGGGGCAGGTATTCGACCTATGCCCATTCTTACTAGACACCGAATGACTAGCAAGAGAAGGTTGGACCATAGGGTAGGGCTCCCATTATAGTTTAATTTTTCAAAAGAAAAAAAAGTTAAAGAATCATATGATAAATTTCATATCTTTTTAGATAAAATAAAAAATTTTAGAACAAATTTCATATCGTGCCCTACATGTTCATCTTAAGGATCTAATTAAATAGAGAATTTGCTGAAGAAAACCTCATCCCAAAAATAAAATCTTGTAAAAACAGCATAGTAGCGTAAGTTATCATTCTTCAATCTCCAATCCAACTCAACCAAAAATAAACTGTAAAAACATAGAACAATTCTCCTTAATTCGTTTTCTCTATACGTGAATAAATAGTGCAATAAAGCGGTTCAAATTACTCTATAGTCAAGCATGAAAAACCTTCCTCAAAAATTTTTAATGAAAAATACTCTCCCTGTATTTTAAGATCTGCATGGGCACATTTTTTGTAAACGCAATTTTAAAAAATTTCAAACATATTTTCCCATCCTATTTTTATGTGAGTGTGTACACGCAGACATATATATATGGATGTATGTATGTATGTATGCAATTATGTATGTATGTATTAATGTATGTATGTGTGTATATGTGTATTTATGTGTATGTGTGTATCTACACATATATTTACCCATAATGCTGCAACAATATCTGAAAGCAAAAACAATGATAACCATCCATGTGGATTCAATTGTTTCAATTTGACATTTTGGAAAAAAAATTTTCAAAAATTCTTTTAACACATTCTTGGATTATCTTTTCAAACTATAAGGTGCTACAATGACACACACATATATGTAAATGTGTTTATGCATGTATGTGTCTATTTCTTTATTCCTGATAGCTAAGGTGTGATTGTCTGTAATATTATATTACTACTTTTATTGGAAGTAGGAAATATTCAAACTTTTGGTAATAAATTTCAAGTATTTAGACGTTGAAATGGTTCTTGTTTTGTCCATCTAACAGCAATATTTACACATGCCAATATTATATATATACCACATGGTTCAGAGGATTAAAGAGACACTTTGTTTACAAATATCACACGAAGCACCGGGAAAGGATATGTTAACAAAGGAGAAAAAGGAAGCATTGAAAATTGTGCTTTTTTTTTTCTCAGATAAACTTGTTATAATGTTAATTTTTTTTTTCTATGGTTCATTTATTTTAATATCTTATTTTTGCTGAAATTAACTCATGTATATTAGTAATGAAATATAACACTATAGTAACAGCATTAATGAATAAATCACTGTGAGGACAAATTTATAATATACGTGAAATTCAATATTCAGTTATCTATAATTATGAATAGGTATATTGAGTTCAGTGTTCAAATTCAGATAATGAATGATATTAGATTCAATACTTGATAAATTAGTAATTTAATATGCTCATTTTTCAACTATGTCAAACACACCTTTAGTAATTAGAAAAATTAACACTCCTTTCGTACGTGCCCTCTCTTTTTGTCCTCTATTTTCTTCATCTGGAAGGCGCATGTCAAGTTTACTCGTTAATGAACTTAACTCCCAAAGTCCTACTCCATGAATATTACTTTTTTTTTTCTGCTTCATTTGCCTTTCTAAGTTGAGAGAAGATATAACCTTGTTAATTTACTCTGTTGACAATTATCACTTCTCACTAATATTCAAACTCATTAATGGTCAAGTCGTTGACCATTTCTGCAATAAAAATCAGGATTCCATTCAAACTTGTAGATTACAAATTTGAAAGTTTCTTATTTTGACTGTTTAAGAGAAAACTGAAAATTTCAATAGTATCATACTGCTACAGCATATGAATTGTTGAAAGAAAGCCTAGATGGATATCGATTTTCTCCATTGGCTGTTCATTTATTTACATGTCCAATTTTGATTCAGTAACTAAATAATTAAGCATTGTTTAATTATGTCCTCGTTTCTTTTATGGTTATTTAAAATATTCGTATATTTTAGAGGTAAAGTTTATGTCCCCTCCTTTTTAGTTTTTTAAATTATTAATAAAATTAAAAAATTTTCAAGAAAAAAGGCATGCGCATTCTTTTGTTGTGGTTAAGAGTAGGATGGTTCAAAAAATTTGAAAAACCATATTTTTTCTCCTAATATTCCAAACTACCCTAGAGGAATTGGAATTTGGATTTCACTTCCAGTGTCCAATTAAATTGGCCGATACAAAACAAATGCCAGAAACTTTTTTTTTTTCATAGTTTTAAGTGTTAATCAAGTTTGACACTGCGACTGTTTGAAACTTTTCTTCTAGGGTCCAATGTGCGAATAACTCATAGCCAATTGCTATAATCATTGTCTTATAAGAGAATGCTGGTTTTTCCCCAAGTAAGCATCCTCAAGTCAGTTAAATTAAACGGCTCAAAGATAATGTTGGTATGGTATGATTGATGACTTGAAAAAAGGGTGGAATGGCATTCGTGTTATAAAAGGCATATGCAAACCAACATCTAATTTACGGTGTGCATTTTACAATTGGCAATCTAAGGTCATTATTTACCACCAGTTACTCCCTAAGTTAGAACTTAGATTGGATTACAATCTTAATTTATGCTCCTACCATGATGGAATAGATTTGATATCTAATAGTTCTAGATAACTTATTAGATTAAATTATTTTCCTAAATTTAAGATAAGTGTGTTAAAAAAAACCGTAGAAATCTGAGTTAATTTTTTAGTCCTATTTTTTTTTTTAAAAAAAAATAACATAAAGCTGCCTACTACACTTGCTAATTCACTAATCGGAGCCAAATGCAGGATCCCAGTGTATATATGTATAAAACCATCCTAAAATCCTTTGTGAGTTTCTATTGTTGGTTGGATGGGCTTCTTTTTATTTGTGAGTTAATGCCACATTGTTAGGTATGCAAGTATTTTTCAGGCTTTAAAGGATGCCAGTTGAATATCCCATATTGATATTTCAAGAATTTATGGACATATATACAAGATGTTGGGTTATTCCGTTGATCGCCAATTGATTTTGATACGAAAGTTCAAGTTATTTAACATGGTATAAGAGTTGGCAGAGTTGGGTCTTGGGTTTGTTTATTATTCCATGGGTGGATTTGTTACCCCATTTATTTTTCCAGTGACTTGGTTCTTTCTTTAATGGTTTAAATCCATTTGTCAAGTCACCTCTGCGAAAAGGTGCTAGTTGAATATCTCACTTTGATATTCCAAAGATTTCCAACCATATATATAAGGTGTTGGGCCACTCCACTTATCAGCTGTTGATTTTGAGATGAAAGTGGAAGTTATTTGACAAAGGACAAGGTGATGCAATGCTTTCAAAAACATATCAGAAGAGTCAAAAAGACTTTTTCGGGTAGTACAGTTTAGAGGGCATAAGAAACAAAGAAAGAAAAGAATAGTCTGTACGGTAGATTAGGCTTGGAAATATAGTACCTTTAATTTTTTAATATAATTATATCCAAGAACTTTTGCTTATGATGTAGACCTCTAGGGCTCTAAAGTTTCTCCATTATGTTTTCAAACATATCAAAACCAATAAAACAAAAAAATAATGCAAATCCGCTTCCAAGATAGGAGTCCACTTGGTCGGGAATGTTTGCCAGCATTCTCAATCCCGTCGAACCCACAACAGCTCAATATGGCACTATTCTTTTAAATAGTCTGATCGAATATGTACTCCTACACGGATGGCTTATGCTGCTCAATCATGGTGCAAATCCTACACCAATACTGTCATTTACAATTTGATAAGGAGAGAAAGATCAGTTTGTCAATTATTCATTGGTTTGTAATTATTGATTTGTTTGTGAATAATTTTTTTTCAAATCATCCATTATTTGTGTTAACTTTAGGGACTGTAATGAGAAGTATTAATTAAAATCAAACTTTCACTACTGCAAATACATAAGTTGTACACTGCCGAAGCTACTTGAATTCTTTTATTATTTAGACCAAACTCAATGACAAGAAAATAATGTTACACTAGGAAACATAAATTGAACAAAACACGAGAAAAGCTCCTAGACTCGGTTCTCTCTAACCTTATTAGATAAACAACCCAATTATTGCAATTTTATCACCTTGACTAAGCATGGCATAATTTCTTAATGTATGTGAAATTTACTCTTGTGTAGTGAATCAATTATATTTATAACTAATCCACACCTACTCTCGTGATTATGAAATTAATTATAAGTTCATTAAGGTCTTTGAAATTACATGATAAAAAGTCACAAAGGTGCTTCTCTAAATTATTGAAAAGTGCTTTTGCAAGTAAATTTTGGAGAATCTAAGTGTTTTACAACCCAAAACCTCAGAGCTAATTTCCGAAATAATGTTATAATCAGAACTATTTCCCAATGTAACACTTTTCTAAAACTATTCCTTAATCTAATGCTCCTTGTGGTTTGTTTGACAAAACTATATACACCAAACTCAGCACTTTATTGTTCCTCGCAAACCAAACCTGTCATTACCTTCTATTCCTCTACCTATGTTCCACAATCTTTTTCGCGTTCTCCTTTGATTGGATTTAACTATTAAACAAATTGAGATTTTTCTCGTTAAAAAAAATTTATTAAGTGAATGTTTGTAAGAAAATTTATTTATGGTTTTCGAAAGCACTTCTATTGGAAATTGATCCAATAACCCAAAAACAATTTAACTTTTCCAACACCCAAACCAAGCTTGTATTCAGGTAGATCCCCAAAATTAATATCCTTCAAATCTCACTTCTCCATTATTGCAATCACCTGAGTATATCGTAATTTAACAATAAAATAGTGTGATAATCACATTAGAAATTATGTGATAAAAACTTATGCATTTTACCAAGTACTAACATTTCATCTAGAAGCATAACCAATTGAGAATGGAGAGGTGGAAAACAGTATTCGTTTGAGTTAGAATTAACCCAAAAAAAATGTGAGAGATTTTCAAAAATGAAGGACAAGAAATATTCAAGAGTAATGAACAGATGGAAAAACTGGTAGTGGGATAAAGTTAGAAAGCACAGAGCTTAGACAACAAGGTAGTAAAATAGAAAAAGGCTGAGGAAATGTTGTGTCAACATATCCTTGTAATTACAAACTTTTGCAATATAATTTATATTTTTGTTCCCCTGCTGCAAGTCTACAACTGACAAGAAGTATCAAATCGAGGAATAGTTTTGAAAAAGTATTACACTGGAAAATAATTTTAGTAATTATATTATTTTGGAATTTAACTCCAAAACGTCATGTTATTCCCCTTCAATTTGTTTTTCTTAGGTGAAAGACATTTAAATCTAACGATTGGATAAGAAAGAAGGGCATCGTAGCAATTACAATTTCGTCGATTGTAATTTTAATATTCAATTCAAAACATTATAGCCAAGATAGGTTGCAGGTATTGTATTGCACGCTAAAGTTTGATTTGTGCTATTGCAATTTTTAGATATGCTGGGGATTTTAACTATTATTGGGTTGGGATCTGGTCTCCTTAGTAGGGGACCGGTTGGGCTGTCAACAAAATCTACGATATAGACGCCAATGCTCGCTACAATATTTTGCACTCTCTTGCCCCGAAATATTCTTGTGTATTATGTGGAAGCGTTCTAAACATTTTATGGTAAATTACACTTTACACCCTGTAATATAGTATTTTTGTACATAATTCCATATAATTTTAAAAACTATATATAACTCCCTTATAATTTGATTTAAAGTGTCAAAATAACGGAATTTACAATCCGTAATGGAGTCACATAAAATTTAAAAATACCCCTATAAATTTGAAAATTATTTATTGACTACAGGGGATTATGTGTATATTTTGAAAGTTATAATGGGGTTATATGATAAAATATTAAATTATAAGGGGATTTTATAGTAAAACATAAAATCATATAGGGTTAGTGCGTCATGTATATTATATTTATATATTTTGATCACTTTAACCATTTTAAATTTTAAACAAGCGTAATTTCGATATTTTTAAAGATTTTGTTACGAATGATTATTTTTGTCACTTTGACACTTTAATTCAAATCATGAGAGGGTTATGTATAGTTTTTGAAACTATAGAGAATTATATACAAAAACACTAAATTATAGGAGATAAAATGTAATTTGCCCAACATTTTATTGCCTGGCAATTTTTACATTATCATGCTTTTGTTGTGGGTTCTTTAAGTATACTGGTTCAGAGAAAGAGGGAGAAGAAAAAGAAGGAGAATGTGTGGGAAGAAGAGGTGGCAGGAGAGGAAGGAGGGGAAAGTAGGAGGAGATGGGGAAGAAGAGGGGAAGTAGGGAGGTGGGGAAAGGTAGAAGGAAGGACAAGAGAGGTGGCGAGTTGCGGAAGGAAGAGAAGGGAAGAAGTGGTAGCGGGTTGAATGGTAGACAAGGGAAGAAAAAGAAGAATGGGTGGTGGATAGCACTGTAAAGTGAGGAGGACGGGGAGGTGGTTACGGTGGTCATGGGTGTTGGCTATAGTGGGGGAAGCAGTATTGTTTTTAATACACCAATTTTTTTCCCAAGACATCTACGGTAATTCCTAATACAATTATAATAGGTTATAGTAAAATTGTAAATAAATTCACGAAAAAAAAACACAACATCCAAACAGATCCTTTATTTGTCGTTAGTTAAGCCAAAAAACGAAATGCTAATTAATTTCCACTCTAGATTACTAGTTTTACCGAATAGTCAACACCTACCACATCGAAACCTCAAATCTTAAATCAGAAAAAAGACTTTTAACTTTTAATAGTTGTCCATTGCTGACTTGTCAGTGTAATAGACCAAAACTATGTAATTCCTTCCAAGCCTGACTTTAATGGCCAAGTCAAAGTCTCTTAGGCTTGAATGATATGAGAAGCAACTAACTGCCTTTGAACTGTTCGTCACCGTCAAAGATTTTTAAGTCTTGATGAAAGTGAAAGGTCAAGAGTATAAATCTTATCTCTCGTTATTGTATCACTATATGTGATTTCTCTAAAAATTCATATGAGTAGATAGTATATTCGTCTAAATGATAATTCAGTTTTCATTGATTCCTCGAATTGTCTCTTTTTTTTGTCAGCAACGATACATTTGTATAACTTACTCTATTCTAATCTAGGAGGAGGGGAGCCTAAAGAGGCTGTGGTTGGGGCTAATGAATATACAGACCCAACTAGATCAAGAGAGTGTTATGGCACAACCCTTAGATTTTTTTCGCTGCTGGTGAGATTTGAACCCTCACCAACAACCCAAGAAAGGACTTAAGTCCCTCCCTGGTGGCCACTGAGCCAATGGCCCAGTGGTTATTCCTCGAATTGTCTCAGTTGGGCCTCTCTTCCTCTTAGACCAAAACTCTGTAATTCTTTCCAAGCCTGATTTTGACAGCCAAGTCAAAGTCTCTGAGGCTGAATAATATGAGAAGCGCTGCTTGCTCTAAATTTTTATTGCGACATTGCTTAATGTGTAGTTGCGTCTTCCAACAAATTTTTATTTGGGATAAATTCGTATACCTCCCCTAAGGTTATTGATAATTGTAAAAAAAACTCCCCTCAAGTTCTAAAAATTACACTTACCCTCTCATGTTTTTATTGTTTAAGTAACATTCTAGGTCCAAAAGGCTAGATATTTTTCCAAAAATTTTATAATGCCCTTGAGTTATAATTCACCAAAAAAAAATAAAAAGGAAAACATGGTTCACAGTCTCTATTTCATTCATCTTTATTTGCTATCATTGTTGCCTACCCATTAACATCCAAATCACCACTGAATTAACACTTATCTTTGTTCTAATGTTCCTCTTTTACTTAAAAATTTTTTATGCGGACCATTTATCAACTATAAAATGCTGCATTAGATATCCAAAAGTTTACATACAATCTCATATCAATATCAGATTTTGCTTAACATACAACAATATTTATCAATATCTCTAAATTTCAATTCTATGACTGCCACCTTTTTTATACAAAATAATCTAAGTCATCACTGCTAAAATCAATATTCAATATACTTCATTGGCACCAAGTTCAAAATCAATCAAATTATCTCTATAGAAATACATCAATAATTTAAATAAAAAATAGAAATACAATGTAGTTATAAATATACCATGAATGCTTTTTTTCACAACATCCATGACAGTATAATCTATATTTAGTCTCTATTCCACTTCCTATCCTTAATTTTTTATTTTTTATCACTGTCATTATCTTCATCTCCATCTAGCTTGATAATGAAATTATTATTGAATTTGTCATTTGACAATTTCAATTTGCTAATGCCTATCAAAAATGGGTATAAGGAAACTATTTAATAATAATGAAAAAAGAGAATTGGGAATAGACACCAAAATAGGTAAGCATTGGTGATTTGGTATGTATGGTAGTTTTGTTAGTAGTGGTGACGGTACATATTTGGTTGATAAGAATAAATAAATGAGTTTGAAAGGGAAACAGATATAGGAGAAAGAGGATAGAGAATTAAATTATTGGTTGACAATAGATAAAAAAAATTTAATATTTGATAGAGTTTTTCAATGAGTAGGCATGAATGAAGGGCATTGTTGTCTTTTTATCATATCAAGGGAGGTCTCCGTAATTATGTAAACCTCAAGAGAGCTGAGTGAAATTGTAGAAAACCTTAGGACAGGTTTCTGAAATTATCCCTAAATTTAATCTAGTCGGCACAATGCTCTAAAGAGACTATAGAATTTCCCTGATTTAAGAACTCTAACAACTGCATTAAAAATTCAAATCACCTACACCTGTTAGAAATTTAAATCGAGAGATACTTATTATGCTTAAGATTCATCCATTAAAGTTGAACTATTGAAGAGTTCATGGTTTAAGATGCACAAGTTTTTGCAAATTAGTGGGGGATTGTTGAGTAGTTTGGAAAACTACACAAATCTGTGCAAGTGTTGGCACCCCAAACAATGTGTTCTGAACTCTAAAGTCCAAATTGTGTCCAGATTTAACGATAACTCTCTTCAAATCATAGTTATTAAACGTGGCCTAGAAAGGAACCCGACAAAGAAGGTGGGTGAGTGGTTGAACTAATGGATCACTAAATATATATAAATATTATATCTTAATTTTTTATATAAGATATATGCTATAAACTATAATAAAAAAATGCCATAGCAAATGATCATTTAATTTAATTTGCTATAGAATCGTTAATTTACATAAGAATCAACAAAACATAAATTTAATTAGTAATCCACCAAACTTCAAGTGTAAAATTATATCAGTATTTAGTGAAATTATCTAACTTATTTACAAATTTTAAGTGCAAAAAATTATTAAAAACAATATTTGTCTTCAAAAAGGATTATGTAATATAATATCTTTGAAATCCATTTTATAACTTATAAAGTTTAGGGGGAGGCTAAGTTTTTATTAAAAGATTCCAAATAAAATTTTTTTGAAGAAATAAAAAGAAATAAAGATAAAATTGATAAAATGTTCATATAGTATAAGATGGCTATTCAACTTACATATGGCAAGTGGTTTGGTGGTGAGTATACTATAGATGCATGCTTAAAGTCTCAAGTTTAAATCTTGTTAAGAGCTTGCTAAAATTTTTGAGGGGTCATAAGTTTTTGTTAAAAGATTTTAAATAAAGTTGTTTTGAAGAAATAAAAAATGAATAAAGATAGAATTGACAAAACATTCTTATAGTATACGAAAGCTATTCAACTTATATAAGGATGGCAATGAGGGTGGATGCCCGGGGGTTGGGGTGGGGGGAATCCCCCCCCTCTCCCACTCCCCCATCCCCCGCCCCGCCACCCGCTTAAAAATATATAAATATTTATATATAAATAATTATATATGTAATATTTAATTTATTAGTTACAAACTTATGACAATGATATTATTAGTTATATGTATTATATAATGTATATTGGTATATGTATCAATTATACTAATAATTATATATGTCTATTAATAGAAATTATTAATTAGTTATACTAAATTTATTAATACATTTATACTAAATCCCTAATTACACTTAATACAATAACATTTTTTTTCTCAAAAAAAAAAGCACAAGCACAATAATGAAATAGTGATTATATTTGTACCAAAAGTGAAAACTTGACTACTTTAGTCGTATTTATTTCATCATATTGGATTGTATTCAAATAACTTTTGTTTGATTGTTTATGTAAGTTTCAATTGTGAAATTATAATGAATAATAATTTGGTGATGTATTGATATTTTAGTACTTAATTATTTGCTAAAATTTAACTGTAATAAAATTATATAACAAATTTTTATTAACCCCGCGAGGGAAGCGGGACGGGGGGAGCGAGAGGCGAGGGACGTCCCCCGCCCCCCGCCCTGTTGCCATCCATAAACTTACATATGGCAAGTGGTGTGGTGTTGAGTATACCATAGATACATGCTTAAAGTTTCAAGTTTGAATCTTGGTCAAAGCTTACTAAAATTTTTTCCATAAAATCCTATTTGTTGACAAAAAATCGATCGGTTCCTAGTTTAATTTGGTTGAACTGTCGGATCATTGACCAAACATTGTATTCTATGCTTAAACGATTCAATTAGAGACTCAACCCGATCCAATGACCGAGTCATTGGGATGATCGGTTTGACTGCCAGGAAGAACTAGATTTAATAACTATGCTTTAAATACCTATTTTAACGTCGATAAAGAAGTACGATTTTTACACTTTGTTTTGAGAAATCAAGAGAAAAGCTTCGTTCCTCAAGTATTGATGGCAAGTCTGCCATTTATATGGCAACTCAAAAAATTTCCTTTCTCACCCAACTTGTATAATTAATTTATCCATATATAAATTCTGGAAGTTTGAAATTTGAATTACGGTTACAAAATAAAAGAAAAATGCATAACTATTGATAGTTTTTTTTTTTTTTTTTAGAAATTATTTTTTTTTTATTAATAAGATAAGAAATCAAACTATTACACAAGCCTAATTTTTCTAATTGAAGGCATTCCTAGCTTATCCAGACGAATTGCTCCACGAGCCATAGGTGGAAATGTATTAAATGTCTCATATATCCTGAGTTGCTGCTGTGGATGAGATACGCCCTCGTTGGACAGCACATCAGCCACTGTGTTTGCTTCTCTGTAACAGTGGGAAAATCGATCTGGATCTTCCATGATCTGCCAAATCTGCCTAATAACCCGTCTAATGTGCCAAGGACAATGAATGCGATGCTGGAGAATTCCAATTAATAACAGCGAATCAGATTGCACATTGAGATTCAAAAAACCCCTATGTGCACTGATTTGGAGACCAATAAGGAGGGCACGAGCTTCTGCAAGGAGACATGTCGTTTCCCCAAAATATGCCGAGAAACCAATCAAAGGTAGACCATTTGACTCCCGAAGAACTCCACCGCCTGCACCCACTCCTGGATTACCTTTAGAACATCCATCCGTATTAAGTGTGAGCCGACCAGATTCCTTTGTTTCCCATCGTACAAGTTTATATGTAAACCCAACCTCCGATGAATTAGGCCAGTCATACAAATGATAAAAAGATGGTACTCGGAGAGGTTTTTTTAAATAAATTCCCACCATGGATTGGATTTCGGAGAAAATGGCATGACAAATGGCAATCGACCTCATCTGAACATCGTCAAACATTGCTTTATTTCTTGCCTTCCAGATATGCCAACACACAAGACAGGGAAGAACCCGTCCAATAAACCGACGTATCTCAGAATCGTATGATTTCAACCACCAACCCACTATGCGGAGTCTTAAAGATGACGCTGACAAATCGAATCCACATGCAGCTCCAAAATAATTCCAAATTGTTGATGCTATATTGCCATTTGAAAATAAATGTTCGATTGATTCCTCAGATGGCAATGGACAGTACTTTGCTTTCGTCTACAGTACTTTGCTTTCATAAATTGAGACCATAATGACATCCCCTTTCTGAAATTCCACCAAAGCTTGAATGAAAATGCTCTGTAGACGTCCTGAAGTCTTCTAAAGCCGACTCCTCCCTCCTCAACTGGATAACACATCCGAGACCACCGTATCCAGTGATACTTTGACATGTCGGGTGATGACCTCCAAAGGAAGGTCAACAAAGCATTTTCTATAGTTCTAAAAACTTTAGCTGGGATAGTCGATGCTGAGAGCATATGCAATGGCATTGATGCTAATACATGTTTGATTAGAACTATCTTACCTCCAAATGAAAGCAACCTTGATTTCCATGTCATAATCCTCCCTAGGATAGACTGACATACTTCCCCAAAATATGATGTTTTACACCTTCCGTAATAGAGAGGGAATCCTAAATAACGTATCGGAAATGAATGGCAGGTAAAACTTGTGATACGTTCAATCACCCTTCTTCTAGCCAGTGACAAGGATGGATGAACCAAGTAACAACTTTTTTGCACATTTATCAACTGTCCCGAACACCTTTGATACATCTGTAGCACCTGCATGATGGCCTTTAAAGAATGTGAAGATCCATTTGCAAATATGAGGACATCGTCCGCAAATGCCAAATGTGTTATAGAAGGGCATGCGTGTGGAAGTCTGAAGCCCACAAATCCCGAGTGCAAGGCAAGATTATTCAAACCTCTAGACAAAACCTCAGCTCCTATAATGAATAATGCAGGCGATAAAGGGTCACCCTGACGTAGTCCTTTTGAAGATTTAAAGAAACCATGGGTTGACCCATTTATAATGACCGAAAACCAAACATTAGAAATCAATCGCCATACAAGATCAATGAATATTTCCCCAAAACCAAATCTTCGTAGAACACCAATAATATGATCCCATGCCACCCGGTCATATGCCTTAGACATGTCTAGCTTCATTGCCACATTTCCAGCTCTATTCTTTTTTCCAATGCCCGATACTATCTCTTGAGCTAAAAGAAAATTGTCTGTTATATTACGTCCCTTCACAAATCCTGTTTGCTGGGGAGAAATAATTTTTGGCAATATAGAAGCCATTCTATCTGCTAAAATCCGGGATATTAGCTTGTTGAAGAAATTACAAAGACTGATTGGCCTAAATTGAGAGAAATCCTGAGGATTTGCCGTCTTAGGAATTAACACAATAGAGGTAGAAGTGATGAAGCGAGGTAACTCTGCCCCACAGAAAAAGCTGATTATAGCATTATGAACATCTTGGGCGACAACTTCCCATGCAAATGTAAAGAATTTGCCAGAGAATCCATCTGGGCCCGCAGCACTATCTCCATCCATTGATCTCACAACTCGATAGACCTCCTCAATCGAGGGTAATTTCTCCAATTTGTCATTGTCGTTTTCCGAGATCATAGGCGGAATTAAATGCAGCAAATCAGTAGAAGACTGTAAAGTGGCCGTTGTGAAAATATCTGAGAAGTATGTTATTGCTTCAGATACTATTTCAGCATTCGTCTCCACCCAAATACCATTGGAATTTTTGATACGGTGTATCCTTCCTTGAGCTCGTCTCTGCTTAACAACCGCATGAAAATACCTTGAATTACGATCTCCCTTTGCAAGCCATTTTATTCTGGCCTTTTGGCTCCAGAATTGTTCTTCAATTGATAGTGCATGACGTAATTCCGCCTGAGCCTTGCTAAGATGAACATGAAATTCCTCGGAGGCATTTTGATCCACAACTTGTTCTGCCCGTTGGACTGCCATTTCCGCAGATCGCACAGCATCAAATATATTTCCAAAATGTTGTTTATTCCATACTTGAATAGCCCTCCTCGTTGCCAATAATTTGGAGCATAGTACACGTAACGGAGAACCAACCACATCTTGATTCCAAGCTTGTCGAATAACCTCCAAAAGTTCGGGTTTGGTAGTCCATATATTCAAGAAACGGAAAGGCCGCGGCTTATTGTCTGATTGATCCGCAAAAGAAATCTTCAACGGTGCATGATCTGAAGGATGTCTTGCCAAGTGAATCACAGAAATTACATCTGAAATTTCCAAGCACGACCCATTAATTAGAAACCTATCCAACCTCTTTGAAACTCTGGCTCTACCTCTCCGATTATTAGACCAGGTGAAACTAGCTCCAGAAAAGCCTATATCAAAAACCCCAGCCTCCTCCATGAAAGACATGAAATCCACCCCCTCCGATATTGTGAATGGACGACCACCACTTTTTTCATGAGCAGCTAAGATGACATTAAAGTCACCCCCAATACACCAAGGAAGAGAGATTGGTTTATCATTTAATAAATTGCACCATAAATCTCGACGCTCCTCGACTGAACACTTGGCATGGACAAACGACATGATAATTGGACTAGATAAGAATGAAGACTGAACATGTATTGAAATGTGTTGATCCGAATTACCCACAATGGAACATGCAAAAGGGCTTCTATAAAAAACCCAAATATCACCAGAAAGATTAACAAAGGCATGATCAAATGATAACCTTAGACGGATGGACTCAACTTTAGACACATCTAATTTTGGTTCACAAATCACAGCAAATTGAACACGATGAAATCGTACCAATTTAATCATTCTTCTTAAATTAGGGGATTTAGCAACCCCTCTAATATTCCAAAAAATACCACTAATCATTAGAAAGAACCTGGAATGAGTTTTGGACAGATGTTGTGGACCGTAATTGTCTATCAGATGGCACAATAATCCTCACACCTTTGCCTCTTGTTTGTCGGCCATTATTGTCGTCAACAACAGATTGGTCAATGTTTAACGGATTTAATGATGGATCCAAGGACTTGTCACGAGCTTCAACCAGGCGTGGAGATAAAGCGCCAACACCAGTTGGCAATACGACTACATTCGGCATATTGGAAGTGAAGTTGTCCGGCTGGTCCCCACCCAACTCAACATAAAGATTGCTAATTGCATTGGTGTCGGCCTTGTGATGTTGAGCAGCAGCAGCTTCATAGTATTGCTTTGCAATTGATTTGGACTCCTCACGATCATTGCTGTTGAAATTGTAAGTTATTTGATTGTCGGCCATTCCATTTGTTTCGGCCCTTTGCTGCTGTAAATCTGTCAAAGAAGTATCCAATACCAGCTGGGACCCTTCACAATCATTGTTGTTGAAATTGTAAGGTATTTGATTGTCGGCCATGCCATTTGTTTCGGCCCTTTGCTGCTGTAAATCTGTCAAAGAAGTATCCAAGACCAGCTGGGACCCTTCACAATCATGATTTTGGGTAATGTTCTTCAAACCATCATCCGAAATAGGTTGTGCTTGCCCCACAGCATCCAATGTTTGTTCTTGTAATCCCACATCAGTATCTCCATGTTGTGTCACTAGTATTTCTGCATCAATGGCTTGTTGAACAAATAGAGGAGGCTTCATTGTAACGGCTGTTGTGTTTCCTTCAATGTCATCCACGCCATTTTGTGTTTGTAAACCCACATCAGTATCCATTAATTTGCTTTCATTTTCGAGCTGGACAGATCGTACATTATTCCCCCTTGCATCGGCTGATGTCCCTTCATCCTCAGTCATACCAGGAACTGGCAATTCATCAGTATCTTTCCAATTAGTAAAATGCATTTGTTTAGTTACTAGCATTGAGTCCTTGTGGATTTGTGAAATTAAACCATGTTGCAGCCGCTTGGATCGAGGCTCAGTCAAATTTTTCTTGCAGTCGACAGATAAATGACCTAATCTCCAGCAATAAGAGCAGTATGACGGCAGATTCTCTGGTACTATCTTTTGCCAAAAACCTGATTCTCCTTCAATAGCTATCCAGACCCTTGGTACAACTTGCTTCGATACATCAATTTCCACACAGACCCTGGCCACACTAGGTCGTGTCCCAGCAGCCGTTGCCGAATCCAAGAACAAAGGTCTTCCTACTGGAGAAAGTATGGAGAACAAAGAATGTTTATCAAAATAATGAATAGGTAAGTTAGGAAGATCTACCCAAACTGGAGCCAGAGATGACTCTTTATGAACATGAAACTCCCTGGTCCATCGGAATACACGCATCGGGTATTTACCCAATTGCCAAATCCCTCTCATCCAAATCCTGTTGAAATCTACTTCAGCGGTGCACTTAATCAAAACATGTCTATAATCCATCAAACCAATGGAAACTTGGTCTTTGAGATTTAGTGAAGAAAAGAATTTGCGAGTATCCTCCAATGAAGGTCTTCCATGAGAAAATTTTCCAACCAAAGTCCATCTAAACGGTGCCGCAAGTTTGTCCACATCTTCTCTAGAAAAAATAACCGCAGCTTCACCCTTGTAAACAGACACATGCTGAATTTTGATAGGTGATGTAGCAGGCTGTGAGAAAAGTTGAGAAAAGGATTTTTTTTCCGTAGGAGACCTTTGCCCCTCAGCCGATGGCTGAAGGGTAGCCATGCCAACTAAGTGATGAAGAAACTAGGCTTTTTAGAGAGAAGGTTTTTAGAGAGAAGGAAGAGGTGACCGTTCTTTTTTGTGATACTTAAATATTGAGGTGTGTTTTTTCGCATAACTATTGATAGTTGATTTATGTTACAATATTTAAATTTTGATCATCAAATGGAGTTGCGTCAGAATTTAATGAAACATTCTTCTACAAAATTAAATTGTGATCGATATTAGCCATACTTTATAAGTACATTAGCTGAGTCATGGATTCTTACGTGGCTTCAGCATTTTTACTCTTTGGAATTTTCCTTCACTGAAAATTTATGTGCCATATTACCTTCCTTTTAGAATATATCAATCGAAATCTTGCTCTTAATTTTTTTTTTCCACAATCAACTTCATGGACAGATTTCAAATATCTCTAGGAATGTTAATTAGAATTAGAATTAATTACAAAACTCCCCTTGAGGTATAGTGACGAGCGCGGGGTATACATATATCAATTAACTTATCCACAATCAAGTTTTACATTTATAAATTTCTAAATACTCCACACGCGATTTTTTGCAAGTATATCAGCTGTGATTGAGTATAGGGTATTAAGGTATCAATCCCACAGGGAAGATTTTGAATTACTGGTGATTTTCGAATTCCTTTATTATCTAAACTACCTTAAACGTAAAAGTAATAAAAATAATACTCCCTCTGTCCCACTTTGATAGTCCTGTTTTCTATTTTCATCTGTCCCAAATTGTAGTCCAGTTTCCAATTGAAGAATGTAGTTGTATTTTAATTTTTCTAAAATACCCTTATTCAATATAAGTTGTTGTTACTATAAACCTATCCCATTTAATGAGAGTTGATTTTTTTTTTTTTACCATCAATTCAAGTTCCCATAAAGTTATACTCTAATTAATGTGAGGTATTTTAGAAAAATAGCTACCTAAATTGATTGTTCCAACAAAGTTAACTACTTTTTCTTAAACTGTGTGAAAAAACAATTAGGACTATCAAAGTGGGACGAAGGGAGTACTAGAAAACTCCTAAAGATATGGAATCCCTTACTACTCTTGCAAATAAGGTTACCGGTTAAGTGAATGATATTATCTTGACTAGTTATAGCGTAATTTCCTAATGTATGTGAAACCCACTTTCATAATGAATCAACTATACTTGTAACTAAACTATACCTACTCTCGTGGTTTACAAATTCATATCTTCTATTAAATTACATGAAACAAGTCACTAAAGCCACAAAGGTACTCTTCTACTCTTGTGAGTGAACTGCCTACGTTTATCACTTCCTTGAACTAGTGTTAAATTCCAATTCTCATTGCAAACTTAATACCTTTAGATAATCACAACTAATGGCCGGTTAATCATGATTAGAAAAGCAAGAGTGATAAATAACTTGCACAAAATAATATCATCAAATAACCAAACAAACATCACTAACAAGATATAGCAAGTTTATCCGTACTCTAGGCATAAACTTAAACTAAGCATGTTAAAACACAAAGTCAAACTTGTATTATAGTCAAACATAAAATCCATTACAAAAGAGAAAGTAGTAGAAGAGATATCACCCTTGTCACATGAGATCAACCTCTCCATCTATGCTCCTCAATCTTCATCCAAATTTAATTACAAATATATGAAAGATAAACTACACTACCTATACTATACTACTCTAACTAATGAACTAAGAAAATTCTAGTGAAGACTACATTTTTGTGGAGTTTCTCTAGCCTTCCAAAGTTGTTAAAATGGTCTCCAAAGGCTGCCATTTATAGAGGATTTAAGAGACAAATGAGTTGTTTCTAGTTATCATTTTTTACTCTTGAAACTCCCATAAGTTGTTTCCCCAACTTTCCACACTCTTCTTGATCAGGTACAGCCAAAATTGTTAGCTGGAATTAAGCTGGAAAAGTTGTGTTAAAATAGGGCAAGTTCATGAGCAAGTTGCAAAAACAGAAGAGAATACGCGATCTCAGGAATATACAACTTCAGCTCGCGTATTAAAGGGTCGCATTTTCACTTCAGCACCATTTCAACAGATATTTTCGTGATGATGGAGGCCAAACTCTCTCTTCTGCAAAACACAAAAGTTATAGTCCTTTGAGTTATATTTCCAGTGCCTCAAGAATCATCCAATTTAGAGTTATGTGGACAAAGAAATAACCAAAATATCCTTAACTGGTCAGAGTTCTATTTCAACTTTCAATCATGAAATTACACTTCTGTATTTCAACTTTTTGACAAAGCAAAAAGACTGAAATGGACTTCAATGTCTTCATATCAAATATAGATCCATCTCTTAGCTTCACAATGGTTTAAGAATCATCTCAATCCAATGCTTGGAGCTCAATATATTGCTGAATTACTACAAGGTGTCAAAGTTGTCTTCACTTACATTTCTTCCTTTGAATGTTTGCACTTCGTGTCTTCTTTAAATTACTTCAAATCATCAATAACCATCAAATATGTTCTCAATTCATGCCATTTGATGATTGAATCATTAAACCTATAAAAGCACGAAGTTTTTACTATTAAAAACCATAGAAATACAATTTTTACTACTTAAACCGTAAAACTAAATATTTTCACTAGAATCTTAGTTCATTAGCTATAAAACTAAATAAAACACACTAAAACTAACTAATAAAACATATTTAAAACACATAAAATACACACTTATCATATAGCAAGTTAATTTTACTGTTTGTCCCCTAATATTATTTTTCTTTCCTCATTTTGCCTACAAAATTGTTAGCCAACTCTAAGGGTATAATAGAAATATCAAATAGACATCTATACTCCCCAGGGGTTAATATAGTTAATTTCATACGGTAAAACGTGTTTTACACTTTAACCCTACATCATTCTTTTTCCAACTTGTATATTTATTGCTAAAACCTTTAGTAAACTCTAGTTTGTAACAACACCCAGGATAATTAATCTAAAAAATCAATATTTTTAGCATAATAATGAAAAAAAATATTATATTGACTTTAAATTTGGGTCTTGTTGGTCTTGGTCCTTTGTCTTTGCTGAAAAATTTTGAGGTCTTTGGGGTCTTGATCCTTCGTCTTTTCTGGAAAATTTGAGGTCACATATTTGTCACAGTCCAGATTATGACTACGAATAAAATTTGCACGTATTCCACACGCAAAGACTTTAAACAAAATACGTCTCTTTCTTTGCTGGAAAATTTGAGATCTTGAGCGTCGTGGTCCTTTGTCTTTACTGGAAAATTTGAGGTCTTGAGGGTCTTGGTCCTTTGTCTTTGCTGGAAAATTTGAGGTCTTGGTCCGTTGTCTATACGGTATCCCAATAGTCATTGGTACGATTAGACTGGAATATATATTAAGCTGTGCACCTTTGCATCCTAAATGCTAATTTGCAACTAAATCACTTCTTAAACTATAAAACAACAACAAAAAATTACTTGGTCCCGAATCATTAAAAGGTTTTTATAATGAAAACATATCCATTAAACGAACATAGAGAATTTGAAGAAAGAAAAACTTGAGCTGAAGATAAGGTTAAATAACTTCTTGTTAGTGCATGAATGTTTCTATGAATTGCAGGCATAAAAGAATATGAAGTTTCTTATGCTTGATCATCCTTATATGTAGGTTGTGATGACATATATACACTTGAAAATATGTATCTGCATAATATGTGTGCTCCCAAAGTCAAGTATTTTCATTCATAGACACTTATCCTTTATTTTTTTTTTGTTTGAGCTTGTTGGCTGACATCTATTTCGGTCGAACTTCATTTTTTTCATTCAGTTCTTTTCCATCTTAAACTTGAAATATAAATTCCTTCGTGCATTGTAATAAAATTACTATGATGCTTTAAAAGCTGCATTTAAACAAAAATTTTATGTTTTACTCAAGAAAAGGAATTATTTTTTCTTTTTACCAAATTATCTGGGGCTAGATATTTGTCTATCCCCCAAAAATTCGATATTCCAATCGTAGTTTTCTCGTAAAAGTAAATCATGACATTTGCAACAAAAAAAATTCTGAGTAATTCCTCAGTTGATTTTGATGAATTATTCTGGTACTAGAACTTTTATTAGAGTATAATACAAAAGTAGAATGATCAAAACCACTTTCATGTTTTATTTTTCCTTCGTCGTATTTTCGGATTTTACTAGCTTTAGTACATTATTACAAAAAGAATCTTACTACATGAGTGCGTCAACAATAGCAATAAGAGTTAAATCCCAACATATGTGCTTAGAAACGGTGAATTTTACCTCTTGGACCAATATTCGGCTCTAAACAACGTAGTGTATACACAAGCCAAAAAACCATAAACGACCAAAATGAACCTTCCTCTCCCTCAATCCCAAGTATCTCTTTAACTTGTCAATTTTATGTTTATGTGATTTCTTCCCATGTCATTTCAAATCATTTAAAAAAAAAATCTGAAACGCGAATCATGAAATATTAGTTTCAGTCCAATAAATTAGTTTTAAAAATTATGAACCTGTATAGGCAAACAGAACTAGAAGATTTTTTCTCATTCTTCTTTGTTACTCCTTCATTTGTACATTAAATATACTTATTGAAATCAGATTGAGAGTGATTATAAGCCATATGAGTTTTTATTTGTCACTAATCAAGCAAAAAAATGAATAAATTCTCATCCAAATCAAATTCCAATGTATATTCCACTCAAATGCCTAGACCTGTTACATCATGACCTCAAATCATAAATGTGAAGCAAGACCTGAGTTTTCAATAGCTTTCCATTCTTTTTTCCGGATACCTTTATGGTAGGAACCTTCCTACCATAGGCAGCTCTTCAGAGTATGACACGTGTATTTGTAAAATAGGAGCTCACGGACCGTTATGTTGCAGTGGTAACATGCATGAAAATAAACCAAACAAGACATGTCCGGATGCAGTCATTTTTCTCCTCCAATTCCTCCGTTCACAGTGCATTGTTTCCCCACTGCTTTATTACATTTAAAAAATTATGAAACTAAAATTTTCTGCACCTAATATACCAAACAATTTAATAAAATTAATAACAACATACCAACAATATATACCCATGACATAAATATACTAAACAATTATAAAAATTATTAGGATTATATAGTTACTTTAGAAGTTGCTCCCAAATACTGTGCAACTAAATTTTTCATTCAAACTAACGATAGTACAAAAAAAAAGACTAATTAATGAAAATACGATTTCGAAAAATTTTTAATTCACAGTCACAATATGTGAATTCGTGATAAATAAAAAAAGTATGGTACTTTGATCATATAATGAAGAAAAGCCATAAAGAGCAGGCCATTTATGGGAAAATTTTCATTAATAAAAATACTAGCTCTTCACGGTTTTCTTATCAATCCTCCAACGTATGAGCAAAGTGCCAATAATTAAATTAGTAATTTTTTTGATTTATACATAGTTAATTTTTTTTTTTTGCATTTCGACAAAAAACAAATGAAATTTTTTTATAAACAAGCACAAAAGTCAAAATGATTGGTCTAAAAGGGAAAGAAATAGCAGATATGTACAGTACTTGTATTTCACGTTCGAAATGCTACAGTGCTGTTTTTGAAAAACACCCTAAAAAATATCTAATTCAAACGGAACCAATCTTCATTATTTTAAGGAAAAATCGTTCAAAACGTTCATCACATTTTACAAGATGACTTTTTTCGTCCCTCACTTTTAAAAGTGTAATTTTACGTCCCTTACAAATTCATATTGACCAAATTTAGTGCCTACCTAGGTTTCCGACTAGTTTTTGCCGGAATCCACCACGTGACTTACATGTGATCATTTTTTAAGGACAAAATTATCAAATAAAACTTTTACATAATCTGATTCATAGTCCCTCACATTTCACAAAATGAATTTTTTCGTCCCTAACATTTTACAAAATGAGTTGCTTCGTTCCTCACATTTCAAAAAATGAATTTTTCCATCCCTCATATTTTTTAAAATAAAATTTTTCATCCCTCATTGATCATGTATACGAATAGCTTTTTTTCTATAAACCCACGTATATGTCTATTTGATTTTATCTGAACAGTATGAATAACATGTAATTTATCTCTATTGGATTTCATTTAAACATGCTAATCGTAGTTATACACATGCTATTCAATAGATATATATAGGGGTTTTAAACTAATAATTTTGTTTGAAACCCATGTATATATTTATATGATTTCATCATTTGAACCTATTCAATTTTTGTGACATTTCTCTTTTGGTTATAATTTATTTATTGAGTTGTATAATAAAGTCATCTAATTAATGGGTCTTAACTCGAATTCTATAATTGTGCTAACAAATTTCAGTTTAAATCTAAAATTTCTACTCGACACTTTTAAGACCAACAGTTGAATTACTTGCCTTGTGATTGTATTAAAATTTGAAAGTGTCAATCACTTATTTCTTTTTGTCATACTTTTCTTTTGTTTATTTTTTCTATCCAAATTTAATTCGATATAAACACTCGATAATATTTAGGATTAAATGTCTTCTTTATTTTCAAATTTCGAGTAAAAAAAATGAATATAAGTAAAAAACTAACAATTTTTTTAAACTCATGTATATATCTATTTGATTTCACTTGAGCAATACGAATAGTGTGTAATATATCCCTATTTGATTTCACATGCTATTCGTACTGTTCAGGTGAAATCAAATAAATATATACATAGATTTAAAAAAAAATTATTCATATACATGATCAATAAAAAATGAAAAAATTCATTTTGAAAAATGTGAAGGACGAAAAAATTTATTTTATAAAATGTGAGGAATTATGAATCGAATTATATAAATTTGATTTGACAAATTTTCCCTTAAAATATGATCATGTGCAAGGCACGTGGTGAATTCCGATAAAAAACTAGTCGAAAACATAAGTAACGACCAAATTTTAAGGGACGTAAAATTATATTTTTTAAAAGCGAGGGACGAAAAAAGTTATTTTGTAAAATGTGAGGGACGTTTTGAACTATTTTTGCTTATTTAAAATACTAAATTTGTGAATGTGTTTTAATTGTTATCCATTGGTATCCTAAAGTATCATTTTTCCATCAAATACCAGCTCTTTAACACCCATTTTTTCATAAATAAATTTATTTATCGGATAAAATAAAAATATACCCGTTTTCCAATAAATAGCTATTTCCAATAAATAACTGGTGTTTTATTAAAAAATGGGTTTAGTTTTATTTTATTCGATAAATAAATTTAATTATGGAAAAATGGGTACTCTGTTCTTATAATAGAGGAAAGCCATAAAGAGCTGACGTTTTATGAGAAAATGGGTACTCTGTTCTTGTAATAGAGGAAAGCCATAAAGAGCTGGTGTTTTATGAGAAAATGGGTATTCTGTTCTTGTAATAGAGGAAATTCATAAAGAACTGGTGTTTTATTGAAAAATGGATTTATTTTTATTTTATCCAATAAATAAATTTGTTTATAAAAAAATGCGTGTTAAAGAGCTAGTATTTGATGAAAAATGATATTTTAAGATACTAATGGATAACAGTTAAAATACATTCACAGATTTGGTATTTTAAATAATGAAGACTGTGATTTAAAATACCAAATCTGTGAATGTGTTTTAACTGTTATCCATTGGTATTCTAAAGTATCATTTTTCCATCAAATACCAGCTCTTTAATACCCATTTTTCCATAAACAAATTTATTTATCGGATAAAATACAAATATATTTGTTTTCCAATAAAACACCAGCTCTTTATGGCTTTCCTCTATTATAAGAACAGAGTACTCATTTTCCCATAAAATACCAGTTCTTTATGGCTTTCCTCTATTATAAGAACAGAGTACCCATTTTTTCATAAACAAATTTATTTATTGGATAAAATAAAAATAAACTCGTTTTTCAATAAAACACCAACTATTTTTTGGAAATAGCTATTTATTGGAAAGCGGGTATATTTTTATTTTATCCGATAAATAAATTTATTTATGAAAAGATGAGTGTTAAAGAGCTGGTATTTGATGGGAAAATGATACTTTAGGATATCAATAAATGACAGTTAAAACACATTCACAGATTTGATATTTTAAATAATGAAAATTGGTTCCGTTTGAATTAGATGTTTTTGGGGGTGATTTTCAAAAACAGCACTGTAGCATTTCGAACGTAAAATACAAGTACTGTATATATCTGCTATTTCTTTCCCTTTTAGACCAATTAATTTGATTTTTGTGCTATCTGATAAAAAATTTTCATTTGTTTTTGTGAAAATGCAAAAAAAAATTAATTATGTATAAATCGAAAAAATTACTAATTTAATTATTGGCACTTTGCTCATACGTTGGAGGACTGATAACAAAGCCGCGAAGAGCTGGTATTTTTATTAATGAAAACTTTTCCGGTAAACGACCTGTTCTTTATGACTTTCCTTCATTATATGATCAAAGTACCATATTTTTTTGTATTTATCACGAATTCACATATTGTGACTGTGAATTAAAAATTTTTTGAGATCGTATTTTCGTTAATTAGTCTTTTTTTTTGTACTATTGTTAGTTTGAATGAAAAATTTAATTGCACGGTGTTTGGGAGCAACTTCTAAAGTAACTATATAATCCTAAATATTTTTATAATTGCTTAGTATATTTATGTCATGGGTATATATTGTTGGTATGTTATTATTAATTTTATTAGAAAATTATAGTTTCACAATTTTTTAAATGTAATAAAGTAGTGGTGGGTGTCAAACCAGCAAAAATAAAATTCCTACTCTTAAGTCACGAATTAAATCCACTATGGTACTGGAGCAGGGACTTATGCTGTGCAATGGGTTACTAGCTTCACCCTGGTGCCAGAGTTTGCTTGATCCGATATACCAAAGTATCTTAATTACGTGAAAGATAAAATTCGAATATAGCAGTGAGCAGGGTCGAATCCACAGGGACTTGAGAATTTATTTTGAATGAATGTAACATTAAATAAAAATGAGGGGATTGATATGGAACTGTCTAATTTAATTGCTCAAATAAAAAATAAGACAATCGCAGAAAAAATAAATAACAATAAATATAAAGTAAATTAACGGAAGGAAAATCTCTAATCAAAGGTATAATCTCCACTAATGGTTCGAATCACTGATCACAGATGCAGAGATAAAATCTTTCATTTACAAATAAACTGGTTATGGTTGTCAACAAGCTCTGACAACCTGCCTAACCTTCCTGATTCGATGATCACAACAAGCTCTGTAGTTATTGCCCTAGCCAATTAAGCAGTCCTAAACACGCTCTTAGGATTTAACCTATTGACAGCATTAATCATTAGACTGGCCACCAATTATAACCAACAAACACACATGCTCGGTTTGTTTAGGCTATATCATATATTTCCACAACAACAACTCAAAAGTTTCTACTACAATTGAATCATGTCACTTGCCACATGCACTAAAATTACCCAACAATTACGGATTGAGCACTCTTAGATGGCTGTTAATTACTCACACAATTAAACAGTGATCAAGTATTTAATTGCAAGAAATAATCATATGCATAAGTGAACAGGAAATATATAAATACTTGCAAATTATAGAACGTAGGCAAATAAATTCGATCTCACAGTTTTGTCGAACCAAAGTTTCGATTTAACCTCTGACTAGATAAACTTAGCCACGCCTCATGATTAAATCACCACACGAAGTAATGGATTGCAAAGGCATTGCGTTTTTACTAGAAAGCAAGGAATAAAAGATGTTTTTCCCGTTGGGGAATATTGTCGAACACCTGGCGTGTGTCAGAGGCCAATCAAGAGAAAGGAAACTAGAACTAAACTAAAAAGCTAAACTAGAAGTGTCATTTTGCTTCTGTACGTCCTCTCCTTAAAAAGCCAAAAGTAAGATGACCAGATAGTAGGGAACTTGCATGAAAACAGGGAAGTGAGGGATATGGATCATGGTCCGAAAGTTCTTAAGTTAGCTGACAGACTTGTACAAGAACAAGGTAAAAACACTACAAACGAAGGAGGTGACTGCCTGATGGTGGAAGAGGAACAGGTTACATTGGTAACCCAAGTGGGAGGGTCGGACAGCAACAAGGAAATAATACTAGAACAGGCATCTGTAAGCATGGAGACAATAGAGGGACCGGAGGTTAAAGAGGCATTGATCAAGCAGGCGCGAAGAATACTGAGAGTGCTAAAGTCTCCTCAGAAACGCAGGCACTCATTGAAGGAGTTGAACAGTAATACAGGTAAGGACAGGAAGAATGGGAAAAGGAAAGGGATTCAGGGGGAACTTGACATGGACATCGATGAGGAAATCATGCAAGAAGGAAAGAGGACTAAGGTAGACTTGGAGAACAAATCCTTAAGGTCAGGGGCGAAGGAAGAGGGGTCCAACCATTCATGGACCCCAATGGATAAATGAGAGTATTGGTGTGGAATTGTCAAGGTGTGGGGAGTCCCTTGACAATTCCCCAATTGAGAGAGGCGAATAACCTCTCCTCTCCAGAAATTATTTTCTTATGTGAAACAAAAAACAGAAGTAAATACCTGGAAAAAGTAAAAAACATTTTGCATTTTGAGGAAGCTATTTTTGTGGATGCCATGAACAAGGCAGGAGGGATGGCATTGCTATGGAAAGAGGACGTACGGATAAAACAAGTGATCACAACAGCCTTTACTATTGAAGCTCAGATTGAGGATATGGAAAGCAAGTGTGATTGGTGGTTTGTAGGTGTCTATGCCAACAGCGAGGATCAAGTAAGGAAACAGCAATGGAAGGTGTTACAGGCGAGGAAAAGATTGTGGGGAGACAAATGGTTAATAGCAGGTGATTTCAATGACATTGTGTCAAATGACGAGAAATGGGGTGGCAACTGGAGGGAGGAGGGTAGCTTCAAGGCATTCAGGGATTTTATTAATGACAACCAGTTGATGGATGTGGGATTTCAGGGACATCCATGGACATGGTGTAACAATTGGGAGGGTCCTGGGGAAGTAAAACAAAGACTGGATAGAGGCTTGTGTAGCTACCCTTGGCTACAAACTTTTGAGCAGGTCACCTGCAAACATCAGGATACAATCGCATCTGACCATAGCATACTGATTTTTGACACCAAGCCATGTCCAATCAGGAAGAAAAAACGATTTTATTTTGATAAAAGGTGGCTCCAAAGAGAAGAAATCAATGACATTATCAAACAAGCATGGGACCAGGATGATGAAGGCACTCGGATGTTTAGAGTTATAAGCAAAGTGAAAAGGTGTAGGGTGACACTTTTGCAATGGAAAAACAAGATTCAAGGTAATGCTAGAGAGAATATTGAAGCACTCAAGTGCCAATTGCAGGAGCTAAAAATTAGACACTTTGAGGGCAAGAGGGACGTAAGGAATGGTCTAAAAAAGAGGTTGAAAGAGGCATACAGAAATGAAGAGATGTACTGGAGTCAAAAAGCTAAAGTGCAATGGCTGAGGACAGGCGACAAGAATACCAGCTTCTTCCATGCTACTGTGGAGGGGAGACGAAAAAGGAATCGCATGCTAGAAATTCAAAGAGAGAATGGAATGGTGAGAAGGAGCTGGGGGCTGAAGTTGCGGATTACTATAAACACCTCTTCTCAACATCAGAAACAAGGGAAATGGAGGAGGTTCTGGATGGTATACCACACACGATCTCAGATAATATGAATGAAAATCTAACTAAACCTGTGGGAGAGGAGGAAATCAGATCAGCATTATTTTCTATGTATTCGGATAAGGCACCAGGTATAGATGGAATGCCACCCCTTTTTTTCCAAAAGTTCTGGCATATAATAAAAAAGGATATAGTTGGTGCTATTCAAACCTTTTTTCACACTGGTCATCTAACTAAGTCAGTAAATCATACCATTATCTCCCTCATTCCCAAAGTCAAGATTCCTACTTCCCTCACGCATTATAGACCCATAAGCTTGTGCTCTACTGTGTATAAAATTATAGCTAAGATTTTAGCTTGTAGATTGAAACCAACTCTTCAGTCCTGTATAAGCAAAAATCAATCAGCTTTTATCCCTGGTAGGCAAATTCTAGATAACATTATCATTTCCCATGAGTTTATTCATTATCTCAAAAACAAAAGGTTTGGGAAAGATGGTTTTATGGCTGTGAAATTAGATATGTCTAAAGCTTATGACAGGGTGGAATGGAGATTCCTGGAAGCTATCATGCAGAAGATGGGTTTCAATGACAAATGGAGGAGCTGGATCATGGAATGCATTTCATCAGTTTCATATTCATTCATGATCAATGGAGAGGTGAAGGAGTATGTAATACCGCAGAGAGGAATTAGACAGGGAGACCCACTGTCACCCTATCTATTCTTACTTTGCTCTGAAGGATTCTCCAATCTCCTCAACAAGGCAGCAACTGCACAAAGAATAGCAGGCATGCGAATTAGTAGGCAAGGGCCTAGATTAACCCACTTGTTTTTTGCAGATGATTCGCTAATATTTTGTAAAGCTGACTCCCAGAATGCAACTGAACTCAGAAGACTACTCCAAGTGTATGAAAGGGGTACTGGACAGCTCATTAATTTTGACAAATCCTCAGTCATGTTCAGCCCGAATCTGGAGAGGGAATCAAAGACGGAAATCTGTCAAGCACTTGGGAATATTCAAGTGGCCACCCAAGGTAAATATTTGGGCCTCCCAATGGTGATTACCAGCTCAAAACAGCAACTATTCGGCTACATTAAAGACAACATCCAGCAAAGAATGAAGAAATGGAAAAATAAGATGTTAAGTGCTGCAGGTAAAGAGGTGATGCTCAAATCAGTGACAATGGCTATGCCAACATATACGATGTCTGTTTTCAAGCTGCCAAAGAAGATATGCAAAGAGATCAATGCGGCGATGGCAAACTATTGGTGGGGAGAGGCAAATGGACACAACAAGTTGCATTGGAGATCATGGAGTAAACTATCACTGGATAAGAAGGATGGGGGCTTGGGATTTAAAGATCTAGCGACATTCAATGCAGCTCTATTGGGTAAGCAAGTGTGGAGGCTGCTCACACAACCAATTCTACTTGTTAGCAGAGTGCTCAAGGACAAATACCATCCACGAGAGTCACTACTCAAGTGCAAAGTAGCTGGGACTGCATCTTGGATTTGGAAAGGACTGATGGGAGCAAGGCACCTGATTGAGAAAGGGTCCAGACGAAGAATAGGTAATGGAAAGAGTACTCACATATGGGAGGATAGCTGGCTGCCAGAGAAACATCAAGGCAAGATCACCACACTGAAACCACAGGGTTGCAAGCTGGCTAAGGTAGAGGAGCTGATAATTCACAACAGATGGAACCAAAATCTGATCTTCAGAAATTTCAACTCCAAGGATGCAGAAAGTGTACTAAGCATTCCAATAAGCCAGAGCAATAGAGAGGACAGCAACTACTGGTGTCACACCTCCAATGGGAATTACTCAGTGAGATCAGCTTACAACTTACAAGTTGATGGCCAGAGGGAACATGCACAAGAAGCCAGGGAGAGAGTAGGTACAAGCTGGAGTTCGGCTAGACAAAAAGGTTGGAAATATCTTTGGAAGCTGAACATTAAGCACAAGGTTAAGATTTTTTTTTGTGGAAATGTTTGAACCATGCGCTACCTGTAAGGCAACTCATTTATGATAGAACCAAACAAGGTGACCCAACTTGCCGGTTCTGTGGTGAGGAAGGTGAGACCATAGAGCATGCGTTGCTTAACTGCAGCCATGTCAAATTAGTATGGAAAATGTCACCTGTCCGGTGGGAAGGAATTCAAGACCAGCAGGGTTGCTTCAGTCAGTGGTGGACTACGGTGATGGAAGGCAGAATGCGAAGAGAAGGTAGCAAACATATCTCCCTAACAGCAAATATCCTTTGGCAAATTTGGAAAAGCAGAAATGCGAACGAATTCGACGCCAAGCAGCACCCTCCTATGAAAACAATGCAGACAGTTCAAGAGGAATGGTTGGAATACGAGGAAGTTTTGACAAAAACCTCAAGCATGAGCACAGGAGAAACAAGAGACCAGACGGAATCCCCTCAGCAACAGCAACATATCGATGGCCTCATGACACTAAGGTTTGCAACACAAAAGAGCAAACACACTCCTCGATTTGGGATAGGTGCCACTATAACAATGGACAATCAAAGAATGATCCGAGGGTGGACGTTGCAAGAACGAAGTTCTGGACACCAGGTCCTGGATGAGCTCATAGCTATCAAACTATTGATGAGTAAAGCTGCTGTCCAGAAGTTGGAGAAGATTGAAGTGCAAATCCAGAATAAGGTAACGTTTACTCTCCTCCAGCAAAGGAAATCTCAGGAAATGCGAATGCTCACCTTGATGGAGGATATCTATAGTCTTAAGTCCTTGTTTCGTATGTGCTCCTTTTGTTTAATTAATAGGAATCTTAACCATATAACTCATAGGATAAGCGTGCAAGCGCTAGACTTTGTTGTAGATCAGGAATTTTGGATTCCTCAGTGTTAGTATGCACTGGTTGTAAAGTTCGCTCAAGTCTTTACTTGAAACTGTAAAGGTTCTTTTCATCTATAAAATCACATATCGTTTCGACAAAAAAAAAGATGACTAAAAGCTATCTCCGGTGGTCCCCACACATGTGGACAAAGTCTCCAAAATTACTTCTTCTTCCAAGTCTCTCTACGTTGCTTTCTTTGAAGAGCCCAAATGACCAAATATCTTTCACTAGCTTTGTGGTCCCCCACCAATTCAAGGGCCCAAGGTTTGAAACCCTTAGAAGTCTCCATATTCTCCATAAAGTCCCTCCTTTTCTGCCTCAATTAACTTGAAGTTCCTAGAAATCACACAAAATTCAATTATAAGTAGAATCTAGCAAATTATCACAACATTTGGTCAAAATAAAGGGGAAAATATTAACAAATAAACTGCCTAATTTGCACATTAATAAATTCCCCCACACCAAGACAATGCTTGCCCTCAAGCATTCACTACCCAAAAATTACAGTCAAGATCACAAATACTTGAATAGCTCCATAAACTTGCACAAGTGTCACATCTTCTCAACAATTTCACCAAAATGAGGATGTTAAAAACTTGACAAACCTCACATGGATAGCAGTGTATGCACTCAACCACTCAAAATATGGAAAGGATGTTTATATCACTCAAATCAACAACATGGAATGATTTTACCATATGCTTGCTAATATATCAAATCTCCACCACTTTAATGAACTTGATACAAAAATCAAAGGGTCTTTTAATAAGGATGTAATGGGGCTTGGATTAAGGGTTGGATAAAAGGGAAAATTTTAGGTGTAATTATATCAAAGGAAATATCAATAATACGCTGCATGAAGTCAAACTCCTTTGTCATTCACATGTGTAGCTGGCTTCCAGAAGTGTCAATAACTTCACTAAATTTGGCAAGTGCAAACGCAATTTAGGCATTAGCCCAACTATCACAAAACAAAACAAGTGCACTTCACAACAAAATTTTTTTTTTTCGTTTTCTTTTTTTTTCTTTCTATTTTTTTCTTTTTTTTTTCAATATTTTTTTGTATATTTTTTTCATTTCTCTCTTTTTTTTAAATGCACAACATAGCTATCACACTTGCCAACCATAAACGTACTTTTGGAACACACTTGAAATTTCATGCAAGAATATTAATGTATTCCTTTGACACAAGGTTCAAATGAGAAGGTTCAAACGAAAGGTTTACAGTAACAATTATGACTATTAAACAAAGAGAAGGATTGAGGCTCAAACATAGTTGACTATGGGTAAACATAATTAGGGAAGGCATTTAGAAAGTCAAAAGGGTTAAACCTAATTGCCCTTGTCATTTTATTGCATCAAATTCAAGTATGGTCTCAACATGTATAACAAAGCAAGTTCTAGAATGTCAAACCATGTGTGATATCACTCAACAAAAGAAAATAGAGCACACTATAATGAATTGCTCATTAGGCTCAAAAGCTCACAAAATGATTAAAATTATGTCAAATCTAGCACATCCATCATTCAAATCAATTGTTAAGAAAACAAATTACTTGCACTAGCAATAGAATACCATTCACACTTGCATCTTGACTGAATCAATACGAATCTCAAAAAGTCTTGAAAAATCAGAAACTGGACGAATTAACTCAAAAACTGACCAAAAATACTTAAAATTTTTTCTCTTTTGCTTTTAAAAAAACCAAACTAGAAATTAAAAACCAACATGATCTCCCTCCCCCACACCTAAACATTGCCTTGTCCTCAAGGAAAAAATAAAAATAAAGTCACGAATTAAATCCACTATGGTACTGGAGCAGGGACTTAGGCTGTGCAATGGGTTACTAGCTTCACCCTGGTGCCAGAGTTTGCTTGATCCGATATACCAAAGTATCTTAATTACGTGAAAGATAAAATTCGAATATAGCAGTGAGCAGGGTCGAATCCACAGGGACTTGAGAATTTATTTTGAATGAATGTAACATTAAATAAAAATGAGGGGATTGATATGAAACTGTCTAATTTAATTGCTCAAATAAAAAATAAGACAATCGCAGAAAAAATAAATAACAATAAATATAAAGTAAATTAACGGAAGGAAAATCTCTAGTCAAAGGTATAATCTCCACTAATGGTTCGAATCACTGATCACAGATGCAGAGATAAAATCTTTCATTTACAAATAAACTGGTTATGGTTGTCAACAAGCTCTGACAACCTACCTAACCTTCCTGATTCGATAACCACAACAAGCTCTGTAGTTATTGCCCTAGCCAATTAAGCAGTCCTAAACACGCTCTTAGGATTTAACCTATTGACAGCATTAATCATTAGACTGGCCACCAATTATAACCAACAAACACACATGCTCGGTTTATTTAGGCTATATCATATATTTCCACAACAACAACTCAAAAGTTTCTACTACAATTGAATCATGTCACTTGCCACATGCACTAAAATTACCCAACAATTACGGATTGAGCACTCTTAGATGGCTGTTAATTACTCACACAATTAAATAGTGATCAAGTATTTAATTGCAAGAAATAATCATATGCATAAGTGAACAGGAAATATATAAATACTTGCAAATTAAAGAACGTAGGCAAATAAATTCGATCTCACAGTTTTGTCGAACCAAAGCTTCGATTTAACCTCTGACTAGATAAACTTAGCCACGCCTCATGATTAAATCACTACACGAAGTAATGGATTGCAAAGGCATTGCGTTTTTACTAGAAAGCAAGGAATAAAAGATGTTTTTCCCGTTGGGGAATATTGTCGAACACCTGGCGTGTGTCAGAGGCCAGTCAAGAGAAAGGAAACTAGAACTAAACTAAAAAGCTAAACTAGAGGTGTCCTTTTGCTTCTGTACGTCCTCTCCTTAAAAAGCCAAAAGTAAGATGACTAAAAGCTATCTCCGGTGGTCCCCACACATGTGGACAAAGTCTCCAAAATTACTTCTTCTTCCAAGTCTCTCTACGTTGCTTTCTTTGAAGAGCCCAAATGACCAAATATCTTTCACTAGCTTTGTGGTCCCCCACCAATTCAAGGGCCCAAGGTTTGAAGCCCTTAGAAGTCTCCATATTCTCCATAAAGTCCCTCCTTTTCTGCCTCAATTAACTTGAAGTTCCTAGAAATCACACAAAAATTCAATTATAAGTAGAATCTAGCAAATTATCACAACATTTGGTCAAAATAAAGGGAAAAATATTAACAAATAAACTGCCTAATTTGCGCATTAACAAGTAGTGGGGAAACAATGCACAGTGAACGGAGGAATTGGAGGGGAAAAAATGCTGCATCCGTATACGTCTTGTTTGGTTTTTCTCCACGAGTGTTACCACTGCAACATAACGGTCCGTGAGCTCTTCATTTTACAAATATACGTGTCATACTCTGAGGAGTTGCCTACGATAGGAATGGTCAAAGGCTTCCTACCATAAAGGTTTCCTTTTTTTTCCCATTGTTTACTTGTCAATGTAACATCAAATCATAAATGAGGAGCAAGACTTGGGTTTTCAATAGCTTTTCATTTTTTTTTTCATTGTTTACTTGTCAATGTAACTGAGCAAAAGTGAATTTTTCTAAGTCAAGTCGCAGTCTCTCTGGCCCAAAAGGTCTCTCTGAGGCTTCAATATAATGAATCGTCATGTCCAATGTGAAGCACTTTATCTGTAGGTCGGGCACATATTTCCATCCTTGTAATGATTTATTTTCCTTAATAAATTATTTTTGTTGGCGTCCCACCCCACGGTTTGCCAGAAAAAAGGGGAAAAAAAAGTTTTATTTGTGTTTGTGGAAGCCGGATCCTCAATTTCCTGTTTGAAACTGCGGCCGGTGGCGAACTGTTACAAAATGGAAAAAATGCATATGGATGTTCAAAGTTGGTTTATTACATAGATTTATGTATATTTAGTGTCAATTTAAATTGGGCTAAATCCCCTACCCTCTCCCTCACCTTATATGTAATGTTGTGTAGTACTAATGTGTATATAAATAGTCAAATTTAAAATAAATAATATGGTATTTTATTGTGATAAAATAATATACCATTTCTTGGCATTTATTATGTTTGTGGAAAAATTATGATTTTGTTATATTAGTTTATTTCACTTTTATTTGTCACATGTTATATATTGTTTGTAAAAAAAATAATGGGTATTGATTTAGATTTCGCATAGTATCAAATGTGATAATTAACATTGAATTTTTGACTAATTCAAAAGACTGATAATTGCGATTTTTATTGGTGCTATATATACATTTTTTTTAAAAAAATTCCTTATACTATAAAAGATTGAGTTTTGGTCAAAGAGTAGGTTGGATTTCAACCGCATAGGTGGGGGCTTTCTGGAAATGTGAAAATGTTGTATATTAGTTTAAAAGCTTTAGGTACAAGTTAAGGAAGCATGTATTTGGGTATGTTTACTGAAATGACCCCATTTTAATACATTTAAAGTTGTCATTGATGAGCCATCTGGGTATTGATAGAATGTGTAATTTGTGTGCAACCGTTTTTGCATTATGTACAACCCATATATGCTTGTGTGTTGGTGTAATTACCGGAATATCCCTTAACTACCAATAATTCCGCTTTTCAGCCGCAAATAACCGTTTGAGATGTTCCTTTGTCTGAAACATTTGAATGGCAATCAGATTTAGGAAATGAACCAATGATTTCTCTATCAATGGTAGGAACTTATTTCTCTATCATTTATAATCTGCATTTATGAGCCACAAACGTTGGTCATTTTATCCCCTTTCAGTTTCAGGAGTTAAGTTTTCCCTTTTTGCCTTTGTCTACAACGATTTGCCTCATCGTTTTCTCTTCCATCCGAGCTCAACTCTGAAATTACCTATTATTTCGTCATTAATTACATCCAATTCAATTGCCGAACCGTTGGTATCTTAATGTCTAAACGGTTGATTATCAGTTTCTCCCTGTTCGCATTCTAGGATTGAGATAATTCTATCTGGCTTCATACTAATCAGCTCAGAATGCTCTTCAGTCCCAGCTACTCCTGGTGGTTCAATGTGAGGTTAGATTTCATCGCCCCCCCCCCAATTTTTCAGCTTCTCCCTTAATTTTGTCGGTGTGTTCTTAGTACCTACAATTAGCGACTCTTATCGCGTTGTCTAATTGCAAGATAGCATTTTTCGCATTACCTAACCCCAATTGGTCTGGGTTGGTTATAATCTTATAGGTTTGGTAGCAACAGCAAGAAAGAGTTCTCGGTGGAGATTCTAGAATAAGGTTAGCTTTCTGTGTTGCTCTGCGTTTCTGCATTATCAACGACCTTCAATTTGACACACTTTTATTGTAATGCTGTGTGAATTGATTGATTATATCGTTTATCTTTTCATACTCAGTTTTATTTATTCTCACAATGTACTATCATTTGTTCAACAAAAAAACCTCCTTCCCCACAGGCACCAAACATCGCGCGGGCACTCCCCCCTAGTAGGTCAAATAAAAAATAGTAATGGTCACTATGGGAGCACTCCTAAGAAAGTGGGATAGGGTAGGGAAAAGACAGAGGTAGGGGGAGTTTTTGATTTAATTTATATTATAATCTAACATCATAGCACACAATAACAGAATATTTTGATGAAAACATAAGAAGAAAATGCAACAATCTAAAAGTTGACCATTGAGAAACTCGAAAAATTGGGGGTAATCTAGGAAGAAAAATATGCACATAGGTTGTTCAAAATTAAAAGCATAAACATAATTCATTTGGGTGGGCAAAATATATATTTTTAAAATTCAGGGTGGTAAAGTGTTACCACCCCATAGGTTAAGGGAGACAAAGTGTTATTTAAGTTCTATTTATGAAAATAATCAAATAGAATGGCATCAATATTTAATGAAACATCTTCTAAATTTTAACTTGTGAAAATAAAGTCAAACTAAGTTTTTGGTATTATACTATAGTCTATTTCGTGAATCGGTTAATAGTATTCTCCAATTCTGCTAAAACTTTAATTTTTTTCCCCTAAACTTGGATACATGGTAAAACGAAAACATATTATTGATTTTGGAAACAAATAATATGTAGAATAAAATTATATAACAAACTTGATGTTTTACAATATTTTTAATTTTGCACCTTATTTGCCCCTCCTTAACTTTTGTAAAATCCCTTCCACATCTACATTGTCCCCTTCAAATTTTTAAAAAGTTCACTCCTCTGTCTAAATTTCCTTTTTAAATTTCATAGAGTTCTCTTCTCCATCGAAAATTTTTGTAACCAATAACTTCAGTGGAAGTATTTAATATATTTTAAATCAAATATAGACATCAGTTTTTGGATAAAAAAAAAAGATTCATCCTGTATAAGGTAATATGTTCGATAACCCACATTGACAATAAGTTTTTTAGTCCAATACAAAATATTTTCAAAGTGATAGTTGCTCCCCTCTGCCATTGACAGTAACTCTCGATGCTGAAGCACTGCCCCAAAAAAACAATTCAAAACAATAATGAAAGAGTCAAAGCAGTACAATCTTCTCTACTGAGTCTTTTATCAATCAATAACAACTGCACTAATTCTATGCTATCCTACATTAGAGAAAAGCCCTATTGGGCAGCAAAAGATCCTCTATTACAACTTTTTCTGTTATATTTTTGTTATACTATACATCTGAATGATATGTGTTCCATGTAATAATAAGTAACAATTCAAGTTATTTAAAATCTCCCTATTCATGGACACTTGTCACTTTAAGAAGTTGTATAATAAAATGTAACGTGAAAAAATTAATATAAGATCTCAAGCCAAACAAGTTTAGCATAAGAAAAGTTTCAAAAGAGATGAAATAAGAAATAGAAGAAGTAATAAGATATAATTATGCATGAAAAAGTCAAAGCATTCCCATCAACTTTGTCTAATTTCACATATTTGTCATAATCCAGATCATGACTACGAATAAAATTTGCACGTATTCCACACGTAAAGACTTTAAACCAAATACTTCTCCAATTTGGTGAAGTCTCTTTGGTCTTGGTCCTTTGTCTTTGCTGGAAAATTTGAGGTCTCGGTCCGTTGTCTACACGGCATCCAATTAGTCATTGTAAAAGAATATGAAATTTCGTATGTTTAAAACAATAGACTTCTCTGAGAATTTCTTTTCTAGAGGCATTCATCACTATCCTGTGCATTTGCACATTCCACACGTAAAGTCTTCCGTCTTTGCTGCAGAATTTGAAATCTTGGTGTCTGGTTGCTGGGAAATAGACGTCTTGGTCTTTAGTCTGTACGAAATCCAATAAGCCCTCGATGTAATATGGAAAGGATTATAATGTCAATGAGTTCGCAGAATCGAAAAGTAACCGTATGATAATTAGTGTAAATAGAATACTTGATGTGGTATTAAATTTGGAATTACGTAAATTTTTGTTTTGAATTTATTGGACAAAAACTTTTCAAAACTAAAGCAAAATTATGATATTCCTTTACTTCATGAAATGAAAGTTATCTTCTTAGTTAGAACTTGCAATTACTCACAATGCTTATATGTGTTTATGTTGACATCATATGCGTAAGTAATTTGGGCAGGAATTAGTTTTGTTCCTCCATCAAAGGAGTCAGAATTGAAGTCTAAAAGGTCATCAAAAAATGTTTAAATTGAAAGTAATGCTTTAGATATTGTTAAGGTAACAAAAATTGTCCCCAAGACCTAATTTAGGATATTTAGTCAGTTGTTTATGAAATTCTTTATTTGACTCTTAAGTCCTTCCTCTTCCCCTTTCATACTTCTTCCTTTGGATTTTTCCCTTGAACAAAAAAAGATTAACAAAAAAGAAAATTAGAAACTAATTTACTCACTCCTTTTAATCATTTCCAAACATTGTGTTGAATATCCAAAAATTTAATGACAAATAAGAAAGTAACCAATTAGGATGTGACCACATCAAATGAATTTGCACTTGTAGTTATTAAAGAAGATAAATGCAAGGCAGAAATCCCATGATGGGATTGGGATCACTGCATTTTTTCTTTTTCTTTTTAGTTCTCATGATAGGTTATAGATTTAAAACTCTAAAATATGACATTTCTAAATGCACATACATATTGGGTACCAAGTTTTACTCCATATCCATTAGAAGAATGAACATTTTACTTCAGTTTTAATCGGTAGAGAACCATAAAACTTAGGATTACACTGGAAAAATCTACTCATGACAGAAATGAACTCAAGGTCAACAATCATAATCCTACTTAAATACATAGCTAGTATATTGCACGACAACAACCCGAACCTTGGAAACAACAATACAATACTGGCAACTTACTAGTATAATACTTTTTCAGTGCACGAAACATTTAGCTGCAGGAAAATGGTAATAAGTTTAAGTACCTAGTGAAGTTATTCCATAGGACAAATTTTAATAGCACAGTATTCTTTCGTAAAAATACTAAAATTACCCTTCTTAAGTCAAATTATAGTAAAAATTGATTCAAAAATAGCTCTCCAAATTATAGTAGTTCATTAATTTTTATTCCCATAAACCAACCACATGATGAATCGCATTGAGGAAACAAGTGAGGAGAAGGAAGCTCAGAAAGAGATGAATCAATTTGAATTTGAAGAAGTCATAAGATATAATTATAAGATCTCAGGATTTAGAATTTTTGTGCTCAAATTTTCCTTTCCCACTTCTTAAATCTCGTCCTTCTCTTACTATATATATGTATGACAAAGTCAAAGCATTCCCATCAACTTTGTTAATTTGACATATTTGGCATAGTTCTGATTGTGACTACTAATAAAATTTGCACATTCTTCACGTAAAGAGTTTAAATCAAATACTTCTCCAGTTTAGTGAAGTCTCTTTATTTGCTAGAAAATTTGAGATCTTGAGGTCTTGGTCCTTTTGTGTCTGCTGGAAAATTTGAGGTCTTGGTCCTTTGTCAATACAGTACCCTATTAGCCGTCAATTTGAATAGGGGAAGGACGTAGTGTAAATACCTATAGCAACCAAACCAAGGAAACTTTCCCATGCAGAAAATATAGCAATTTCTGGTGATCTTGGCTAATGTTGAAATAGCAATGGAACCAACGGAATCGAGGAAAGTATAAAGAAAATATAGCTCTTTTTTCGTGATCCTAACTAATCTCAAAACAACAATGGAACTAACAGAACCGAGGAAAGTATACGAAGAAAAAAGATACATAAAATACAACTCTTTTTGGTTTATCCCGGTTGGTCACGAAATCAAAAGCTCATACTATTGTTAGGTAGAAAAACCCCGAGAGTCCATCAAAGAAACTCAATATATAAGTCAAAAACTCAATATTGATCCAAAAATTTAAGCTATTATGTTCCCATCCTTTACATATTAAGCCCCCTTTCTTCCGCCTCTCAAAGCAACATGGGATACAATTCTCTACTCATGAATCTAATAATTAGACAATTAGAGTGGCAATATGGCAAGAAGACGCTTTCTTTGCATGAAATGCTAACTAACTGATTGGTTCTAACTGCTGAATATATGAGATAAGCTGAAAAAAAAAAAGTTTCAGTTGGTCTCTTTTGCGCAATTAGGAACAAGATAGGATAAGATCAGAACCATCCGGCTATAGAATTGCTTATCAATTTATTCTGCCTTCACATCTATATAACTTTTAGGGTTAATTGCAGCTTCCCTCTGCGACTGTGGGGGTCACTTACACTTTCCCTTTGAATGTGAACAAAAGGTTTTCTCCACCGGAAACATATTCCTTTGCCACCGTTTTTGACCGTAAATGTTGTTGACAATTCTGCTGTTTATATGGTAACCCAAAAAATTTCCTTTCTCAACCAACTTGCACAATCAATTTCATAAAGTAGAACGTGTTTTGCATTTTACACCTACATCGTGCTTTTACCAACTTTTATATTTATTTCTAAAACCTTTAGTCAACTCTAGTTTGTAATAACACCCAGGATAAATAATCTAAAAAATCATCTTTAGCATAATAATGAAAAAATTATTATATTGGCTGTAAATTTGGGTCTTGATGGTCTTGGTCCTTTGTCTTTGCTGGAAATTTTTTAGGTCGTCTTGGTCCTTTGTCCTAGGTGGAAAATTTGAGGTCTTGGTCCGTTGTCTATATGATATCCCATTAGTCATTGGTATGATTAGGCTGGAGTATATATTAAGTTGTGCACCTTTGTATCCTAAATGCTAATTTGCAACTAAATCACTTCTTACACTTTAAAACAACAACAAACAATTACTCGGTCCCTCATTAAAAGGTTTTCATAATGAATGTAACTATTTTCAAGCGTTCAATTGAACGAACATGAAGGATTTGAAGAAAGATAAATTTAAGCTGGAAATAAGGTTAAATAACTTCTTGTTAGTGTATGAGTGCTTCTATGAATTGCACGAGAAAAAACATAAAAGAATATGAAGTTTCTTATGCTTAATCATCTTTATATGTAGGTTGTGATGACATATTTACGCTTGAAAATATGTATCAGCATAATATGTGCTCCCAAAGTCATGTATTTTCATTCATAGACGCTTATCCATTTCTTTTGAGCTTGTGGATTGACATCTATTTCTTTAAACTTAATTTTTTTTTCATTTAGTTCTTTTATGTGACAGCCCCACCTCCCCTAAGGCGAACCAAAGGGTTCGGCGGACCGCCTGCCCAACTCTCGCCAGGACTACGGAGTCGAATCTCCCAAACCCTATAGTACGCGCGATAGGACCCAAAGAAAAACGAACAATCGGAGACTACTAAGTTGAGAACATGCTTACCAAACCATAAAATCATAATATCTCAAATGAATACACTTAATAGACAAGGTTAAACATTTATACATATATTTACATCGGAGTCTTGAACAAATTAACTCAACTAAAGTACAAGCCAAAGTATTCATACAATTAAAAATACAATTAGGGTTTCGGTTGCAAAAGAGCTTAACAAAATAATATTTAGACTAGTTCGACCATTTCTTTAAAAAATCATGGATTTAAAGTTTGCCACTGAAAGGAAAACAAAGATAACGGGAAGGAGGTGAGTTTACACTCAATGAGGTACCAAAATAATAGCAGTCAAGAATAGTGGAACTTCATGTTCAATTAGTCACATAGGCATATTAAATAGAGAAATGAACAAACATCTAAGGTAGAAAGGATACAGGTGGCTCTCAGGAGCCAAAATTCCCATTGCCGTACTTGAACCAAACTCGTTGACTCTCCGTCAACGTATAAAGAACAACCATGTCCGTAGACCCCACTTTACACCAAATTTCGTCCACCAAACACACCCTTTACCGGGCCCGAACACCTCAACATAAACAGAAGTGGTAATACTCGAGTATATCGGAATCAAGAGTCTTAATACTCAAAAATTCCCAGAAACAGACTACCGTGGTTCATTATCTAATCGACCAGACCCTTGCCAGCTCGACTCGAGTAACTAGCCACAGGATTTGAGTTCAGAGGTCACAGAACGGTCGTTGGACTCAACCCTCCAAATGACAACAGATTAAGCACAGATAACAGAGTCAATTGTACACAGTAAATAGGCATACAGATACGAGAACGAGTGTGATAAAATATACCCTCGTCTCAAACAGAATAAATGGATAGTACAGTCATTCAAACCACAAATTGCATGTATAGGATCCAAGTTAAGCAACAAATGAGGGGAGTGGTACACTCATCAGTTCAAGTACAGATACTTCAAAAGTTTTCACCCCAAAGTAGGGCTTTGATCACCGTGAAACCGTAAGAATAACCAAAGTAAAACAATTAAAGTTCCCATATCCAAAACGGAGTAAATGAAATGCTCAAGTGAGGCTCGACTACTAGTCGTATGCTTATATAAATGACTACAAATACAAAGAGATAAAGGTGCGGTTTCGGAGTAAAATGGTAGCGGTTGGCTCTACAACATGAACAAACCCCAAAACCCTACATTTCTATCAAAAACCCTACTTACAATGATTTACTAACTCCAAACTTAAGGTGGAAAATGAGAGTAAGGACAATTGTAGGAAAACAGAATTTTTCAGTTTTGCGCACCACCATTTGAAAAATCATATTTCAAGATTCTTAAGTCCAAAATTGAAAATTTATACCGTCAAAAAATAGACTCAAAGGGGTACAATTTCTTAGAAGACACATTTATAAGATTTAGATCACAAGTCAGTCAAATTCGAGTCTCAAATGGCTGTTTTATCCAGTAAAAGACAGAACAAGTATGCAATTTCAGTCAATTTTAAAAAATCACCATAAATCGTACAGACCGAACCAGGGTTTGAAATTTTCAGGGTTTATAGCTCTATGAATTAGTTTAAAACACAATAAACGGAACTCAATTCCAATATTTTTACCATAAGATATAGCAAATTTCCCAAAACTGCTCAAGGGTTCCTACGAAAATTTCAGCAGCACTTCCCTTGTTTTTTCTTTACTTTTCCCACCTAACATCAACACCCAATCTCATCTCATCTCAGCCACAATTTCCCATAATAATCACAAACTATTGAACATACCTAATTAGGGTCACAATACCCTTCAAATACAACCAAATGGAAGCTCAAATTTAAAACCCTAAAGCTGGAATTTTTGGCACCCAAGTTGGAAATTTCTTTAGGCAAGCAAAAGTAGCATACCAAAGCTTCATTTCACCCACAACAAAGCTATCAATCCATGGCATATCCTTAAGCATTAACTAAGGACAGAAATTCTGTGAGAACCCGTAATTTTTCCAATTTCTAGGTTTTATTATATTTCTAGGTTTTCTTATTTTCAATGATTTGTTTTCTGCACTTTCTGTATCCGGAAAATTTTCTAGATAATTTTTGTGAGTAAATATAGTTTTAAGATGATTTTTCTAGCATTGGAGAAATTTTAGAAAATTAAGAGTAAATAGTGGACGTGGGACCCCCTAGTGCGAAAAGTTCGGAAAAATTCGGCCAATAAGGTTAAGTTTCGGATACTGTGTGAAATTTATCGGGTGTTAAGAGATAAGTAGTGTGTGTGAAGTGATTGATATGAGAGAGAAAGGAAAGATAAGAATGCATTTAATGAGGTGACAAGTGTCACTTCCTCATTGGATGAACTTTAAGAATTACTATTCACTTTCTTGACTTTTTTGACCAAAGGATTAAATATCTCAAAAATTCACAAAAATCACCATTTTTCTTCTCTTGGTGGCCAGTTCTTCTTGAGCAAGGAAGGAAGGAAATTTCTTCAACTTTCAAGCTTCTACTTGGTGCAAATCACCCAAAAACATTTGTTACATCCAATTCCACTCCATAAAATCTTTCCTTTTAGTGATAGTGAGTGCTTTAGTGAAGCTTGTTTGAAGGTTTAAGGTGTCCCACATCCTCCTCTCTCTTGTTTCTTGGTAAGTGAAGCTTGAACACCCTCTTACACCTTATGAAGCTTAAGTTATGCTTATTAGTGATTAAAGTGCTGAAATTTCTGGTTTTTATCTTGGTTTGAAGTGATTTGGTGAAGTTTTCAATTTTATGATGAATTTTCTGGTTTAATATGAATGGGATGTTGTGGTCATCTATGATGGTTGATAATGAGGGGGAAAGACTCTAGTAGGGGTGAATTAGTGATAATTGCAATCAATTTCTGTTTTGGACCAAACATTGAAAAATTAGGGTTCTTGATTCTTCATTCTGCCCGAATTTATATCTCATAGTTAGAGGCCGATTTGGCCTTTTCTCAAAACATGAAAGTTGTAGGTATTGATGTGTTGGAGGTGCCTGTAAAATTTTAGGTCATTTGGAGTAGTGTAGAGTGAGATATGTCGATTTTACTGTTGCTGTTCTGGGTTGATCAGAATGCGACAACTGCACTAGTAATTGGCCATTTTGACTGGAATTGGTTTGGATTTTGTTGTTGGTGTCTTCTGATGAAATGTACCCGGATGTCTTAGCTATCATATGCCTTTGGAATTTCGGCATTTGGACCTGTATAGACTGAGTTAGACCAATTACAGCATTGTGTGATTTGTGAACCTGCAATTACGGTTCTGGTTTGGTATTCTGCATTTTTGACCTAGTTGTGCTAGGATTTGGACTGAGTGGCCTTCCACATTGTTGTAGTCCTGGTTCTTACCTTCGAAACGGTGGGTCTTACACCCTAATCCGATAACCGTAGTGAATTTGGTGCCATTACCGCATTAGGAGGTCAAAACTGTTTTTATTGTTGAAACAAATGAGGTACATTTCCTGATTTTCTGGTTTGCTATTATGCTTAAATATGCATATGAAACCTTATTGGGGTCATATTTGGCATGGATTTATGATTAGTTATCGAGTCTCATTGTACTTGTTTACATGTTTTAAGGCTTACTCTCATTCCGGTCATTTCCTAGCTAACTTTTGTACTTGTACTACTTTGAGCCTACTGAACGGCTTTTGGGAAATGAGATGACCTTTGGTGAGAAATGTTGGGACTGATTTGAGGAAATAATGAAGCCTTAATGGCTGGAAAAGTAAGAATTTTAGGGGAGGTGCTGCCCGATTTTCTAGGCCGTTTGGTTCCTTTAAGTTGGATTTGCCTTTTGGTGGAAATGAAAGGCTTTTGGGCTGTTTGGCGCCTAGGTCTTCATGTTATCTTTTTGTTCCAAGAAAATCATGTTTTTCACCCTTGCACTAGTATTTATTTGGCAAGGCGTACGACGTGTAGTCGAGGCTCACTTGTGCATTCCGTTTACTCAATTTTGGATGTGAAACCTTCAATTGGTTTGTTTTGATTATTTTAGGGTTTTTGGCGATTAAGGCCAATCTGAAGTGAAAACTTTTGAAGTTGAACCGGTGAGTGTACCACTCCCCTCCATTGCTGTTTAACTTGATTTCTGCTCTGCAATCTGTTTATTTGTTCGAGACGGGGGTGTACTTTATCACACTCGTTCTCTAGTCTGTTCATATGCCAATTTACTATGCAAAATTTGAATCTGTTATCTGTGTCTGCATCTGTTCGGATTTCTATGACCTATGAGCTCAATCCTGTGGCTAAGTTATTCGAGTCGGGCCGGCAAGGGCCTGGACGATTAGATAACGAACCACGGTAGTCTGTTCGGGGATTTTGGGTATTGAGACCCTTAATTCCAGGTATACTCGAGTATTACCATTTTGTTCGTTTGAAGTGAGCGGGCCCGGTAAAGGGGTGTTTGGTGGACGGAATTCGGTGATAAGAGGGGTCTACGGACGCGTTGGTTCTATATACGTTGACGGAGAGTCAACCGGTTTGGATCAAGTACTGCGCTGGAAATTTGGCTCCTGAGAGCCACCCGTATCCTTCTGATTTGAATCATTGGTTCCTTTGCTTTACATCTGACATGTGTATCCGATTTGTTAAATGTGAAATGCCATGAGTTTTAATGCTATCTGTCTGGTACCTCATTGAGCGCAAGCTCACCCCTTTCTGTTCCTTTTGTTTTCCTTACAGGAAAATAAACCCTTTTGGTCTGGATTTGACAAATGGCTGCCAAATTGAGTTAGTTGAACATATCTTTTGTATAGCTCATGTATTAAAACCCTAAGTGTACTTTTGGGGCGTTTTCTCTTTTGATTTGGCAAACCATGTATATGTATTAACTTTTGAAAGCTTTTGTATGTCATTTTGATTTGTAAACGCTAAGGTTCAGATGTGAATGTTTGTTAGCTATTTCGGTTGGGTTCTGGCAGGTCGGTTACTATTCATGGCCGACTCCAGACTTCATTTTTTTATTTTGGGTTATTTCACCATTTTGACTTGTTTACGCTCGTTATAAGTTCCGGATCGCTATAGATAATTCTAGTCTGCATCGTTAGACCTGGCGAGAGCTGGGCAGGCAGTCCGCTAACCCCTTTGGTCCGCCTTAGGGGAAAGTGGGGCTGTTACAAGTGGTATCAGAGCCTGGTTCGCGTGGTCTCTGCGCGGAGTGAGCCTGGACTAAGTGGTGGATAGGTATGAAGAATTAAGTGCTCGTTCGAGCCTAAGCTCTGAATTGTGAATGTTATAGGCCTTAAATCTTTTCTGTGGTAATTGAGGACCATAGATAGGTACGTCTGGTAGGAATTTTGATTGTAGACAGTTTTCTCTTGGGACTGGCCAGCCCGAGAGGTGAATTGTCTTATTTCGGATTCTTGTGCCTGAGTACTCCAGAGATGAGGCGGTGTTACGTAGGTGAGAGTTGCATTTTGGGAACATGAATAGGCTTTGTTCGACTGGAATGAGTACAAGAGGTTAGTGGATATTTCATTTGGGTAATAGGTGATGTAAGAGACCGGACGGGGTTATTTTAGCAAGGTTTGGGACGATATATCCCTTTTCTTTTGATTCGCTCGCATATTGTTACTACATGCCATCGGCTATGTATTGGTGTATATGAATCATTGCCTGCTTTGATACGTATTTGTGTCGTTGATCATTTGTTTCCCTGATGTGTATGTGGTGTATTATGTGTGTATATGCTTATTTAGGTATTTGGTGCCCTAAATTTTGTTACTTTAGTCACTTTATTGTATTCATTAAATGAGCTTTTGGGGGAAAAGAAAAGAAAAGAGAGGAAAAAATATATATATATAATAAAATAAAATAATATATATATATCATATGAAAGGAAGATGTAGTCGTGGTCATGGTAGTGGCCGTGGAACTGAGCGAGGTCAAGAATTAAGAGCAGAAAGGGAAACAACCGTTGAACAAAGACCAGGACCGAGAGTACCACACCTACTTAAGAATTTATTATGACCTATTGATTTGCCTGGCAGGCTATTATTTGAGTTCCAGCGACTTCGTGAAATGGCACATTGGGTTGATATGTATCAGGAAATTGTGGTACTACGTGACGAAATAGAGGTTCAAAGAAAACTAGCCGAATACTGGGAAGGGCGATGGAGGCACGAGTATTCCGAAAAGATTGAGCTCTTGCACCAGAATTTAGAGCTAAAAAGGGAATACGAAGGGATTTCCGAGGAGGCTTTAGCAATGGCACAAAGCACTGCTGCTATGGGGGCTCCAGAGGAAGCTCAAAGGGCAGGAATTGTAAGGCCACAGGGGACGATCTTCCATGCCAAGAAAAGGGGCAAGAAAAGGGGTAAATTGCCAGAACAGGGTGAGCAAGGTAGGCCCTTGGCGAAGAAGGGTCGTGGAGCGAGGGGTGTGACAATTCTGGAGACACTTAAGGAGGATACGTCAGGAGGAAGCTCAAGGGGAAAAGGACCACTGAGGGATATCTCACCAGGAGATCAGACCCCAATTCCTCTCCCATATTGTGGCTATTGTAGAAAATTCAATCATTTTGAAGAGAATTGTTGGAAAAGAGGAGGGAGATGTCTGTGCTGTGGGAGCGCCGAGCATCGAATTGCTCATTGCCCGAGTAAAGCGCGTGAAAAGAAAGGAACCCAGCAACCAACCAAGACTGACCCTGGACCGTCAAGTGGAAAAAGGACTGGAATGCAGAATCTCGTTTCTTCTGACTCTGAAGACGAAGAAGGTACAGGCCAGTGGTTACTTTAAATTTTGAAGAGAAAATTTCGAGGGCGAAATTTCTTTAAGGGGGAGAGAGTGTGAGAACCCGTAATTTTTCCAATTTCTAGGTTTTATTATATTTCTAGGTTTTCTTATTTTCAATGATTTGTTTTCTGCACTTTCTGTATCCGGAAAATTTTCTAGATAATTTTTATGAGTAAATATAGTTTTAAGATGATTTTTCTAGCATTGGAGAAATTTTAGAAAATTAAGAGTAAATAGTGGACGTGGGACCCACTAGTGCGAAAAGTTCGGAAAAATTCGGTCAATAAGGTTAAGTTTCGGATACTGTGTGAAATTTATCGGGTGTTAAGAGATAAGTAGTGTGTGTGAAGTGATTGATGTGAGAGAGAAAGGAAAGATAAGAATGCATTTAATGAGGTGACAAGTGTCACTTCCTCATTGGATGAACTTTAAGAATTACTATTCACTTTCTTGACTTTTTTGACCAAAGGATTAAATATCTCAAAAATTCACAAAAATCACCATTTTTCTTCTCTTGGTGGCCGGTTCTTCTTGAGCAAGGAAGGAAGGAAATTTCTTCAACTTTCAAGCTTCTACTTGGTGCAAATCACCCAAAAACATTTGTTACATCCAATTCCACTCCATAAAATCTTTCCTTTTAGTGATAGTGAGTGCTTTAGTGAAGCTTGTTTGAAGGTTTAAGGTGTCCCACATCCTCCTCTCTCTTGTTTCTTGGTAAGTGAAGCTTGAACACCCTCTTACACCTTATGAAGCTTAAGTTATGCTTATTAGTGATTAAAGTGCTGAAATTTCTGGTTTTTATCTTGGTTTGAAATGATTTGGTGAAGTTTTCAATTTTATGATGAATTTTCTGGTTTAATATGAATGGGATGTTGTGGTCATCTATGATGGTTGATAATGAGGGGGAAAGACTCTAGTAGGGGTGAATTAGTGATAATTGCAATCAATTTCTGTTTTGGACCAAACATTGAAAAATTAGGGTTCTTGATTCTTCATTCTGCCCGAATTTATATCTCATAGTTAGAGGCCGATTTGGCCTTTTCTCAAAACATGAAAGTTGTAGGTATTGATGTGTTGGAGGTGCCTGTAAAATTTTAGGTCATTTGGAGTAGTGTAGAGTGAGATATGTCGATTTTACTGTTGCTGTTCTGGGTTGATCAGAATGCGACAACTGCACTAGTAATTGGCCATTTTGACTGGAATTGGTTTGGATTTTGTTGTTGGTGTCTTCTGATGAAATGTACCCGGATGTCTTAGCTATCATATGCCTTTGGAATTTCGGCATTTGGACCTGTATAGACTGAGTTAGACCAATTACTGCATTGTGTGATTTGTGAACCTGCAATTACGGTTCTGGTTTGGTATTCTGCATTTTTGACCTAGTTGTGCTAGGATTTGGACTGAGTGGCCTTCCACATTGTTGTAGTCCTGGTTCTTACCTTCGAAACGGTGGGTCTTACACCCTAATCCGATAACCGTAGTGAATTTGGTGCCATTACCGCATTAGGAGGTCAAAACTGTTTTTATTGTTGAAACAAATGAGGTACATTTCCTGATTTTCTGGTTTGCTATTATGCTTAAATATGCATATGAAACCTTATTGGGGTCATATTTGGCATGGATTTATGATTAGTTATCGAGTCTCATTGTACTTGTTTACATGTTTTAAGGCTTACTCTCATTCCGGTCATTTCCTAGCTAACTTTTGTACTTGTACTACTTTGAGCCTACTGAACGGCTTTTGGGAAATGAGATGACCTTTGGTGAGAAATGTTGGGACTGATTTGAGGAAATAATGAAGCCTTAATGGCTGGAAAAGTAAGAATTTTAGGGGAGGTGCTGCCCGATTTTCTAGGCCGTTTGGTTCCTTTAAGTTGGATTTGCCTTTTGGTGGAAATGAAAGGCTTTTGGGCTGTTTGGCGCCTAGGTCTTCATGTTATCTTTTTGTTCCAAGAAAATCATGTTTTTCACCCTTGCACTAGTATTTATTTGGCAAGGCGTACGACGTGTAGTCGAGGCTCACTTGTGCATTCCGTTTACTCAATTTTGGATGTGAAACCTTCAATTGGTTTGTTTTGATTATTTTAGGGTTTTTGGCGATTAAGGCCAATCTGAAGTGAAAACTTTTGAAGTTGAACCGGTGAGTGTACCACTCCCCTCCATTGCTGTTTAACTTGATTTCTGCTCTGCAATCTGTTTATTTGTTCGAGACGGGGGTGTACTTTATCACACTCGTTCTCTAGTCTGTTCATATGCCAATTTACTATGCAAAATTTGAATCTGTTATCTGTGTCTGCATCTGTTCGGATTTCTATGACCTATGAGCTCAATCCTGTGGCTAAGTTATTCGAGTCGGGCCGGCAAGGGCCTGGACGATTAGATAACGAACCACGGTAGTCTGTTCGGGGATTTTGGGTATTGAGACCCTTGATTCCAGGTATACTCGAGTATTACCATTTTGTTCGTTTGAAGTGAGCGGGCCCGGTAAAGGGGTGTTTGGTGGACGGAATTCGGTGATAAGAGGGGTCTACGGACGCGTTGGTTCTATATACGTTGACGGAGAGTCAACCGGTTTGGATCAAGTACTGCGCTGGAAATTTGGCTCCTGAGAGCCACCCGTATCCTTCTGATTTGAATCATTGGTTCCTTTGCTTTACATCTGACATGTGTATCCGATTTGTTAAATGTGAAATGCCATGAGTTTTAATGCTATCTGTCTGGTACCTCATTGAGCGCAAGCTCACCCCTTTCTGTTCCTTTTGTTTTCCTTACAGGAAAATAAACCCTTTTGGTCTGGATTTGACAAATGGCTGCCAAATTGAGTTAGTTGAACATATCTTTTGTATAGCTCATGTATTAAAACCCTAAGTGTACTTTTGGGAAGTTTTCTCTTTTGATTTGGCAAACCATGTATATGTATTAACTTTTGAAAGCTTTTGTATGTCATTTTGATTTGTAAACGCTAAGGTTCAGATGTGAATGTTTGTTAGCTATTTCGGTTGGGTTCTGGCGGGTCGTTACTATTCATGGCCGACTCCAGACTTCATTTTTTTATTTTGGGTTATTTCACCATTTTGACTTGTTTACGCTCGTTGTAAGTTCCGGATCGCTATAGATAATTCTAGTCTGCATCGTTAGACCTGGCGAGAGTTGGGCAGGCAGTCCGCTAACCCCTTTGGTCCGCCTTAGGGGAAAGTGGGGCTGTTACAAATTCCACCAAAAATCTGAAATTGACCATAACTCTACCTTAAAACATGAACTTTCTCACAAAACTATCTATTTAACAACTCTAATCCACTAATTAGCAATTAATTGAAGTAAAGAGGAAGTTCTTAGCAAAATACCTTGAAACCTCAAGAAAAGTGATAGCTTAGTGCTTCCATTTCCAAAACCACTCCACCAACCTCTTTAATCTTTTCTAGCAAGGAGTTTTTATGGAGTGATTTGAGATGTTAAGGGTTGGAACTCAAGATTTGGGCTTGGATTTGAAGAAACAAGATGAAGTTTTCCTCTCTTTTTCTCTCCTCAATGGCCGGCCAAGGTGAAGAAAAATTTGGAGATTTTTTGTCAATTTTTGCATTTAGTAAAGGTGAAAGAAAGTTGGTCAAAGTCCTACTCCAATCGGGTTGTGACACTTGGCACCTTTTAGGTTTTAAACTTATCTTCTTTCTCCCAATGGTTAATCTATTTAGCTAACCTCTAATTGTTTCCTAGCATCTTGTACAGTAATATTCCTTTATACAAAACTTCAATTAATTGGCTAAAATTTATCGCACTTAGCACACTAACGGGTCCCACGTCTATAATGCACTTCAAACTTATCATGAACTAAGTTTTACAAGGAAAACGATTTAAAAACTATACTCACTTATAAAAATCTTTGAAAATTTAATATAGTAAAGTAAAATAAAGAAAATGCATGAGAAAATAAAATAAAAATAACCTAGGGGAATTTTTACGGGTTCTCACACTCTCTCCCCCTTAAAGAAATTTCGTCCTCGAAATTTTCTTATCAACGGGATCTATTAAAATTTAAGGTAACCAGTGGATCGTACCTTCTACATCCTCAGACGAATCAGGGACCTGAAAGTGCTCTAGGGAATATACCCGAGTCGGTATCTTCGATCCAGTCCCTTCCCCTTTCGATTGTCCAGGGTTAGTCTTAGTTGGTTGCTGGGTGTTTTCTCCTTCGCGCAGTCGAGCTAGACAATTAGCAATCCGATGATCGGTGCTTCCACAGCACAGGCATTTTCCCTCTTTCTTCCAACAATTCGCCTCTGTGTGATTTGGCTCTCCATAATATCCACAGGGACCACAAGTAGCAGAGACCGATCCCCCCTGTGAGACACCACTTGACACCCCCGGTTGTCGTACTCTCCCGTTTCCCTTTCCAATCTTAAGGGGTGTACTCTTATCTTCTTATTCCGAGCTACTCCCAGGGAAGCTCCTTTTCTTGGTTTGGAAGTTTCTCACCTGTAACCTCACATTTTCAACCCGCTAGGTTTTCTCCACAGCATCACTAAAGGCACTAAGTTGGGCTACAGCCAGATCCTTCTGAATCGCAACATTTAATCCCTAGACAAAACGCCTTATCCGCCTTTACTCAGTTACAATTAGTTCGGGCTCAAACTTAGATAATCGAGTAAATTGACTCTCATACTCGACTACGGGTTGGGTTCCTTGGCAAAGCCGAATGAATTCATCTTCCTTCTTTTCTTGGATTAAAGGAGGGAAAAACTTGGCATTAAATTCCCTCATGAAGTTCGCCTACGTCCTCGAGGTTTGTTCTCTTTCCCATTTCGTTTGAATTACGTTCCACCAAGAACAGGCGACCCCCTCCAACTGAAAGACAGCAAAAGTGACATGTCTCTCCTCCGTATAGTGCAAAGCTGCATATATGTCTATCATCTTCTCCAACCACATTTCGGCCACATTTCGATCGGGTCCTCCAAGGAATTTTGGTGGGGAGAACTTTTGAAACCTTTCGAGGGCTCTATCCTCACCCTCTACATTGTTACCAGGGTTTTCAGGCTGAGGATTATGGTTTTGGCTCTGGTGTTCCACTACATGGGCTAGCAAATCGATCATGCGCTGGATAACAGCAGTTACCTAAGCATTTGGGTCAACCCTAGGTTCAGAATTTGGTTCAGGTATTGGTTCTCAGTTACTCCTTTCATTCGAGAGTTGCTTACGTCCATGCCCACGACCACGTCCACTACGAGTACTCTCCATTGGTCTAATCAATCTAGAGTCGAAGCATGAATATCCCATTAAAGATAATTATATGCATAAGTAAGTAACAAGAGATACAAACAGATCAAAAGCATATATACATAACATAACTTTATCAAACAAATCAAACGGTAGCAGTCAGTCAGATACAAGCAAAAGAAAATTTCATGAAAGTATCAGGGTCATCAAAAGTACTATATACTAACTAGGCCAAAGGTACAAAAGCAACTAACGAAAATCTTTCCCCCTTTAGGGTTCCGTCCATACTCTACGAGAATAACATAATTTATATCTTAATCAAGGTTAAACATACTTAATAACATCCGAACAAATCACACGAAATTTCATAGAATCGCATTTCTAGTTCGCCCAAGTCCTTTCTAACCTAGACTCTCATCTCTTCAGTAGCCGGATACAAGAATCCCAAATAAGATGATTCACAATTCGAGCCGGCCGGTCCCAAGCGTAAATCATCCATATTAAACATTCCTACCCGACATACATATCTATCTTCCTCAAGTTTCATGATAAAAATTTTTACACTTATAACATGCGCGGTTCATAACTTACACCCAAGGAGAATACTTAATCCTTTACACACATTCACTAAAATCAGGACCATAACATCACTTGGCCCAAGTTCATTCTACACAGAGACCATGCGAATCAGCTCTGATACCAACTGTGATAGCCCCACTCCCCCCTAAGACGAACCAAAGGGTTCGGCGTACCACTTGCCCAACTCTCGCCAGGACTACGGAGTCGAATCTCCCAAATCTTATAGTACGCGCGATAGGACCCAAAAAAAACGAACAATCGGAGACTACTAAGGTGAGAACATGCTTACCAAACCATAAAATCATAATATCTCAAATGAATACACTTAATAGATAAGGTTAAACACTTAAACATATATTTACATCGGAGTCTTAAACAAATTAACTCAACTAAAGTACAAGCCAAAGTATTCATACAATTAAAAATACAATTAGGGTTTTGGTTGCAAAAGAGTTTAACAAAATAATATTTAGACTAGTTCGACCCTTTCTCCCAAAAATCCTGGATTCAAAGTTTTCCCCTGAAAGGAAAACAAAGATAACGAGAATGGGGTACGCTCAATGAGGTACCAAAATAATAGCAGTCAAGAATCATGGAGCATCATGTTCAATTAGTCACATAGGCATATTAAATAGAGAAATGAACAAACACCTAAGGTAGAAAGGATACAGGTGGCTCTCAGGAGCCAAAATTCCCATTGCTGTACTTGAACCAAACTCGTTGACTCTCCGTCAACGTATAAAGAACAACCGTATTCGTAGACCCCACTTTACACCAAATTTCGTCCATCAAACATACCCCTTACCGGGCCCGAACACCTCAACATAAACAGAAGTGGTAATACTCGAGTATACCGGAATCAAGAGTCTCAATACCCAAAGATTCCCAGAAACAGACTACCGTGATTCGTTATCTAATCAAACAGACCCTTGCCGGCTCGACTTGAGTAACTAGCCACAGAATTTGAGCTCAGAGGTCACAGAATGGTCGTTAGACTCAACCCTCCAAACGACAACAGATTAAGCACAGATAACAGAGTCAATTGTACACAGTAAATAGGCATACAGATACGAGAACGAGTGTGATAAAGTACACCCTCGTCTCAAACAGAATAAATGGATAGTATAGTCATTCAAACCACAAATTGCATGTACAGGATCCAAGTTAAGCAACAAATGAGGGGAGTGGTATACTCATCAGTTCAAGTACAGATATTTCAAAAGTTTTCACCACAAAATAGAGCTTTGATCACCGTGAAACCCTAAGAATAATCAAAGTAAAACAATTGAAATTCCCACATCCAAAACGGAGTAAATGGAATGCTCAAGTGAGGCTCGACTACTAGTCGTATGCCTATATAAATGACTACAAATACAAAGAGATAAAGGTGTGGTTTCGGAGTAAAATGGTAGCGGTTGGTTCTACAACATGAACAAACCCCAAAACACTACATTGCTATAAAAAATCCTACTTACAATGACTTACTAACTCCAAATTTAAGGTGGAAAATGAGAGTAAGGACAATTGTAGGAAAACAGAAATTTCCAGTTTTGCGCACCACCATTTGAAAAATCATATTTCAAGATTCTTAAGTCCAAAATTGAAAAATTTACACTGTCGGAAAATAGATTCAAAGAGGTACAATTTCTCAGAAGACACATTTATAAGATTCAGATCACAAGTCAGTCAAATTCGAGTTTCAAATGGCTGTTTTATCCAGTAAAAGATAGAACAAGTATGCAATTTCAGTCAATTTTGAAAAATCACCATAAATCGCACAGACCAAACCAGGGTCTAAAATTTTAATGGTTTATAGCTCTATGAATCTAGTTTAAAATACAACAAACGGAACACAATTCCGATATTTCTACCACAAGATATAGCAAATTTCCCAAAATTATTCAAAGGTTCCTACCAAAATTTCAGCAGCACTTCCCTTGTTTTTTCTTTACTTTTCCCACCTAACATCAACACCCAATCTCGTCTCATTTCAGCCACAATTTCCCATAATAATCACAAACTATTGAACACACCTAATTAGGGTCACAATACCCTTCAAATACAACCAAATGGAAGCTCAAATTAAAAACCCTAAAGCTGGAATTTTTGGCACCCAAGCTGAAAATTTCTTTAGGCAAGCAAAAGTAGCATACCAAATCTTCATTTCACCCACAACAAAGCTATCAATCCATGGCATATCCTTAAGCATTAACTAAAGATAGAAATTCCACCAAAAATCTGAAATTTACCATAACTCTACCTTAAAACATGAACTTTCTCACAAAACTATCTATTTAACAACTCTAATCCACTAATTAGCAATTAATTGAAGTAAAAAGGAAGTTCTTAGCAAAATACCTTGAAACCCTAAGAAAAATGATAGCTTAGTACTTCCATTTCCAAAACCACTCCACCAACCTCTTTAATCCTTTCTAGCAAGGAGTTTTTATGGAGTGATTTGAGATGTTAAGGGTTGGAACTCAAGATTTGGGCTTGGATTTGAAGAAACAAGATGAAGTTTTCCTCTCTTTTTCTCTCCTCAATGGCCGGCCTAGGTGAAGAAAAATTGGGGGATTTTTGGTCAATTTTTGTATTTAGTAAAGGTGGAAGAAAGTTGGTCAAAGTCCTACTCCAATCGGGTCGCGACACTTGGCACCTTTTAGGTTTTAAATTTATTTTCTTTCTCCCAATGGTTAATCTATCTAGCTAACCTCTAATTGTCTCCTAGCATCTTGTACAGTAATATTCCTTTATACAAAACTTCAATTAATCGACAAAAATTTATCGCACTTAGAGCACTAACAGGTCCCACATCTATAATGCACTTCAAACTTATACTAGAAAAATGATTTAAAAACTATACTCACTTATAAAAATCTTTGAAAATTTAATATAGTAAAGTAAAATAAAGAAAATGCATGAGAAAATAAAATAAAAATAACCTAGGGGAATTTTTACGGGTCCTCACACTCTCTCCCCCTTAAAGAAATTTCGTTCTCGAAATTTTCTTATCAATAGGATCTATTAAAATCTAAGATAACCAGCGGATCGTACCTTCTACGTCCTTAGACGAGTCAGGGATCTGATGGTGCTCTAGGAAATACACCCGAATCGGTATTTTTTATCCAGTCCCTTCCGCTTTCAATTGTCCAGAGTTAGTCTTAGTTGGTTGCTGGGTCCTTTTTCCTTCGCGCAGTCGCGCTGGACAGTTAGCAATCCGATGATCGGCGCTTCCATAGCACAGGTATTTTCCCTCTTTCTTCCAACAATTCGCCTCTGTGTGATTTGACTCTCCGTAATATCCACAGGGACCACGAGTAGCAGAGACTAATCCCCCCTGTGAGACACCACTCGACACCCCCGATTGTTGTACTCCCCCGTTTTTCGTTCCAATTTTAGCGGATGTACTCTTATCTTATTTTTTCGAGTTACTCTCAGAGAAACTCCTTTTCTTGGTTTGGAAGTTTCTCACCTGTAACCTCACATTTTCAACCCACTGGGTTTTCTCCACAGCATCACTAAAGGCACTAAGTTGGGCTATAGCCAGATCCTTATGAATCCCAACATTTAATCCCTAAACAAAATGCCTTATCCGTCTTTATTCAGTTACAATTAGATCGGGCTCAAATTTAGATAATCGAGTAAATTGACTTTCATACTCGGCTACAATCTGGGTTCCTTGGCGAAACCGAATGAATTCATTTTTTTTCTTTTCTTGGATTAAAGGAGGGAAAAACTTGGCATTAAATTCCCTTATGAAATTCGCCCACATTCTCGGGGTTTGTTCTCTTTCCTATTTCTTTCGAATTACGTTCCACCAAGAACGGGCGGCCCCCTCCAACTGGAAGACAACAAAAGTGACCTGTCTCTCCTCCGTATAGTGCAAAGCCGCAAATATGTCTATCATTTTCTCCAACCACCTTTCGGCCACATTTCGATCGGGTCCTCCAAGAAATTTTGGTGGGGAGAAATTTTGAAACTTTTCGAGGGCTCTATCCTCACCCTCTACATTGTTACCATGATTTTCAGGTTGAGCATTATGGTTTTGGCTCTGGTGTTCCACTATATGGGCTAGCAGATCGGTCATGTGCTGGATAACAGCAGCTACTTGAGCATTTGGGTCAACCCTAGGTTCAGAATTTGGTTCAGATATTGGTTCTCGGTTACTCCTTTCATTCGAGAGTTGCTTATGTCCAGGCCCACAACCGCGTCCACTACGAGTACCCTCCATTGGTCTAATCAATTTAGAGTCGAAACGTGAATATACCATTAAAGATAATTATATGCATAAGCAAGTAACAAGAGATACACACAGATCAAAAGCATAGATACACAACATAACTTTATTAAACAAATCAAACGGTAGCAGTCAGTCAGACACAAGCAAAAGAAAATTCCATGAAAGTATCAGTGGGACAGCCCCACCTCACCCTAAGGCGAACCAAAGGGGTCGGCGGACCGCCTGCCTAGCTTTCGCCGGGACTGCGGATTTGGAACAAACGTAAACCCTACCAACCGCTCAAAAGGATTTCGAGAAGAGAACATTCGTAACCCGTTTGAGCCAAATTAAGAGATACAATATATCTTTGGTACTATGTTCCCATAAAATCAAAACGAAATGGAAGTGTCGCTGCCACGTCACAATCCAACCAAGTACAAGTAAACTTTGTTTGACATGAGAGAATGTACATTCCCAAATATATGTCACATAAACATGAGAAAACACTTCAAAATATACATAGTAGTAAGTTTACAAACCAAAAAGGAAACATGGTATTAAGATACATTTAGAGTTTCCAACTTCCAAGGAGCTATACAAAAAGGGCATTTATACAAGGTCAATTCATTCTTCAAAATGATCATTGGTCCAAAAGATGGTTCCTTGTAAAGAAAATAATGATAACGGGACGGGGTGAGTTAGAAGCTCAATGAGGTATCAAAATTATAAACAATAGAAATCATGAGAAATCACTTTTAAGGCACTTATTCACATCAAATACGAGGAATGAATGAACACCACAATGTAAAAGATACAGGTGTCTCTCAGGAGCCAAATCCCCCTTGCCATACTTGATTCAGCCTCATTAACCCTCCATCTTCAAATAAAGGAACCAATCCAGTAGAACACCCCTTTAACGCCAAAATTCCGTTCACCAAACATACCCCTTACCGGGCCCGAACGTCAAACAGGAACAGGAATGATAATTCTCGAGTATACCGGATATCCAGAGTCTCTAATACCCATAGATTTCCCAAGAACAGGCACCCATTGATTGTCAATTTTCTCGACCAAGCCCTTGCTGGCTCGATTCAATTAACTCCCCGTGAGGTTGAGTTCAGATTTAACAGGAAGGTCGTTGGATACACTTCCGAACGACATTATAACAGGCGCAGGTAACAGATTCAAATATATACAGGAAACAAGTCACACAGGCCAGAGAGCGAGTGTGATAAAATACACCCTCGTCTCATACAAAATAAACAGTCGGGAAAGACGTTCAAATAGCAATTTACAAGTACAGATAACCAGTTCAGCAATAATTCAGGGGAGTGGTACACTCACCGGTTCAAATACAGATACTTCAAAAGTTTTCACGCCAAAGTGACTTTAATCGCCAAGAAACCCTAAAAGAACCAAAATAAAACAATTGAAGATTCCACATCCAAAATCGAGTAAACAGAATGCACAAGTGAGACTCGACTACTAGTCGTATGTCTTGCCAAATAATTACTAATGCAAGGGTGCAAAACATGATTTTTGGGAACGAAAAGGTAACATGAACACCTAGGGCTGAAACAACCCAAAAGCCCTTCATTTCTACCAAAAGGCAACTCAAACTTAAAGGAACCAAACGGCCTAGAAAATTGGACAGCATTCCCCCTAAATTTGCTTACTTTTCCAGCCATCATGGCTTCATTTTTCCTCAATCAATCCTAAAGTCACACATAAAATAATTTCATTTCAATAGCCATTCAATAGGCTCAAAGTGATACAAGTACAAATTCAAGCTAGGAAAATGTCCGGAAAGGAAGACAGATTTGACGTTGTTTTGCGTAACGGACACAACTGAGGTTACACTTATTGGATTGGAATGAAATTTATACCGTTTCGAAACTAAAATAAAGGCCTACAACTTTCAAGAAGACCAATCAGTTCAGTTCATAGTGTAGCTAGGTCAAAATTACAATATACGAAACCAGAATCTCACAAACAGGTTAGCTAACCGCACTATGGTTAAACGACACTAACTCAGGCTACCAAAGTCCAATTGATGTGTATCTTATGGCGTTTCGAAATCAAGACATATACCTACATTTCTTATGAAGACCTCCAAAACTAAATCATGCATTTTCAAAGTCAAAAATTGAAATCTCCACGAAGACAGAAAACTATCCGCGAAACAGGGCTTATGGGCAGTCAAGGGTATTTCGGTCATTTCATATACTAAAATGCTCGGATCAAGCTGAAATTTTTCAAAAAACTAGATAACTCAATTACCAATAACTTTCATGTTTTGAGCAAGAGCTGATTCGGCCTCCATCATGGCCTAACAGTTTCGGGCAGAACAGGGTAGGATGAAACCCTAAACTGGAAATTCCGCATAAACTCTGAAATTTTTCATAAACAACCGCAACTAACTTATAAAAGCTTCATTTTACACCATATCAAACCATTATACATGGCCAACCACTAATGATCATATGAAAATAGAAAAATCCCAAAAAAAATAAAAAATTTAGCAATCTCCACTTTAATCCATGAAATCTTCCATAAAATAATCTAGTTAGCTACCATAAGTCACCAATTTACCATGATTAGGACCAAAGATTGAGTTTCCAAGCAAAATACCTTAACTCCTCAAGAAAGGTAGTAGCTTAAGGGTTTCTCCTCCAAAATAACTCCACCAAGACCTTCAAACTCCCTTAGCAAGTCAATTTTGTGGACTAATTCAAGAGTTAATCAGTTGGATTTCAAGATTTAAGTAAGAATGGAAGATGAAAGGTTGAAGCTTTCTTTTCTTTTCTCTCAAGAGAGGTTCGTCCAAGAGAGGGGAAATGAAGATGATTTTTGAGTCAATTTTGGGTTTTAGTAAAGTTGGTGAATAGAGGTCAAAGTCCAAGATGGAATCACATGGTGACACTTGTCACCTTTTTAGTTCAAAACTATCCTTTTGTCTCTCCAAGATTAAACCATCTAAGTAATTTCTAATTATCTCTTAACACCTAGTAAATTGATCCCGGTATACAAAACGTAACATATTCGGTTGAATTTATCACATTTAACACCACTAGCGGGTCCCACATCCAATATACACTTATAATTTCTCATGAACTAACTTATACTAAGAAAATGATTTAAAAACTATATTTACTTATAAAAATCTCTGGAAAATTACGATAATAAAATAAAGTAAGAAAAAAAATGCACGCGGGAAAATAAAATAAATAAGGAAAATTTACGGGTCCTCACACCCTCTTCCTCTTAAAAGAATTTTGTCCTCGAAATTCTCCTCATACAACAATCTATCTAGAGAGAAATCGTAATAATGCTATGACTAAAATGCCATGCTAAGAAAATCTATGAAGAAATAGGGAGAATATACTCAAAATATCAGGTAATAGATCTACTACTTTTATCGAGAATACACTCATTACATAGGGGTTGCATACACATAGGTCCATAAATACAATTATTCCAACTAACACATCACTACTTGCCGACTTTAACTATTACCGCAGTTTCGCCATTCCAAAATTCATTTGTTCTGGGCAATTTCTCACTTGGTGTCCCAGTTTGTCGCATCTAAAGCATGCACCAATTTTCACATAACATATTCCTGTGTGACTTTTGTTATACGTTTCACACTTAGCAACCACACATTTCTTCTTGAAGTATCCATTCTTTTCCTTCTTCCTTCCCTTATCCCCCATAGTAACTCCATTTCCATCCCTCTCTTTACATTTCCCTTTGTGGTCGCGAGCACGTTCTTCACCTCTTTCATCTTTATTACTAAGAATGTCCTGAGAGGCCATTTGACTAGACGAAGGTACTAACTCAAACTTACTTCGTACCTCTTCCAGAATCCCTTCATATTTCTTTTTCAGCTCTATGTTCTTGTGCAGTAGCTCAATTTTCTCCGAATACTCCTGTTTCCGTTGCCCTTCCCAGTGCTCAGCTAATCTCTTTTGGAACTCTACTTCCTTTCGAAGAATCTCTATCTCCTTATACATATCAGCCAAATGTGCCATCTTATCGATTTGTTCGAACTCAAGTGATAGCCTGCCAGGCAAATTAGAGAATCAAAATAAGTAACAAAATACACTTGAGACTTTAACCATATACTGTTAAGTTCCCTCACTCCCAATCCAACCACGAAAAATTAAACTTAGAAACATATAGGTATAGAGGCCAAATCCTTTCTCTCAAATTTTCGTACCTAATTCCAAACTCTCGATCTCGACATAACAATAATCAAGTCAGGTCCATACTTTGACATCAAAGGATAAATATCAAGAAAACATAGGCAAGATTAGTTTATCGAGAGCCAAACTACGGTTATCGAATCTCACAAGAGGAGTGAAAAATACCTCTATGGTAGTAGCTAGACTAACTCAATGTCAAGTAATCACTTATCAATTCCTCACGGTCATAGCAAAAGGGAACAGGTCTTAGGTGCGAATTCCTTTACAATCTAGTCACCCTCTAGAAAACTCGAGCCAGACTAGTACAAGAGTAGTCCATGATAACATTTTTATATCAAACCCCCTCGACCAGTCTAATTACTATGTCCAATGTAAAATCTTCCGTGCCTTGGCCTTTGCCATCCACAGATACCTCAAGTTCAATCAAGATACAGACCCTTATTCTCGCACTCTCCACTATGTGGTACTCAAGTACAAGAATTCACAATAAGATAATTCACAATTCGAGCCAGCTGGTCCCAAGAGTAAATCATCCATATTATAGATTCCTACCCGACATACATATCTATCTTCCTCAAGTTCCATGATAAAGATTTTTACACTTATAACATGCACGGTTCATAACTTATGCTCAAACGAGCACTTAGACACATTCACGAAATCAGGACCATAATACCACTTGATCCAAACTCACTGCACGCAGAGACCACGCGAAGTGGCTCTGATACCACTTGTGATAGCCCCACCTCACCCTAAAGCGAATCAAAGGGGTCGGCGGACCGTCTGTCCAACTCTCGCCGAGACTGCGGATCTGGAATAAATGTAAACCCTACCAACCGCTCAAAAGGATTTCGAGAAGAGAACATTCATAACCCGTTTGAGCCAAATTAAGAGATACAATATATCTTTGGTACTATTTTCCCACAAAACCAAAACAAAATGGAAGTGTCGCTGCCACGTCACAATCCAACCAAGTACAAGTAAACTTTGTTTGACATGAGAGAATATACATTCCCAAATATATGTCACATAAATATGAGAAAACACTTCAAAATATACATAGTAGCAAGTTTACAAACCAAAAAGGAAACATGGTATTAATATACATTTAGGGTTTCCAACTTCCAAGGAGCTATACAAAAAGGGCATTTATACAAGGTCAATTCATTCTTCAAAATGATCATTGGTCCAAAAGATGATTCCTTGTAAGAAAAATAAGAATAACGGGACGGGGTGAGCTAGAAGTTCAATGAGGTATAAAAATTATAAACAATAGAAATTATGAGAAATCACTTTTAAGGCACTTATTCACATCAAATACGAGAAATGAATGAACACCACAATATAAAGGATACAGGTGGCTCTCAGGAGCCAAATCCCCCTTGCCTTACTTGATCCAGTCTCGTTGACCCTCCGTCAACGTTCAAATAAAGGAACCAATCCAGTAGAACACCACTTTAACGCCAAAATCCCGTTCACCAAACATACCCCTTACCGGGCTCGATCGCCAAACAGGAACAGGAATGGTAATACTCGAGTATACCGAAAATCCAGAGTCTCCAATACCCATAGATTCCCCAAGAACAGGCACCCATGGATTGTCAATTTTCTCGACCAAACCCTTGCTGGTTCGATTCAATTAACTCCCCGTGAGGTTGAGTTCAGATTTAATAGGAAGGTCGTTGGATACACTTCCGAACGACATTATAACAGGCGCAGGTAACAGATTCAAGTATATATAGAAAACAAGTCACACAGGCCAGAGAGCGAGTGCGATAAAGTAGACCCTCGTCTCATACAAAATAAGCAGTCGGGAAAGACGTTCAAATAGCAATTTACAAGTACAGATAACCAGTTCAGTAATAATTCAGGGGAGTGGTACACTCACCGGTTTAAATACAGATATTTCAAAAATTTTCACGCCAAAGTGGTTTTAATCGCCAAAAAACCCTAAAAGAACCAAAGTAAAACAATTGAAGGTTCCACATCCAAAATCGAGTAAACAAAATGTACAAGTGAGACTCGACTACTAGTCGTATGTCTCGCCAAATAATTACTAATGCAAGGGTGCAAAACATGATTTTTGGGAACCAAAAGGTAACATGAAGACCTAGGGCTGAAACAACCCAAAAGCCCTTCATTTCTACCAAAAGGCAACTCAAACTTAAAGGAACCAAACGGCTTAGAAAATTAGACAGCATTCCCCCTAAATTTGCTTACTTTTCCAGCCATCATGGCTTCATTTTTCCTCAATCAATCCCAAAGTCACACACAAAATAATTTCATTTCAATAGCTGTTCAATAGGCTCAAAGTGGTACAAGTACATATTCAAGTTAGGAAAATGTCCGGAAAGGAAGACAGATTTGACGTTATTTTACGTAACGAACACAATTGAGGCTACGCTTATCGGATTGGAATGAAATTTATACCGTTTCAAAGCTAAAACAAAGGTCTACAACTTTGATGAAAACCACTCAGTCCAGTTCATAATGTAGCTAGGTCAAAATTACAATATACGAAACCGAATCTCACAAACATGTTAGCTAACCGCACTATGGTTAAACGTCAATAACTCAGGCTATCGAAATCCAATTGAGGTGTATCTTATGGCGTTTCGAAATCAAGATATATACCTACATTTCTTATGAAGACCTCCAAAGCTAAATCATGCATTTTCAGAGTCAAAAATTGAAATCTCCACGAAGACAGAAAACTGTCCATGAAACAGGGCTTATGGGCAGTCAAGGGCATTTCGGTCATTTCACATACTACAGTGCTCGAATCAAACTGAAATTTTGTAGGAAACTAGATAACTTAATTACCAACAACTTTCATGTTTTGAGCAAGAGCTGAGTCGGCCTCCATCATGGCGTAACAGGTTCGGGCAGAACAAGGTAGGATGAAATCCTAAATTGGAAATTCCGTATAAACTCTGAAATTTTCCGCAAACAACCGCAACTAACTTATAAAAGTTTCATTTTACACCATATCAAACCATTATACATGGCCAACCACTAATGATTATATGAAAATAGAAAAATCCCAAAAAAAAATAAAATATTTAGTAATTTCCACTTTAATCCATGAAATCTTTCATAAAATAACCTAGTTAGCTACCATAAGTCACCAATTTACCATGATTAGGACCAAAGGTTGAGTTTCCAAGCAAAATACCTTAACTCCTCAAGAAAGGTAGTAGCTTAAGGGTTCTCCTCCAAAACAACTCCACCAAAACCTTCAAACTCCCTTAGCAAGTCAATTTTGTGGACTAATTCAAGAGTTAATCAGTTGGATTTCAAGATTTAAGCAAGAATGGAAGATGAAAGGTTGAAACTTTCTTTTCTTTTCTCTCAAGAGAGGTTCGGCCAAGAGAGGGGAAATGAAGATGATTTTTGAGTCAATTTTGGGTTTTAGTAAAGTTGGTGAATAGTGGTCAAAGTCCAAGATGGAATCACAAGGTGACACTTGTCACCTTTTTGGTTCAAAGCTATCCTTTTGTCTCTCCAAAATTAAACCATCTAAGTAATCTCTAATTATCTCTTAACACCTAGAATCACATTTATATTTTAATCAAGGTTAATCATACTTAATAACATCCGAACAAATCACACGAAATTCCATAGAATCACATTTCTAGTTCGCCCAAGTCCTTTCTAACCTAGACTCTCATCTCTTTAGTAGCCGGGTACAAGAATCCCAAATAAGATAATTCACAACTCGAGCCGACCGGTCCCAAGCGTAAATCATCTATATTAAAGATTCCTACCCGACATACATATCTATCTTCCTCAAGTTCCATGATAAAGACTTTTACACTTATAACATGCGCGGTTCATAACTTACACCCAAAGAGAACACTTAATCCTTTACACACATTCACTAAAATCAGGACCATAACACCACTTGGTCCAAGCTTACTCTACGCAGAGACCACGTGAAATAGCTCTGATACCAACTGTGATAGCCCCACCTCCCCCCTAAGACGAACCAAAGGGTTCAGCGGACCACCTGCCCAACTCTCGCCAGGACTACGGAGTCGAATCTCCCAAACTCTATAGTACGTGCGATAGGACCCAAAGAAAAACGAACAATCGGAGACTACTAAGGTCAGAACATGCTTACCAAACCATAAAATCATAATATTTCAAATGAATACACTTAATAGACAAGGTTAAACACTTATACATATATTTACATCGGAATCTTGAACAAATTAACTCAACTAAAGTACAAGCCAAAGTATTCATACAATTAAAAATACAATTAGGGTTTCGGTTGCAAAAGAGCTTAACAAAATAATATTTAGACTAGTTCGACCATTTCTTTCAAAAATCATGGATTCAAAGTTTGCCCTGAAAGGAAAACAAAGATAACGAGAAGGGGGTGAGTTTACGCTCAATGAGGTACCAAAATAATAGCAGTCAAGAATCATGGAACATCATGTTCAATTAGTCACATAGGCATATTAAATAGAGAAATGAACAAACACCTAAGGTAGAAAGGATACAGGTGGCTCTCAGGATCCAAAATTCCCATTGCTGTACTTGAACCAAACTCGTTGACTCTCCGTCAACGTATAAAGAACAACCATGTCCGTAGACCCCACATTACACCAAATTCCATCCACCAAACATACCCCTTACCGGGCCCGAACACCTCAACATAAACAGAAGTGGTAATACTTGAGTATACCGAAATCAAGAGTCTCAATACCCAAAAATTCCCAGAAACAGACTACCGTGGTTCGTTATCTAATCGACCATGCCCTTGCCGACTCGACTCGAGTAACTAGCCACAGGATTTGAGCTTAGAGGTCACAGAATGGTCATTGGACTCAACCCTCCAAACGACAACAGATTAAGCACAGATAACAGAGTCAATTGTATACAGTAAATAGACATACAAATACGAGAACGAGTGTGATAAACTATACCCTCGTCTCAAACAGAATAAATGTATTGTACAGTCATTCAAACCACAAATTGCATGTACAGGATCCAAGTTAAGCAACAAATGAGGGGAGTGGTACACTCACCAGTTCAAGTACAGATACTTCAAAAGTTTTCACCCTAAAATAGGGCTTTGATCACCGTGAAACCCTAAGAATAACCAAAGTAAAACAATTGAAATTTCCACATCCAAAACGGAGTAAATGGAATGCTCAAGTGAGGCTCGACCACTAGTCGTATGCCTATATAAATGACTACAAATACAAAGAGATAAAGGTGCGGTTTCGGAGTAAAATGGTAGCAGTTGGATCTACAACATGAACAAACCCCAAAACCTTACATTTCTATCAAAAACCCTACTTGCAATGATTTACTAACTCCAAACTTAAGGTGGAAAATGAGAGTAAGGACAATTGTAGGAAAACAGAATTTTCCAGTTTTGCGCACCACCATTTGAAAAATCATATTTCAAGATTTTTAAATCTAAAATTGATAAATTTAATACTGTCGGAAAATAGACTCAAAGGGGTACAATTTCTCAAAAGACACATTTATAAGATTCAGATCACAAGTCAGTCAAATTCGAGTCTCAAATGGCTGTTTTATCCAGTAAAAGACAGAACAAGTATGCAATTTCAGTCAATTTTGAAAAATCACCATAAATCGCACAGACCGAATCAGAGTTTGAAATTTTCATGGTTTATAGCTTTATGAATCTAGTTTAAAACACAATAAACAGAACTCAATTCCAATATTTCTACCATAAGATATAGCAAATTTCCCATAACCGCTCAAGGGTTCCTACGAAAATTTCAGCAGCACTTCCCTTGTTTTTTGTTTACTTTTCCCACCTAACATCAACACCCAACTCATCTCATCTCAGCCACAATTTCCCATAAAAATCACAAACTATTAAACACACCTAATTAGGGTCACAATACCCTTCAAATACAACCAAATGGAAGCTCAAATTAAAAACCCTAAAGCTGGAATTTTTGGTACCCAAGCTGGAAATTTCTTTAGGCAAGCAAAAGTAGCATACCAAAGCATCATTTCACCCACAACAAAGCTATCAATCCATGGCATATCCTTAAGCATTACCTAAGGACAGAAATTTCACCAAAAATCTGAATTTACCATAACTCTACCTTAAAACGTGAACTTTCTCATAAAACTACCTATTTAACAATTCTAATCCACTAATTAGCAATTAATTGAAGTAAAGAGGAAGTTCTTGGCAAAATACCTTGAAACCCCAAGAAAAGAGATAGCTTAGTGCTTCCCTTTCCAAAACCACTCCACCAACCTCTTTAGTCCTTCCTAACAATGAGTTTTTATGAAGTGATTTGAGATGTTAATGGTTGGAACTCAAGATTTGAGCTTGGATTTGAAGAAATAAGATGAAGGTTTCCTCTCTTTTTCTCTCCTCAATGGCCAGCCAAGGTGAAGAAAAATTGGGAGATTTTTGGTCAATTTTTGCATTTAGTAAAGGTGAAAGAAAGTTTGTCAAAGTCCTACTCCAATCGGGTCGTGACACTTGGCACCTTTTAGGTTTTAAACTTATTTTCTTTCTCCCAATGGTTAATCTATCTAGCTAACCTCTAATTGTCTCCTAGCATCTTGTACAGTAATGTTCCTTTATACAAAACTTCAATTAATCGACAAAAATTTATCGCACTTAGTGCACTAACGGGTCCCACGTCTATAATGCACTTCAAACTTATCATGAACTAACTTATACTAGGAAAATGATTTAAAACCTATACTCACTTATAAAAATCTTTGAAAATTTAATATAGTAAAGTAAAATAAGGAAAATGCATGCGAAAATAAAATAAAAATAACCTAAGGGAATTTTTATGGGTCCTCACACTTTACATCTTAAACATGAAATAGAAATTCCTTCGTGCATTGTAATAAAATTACTATGATGCTTTAAAAACTACATTTAGACAAAAACTTTATGTTTTACTTAAGAAAAAGAATTATTTCTTTTGACAATGGCAATAGGGCTAAATGAGGTTCATCCCCAAAAATTGGATATCCAAATTGCAATGCTCTTGTAAAGCGTGACACTAGCAACAACCAAAAAAAGGTAATTTACGTATAACCTCCCATGATTTCACCTATTGTCACATGACCCCTCTAACGTTCAAAATAGCCTCTTCATCTTCGTATGGTTTTATGTAAAGTGAAAACTTGACAATAAATAACCTATGTAATGTCATTAGTTAAAATGCTAGTAGTACCCTTATTTAAATACTAAATTGAAAAATGGCATAACCACCTTGTATAAAACTATAGGAGGATTATGTGAAAAAATACAAGAATCATAGGGAGATAAAATGAATATTCATGCAAACTATAGGGGATTAAATAGATATTATGATTCTATCGCATACACTTTCGAAGCACATCTAGTCCAGTCATCTGTAACTGATGGTACATTTCATCCATTTTTTATTTATATAAAACCACATGCGGTTATATGACTATTTTAAAATTTTAAGTGTACCACATAACATTATACAAAATCTTGGGAAGTTTTTCATTTTTTAGCCAAGTGGCTTGTAGTCTGTGTTTAAAAACCAAATTTTGATAGATTATTTTGGAACTGCAATTTTTACTAGAGGATAATACAAAAGTAAAATGATTAAACAAGGGCAAATTACACTTTACTCGCCTGTGGTTTAGTATTTTTCTATAGAATCCCCTAAGGTTTCAAAAGCTATATATAATCTCTTCATGGTTTGGATTAAAGTGTCAAAATGACGAAAATGGTCATTTGTAACGGAACTTTTAAAAATGTCGAAATTACCCATATAAATACATGTCACACTAATCCCGTATGGTTTTATGTTTTATCATATAACCCCCTTATGGTTTAATATTTTACCATATAACCCCCTTATGATTTTTAAAATATATACATAACCCCCCCTTGATTAAAAAATAATTTTCAACTTTATATAAGAGTATTTTTGACATTTTAGATGATTCCGTTACGAATGATCATTTTCGTCACTTTGACACTTTAATTCAAACTGTGAGAGGGTTATATATAGTTTTTGAAACCATAGGGGGTCATGTAAAAAATACCAAATCACGGGAGGGTAAAGTGTAATTTGCTCTTAAAACAACCTTCATGTTTGTTTTTCCTTGTCTTATTTTCTGGCTTTACTAATTTTAGTACATTGTTACAACAAAAATTTTACTACATGAGTGTGTCAATAATAGCAAGATAAGAGTTAAATCCTAACTTACGTGCTTAGAAAGATTGAATTTTTCTTCGGACCAATATCCGTCTCTAAACAACGTAATGTATAGATAAAGCAAGAAACCAAAAACGACCAAAAAGAACCTTCCTCTCCCTCAATCCAAAGCATCTCTTTAACTTGGCAATTTTATGTTTATGTGATTTCTTCCTAGGTTGTTTCAAATCATTTCAAAAAAAAAAAAAATTCTGAAACGCAAATCGTGAAACATAATTTCAGCTTGATAGTGTTTAAAAAATATGAACCTGGAAAGGTTTCTTATTCTTTTTTGTGGCGCTTTCCATTGTATGTAAATATACTTAATGAAGTGAAACGAAGAGTAGTTAAAAATCATAATGAGTTTTTATTTCACTAATCAAGCCAGAAACGAATAATTCTTATCCAAATTAAATTTCAATATAAATCTAAATTGCACTCAAATGCCTAGATTGTTTCATCATGACATCAAATCATAAATGAGAAACACGACTGGAGTTTTCAATAGTTTTCCACTGCTTCCGTTCCTTGTGAATGGTTCAGAACAAAAGTGAGTTATCCTTTCAAAGTCAAGTCAAAGTCTCTTTGAGGCTTCAACAATAATGATTGGTCACGCCCAATGTGAAGCACGCTTTAGGTATATGGGCCCATCCTTGTACAGTTTAGGCCCCGTTTGGTAAGTGAATTTTTTGAAAGTTTATCTAAAATTTTACTGTAATTTACTGTAGAAGTTTTTAAAAATTTTTTTGAAGTGTATAGTTTAAAAATTTTGAAAAATTTTTTGAAATTACTGTAGCTAAATTTTTCCCATCCCAGGTTTTGCCCAAAAGGGATCCAAAAAAAAAATTTATTTGCGTTTGTGGACGTTGGATCCTCAATTTCTTGCATGTCTTGAGCCATGGAAAAATCTTCAATCTTTGCAATTGTTTTTTGCTCCATTTTAATTAGCTGTTTTGAAGAGTAATTTTGAAATATTTTACTATAGTAATAGGCATGAAAAATTTTTACTATAAATATTTTTAGAGGTTTTTTTAGAGGTATTTTTGAGAAACATTTTGGGATATTTTTTAAAGTATTTTAAGGATATTTTTTTAAAAAAATTAACACTATCATTCACTACTGTCATCACCTACCTCTCTCATCCTCCTCCTCCCTCTCTTTCTCCCCCTTCTCTTACCTATCTCCCTCACACCCCGCCTCTCCTCTCCCCCCCCCCCGCCCCCCATCTAACCTCGACCAAATCTTGGGGAGGTGGGGAAGAGGTGGGGAAGAGGAGGGGAAGGAGAAGGGAGGAGCGGACGAAGAAGATGGAGGGAGAGAAAAGAGAAGGAATGAGAAGGAAGAGAAAAAGGGATGGAGAGGACGAAGAAAAGCATGATGGTGGTGGTGGTGGGTGATGATGATAGGTGGAAGAAAAAGATGGTGTAAATTTTATCTTTTTAATTTTTTTTATCTATTTGGAGTTCTTTTGATGATATTATATGAATATGATATTTTTGAAATTATTTTTGTTCCTATATTATCGTATCATTGTATATGAAAAATTTGTTTTTCAAAGTTGTTTTTGGTCTTGGAATTTCAGTCACTTTTGTGCTCTTGAATCTTCCTTTTGATCGACTTGACGATGACAGGTTGGTTACTTCACGCGTAAAGATTTCGAAGTGAAGTCTTCGGTCGTTGCTATAGAAAAGACCTCTCGGTCATTATTCTGTACAAAATCCAATAATCCCCGATGTAATATGGGCAAAGATTATAATCTAATTTTAATTTCTACCTTAGGCGATAATTTGCAGAATCAAAGAGTAATCTTATAATAATTAGAGCTAATATGTAGATCACTTGATGTGGTATTCAATTTGGAAATATTTATTTTTTGGATTTGAATTCATTTGACAAAAAACTTTTCAAAACTAAAGCAAAATTATGATATTCCTTTTGTTCATGAAATGAAAGTAATCTTGTTACTTAGAACTTGCAATTACTTACAATGCTTATATGTTGACATTATTATGTGCACAAGTAGTTTGGGCAAGAATTAGTTTTGTTCCTCCAGCATGGGAGTAAGAATAGAAGTTTAAAAGGCTATCAAAAATGTTTAAATTGGATGCAATAATTTACATACGGTTAAGGTAACAAAACTTCCCCCAAGACGCATTTTAGGATAGTTAGTCAAGTGTCTATTAGATTTCTGATTAGATTCTTAAGTCCTTTCTCTTCCCCTTTCATCTTCCTTTCTTTTTTCCTTCCCTTCTTGTAAGATTTGGAGCTTTCGCTTGAGCCAAAAATATTTATAAAAAAAAAAAGAAACTAATTTACTCACTCCTTTTAATCATTTCCAAATATTGTGTTGAATATCCAAAAAAGTGACAACAAATAAGAAAGTAACCAATTAGGACGTGATCAGATCATATTAATTTACAATTAATACGATTTTCTTTGCTAGCATGTAGGAGTTTCCCTGAAGTCTTCTTTTTTTTTTTTTTTTTAATGACGCATATATATTCCATAACCTTTGATGTCTTTCATATATACTTTAAAGTTCCAGTAAGCTCAGCTCAATGACTTGTATAACAATCTTATATGTAGATTTAAATCAACAGAATTATTAAGTTTATTATGTTTAATCGTCTTTTATGTAGGTTGTGTTGATGTATTTACCCTTGAAAATATGCGTCAACATTAGTGACGAATTCAAAAGTTTAGTGGGAACGAATCATCATTGATATTATAGCAAATAAGGCATATTAAAAGCAAAATGAAAGCACAATAAATTATAATTAGAAGCAAGAAATTTTTTTTAAAAAAACAATGTATAAAGAAAAATGTGAAAATTGGACTCTATGCCATTCTATTTACTGTCGGTGCAAGGCATTCAAAATCGTAGTTGAAACTTCTTTAATTTGTACGATAGCTAGAATATATATATATATTTTTTTTGTTTTCTTTGTCTTTGATTTCCTATGTAACATATGCAGTATTACCTTAGTTTCTATTGTAAAATTATAGTTATCAAAGAAACTAAGAGCTGGTTTGTTATAAGAAACTCGAAGAAAATAAAATTTTATATTTTTTATAATTGTTATTCAAAAATAATACTAACTGTATAGTAATGTAGACATGAATGGCATACTTTTATACGGAAACTAATTGTTAGTTCAATATATGGCACTTTATCAAAAGAAATTAAACAAAGTAACAAAAAAAATAATTTTGTTTAGGGGGATAACATAATAAAATTTTAGTTGACAACTAAAATTATAGGGAGAATTTTAAATTTTTTAAAACTTTTGGAGGGCAGCTGCCCTTGCCTGTCCACCCTATGTCCGCCTCTGATAAATTATTTTGATACTACAATTTGTATTAAAGTATAGGTACAAAAGCAGGACAATGAAAACAGGTTTCATGTTCCTTTTTCTCCTTATTTTCTGGCTCTACTAATTTTAGTGCATTGTTACCACAAAAATATTAATCTGAATATATCTCTCATAGCAATATCTGGCTTTGAACAACGTAGTTTACACAAAAACTATAAAAAAATCCAAAAAAAAAAAACAAAAGAAGAACTTTCCTCTCCCCCAATCCCAATTCTCATTTTAACTTGTTAATTTTATGTTTATGTAATTTTCTTCGTAAATTGTTTCAAATCATTTCTGAGGTTAAAATTTCTCAATAATGAAGCCAAAAACGAATAAATTCTTTTCGAAATCAGATTCCAATCTAAATTCTGCTCAGATGTTTAGGCCTACTACATCATCACCTCAAATCATAAATGAGGTACACGACCTGAGTCTTCCATTGTTGACTTGTCAATGTAAACGCAGCAAAAGTGAAATATGCTTTCCAAGCCTGATATAGATAGCCACATCTCCTGTCAAGCTATATCAACTGTGCATTTCTTCCATCCAGCTCTATATATGAATCTGCAACATAGCCGAATGCAACGTATTTCTTCCGACATTTCACATGACCATGGGTGGATCAACCCATTTCTCTGTTTTCTTACTCGTCGCAATAATTTTACTCTGTTCTTCCAGCAAAACTGTAAATGCAACTTGCTATGCAAGTGAGAAACAAGCTCTTATGGACTTCAAGAAAGACTTGGAAGATCCCTATGGCAGACTCTTGTCTTGGATTCACGACGTTGATTGCTGCAAATGGGAAGGAGTTGTTTGTAGCAACCGAAGTGGCCGCGTGATTCAACTTCACCTTCAGAGGCCTGTTCCTGAAATTCATGTCGTTGGTGATGAGGAAGAATCACCATTAAGCGGTAAAATCAGTCATTCGTTACAAAATTTGACTCACTTGCGTTACCTTGATCTAAGTCTAAATGATTTCAGTGGAATTCCAATTCCCAGTTTTTTTGGGTCTCTCAGAAGTCTAAGGTACCTGAATTTATCTGGAGCTGGATTTCAAGGAATGGTTCCCTATCAGCTTGGAAACCTATCAAGTTTACGCACTTTAAGCATAGGAGGCAATCCGTCCGATCTTCAAGTTGATAACCTGCAATGGTTGGTTGGTCTCTCTAATCTGGAGCACCTAGACATGAGTCGCATGAACCTTAGTACGGCGTCTAATTGGCTAGAGGTGATTAACACGATCCCTTCTTTGGTAGAGATACATTTGTCTTTCATGCCAACTTTTCTTCTCTTACTGTCCTAGATCTTTCTCATAATTTTCTTAGACACCTCATCCCTAGATGGATTTTCGGTCTTACTGCCCTTGCTTCTCTTGATTTAGGTGATAACTCGATTGAAGGCCCATTGTCCAGAGGTCTTTGGAACTTGACTTCTCTCAAATACTTAGATCTTTCTTCCAACCATCTGAATGATTCGCTACCAAACGAGCTTATTCATCTTAACAATCTCATTTCTCTCAACCTTCAAGGGAATCACTTGAATGGTCCAATTCCAAGCACAGTTGGCAACTGTACCCAGCTCGAACACCTTTCGCTAAATGATAATGCTCTATCTGGTTCAATTCCATCAAATTTAGGAAAACTATCATCCTTGGTGCACTTGGATGTAGCTGGCAACAAACTCACTGGAACTCTTCCTGAAAGTCTTTGGCAGCTTCCCAAACTTGAAGTGCTTTATATTGCTGATAATTTAATAGAAGGCGTTGTGAGTGAGAGCTACCTAGATAATCTGACAACTTTAACGTATTTTGATGCATCTGGAAACTCCTTGACCTTAAAAGTAAGTGCAAGTTGGACTCCTCGTGCCCAATTTGTAACACTTGGATTGGGCTCATGGAAGCTGGGTCCCCAATTTCCTATATGGATCCGATCACAAAAAATTCTTCAGTATTTGAACTTGTCCTTCGCAGGAATTTCAGATACCATTCCACCTTGGCTATTCAACTCATCATTGGATACCGTATACCTTTCTCACAATCAAATCCATGGTAAGAGTTCAAATATCTCTGAAATTGTTAAAGGTTTATATGTGCATCATAGTCAAACACAACAATCAAAAGGTTTATATGCACACAACAATCAAACACATGCAATTGCCTACACACCCAATTAATTTATCATTGATTGACATATTTAGAACTTAATTTCCAACTATTTATTTTCAGGAGGCATCTCTCACATTTTGTGTGAAGTGAAGAATGAAAATCAAGTTCTTCAATATCTGGATCTTCGGGAGAATTCTTTATCAGGAGAAATTCCTGACTGTTGGATGAATTACCCATTCATGTATCACATCAACCTCAACAGCAATAACTTCACCGGAAGCATTCCAAGGTCATTGTTTCATTTGGAATATCTGGACTATTTAGGCTTGGGTAATAACAGTCTCACTGGTCCGATAACCTTTGACTTTGTAAATCATGAATAAATAAGTGGAGGCATTTGATGTTTGATCCTATGGGTAAAAATAAGATAGACATCAAAAGTGACTTTGTGGGCTGTTGGCTATGTAGAAAATGTTGTAATTTTTAACCGTAATGGATGATGCACCAGTGTTTTGAAGCTATGACTGTTAGATTCCACCTAATGGTCATTGTTGCCTACTTGATAACAATAAGAAATGACGTTTGTACCCCTCCTCTTGATGTAATTATGTAAATGGAAGAAAAGTCAATATTACCTAAAATGCATACCAAACTGTAAACTTGAAATGAACATCTTAGAATTACTAAAGTCAATGAGAAATGAACATCTTAGTATTGGGCCCATGTACTAAAGTGGTCATAAATGTTTTGATCAAAATAAATTTGGTCACCAAAATTTCTCCTTCTTCTTCAAATTTAGGACAATAGATGAAAATTCAATAATTCTCATAGTCAAAATCAATTTATCTTTAACCAACATTTTTGACTTTGCATTTTTGTCCCCATTATATATTTAGACTGAGAAGGCAGAGGATGTGCTCAATTTTTCCATTTTATGGAGATATTATTATATGAACAGAAAACTCACACAATTTACTCACATTTGTGTCATTTGCATTATGATTATCTACCACACTCCTAATTTGCAATATATGGGTCCCATTTCTACAAGTTTTGCTTACACAACCAATCCAAGAAATAGATTCCAAAAAATGATAAAGAAAATATCTTAGAATTAGAATTCAATCATTTTCTTACAAGTGCAATTCAATCATTCAAAAGGAAGAAAATCCCTCGTCTCCCTTAACAAAATTTTACAACGGAATAATAACCAAGAAAACTATTTTTCAAAAAGAAAAAGAATAAAAAAAAGCGTAAAAAATTAGCCGTTACGAGAAAACGTCAACCAAACCCCACCGCCGCAGCTCTTTTAACGTTCAAAATGTTTTTTGGATTCTTATGAAAACTCAGACAAACTCTCACATTTATAAACATCTCTTCACACAATTTTTTTCTGCATCAATCCAATCTATCTGTCACTTTCTCTCTCTAAACAAGAATCAATACAATAATTCATTATCATCAGAAGAAGCGGGCAGCCCTTTAATCCTCACTAGCCTCTTCTTCTTCTTTGACGAGGTTTCTCGAAATTCCGGTTTGATTTGTTCAGAATTTTTGGAACCCTTTATATTGATTCTTGTTTAAACGTTGAGAGGTTGAATTTTTTGAGGGGTGAAAAGTAAGGAATCAAGGAAGAAGGGATGACTACCACAATGAACAGCGAAAGCAGCAATAACAGCAACACCCCGGCGGCTGGTCCGGTGATGACGTCATCCAAGCAGCCAGTGCAATCTGCAAAGAACGTTGATACTCAATCTGTTCTCAAGAGGTACATTTTTTAAAAATAAATTTTAGGGTTTTTATTTTTTGAATACGTGTGTAAAGAAATTTTGAATTCTTGATTTGGGATATTAGGGTTTTGATCCCCTTTGTTTCTCTTAGAGTTAATTTAGGGGACTTGGTGTCTGAATTTGTGGTTTTTGTTTCGAATTGATTTCTGGACACGGGTATTAGGTGACAGAAATAAAACGGTTGACATATTTCTAAATGTGTTTTCTTGGTCCTATGTGAGTCTATTAATTTAGCTTGCGTTATTTGGAGGATTTTTACTTTCTAATGTCTGATTTTGATTTAGCTAAGATCCTCAA